>NC_044314.2:81991882-83321272 GCF_007474595.2 Lynx canadensis | reverse complement strand
TTTCTTCTTTTCTTTTCTTTCTCTTCTTCTTATCTTCTCTCTCTTCTCTTCTCTTCTTTCTTTTCTTTCCCAGACAGAGCCTCCTGCTTAGGCCCCTAAGCCATGGAAAAAGAACTTGGGTTAGCATGGCATGGCTAAGAGCACAGACCCTGGAGTCTGACAGCCTGGGCTGGAATCCTGGTCCCACCCCTGACAAGTTACTTCACCTCTCTGTGCCTCAGTTTCCCTCTCTCTAGATGGGACGTCACAGACATTGGGGGACGATTAGATGAGGAAGTGAAGTGTGACAATGATGCCGGGCACATAGTGAGTACCTGGAATTCTTGACCATGGAGAACACCCCCCCCCCCGCCCGCCTGTCCGTGGCACATTCAGGAAGACGGTTCCGTGTAATGCCCGGGTTCCCCGGAACCGCGCCAGGGAACCTCTGCCCTCGGGTGGGATGCAGAGCATTTCTGGGACTCTGTCGGTTTGCTTGTGCTGTCGTGCAGGGTGACCACTGAGCACGCTCCCTCTAAAAGGAGCGCTAGCAGAGAGCCTCCAGGGGACTCGAGGCCACAGAGGGTGTCTCTCTGGGACATGTGCTTCCAGGCTCACTTCACCCGTGGGCACAGAACACACAGGGAGAAGGTGCCTGAGCGCGTACACGTGAGTCATCCGCGCAGGACGTTCCCACAAAATTCAGCCCGCCCTCCTCCCTTCATGCAACAGGGCTCTATGGAGCATCTGCTATGTGCCGTATCCTGGGGTTGAAGTCAGGTGGCCTAGGAAGGTCTCTGTCGTGAGGTGGCACTGCGGCAGGGACCTAGGTGAGCCATTCAGCATCGGGGGGGGAGGGGGCCTTTGGGCAGACAGCACAGCAAGTGCCAAGGCCTTGACAGAAGCCTCAGACTATGTTAGAGCCACGGCAGATGTGTCCGGGGGAGAGAGATGGAGGGGGTAGGAGACGAGGTCACAGAGGCAGGGAAGGCCTGGTCAGACCAGACTTTATAATCAGGTCATGGTTAGCGCTAAATCAATCAGTCAATAAGGTAATGGCTGAGACAGAGGTTTCTCTGGAGTAAAATGGGAGGGCAGGTCTCTGACAAGGTGACACCCGAGCAGAAACCTGTGTCAAGTGAGGGATCAAGGCTTGAGGACATCCAGGGAAGAGCATTCTGGGAGAGAGAGCTCAGCAGGTGCAAAGGCCCTGGGGTGGGAATATGGCTGGTGTGTTCGAGGAACGGCAGGGAGACCAGGGGGGCTGGGGGAGAAGGGGCGAGGGGTGAGCCCAGGGCAAAGGGCTAGGTACCGGCTATCTCACATAGGGGAAAGGGGTCAGATTCTTCTCTGAGCAAGGTAGGAGCCAAACGAGGTTGAGGGCAGAGGAGGAACAGGCCTTGAGGCAGGGGTAGGTGCGACAGCAGGGAAACCAGCGTGGCAGCGGAACCCTTCTCCACACTGGGGTGGCCAGGCCTGGCTCCTGGTCAGAGCAGATCTCAAGGGGGTGCTGACGGCTTCCTCCTACCCTTTGCCAGGCTGGCCCCGAGAGGGTGGAGCGCAGCGTGCGGGCCGACCCCCCTTCCGGGAGGCCTGCGGGCAGCAGACGCTTGTCCAGGACAGAAGGATGTTCTTGCTGACTGGGAGGAAACAGCGCATCCCACATCAAAAGGAGGCCCCGGGTGGCTCCCACGCTCGGGCATCGTGGGAACCCTGCTACCCTGGGTTCTCTCAGGGGGGCCTGCACGTCAAGAGAGGCTGGGGGCTGCCTTGAGACTGTTCCCCAGCTCTTGATGAGTAAATAGAAAAACAGCCCCCCCCCCCGTCACAGCCTACTCACAACCTTCTTCTTGGGAACAAGTCTCATTTTTGTAAATCAAGCCCTGTGGTTTTTAAGGGGTGTCAGGAATTGTAGGGCAGCTGAGATTTTTAAAACCTTCCCTTTCTGAGCACTCCCCCCCCGCCCCCCGCTCCCTCACTCCCAGGCCAAAGACTCAGCAAGACCAGGGGCATGAGCTGGACCAGACATTGGGCGTGAGGTGAACCTCGGGTAGCAAACTGTCCTCACTGATCGGTAGGGGCCGTCCTGACCTGAAGGATTCTGCTCAGCTTGAGAGCGTGCAGTGATGGATTAGTGATGTCTGCCGCAGATGGGCCATAAGGAGTAGTGCTTTGCACGCTACGTATTGTCCGTGCCCCCCCGTTTTACGGATAGCCCTGGAGAAAAGGATTTTTTTCCATGAGATGGAAGGGGAAGGAAGGAGGTCGGGGAGACCTAAATATATCGAGACCTTAACAGAGTGTCTACACTAGAACTCTTTTGAAGGACAGGGCAGGGAAGAGGAGAAGCTTGAGGTACGTGCCTCCTTGCTTTCCTGGAAGAGTATGGGGAGGCGTAAGATTAGGTGATACCCTTTAGGCAGGTCCTGGAGGATTATGACAGACCCCGAGAGGGTCGGATGGAAACTCAGCCCCATCTCTGGGCTCCCAGCAGGCTGCTAGAAGGAGAAAGTCGTCCTCCACTTACAGCCCTGCCCCCAAACTACGAGCTTTGCGTGTTTTACCTCACTGGACCCTCACAAGGCTTTATGCCCATTACAGGTGGGGAAACGGAGGCACAGCACCTTTCCCCACACACACCTCGATTGGCCAGGCGCTGGGGGTCCCGCGGTGCCCGCCCACCAGTAGCACCCGTGCAGGAGCGGTGTTCGGTCGCCTTGGGTCACCATAGTGTTCGAGGACCCACGCCTGTGTTCCCTAGCGTGTGGATGTGTCCGTGTGCTTGTGTGTCTGCGTGGAGGTGTGTGTGTGCATGCCTCTGGGGTGGCCTGTGTGTGTGTGTGTGTGTGTATGCGTGTGCGTTTCTGGATCCACTGTGGCTGCACCCAAGCCTGCCAAGCATACCATTTGCTAAAAGATGCTTCCCAGCCAGCTCCCTAGTATCCTCTGTGCCTGCCAGGGGCAGGTGACCAGGCAGCCCCGTCCCGGCTCAGACCTGAGCAGCCAGGCAGAGGGGGTTGTCGCAGCAATTTCCCAGCTGTCGCGGCCCCCGTCCCTTCCTGGCACACCCCCCAGGCCCCTCTGGCGTCCCGGCCTTTGAGAACGCTCCTGTCCATCAAGACATCCATCCAGCGTTTTGTGCCCATCGACGGCAAGACAGTAGTTCACCAGTGTGTCCAAGCACTGAAGTCGCGAAGACGCAGGCAGGCACACGGTCCAGGTCACCGCGGATCTTCTCAGTCAGCCCTCCCAACAGCCCTGGGGGTGAGGTATCATTATCCCCATTTTACAGGTAGGGAGACCAAGGGCCACAGAGGTGAAGTGACTCGCCCAGGCTCGTCACTGCAACACTTGCACGGCTTCCTCTCCCAGGTGAAGAGAAGACACTCCGTGACTCAGTGGGCCGAGGTGCGGGGAGGTGGCACTCTTCAGCTAGGCCGGCACGTCAACGGGGCGACGGTGGTGGTTCAGGGCAAACACGAGGTGCTGCTTTATAGATGGGAAACGGGCTTCTGAGAGGTGCCTGATGGGCTGCGTGTCAGCCAGACGGTTAGTGCTTATTAAGCTGAGATATGAGAGCAGCTCTGGCTGATTTCAAAAGCCAGAGAGCTCTTGGTGGGGGAAGGCGAAGAGGGGAGGCAGGCTCTGTTTTCTTGGGGCCTTTTCATCTGAGGAGGGGACAGTGCCTTAGTTACAGGAACTGTCATCAGTAGATCTTCGAGAGGGGGGACGAAAGTGTTCCGTGTGAAATGTCTTTGGAAAACCTGGATTCATCATTGCTAATCACAGTTCCTTACGCAGGACTTATCAGAGCCTTTAAGATGCTCATATATGTTGCGAATTTCCAAGGAGGCAGTGAAGTGTTTCATAACTCATTTGCTCCCTGAATCCTTCTTTCCCAGAACCTTTTATAGGCACTAGTGCTCCATATAGGAAACTTGGAGAAATGCTAGAATGGCTACGTCACTAGGAGTTGGGTTTCAGGCACAGCGGCCAGTGGAAGGGAACTGTTGGCCCCCAAGCTCTCACAAGGGAGTAGGGAAAAGTCAAGTACTCATTCCACTGTAACTGGGGCAGAGGTCCCAATGACACCCCCACCCCATAAGAGAAGGATGTCTATGTCCCTGGCGGTCATATTCTAAATGACACAGAGGTGCAGGTATGTCCGGAAGCCAAACTAGAGCCCTCGGATCTTCCGGTGTGTGGGGCTGAAGTCCAGCTGCGGCCTCTTTTCTCCCCTCAGGGTCCCCGCGCTCCCGGTGAAGAACTTGAATGGTACGGGGCCAGTCCATCCGGCCCTGGCAGGTGAGGTCCAGCCCCGGAGGAGCAGAAGGGCGGGGCGCACGAGGAGGCAGCCCCACCTGTCTGCCCTGTGGCCCCCGCCCCTTGGCGAGGCTGGTGGGCGGGGCCCAGAGGAAACGCCCCCTACCGTTGGGACCCCGACGCCGGGGTAGGCGGGGCCCGCAGAAGGAGCTCCACTCGGCTTCCAGCTGGGGTGGGGCCCAGGGCCACCCCGCCCCCCCCCCCCGGGGCCCCCCCGTTCGGGGGCGGGGGGCGGGGCGGAGCGGAGCAGGTGGGCGGGGCCTGCGGCGTCCTCCCGCCGGCGGGAGGGGCTGGGTGGGCGGGGCGGGAGAGCGCTCCGCCCCCTGACCGCCCCGGCCGCGTCCCCAGGGATGAACGGGGATCCTGCTGTGTGCCGCCGGCCTGCCCGTGTGCCTGACGCGGGCCCCCAAGCCCATCCTGCACCCGCCGCCCGTGAGCAAGAGCGACGTCAAGCCCGTGCCCGGCGTGCCCGGGTGTGCCGCAAGGACCAAGAAGAAGCACCTCAAGAAGAGTACGCCTATCCGCGCCGACCCTGGCCCCACTAACTAACCTTGACCCTGACCCCTCAACTCCCATCTGTTTCTTAGGACTTAGGCCTCCACCTCCGTCTCCTGATCTCGCTCCCTTGCCCCTGACCCCCTCCGCCACCAACTCTGATTACATCAGCCGCTGGCATGTGACTCCTGCCAACCCCTCTGTGACGCCCCCCCCCCCCGCCCGATTCAAGCCCTCAGGGCGGAGACCCTGGGCACCCTCCAGCCCGCCCGCTGTGTCCTTGCAGGTAAGAACCCCGAGGATGTGGTTCGAAGGTACATGCAGAAGGTGAAGAACCCGCCCGATGAGGTGAGCCCCCAGCGGAGGGTACTGGCCTGGGCAGACCGAGGGCCCAGCCCCTGACCTCCCTTCTCCTCCCGTGGCCCCGTGTGTTACAGTCTCTCCCCCCCAGTTCGGGCTTGGCCTTCTCCCTTTTTCACAGTGTCTTCTGATGGACAGAAACGCTTAGGTTTAATAGAATCACATTTACCGATCTTTGGATGGTTGACGGCTTTCGCACCTTATTTGCACACATATTTTCCACCCAACGTTCTAAGTTTTGCCTTAATCCCCCTGGAGAGGGGTGGGGGGGGTCATCTCTACCTCTGCCATGTGTCGCCAGTGTATGGGGGTGTCCTCTCTCTCCCCCCCTTTGACAAGGGGGCACCAGAGAGGGGGCCGTCCGCCACCCTGGTGGCCTGGGGCCTGGCTCCCGCAAGGGGCAGCGCTGACCCGAGGGTGTCGTGCCCTGGCCCGTCGTCAGTGTCCCCTCTGCGCCCCCTCCGTCAGGACTGCACCATCTGCATGGAGCGGCTGGTCACAGCATCCGGCTACGAAGGCGTGCTTCGGCACAAGGGCGTGCGACCAGAGGCTCGTGGGGCCGCCTCGGGCCGCTGCGGCCACATGTACCACCTGCTGTGCCTCGTGGCCATGTACTCCAATGGCAACAAGGTGGGCGGCGCGGGGGCAGGGGCGGGGCCGGGACGCCGCGGGGTGGGGCCTCACCGCCGGCCTCCCCGGCCCCAGGGACGGCAGCCTGCAGTGCCCCACGGTGCAAGGCCATCTACGGAGAGAAGACGGGCACCCAGCCGCCCGGAAGATGCAGTTCCACCTCATCCCGCACTCGCTGCCTGGCTTCGCCGACACCCAGACCATCCGCATCGTCTACGACATCCCCACAGGCATCCAGGTGAGGCCCCGTGCCCCTGGCCCCCGCCCCTCGGAACCCTGCACGGGTCCCCCACACCTGTCCGTGGCTCAAGCGTCTGCTGCCCGCCCCCCACAGGGCCCTGAGCACCCCAACCCAGGCAAGAAGTTCACCGCAAGAGGCTTCCCGCGTCACTGCTACCTGCCCAACAACGAGAAGGGCCGGAAGGTGGGTGCTGGGAGGGTGCGGGGGTGGGAGCAGGCCGGGGACCCCCCTCACCCCAATCCCTGTTTCCTGCCCGCACCGACACTGACCATCCTCCTAGTGCGTGTCCAGACCCGCCAGGTGGCTTCACACACCTGGGCTCATTTCCAGCTTGAGGAGGTCAAGGTCTTGACCCCATTTTACAGATAAAGAAACTTAGCCTCAGAGAGGGCAAGTAACTTGCCCAAGATCACACAGCTGGTACACTACGGATCGTCTGCCTCCCTTGTTTTTCAAGAGAAGCAAGAAATTCTGATTTTCACGTGAAATCCCCAGGCCTTTGAATATTGCCAAAGAAGTCACAAGATGGCTGTGAAGTCAACCGAACACAGCCGAGGGCCTTCAGTTGGAGACCCAGATGAAACGGGCAGATAGCCTGGAAAGAGCTCTCACTGCGGGCGGTTGGGGGGGGGGGGGTCCCTCTAGGGAAGGAAGTGGCCAGGCTGGGCGCCCGCGGGAATGCCGCAGGGCTTAGCAGGTAGTGAGAGGGCCACAGCTCGGCCAAGGAAGGAGGGAGGCTGGGGGGAGGGGCTCCAGCCACAGGGCGGGGCTGCCCGCACCCTCCACTCACCACCCCCTCCTGTCCCCACTCCTGTCCCCCAGGTGTTGAGGCTGCTCATCACGCCTGGGAGCGGAGACTCATCTTCACCATCGGCACGTCCAACACCACAGGCGAGTCGGACACCGTGGTGTGGAACGAGATCCACCACAAGACCGAGTTTGGATCCAACCTCACGGGCCACGGCTACCCGGACGCTAGCTACCTAGACAATGTGCTGGCCGAGCTCACAGCCCAGGGCGTGTCCGAGGCTGCAGCCAAGGCCTGAGGCCCGGGGGCGGCCCACCTTCCCTCCTGCTTTGCCCCTGGTCCGGCACTTGCCTCCCTCTGCCAGGCGCGTCCTGGTGGCCCGGGTTCAGGGCTGGGGAGGAGCCCGCGGAAGGAGCCAGAAGCGTCCTGGGGATTTGGCTGATGGCGGTTGGAACGATGGGAGGAAGATGGCAGGCCAGCCGGTTCCGACCCGTAGCTCCCTGAGGGCGGCGGAGAGAACACCGGAACCACAGTAACCTCCCTACGGAAAAGACAGAGCCCCACCCCCTCGCGCAAACACACGTGTCCTGGTGAACACACGCACGCACACCCACGTGCCTCTACTTACCCCCAGGCTGGGGGGAAAGAGACAGAAGACCCTGTGATACTCTCCATGTGGACTCCCACCCGCGTCTCTATCACATCTGTGTAGGCTCCTCTGCAGGCGGGATTCAGCTCAAGCGCCTGGGGGAAAGGGGCCCCCTCTGCTACCCACTGATGGGCACTTGTGGGCCCAGGGGGCAAACCCAGGTTAGTCAGCAGTTTTGCAAAGGGGCAGGCCAGAGAGAGGGGGACTAGAGGGACCTTGTTTTGTGCTTGTGTCTCTTCATCCTTCTGGGACTCTCACCTCCTTCTTCTCCCCTCCCGTCCCCAGGCCTTATGTCTGTCCCAGATAAAGGCACTGTTCTCCTTTCCTCCCCATCCTGTCCTCTCCGCCAAATCGCTCCCAACGCCGAGATCCAAAGGCTGGATGAGGCCGAGCTTAGGCCAGCGGGTCTAGAAAAGCAGACGGACAGCAACGAGTCCATTTCCCTTTCTTGGGAGTGGGCAGTGGGGTGGCTGATGGTCTTGGCCAACCAGGGGCCTGTTGCCCAGGCAACTCACCAGCTCCGCCTCTGTTGATTGGCTGCCGCGGTGGAAGTCAGCCAAGATTTAAAGGGACGCCAGCGATTGCTCTTTGGAAAACCTACCCGTCCCACTGTGGGTGGAGAAATAAATGGTCTTTCTCCTCACTCAGTTTTCTTTCCTGCCGAGACGGGGGCTGGGTGGGTGGCTCTGTTCCTGGGGGGGCCTCTGGCCCACCTCCCGGGGAGCTTGCAACAAAACGATGACCCCAGGACCACTGCCTCTCTCGGTCTTGGGCAGCTGGGGTTGGAGGGTCTCCATAATTCTCTTGTCCCCGGGTACGCAGCGGGTGTGAAGGTGGCCGAGGCAGAGGGTACCCAAGAGGACAGGGCGGAACGTGCTCTTCTCTCGAGCACAGCCCAAGGCAATGCACACAGCAGCTCCCGGGTACGATACTAGGAATGAGGGACTTGGGCTGGGGGGCTGAGAGCCTCGGAGAAAACACGGAGGAGCTGGGCGACATCGTGAACGGCTCCTGGAGCCCCAGCCCCTGCCCTAAGGGAGGAGGGCCCGGTTCTGTCTAGATACAGAGCCCGGGATCTGCCACACGCTTCCAATCAGCCTCAGCAACGTCCCAGGATGCTGGGTGGCTGTGGCGGCGGCTGCGGCTCCAGGCGACACCTGCTGGCCACTCTCGGGATAGCGCTGCATCTTTCCCGGTCCCCTTATCCCTAGATACATACTTTGGTTTCTGTCCCACCCTCTAGTCACACAAAACCAGCAATGAGTCCTTGGAAGCCTTTCCGGTTTTTCCCAGAGTGGGTGTTCTCATTTTACCCTCTGTGATTCATTCTAAGATCTCACTTCAAACCCTAATACGCAACATCTCCCGGCCCCACGATCTTCGAATCTTGCGTTCATCCGTATCACCTGGGAAACTTGTTAAAAATCCTGATCCCTGCACCCACACTCCTTCAGATTCTCATTCAGCAGATGGGGTCCAAGCATCTGCATCACTAGCAGACAACCTAGGGGCTGAGCTTTGGACCACAGTCTGAGAAACCCCTCCCTGGCTCCCGAGCCACCTCCGTGGAACCCAGTTTGACAGCCACACATCTAGACACTCCCTCCTTATTTATACAGCATGAACTGAGGCTCAAAGAGGGGACAAGAGCCTAGCCCAAGGTGTCCCAGGCTCCAGGGGTCTGAGTCTGGCGCACTGGGCTCCCAGCCCCCATTATTCCTAAGGGAACCCGATTCTGGAAGCTGGCGGTTAGGACTCTCGGCCAAGGCAGGGCTCAGGAGGATCAGTGAGGTGACGCGGATCGGCAGACGTGAAAACAGGAAGGGCTGAGCCTCTTTCGTGCCTGTCTGGGCAACAAGGCCACGTGGGCATCAGGGATTCACGTCCAGCTGTATCCAGCAGCTCGGGGCCATGGCCTTGTCGGTGTGAGTAGAGGCCGGTCCGGTTTAGCAGAGACTTTCAGCTGAACCGGATGAGTCAGGCTCCTTCTCTCCGTCCACTCCCAGCTGCCTCAGCCCGGAGACTGAGACTCATTCAGTACAAGGCCAGCCCCCTGCCAGAGGGCTTCCGTGCCTGAGGTTCTGGACTTGGGGCACAGAGACTGGGAGATCTCCAGAAGCATCCGCGCCACAGCATCGACGAGGTACAGGGCAGCCGAGAGGGGCCGGGGTGCCCTGAGAGCGGCCCGATGGCCCCTTCCTCCTCCTTCCAGGCTGGCTCTGGCATCTCCTCAGTGCCCCAGGGGACCCAGGGCCGCTTTCTGATGCTCCCGCTGCTCAGGCTCCTCGTGGGCTCTGTCCAGATCTGCCAGCACCTCCAGAAGGCGGCCAGCTGCCTCTCTCTGCCGGGCCAGGGCTTCAGGACAGGCCCCTGGGAGGGAGACAAGGGGCCACGGGGGCTCAGCCGGGCCAGGGCAGGCTCCCGGAGCCCAGTCCCGTGGCTTTTCAGGCTCCAGACCGGCCTTGTGCCCCCAAGAACCCACACACTCCATCCTCCCCACTCACCGCACTGCTGGTGGACCGGAAAAGGGGGAGTCAGCGGGGGTGGGGGGAGGAAATAGGGGCGTGCTTGACAAGTTGTAGGAGGCGGCCGAGAAGGCAAAGAAAAGGGAGCCCCTTGACCCCTTACCTTCCTTGGTCCCCGAGGCCCTCATTGTATCCGCCTCCAGGCTTGTATCTATGTTGAAATCCTCCTGGAATTTCATCCTGGAAGTTGCAAGAGAGAAAAGACAAGGTTGGTCCCTGATCCCCAATCTCGTTCTCTACCCCAGAGGTTCTCTGCTGGTTGCAGGAGGCGTTAAGGATTCCCGGTCGTCACCACCACCGCGACCATTGTCGTCATCACAGCAAAGACAGAGTGCAGACGCTACTATAAGCCCTTCCCGTGTATTAACTCACCTCACGATCACAACAAATGTATCTGAGGTAGGTACTTACTATTGGCTCCATTATACAGTCCACTGAGACACAGAGAGGTCAAGCACTCGCCTAAGGCTGCACAGCATAGTAACTGTTACCATTTACCGAAAGCTAACTGCGACCAGGCATCGACAAAAAGACTTCACCTGTATTAGCTCATTGACCCTCGGGACAAGTCCAAGAGGCAGGCGCTGTGACTGTCCCTATCTCCCAGATGAAAAGACACAAGTACAGAGAGGGTAAGCAACGGGCCCAAGATCACACAGCCAGTAAGCGACTGGCTCAGACTTTGAACCCAGGTCAGGCCAGCTTCAGAACCCGCTAAGGACTTGGAGCAGATCTCTGCCACTGACCGGTGGTGATGCCAACCAGGGGGGAAAAGGAGCACATCCACGGTCCGGGCCGGGTCCCAGGAGCCAGGATGGTAAAAGATCCTGGACCCACTTCTGCACTAGGGCCAGCCTGAGGACGCCTCCCCGCCTCGCTGGGGCCCGCACGCCCTGCCCGGCCAGGAAGTCAGCTGATGCACAGGGAAAGAATGAATAAATGAGCCGGGGAGGCCGTGGGAGGGTTGGGGGGGGGGGGCGCAGAGCTGGCCTGGCTGGTCACCGCGGGGGAAGCGGAATGGGTGGGGGCGCCCACCTGAGCTGGTCCCGCCCCAGGAGCAGCTGCCGATACACCATCTGGATCTCAGCGTCGGGATCCAGCGGGTCACTCCAGTCCCCCAGGGTGACGGCCGAGTGCGTGCGGCTGCAGCCGGCAGCTGAGGGGAACACGGTGCCGTCAGCACTGCCTCCCGGCCCCTCCGGGAGCCCCCGTGGCAGAGGGTCGCCAAGCCCAGACCCTTCTGCGTCTAAAATCACTCTTCCCGCCTCCTACTTCCTTCAAGCCCCGCTGCCTCCCCCCCCCCCACCGCCCTGGCTCAGCAGAGCAGGAGAGTCCCCTCCCTCCAGCCTCCTCCCACAGGCCCGGCTCCAGCCACACAGGCCCTTCTCGACCTTTCAGCCCTCCCCGCGCCCCCTCCAGGCCTTTGCTCGGGCGCTTTGCTCTGCCTACGACCCTTCCTGACCCCATCCCAGTCTCTCCACCCTCACTGCTTATCGCCTACTCTTCTCAGGTCATGTCTCAACAGCACCTCCTCCAGGAAGCCCTCCTTGATCTCCAACCCTGCGGCCGGCTCAGAGGCAGTCTCTGGAGCCTCAAAAGCCTCATTTTGGTACTTATAAGACCGTGGGACACTTGTCTGGTTATCCACCGGTCTTCATTGAGAGCGAGCCTTGACCACCGGATGCTGGGCCCATAGAAGGTGCTTTACAAAATCTCTCACACGCAATGCGCCCTAGGTGCCGGTGGGCGTTCTAAGTGCTGAGAACACACACTCAGTCCGCCACACAACCCTGGGAGGCAGCCACTGTTCCCCGCTTGAAGAGAGCGAGGCGCACAGAAAGGTTAAGTAACCCGCCGTGGGGGGGGGGGGGGGGGGGCGGGGCACCCGCTGATCGACAGCTGGGGAGGGCGGAACCTGAGCCCGCCCCGCCCCTCACCTGAGCGCTCGGCCTGCAGACAGCAGGTCCAGCGCGAGCTGCGGAAGGCACCCGGGTGGCAGGCGGCCAGCTTGTCCGGGTTGGGGGCGCTGGCCTTGCGCAGGGCCGACAGCCACTGGTTGAGCTCGTTCACATTCTGCAGGGAGTCGGGGCGGGGGTGGGGGCGGTCAGGGGTGGAGGGGGGCCCAAGGGACGCCCTCCGTCCCCATCCTTGCGGTGCCATCACCTTGCACTGGAGGTAGGTGGTCCGCAGTGCCCCGGCGCCGTCCTGCGCCATCACCTGCATCACGTGCGGCAGCTGAAAGGCGCCCCTCGTCCACGCGCTCCACGGCGCGGATGTGCGACACCGGGATGGAGAAGCGCATCTGGGAGACAGGGCTGTGGGCTGCAGGGTGGGCAGGGGTGCGAGGGGGGCCCAGGGGCAGCTTTCCTTTGGGGGCGTGCATCAGGGAATGGGGACGGGGCGGGGGGCGGGGGGGAGACACTCAAGCCTGCGTCTCTGTGATCTGCGATCTGTGCGTGTGTGTCCGCGCTCTTGTGCCGCGAGTCCCCCCCCCAGCCCTGCCCCATCCACTCTAGGTAAGCCACCACCTCGCCGGGCATCAGTTCCCATCATCACCAGACGTCAGAGCAACCACCCGCACAGCAGCTGGGGCGTGCCTCCCGCACTCCAGCCTGTCAACTGCCACCAATGTCTGAGGCTGAAGCCTGTGTGCAGAGGAGGTCACTGGCCCTCCCGAGGCCACTCAGCCAGTGGAGGCAGAATTGGGAACCAGGCATTTGAACTCTGGAATCCATGCTTTGCGGACAAAGTAGGAAGGATACGCTTGCGCACCCTCTCCAGCGTTAGCCATCATTTATGGGCGAGCGGACAAGAAACGCGTCCCAGCACGGGCTCGAGCTGGTGCTGGACTTGAATGGCAACCCCGTGAGACCAGGGACGTTGGGCCTTGTGTATGCTGTACTTCAGTGCCTGGAACGCTGTGTGGTATACAGCAGGCGCTCAGTAAATGTTTGATGAGTGGCTGAGTGAACGAATGTCGGCCCGTGCGTGCCTACACGGCCAGGCATGTGCCTCTGGGCGGGAACATCTCAGGGCGGTTAAGCATGGTCCGTGTCCTGTGCGTGTCCACGTCTGATGGGGAGCGTGTGCAGGTACAGGCCTGTGCCTGTCCTGGGCCCACGCTGGCCCAAAGGCGTGAGCAGAGCCTGGCCTGAGAGCTTGACTTGCTAAGTCTTGCCCCGTTCTGGGCCTCAGTTTCCCCCTGCCTACAAAGACGCAGCTCTGTGAGGGAGGACCCCTCCACTGAGGGCTGGGGCCCCAACCTGCCACTCAGGACTCCTGGAGTAGGAGAGAGTCTCCCCGCTGAGCCAGAAAGTAACGCTTCTTGAAGGCAAAGCGTGGGGCCAGGCCGGCGGGCTCCTCCTTGCGCTTCAGCAGGTAACCTTCACGAACAATCACCGAGGGGGCCACCAGGGCCCTGGCTGGGCCCCCAGCCTCTGGGAAACGGGGAGGGGGGACAGTGAACCCCTCATATCCTGCCCTGCCAGGGCGCCAGGAGCAGGATTCTCTGCTCCCCCCGGAGGCAGGGGGGTGAACGGGGAGGAGGGGTGTCACTGAAGGTGGGGCGGGGAGCACAAAGTCGACCTGGAGAAGCCCTCCCCTGGAGCCCCACAGACAGTGGGGCAGGCAGCCAGCGGGGGTGGAGGTGGGGTGGGAGGGTGGGGGCATGTCTTACGAAGTCAGTCCAGGGAGGGCCCAGGATCTAGCCGCCTGGGGAGCCCAGACACAAGAACCCTGCTATGTCACAACCAGGGCTCCGCCTTCTGACACGGTGCACCTGTGTGACTCACACCCAACTGTCTCTTGACGTGGGCCCCACGTTGTGATACAGACTTACCCCCAACTCTTGTGCCGAAACGTGTCCCCTGCCCCATTTCACCCCATACGAGGCCCAAATCCTTCCAGCTGCTATCTGAAGCCACACACAATCTGGCCCCCACCTCTCCTTTGCTCCCCCTCGTTCATTCCTCTACGTTGGCTCCTCACTGTTGCTCTCTGTCCCCCACCTCAGGGCCTTTGCACATGCGGTTCCCAGCCTGGAATACTCTTCCCGGGGATCTTCATGGCTTGCCCTCGGTCTTCCTTCGGGTCTTTGCTCTAATAGTACCCTAGTGGGGCCACTTCTGGTCATCCTACCTAAAAGTTCACCCTGCCACCCCCCCACCCCAACATTTCCTTCCCTCCTTTGTCTTTTCTACTTACTCCCCAACACACTATGTTATTTGCTAACTCAAATTCTGTGGTCCCCGTTAGAATAAAACTTCCACGAGAGCAGGAATTTCTTGTCTCGTTCACTGCCGTTTCCCGGCACCTGGAACGGCGTCCAGTAAGCGCTTAATAGATATTTTTTTGGTTGCGCGACACCACTGATGGTATCCACCCACCACACTGGCCGCGGTGGCCTGGAGGACGGGGCCTGAGCTCTGTTCATCTCTGGGACCTGGCACAGAATGGGCCAGGGAGCTGTTTAGCTGCCTGACGAGATGACCACCTAACGGTCCACAGTCTCAGTGCCGGGGCGGGCAGGGGCGAGCAAGGGCGGGTCCAAGGGCCAAGTAGAGTGATCAGGACAGATGTGGCAGAAACACAGGGACTCACCCTCCCGTCCACATCCACCAGCTGGTCCAGGAAGTCTCTCACACGTGAGACGCTCTGCAGCAGGAAGGGGTGCAGGGGGGCCATCCATAATTCCTTGCCTGGCCCAAGCTGCTGGCCAAGGTTTCCGATGCTCTGCAAGCCTGGCACAAAGAAGCAGGGGACGCCAGGGCCAAGGTCACTTCAGGGGGAAGGGCCTCTCCGTGGCCCCAGAACGGAGCGCCCCAAGTCCTAACTCCCAAATCAGTGCTCAGTGAAAGGAGACTCATAGCGGCACCTGCTTTGAGTCATATCTACCCCTCCCTGGGGACAGATACACACCCCCAGCACCCTACACTGTTCCCTCCGGAGCTCAGTTCCACCGCCCAGGACCGCCTGACCCCTATCCTGCACACTTTGGAGCCCATCAGAACCTCAAAATCTGGGGCTCCTGGCTCGCTCAGTCAGAAAGCGTGAGATCAAGCCCTGCATCAGGCTCTGCACGGGGCGTGGAGACTGTTTGAGATTCTCTCTCTCCCTTTCCCTTTGCCCCTCCCCCACTTGTGCTTTCTCCCTCTCTAAGGAAAAAAAAAAAAAAGGGCACGACTCTTCATCTTGGGGTTGTGAGTTCGAGCCCCCTGTTGGCTGTGGAGATTGCTTAAATGAATAAGAACTTTCAAAAACCTAAAAAGGAAAAGAACCTCAAAATACGGCCACTTCGCGAATGATGGCCTAATTCATACTAAGGTGCATAGGACGACCAGCCTGCTTCCCACTTCCCTCCTGAAAGGGCAGAATTTCCGTTTCAAGAGAAGAAGTTGGATAATGGAATGAACGCCTTCACACTCAGGATGGAAGGCTAATGGATGTTTCAGACAGGTTCTCTGGGTCTCAAGCCATTTCAGCAGGTTTGGCCTTCCGGCTCCATTCCTGTGCTTTCCCTGGCTAAGAACACCCAGGCTGTGGGACTCCCTTTCCAGCACCTTGGCAAGAAGTAGCAGGGAGCGGCTGGTCTGGGGGTCCGCATGCTGGTCCCGGAGGTCAAACAGCTTCGGGGTAAGGATTGCGGGGGGCGAAGAATCGCAGGAAGAGAAAGCCACTTATGGCCAGGTACTTCGCATCCTGCCAAGAGGAGCCGCAGGTGAGAAGAGCCCCCCAAAATCCACATCCCAGATGGGGAAACCGAGGCAAGGGAAAGTGGGACGGGAGATGGGCCGGGAGATCACACTGGTCCGCCAAGACAGCTTTTTCTCTCTGGACCTCAGCTTCCTCCCCTGGAAAGCGGAGGAACAATACCGATCCTCCACTGCAAGCCCCGTGCTAAGGGCCCAGCCCCGTGAAGGAAGCACCCTCATCATTCCCCGCTCACAGGATGAGGAAGCAGACGTTCAGAGGACTCCACGTGACTTGCCCAAGGCCACACAGCTGGGAGTGGCAGGGCCGAGATTTGAACCCAGGCAGGATCTGAACACGCAGCTCTCCATCACGCCCTCCGGCATTCGACCCCCGGTACTGTGCTGAGTGTCAGGACTAATCTGAACGACCGACAGTCCTAGGGGGTAGGTGCCATTATCCCCATTTTCTGGATGAGGAAGTGGAGGGTCAGGAGAGAACCCGGTCTGGCTGGCCCCTCTGTGTGAGTCCCGGGCCTGGCCCACCCGCAGACAAGGCTGGTTCCTCCAGCTCCAGCGGAGGGAACGCAGAGAGAGGGCGTGCCTTTATCCTGGGTGCCTCTGGCTCTCCCCAGATCACTCCCCACCCACCTTTCACACTTGCCCAGCTGTATTTAGCCCAAAAATGTGCTCGGTATTTATTAGGGGTTGTATTCACACATGAGACAATACTCTCCCCGTCTCCTCTGCGCTGACGGTGAACCCTGCCTAAAGCTGGATGCCTGACCCTGCCCGGAAGGGGGTCTCTGCCCCCAGCCCCGCTCCTCTGGACCCCTGAGCTGCCCCGAGGCCACCACCCCCTCAACTGCCATATTCCAGGGTAAGTTTAGTCTTCGAGATCAGCTCTTTGACTTCCTCCTTTCTTAAGGTGGAACGGGTGTCAGGGTGGCAGAGAAAGGGGTTCCCCTGGGTTTCCATGACCCATCCACCCTCATGGGCCGGAGGAAGTCCCTGCTCCGTGCCCTGTGCCTCTGCCCTTCCGTGGGAGCTAAGGACCGGGGGCACTTGGGTGTCACCGATACTGGGTTCCCCACAAGGGCCAGGCTGTCTGGCCTCCCGCTCCCCTTCCCTCCCCCTGTCACAGCTCTGTCCCACTTAGCACCTCCAGTCCAGGCGACAGCCTGGCAAAGTGGGGCGTAAATCAAGCGACGTCCCAGTTTGGAGGCCGAGAGCTCACTCCTCAGCGGAGGCTGAGAGGAGAAGGAAGGGACCCCCGCTGGGAGACCAGAGGCCTAACTTGAGTCCACCACCCTTGGCCAAGGCTCTTTAACCTCTCTGGGCCTCAGTTTCCCCATCTGTAAGCAGAGAGTGGAGAGAAGTATGGCTTAATCAAGGGCTCTTAACTCAAGCTCTAGGGATCTGGGCCGTTACATCTCCAACATTTAGCAGGTCTTAGATTATTCGGCAGAGTGAACCCCCCGCCCCGCCCACATTTCCGGTACATCAGCGCTCCATTAAGAGCTGGCCTGATTTGATGTCATTTGTAAGTGAGGCCAACAGCCACCTTGGAGGCACGCTGACCATTAAACCAGGGGAGCTCAAACTGGTAACCCACAGGCCAGGCCAGCTGCCAATGCATAGTAACTGGCTCAAAGTTTTGTCATGTTGTTCTTGTTTTAGGTGAACTGGAGTCAACGTTTTATTTTTTGGGGGGGGGTACTCTTTGTATTAATTTTTTTTAACGTTTATTTATTTTTGAGACAGGGAGAGACAGAGCGTGAACGGGGGAGGCTCAGCGAGAGGGAGACACAGAATCTGAAACAGGCTCCAGGCTCTGAGCCGTCAGCACAGAGCCTGACGCGGGGCTCGAACTCACGGACACGAGATCATGACCTGAGCCGAAGTCGGCCGCCCAACCGGCTGAGCCACCCAGGTGCCCCAGAGTCAACGTTTTTAAAAATGAGCGACCTCCACATAAAATCCAGAATGTGGCTTTAGAAAATAACCCCTGGGGCGCCTGGGTGGCTCAGTCGGTTGAGCGCTCACTTTGGCTCAGGTCACGATCCCACGATCCAGGGGTTCGAGCCCCCGCATCGGGCTCTGTGCTGACAGCTCGGAGCCTGGAGCCTGCTTTGGATCTGGGCCTCCCTCTCGCTCTCTGCCCCTCCCCTGCTCGTGCCTCTGTCTCTCTCTGTCTCAAAAATAAGATAAACATTTAAAAAAAAAAGAAAGAAAAAAGGAAAGAAAGCAAACTCTGAAGAGCTGGCCATGCCGGGTCCCCATTCCCGCCTGGCAATAAGGGATTGAATTCTGCAGCTGCCCCCTTAAGACAAGCTGTGGGGGCTCCAGTTTGCCACAGTCCCTACGACGCCCTAGTGCCTGCCCCACACCTTGACTGCTTCGTTCATTGATCTCACCTTCCTGAGGCCCTGCAGCGCTCGCAACTTTTATATTACGTTGGCAAAGCACTAGCACATGCAGGGATTTATCTCTAGACCACTTGGGGCGTCTGCTATGAAGCACCTACTGTGTGCCGACATGCCCTCTCTCTCTCTCTCTCTCTCCCTCTGACAGCTGAAGTTAAGAAGCACTTACTTTGTGCCAGATTCTATTATTTGGTGGCTTCGAGCAGATTCAGCAGCCAGACGCCTAGATGGGTGTCTATCCCAGCAACACCCCTTCCTAGCCATTTGACTTAATCTCTCTGGGCCTCTGTTTCCTCCTCTGTAAAATGGGAGAATACTGGTACCCACCCCATAGGTGGATGGGAAGGCGAGGTAAGGTAATGTGAGAGGAGGAAGAGGAGGTCCCACCCAGGGTAAGGACTAGATACAGCATTCGCTGCTGCCATTATTATTATTATTATTATCATCATCATTATCATTTTCATTATTACTGCCCCTGGATCCCAGACCCACAGACCCAGATTCTGTCCCACGTCTGCCCCGCCTCTCTGTACACCCCTGGACAAGCTACTGCCCCTCGCCAGCCTCAGTCTCCCCATCTGCCCCTTGGGAACGTGTGGCCCACCTCGTGCTCCGCCTGGGGGAAGCGCTTTTGCACGCACTGGTGCAGCTGCTTGAAGGCGAGGCGCATGGCAGGCGGGCAGCACCCCACAGAGCCCACAATGGCATCCACGATGGGCCCCAGGTAGCCCGTCAGCAGCCCCAGGCTGGCCTCCCTCACATGCTCCTCGGATGGGTGCGCCCTTGAAGGAGATTCTCCTGGGGAAACAGAGTGGCCGTGCCTCAGAGCCCAGCATCGGTCCGCTCAAAACCCCTCCGCCAGCCCCCACCGAGCTCAGAGCACCCTCCTTCCCCTCCCACCCCCATAACCTCCCCTCCCACCATTCGCACCCGGGTTCTTGTGCTGCTTAAAAACACGCTGAGCTCATTCCTGCCTCGGAGCCTTTGTACCTGCTGTTCCCTCTGCCTGGACACTCTTGTGCACACATTTAGCTTCAGCGTGCCCGCCTCAAAGAGGCCATCCCTTCCCCGTCACACGTCATCACACACCTCGGTTCGGTGCTTGTCAGCGGGACATGCTGGACACACGCTCCCACCTCAGGGCCTTTGCACGTGCTGTTCCCCCTGCCCGGGATACTCCCCCTCCGGATCTGTGCACGCCTCCCTCCCTCACCTCCTGCCAGTCTTTGCTGAAACGTCCCCTTCTCTGTGAGGCTTTTCCCTGTGACCACCATAGGGAATATTGCAAGCCTCTCCCTGCTCCCGGCACTTCCCACGACGCTCCCCTGCTCTGTCTTCCTCCATTCCACCGATCACCTTCAATAACCTTCTTTAGTTGATTATGCACCTCCCCCTAGAAGACGGACTTGCATCCATTTCTTCCCCGCGGGGCATCAGCGTTCAGCCAGGGTCTGGCGCCTAGTAGGTTCTCGGCAGCTGTTTTTGCCGAGGGGGTGATGGGACAGCACTTATCCCCTTCCTTCTCGTCCCCACACAGGTGTAGGGTCCGTCTCGCCCACCTCAGAGCCGGGATCTGAACCCGGGGGCTCAGCTTCGGAGGCCCGCCCGCGACCACTACCCCTTCCAGCCGGAGGAGCTCGGTGCTCACCGCTGAGGCTCTCGGCCCGAATGCAGGGCTCCCCAGCGGCCGGGCTAGAGGGAGGGGGAGGCGGTCGGCACAGACCCAGGCAGACAAGGCTCCGGGCGGACAAGGGGGCTGTCAGAGGGTCGCGGTTCACCCCTCGGGCTTCGCTCACCTGGTGCGACCCAGGTCTATCTTGCAAGGGTCCAGCTCGATGTATCTCTTCTCCTCGAAGACGCGGTTAATCACGGGCTTCAAGACCTCGTGCAGGTAAGGCATGCCCACGAGCTGAGGGCAGGGGGCGCCGCGTGGGGCAGGGGCTGAGGATGAGGCTAAGCCGTGCCCATGAGCCAGGGGCGGGGGGCAGCACGCGGGGAGAGGCTCAGAGGGAGACTGAGGCAGGCCCAAGAGGGCAGGTGGGGGGCGCTCTCCAGGTGCGACTCAGGGCAGGGCCAGGCACCAGCCACCAGCACCCCAGCTCGGCCAGCCCAGCTCCGGGGTCCCAGGAAGCACTGGAAAAGGAGTCCCCTCGAAGGAGCCGCCTCTGGGCCCCGCCAGGCCTCTTGCTCACCTTCATAAACTGTTCCATTGACTTGGATGCCAGGGAGTTGGAGCGGAAGAGGGTGTTGGGGTCAGCTGGGAGGGCAGAGGGAAGTGTCCGCTGGGATCGGGGGCTGGATCCACCCCCCCCCACCCACCCCAGGAGGGAGTCATGACGTTCCCGCCTCAGGAACCAAGGAGAGCTGTAATATCAACTCCATGCACAGTAGAGGAGCCCAGACTGGTTAGATGAGCTGCCTAAGGTCACACAGCTCAAGAGCGGCAAAACCGGGGCCGGAACCGGGGACTGCGTCCCCACTGGCTGGCGGTGCACAGTGTAGGGACCCCCCCCCCATCCACACACATAGGAGCCCCTGACCTCGGCCTGAGGCTCCCCGTCTCTCCCTCAGAGACCTTGCGCCGGCCCCTTCCTTGAGGAGTGACATCTGGGGCTCATGCAGGCAACTCACTGGTCCGGGTCACCTCGCGCCGAGTGAGATAGTCCAGAAAGGGCCCGGCCAGGCCCTGGCCAAGAAAGAGCTTCACCAGGTTGGTGGCAAGGTCCTGGCGGCAGTCCCCTGAGGTCAGCTCCTCCAGCACGGCCAGGGGACTAGCGGCATCCTCCTGGGCAGGGACAGGAGGCAGGAGAGGTGGCCCAGGGCCCCGAGGGCAAAAGAGCCCAGGTAGGGATCTCTGAAGCAGGGAGAGGCCTCGGTGCCGGGCCCCGGGGGGACTGAGGCACCCACCTCTGCCGGGCCCCGCACAGCCTCCGTGAGCAGCTCCGTGAGCGGCCGGTAGTTGTGGGAGGGCAGGATGCGGTCCTCGATGAGGCGCACTTTCAGCCGCAGGGCACCCAGCTGCCCCCTGACCGGCGTCGGGCCACAGGGGTAAGAGCATCGGGCGGGTGTGCACAGGGGCAGATGGCCAGGATAGGCAGGGGTGAACACAGATATAAGGAGCATGGATGTTAGCCAAACAAGGCAGATGTGGGCAGGTGCGAACCGATACTGACATGGAGAGACAGGAAGGGACGGGTACAGTCGCGGGGCACCTGGTGGCTCAGTGGGTTGAGCACCTGACCCTTGCATTCGGCTCAGGTCATGAGCTCACGGGTTCGTGAGTTTGAACCAGCCCCACCCCCCTTTCAGGCTCTGTGCTGACCAGCCTGCTTGGGACTCTCCCTCTTCCCCTGCCCCTCCTCCCCCTGCCTCCCCGCCTCAAAATAAATAAATACACTTAAAAATTTTTTAAATAAATGCAAATAAAAACAGCGTGGCCAGTCCACAGTGTACAAGAACAGAAGATGTGGACAGGTGTGGAGGGACCCAGGGCTCCGAGCGCACATCGACTGGTGGGGACTGACATGTTCACACGCAAACACGTGGATGGGTATACGGTGAACCCATCTGCACATACGAAACACACATACGAAACACACATTGCGAGACAGACACTTGTTAAATGGGGTGAACGAAGGGACGTGGTGGCGGCTTGTGGGCTGACCGGGGCACCCGTGAGGACGTGCCCGCAAGCTGAAGACAGCACTCAACGCGAGCTCAGCCTACATTTACCCAGAATCCTCCTCGGCTCTGGGGAAGGGCAGGAGACGGAACCAGCCACGGGGAGGGTTCTGCTGCAGGACCGGTGGGGGAAACTCCACCTGCAGGGGGGACACACAGACCTTCAGCTGAGCCCTGCCCGCCGAGGCCCAGGCCCCACCCAGCCCTAGAAGGGCTCGGGCTGCCCACCCAAGGATGGGAGGCACAGCCTGGCAGGGGCCACCTCCTCTCCCCCACCATACCCTATCAGCGCAACGGCAGCCACACTCCCTCCCCCAGTCCCAAATCATCAGCTCCTGCCAGGACCCTGAGGGCTTCCACGGGACACTTAATTTACAGTTGGGGAAACTGAGGCTTGGAGAGACGGGGCGACTCGCCCGAGGTCACACAGCTGCCGGAGGCAACATATCTGGACCGAGAGCCTTTTCCGCTCTGTTTGGGGACACAAATCACATCTGCCAAGAGGCTTAAAGACAGCCCGGGAGGCCCCCCGAGCCCCACCCCCTCTCTCTTAAAATATTATAAGATGTAATTTGCATCCCATACAAGTTTTCGGTCCACTCACGGAGCTGTGCAACCATCACCACTCATTTCAGAACATTTTCTATCAGCCCCCCCCAGCCCCCACAAGCCTGTACCCATAGGCTTAGATGTCCCTCCCCAGCTCCCCCCCCAGCCCCGGCTCCTGTAACCACTGATCTACTTTCTGTCTTTACACCGTCTCCTCCTCAGGACAGCTCACAGAAATGAAATCATAGAGTCTGTGGGTTTATTGGCCTGGCTTCTTCCCCTTAGCGTGTTTGCAAGATTCATCCACGTGGTCGCAGGGGCCAGTGTGCCCTTCCTTTTCATGGCTGAGCCCTAGTCCCTCGTAAGATACACCACGTTTGATTTGTTCATTCACCTGGGGATGGACATTTGGGTTTTGCTTCCACACCTGGTTGTCATTAGCAAGCTTTTGTGTGGACAAATGCGTGCATTTCCCTTTGGCGTGTACCTAGAAGTGGAACCGCCGGGGCATGTGACAACTGTCTTTAACCGTTTGAGGAACGGCCAGACTCTTTTCCAAAGCAGCTGCACCGTTGACATTCCCCCTCAAGGCTGTGTGCAACCAAGCCTCCCTGTAACTTGATCTAATCTCGTCTCCTTTGAAAAACTGTCAGCCCGGACTGTAATCCGCACTACCACCGAGAGGCAGGGACAATCGCGCTCATTTTACAGATGCGTAAACTGAGGCCTCCAAGAGAAAGACCTTGAGCCCAGGGCTTCAGGGTAGGGGTTAAGGGCTGAGAGTGTGGTGTCAGAGAAACCTGAACTCAGGTCCCCGGCTCTGCATTTCTTAGTCATATGGCCTGGGGAAAGCCACTCAACTTCTCTGAATGACCCTCGGTTTCCCCATCTATGAAATGGAGACAATAGTCCCCCACCTCATAGGGTGGCCGCTACCGGTACGGAAATTAGATTATGCTGGGGAAGTACTTACTTAGCACGCAGTCATCCTGGGTACTCTCACCCTAGAATGAGAATCTGGGCCTGCCCCGTGACCTTGGGCAGGTTCCCGCCCCTCGGAGAGCCTCAGTCTCCTCAGCTGTACAATGGGGCGCTGGGACTCCATCGCTCAGGCCTGGCCAAGGAGCCAGTCGAGACAGCTTCACATCTATCCTTCCAGATCCCAGGATGCGCAGCCCCTTCCCCTCCCCTTCCCTCTTGGAGGCAGAGGGAAGCCAGGGTGTCGGGGGTGGGGGTGGGGGTGGGGGTTGCTTACCATGCCCAAGAAGTCCGTTCTTTGCCCACCATGTCCCAGTCCCAGAGCTCCACCCGCAGCGGGGGCCGGGGCACTGGCATCTCCTGAAGTTCCAGCACTCATCCCAGGTGGGAAGCGGGTCTTCTTAATGGTCTGGGGGAGGGGGAGTGAGGGAGGGCTGAGGAGGGCCCATCTTGAGGCCCGCCCCTCCCTGGACCCACACCACCACTCACTGAAGTCTCCAAGCTCTGACTGCCCCCAGAACACACGTGCAAACGGGTCAGAGGTGCCGGTGATATCTCGGGGGGCCAGGTCCCTGGAGACAAATGAGGAAAGGGGTGAGGGCCGCAGGACCCTCAAGGACAAACACCCAGGCTGGACCTTGGAAAAGGGGCTCAGGGTAGACCATTCAAATGCCTCTGGCTTGCAAGGCGATGAACTGCTCCCTTGTAGGGACCCAGCAAGGAACACCCCCCCATCCTGCCCTTCCAAACCCTTCCTGTTGACCAGGGCTACCCTGCGCCCCTATTTTCCAGATGCGGAAATGGAGGCACCAAAAGGTCGCATCCTGAACCACAAGCCCAGGAGATGAAGACGTCGTGGGAAGTGGGAAGGGAGCCTCAGTTTCCCTGGAGCCCCCTGGATAGGAGACTGGATGCCAGGGTTCAAAGCCTGGCTCCGCCATTCATTGGCTGGGTGACACTGAGAAAAAGTCACTTCACCTCCCTGAGCCTCACAGTCTCTTCATCTAGAAAATGGAAATAATGATAGACCAACCCAGAGAGCCAAGGCCTAAATGACCTGAGTAGATAAAAGGCTTAGCATAGCAGCTGGCAGGACGTGAGTGCTCAGCCCATTCATTCATTCACTCATTCATTCATTCATTCATTCAACAAATACTCATACCTACGCCTTGCCTAGGACCCAAGAAAAGGCATGGGGCAAGGATCGCCAGTCTCTAGTTGCCATGACAACCCCAAAGTCTCACCTCCGTCAGCTGCCCCAACCCCTCCTTACTGAGGTCCCCCAAATCCAGTGACAGCCCCCACCAGGGGCTGCTTGTTTCTTCCTGCTGCTCCTTTCCCACCCCTGCTTGGCATCCAGAGCCTTCCTTGGTCTCCTAGGAGCCGGCCCAGTTGCTAAGCGACAGCAATCAGTCCCTCTCCTGCTCGCAAGGATCTGCACAGCCTTGGTGGCTGGGGAGGAGGCCACTAGCACAAAGCAGATGAGGAGCCCCTGTCCCATGTCCAGCCCTCTTGTCTGTCCTCTGCCACCCTGGTACTCCATCCAGACCCAGGGAGCCCCAGCTGGAGACAGAAATCTGGAGGTGGTGGGAGAGGCACAGAGAGGGCAAGAAGAGGGCTTCAAGGTCACACAGCAAACTAGAAATAGAGATCGTCCCCGACCTGAGCGAGGAGCGGTCCAAGAGGGCGGGTTGTGGGAGTAAGATGTGAAAACAAGGCAGACAGGCAAGAGGGGAGATGAGAGGGGGAAAAGGGGATGGTAGTATTTAAGGAAGCAAATGATGGGGGAGCTGAGGGAGAGAGAAGGGGATTGCAGGGTGACAAACAGGCAGGAGGGAGGATGGACATCCATGAGCTGGTGCCCCTGGACAGTCATCTGTGGGTTTCGCCGTCCCACATCCGTCTTCTTTCCCCTGTTTCTTTGCGACAGGACCTCCCCTCTCTCGCTCCCAGCTCACATCAGTTAGGTAGGCTGACCCCTCCCCTCCAGGGATGGGTGCGGGACTCAGGCGTGACCAGTCAGGGTCCACGCCCTTGGTTCAGAGATAGGTACATGCCCCAGATTTGGGCCAATAAAAATCAAGTCCCAGGACATCGGCTGGAGATGACAGGAGAAAGTCAGTTGGACCTGCCAAACTGGTAGGAGGCCCTGGGACTTGCTGGCATCAATCTTTGCTCGCCCACACCTGGAGAGAGACTCCTGAGAACGAAGCTAACACAAAAGATAGCCGAGAAATCGCTGTCCGTAGATTCCTGTTGTCACTGTTTGAGCACCCAGATCCAGACATGCCTGAAGCCGCGCGCGTCATTAATATAAACCAACCTGCTTAAGCTGGTATGAATTGGGTATGTATCACTTACAATCCTATTAACGTACACCCTGGCCAGCCTGAGTACCCGGCCTTTGGTTGCTAGTCGCTGGGACCCAGCAAGGATTTGCTTGTGCTCTGACCCCAGGAACTTGCCAACCTGGCGACCCTGGGGCTGTCTGCCCACAAGGGATCCTGGTCGTGAGCCCAGAAGTCCCCCAGGAGTGAGGTGGCCCTCAAAAGCCAAGACGGCTGGGGGGGAATCTCCGGCAAATTCTTGCTCATTCTCAGAGCAGTCCCACCCCATCCCTTATCACGACCGTACCTGGCCTGAAGCACGTGACATCGAAGACAACGGCCCCGCGCGTTCTCCAGCATCTGCACATCCAAGCAGACCTCACCCTGCACCTCTGCGTCTGGGTCCACACGGCTCAGGTTGATCCAGCTGTCAATTCCTGGAGGGCACAGGCGCTAACATTTATTAAGCACCTGCCAGGTTCTGGCATTGTATTGACTTAAAATTCAATTAACGTGAAACATAGGGGCGCCTGGGGTGCTCCGTCGGTTAAGCGTCCGACTTTGGCTCAGGTCATGATCTCGCGGTTCATGAGTTTGAGCCCCACACTGGGCTCTGTGCTGACGGCTCGGAGCCTAGAGCCTGCTTGCATCTGTGTCTCCCTCTCTCTCTCTGTTGCCCCCCATCTTGCTGTCTCTCTCTCTCTCAAAAATAAACATTTAAAAAACCTCATGAAATATATTAAGCCATGGGCTTCTCATGTTCGCTTTCTGATGTAGGTGCTGTAATTATCCACACTTCCAGACGAGGAAAGTGAGGCACAGCGAACGAAGAGCTTTGCCCATGATCTCACAACTGGTAGGGACAGAGCTAGGATTTGAATGTGAGCAGTAAAGTTCAATGCCATTAACCATGTACTATCACAGTCTTCACCCTGGTATACGAAGCCTCCGTCATTTAATCCCAACATACTCTCCCCTCCAAAAAATCTTGGGCATTCCTACCTCTCAGCCCCCGTCCAGGCAACTCCCTGCCGGAATCAGTCAAGTCAATTTCAACCTCCCTCCCTGTCTCTCTTTTCTCTCAACGCTTTGAAGAGATCATCTACCGACTTCTAGCTTCCCTTGTAGTTATTGGGAAGTCATTTCAGCCTGACAACTGATCTTGTGTAAATGGGCTACCTTTTCTCTTAGTTTTAAGGACTATGTATTTGATGGTCTGCCATTTCACACCGCATAGGTAGGTAAGAAGGTTTTGTGTGTGTGTGTGTGTGTGTGTGTGTGTGTGTTGTTGTTGTTTTCGTCCTGCTTAGTGCAGGTCATGCTGTTGCTACTTACAGAATCATGTCCTTCCTTGCATTCTGGAAAATTCCAGGTCATCATTTCTTTTAATCGCTTCCGCTCCCCAACTTTTTCCATCCTTTCCTCATAGGACTTCAATTAAAATGGACGTCAGACCTTGTCCACAATTTTCTAGGTCTCTGAGCTTCTCTTTTATATTTTCCTTCTTGTTTCCCTGGGCTAAAGTCTCAATCATTTCTTCAGATCTCTCTTCCAGCTCACTAATTCTCTCTTCAGCTCTGGCTCTGTTGTTGAACTCGGCCACTCAGTTTTAAATTTCAATGACTACTCCTTATCTCCAAAAACTTTGATCTAGTTCTTTTCCAATCAATTGTTGTAAATGTTTATTTTATTTATTTTGAGCGGAGAGGCACAAGCAGGCAAGGGGCAGAGAGAGAGAGAGAGAATGAGAATCCCAAGCAGGCTCTGCAGAAGCAGCACAGAGCCCAACGTGGGGCTCAATCTCACAAACAGCGAGGATCGTGACCTGAGCCAAAATCAAAAGCCAGACACTCACCGACTGAGCCACCCAGGTGTCCCTATCTATTTAATGTATTGCTTTCATTTATTATGATTATTGCTGGCCCTTTCTGGTGATTGCCTTTTTTATTTAAATATTTTATTCCTTTTCGTTGTTGCTATTATGTTTTTATTTTAGAGTGAAAGAGAGAGAACAAGTGGGGGGAGAAGGACAGAGAGAGAGAGAGAGAGAGTCCCAAGCAAGCTGCACACTCAGCTTGGAGCTTAACACAGGACTCAATCCCACAACCCTGGATCAGACCTGAGCAGAAATCCAGAGTTGGACATTCAACCAGCTGAGGCACCCAGGTGTCCCTAAATATCTTATTCCTTTAAAAATTCTGTGTATCATAATTGCAAAATCTAAAGCCCTTGTGGGTTCAAATCTGGTAGTTTACTGTTTCTGCTGACACTTGTTCATGGTGGCCCACTGCCTTGTGTGTGTGGTGACCTCTGACTGCAAAGTCATGTCTGTCCTGAGCTCACTCTGGGACACTTTAAGGGCCTCGATCAAATGGGAACATTTCAGGGTCGGTCACAATCTGCCGCATCCCTGGTCCAAGATTCAGTCTCTCTGTTGACTCTAGATGTGATGCCGACATTCACTTCCAGAGAAATCTTTCCTTACCACCTCCCTGCTTGTGGTTCCCCACTCCCTGTCAGGTTTTAGCTCCTGGTTGGGGTGGGGGAGAGTGGAGAATAGTGAGACTTTTTCCTTCTTTCAGGACGTCCCTATTATGCTGCAGGAGGATCAGTGCCCATGCTGCTAGAAATAGAAGTTCCACCGCACCTCTCTCTATCTTCATGCTACCCCCAAATCCAGGATGCCATCAACTTCCTCTCGCTGGAGTACTGCAACAGACTCCTAATTGATCTCCCACATGTACTCCTGTCCCACGGGATCCAATATCCACACAAGCAGCACGGAGATCTTCTGAAAATGTATCTAATCTCTCCCGTCACTCCACCCTCTGATAATATGGCTCTAGTCTCTCACTGTCTTGCTCAAGGACCATCCGTGGCTCCCCAGTGCCCCCAGAAGAAAGTCTAGACTCTGGCCTGGCACCTTCAGCCTCTCCAATCAAGACCCACCAAGTACTCCATCTGGCCCGGCCCAGGAGAGAATCTATAGACACACCTTAGTGCCTTTGCCAAAGCACCTTTAAGAAACAACTCATTCCCGGGGTGCCTGGGTGGCTCAGTCGGTTAAATGTCTGACTTTGGCTCAGGTCGTGATCTCACAGTTCATGGGTTTCCAGCCCCGCGTCGGGCTCTGTGCTGATGGCTCAGAACCTGGATCCTGCTTCGGATTCTGTGTCTCCCTCTCTCTCTGCTCCTCCCCACTCGTGCTCTGTCTCTCTCTCGAAAATAATAAACATTAAAAACAAGAAATAACTCATTCCCCTTCATCCAGGAAGCTTCCTTGACTACACTAGCCTTCACTGCCCTCTTATCCTCATCCACGGTCAAGCCGGGTGATATTCCACATGCCTCCACCCCTACATTTCTGTCTGTTTAAAAAAAATTCTGTCCTGTTTTAAAAAGCACCCACATGCAGACGCATGGCCAGTTTCCCTTGCTTTTCTTGCCCCTTGTTCTGTGTGAATGTGTTTGTGTTTTTATCTGGCCCATAAGCTCCTTGAAGCTTCGCCTCGTACTTCAATCATCTAATGCCCACCCTCTTGGGTGGATGTTTGGGGCACAGTGGGTACAACGCAGACAGGTTGAAAACACAGACTTTGGAAGCAGGCACAGCCTGAATCAACTCCCACCGCTGCAAACTTCTAGAAGGGGCAAGGGCCCCTCCTCACCTCTCCAAACCTAATTTCCCAGCAGCCATGTATTCGAGATCATTCTAGTGCACACTTCACTTGGCATTGTGAGGACTAATACAATGTTCTTAGCATCATGCCTGGCACATAGTACACCCTCAATTAATAGGAGCCATGATTATGATGATTAGCACCTAGGTTTTCAACGAATCCCCACTGATGAGAAAAAAGACATTATTCAATTATTGATACTGAGACAATTAGTAGTCGCCTAGATAAAAAGTAATAAAACTCATCCCTCTCCATACCTTGAATCTGGGTAGTTCCAAATAGCTCAAAGACTTGAATGTAAAAAAGGAAAACAAATTGCTGCTAGAAGGGATCATGTAAAAAAATATATCTAACCTTAGATTGGGAAGGCCTTTTTAGGGGTCACAGAAAATCAAGGGCCAAAAAAAAAAAAAAAAAAAGACGAAGTTAACTAGAGAAAAAGAAACACATTTTATAGATAGATAGAAATGATAAGCAAAAGATAAGTGACAAAGGGAGAAAAACATGTTTGCAGCTACTATGGCAAAGAGTTAAATTTGCCTCATATGTAAAGAGCTCCTACACATCAATAAGAAAAACCAAACAACCCATGTGTGGGCAGGGGGGACATGCACATACAATATAAATAAATGACAAACAAAAAGGAAATAAAGTGACTCTTAATATGTAAAGAGGCTTTCAGTCCTCAATCATAGAGAACTACAAAATAACCTACATGAAGAGGAAATTTTTTTACCTATCAGATACAAGACCAGAAGGTTGGTAATCGTTGGCAAAGATACAGGGTGGGCAACTTGTTACCTCCTCCATAGAAGGTAACTTAGCAATAACTCTCAGATGTGCTCATGGGGGTACTCTAGGACCCAGCAAAGGCACTTCTAGGAATTTATCAGACTGATTGACACAACTCGCGCGTGGGTGAAGTCGTCTTTGTACAAGGCTGCTCGTTGCGGCATCGTTTGAACTAGGGAGAGATACTGAACAACCCAAGTGCCAACCAACAAGGAACCAGCCAAAGAAATGATGTGCGTCCACACAACAGAGTGCCGTGAAGTCAAAGACCAAAGAATGTGGAAGCTCTTAGGGCACCGGTACGGAAAGCTCTCCCAGGTACGTGGTGAATGAAAGGCAAAATACGGTACAGTGAAAATAACAGGAGACCACTCCTGTGAGCAGAGAACAAAACACACACAGTGCGGGCTCAGGAGCCCAAGACTGGCCAATGTCGGTTCAAATCCTGGACGTCCCACTGAATAACTCTGTGATCCTGGGCAAGCCCCATAACCAATCCCCTGTGCCTCAGTATCCACCTACGGAGTGGGCACAAGAAGAGTACCTACCTCACGGGGTTATTGCAAAATTAAATGAGCTGATTCCTGTAAGAGCGCTTGGAAAGCGTTCAGCACACAGCACTCAATAAATAAACTAAATTAAATTAAAAAAAAATCATCAACTGAGATAACTTTCCACTGAAGGCCCCGTGCCTCCCTGCGCCTCTGGCTACGCGCTTGCAAATACCCCCGCCCCGCCCCGCCGAGGCACGACCACCCCTAGGCCCTCCGCCCGGCTGAAGCCCGGCTGCCCTCGCCCACCCGGGGGTCAGCCGCATCGCGTCCCTGCTCAGCGAGATCTTGCGATGACGTCATCATGCCTGTGGCGAAGTAGGCAAGGTGAGGGTCCGCGTCATCAGGTCGCGGGCCCAGGCATCGAGGGCTGGCAGGTGGGTACGTTGCTTCGGGGCAGCCACCCCTCCCTCCGGTACCCGGCCGCGGTCCACAGCACACACACCCCACCGTGTCCTCGTCCAGCACATAGAAGGCCAGATGGTGGAAATCCAGGGGCAGGTGGATGGTGTATTCCTCTCCCCAGAAGGGGCTCAGGCTCCTCCACACGGTCGCTGTCCTGCAACAGAGCGCACATGGGGCTGGGGACCCGTGGGCCACATGGGTGCAGACGCACTGGGGACCCAAACACACACACACACACACACACACACACACACACAGGGTACACACTAAAAGAGAGACACTCACAGATCACCAAGGAAGCCTGAGACACATCCCCACATACACAGATACACATGTGCATCCTCATGATTTTCTAGAAAGACACATCTTTGTGTTCCTACATACAGACACATGCCGATACACACGCAGGAACACAGACACGTTCCACAGATGCCCAGACACACACTCACACACGGGCGGGTGACAGAGGGCAAGGAGACACGCACGCGGAACCCCACAAACGCGACGACACGCACAATTCCACTCATTCACTCGTGCGTTCGCTCCACAAGCACCCTGTGTGTCAAGCCTCGTGGGCTGCGGAGAATCAGAGGGAGAGGTGCCAAGGTTCCTGCCCCCACAGAGCCCCCTTCAGTGGACGGGTGCTCTCTCCTGAGCTCTTATGACACAGTGAGAGGAGTCCCGTGATCGGGGTTGGCTCAGGGGCGCCTGGCTGGGTCTGGGGGTGTGGACACAAGAGCCAGAAAGGGGCTTCCTGCAGGAGCTAGTCAGGCAAAAAGGGGGAAGAGAAGAGGAGGACAAGATGGCTGAGACAGCACGTGCAAAAGCCCTGAGGCAGGAATGAGCTTGGTGAGACCGAGGAACAGGAAGGTGCTTGGACGGGAAACGGGGAAGAGTGAGGGGCCAAGAGACCACAAAGTCAGCAGGGGCCAGAGCATTCAGGGGGCAAGAGGGGAGCCCCAGGAGGGTTAGGGACCAAGACAAGCCCGGAAACAGACACGCACATGGAGCATCTTGACCCTGACCCCCCTGCAGAAGCACTTCCCTTTTACCCAGCAGGGAACAGAGAGCCTACTTTGCCCAGTGAAGACACATCCGAGTCGACGGCTGCAAGAGTTGGTCGCACGCCTGCCGCTCCTTCCTTCCCTTTCCCCCACACCCTTCCCCAGCAAGAGCGTGAACACGCACGAACACGCACGCACAACGCAGATGCACGCTCTGCCCTCGGCTCCAGGCCAGGGCACCGCCATCAGAGGGACCCTTCTTCCCAAACACACCCTCGTCCCCCTGCCCGGGGCCTTTTCCCGGCTGGAAGTCCCTCTTCAGAGCCCAGGGACGGGGAGACAGCAGCCTGGGGTCACACAGAAAATCTGCGTGTGGGTCTGGGGGGCAGCATCACAGCAATGTGGTGAGGGGGCAGCACGAGCAGAGAGAGAACAATGGGGGGGGTCAGCTGGGGTGCCACAGGCAGACCCTCTCCGCGCGGGCTCCCCGCCCCCAGCTCCCAGCCCATCTGGACGGAACTGACACCAGAAGCATCCTGAATCTGCCGTCTCCATAGGAAACCCCGGCCTCAGCCACCCACCTGGGCCTGCAGGGGCTGAGAGATGTCCCTCGGCCTGTGGGGGTGGGAGCCAACCATGGCCCAGCCCCCATGTCCCTTCCACCACCACCCAAAACTCACCTGCATCCAACACCCCTCAATCTTCACAAATGTTCACAACGGCGCCCGTGTACCCAAACAGACGGGCACCGGTGCTCACGGGTATATGCAGGGCAGCCCCCAACCACCCCACACCCCCAGGGACATGTACATGTGGCCACAGGCATTCACGTCCAGCCCTCCAACACCCCATGCACACTCACAAGCAGGCCCAGCTGGGCATGCACACACACACACACACACACACACACACACACACACACTGGTGCCCGCAGCACCCAGCAGGCCTGGAACCAGCCAGCCCGGCCAAGCGTGAGATGCCCGCCCTCCGGGGAGGCCACAATGGGAGGCACAGGCCGCCAGCCGCTGAGTCAGCCCCGGGACACTGGTATGGACATCATCAGGTCCAGGGGGAAGGTGTCGGCCCGTCGGTGGGGCAGGACGGGGAGGGGAGCTGTCTGTCCCCAGAGGGGCCCAAGCACAAAGCATCCTCCGTCAGCCCCGCGTGTCCACCCTTGGGGTAAGCACTGCCCTCCCCCAGCTCCTGTTCAACGTGACCTCTTGTGCCTGGACTCCCCAGGTCTAGAAGGAGTTCCTCCTCCGTCCCTGCCCTGTGGCTCCCTCCCCGGGTCTGGCCCCTCCACTCCTCACCTGGCCACCACCTCGTCATCCACCTTCACGAGGCAGTAGGGGTCACTGCTCCCAGACCTGCAGGAGAAGGGGGTTCGGGAAGGAGGTTGAGAGGGCAGCCACGAGCGGGGGTCCCGATCCACCTTCATTATACACACAGAGGGCAGCAACTACCGGCCAGAGAGGGGAGGGGGACTGGCCCAGGGTCACACGGCAGGTCCAGCTAGAAGGCAGGGGCCCGGCAGGCGATGTCCTGGGTGCACAGCCTACCCGCTGCATGCCTGAGTCACCATGCACGGGGCTCTCTGGGCTTCCACTCACAGAAATAGAACACTGAGGCATGAGGCCAGAAGTTCCCAGCGCTGATCTCAGGAGGCCCGGAGCTGTGGCTGGGCTGGGGGCGGGGGGGGGGGGGGCATCCGGGCTTTACCACCCGCTAGCTGAGGAACCCCATGGGTGCTGCTTTTTCCACTCTCTAATGTTAACACACACCTCCTGGGGCAGTTGGAGGGACTAAAGGAGATAATGCGTGGTGAGATGCATCACGGGCTGACCCCAGAGCTCTCCCCCAGGAGCCTTAACGCCACCCTCTGGGGGAGGCACTGCCCTCCCCAGCTTTCATTTCCACGAGGCTTACGCTGGGGAGAGGACTCCCAACACTCAGCCTTCAGTGGGGGATGGACCTCTGCTGGCATAGACCAGGGCACCCAGATCTCAAAGCTCAACCGATAGCACAGATATGCTGCAAGCCCCTTGAGTTGCCATGAGCCAACCAACACCCGCTCTATCCCCCCTTCATAATAGGAGTTACCAGCCACATCCCAAGCTGTCCACTAGGGCCTCATCTCCCCTCTGTCTCATTGCACAGGCCTCCTTTGCCTTCCACCAAGCTCAGTCTGACCTCAGGGCCTTTGCACTTGCTGTTGATGTCTGCTTAAGACACTCTGTCCCCGATCTGGTCATGGCTGGCTCTGTCCTGTCATTCAAACCTCCACCCCAAAGTCCCTGATCACCTCTGTCCTTTGTAAATTGATCTCCGATCCCTCTGAGCCCCCGAAGGCATCTTGCTCCCCCGTTTCTCTATTTAGTATCTGTCCCCCGCCAAACTTCTGAACCGTGAGCTCTTTGGAGGAGGACCTGTATCCTCTTTCCCACAATCCTCCGCCTGAGTCCGGATTCAAACCCGGGTCGATGGGCTCAGCACACATGCTCTTAACCGACGTCACCTCCACCCCACCTCACAATCCCTTCCCCAGGTGGCCCCCTCTCTTGATGTCCCAGCCCCCACCCTCTCTCCCTGCCACCCCCAACCAGCTCAGCACGTCGCTAATCCACAAATACCACAGGGTTTCAGAGAAGGGGATGTTGGCCACCAGGAGCCAACCTGAGCCTTATCTGCTGGATGAATCCTTCCCTGTGCCTCAGTTTCCTCTCTGGACTCCTTCTCTTAACTCCCTCTGTGTGGGGTGCTCTAGTGCCTCCATTTCCCTATCTGGCCTCTATCCCTGAACACCTCAGATTGGGTGGTGGCCCGTGTCCCGGCATTCTTTTCTGGGTTCTACTTCGAACCCCCTTCCGAGCAGCGCCCCAGGCCTCAGTCTCCCCTTCTGAATCTATCTCAAAGGCACTGGGTTCGAGCCTCAGTTTCCCTGGTTCTACCGCCCTGGATGCCTGTGGCTAGGTTAACCCCTATATCTCGGTTCTCTCCCTGGGTCTCTATCCTCGAGCTTCTTTTAAGTGGAGTCCCCTTCCTCAGTTTCCCCAACCGCAGACTCGGAGGAAGATTGGCTGGGATCCCAGGAGCAAAGAGCCTGGAGACACGCCCCCTTCTGTCAACCAGACATGACCCTGGGGCCCCTCCTGGGAGCCAGGCTCGCGCACGTCAGCTCCACAGCTCTGACGCACAAGGGCCTTATCAGGCTCCCATCAGGTAGGATGCGGCAGTGGCAGGAGGCTGCCCCTCGACCCTCAATCTCTCCAGAACCCTTGGCCTCTCCCGTGGACCCCTGCCCCGACCCAAGTGTGGGAAAGAAGTCCTCTCAAGCCATTGCCTGCCCAGTTTGATTTATACGTGGGAGCGGTCAGGGCTCAGATCCTAGCTGTGTGACCTTGGGCAAGAGACTTTGCCCCTCTGGACCTCAGTTTCCCCCATTTATAAATGTAATTGCTAACAGGACCTACAGAAAATGTTAAGTGCAGGACCTGGCCCGGAGGAAGCCTTATAGTTGCTATCACCAATAATAGTAACACCCAAGGGCGCCTCGCGGCTCAGTCCGTTGGGCGGTTGAGCATTCCGACTTCGGCTCAGGTCACGATCTCGCGGTCCGTGGGTTCGAGCCCCGCGTCGGGCTCTGCGCTGACAGCTCGGAGCCTGGAGCCCGCTTCGGATTCTGGGTCTCCCTCTCCCTCTGCCCCTCCCCACTTGTGTTCTGTTTCTCTCAAAAACAAGTAAACTTAAAAAATAATAGTAGGGGCGCCTGGGTGGCTCAGTCGGTTGGGCGGCCGACTTCGGCTCGGGTCATGATCTCGTGGTCCATGGGTTCGAGCCCCGCGTCGGGCTCTGTGCTGACAGCTCAGAGCCTGGAGCCTGTTTTCAGATTCTGTGTCTCCCTCTCTCTGACCCTCCCCGTTCATGCTCTGTCTCTCTCTGTCTCAAAAATAAATAAAAAACGTTAAAAAAATTAAAAAAAAAAAAAGAAAAGACAAGAGAGGCAGGAAGGCTAGGTTAAAAAAAAAAAATAATAATAGTAATACTCAAGAATTCTCAGTTGAGACCTCTCCAGAGTCAGGTTGCACACTGCCCTCAAACTTGACGAGGCTTCAGGAAGAGTCTGGGCCCTTTCTCTTAGAGACGAGAGAGAACACATCCACCTAAGAGTCTCCATGGGGCTTGGAGATCCCAGCATGCTCTGAAGAGAGCCTCTCTGACGAAGGGAGTCAACGGCCAGGGAAACTGAGGCAGGGTGGCTGGATCCCCAATGAGAGCTTAGTGACTCCTTTCCCCCCTTGCTCTGGGGCTCACCTTGGCCCGGGAACTTGGGGAAGGAGGCGTGGCCGAGAGATGTAGGAACCAGGTATGAGTCAACTTCCTCCGCAGGAAAGGCAGAAGGAGCCCACGAGGCCAGTCCAGGGGCCAGGGCGGTGCCCCCACTCCCTCATGGCCCTCGTTCAGGACGGTGAGATGGACGCCTGGTTTCTGGAGGGGCCCCCCTCAGCCCTCCAAGCAGTTTCCAGGCCCCCACTCTAGCCCCGCTGCCCCCACAGTTCCAGAATCTCATTCTCAGAGGCTCTGAGAGGGTTGTCCCGGAAAGAGGGAAGCCGGGGCTTGTCCAGATGCTGCGTTCACACAGCGAGTGCTCTGCTTCTATGTCAGTGCATGTTTATTTGGGGTGGCTGATGAGGATGAGGGGAAGTTACAACTGTTCTAAGCAGCCCAGTGTTGGGGAGGGGCGAGGTTCGCGAAATCAACCCACGGCTGGGGGAGTCAGGGCATAGCTAAGCCCCAACCTCACCTTGGGCAAAGCCTCGGAATCCAGATCTCGGCTCACCTTGGCCACGGGAGACATCCTAACAGGTCCCCCACCCCCACGGCTGCATGGGGCTGGGCGCCTCCTGGCCAGAGCTCCTATGCCCTGGTGGGAAATGGAGACCCAACAGGAACAAGGTTCAAGGTCACACAGTTGATATCCTGCCAAGGATCCCACACCTGTCCAGGTGCTGACACCTCAGAGCCCCTTCTGGGCTCCAGGCCAAGCAGGAGGGGGACCCCTCCTGCCGTTCTGCTGATTTGGCAACTGCTGACTCAGCCCTGGGGGAAGCATAGCCAAGGACCGGTACTAAGGGGAGCCCAAGGGTCTTCCTGCCCCATCACACCTGGCTGGGGAGGGGGCTCCCGGGAGAGGGTGCCCCCTCCAGCAGCTCAGCATCCAGGGAACTCCTAGCTGGGGAGCTCAGGGCTCTGGGTTAAGAGGACCCCAGCTTCCCTCAGGCCTGATTGATGGGCCACCTGATAACACCAGATGCGAATGCTGAGGCCACCCAGCCCTCTGGGCCTCCTTCCCAGGTTTCTTTTGATAGGCACCCACCCAGGCCTGGAGAAGCCCCACCTCCCGCACCTGCCGGCACTAAGGAAGAGACCCCCCCCCCACCCCTCGCTCCAATCCCAGCTCCAACAGAATCCGACCGTCCAGTCCCCTTTTAGCACATCCCAGGAACAAAGACATCCCTCTTCCTGGGGGCAGGGTGGGGCGTCTGCTAAGTCTGGGCACCCCCTCCCACTAGGACAGCGATGGCCATGGGGCCTCTCGCCCCGTGAAGGCGGATCTGCCCCAACACTGTGTCTTACACAAGAAGCCCCTGCCCACGTCACCGACCCTCCCTGGCATGCGGAACGGGTGCCCCCCCGCCTCATCCCATGTCCGGTGCGCCCCTCACCCGCGACCCGCCCCAGGGTACTCACACGTCCTTGGCAGGCAGCGCCCGGCCCTCCACCACGCGGACGTTCAGGGAGCTGCTCTTGGCCATGGCGCCCAGCCCCAAACTTTACGGGCAGAAGGGTGCCCAGGCGCCGAGGCTGGACCGCGGAGGGGGCGTCTACATGTCACCAGCTGCGAGCCTGGCGCCCTGTCTCGGGGTCCCAGCGCCGCCTGTCCGAGACGCGGGTAGCTGGGGGGGAGGTTTCCGAGGGAGAAGAATAGGTGTCCGGGGAGGGGGCGCCCCTCGGACTCTACAGGTAGGAGCTGTGCGCGGAGGAGACAGAGCGCGCAGGGGCCACCGGCGGCTCTCGCCTCGTAGGCTGGAGCTCCGGGAGGGCGGGCAGGGGGCGGAGGGGCAGCCCAGGGCCCTCCCCCCAATCCCGCCTCCCGCGTGTCCCCCGCCCGTCCCCGGGCCCCCTCGCGCGCCCTCTGCCGGAACCCCAGCCAAGCGCGCCTGAGCGCACCGGCGGCGGAGACCAGGGCGCGCGGAGGCTGGGACCGCCAGGTGGGGGGCTGCTCACGGCCACGGCGGGCGTGGCCGCTGGCTCGCGGTGAGTTGGCATGGGGCTCAGAAGACACAGTAGGTCCCCTGCCTGCCCTCCCTCCGACACACTCACACCTCCCTGGCCCTTCCTTGCCGACCATCCCGGCGCCACCTCCTGGATCGCACCTCCGTGTCCTGTCCGGGAGCAGTACCCGCGGTCGGCGGGAGGCGTCGCTAGAGAGGGAGTCGCACATTCCCGGGGGGGGGGGGGGGGGGAGAGTCCGTTCAGAGTCAAGGGAGGGGCCTCGAACATCCCCTTCCCTGTCGTTTAGTTTCCAATTAAACCCAGACTGTGCGAGCGGCAGCTCCCACGTCACGGGCTGGCACTGCGGGGGAGGCAGCCGCGGCCGGAGGGGGAGGGGAGGCCTGAAGATAACAACCACGACAGCGGTGACAAGTCGTCCCCAATCGTTGGAACACTTACTGTGCGCCAGGCGCTGTTCTAAGCGGTTTGCAGGCAGTCTGTCGTCGTCGTCCGTCCCCATGATGATTCCACGCACTAAGTACCGTTGCCCCGTTGCCCCCATTTTATGGATAAAGAAACAGGTTCAGGGGGATGAGATGGCTCATGAAGGCGTCGGTCAGTAATTGGTTTGCCTTCCTGGGTTTGAAGCCTGACTCAACCACTTGGTAGCCGTGACACTGAGCAAGTCACTTAGCCTCCCTGCGCCTCGGTCTGGTTTCCTCGTCTGCTCCGTGGGAATCACATAGAACTTTGCTCCCAGAGCCTTGGGAGAATTAGGTGAGATAAAGCACCTGTGGAAGCAGCAGACACAGGTCTCAAAACAGTAGGGGGGGGGGGGATCCGGAAGGGGCTTGCTGTCCTTATTCTTGTCCTCCTAGGCATGACTCAAACATCAGCCCTCCTAGGAAGACTTCCAAGATGCCCTACCACCCCAGACACAGGCTTTCTTCTTTTCTCCGCGCCTCAGCTCCAGGTTGGGACATTTTTCAAGTCTTAAAACTTGCAGTTTGAAAAGCACATTTGAAACAATGTGACAGGAAGAGCCTGTCCCGGGGCAGCGCCTGACACACAGGGTTCTCACCCCCCCCCAATTCTCCCCCCCCATAAGTTTGTTGTTTACCCGCCTAAGGGTTCTTGGAAGAGCTGGCACCAGGCCTGACTCACTTGGGTCAGCCCAGGGCTGGGCACCAATGGGAAGGCCCCCACGGAATGACTGCAGCAGCCAACGCCCAGACCGGCGGGACCAGGGGAGCCCTGCCCGGCCACCGGAGTAGCCATCAGCCTCCCAAGCTCCCTCCTTGACTTCCCACCCAACGACTCCAGCCGGGCTGGTAAGGGATTCAGATCCCTGGAGTTCTCCCCCCCAGCTGGCCACGATCTGTTGGGTCCTGCAACCTCCAAAGACAGGTCCTCAGTTACCCCATCTGGGGTGTGGGTCTAGCCGGGCTTAGAAGTATTGCAACATCCTACAGCGGGGTACAAGAGGTGATCCAGGGTTGAATCCAGAGCAGTAGTAGCCCCAGGGGAGTGTTAAACACCCACCCTCCCCACTCTTGAGCCTTACCAGTCACCCCCGATCCTCACCAGGGGAAACCGGTATGTGCTTCGTGAGAGCTACTTCAAGACGGGCTCTTTTCCCACCCCCACCTAGGGGGGAGCTTTTGGCTAACGCTTTTTCTTCTGAGACCCTGCAGAGATCTCAAACAGGCTATCCAGCCCCCAGGGACCCCTGGTGGAACCTGAGGGACCTAGTCCTGGGCCACCTGGGATGCCAGCCAAACCGCCACCAGCCATCTCGGCCAGTCTTCCGGACCCGAGCAGGAAGTCACATTCCCGAACACCCCTCCCCAGGCCCCCAGGGGGGTTATGAAGGTTACGGACTGTGCCAGCCAGGCCGCCAGGGAGCTAACTCTGTCACCTGTCCAGTATCCGGCATTGGACCCTGAAATGCGCCTGGGGCTGTGGCCACAGACCTCAAACGTTCCGAATGGCTTGGCCACTTCCTGTTGTTGTGAGAAGCTTTGACTTGAAACTGGCATAGGGTTTGGGGTCTCCCAGGGCAGCTCCTATCAAGGGGCCAACGGGTGACGGTGGCCGAGAGGAGTGTGGGACCTACTGGTGGCTACCCAGCTAGGAGAGGGGAGCGTGGGTCATGAGCACCCAAGCCTGGGCTGCAATGTGGAAGGGGCTCACCATTCTCACGGGCTGTTGTGAGAGGTAATCAAGAGGCGGTGGAGGGCACCTGGCATCATTCGTGGCACATAGTAGGTGCTTGAGAAATGGTTAGCCTCCTCCCCTTCCCCTTTCCGCTAAGCCCATGATCATCTCCTTGCTCACTGTCTACATGGTCTAGCACCCATGGGGTGCACGCAACAAGGGCTCCCTAAACCCATAAGCAGGAAGAAATGCTGAGCTCAGGAGTTAAGAGCAGAGGTGTTAGCATCCAGTCAAGCCAACCCGGGACTGCATCCTGGCACCTACACTTCTGAGCTGGGTGTTCTTGGTGGGTTACCCTTTGGGGGCCTCAGTTTCCTCATCTGTAAAGTGGGGATCATAATGGCACCCACCTGATAGCCTGGGTGTGAGGACTGGATGGAAAAAACATCAGGTGTTTAGCATAGCCTGGCATACAGCAAGGGCTCAGTAAGTGCCCATGGGACCTCCTGACCCCCTGCTGTGCCTGACATTGAGCCCCACCGGGTGGCTGAGTTCTGAGGCTGGATCTTGAGGATGTGGCCCGTGGAACACCAGGCCCCACCCCGAATTCCAGGGAGGGATGGAACAGCCACACTTGCGGGCGGCTGCAGGTTGCTGAGCAGGGGGAATCTGGAAGTTTGCATCTCAGCGGAGAAAATCTGATAAGAGAAGTCCCAAGGTCAGGTTCTTGTACCCTGATGGGCCCTACCGCCCAGAACTGGCTGAGTCCCCCCCCCCCCCCCCCCCCCACTGCATCGGAAAGGCTGAGCCTGGGGCCCAGGGAGAGCTCATAAACACCGCAGAGAGAGCTTCTCATGTCAGAGGAGGGACCGGGCCTGGGCACTGGTGACCGCTCCTGAGGGCTGGCTGTGCCCATGGCTTTCCGACTCCTTGTTCAGCCATGCCACATTGGGAACTTGAGATCGTCCACGGTGGGAGAATTTACACCATGCAGGTTGGCAAATGCTACAATGGGGGGGGGGAGGGGTCAGTTTAACAACACACCGCTCCCGAACTCAACACTCTCAAGATTTCAGTCATGTCCCCTCACCCCACCCCACACTGCCCCTGCCCTCTCTGTTCCTTCCACCAGGAAAGCCCTTCCACTCCCTTTTGTACCTGTTTCCTTGTTTATGTCCTACTGATTCAACTGAATCAAGATTAAGGGGGAGGGGCGGTGAACAAAGGATAGACAATGTCATGTCAATGTCATACACTACTACAAAGCTGTTAAAACGGATGTTCTCAAAGATGGGAAAAAGGCTGAAAAAGAAAACGTAGGTAATGGGGAAAACACAGTACACATGAGCAGCTATACAGCATGATTCTGATGCCACAAAATATTATATATATATATATATATATATATATATATATATATATATAATATTCTTTTTACTCCACGGATCCGTATCGAGTGCCTGCCATGTCCCAGGCAGTGGGGATACAGTGAGGTATAAAACAGCCCAGCCCTGCTCTCCTGGGGCTCTCGGGTGGAGTGGGGAACTGACAGAAGTAGCAGGCAGCTAACGAAATCACTCCAGGGAGGAGGTAGGAAGTGATACGCAGATGATAAAGCGGGCATCGGAGTGGGGCAGGAGCCCCAGGGCTTTCCTAGACATGATGACATGCGCTGCTTTCATAATCAGAAAAATAATGCGTGCGCCCTCCAGTTTCTGAAGGCACTGCTGGCCTTTGGGGCTGGCGCACGGCCTCCGGGTAGCCCTGGAAGACAGCTGGGAAGACAGCCACGACCACCCCCCTCCACTCCCCTCACCCCTGCCTGTTGGCACCGTTCTGTGACCTTGGTCTCTTGTTCGCTTGTTTGGTGGTATTTTACACACTCGTCTTATCTCTTAAATGTCAGGGACAATGTCTGATTCATGCCGCGCCTCCCACACCGCGTGGCACATTAAGAAAGACTCAGAACGCACTCGCTGGGTTAAACAGAATTCTGTTCCCCTCCAGGGCTGGAATCTGGCCTCTCTCGTCGTGATAATAGTCATATTATTTTTTTACTTCCTTTCTCCCCGCGGCGCCCAGGGTGGCAGCTTAATCAGTGCTGACTTACCCCCTCTCCGCTACACCTCCGCCCCCAAACCGGGGACAGACCCCTCCTCTGGCTCCACAGACCTGTCTGCCCCTCCAGACCTCAGTTTCCCCTCCTGGAAGTGGCACCATCCCTTCTGAGGCCAAGGCCGGGGGCAAGGCGGACAAACCCGGGCCCAGGTTGGGGGTGAGGAGTGCGTTCTTTGTCTTGGGAGCACAAAGCCCCATTTGTGATCGCGGGGCACGATTCTGGGCAGAGAGCCACGTGGGACAGGAGGCAGCGGTGGGAGGAGTGGGCAGGATTTCCAAACCCCTCCTGTGGGCTGGCTGCCGAGGAAGCAGTAGGTCCCCTCCCCCCACAGCCTGAAACACCGTGTCCGGCTGCCAGTCTGACGCCCTGCTTCCTCCTTCCTCGGCCCTTCTCCCTAAGGTGGCCTCCCCACCCCTGCCTTGGAACGGAGAAGTAGGCAGGGGGAGGCCACCCAGGCATGAGATCTGGGGGCGGGGAGAGTGGATATTTCCAGAGCTACGGGTTGTGGCCAAGGGCAAGGCCAGCCTAGAAGTTGTGTCCTGCTGTCACTCAGCAGCCCGACCCAACCGTCTCCCAGGCCAAGGGGACAGAGAGGTGGGGGGAGGGGGGCTGGGACCTCTGCCTCAGCAGCGTGGCAGGGGAGCCCCAAGAGGACCTGGAAGCAACGCCCCATTTAAAGCAGAAATGCAAAGGCCTGGGGCATGGAGGGGTTTAGCCTGACCCATCCCATCATCCCTGAATTCTGCACACCGACAGACAGACCTTTGTTCTCTTGTAGGAAGAAGCCACATCACATCCTCCTGCCTCGGGGCCTTTGCACATGCTGTTCTGTCTACTTGGAATACTTTTCCTTTCTTCTTCTCACCCCTCTTTATCCTTCAGGTCTGGGTTCACATGATACTTTCTCAGAGAGGCTTCCCTCCCTGCTCCTTACACCCTGGGCTTCTTCCCCTAGGCCTTCCAGAGCATAATGACATATTTGCAGTCATTTGAGGCCTCTGACCTCCCCATCAGCCTGTATGTCCCATGTGGGCAGGATTTGCCTTAACCACTGTTGTATCCTCACACGGTGCCTGCTACAGTGTAAGTGCTCAATAAACATCTGCCCTCCCGCCCCCCCCCCCCCACGCACACCCAAACAAACCACCTCTAAGGGAATAGAGATTAAAAAGGGAAGGACGCCTAGCAGCTTCAAGATGAGGACACCCTCCGAACAGGAAAGGAAGGGAATGGAGCCTGAGGAGGGAGAGATCCAAGACGGGCTCAAGGGTATCTGAAGTGCTGTAGTTGAGAAGGTGGGCTCCACGACCAGATGGTCGAGTTCAAGTCCCGCCTTGGGCTTGGCACATCGCATGAAGGAAAAAGCAGCAAATCGGACCGTCAACGTTTAAAACTGTTCTTTGCGAGAGACCACGTGAAGAGAATGAAAAGACAAGCTACAGCCTGGGAGAAAATACCCAACAGAGGTCTATCTGGAACATCCAGACGTGTATCTAGAAGTTCCCCAAACCCAACGGCTAAAAACAATTCATTAGAACACAGGCGACAGATGCGGAACTGATATTTGGCCGAAGCGGAGACACAGATGGCAAAGAAGTACGCAGAAAGATGTTCCTCATCATTACAGCCAGTAGAGAAGCGCAAAGACCACGAGGAGACATCACTGCACCTATCAGAATGGCTAAAACAAAAGTGGTGAGAATAGCGAGGATGAAGAAAAAACAAAACAAAACACCGGATCACTCATGCATTGTCGGTGGGAATATGGTACCGCCACTCTGGAAAAGACTATGGCAGTTTCCTTAACAGTTATGCTCACGGGCATCGATCCCAGAGGAGTGAGAGCTTACGTTCACACAAAAAGCAGGACGTGAATCCTCACGGCGGCTTTATTCAAGAGAGCCCCAAACTGCAAATAACCCAAATGTCCTTCTACCTGAATGGTTACACTGTGGCCATCCATCCCACGGCTCGCTACTCAGCGATCAAAAAGAATAAACACTGATGCATGTAGCAAGTAGGATGGGTCTCCAGAGAACAAAGCGGAGTGCAAAAGCCAGCCTCAAAGGTTACATACTGTACAATTCCACTTAGGTAACATCCTTGACGTGACAAAACTATGCAGATGGAGAACAGATAAATAGTCTCCAGGGGTTAGGGAGGCAGGAGGGAGGGAAGGGGTCCTGGCTAGCAAAGGGCGGAATGAAGGATCCCAGCGAGGAACGTTCTGCAGCTTGACGGTGACCGTCACAGGGGTCCACATGTGATAACTTTGCATAGGACTAAATACGCACACACATGAGTGCATGTAAAACTGTGAAACCTGATTAAGGCTGGCGGATTGTATCGATGTCAATTTCTTGCTTGTGATACTGTGGGGTCAGGTGCAACATGGAACCATCGGGGGAAACCGGGTGGAGGGATATGGGATCTTTCTGTATTTCTTCTTAAAGTTTTTTTTCAATTTTTTATTTAAATTTTTTTTATTTTTGAGAGACAGAGAGGGAGAGAGAGAGAGAGAGAGACGGAGCGTGAGCTGGGAAGGGGCAGAAAGAGGGAGACACAGAATCCAAAGCGGGCTCCAGGCTCTGAGCTGTTGTCAGCACAGAGCCCGATGCGGGGCTCAAACCCATGAACTGCGAGATCCTGACCTGAGCTGAAGTCCGGCTCTCAACCGACTCAGCCACCCAGGCGCCCCTATATTACTTCTTAAATTGCATGCATGTCTACACGGCTCTCTAAATAAAAGAGTCATCTGGGGGTTACACATCTATTAGAATGACCTGAAAAACACCCAACAATACCGGCTGCTGGCGAGGATACGGAGTAATCGGACCTCTCATGCATTGTTGGTGTCTATAAACAAATGGTAGAGCCATGGGCACCTGGGTGGCTCAGTTGGTTAACCGTCTGACTCTTGGTTTCAGCATAGGTCATGAATTCACAGTTCGGGAGTTCGAGCCCTGTGTCAGGCTCTGCACTACCAGTGAGGAACTTGCTTGGGATTCCTTCTCTCTCTGCCCCTCCCCTGCTCTCTCTCTCTCTCTCAGAATAAATGAATACACTTTATTTTATGTTATTTTAATTTTTTTAATGTTTATTTATTTCTGAGACAGAGAGAGACATGAGCATGAGTGAGGGAGGGGCAGAGAGAGAGAGGGAGACACAGAATCCGAAACAGGCTCCAGGCTCCCAGCTGTCAGCACACAGCCCGACGCGGGGCTCGAACTCAGAGACCATGAGATCATGACCTGAGCCGAAGTCGGTCTCTCAACCAACTGAGCCACCCAGGCACCCCCAAATAAATACACTTTAAAAAAAGCAACTTATTTTTTTTTAAAAATGGTACAGCCACTTTGAAAAAAGTTTGCAGTTTTTCGTACAGTTAGACACATACTTACCATATGACTCAGCAATCCTGCTCCTACATATTTATACAGAGCAGAATGAAAGCTTATGTTCACACAAAAATCTGTCCATGAATACACAGGCTTTATTTGTCATTGCCCAGAACCAGAAATGACCCAGCGGGAGGCTGAATAAACAAACCATGGTATACAATCAAATACTACTCGGCAATGAAGAAGAATGAATTATGGATACACCCATCAACAGGAATGAATTTCAAATGAACACTTCTGTGTTAAAGAATCCAGACTCAAAAGGCTACAAAGTATAGAATTCCATTTCTGATATTCTGGAAAAGGCAAGACTATCAGGATAGAGAGCAGGTCAGCGGTTGCCAGGGGCTAGGGTGGGGACAAGGGTTTATTATGAAGAAGCATGGGGACTTTTGGGGGTGATGGAAACATTTTGTACCTTGACTGTAGTGGTGATGACCCATGACTTTCTGCATTTGCCAAACCCATAGAACTGTACGTGAAAAAAAAAATGAATTTTACATTATGTAAATTATACCTCAATATTTTTAAACCAAGAAAAAAATTAGGTCGTGTAGCTTATAACTTCACGTCAATGTGTGCAGAAAGATATATGTGCAATTTAATGCAAAATGATCCAAGAGAAAATGTACATTATTTTAGCTCCTTTCTAAAAATATGCCCTCAGGGGCGCCTGGGTGGCTCAGACGGTTAAACGTCCGACTCCAGCTCAGGTCATGATCCCGCTGTTTGTGAGTTCGAGCCCCGTGTGGGGCTCTGTGCTGACAGCTCGGAGCCTGGAGCCTGCTTCCAATTCTGTGTCCCCCAGTCATGCTCTGTCTCTATCTCAAATATAGATAAACATTTAAATAAACAATAAATAAATAAATTAATTAATTAATTAATTTGTGCTCTGACAAAACGCTTAGGAGTTGCTTTAAGCAATGTAGGCATGATAAGCATGGTTTTTCCTAACAGTGTTATTCTGCAATAAGAAAATATATTTCTTTACATGAAAAAAATTACTTAAAACAGAAAAATAAAATAAAACGATCGAAAGCACAGACGATGAGATGCTAGCGTGTATTATTTCTGGGTGGAGGACCCATGGGTATCTGCAGTTTTGGTCTGGGCGCTTTTCTCTAATACCGTCCCCTAGAGTGCCGTTTTTAGGAATTAACTTAGACATTGCATAGACAGCGCTTAGCACAGTGCCTGAACAACAGTAATCGCTCAAGGTATGTCAGCTCCTCCCCATCCCCCAAATCTGGGGCTCCTCCAACCCGGCCTCCCCTGGGTGGTACTGATCTCCCTTAACCACGCTGGGGGCTCCATGAGACTGGGCCAGGGTAGCCCCATCCCCAGCAAAAGGTGTTGACCCTCGGAGGGATGGAACATAGTAGGCCCTCAGCACTTTGCCAGGGAGTGAATAGCCCTGCCCAGGACCTGGCAAACAGTGGGTGCCCAATAATTACTCTTTGAACAGACAACTAACCGTTACAACCATGATAGAGGCGTCCCGTCCCATCCCACCCGGCCAGGGAGAGGCTTGACCAGACATGTGGCACCAAATGGGTACATTTTTGGCTGAAGGAGCCACCTCCTCTCCACTGCACCCCAGTTTAGATTGGGACTTAAAGCCATCTCTGAAATAGGCAGAGTCTGCTCCCCGCCCTACTCCCCTTGGGCGGCCCCCTGCCCTCTCCCCTCCCAGGATGGACTCCCGAGGCCTCAGGCCGGCCGTGGAATGTTGTGTGGTTGGTTGCCCCGGCAACCAAGGCCTGCTAGGTGGCCGCCTTCTCGGAGCACAGAGCCCGCTGCCACACTGCCCTCCATCAGAACATCAGAAGCCCCCAGGGCCCCCTGGGCTGGTGCAAAACTCCATCGGTGGAAAGAAAGCCCGGGGTGAATGCCGGCACAATGGCAGTGCCCTGGGAGGAATATTTCCGACTGGCTTTGCAAGAGAAACTGCCTGCGTGAGTGTCTTGGAATGGCAGGGAGGGCTGGAAGGAGGGCAGAAGCGGGCTGGAAGGAGGGCAGAAGCGGGCGGGATGACCCGTGCCTTCCTCTCGCCCACCGTGGCGTCTGGCTTCCTTGGGCAACTCCTGCTGGGGTATTACTGTCCCCACTTCACAGAGGAAGAAACTGAGGCTCAGAGGAAACTGGTCTCTGGGCTAGTTAGGGCAGAGCTGGGTTAACAGCCTCTGCTCCGGATCCCCACACCTGGCTGCCATCCGGCTGCGATTAGATCCTTTGCACTGAGATGGGAATCCCTGCAAAGCTCTGCGCTTTCAAGGAGGAGTGGAGGAAGCTTGTCAGGTGCCTGCTTTGTGCTCACCAGTGACCGAGGGGCCCAAGCTCAGTGTCGGTCTGGACCGGACCGGTGCCGGGAAGGCCCTCCCGCTCATTCTGTTGGAGCCTCCCTTCTGCTCTCTACACAGCACCGTGGAGGGCTGTGTGCAGCACTGCGCGCCACCCCCCCCCCCCCCCCCCCCCGAGCATGCCTCCAGATCCCAGCCTCCTTCTGGAGCCCTCCCAGGGACGTCTGAGGGAGGCCGAACAGCCTTTCCAACGCAGCTTGGCCGCAGCAAGGAGCTGGTCTCCCCTGCGCCCCATCCAGACTTCCACCAGCACCCGCCTTCCGGCTCTGAGTTCATCCTTCTCTCCTTTCCCCCCACCCCCAATCGCAGCAGCAGCTCTGCTCTCACGCTGTAGCTGGAACCTACCCTCCTCACCTCTCCCCTACAACCACCTGACCAGCACCACACTATCTCTGTGTTATCCCGGAACCCCGTCACCGGTCTCCCGGCGGCTGCCCTGCCTCTCTTACGGCCCTTGCCCCCCAACAGTAGCCTCCAGCTCTTCCACAAACCAAGGTCCTTCTCTCAGGGCCTTCTCACTGGCTGTTCCCTGCAGGTGTCCACATGCTCACTCCCCCTTGCCCTTCGCGTCTCTGCCCAGACCACCTCAGAGTCTCCTCTGAGAGACTTTTTCATCTCCCTACTGAAAGATTTCCTTTTGGGGCGCTTAGATGGCTCAGTCGGTTAAGCCTCCTACTCTTGATTTTGGCTCACGTTCGTGATATTGAGCCCCGTGTCAGGCTCTGCGCTGATAGCTTGGGGCCTACTTCGGATTCTTCCCCCTCTCTCTACCCATCCCCAATTCGTATGCACGCTCTCGCTCTCTCTCAAAATAAGTAAATAAACTTAAAAAAAAAAAATTCTTCCTCCCTCCCGCTGCCCCTCCGCTTGTGTGCACACTTTCTCTCTTTCAAAAAAAAAAAAAAAGGGGGGGGGCACCTGGGTGGCTCAGGTGCTTAAGCGACTCAGGTCATGATCTCACGGTTTGTGGGTTCGGGCCCCGCGTCAGGCTCTCTGTTGTCAGCTCGGAGCCCGCTTCTGATCCTCTGTCTCCCTCTCTCTCTCTCTCTGCCCCTCCCCTGCTCATTTTCTCTCCCTGTCTCTCTATCTCAAAAATTAACACATAATAAAAATAAAATAAAGATAAGTAAATAATAAATTTTAAAAAAGGAAAAGATTTCCTTTTGTCTGCTTAATTTTTCCTCTGAGCACCTACCACGGCCTAGCCTTATTCATTGTTAGGTTTGTTTTCTGTGTGCTCCGCCCCCCCAGCAGCCTGGTGGCTTCTGGAAGGTGGGGATTTTGTCTGCCTCGTGCACACCTGCACCCCTCAGTGCCTGGAAAGATGCCTGGCACAGAGTAGGTGCTCAGTACAATTTTTTGAATGAATTCAATAAATTCAGCAGCTAGCGTGGGGCTAATGGGGGTATTTCAGGCACTAGTTGGGGGGGGGGGGTTGGGGGCCCCACCTTCTGCCTCCTTCATCCCTGCCTCCTCCGGGAGCTCCTCCAGGAAGATCCCGGAGCAAAGTGTGGACCACTTCCCACCAGTGCTGCGTCTCCTGGAGAAGAGGCAGGAGCTGATAGACGCGGACCGAGGCCTGCGGGCCCAGAAGGAGGTGAGCCTCCACTGCAGCCCCTGAGACGTTTTGGGACCCCAGACCAAAAAAACCACAAGTGTCCAGGTGGGGAAGCACTGAGAAGACGCTGCGAGAGCCCAGAGGAAGCCTCTATCTCCACGGAGGGGTGGTCAAGGAGGGCTTCCTGGAGGAAGTAATGTCTTGGGGATTGGGAAAGGGCAAGCGAGTCGGCTTAGCCAGTAAAGGAGGGTGGGGTGAGGAAGGAGAAGCGGGCAGAGGGAACAGCACATACAAAACTGGAAGGCAAGGACAAAACACAGGTGGATGAACGTCTGGAAGGCAGAGTGTCAGAGGAAGCGGGTGAGATGAGGCCAGAAGGACGCACAGGGAAGCTGGCTGCGGGGGGGGGGGGCATTTGGGCTTCATCGGGGGTGGTGGGAGCCATGGCGGGTTTGAGCAGGGGCGTGCGGACAAGCTCAGGAACAACAGATAAGTAGGATCCTGAAAGTACTGGATAACTTGGACCCCCAAACACACAGACACCCACTCCTCACCTCCCCCAGGTGTTCCAGACCACGAGAGCAGCGCTGAAAGAGCGCTGGGAACAGTTGGAACAGAAGGAGCAGGAGCTAAAGGGGTCCTTTGTCCGCCTTGACAAGTTCCTGCAGGTAGGTGGAGACTGCTGGGGGCAGGCAGGTCAGCGGGTCACGGAGTCTCTATCCTGCAGGGGCAGCCTCGCTTGGGAATTTTAAAAGTGTGCTGACTAATACAAGAGGTTGTAGAGTAGGAAATACACACGCACCGCCTGTCGTATTCGAGTTTTCAAAAAGCGTGGGGGAGAGGAGAGGGACCAAAATCAGAGCTACTGCTCACTCTGCCCACGGGCCACCTGTCTGCTACCACGGCTGGGCGCGCCAAGTGTTGGGGCGGTGGAAGCAGCGAGCCCCGCGGGCTCCCGGGTCCCGAGGGCGGTCGCCTCCGCTCTGTCCGCCTCCCCAGGACACCGAGGCCCGGCGCAGCCGCGCCCTGCGGAGGGCGGCCCAGGAGCGGCTCCAGGCGGACCGCCGGGAGGCGGAGGCCCTACGGCTTCGGGCCCAGTTCGAGGAGCTGCAGCGGGAGCGCGCGCGGCTGCGGTGCCGGCTGGAGCGCCTGGAGCCCTGCGCGCGCCTGCTGGGGCGAGTGCTGGAGCAGCTGCCGGAGGTGAGTACCCTGCGGAGGCTTTGGGGCTCGGCGCCCCCATGCAGCCTGGCTACCAGGCCGGGTGGCCTCTGGAAAGGCTTTGGGTGTGCACTACTGGAGCGCTGACTGTATGTCAGGAATCACCACTTATTGAGCACTGACTGTATGCCAGGGACAAGGTTTGCTCTGAATTCTTCCCAACGCCCGGTGATGTAAGTCCTGTTCTTGTCAACCGCATGGGGGAAGCCCGGGTCCCCCCCCCCCCCATTTTTACAAACGGGGAAACTGAGGCTCAGAATGGTAACTCTCACTCAGGGACACACAGGAGAAGGAGGGGGTGTGCCCAGGCACTCAATAGATACCGGTTGAACAATACATGAACACTACATGAATATTAATCACAGGCAGTGAAGTTGGCTAGGCTTTATGCTGGAGTGGGGAGGGGCGAGAGCAGTCCTCGTTTCTGGGGTAGGGGCGGTGCGATACCCTCATTTTGCACGTGGGCTAACCGAGGAGGCGCCGGAGGGCCGGATGGCGGGGGGAGGGGAGGGGGCTGCGGGCCGGCTGAGTCCCCATCTTGACCGCACCCTAGTTCCAAGAGGTCCCCGAGCTGGTGGCGCGCTTCGACGGCCTGGTCGATATGCAGGCGGCGCTGAGGCTCACGGAGCGCCAGCGGCTGGCCGAGCTGGAGGAGGCGCGCGCTCGGCTGCAGCGGCTGCGGGACGCGGGGCAGAGCGAGCTGCTCGGGCAGGGCCAGCGGCGAGTGCAGCTGCTGGAGCGCCTGGAGGCCGCGAGGGAGCGCACGCTGCGCTGGGTACGGCCGGGAGGGAGGAGGTGGGCGCCCGGGACCCCAGCCTCCCACCTCCGGAGAGGAGTGCCACGAGTGCTGAGAGCAGAAGGCAGTGGTTACCCCAGAGGGGAGCCCACGAGTGCTAAGACCAGAAGGCAATGGTTACCCCAGAGGGGAGCAGCGCTAACGGGCGGATTCCAGCATCTGAACGCGCTTCCGGACACAGGAGGCCAGTCCTAGCCCAACCTGACGCCCAATTCCTGCACTCCTCTCCCGGAGGCGCCCCGGTGCGCCAGACTGGAGGGAAGGGAGGGGGCTCCCCCCACCCTCCTCAGCAGGCCCAAACCTTGATCGGGGAAGGGGGCGGGGTGTTCTGCAGGAATCCAAGTGGATTCAGATCCAGAACACGGGGGCGGAGAAGACCCTTCTCCTGGGACGCACTAGGATAGCAGCGCTCAACCTGTTCCAGCTAGTGTGCCGGCACAAGACGCACCCGCCTGCCCTGGACATCGAGGACACTGAGGGGCAGCTGGAGCAGGTGAGCTCCCTCCTTACGTGCCCTCCAACCCCCAGATTCAGAGCTTCACAGTGCCTGAAGTCTCCGGGTTCAGTATGACCCTCTGTGATCAGGGCACACACTTCCAGCCCCCCCCCCCGGGGTGGGGGGGATGCGGTCTCTGTGGCCACCTGGGAACCCTGCCTAGGCGGCTGGGTTGGTCTTGGCTCTGCGGGGCATCTGCTCTGTGGCCAGAAGCAAGCTGCCAGGCCCCTCTCTAGGTCCCAGGCCTCTCACTTGCGCCCAAGGGCCGAGGTGTGTGATGATATTGTACTTTAGGCCAAGAGTCTGTCTTTCGTCCCAGGGTCAGACAGCATTAACAAGTGTGACATCAATAAGAAACTAGGTTGAGACTCACCCTTGCTCCTGGCAGGGACGGGCCTCTGCTTCCCCAGGGAGAGGGAGGGCGGGGCCGTGCCCTCGTCTTTCTGCACAAGGGCACCACCAATGGCACTGTGGCCCAAGTCGTTCAGGTTTGCAAGGTTGCAGAATACGTGACATGGTTTACAGAGGGAGGGGGTTTCGGACCCCTCTGTTGTTCCTAATGGGGACCCAGAGCATGGTTCCTTTAAGCGGAAGAAACACAAAAGGAGGCACCCCAGCCCCTGCCACTCCTGTCCTGCGCCCAGCACCCTCGACCCCAACCAAACGCCAGGAACTGGGGCCCCGGGAGCCTACCTTTGTTCCACACCCGGAGAGGGATGGATGTCTCCAGTTCTCCCAAGTGTGGCCTAGCACCCTGCGGTGCACGACTCCAGGAGGGACAGAGGCTCAGTTATGACGTAGCAGGCAAATACCCGTCCCTTTTCAACCAACCCCGATTCTACCAAAGAGAAAGGCTCATTGTGGGGCGACTCTACCTTTAACCCCTGTAGTGCTCTCTGGTCTCTGGGCCTGGGCCTCACACCCCGTGGAGGCGACAGCGACCAACCAGAATGCAGAGACTGGGTTTTGCATTCATTGTAGCATTTTTCCAGTTGTCCTCCACTTACGACAAGGGGTAACCTAACTCTCTCCAATTTTTGTTAGAAATATAGTTTCCCTCTCTGTGACAAACGCTAAGGGAGAACCCAAAGATAAGTTCGTTCAAGCTCTAGCTCTTGGCAGTGGACCCATGGGCGTTCATGAAGTTCGTATCAATAAATAAGTTTAATTAGGACAAAATCTGGGAGTGTTTGGAGAGGAGAGCAGACCAGACACAGGTGAATATGCCCGATCTGTTTAAAAAGGGGGAAACGAATCGTTGCAAATAAAAATACTTTTAATTGTAACGCAAGTGATAGCCAGCTAGGAAACTATGAGGGTACCTGCCGACAACCACAAACCATTTGGGGGGTTGGGACGGAGACCCAAAGAACCGAGAACAGCTTAGGGCAGGTTCGCCGGCTGCTGGTAACCAGCACGTTGCTGGCTTTTAATAGGGGTCTCCACCCCCAAACCCTGCGTTGCAGCATCCTGGGGTGGAGGGTGGGGACGGGACACTCGGGGGCTGGGATGGGACTCTGGCTGTGCTGGGGACCCCCAGGTGAAGCTGTTCATTCTGGACCTCTCTGCCATGCTGGCCAGTCTTGGGCAGGCCAAGCCCACACCTGCCTGCTAGCCCTGACCCAGGTAAGCAGGGGGACAGGGGGGCCCCCTGGAAAGGAAGTGCACACTTCCTGCGGGGTATGTGCTGAGTGGCTCTCACCGGAAAGATGGGACGGCCGTGCCCGCTGGGGCTGCCGTGGGAAGTGCATGAGAGGTATACAGCAAGAACTAAATAAATGTGGGCTAGCTGGGGGGCACCAGTCCCTCATCCACCACATGGCCTGGCACCGGGTCCTGCCTCCCAGGACAGTCACGGCATTAAACAAGCTGATGTCTGTCAGGTGTTTGGAACGAAGCCTGGTGCAAATTCTGGCAAATTCTAGGCGGGTGTTTGGTGAGTAAAACAGCGTCGGCAAGAGAGCCACACAGCAAACACCCGTTCACGGGGCGCCTGCTCACGAAGGCTCTCTTGCGGACGGGCACAGGTGAGAACCCAGCTGCCGGAGGCTGCCTTGACCGTCCCAGGACCCCAAGGCTCGGAGGGCAGAGGCCAGGACAGCTTCTGACCTCTGCGGTGCGGTGGGGACGTGTTAACTCCTTCACAGCTGGAGGGGAAGAGCTGAGCCCTCTGCCCCCCACCCCACTTCCCCTCCCCTCCCCCAGCCCGTGCCCTCGCAGCTCATCAGGGCCCTGTCCCTTCCAGCTCCTTGGGCCGACTGCGCTCCTGCTCCACGGGGGGTGCTTGATAAAGGTTTATTACATTAAAAATACATCACCGGGCCTTAGGCACTCAGGGCTCGGGCCCGTGTGGCCGCCACCTCCGGGCTCAGGAACCACCCAGAACGCGGGGAAGCGGCAGCGGCGGGGTCGCCAACTCGGGCTTTGGCCGTCCCGACCTCGCTGGCAAACTCCCGTGCGCCCTCAAAGACCGTTTAAATGTCTCGTCTTGGGCAGAGGCTGCTGGCGCTCCGTGGCCGCACGACACTCCTCACGGATGACGGCGCCCGCGGGGAGCTCCGCCGGCGTAGACAGGGGACGTCTGCGACGTCCGCGCTTGGGCCCGGCGAGGGGCCGGGGGGCCGGGCCACCTTCCTTACATGCTCTTCCTCACCTTGCCCTTCTTGGAGCGCGCGCCCCGGCCGAAGGCGCCCTGCTGCAGCTCCTGGGCGCGGCGCCGGTTGCGGGCGGAGAGCTGCTTGAGGCCCCCACGCTGCAGGAAGCGCAACTTCTGGGCTCGGCGCCGCTGCTTCAGAATCTGCTGCTTGGTCTTGAGCTCTGAGCGCACGCGGCCTGCAGGGCCAGCTGGGGTGCGGGGCTGGGACGTGCCTGCCAGGACAGGGACCCAAGGAGCTCAGCCTCCGGGATGGCTCCCGGCTCCCCCCTTCCGGGGGCCTCCAGACCACCCCTCGGGGGGCCCCACTCCCGTGCTGTGCTCACTGCTGTGGCCCCAGGGTCTGGCACGTCGTAGGTGCTCAATAAAGCTCACACAGTCTGCCGCTGCGGTCAATAGCACGGAACCGCAAGCCAACCCTGCCAGGGTTCAAATCCCAGCTGGGACCTCTTGGACCTCGGGCAAGTCACTTAACTTCTCTGAGCCTCAGTTCCCCACTCTGAATGACAGATAACAGCACCTGCCTACTGGGTCCCGAGGAGCAGACGAGTTACTATGTGGACAGTGCTCAGAACAAGGCCTAGCCCAGAGGAAGAGCCTCCTGAGGTTAATTATCATGATTACAGATCATTCAACAAAGATTTCTTGAGCATGTGCCCTATGGCGGGCACTGGGGACCCAGCACTGGTGGACAGACTCCAATCCTTGTCTCCCTGGATTGCATGCCTTAGGCTTGTTAGCTTAACCTTCCTTTGGTAGCAGAGCAGTCACAGAAGGCCAGAGAGGGGAAGGGACTTGCCCAAGGTCACACAGCAAAGTGGCAGCAGCCCAGGTCAATGGCCTCACCCAGGCTGCTTTCCCAGGTCTCCAGAAGGGCACTTAGCCCCTGCCTCCTGGCTCCCCACGAAGCTCTGGGTCCCCCTCCTCTACCATGTTCCCTCTCCCTGCCTGGCTCCTCCCTTCCCACGAGAGTGACCTTTTCAGGGCTCCCACACAGATGATCATTAAGGCGGCCCCAGATGTCTCCACTGGGGCCGGGGCGCCTGACAGGGGCCCGTCACCTCCTATGGGGACAAAGCTTGGAGGGAGAACAGCTGCTCCTTCCCAAGGCCCCCAGGCCATCCTCCCCTCCCCACAAGCCGCCCGCCCGCAAGCCCAGAACAGCGGTCTGCTCCATCCCAGGTGGGCAGGGGCTGGGCAGCGAGGGTTGAGAGAGCCCAGCGGAGGCAGGGCCACATCACAGAGGCGCAGGGAGATGGAGACACAGACAGAGGCACAGAGAGGGAAAAGAGAGACATAGAGACACAGGGAGGGGGAGAGACCAACACTGGGAGATGTGTGTGTAGAGAGAGGAACAGAAACAATGAGGGAGACAGCACGAGACAGAGAACAACCGAGAGATGCAAAGAAAGAAGACAGAAAAAGAATGAAGAGAGACAGGAGCAGGGACAGGGATCTAGAGTCACAGACGGAAAGACAGAAACTGAGACCCAGAGAGAGGACGCTTCTGAGAAAACCACAGACAGACGGAGAGGGACGGACAGGGGAGGCCCAGCCCAGGAGGAGGAGTGCCGACAGAGAGGGAGCACGGCCTCCAGGAGGCCTGGAGTGAGGATGGGGACGAGTCCAGCAGCTGGGACATGGAACAGGGCCCGGATGCAGAGGCACCCAAGAGGCAGTGACCAGCCCTGCGGGGTTGCGGGGAGGCCTTGGATGGGAGCACCCAGGCTGGGTCGCTGCCCTCGCCTAGAAGATGTTGCATCTTCTCGCCCCCAGGTCACGTGTGGTGTGCCCAGCATAGAGGCCGTTCCCCCAGAGCAAGGGGGAGCCCTCTGACAGCAAGCTCACTCCCAGAGGTGGGGGCAGCACGGGGGCCATCGCCCCTCAGGCCGTGGCAGGGGTCCTGAGTGCTGCCACCAGGTGGCCTTTCTGCCCCACGGGGCCGACCCGGCCCTGGCGTGCAGGGCAGCTGACCACGCTGTGCCTGGGGAGCGCAGGCCCTGCCGACACAGCCCGTTCAAATCCCACCGCAGCCTGGCGCCGGCCCAAGGGCTCAGGCCCCGATCAAAGAGAATCAAATGCCCAGATGATCCAATGGGCCACTTGCCAGTCTGTTCTGAGGACCGTCCTACCTTGGCCTCTGCCCCGCTTCCCCCCTCTTCGCTCTGGGCCTCGCTGCTGGGATGCCCCTTCGTCCTCTGAGTCACGATCATCGACTTTCTGCTTCTGTTTCCACTTCCGGTAGCTGGGAAACGGTGTTAAGGAGGCTGCGTGCTGGACCCTGGTGCCCTAGACACCTACGTGGCAGGTCCTGCCCCGCTGGCAGACACAGGTCCCACCTCTGGGGGGCGGGGGCGGCAGGAGCCGCTTGGCCCCACCCCCGACCCAGCTCCCACCTCCAGGGGACGATGGATAGAAGCCGCTTGGCCCCACCCCCCGGATACAGGTCCCGTTTGTAGGAGCTGCTGATGTAGTGGCCACTCTCCGTCTTGATCTTCTTCTTGTCTTCCTGGCCTGACTGTCCCACAAAGCGCTTCTTCTTACGGTCCCTGCGGGAGAGGGACGTGGGAGGGCTGCCATGGAGGGAGGGGGCCGGGGCGGCCCGCTTGCCCTCGGCGCCTGTTTCCACCCCAGCCCTCTCACTGCGTGGCTGAGAGGACTCAAGGGAGGCAGCGTGCCTGTGCCTAGCACGCAGCAAATGCTCAGTAAAGGCCTGTTCCCTGCCCCTCCTCGTCTCTTCCTGGCAGCCCAGGTGTGGGGTCACCGGGAACTGGGGGGCCTGGAACAGTGTTAGGGGCCCCTCTGGGAGGGTTCCCAATCCTACTCTGCCACCTCCTGGCTCTGCGACCCTGGGTGGGGTCCTATCACTCCTCTGGAACCAGAGTCCAAACGGGAGAAATGGGTCACGAGCTCTGTCTAGAAAGATGAGCTGGCAAAAAGGACAGATGGGTCAAGATGGGTCATACCCTGTTGTGTATGATGAAATTCAGGGGGCAGGAGGTGGGGGTGGGGGTGGGGGTGGGGTCACTGTCCTCGCCATGTGTGATCACGTGGGACAACACGAGGGGGGGGGGGTCACCATCTAGGCTGTGCACAATCAAATGGGGGGGGGGGATTTCCCGCTCTAGAGGATCAAACAGGAGTCAGAATGGGCAGGGGGCCACGTGCCCGTTGCGTGGGACTACGCGGCAGACGGGGGCACGGAGGGCGCTCGCTCGCTCGCTCGCTCGCTCGCTCACCACTTGAGCTGCTGCCGGCCCCTGGTCAGGTTCTGGGCTTCATCCCCCATCAGGTCCAGGACAGCACCAGCCACCTGCTGCTCGAATGCCCCCGCAGCCCCACTGATGCTCAGGCTGCAGGGGGAGGGGGGAACAGGTCACAGGGTCAACGGCGAGCCCATCAGGCCCGACCCGCCGCACCCCAGGACCGGCCAGCCACTGACCCCCGCTCGCTGTCAAAATCCTTGGGCCGGTAGTGGATATAGAACTCCCGGTCCCGGTGCCGGGCCTCCTCCCTCCGCCTCTTGGCTCCCCGCTCAGGTCCCGGCTGCTGCCGCTTCCGGCCTATGACCTCTGTGAAGACATCCTGGCGGACAGAGGCCCCGGTCACACCGGCGGCCCCCCGGGAGCCCAGCTGGCCTCTCCACCCTCCAGCCCAGCCGGAGTCGAGAGCCAGGGGCTAAAAGTTTGGTATTGCCAGTTCCGCCCTCAGTTTCCTCGTCCGCGTTCCGGCACCGCCTCAGCACCGGCAGAGCAGACCGGGTGGGGGAGAGGGGGGCTGTGGTGCCAAGCGGGGCGAGACCCACCTTCCAGCCCCAGGCTGGTCCCTCAGACTGCATGACCAAGGCAAGGCCCTGCCCCTCTCTGGGCCTGGCCTGGTTCTACACGGTACGGACTAGTCCCGGGGTTTTCACCCGTGGTTTCTGGCTGCTGAGCCCTCTGTCCAAATCAAATAGAAGAGGGACATCCTGGTGGACGAGCAGATCCAGGACCTCGCCCACCAGGCGGACAGGCTGTCCGTGACCCCCGGCCTGCCTTCCGGCACGAAGGTCCCACGTCTGAAGCTGCCTGCGTCATGCCCCACTCCTCCCAAGAGTCCCCTCTGCCCCTTTCGTCCTGCCCCGGGCCTCAGGCTGAGACGGTCACAGTGACGATGACAATGATACGGCCGGCACTAGGGACCCTTGGGTGCTGCCGTGAATCTGCCCTGCGGGCCCGAGACCAGGGACCGTTGTCAACTGGCTGCTGTGCCCTGGTCCACAAGGTTCTGAAAATGAGCTTCCCTGAAATGCACTTGGTGGCAAAGGCCGAGCTGAGCCACCAAGAGGCTGCCTGTCACCTTGGCGTGGGGGCCGCACGTCACGTCCCGTTGCAGGACCTCCGATGCCTCTGACAGCAGTGACCCCCCCCCCCCAGACCCCTGTGGGGTGTTAGGTCTACACAGGGCACCCACCCTGAAGATCCTGGATCCTGAGACACCTCCGGCACCGGGCTTTTGGGCGAGGCACAGGGACCACTCGGCGACGGGGAGGCTGAGGCTCCGAGTTACCGATTCGCACGTGTCAGGGGTGGAACCCGGCATCTACCCGCAGCGACTGCTCAGAGCCCTGAGAACAGCCCCACCTCTGCCCCTGCCCCCCAGGCCCAGACTCTAGGGTCCCCAGGGTGGGGCCCATACCTCCAAACTCTCTCCCGCTGCCTCTTCCTCCTCCTCGGGCCTCTCTTCCCGGGGTGCCGGGCAGCCTGGGCCTGGGCCAGCTGGGCCCTCCTGCCGCCCCTGCCGCCCCTGCCGGAAGGTGGCGATGGCCTTGCGGTCCTTCTGCCGCTTGGCGCGCATCACCTGGCTGCTGAGGTCCCGGCTGGAGGCGTTGATCTCAAAGATGGTCTGCGGACGGGACACAGGAGTCCTTCACCCACGGGCCGCCTCCTCCCCGGCCCTGCCCTCACCAGTCTGGGGGGCTCCCTATGGCATTTCTCTCCAAGTCCTTTCAACGAGGTGGTTATTCTCGTTACCTGCGTTTCACCATTAGAAACAGGAGGCCCAGAGAGGGCAAGTAACCAACCCAAGGTCACACAGCTGAGACAAGCCAGGGTGGGATTTCAAGCCCAGTTCACGTGGCTCTGAAACCAGTGCTCGTAACCATGATACTCTCCAGCTCTCCTTCCCTGATACTGGCTGCCTGGCTTGCCCACTCCCGGGAAGGTCTCTCTGCGTTTCCACGCGTGCCCCGCACAGGCACCAGGTGGGGTGCTCAGGGGGCGTCAAGAGGGGATGAGAGGCTACTGAAAGCCAGCTCCGGGCCTCTGACACGTCACTCCCCTCTGTGAGCCTCAGTCTACCCCTCTGGAAGTGGCAGGAGATGGCTACCACATGGTGAACCTACTGCAGACCAGCCGGGATGGTTCTAGAACGGGAGGCGTCTCTAGAGATACTGATGAACCAGAGCTGAGGACAAAGAACCTGCAAACTCCGAAGGAAAGCCCCGCCGGGGTCCCGCTGGGGGCGGGGGGCTCGGCCAGAGTCCCGGCTCCACGGCGGCCGCCGCGTGACCCCAGGCCGCAGAGGGCCTCACCCCGCCCCCCGTGTGCTCTCACCCCCTTACTCACCGCCCGCGAGCGGTAGCGCTTGATGGTGTCCACCATCCTCAGCCGCTGCAGCTCCTCCTCCTCGAAGCGCGAGCCTGGTGGGCGTGGGGAGGAGGTGTGAGGCCAGGGGCAGGCTCAGCGGGGCCCGCCCACTGCCCCCCGTCCCGTGCCCCAAGCAGGGACTCACTGAAGAGGGGGTGGAGGCCCAGCCCCGCGACGTCCAGCTCCTTGGCCCTCTTGATGGACTCGGGCGAGGGCGCGGGCCGGGAGCGCACGTACTGCTGCTGGGCGTTGTCGGCCACCCGGCCCAGGCCCCGCAGCTCCAGCGACGCTGACAGGGCGCTCCGGAGGCCGCCCTCCTCGTCGTCCACCACGCTCTGCGGCACCCGGCCCAGCACCCCGTCCCCACCGACCGCACCTGCCAGCACACACGCAGAGCCCGTCCGGCCCGGCCCCAGAATCACGAAATAAGCCGCAGGTACAGAGCAGCTCCCACCGCCAGCCGCGCGCCCACGGTTACGGCCCGAGGGCCGCCGCCTGTGTTTACGAATATAGTTCTACTGGAACTCGGCCCCATCGATCCGTTTTCTCACTGCCCCTGGCTAACTTGTGCTCCAAGGGCAGGGTTGAGCAGGTGCCACGGACCGTATGACCTGCAAAGCCCGAGCTGTTGGCTACTGGCCCTCTGCCGACTCGCCCACAAGACCACCGAATCGCCACGACACTCCCTTACAGGGGAGGAAACTGAGGCTGAGCAGGGGTTGGGAGTCTTGCCCAGCAGCTCTTCAGCCCCCACGCTGAGTCAGGAGCCTGCCGGCCGGCCTTCCTCTGCACGAAGTCGGCCCCGGGCCAGGCCACCCACCCTGGCTGGCGCTCAGGCAGACGCAGGATGGTCTCCACTGAAAGCCAACTACTCTGTGGGTGGCGTCATGCTGGGACACTGCTGTGGGGGCTCCTTCCCTCTCCCTGCCCCTCCCACCCCCGCCGCCCGGTGTCGATCCGGGTCTGCCACAGGCTCCAGAATGGCATTTGGGTGCCGGGCCCAGGGGCTCGGCCACAGGGGCTCCTGACGCTCCGAGGCACAGAGGCGGCGCACGGTGGGTGCCCGGCGAGCACGTGCAGGGCCGTATGCCGTGTCCAGGCCCCGAGCACAGGGTCCGTTTACACCGGGCCTCCCGCCTCCCTGCTCGGTAACAAGGAACGCGGGGTGCGTGGCTTGGCCTCACAAGTTCTCCGACGAACGCACGAGAACGTGTGCGTTGAGGGCTCGATGGGTGGCAGGCCCATAGGTGGAGGCTGCCATGACCGCCGTTTCCTGCCCTACGTGATCCCACCCCACAGAGAGCGAAGGAAAGTTCTGTGAGCTCGGCCTAAACCCGAGTCTCCCTCTACCTGCCTGAGACTGCCCCAGAAACTCAGTTAAGTGCAGGGTCTCAAACATATACCTCCAGCAGCTGGGCACACAAGAGAAGTGGGGGGTGAAGGCTGCAGTGAACCGGGGGCGGGGGGGGGGGGGGGAGGAGGGGGGCATCTATCCAGGCATGTGGCCTAGCACCGCCTGTACAGCAACCCCAGGAAAAGGCAGACTCAGCACAGCCAGACCTGACTGTTTTCCAAAAGACACCAGAAACCTGGACTTTTATGTGAAATCCTGAATTTAAAATACGGGGATCTCGCCCCAGGGCCAAATCGAGCCCTACCTCCTCCCCAAGCCAGGACAGCGTCACCCCGGGCTGCACCAGCAACCCACAGGGGACCCACAGGAACTCCTGTCCCGGTGCCCCGGCCTCTGCTCACCTGAGGACCCTTCATGGGGGCGGGCAAGGGTGAGGGCACGGCCGAGGAACAGGTGCAGGTCCAGCAGATAGGGGACCTCGTCTGGAGCCACCAAAGAGTAGGCTGTGCCACTTCGGCCCGCCCGGGCCACGCGGCCTGTGGGAAGAAAAGGTCAAGTTGAAGCAAAGACAAGGGACTCCACGACCCAGCATGAGTCCCACTGGCCCCACTCTAAAGCAGCAAGCCAGGCCAAGGCCGCACTTCCCCGAGCCGCTGTCCCCAACTACAAAAGGAGAAGGGGCACCAACGATCACCGGGGTTCCCTGCACGAGCGCACGAGTCAACGCCGCGCTCTGGGAAGTCGGCAGAAACAAAGATAAGGCATCTCGCTCATTGTCAGTATCAGAAGTGTGCAGTGTCCCCACTTTGGGAGATCTTCCCCCAAAGACCTGACAGAGAACTGGCTAAATGAACGAGCTGGAAACCCCAGGGTGGGACTTATACAGGCGAGGAAAGGGGCCAGCACACTGTGGCCGGTGACCAAAGCCGGACCCCTATTTGTATAAATAAAGTTTCACAGGCACACAGCCACGCTCCTTCATTTACGTATTTTCAAGGGCTGCTTTCACGCTACAATGGCAGAGATCATTGACACTATAAGCCCCCAGAGCCTCAAATCTTTACTTTCTGGTCCTTTACAAACACAACTTGCCCACCCGTCATAGAATGATGCTTAATGGTGAGCGAAAAACACGCACGACGTACACTGATGGAAGAAACAGGTTACAGGAAGGAATATCCGGCGACTCTCGTTCTGTGTTAAGCGAACCCCAGGGTGGCCCTACTTTGGGCTTGTTTCTGTCTCTTGTAAAAACAAAGTGTCTCCATATTCAGGAGGTTCATTTGGGGTCGTCTGACTCACACTTGGTCATAGAGCACAGGAGAAAGTCCCCTTGGGGGTTCTGCGGACCCCACAAGGAAACTGCAAGCCACCCCTCCCCAGAGCCATGGGAACCAGGGCACCACAAGCAGCAACCAAAGGGAGACCAGGCCCCCTGATCCGCAGCAGGGGACCCAGATGGCGCCTCCCACACACCCCGACTGGAGGTGGAGGCGGTTCTCCCGGGGCCCACCACGGGTGGCCACCGTTTACTCATTCAACGACGTTGAATACACGGAACCTGCCGGCCAGATTCTTCTCTCACAGACGCGTGGTTACCTTACCGGCATTTACAAATGCAACACGCACCTTCGTGAGTGAAGAGGAGACAAAGAAAGCAGAATGGTGGTGGCCAGGGCTGGGGGAGGGAGGATGGGGAGCTCGTGTTTCATGGGAACGGAACTTCAGTTTGGAAAGAAGGAAAGGTTCTGGACGTGGCTGGTGGCGATGGGTGCACAGCCATACGAACGTACTCACTGCCCCTGAACTCACCCCTAAAAACGGTAACTGTGTGTTATGTACGCTTTACCGTTGTTTTTAAAAAGACAGCAGTGACGAGGGACACAGCAAAGTGACAGCCATGTCACCAGGGAGGCAAGAAGGGACGGTGGTGAAGAAGGGGTTCCAGCCCCAGCTGCCCCACTTTGCTACCTGTATGACCCCCGGCCAGTTATTAACCTCCCTGGCCTCAGCTTCCTCATCTGTGAAACAGAGCCGATGCCGCTGACACCCGCTACGTAGGGCTGTCACAAAGACAAAAAGAGCAAGTAAAACATTGGCACCTGGCCCCGCAGGAGCGCTGGGGGACCATCGAGTGGCCATCACATCACTAACGAGAGGCACGCGACTCACTGCCTTCCACTGCTCTGTTTCATTTTGTAGTTTTCCTGCTATGTGCGTGCCTTACTTTTATCACTGGAGATTAAAGAGTACTTGGCCCGGGAGGGCTGAGAGGAAGGGGGGCCCCACGCGCGGACTCGACAAAGTCAGGAGCTCCTGTCCACCGTGGGTGAACAGGAGGCAGAGGGGTCTGCGGGTGTTTAAATTGTGTGAAGGTTTAAAGGAGAGGAGCCGACCAGACAAAGTGACAGAGTTGCAGGGAGGGGGCTGTGAGGAGGAGGGGCTCAGGGGACGTGTCATCGGGCACCATGACAGCAAAGGGAGGCAGCGAGCCTAGGACGGGGAGTCAAAGTGGGAGGATCGGCGCTCAGAGCCGTGGGAATCGTGCCCGCGCCGTGCCCGGAGATGCGAACGCATGGGCCCTTCCCCATGGGCCCTCGAGTTCTCCAGCTGTGGCTCCAAGCCCCGCGGTCGCGGCCCCCGCCCGGGGCCCAGATCCAGCTCCCGACTCCTCACCCACGCGGTGCAGGAAAAGCTTGCCCTTGGCAGGAAAGCTGTAGTTGATGACGTTGTCCAGCAGCGGGATGTCCAGGCCGCGGGCCGCCAGGTCCGTCACGATGAGGGTGGAGCACTTGCCGTGGGTGAACTTGGCGAGGTTGATCTTGCGGGCCGTCTGGTCCAGGGCGCTGTAGATGTGCGCGCAACTCACCCCCTGGGTCGTCAGCAGCTGCGCGGAGTGAAGACGAGAGGGAGGGAGAGGGGTAAGGAGGCTGGCGGGAGGCGGGAGGCGGGAGAGGAGGCCAGGCCATGGCAGGGGTGCCACGGTGTGGTGGTAGGACCAAGGGTTCTGGGGTCGGGTCCCTGTGGTCTGAGTCCCAGCTCTGGGGGTAGGTCCAGCCCGGTGTCTTCATCAGCACAAAGGGGACTTCACCCCACGTCTCTGCAGGGCTGTTTTGAGTACCGAAGCAGAGGACAGGTGCTGAGGTCTCCCCTAGAGAAGTACCGGCCCGGGACACAAACTCTGCCGCTAAGAAGCTGTGTGACCTTGGGCAAGTTACCTAACCTCTCTGTGCTTTCACTCTCCTTATCTAGAGGATAAGGAGACTAAGAGTTCCCTCTATGTAGCCTTGCTGTGAAGATTAAATGAGCAAATATGCACACAGGGCTGAGCGCAGGGCCTGGAACGCAAGAAGTGCCGTGACGGTGTGAACTGCTCTTCAAAAACTACTACTTTGGTTTTACTCATCAGTGATTCCAGCAGCTGCACGGAGGAACCACCGTTAAAAGCGCATCAGCCAAGTGAAACCCAGTGAGCTGCGTCCTCAGAACACAGACCCCAGGTGGGGCAAACCTGGGGTAGGTGGTGATGACTGGCAAGGAGCCCCAGCAGCCTCCGGGGCACGCGGACTGCCCCACGCCAAGGATCACAGGTATATATGTATGGAAAAACTCATTAGGCTGCTCCCGTAACGGGTGCCCAGGTGGCTCAGATGGTTAAACATCCGACCTCGGCTCAGGTCATGATCTCACGCTCCGTGGGTTCGAGCCCCGCGTCGGGCCCTGTGCTGACGGCTCGGAGCCTGGAGCCTGCTTCGGATCCTGTGTCTCCCTCTGTCTTTGCCCCTCCCCTGCTTGCTCTCTGTCTCTTGTTTCTCTCTCTCTCAAAAATAAACACTAAAAAAAAAAAAAAGCTGCTCTCATGAGCTTAGGACGCCTTCCTTACACAGCTTCCAGCTTGCAGGGTACGTCTCCACTTTAAAATGTGAGATTTGGGGGACACTGAAAACCTACAAGAAACGGTAGGATTGTGGGGGATGTACTTCCAAATAACCTGGATGTGGGGGAGGATCAGAGAACTCAAGACCGGCTGCGAGCTGATACCCGAGTACTTGGGAGTCAGTCACGCCATCTGCCCATGTTAGTGTGCGTTCAGAATTCTTCACGATAAAAAGTTAAAGAACAAAAGGGCTCCGGCCCTGGCCTGCGTCCAGCTCTGGTGCTGCCCTCTGGTGGCCGCACACGGAGCTGCAGCTCCGGCGGGGCGGGGCGGGGCGGGGCGGGGCGGCCCTGGGCAACCCCGTCCCGGCTCCCTCAGGCCCCTCTCACCTCGCTGAGGTACTCCGCGTGGTGCTTCGTGGCCACAAACACCACCGTCTGGTCCTGGGGCCGCACGACGGTGCGCAGCAGGTGGAGCAGCACGGCGGCCTTGGTGTCCTCGCGCACAAGGAAGAAGGAGGTCTGCGGGGAGAGGGGCGGCGGAGGGTGGGCTCCCGGGGCCTCGGCCATGGGCCCAGGAAGGGGCACGGGCGGAGCCTCACCTTGAGCTGCTCGTTGAGTTTGGCATCCACGTCGAGCCGGATGAGCACGGGCTCCGTGAGGCCTACAATCGGTCGGCACAGGGAAGGGGGGGTGGGGGGAGGGAGTCACAAAACCAAGCCCCGCCCCCCCATCCCCACCCCCCCCCCCCCCGCCCGGCCCCCACCCCCAGCGGCGGCCCGGCTCACTCACCGGCCCGGGCGAACTCCACCAGCAGCCTGGGCAGCGTGGCAGAGAACAGGACCGTCTGGTGGCCCCCGGGGAGGCGGCAGAGGATTTCCTGCAGCTGCTCGGCAAACCCCATCTCGAAGAGCCTGGGGGACAGAGGGCGGGGGTCGGGAGAGGGGCTTCCGTTCCCGCGAGCCCCCAACCCGCGCCCCGGCCCCCACCGCACTCTGCCACGCGGACTGGCGTGCGGCCCACGTGCTCGACTCGCTCTCCGGCTCCCCTTTTCTCCGCGTGACCTCCTCAGCCCCAGCAGCACCGACCTAAAAACTGTGTCTGTTCTCAGGAATGCGCAGGGTCACGCTGAAGCCAGTGTGGGCAGCCCCCGCCCCCGTCTCGTGTCCTCAGGTACCGACTCTCCCAGCACCTGCCCGCACAGGCTGCTGGGTCCCCAGCCCGTGGATGAGCCCGCCAAGGCCCACGGATCCTCAGATTCACCCGAATTCACGGGGCTGCTATGTGATCCCACCCCTATCTGCGCTCCCAGCCGTGTGCTCCTTTCTAGTTCTCTGACACCGCCTGTTGGTTGTTTTGCTGTTGTCTTTGGTGCCCCTAAAAGGGAATACCGGAGGCAAACGCAAAATAAAAACCAGAAGGCCGTGTCAGCTCCGGTGCCGCCTCGGGTCTGCGGCCCACGTTTGGGAAAGCACTGCTCTGGGCAGGCCACGCAGGTCTCTCCCGGCAAAGTCCTTCCTCCCGGCCCTGGAGCCAGCCTTGACGCGGGGGCACGGCGGGGCACCCGGGGCCTCACCTGTCTGCCTCATCGAACACCACGTACTCCACGCTCTGCAGCTTCAGGTTCATCTCCACAGCCACGTGCACCAAGCGCCCGGGGGTGGCAATGATTCTGGAAGGGGGGGGTGCGGGCTGGGTCACCCGGGGCCAGGGCCGCCGGCAGAGCCCTCCCCGCGCTCCCCAGCAGTCGGCCATTGGGGAAGGGGCCCCAGACCGCCATCCCCAACCCAAACTCACACGTCGGGATTTTCGTGCAGGGCTGCAAACTGGTCTTCTATCCTAGGGGGGAGAGGAGGTGAGAGCGAGACGGAACGGGTCACTTTAGTCCCTCTCCATAACCAGACACCCAGGCGAGGCCCACACCCCAACCCGAGGCTCAGACGCGGGGAAAGGCTATTGCTGTCGTACTAGGCAGAGGCACTGCCCTGACAAGACTTACAAGTTCAAACATACAGAAGGACTGATACCACAAAGAACTCCCACCGGGTTCCCATCCTTGCCCTCAGACCCCTGGGCACACAGCCCTAACTTGAGTCCTCCTCTGAAACATCCTCGGGACCCCTGGGGGAGCCAGAATTTTGAGTGTGGCCTAGCACAGCCCAGGGAGGCGTTTCTGGCGATCACAAACCCCCACTTTCCCAGGGTGCTCATCTGTGGGACAAGTGTGCTGACTACACACACACACACACCCCCGCCAGAAGGTGGTACCAGCACATTTTCCCAACTGGGGCGATTATAGACCTCCCTGATGTCTGGGCAACAGCTCACAAGTACGTGCACGTATTAAAACACGTACAACCGAGCTACCCATTTAGTTGACCCTGCGCACTGGTGGCTCCTTCGGGAGCCCCGGATCCTCGGTCTGAGTTCCGGAACCTCGGTCAGAGTTGTGTGGGAAATTCCTGGTGTTTTACTGCACGTTTCCCTCCTTTGAGGAGTGTGCAGAGACATTGTTCGTGAGCAACCCAGGCTCAGTTAATCTGATACCCTGGAGACACGGGGTATGCTTTCATGGTGGTGACCGTGGCAAGGGGCAAGGGCACACTTACTTGTCCCCGCCCAGGATCAGGGCGGTCCTGAGGCCTGTGAACTTGCCCAACTGGAGAGAGAGAGAGAGAGAGAGAGAGATGACTCAGCCCGTGCAGGCCTCCCTGACCGGCCCCAGCTCAGCCCAGCAGCCCCGGCCCCAACACACCTCCTTGGTGAACTTCATGGTCTGCAGGGCCAGCTCGCGGGTGGGTGAGAGGATGAGGGCACGGGCCCCAGTCTGGGCGCTGCGGGTCTTGAGCCGCTCAAACATGGGGATGAGGAAGCAGGCCGTCTTGCCGCTCCCCGTCCGGGCCATGGCCACCACGTCCTTGCCATCCAGGATCATCGGGATGGTCTGGAGAGGCATGAGCAGGGGGAGGGTAGGGTCAGCTCCACGCGATCCAGAGTGTCGAGTCCCCCGGGGTGTGGGCGAACTGGGGTTCTTGTTAAGTGGGAAGGGGCTTGTTGCCCAGTCCTGAGCCCATTCCTGCCAAGGCTTATTTGTACACTTGCAGGGACAAGCAGCTCACTACCCACACCTCTTTCCGTGGGTGAAACACCGTTCTTTAGGTCAAGCCAGACTCTACCTCCCTGTCTCATCCTCCTCCTCCTTGGGACCTCAGAGAATCGTTGTCTACATCTTGGCTAAATGTCTGAGGACAACACCCACAAGCAGGGGGTGACAATGGGGTGCCTGTGAGCTGCCCGGGAGGGGGCCCAGCGGTAGGCAGCCAGGGGGAGGCTCGAATGGCAAAGAGGCCCGACTTTCTCCACCTGTGAAACGGACCAGCTATGTGGGGCTTCAGCCAGACTAAGAGGGGATCAACGTGACAGCAGGGACAAGGGGTGGGTGTCAAGAGGCTGGACAGGAGGACCAAGTCGGTCGTCCCCTCCTCCCCAACTCCATTAACTTGCCCCATCTCGTACCTTCCTCTGGATGGGTGTTGGCACCTTGTAGCCCTTCTTCATGATGCCCTTGAACACTGGGTAGCTCAAGCCTGGGAAAGACACAGGGATGGTCAGGGGGAGGGGAGACCCTAGGGCCCGTTACAGAAAACTACACGGGACAAATGACTGTGTCATCAACAAATTAACAGCCAGAAGAAAAGAAAAGCGACAGAATAAAACTGAGAGAGACTCGGGAGACGCACCTGCTGACTGCGGGGCGGTGGGGGGGGGGGGGGGGCATGAACCTCCTGGGGATTGCTTTGAACACACTTAGTGCCACCACACAACTGGGGTCTGAGAGTGGCGGGGGCTCGCAGGGTGCTGGGGAGCTGTGCCTGTTCAGGCGTGGTAAGCTCCTGCGTCTCCTGGAGGCATGTGGGAATTATTCAGGGATACCAGAGCGGAGGTCTGCGATTCGCTTCAGAATCCTCCGGGAAGACGGGGACAGAGGACACAGGACTAACTGTTGAAACTGGCAATGGGTACCGGGAGCTCACTGTTTTCTAGTTTTTGATACGTTTGAAATTTTCTATAGATAAAAGAAAGGGTGGTAAGTTGCCAGGGCCCGTGATGGGCACGGGCGTGGGTGCTGACAAACGAAGCACGTGGTCCCATGTGGGGGAGGTGGCCTTTAGAGACTGAATGGGACGGGCCTTGCGGCAATGGGACGGCAAAAGGAGGCCTGGGGACAGGGAAGTACCATGGTTGTAGCTGGTTTTTGGTCAATCCTTCATTTTTACAATTCAGGAAGGCAGAAAGTAGCCACGTGTAAATGCTTTTATTTGCTTTTTCTCTAATTATTGATGAAATTTAGCACAGTTTTAGTACATGAACCTGCTGTCTAAATTCCTTTTGTGAGCCGACTCTTCATTTCCTTCACCCAATTTTCTATCAAGGTATCTTTTTCTTATTGATTCGTAAAAGCTCTTTGTATATCAAGGATATCAACCCTGTATCTGTCCGAAAGGTTGCAAGTATATCCCTGAGACAGCATTTACTTTAACTCAGTTAATAGCGTTTTTTGGCATACATATGTCTGATTGAAAACAAGTCAAATTGGACAATGTTCAGATCATACTTACAAAGGGCTTCTTTTTTTTAGAATTACAAAAATATTCACCTTGACATTTAAATCTTTGTGCCGGGTGCTACTGATTTGTAAAGAGCAAGAAAGAGGGTTTAGCGTTATTTCCAGTGAGCCAGGTGTCCCAGTCCCACCCAGCTATTCCACCTTCCCTCCCGCTGCTCTGAAACGCATTCTGTCATGCAGTAAATCCCCGAATGTCCTGGCCCGTTCTGTCGCCAGCACTGCTTTAACGGCTCTCTCGCTGGGCCAGGCCTCAGTGCACCAAACAGTTGCCACAGTGCTGGGCCCAGAGCAGACATCAGTCGCGGACCGCAGAGGGCATGACGAGCCCCTGCTCCTACTGCCCCACTGTCCCCGGATGCCTGGCTCACCCACCCATGGACTGGAAGCCTCCGGATTTCTTCTTCTTCTTGTTCTGGGCTCGTACCATGTCCCGGGTGTCGGGCTCCGCATCTGAGGTGCATTCCGAGGTGGGGAAGGTGGGCAGGGGTCTGCCAGGTCCCAGCTGGGAGGGAGGAACGGAGAGGCGGTGTCACTCCAGGCACAAACAGACCACGGGGGACAGGGAATATCTTGCTGCGGACGTCCCCCCCACATTCAGGCCGATGTCGCCCCTGCCAGATCACGTGACTTCCCTGCGAAAGGGCTCTCCTACAACCTCTGAAATGGTCAGAGAGTGGGCTGTGTAGACGGACTGCCTAGCTTTCAATCCCAACTGTCACTTACCAGTTGTGAGACCTCAGACCAGAGACTTTATCTCCCTGAGTCTATGTTTCCCCATCTGGGAAACGTGGGAGATGGACCATGGCACACGCCTCCCTCGGTGTTGTAAAGACTAAATGGGTTAAGTAGAAAGCCTAGAACAGCACCCAACACATGCCTGCGGTGTCATCATCATCGTCATTCTGGCCTGTCATTCAAAGCCCAAGTGAAAAACTCTAGGGGCGCCTGGGTGGCTCCGTCGGTTAAGCGTCCGACTTTGACTCAGGTCGTGATCTCGTGGTTCGTGGGTTCGAGTTCCGTTATCGGGCTCTGTGCTGACGGCTCAGAGCCTGGAGCCCGCTTCAGATTCTGTGTCTCCCTCTCTCTGCCCCTCCCCTGCTCATGCTGTGTTTCTCTCTGTCTCAAAAATAAATAAAACATAAAAAAAAAATCAAAAACTCTAGAGGGTCAATCAAAGCATGCAGTGTGTGTGTGGTACTAGACTTTCCAAGCTGCCCTGTTCTGGTCCATCACTTGTCCCCACTCTGCTCTCTCTCTCCTGTTGGCCTTCTTCCCGCTTATCCAGAACCTTCTCACTTGTGCTGACACAGCTATACCCAACCCAGACACCTCCTCTGGGGAGCCTTCTCAGACCACAGGACTGTCCCCCTGGCTCTCAGAAATAACATTTCTGGGGACACCTGGGCGGCTCAGTCGGTTAGGCGTCCGACTTCAGCTCAGGTCATGATCTCACGGTTCGTGAGTTCGAGCCCCACATCGGGCTCTGTGCTGACAGCTCAGAGCCTGGAGCCTGAAGCCTGCTTCAGATTCTGTGTCTCCCTCTCTCTCTGCTCCTCCCCTGCTCATGCTCTATCTCTCTCTCCTTCAAAAATAAATAAAAAGCATTAAAAAATTTTAAAAGAAATTAAAAAAAAAACATTTCTGGAGCACTAATTCATGATAATGGTTAAAATTTCCGTGGTGCTCCCTCTAAGCCAGGTGCTGCTCTGAGCATTCATATAAATTAGCCCACTTAATTCTCACAGCGACTCTGGGAAGTAGGTACTATTAGTCTGTCCATTTTAGAGAGAAGGAAACTGAGGCACAGAGCCATGAAGTGACCTGCCCAGGCTCACACGGTCAGCAGGGATTTGAACCCTGGTTTCAGAGTCTATGTTCTTTCCTCTGTGACCCTCTATCGTCCCTACAACTGTCTGGGCCAGAGCTGTGAGCTAAGAATGGATTTTACACATTTAAAAGGTTAAAAAAAAAAAAAAATCAAACAAAGCAGACAGTGCCCTTACGTAGCCCCATGAAGCCTAAAATATTTACCATCTGGTCCTGAATAGGAAAAGTTTGTCGGCCTGTGAAAACAAAGTGCTTGGAACACACTGGGGCCCCCGAAATGTTTACTGAATGAGCAGAATGCACGAACACTGTAATTTCACCCTTGCAACAGTCTTTGGGCAGCATATAATCATCTGCTTCCTATGCATGTGGAAACTTCTGCCCTCTACAGATGTGGCACAGAGCGGTTAAGCAATGTCTCTGAAGTTCCACAGCCAGTACAGGGTTGGGCCACATTTGAACACAGGGCGAAGCTCTTTGTCTGAACCAGATCCATGGGCTCTTCTTTGGCACCTGCGCTCTGTGCCCTCCTGTGCTTTAGTAATTTCTCCACATTTATAGAGCACCTACTGTATGCCAAGCACTGGGTTCACTGGGGTGAGGCAACACAGTAAGATCCTGTCTGGTCCCTGACCTGGAGGAACATAGATCCCTCTCTTCATATAAATATGCACTCTTTCATCTACTTATCCAGACCCTGCTCTGTGTCAGACACCGTCTGGTCACACGGCTGTGGGAAATAATGGGCTTTAGCTCTTTCGCATTAGTGGTGCTCACACCCGCCCCCTCCATTTGCATACAGTTGGCACTCAGTAGCGGAAACAGTACAAGCCCTAGAACCGGAGGTCTGAATCCCGACTCTCCGCTCACAAGCTGCGAAGTCTTGGTCAAGCTCCTGAACCCCTTTAGGCCTCACGGTCCGCCTCTGGAAAATGGGGAAGGCCGCACTTGGCTCATGGGGCTGGGGTGCGGATTAAATAAATAAGGCATGTAAAGTTCTCAGCAAGGAGCCCGGCACATGGAGCCTGGCCAGCAAACGCATGTTTAGTTTACTATTGGTTACCCAGGGCGGCGTCAATGCCTCAAACCACGCGGCCCAGCCTCCCCTTAATTTAACCTCACAAGAATCCCGCAAACTCTCCAAGTCGGAGTTTCGGCACCCGCACTTTTCATTGGACCAAAAGGAGCGAGGACCCGCCCCCTGGGCGAGAAGTAGCCAATGAGGCGCGCGCGACCAAAAGCCGGCCAGGAAGGCCCGCAGGCCCCGGACCCCGGAACGCAGAGGCTCTGGGCCATCGGGAGCCGCGGCGTGACGGGCACGGACGCACGTGCTCACGCCGGCGGCCCTGGCCCCGACCCCCGGCCAGCCGACCTCTCCCCACCCTCAGCTGTGACCACTTCCCCAGCTGGGGAAACCCAAGCGCGGGGCGATGCGGGGGGCTGGGGCTCGGGCTCCAAAGTGTGTCCCGGCCCCGCGCTCCTACCTTCTGGGCCCGGGCGTCATCTTCCGCCTGAATCTCAAACTCGCCGTCCTCTGAGTCGCTGCTGCGAGCCTGGGAGGCCGCGCCTCGGCGCTTCCGCAGCCCTTTCTTTTTCCTCCACTGGGCCATGGCAGCACGGGACCGAGGTCCGGCCGCCGGGCGCGTGCCGGCCGCCATGCGGGCCCCGGCGCAGGGAACCGGGGAAGGGGGCGGGGCCCGCGGGGACGTACCAACGGCGCGGCCGAGGAGGGGGCGCCGCGTCAACGTGGCCCCGCCTGCGCTGCCTCCCCTTTTGCAGTCCCGGGAGGCTTGGGGCGCACACACGGACCCACCCCTGACTGGCGTGAGAGGTCCCTCTCTAGGTTTTGGAGAACTCCGGGGGCGTCATAAACGGGGTGCCTCACCCCCGGTGCTAATGGTTCCGGCCGCGCCGCCCCGCCCCTCTCTGGTTGCCGCGGGTTGCGCGCGCCGAGCCCACGTCGCTAGGGCCTGGCTGCGGCGGCGCGTCCGGTCGCGCTGTGCCCGGGGCTGCCCGAGCAGCTTGGGGTCCCGGGGTCCAGGCCGCAGATAAATTGGGGTGTCGGAAGCACCGGCGGAGGAATCCACACCAGGTGGGGAAGAAGCATGAGGTTGCAGCCGACATCCGCGAGCCGAGATGCTCAGGTAGGAAAACAAGAATGCAGGGATCTCGGACATCAACTGGGACACTGACTTGGGGATCGGGGCATATGGTGTAGTTGGAGGGGTGGGTGTGATCTGTCAGTAGTATAATGGTTAAATGCATAAGCTCTGGGCTCTTATCAGGTTCAAATTTCTCTTCCACTGCTTTAGCTTTATTTATTAGGTGTGGCTTACATATGTGACTTCAGCTTTTGAAGCTTCAGTTTTGTCATCTGTAGAATGGACATAACCGAAGCCACTTCGCAGGACTGTTAAGAGGATTAAATGAAACAATGTTTGTAAAGCTCTTTGCACAAGGTAAGCATGAGATGGTACTGGTTATTATATCCACCTCGTAAATATTTATAGCATGTAAAGACCAACCCTGTCTCCCCCGTCCCATCATGCCAAGTTTTCTTGTTGGTGCCAAAATAGACACAGACCCCATCTCTTTTTCATCCCTCTAGCATTCTATATTGAGCACTGTATGCTGAGAATGCATATTTATTCATTAAATATTTGCCAGGAGCACCTCTCTCCCTATCGTGATATAGCCAAAAGACAGTTGAACGAATTTCTGAAATGTCTCCTGGGGTTGGAAGCTCCGTTTGAGGAGGACTGGTTGAGGGAGGACCTGGTCCTTGGGATGGGAACTTAAGAGACGGCCCATCTTCCCCTGCTGGCACTGCCCGTGACAGGGGTGCCTGCCTGATCCCCTTTCACAGGGAGTCCTGGAGGCAGGGCCTGGCAGGCAGAGCATGCCCGGTATCACTGGGGACCATGGGCAGCATGAAAACCCCCGTGGAGCTGGCCGTCAGTGGGATGCAGACCCTCCACCTTCAGCACCGTTGCCGGGGTGGCTATCGGGTCAAGGCCAGGGCGTCCTATGTGGATGAGACTTTGTTTGGCAGCCCTGCGGGTACCCGGCCCACACCGCCAGACTTTGACCCACCTTGGGTGGAGAAGGCCAACAGAACCAGTCGAGTGGGCACAGGGACATCACAGGCCTTGGGGGCCAACGGGAGCTGTGAGAACACCTCCTCCAGGGTCAGCACCCCGACCCTCACACCGAGGAAGAAGAACAAATACAGGTAACCGAATGGGGAGGTGCATTCCTGTACTCGTGAAGCCACTTGGGTTCCTGTTAGAGCCCTTCTGTTCACATGCTGTGTGACCTTGGGTAAGCACCTTGACCTCTCAGAGCTGCAGTTTCCATATGTGGAAGATGGGACCAAGCGGGATTATTGAGAGTAAATGAAGTGAGGTGTGTACAGTGTGACAGTGGTGACGGTGGAACACCTGTTCCCAAATGCCACAGACCAGGCAAGTGAGACCCAGAAGGGTCCAGTGATTTGCACAGAGTCACAGAGCAATTTGCGTGTGGTTGATCTGCGAAATGACAAGTCATTTGGAAATGGTTCTTGCTTGAACAAGTTAGAAAAACAGGAGTTGATGCTAACATTGTTGTAAGTTAGTGAGACGTTTATTATTGTAAATTGATTAGGTTATAACTAGATTGTTTGGATTATTTCAGGTTAATATCAGCCTGGAGGGAGGTGTCTCGTGGTAGGCCACAGGGCTCTATCTTGTTTATTTTATCACGGGTTTGGACAAAAACAGAGAAGAGACTGGCATAGTAGTCGTTTACTGCTGCCATAACAAAATACCATAGACCGGGGAGCTTAAACAACAAATTAATTTGAGTACTGGAGGCTCAGAGTCCAAGATCAAGACTGCCACCTTCTTGCCGTGTTCTCGCATGGCCTTATCTCTGTGAGCATGTACGTTCACGGAGTCTCCCCACTTCTTATGAAGGCACTAGTCCTATTCGATCAGAGCCCACCCTTATGATCTTATTTAAGCCTAATCATCTCTTTGAAATTCCGTGTGAAATTTTGGGAGGGCATAGTTCAATCCATAACAACTAGCCAATCATATTTAAGGGTCCGTTCTGAGCCAGGAGGACACAGGTTGGTGGAAAGACGTGAAAATGGGAATAGTGCCTATTTAAGGAGATAAGATTCAGTGAGATAGAACCAAGATTCGTTGTTATTATTATTATTATTATTATTATTATTATTATGCCGGGTTGAGCACCATACATCTGACATAGGAGCCTTAAGGTAGGGTTGGGTGACATTAGCCACACTGACACGTATAACATAGCTGAAAACGCTGATGTAAATGTAGGCCACATTAACAGAGGTATGGTGTCCAGGACAGGGGAGGTCAACCCTATGCTCTCCTGGAGGATAGAATTTTGTTCAGGATGCTGACAAGTAGAGGGTGTCAGGTGAAAAGGTGCATAAGAGAGAGAGATGCTATTGAGTAAAACCTTTGGCACTGGGCAGACAGAGGCAACAAGCAGATACGGTTTGAGCAATGAACTCAGGCAGCAAAAAGTTGCCTGGCTAAAAACCATGGAGCTGCCACCTCATAGGTGTGCCATGAATATTTGTGAGACTAATAATAAAAAGAGAAAATTGCTAAGTGAATCTAATTAAAGCTGAGAAGTCACTTATATTTGATATACTGATCCCAGAGCTTGGCCCTTGAGCCGGGCTGGATGTGAATCTTGTCTCTACCCTCCTCCTTGCTCTGGGGCCTTACCCTCCCTAGCCTCCGTTTTCTTGTTTGTAAAATGAGATGATCACATCTCCCTCCTGTGGATGTTTGTGAGAAATAATGGGCTAATGCCCATGACTTGCTGCGTCCTGGGCCTGCGCATGAAAAGCCCTCAGTAAACATCCAACATTTTAAAAAGTGTCTCTGGTAGTAAGGCCAGGCCAGCTTTATAACACAAGTTCAGACTGAGCGCCCTCTGTCTGCCAGGCACTGGGTTGTGTCACTTCAAATACAGTGGGACGGGCCACAGGGCTGCAGAGGGCTCAGCTGACAAGGCCACTAGGAAAAAGGAGAATGGGGTGGGGTGGGGGGAAGCAAAAAGGTCATATTAACTGGGACTCTTTTGGATACAAGTGACAAAACTTAACACAAACTGGTTTCAGCAGAAAAGTAATGCTTGGGGCTTGTTTATCAGGGGCTCAGACTCTTGTTGGATTCCGTCTCTATCTTAGCGCACCTTTCCCCCCATGTTCCAGCTGAGCCAGCGACCAGCTGCTTGGCCCTTTCGTCCTGCCGGCCTATCAGGTTGGCAGACAAACATCCTTCCCAGTAGTTTCAACAAGGGTCCTACGGCAGCTCTGGTTGGATAGGATGGGTCATGTGGCCAATCCCAAGCCAATCAGTGTGGCGGGGAAGACGGAATATGCAAATTGGCCGGGCCTGGAAAGGCTGGGGTCAGGATTCTCGGCAGGGGAAAAAACGACAGAGATGGGAGTGGTGGGACATGGGAGGGCTGTGGCCTCCCTGTGGGTGCCAGGCTGGGAGACACGGACTTCGACATCTACAGGCAGCCCTCTGTGCTACTGCAGGTGCCCAGCAGGGGGGGTAGGGGCTTACGGGTTTTAGGCTTTGTTCACTCCCCCAGCTCACTGCATTTCTCTCCCCTCTGCCAGACTGATCAGCCACACTCCTTCTTACTGCGATGAGTCGCTGTTTGGCTCCCGACCCGAGGGCACCAGCTGGGAGGGCCCGTGGATGGCAAAGGGGGATGCTGCAAAACTCCATGCCCTCTTCTGGACACCCCCAGCCACCCCCAGGGGCAGCCACTCGCCCCGCCCCAGGGACACCCCACTGCGAGCCGTTCACCCAGCTGGTCCCTCGAAGCCAGAGCCCAAGGTGGCGGCAGATACCCGGAAGTTGTCCGTGGACGGGTTAGACTCTCCACGCCCTCCGAGGCGAGAACGTTCCCATTCCCTCACACACCTGAATGTCCCCAGCACGGGTCGCCCACACACCAGTGCCTCCCACGCCAATGGGCCTCGGGATTCCAGGCCTTCCCCGTCGGGGGTGACCTTCCAGAGCCCCCTCGTGACTCCCAGGGCTCGCTCAGTCCGTGTTTCAGTGCCAGCCGCCCCTCAGCGAGGTGGGGCCACCCGGAAACCAAAGCCCCCTTGGAAATGAGTTTCTTGGTTCTCAGGTTTGCTCGTGGGTCACAGTGAGGGGCACGGTTTCAGAGGAGGGCACTGGTTGGGGGCGCCTCTGGAGAACCAGGGTCTCCTAGGTAACCACGAGGCATCGGAGAAGCGCTCATGGGGGCAGACGCAGCGAGGGCGGGCCGTGCCTCTGTGCTGACAATCGCCAGTTCCTACCTTTTACCCCGTCGTGTGGATTTGACGGCCGCCCCTTAAGATTCCTGTACTGGTGTTGCCATGGCCACAGGCTGTATGAGTGCCAACCCAGGGAGGGGCCCGCCGCTCCCCCATCACTCCCACAACATCTTGCCACCAAGTGTGACTAAGTAGCACGATCGCCAACCTGGAAGGTCCCTTCTTCAAGCCAAGCTTCCTGCTCAGGATGAGTTTCCAGCTGAGTCTGGAGTTTTCCCAGGCACAGTGTGTGGACCATGGGAAACAGGATCTGGGTGACATGCGAGTGGGCGTTTTTTAACTTTAATAATCATGTATTTGTTTTCGTGTATTAAATATATCAGTAGCGTATCAAAGCCACCACTTTGACTAATTTGATTTTCCTTAGGGGAAAGGCCACCACAGGCCCAGGTTGCATTAAATAACAAAGTTAAATGATATAACAAGGAAGTGGCAGAAATCACGACAGTGGCGAGTTGGCCACTTGAAGTTTGGGAATATGGGCCTCATGCATTTTCCACATTTGCCGAAAGAACAGTGACGAGGACCTTGCCGAGTAGAGGGGTCCAGGAAGGCCAGAAAGTTAGACGTGCGACTGGAGAGCACTCGGGACAGAGAGGCGGAAGCCGGCCGGGAGCCCCTTCCTCTCCGGCCCTGCTGCTTGTCATTGGCCACCCTGGGCCGGAGCACTGATGAGAAACGGTAAAGCCTTTGCTCGATGGAGTTGCACCCGGAATCCCAGGATCCTGCCGGATTGGGGTGGGGGCTGGGCTCTGGCCTCTCTGTGGCCTCTCCTCCCGGCTGCACTGAAGACGGTGACCGCCCATGTGGGAGGATACTGGGCAGCCGACAGCGAGGCCGTGTGTCTGGAGGGCAGCTGGGAGTGGCGGGGACGGGGCAGCCTGCGGTGTCTGCCATCTCAAAGGTGCCGCTGCTCAGCTCGGAGGACGGGTGGCCCCAGGCTATCCGGATGAGATTTTTTCCAGAAAAAGCCAGATTTCTCTATGATAGCCCCTGATTTTTTAAATGCCAGTAGTGAATAAAAATAGATACGAATATTCGACTGCCTAGGCACCAAATAAAGCCCGCGTAAGGCTGGAGGCCCTCGAGCTTTCACGGCGCTGGATGAGGGAGAAATTGGGGGCAAATGGATAGCCCCAGGGCGGGGTCTCAGGGCAGCCTGAAACCCTGATCCTCCCGGAGCCAGGGTCCGGCTTGCCGCTGAGGCTAAAGGAAGGAATGGTTGTGTGCTGGCCCCCAGCGCGTGTGCCCTCCCCACGCAAAGGGCATCTACGAGCATGACACAGACGCGGCCAGCAGCCCCGGGCAAAGCGACATTTATTCGTAGGATGGGACTTGAGATGGTTTTTAACTTTGAAAAATCCCTCCAGCCGGGAATGGCCGGGCTCCCCCTCCTCGTGGCCCCCCGGCCTGCTCTCCGAGAAGTGAGGAGCGCGGCGACACGGGTGGGGAGTGGGGCGCCCAGGGGGAGACTCACTTCCTGCCCTTGCCCTTGCCCTTGCCCTTGCCCTTCTCCTTGCCCTTCTTGCCCCTCCCTTTGCTCTTGCTTCGCTTTTTCCTGGACCTGAGCATGGAACGGACCAGGTAGCCCTTCCACACGGCCTGGATGAGCGTGGCGGCCCGCACCATGCGCAGCATCTCCTGCTCGGCCTCCGTTTTCTTCTTGGCATTGACCTCCCGCTCGGCCCGGATCTGGGCGAACTCCTCCACCAGCACCTTGTACCTCTGCCTCAGCTCCTCCAGCTGGACCTTCTCCTCCTTGTGGATGATGTCGAGCTCCTCATACTCGTCCTGGGGTGGGGGGGCAGGGGGTGGGGGTCACCGAGCACGGGGCGCCGCCTGCCACCCTCCCCTGCGTGCACCCCCGCCCTTCCCGAAGGGGCTTCCGGCCCGGCAGTGCCGCCTACGGTCCCAGAGCTGTGGGGAGGTGGGCCTGAGGGCACCCTGTTTTCTAGGTCTCCGTTCGCTAAGCGCTTCCTCCAGGCCGCGTCCTGCGCCGGGTGCTAGCATTTGTGTGACCGTGGTGCCTCACTGTATCCCCTTCGTGGTCCCGGCACGGGGATGACTGTCGATCACATGCAGAGTCAGGCTCAGAAAGGTCAAGCCCCTTGCTTCAGGTCACACAGCGGGTAAGGGACACTGGAGTAGAAGCTCCAAATGATAACAGGGACCAGCTTCACTGCGCTGTCCCAGCAGGCGGCACATCTCGGGCCCTCAGGAGAAACCTGGGCGACTGAGGGAAGCAGGGGAGGCAAGCCCGTGCCTGAGTCTGCCCAGGAGGAGCCCTGGCTCACGAGGCTGCTGGCAGGAGCCGCGTGCAGAAGGGACAGAGAGTATGGGATGTGGACACTAGATGGAGCCAAGATCGTTGGGCCCAGCGACAAGCGCTTAGTGGCTTCCGGCTTCCGGCTCCTTCCTCTCCCACCTCTCCCCATGCTGTGCGAGGCCAGACAAGCCCTTGGGCCTAAGGTAGGGGGGCAGGGAAGCCTGTCTGGGGAGGCCCAGAGCTTGGCACAGACCATGGGCCTTTCCTAGAGGAGCGCGGGAAACGCACTCGAGAGACTACAGCACAAATACCTGCTTCTCGCCCATCTCCATATCGTATTTCTGGATCCAGTTCTCGACTTCCGTCTCCACTTTGTATTTCTTCTAAAAAAAGCCAACGAGTCATTGTTTGATGGATTCATAGGAACAACAAACCGTGCCGAGCTCACTCTGCAACAAGCTTCAACGTGCCTTGCCCACAAGGTAGCTTCTCCATTTCACAGACGAGGAAACTGAAGATCAGACGTGCTAACTCACTTGCCCAAGATCACAGAGCGAATGAGAGGTAGAACCTGAATTTGAAGCCACAGGTGTCTGACTCCAGAACACTCTAGGCAGAGGGAGCAGCCAGTGCAAAGGCCCTGAGGTAGGAACAGGCTTGCGGTGTTTAAGAGCAGAAATTGAGCCAGTGTGGCCGGAAATGGAGTGGCTGAGGAGGAGCCCCCGGGGTCCCAGGGAGGTCAGAGTCAGAAGCTGCATCACCGAAGGGAGTGTCAGCAGTGGAAGCAATTTGGATCCTAGCGTAAAGGAGACGGAAGGCCATTGGGTGGATTTTGATGCAGGAGAGGGACATAATCTGTTTTTTAAAGATCAGCTCCCCTACCTACAACGGAATATTATTCAGCCATAAAAAGGAACGAAGTATTGACAAATGCTACGTGGATGAACCTTGAAAACGCGAGCTAAGGGAAAGAAGCCAGACACAAAAGGCCACATATTCTATGATTCCATTTATATGAAGTGTCTAGAACAGGCAAATCCATAGACACAGAAAGCAGATTAGTGGTTGCCAGGGGCTGGAGGGAAGGGGGAATGGGGAGTGACTGCTTAACGGGTACGGGGTTTTATTTGGGGGGATGGAAATGTTCTGGAACTAGATAGAGGAGGTGGGTGTACAACACTGTGAATGTACTAAATGCCACTGAACTGTTCACTTTAAAATGGTTAAGTTTAGGGGCGCCTGGGTAGCTTAGTCGGTTGGGCGTCCGACTTCAGCTCAGGTCACGATCTCACGGTTCGTGGGTTCGATCCCCGCGTCGGGCTCTGTGCTGACAGCTCAGAGCCTGGAGCCTGCTTCGGATTCTGTCTCCCTCTCTCTCTCTCTGCCCCTCCCAGGCTCACGCTCTGTCTCTCTGTCTCAAAAATAAACATTAAAAATTTCTTTTGGTGGTTAAGTTTATGTTATGTGAATTTCAGTGAAGAACAAATAAACCAACTCCCTAATCCTACAGGGCAAGAGCTCTTGACTTGGGCACCACGGACGGGCTGGCTGCAGAGGGCCTGTGCCCCCCAGAACTGCCCCCCGGTACGTGCAGGTGCATCTGTGCCTTCTTACGGAGGAGAGGCCCATGGCTTCCATTAGATGCTCAAGAGTCATGACACTAAGATGAAAACGGGGAACAACTATTAGAGAATTCCTTTATGAGGAAAGAGATCTGGAAGCACGCTGGGTGTGTGCAGGCCCAGGGCCCAGAGGAGGGCAAGAGAAGTGATGTGTCCTGAGCACTTAATGCACTCACTTTCCACCTACCGTCTCATTCGATTCTCCTAATGACCCATTAGACCGATCTGCTCACTTTCATTTTAAAGATGGCAACACGGGCTGGAGGGAATTACGAAATTCGCCTGAGGTTTAGGAGCTCCTTCAGGTCCTTTGCACGACAAGGTGGGTGTTATCATCCCTCTGGGGCCCAGAGTAGTTAAGGCACTCGCCCAAGGTCACACAGCCAGCGTGCAGGAGGATAGGACCAGTGTCTCCGCCCCAGCCCCCAGGCCCATGTGTAGCACAGGGGGTGGGGGGTAGACACTGGCTCATTCCTGCACTTCCCCTGTTCCCAAGCCCTCCTCCTCAGGGGAGCTGTTCCCTGGCTGGCTGGGGGAGCCCTACCCTGCCCCGCCCTCCCGCTACACCACCCCTCCCCTGCCCCCGGGGCCTCCGTTGTCCCCTCCCTGCTGTCCCCCGTACCTTCCTCAGCGCCTGCTCTGCCTCCCGGTTTTCCACGACCAGGTTGTGGTGTTGTGACCTCAGCAGCAGTATCTCCTGCTGGATCTTGGCCACCCGGGCCTGTGAGGCCCGGAAGTCTGCCTTCTGCTGCTTCTCGGCCTCCTGCTTGGTGCGAAGGAGGTTGTTCTCGGAGAGCCTGAGCACCTGGTGCAGGTGGTTTTTCAGTTCTTGGATCACGAAGTTCTCTTTCTCCACCTGGGCCAGGAAGACGAGAGGCTCCATCATTACCTACGTGATGCCCGATAGTCGCAGGAGAACTGGTACCACACGCTCCCTTGCGGGGGGGGAGCCGGCAACCTGCGCTGTTACCTGGCGGAACCCTGCCCCCAGTGCCCAAGGGGGACGGAGACCGCCTGATCACAGCCAAGGCAATTGAGGCTCAAGGGCATCGACTCATCTGTCTGGGGCTGTACAGCTGAGCCGGGGAGGGGTGGGGGTACTTGAAGCCAGGTCTGTCTGATCCAGACCCCATGTGCTTGGCCACCCCCTCTGTCTCCTGGCTTGAGTGATGGGCACAGGCAAGCTGGGGCGAGGCCTCTGGGCAGGTCTGGACGGTGGCACAGAACAGGAGTATTCGGTTGGCAGAGACACTAGGAGTGTTTCATGAGAGCACGAGACACACGTACCGTGGGGATTGCCCCCGGCTAATGCTTGAGGGACAAAACCGCCCTCAGAAGGTTCTAGAACAGGAATGGGGGTGGAGGATGGGGCCATTTTGTAAATAAGCTCCAAAGGCTGGTCACAAGCCCCGGAGTCTCCCTGTGAGCACAGCAGTGCTGTGACTGGCTCCCGCCAGCAGCCTGGGGGGCTGGGGTCAACTGGCAGGGGGGACCCTTGGGGGTCTGAGCTTCTCTTGACCCCGCGGCAGCCCAAGGGTGTCACCCTCTCGTTTCACACTGAGATCCAAGTGACACGATAACACTTGTCAACCCGGAGAAATGGAATTTGAGCCCAGATCTGTCCAACTTGGAAGCCCAAGCCGTCTCCACCACCCGAATGGGACCCACTAAGCTGTTTGGGGCCCCTCTCCCTGTCCCTCGCCGGCGCTCTTCCAACCTGTGCGTGGTCTCCCCTGACCGAGCACCCCGGGCCGAAAGAGACAAGGCCCCCGTCCTCTTATGGGGTGCCAGACCCGAATCAAATCACCAGATAAATAATCGCATAAACATTCCTCAACAAACTCTGCTTTCAAGGACAAATTCAGTGAGAACCTAAGGAGGTTCAGCCTGAGCTAGGGCGTGGGGGAGGCCGGGCGGCAGACAGTTGCGCAGGGCCTCGCGCTCTGTGTATCGCAGGGGCTGGAAATGGCAGTGCCAAGGCTGTGGAGCAGAATACTCCTGGGAAACCTGCCCCCAGGACGACCCTTCCCAGCAAAGCCAGCCACAGGGTGTGGCTAAGATCCGTGACCCTGGGCTACTTCCGGGTTGCATCCCCAAAGGGCCAGGGTCAAGGCCCTCCTCCCCTTTCTGCCTCCTGTTGGCTGGACCAGCGGTGACATGATGGGAGTCTTCTGGGTCCACGGTTAGAAGCCCTGTGTGGGCGGGGGGGGGGGGGGCAGCAGAAAGGCTGGACAGAAGGAGCCTGGAGCCCTGACGAATTTACAAGGCAGAGCCTCTGTGATTGCTCCAGCTTTCCCACTAGAGTGAAACACATTTCCACCTTGACTAAGCCGCTGTCATCTTGGGTCTGTCTTGGGAGCCAAACCTACACTTAGATGCCACCTCACGGGGACTCTGTAAGGCTCTTCTGAGCAAACGTATGCACAGCATAATACATAGGTGTGCATCCCGGATGGTTATTAGGTTGGAATCATGTTATCGTTCCCCCTTCTTCAAAATCCTTCTAGAGCTTCCACCTGTGCCATCTGCCCCTCGCCCTCCGAACAGAGATCACATTCGTTGATGAGGCCTCAAAGGTACTGTGCGGTCTTCTAGCAAAGCCTAAAGTACTTACTCCCCAGCCCTTTGCAGAAAGAGCTCGCCTGATGCTGGCCTGGCCTGTTCCTCCTCCCTCTCTTGCCTGGTTCACTCCCTTTCGTTCTTCAGGTGTTGGCTCTGATGTCTCTGACCCTTTGGGTCTCTTGTAACACTGTCCTATGGCACCCTGCGCTTACCCTCCGTCGTATTTCTCAAAACCGTAACGAAATCAGGTCTTTAAGACCTACCTTCCCCCAAACTGCATGAGGCAGGGACAATGTGGACTCATTTATGAGACCCGGCACCTAGTAAGTGCTCCTAGCAGTACGCGTGGGGTGAGTGAATGACAGCAGGCGTTTAAGTCACCGAGGCAAAAACCCGACCGCCGAAAGGGTTCGCTTCTCCGTGCGGCCCCTTCCACGGTCCGACCGATACCTCTGCGTCCCTGTTCTTCATGCTCGCCACCAACTCATTCTCCAGCGCATCAATGATGTCCTGGTTCCTCCTGTTCTGTCTACTGACATCCTGTATGAACTGAGTCTTCTCTCTGGCTTCCATGGGGCTGGTGAGTAGCTTCTCGAACAGGAAGCCCCGCAGTTCCATCAGGCAGTCAATAAAACGCTGGGCTTCTGCGCTTCTGCCCAGCGCGTGCGTCTCCGAGAGCTTTGCCACCTGCGGGTTATCGAGCAAGAGTCTCAGGACGTCCTTGGTGGACTCTCTGATGTGCTCCATGAGCGGCAGTAGGTTGGATTTCTGCAGCTGCACGGAGAGGAGGCGGTCTCTGAGCCATCCCTCGTCCTCAGACTCTTCCTCCTCCTGCAACCGCCTCTCCTTATCCTGCAGGTAAGCGACACTGTCCAGGAGCCTGCGACACAGGTCCTCGTGCTCTCTCACCGCCCTCCTGACGTCCCCTCCCAGAATCCCCTGCAGAGCCTCGCCCTTGGAAGCCAAGTGTGAGAGCAGGGTCACCAGCTCCACCTTGTGGATGGTCTCGTCCAGTACGGACATGACCCTCTTGGTCTCGATGGTGGTGAGTTTGGACTTGGAGGGGACCAAGGGTTTTAGCGGGGAGGCCGGCTTTTTGGACAGCTCTGCCGTCAGCCTCATTCTGTTGATGTCAGGGCCCTGGTAGAGAGGGGCCACGGCGAGGACATCGAGAGCCATTTTCCGAGCGGTCTCCCTTGCCCCTGTGCGCCCTGGGAGGCGCAGACGTTGGCAGACTACGTAGGTCTCCTGCCGTTAGTGGCTCTGGCGACCCTGCGAAGGAAGGAGTAAGCGGTTAGTGGCGCGGTGCTGCACGAAGGTGGCTGCTGTGGCCGCAGCGGCCACCGACCGTCAACGCCGAGAGCTCGTCCCAGGTGCCCCGCAGCTTTTACGCAGAACCTCTCACTGAAAGCAGTTTCTAGCGTTGTGACGGCATTGGACACGAGGGAAGGAGGTGGGTAGAGGTGGGTCTCAGGCACAGATGTCAGGCAGGGCACAGCCGGGAGTGCAGACACCATTCTGTTGAAGCGACTTAACTAGGTAGGATATTAAGCGTCCCCGGAAATGGGTTTGTTCAGCCATTTACATTAATGAGCATTTAATCGCAACAGACATCGTTTCGGGTGACTTAACATGAATGAATAAAAGTCAATGCTGTTGAATTTTTTTTTTTAAAGCATCTAAATATAGAAAGCCAGTTACACGGGCGATGGAAAGAGTTGAGAGGCTAACCAGGGAAGGGGAAGCCACCCAGCCACTGTCAACGGCAGGAGGCCACCACAGAAGGAGCTGGTGGTGAGCTTGGAGGACGAGGGTCACCCAGGGGAAGCTGGAACCGCACCCATTCCTGTCCAGGCGGGGCTATAGCCCCCCCAGGAGCTGTGGCCACCGCTGGAAACGCAGCCCAAAGCAGAGAGAAGAGGAAATACTGTGGTTTCTTCTTCCTCCTACCCTCCAATCCGACACCAGCGCCTCCCATTGGCCAAACCCCGGGGGAAGCCAGAGGACAAGACGGGTGGGCACAGCAGCCTGCAGGTGTCAGCAGCCCGAGACAGAGCAGCACAGGGACAGAGGGAACAATGCGGCTGCGAGCAAATGGGACTGGGACCAGCACAGCACATCTGCGCTGGTTTTTAAGTATGGATTTTAAAAGTCAGGGGGGGCGCGAACAGTGACTTTGAAACACAGTCTTTCGAACCTGCTTCGCTACGTGCAATGGTTGTATCTCGGACTGGATCCTGGAAGGGGAAATGGACATTAGTAGGAAAATGTAAAATCCAAACCAAGCCGATGGTGTCGTTAACAGCATTGTACCAACGTTAGTTTCTTGGTTTTGATGGACAGACCCATCACGGTTATTGAAGATATTAACGTTGGGAGAGCTGAGTACAGGGCATTTGGGAATCCTGAACTATCTTTGCAACTTTTCCGTAAATCTACGGTCATTACGAAATAAAAAGTTGAAAAGACTCTCTGAGAAATTTGTGGCAGCGATCAGAAATCGATCATGGATGTTGTCTACCTGGCACAATGGCTGAGTACTAGCTTCGCAGTAGCCCCACTTGGGTTTAGACCCTTGCTGGGGGGACCCTGGGCTACTTGTCCAATCCTCTAAGCCGGGGCTTCCTCAGCCATAAAACTGAGACCTTAAGATCCGGTGAGAAGTTGCTGGCACAGGGCCTGTACGTGGTAAGTGCTCAATAAATAATAACTAGCATTATTAACCCAGGGAACCCCGATCCCAGGTCCAGGACTGTGGTGATTTCCTGGTCTGAGTGTCTGGGCTTGGCCGGAGATCCAGATGTACCATCGGACTTGCCTCCTGCCTCCTGCCCAGGATTGGCTGGGCCTCCCAACATACCATGTCTAAGAGGGACCTCACCGCGTCCCCAGCCCTTACCCTGCTCCTTCCTGATCCTTTGCCCTGGCGATTGGCAATTCTGCCATCCTACTTGCTCGAGCTGGAAACCTGAGTGCCACCCCACACTCTCCTCCCCCCCCCCCCCCATCCCAGTCTCTTCGTTCTTTCTCTGACAGCGCCCCTCCTTTCCTTTCCTTCTGGGCAGCCTCTGTGCCACCGAGTGAGGGCCTTATCGTCTCTCACTCGGATGATTAAAGAGCTTCTTAACTCCTGCTCCCTGCAGTAAGGGTCATCTATCTGGGTATTTATTGAGCTCCTGGGGATATAAAAGAGATTCAAGGAATGGTTCCTGTCCTGCCAGAGTTTATAACCTAGTTTGGAATATGAAACACGCACGCGTGAAAGTTCAACAACTCTAGGAGGAACGGCATAAAGCTGTAATCACAGAATAGGTTGAGATCATGCCCAGCTTTCAACATAGAGTGGGGACTTTGGAGTTTATCTTGTAGGAGATTGGGATCCATTTTGATTTTGGGAAACAGGTAACAGGATCAACTCAGATTTTCGAGAAAGATTGGTCGTAATGGATCATTTATAGGGAAAGGGTTGTGGCAAGTAGAGAGCTTGGGGTATTATAAACCTTCCACCTCAGGGCCCTTGCACATGCTCTTTTCGTCTTCTTGAAACGTTCTTCTCCCTCCTTATTACTAAGTTAATTATTTGCACTCAGATCTCAGTTCACGTGTCACTTCTTCAGGGAAGACTTGCCTGGGCTTCCAGGCTGGGTCGAATTCTTGTAGTTGATTCTTATAAGGCCAGCCTCTTTGTGGCAGCCACCATCCCCATCCCAACCTCCTTCCTTCTTGCTTGCCTGTAATATAGTGGCTGGAAATATTCAATGCTCAACTTCTCAACCTCCTTTAGAGTTCTGAGTGGCTATAGACACTGTTAGAGCCAATAAAATAGAGAAGTTTTCTAGGGGCTTCTAGGAAACCTTTTACCTTCCCCATACAAAAGAAAGACATTGTTGGCTTCACCTCCGTTCCTTGAACTTGGGCTTTAATGATGGAACAGTGGCAGCCACTTTGTGAATGAGAAGGAAACTGCAGGAATGCCATTCCTGATGTCATTCAGCCACTGGACCTTCCAAGGGTCCATCATCTCTTACCCAGATGACTGTGAGAACCTCTTCACTGGTAACCCTGCTTCCGCCCACGTCCTCCACGGTCTCATCACAGCAGCCAGAGGGAGCCTTTTAAAACGTCAGATTCTTTTACTCCTCTGTTCAAAATCCAGCTCACGAGGACTGGTTATTAAAATTTCAGGGTATTTGTGAGGTTCCTGTTAAGCCATTGGTAACTTGACTCTTTTTTTTTAAGTTTGTTTCATTTATTTTGAGAGAGAGAGAGAGAGAGAGAGAGAGAGAGAGAGAACCTCAAGCAGACTCCGCACTGTCCGTGCAGTGCCCGATGTGGGGCTCGAACTCAGGAACCGTGAGATCGGTGACCTGAGCCGAAACCAAGAGTCAGGTGCTCAACCAACTGAGCCACCCAGGTGCCCCAAACCATCAGTAGTTTGAAATCAGCCATGGTGGGAGTATTTACACACGGAAATTGGCGAATACTACAGATCAGGGCCCCCTCCCACCAAACTGGTTGTTGGACATTTACCAGAACCCCCCGCTACCAACAGCTCCCCATCTCACTCGGGATAAAAGCCAAAGTCCTTACAACGACCTAGAAGGCCCTACGTAATCTGGCTACTGCGACCACTTGCTCTTCTGCACTCAGACCGACCCTTTTGCTGTTCCCTGAACATGTCAAATGTGCTCCAGCCTCTGACAGGGCCTTTGCACTTGCTGTCTGTGCACCACGACCCCTGCCCCCCGCCAAGCCCCAGGGCTGGAGCATTCATCTAAATATCTGCAAAGCTCGTTCCTGCACTTCCTCCTCTGCTCAAATCTTGGTGTAGTAGTGAGTGCTCTCCGGATTTCCTTCATAAAACGTAAACCCTCTCCTCCTCCCTGCCCTCCCTGCCCTCCCTTTCCCCCTATCCTGTTTGCTTTTCTCCCGGCTAGGTTCTCACCGTCTGACATCCATATATGGGCCTGTTTGTTTATTGTCTGTCTTTCCCCCTCCCCTAAAAGGTGAGCTCCAAGGAAGGCAGGGGCTTTATCTATTTTGATCACGGCTACATACGCGGCACTGAAAAAAACATCTCAACATCGTCTTGGGGCAAGGGCTGGGCCTGCCACCTCCAGGTTCCCTGTGCCCTTCTCCTTGTCATATGCTGTGGATACGAGAAATGTTTTGAAGACGGAGTCATCAAGGGGCGCCTGGGTGGCTCAGCCGTTAAGCATCTGACTTCAGCTCAGGTCATGATCTCTCGGTCTGTGAGTTCAAGCCCCGCGTGGGACTCTGTGCTGACAGCTCAGAGCCTGGAGTGTGTTTCAGATTCCGTGTCTCCCTCTCTCTTCTGACCCTCCCCTGTTCATGCTCTGTCTCTCTCTGTCTCAAAAATAAATAAACTTTAAAAAAAAAAAGAAGGAGTCATCAGGACTTGATGAGTGAGACTGTTTTGCGTTTGGGGGACTGGGAGAGAAAGATTGGGCCCTTTTGAGGGACTAGACAAATTGGGGGGAAGGAGGTGTGGAAGGGAGGACAAAGAGCTCATTTTATTGAAAATATATTTTTGGGGCGCCTGGGTGGCGCAGTCGGTTAAGTGTCCGACTTCAGCCAGGTCATGATCTCACGGTCCGGGAGTTCAAGCCCCGCGTCAGGCTCTGGGCTGATGGCTCAGAGCCTGGAGCCTGTTTCTGATTCTGTGTGTCCCTCTCTCTCTGCCCCTCCCCCATTCATGCTCTGTCTCTCTCTGTCCCCAAAATAAACGTTGAAAAAATATATATATTTTTAAGATTTATTCGTTTTTCAGAGACAGTGAGCAGGGGAGGGGCAGAGCGAGAGGGAGACAGAGAATCCGAAACAGGCTCCAGGCTCCAAGCTGTCAGCACAGAGCCCGACGTGGGGCCCGAACTCACAGACGGTGAGATCACGACCTGAGCTGAAGTCGGTCGCCCAATGGACTGAGCCACCCAGGCGCCCCTTGGTTTTGTTTTTTTTGTGTGTTTTTTTATTTTTTATTTTTTATTTTTTATTTTTATTTTTTAATAAGCTAATCTGTGTTTCTTTTTTAAAAATTTTTTTTCAACATTTATTTATTTTTGGGACAGAGAGAGACAGAGCATGAACAGGGGAGGGGCAGAGAGAGAGGGAGACACAGAATCGGAAACAGGCTCCAGGCTCTGAGCCATCAGCCCAGAGCCTGATGCGGGGCTCGAACTCACGGACTGCGAGATCGTGACCTGGCTGAAGTCGGACGCTTAACCGACTGCGCCACCCAGGCGCCCCTTTATTTTTTATTTTTTAACGTTTATTTATTTTTGAGACAGAGAGAGAGACAGAGCATGAATGGGGGAGGGGCAGAGAGAGAGGGAGACACAGAATCGGAAGCAGGCTCCAGGCTCTGAGCCATCAGCCCAGAGCCCGACACGGGGCTCGAACCCACGGACCGCGAGATCGTGACCTGAGCTGAAGTCGGATGCTCAACCAACTGAGCCACCCAGGCGCCCCGTTTTGTGTGTTTTTTTAAAGTCTATTTATTTTTGAGAGCAAGAGAGAGTGTGCTTAGCCACGGTCGGTGTCTGTTGCTTACAAGCAAAGAAGCCTAGCTGAGCGTGCTCTAGGCATCTCACAACACACATCCAGGGGGTCCTGGGAGGCCTTGGGGACAGAGACATAAATGCAGAGGGAGGAGTCGCGGACGCTTGAAGCCCCAAGAGATATTCAGTTCCCCGAACCGGAGTACACGAACAGAAGATCGGGAATCAGAGGAACATCTCGAGTGACCACGAGCAAGGAAGAAAGGCAGCCAGATGAGATGCTAAGGACGCTCGCTTCCTCGGCCAGGCAAAATGGGTCCCAAAGTCAGAAGGCTCTGGGAGTGGAGGTGAGGAGGGCCCTACCTTGCATCTCTTTGTTTCTCCGCCCCCACTTTCTGCCCCCCCCCCCCGTCAATCTCGTGAATCCCCTTAAGGCTTTCCCCCCCACCAAAGATCATGTTTCAGGGACAGCCAGGGAGCTTCCTCGGCCCCTCTGAAGATCTTCGCTCCGTGGCCACGGGATGAACGTGAACAAAGTGCTTCACGAAGCTCTCCCATTGTCCCCCAAAGCTCTCAGGCATAAATCAAAAAACGCCTGAACTCTTCAGAGATTGCAGCTGGAAATGCAACGTTCTATGAAATGTTTCCAATTTGCTTTCAGCCAAATTACCTCTTTTGCTTTAAAGGGCAAACTTGTTTTCTTTGATTATGATGACGCCCATCAGTGTTTGACAGCTCATTTGGGTGAACACGGAGAAGCCAGCGGAACAACGATCGGGGGGGAAATGCATCTCGCTCTGATGACAAAAATCACTGGAGAATCTCTTTCCCTTGAATCCTAATATGATCATTTCATGTCCTTTTTAATGCCACCAACCTTAATATTTAAATCATTTCCAACTTAAGCCTCTCCTTTTAAAATTCCTGCCCTGAGAGTGAAGCAAGGTTGTTAATGGATGGGGAACTTTAATTGGGTCTTCCCTTTATTTGTCATTAATTCTGCTGATGAACTTTATAAATGGAAATATATCTTTATCATGCAAATTATACCTCGGCTTCATTCAAATGGGCTTGTTGGATATTTTATTACTTTTCACTCTCAGAACATTTTGAGAAAAGAAAAAAAGGGTTTGAGCGAAATTACATTTTCTTCCCCTTGGGGAGAAAAAGAGGAAGAAAACCCGACCCTCGCAACTACCCCGCACATCTCACAATGGTACATGGAGGCAGAGGGGGTTAAACAAAACTGGAGTGTGGTGGGGGGGGAGGAGGCGGGGGGGGGAAATCTCATTGCAAAGAACGACATTTTGATATTAGCCAACTCTTGACAACTGATTCCATACCCAACACTGTTCTAAATGCCTTGGGTGTATTAACTCCTTCATTCCTTACAACAACCTTACGAGGTAGGTGCTTTCATTAGCCCTACTCACAGACAGGGAAAGGGAGGCAGAGAGGGAGGTGAGATGTTTCCATATGAGTTTATAGCTACTAAGCGGCCACGCTGGGGTCTCAGCGCAGGCAACCTTTCTGGAGAGCCTGCCCCCCGCCGTAACTCCAACTGTCCGGTCTGACCATTTTCAGATCGACTTTTCTAGTGGCCCAAGCACAGTGATACTTTGCCGGCCCAGTTTCAGTGGATCCCGTCAAGCAGAGACCCAGTGGACAGACGGGTCCCGGATCCGGTTCCCACAGCATTCAATCTACTTAGCAGCTACAATTATGAATGCTCATATTTGTCGTTATAGGTATGTGTACACGTCCCACCAGCAGTGTTCTTGCTGGTGTCGCATTCCCGTGGGCACACCTGGGATCAGACACAGTTTGCGACAACAGAGCTGTCGCCCCATCGCGCTCTCCCCGCTCGAGAGAGCGCATCAGGATGCAAATGAGTGAGTGGCTGAATTATTTTAGGGTGAGCTTTGAATCATCTCTCATTGACTTTTATGTTTTTGAGTCAATCATTCACCTACTTTGGAGCTTATTATAAACTAATTACCGAGACACCCGTCGTAACTGATCACGACACAGGACTGTCGAGCAGCATGAGGCCGTCGTGTGGGAAGCAGAACGTGGGGTCTGGGTCAGGAAAGCAGCCTTCGTGAGGGTTAGTTCTGATTCAGGGTTGTCCAAATCTCTCTCACTAACATGCCACCTTTGTGATTTCTGCCAAGTCTATAGGCTGGAGCGTACTATTACCAACTCAACTTTTTTTTTTTCCTGAAGTGTAAGTATACTTTCATTCTTAAGTACTTTCATGAAAAAGGAAGCTTTCGAACTAGAAAATCTGTATCACTGTCCTCACAGAGAAGACAAGAATGTCTACATCCTGATATCAATTCACTCTAGCTAGATGCTATTGCTCAGGGACGATGAGCATGAGCCCAGATCTCTGTTGTTAAAAAGCGAGATTAGCAACTGGCAGGGAGATGTTACAGACATACGAAAAAAAAAGAGAGAAGAGATAAATTACAAATGTCAGGAAGGAAAGAGAGGCCATCACTACCGATCCCATGGATGTTAAAATGATAATAAAGGAATGTAATGAACTCCTCTATGGCCATAAATTTGATAACCTAGATGAAATGGACCAATTCCTTGAAGATACAATCACAAAAACTCTCACGAGGAGAAATAGATAATCTCAATGGGCCTCTATATATTAAAGAAATTGATCAATAATTAATAACTTTCCCAAACAGAAAACTCCTAGATGATTTCACCGGTGAATTCTACCAACTATTGGAGGAAGAAATTATACCAGTTCTTCAACATTTCTTCCAGAAAACAGAAGCAGAAAGAATATTTCCTAACAGGTTTTATGAGGCTAGCATTATTCTAATGCCAAAACAGACAAATACCCTGTAATAAAAGAAAGCTACGGACCAATATCTCTCACAAACATAGATGCAACAATCCTTGACAAAATATTCACAAATTGAATCCAACAAAGTATGAAAAGAATTATATCCCACAACCAAGTGGGCTTTCTCCTGTGCCTACAAGATCCATTCAACATTCAAACATCAATTCACGTAATCCATCACATCAACAAAAAGGAAAACCATGTCAATAGATGCAAAAAAGCATTTGACAAAACCCCACACAATTCAACAAACGACGACACTAAACTTCTCAGCAAATGAGGAATATCATGGAATTACCACAACTGGATGTAGAACATCTACAAAAGCCCTACAGCTAGCGTCATACTCGATTGTGAGGAACTAGAAGTTTTTTCCCCTGAGATTAGGAACAAGGCAAGAATATCCCCCCTTACGCTCCCTGTTTAACACCATATTGGAAGTCCCGGCTAATGCTATAAGACAAGAAAAGGAATTAAGTGTATACAGATTGGGAAGGAAGAAATAAAGCCGTCTTTGTTTGCAAATAACATGATTACTTATGTAGAAAATCCCAAAGAATCTCTATACACGCTCCTGGAATCGCACAATTATAGCCAAGTTGCCGGATGTAAGGCTAACATACAAAAGACTTATTAACACCAAACTCAGATTGTCTCATTGATGTAATTAGAATTAAAGTAGACCTGGAAAGGATCTTCAGCATAGGCGTCTCACCATGAGAATCGATGTAAGTGGTGTTAGTGCCACGTGTATACATCTCTTCCAAAAAATATCGTTGAACCAACAAAACGAACTGAACGGACCCTCTCTTACAGTACCAGCCTACTGTTTAAAATTCCTAGTACAGGGGCGCCTGGGTGGCGCAGTCGGTTAAGCGTCCGACTTTAGCCAGGTCACGATCTCGCGGTCCGTGAGTTTGAGCCCCGCGTCAGGCTCTGGGCTGATGGCTCAGAGCCTGGAGCCTGTTCTGATTCTGTGTCTCCCTCTCTCTCTGCCCCTCCCCCGTTCATGCTCTGTCTCTCTCTGTCCCAAAAATAAATAAACGTTGAAAAAAAAATTTAAAATTCCTAGTACATGTATTCCTAGACAACTATTTCCTCAGTGATTCGTAGCTTCGACTGAGATTTTTTTTTTTTTTTTTTTTGCTTTCCTGGCTCCAGTCTTGCTACTTCCCATGACTAGACAAAAAAGGCTGCTTGTGGTTTAGATGGGAGAGAGCTAAGGAGGAACGGTTTGGGGTGGGAAATATGGTTGGAGGTGGAGATGACAAAGAGAAGTTTTCACAAGAGATGCTATTTGTTTTTACTTCCTACCCTAGTGGAGAATTTGCAGTTCCCGCCCAATTTCAGGTCGAATAAAACCATGTTGTGGATTTCACAATTTGTGTAGTTGATTTCAAGTACTTAAAAAAAAATTTTTTTTTTAATGTTTATTTTTGAGTGAGAGTGAGCCGCGGAGGGGCAGAGAGAGAGGGAGACACAGAATCTGAAGCGGGTTCCAGGCTCTGAGCTGTTAGGAGAGCCTGATGTGGGTGTCGAACTCACGGACCACGAGTTCGTGACCTGAGCTAACGTTAGAAGCTTAACCAACTGAGCCATCCAGGCGCCCCTGATTTCATGCTCTGTCCCATTTCTGACCTTTACAACTGCCACCCACCCCAGGCCCTTAGGACCTAACACTCCCTGCTTCATTCTTAACCTGAGCTCCTTCTTGGGATTCAAAGAAATCTTTGATGGCTAAGGGATTCCTGGCCACTTAGTTCGGATTTCACCACCTACTTGCTGGGTTAATAGGCAGAGGTTTTGCCTTTGAAACAGCAGGAATTTCCCTTTTAGTCTCAGGAGATCCCACTGGTTTGGCAACCATGCAAATAGCTTTCTTCAGAACTCTGTATGCTTTATCTGAGCCTTCTAAGTCTAGAGCAGAGAGAGTGAGCGGCTGGAAAGGGGTAGAGAATCCATGACGGAGACTGCTGTCCCAAGCCAAGATCACGTAGTGGACACTCAACAAATCACTGTGGAATAAGTGAAGAGACGGCAAATTCCTCACAAGGAGATGTTGGCATCATATGATAATGTTCCTTCACGAAATACGTTATGTCCTGAATTAGAACCGGAAGACAGCGTCATATTTTAATAATGAAAACTGTGGGCCAGCATTTGGCCTATTTGTTTCCCATCCCTGTACTCGGGGCTTGGAATTTTAAAATAAAAAGATTTAAATCCAATTTGTTTTTATCTTTTTCGTAGTTTTTTTTTTTTTTTTTCCCCTATCACCAATTTTGAAATATTACCCAATCCTCGCATGTCCTTTCGGAGAACCTGTGTTTTGTGGGTTATATTTGGTTTGCAAAAGATTCCCAGGCTGGAGCTGTTAGCAGTGAACGCTGGAGGTATTAACAGATAACAGACGGAATCTCATCTGCCGTGATGACTTCATGGCTGTGGACTCCGACGTTACCCTGTGCTTCGGAGACAGAGGGCACTGAGTGGTGACGGAGGCTGGGAGGCAATGCGCTCCTGGGGACAGATGTCTAAACTGTTGGTTCTAATGAATGCTCTCTACTGGAAACTGGCCATAGCTACAGCCCTGGGCAAGTTCACTTGACCTTCTGGGCCCTTATCTCCTGATTGGTGAGAGAGAAAAGAAAAACATGAGCCTACCACACACAGTGATTAAGGTTGTGGGTTCTAGATCCTTGCTGTGTGGCTTTAGGCAAGTCGATCAAACCCTCTAAGCTTTGGCTTCCTCATCTGTAAAATGGGGACAGTAAGGGAACCCATACTCAATAGAACTGTCATGAGTATGACATGAAATCCTGGCTCAATAATGTTTAGCTTGGGCGCCCGGGGGGCTCAATCGGTTAAGTGTCCGACTTCGGCTCGGCTCAGGTCATGATCTCACGGTTCATGGGTTCAAGCCCTGTGTCTGGCTCTGGGCTGACAACTCGGAGACTGGAGCCTACTTTGGATTCTGTGTCTCTCTCTCTCTCTCTTTCTCTCTCTCTCTCTCTCTCTCGCTGCCCCATCCCTGCTTGTGCGCGCTCTCTCTCTGTGTTTCTCAAAAATAAATAAACATTAAAAAAATAATGTCTAGCTTTTATTACTTTTATTATGATTTCAAAAATAATATAATTTAGTATTTTTTAATGTTTATTTATTTTTTTGAGAAAGGGAGAGAACGCGAGCAGGGGAAGGGCAGAGAGAGAGGGAGACACAGAATCGGAAGCAGGCTCCAGGCTCTGAGCTGTCAGCATAAAGTCTGACATGTGGCTTGAACTCACAAACTGTGAGATCATGACCTGAACCGAAGTCACATGCTTAACCAGCTGAGCCACCCAGGCGCCCCTATGGTTTAGTATTAATATTTGAATACTTCTTTAAAAAATTTTTTTTTCAACGTTTATTTATTTTTGGGACAGAGAGAGACAGAGCATGAACGGGGGAGGGGCAGAGAGAGAGGGACACACAGAATCAGAAACAGGCTCCAGGCTCTGAGCCGTCAGCCCAGAGCCTGACGCGGGGCTCGAACTCCCGGACCCCGAGATCGTGACCTGGCTGAAGTCGGACGCTTAACCGACTGCACCACCCAGGCGCCCCTGAATACTTCTTAAAATAGAAGATGTAGGGGCGCCTGGGTGGCTTGGTCGGTTAAGTGTCCGACTTCAGCTCAGGTCACGATCTCACGGTCCGTGAGTTCGAGCCCCGCATCGGGCTCTGTGCTGACCGCTCAGAGCCTGGAGTCTGTTTCCGATTCTGTGTCTCCCTCTCTCTCTGCCCCTCCCCCGTTCATGCTCTGTCTCTCTCTGTCTCAAAAATAAATAAACGTTAAAAAAATTTAAAAAAAAAATAGAAGATGTATTTTTCCTCAGTATGCAGAAGGGTTTATAAAGTGCCAAAATGGAACGACTTTTGACTCTTTTTTACTGTTTTAAAAAATTGTTTTAATGTTTATTTATTTATTTATTTATTTATTTATTTATTTATTTATTTTGGGGGGGGGGGCCCAAGCAGGAGAGGGGCAGAGAAAGAGGGAGAGACAGAATCCCAAGCAGGTGCCACATTGCCAGCACAGAGCCCGATGTGGGGCTTGAACTCTTGGAATGTGAGATCAGGACCCATGATGAAACCAAGAGTTGGCTGCTTAACGGACTGAATCACCCAGGCACCCTTACTATTTGTTTTTAATTTGACTGATTTCTACATTATTTTCATTTTTCTGTTGGTGATGAAGGAGGACTGGAGTCCCGTTTCCTGTCTCCTCCTCCTTACAAATTAATTCATCATGATTTTTAATTCCTCCTTTGGGTAAATGTCATTTTAGAGGTGTTTATTTCTGGTTATATTCAACTGTGGGTAGTATCACTGTGGCTGTTTGAGACAAAAGGAAGAATTTCCTAGTGGTGCATTTAGATTCTTCTAAAATAAACTTCCTCCACCTAAGAAATATTTAAATCCTAATCTTATCAAATGCGAAACACTGGCTTTTCCTCACTGCTTGATTACGTTCAAGAAGTGTCTTTTTTAAACCAAGGATTACGACCCTTCGGTGAGTAGTGAAATCAATTCGCCAGTTGGGACTGGCGTTAAAAATAAATGAAATAGAATGGGAACTATTAGAGTGCATGGCATGTAATTAAGTATTCATGTGTTATTAACACGTGTGTGCTGAGCAGAGAAGGAAAATGTATTTCTTTGGTTTGTGGTTAAAGGGAAAAAAATCTGTGTTCGAAAGCCACCCCCCCCCCCTCGCTAAAGGCATTTGATTGGTTGTAGAATATAACCTGCTGCTATTATTTGAAAGCTAAGGTCAAAGAGATACTTTCCCCTGATTTCAAATCATCTTGATTTGCAATCACGTTTCCTTTCAGTTCCACTAACCAGGGCCTGAAGGGAAAGGTAGGGTTATGTGCACATGTACCTGTTCGCATGCAATACCATTTGCCTTGTATGGAAATATCAGTCTGGGACAGGGTTTCTTTCTTTCTTTCTTTCTTTCTTTCTTTCTTTCTTTCTTTCTTTCTTTCTTTCTTTCTTTTTCTTTCTTTTCTTTCTTTTTTTCCTTTCTTTCCTTCTTCCTTCCTCCCTCTTTCTTTCTTTTTTCCTTTCTTTCTTTCTATGTTTATTTTTGAGAGAGAGAGAGAGAGAGACAGACAGACAGACAGAGCGTGAGTGGGGGAGGTGCAGTGAGAGGGAGACAGAGAATCCAAGCAGGCTCCAGGCTCTGAGCTGTCAGCCCAGAGCCCCGACGTAGGCCTCCAACCCATGAACTGTGAGATCATGACCTGAGCCAAAGTCTGATGCCTAACGGACGGAGTGACCCAGGCGCCCCCTGTAGCAGCATCCCTGGCCTCTACCCATTCGATGCTAGTAGCACATTTTTCTCATCACCGATTCTGACCAGTTGGAGACAAAATGTCTCTAGACATTGACAAATATCCCCACACGGTGAGGGTGGCAGGTCGGGGGATGCCCCTGGTGGAGAATCACCACAGTGGCCTAGCTCTTCTATAAAATTCCTGCCCCCCCCCACCCCCACCCCCAAGTCCAGCGCTCCATCCAGGTTCGAAGGAAGGCCTGTCCCGGGCTAGCTCAGCTCTGTCTGACAAGCTGACATCCGTGCCATCTAAAGCTGCCATCGGTTACGAAATCAAGATCAGGTTCACAAGCTGAGCGTCAGGAGACCCACCTGCGTGATTCTCCCAGTTGGAGCTCTTGGAATGAGTCTGAGCACGTCCCTTATCTCTCTGGTGTCTGGGGATACAATACTTGTCCAAACCACATCAAAAGGCAACTGGGTGGAGGAGGGCTGATCTACTAGATGAGAAAGCCCTGTTGAGGGTTAAAAGCCCTCTTCAAAGGGGAGTGATAATTATTATATGTTGAAGCATAAATCAGGTGGTGCCTCACTGCTCTGAGTTCTTGTCTCCTAGGGAAAAGGTGTGTGTGTGGGGGGGGGGGGGAGGAATTTAGCACAGAGCAAGGAAGACTCAGACTTTACAATTTTTCACTGTAAATGAAGTGAAAACCCAACCTAAAACCATGGCATTTACATCTGACCACGTGCGCCTAGAATGTTCCGGAGGGATGCCTTGCTCAGGGGTAGGGCAAATGCCCTGGACAGCCTGTCCAGCCTGTAGGCAGGGAGACTGATGCCAGGTCTCTGTCACCCCACCGCTTCCAATCTAAGGCTGTCTGGGGCTTTCTGGGCAGAGGGTGCAATCTGGGAGAGGGAATGGTGGGGCAGATTCTTGCCTTCTAGCAACAACTTGTGTATGTCCAGACGAGGCATGAACAGTGACCTCACACCTCACCCCTTCTCAAGTTTGCCTTTCCTGCCATTTTCAGTACTTTTTTTGTCGTGTCCCAGCCTGGTCATCTGGCTATGCTTCTATTTTTACTTCCTGTCGACTACCTTATGGGGGGGGGGCAGGGAATAAGAAAGTCATCCTAACTTGATTGGTTAGAAAATCCAACCGTGGCATCTTCCCTCATTGCTCAAGAGGAGACATGAAAGGCTGGGGGAGGAGTTTTAAGCAGGGAGTGAGCGACGGGACGAGATCTACTGCCTGGATAATTGTGGCGAAAGGGTTGGCAGGTGCAACGAGACAGAAGGATCAGGTTTGGAAGGCTGTCACGGTGTCTAGGGAAGAGACGTGGGTGGCCTCAACCAGAGACAAAGCAGTGGACGGGCCCTAGGAACATCGAGCAGGCGAATGAGTGGGATGAGATGAAGGAGTGACTGTGGGGGCTGGGGGAGAAGGAAGTGAGGGATGGTGCCTAGAGTCCTGGCTCAGGTTGCCTGACGGATTGTTTCGGTGTTTACCCAAAGGGTGAACACTGGAAGAGAAGCAGGCATTGAGGGGTTGGGGTGTTTACTGATGGCAGAACTTGCTATCCACTTACCAACTGTGGGGCTGTGGGTGCCTGGAGGGGGCGCCTCTTTCTAGTTCACACCAAGGCACGATATATGTATAGACTAGGAGCCAGCTGGGTGGGACATCTGTGAAATGTGGCGGAGTGGTTGATATCTGGAGTAGATTTTGTGTTTTATTGTTGTTGTTTTTAATTATTCGATGTAATTAATTAATTTTAATTTAATTTGTTTTGGTGAGAGAGAGAGAGAGAGAGAGAGAGCGAGCACACAAGCAGGGTAGGGGCAGAGAGAAGCAGAGAGGAGAGACAGGGTCCCAAGCAGGCCCTACACCATTCAGTGCAGAGCCTGATATGGGGCTTGAACTTACGAACTGTGAGCTCATGACCCGAGCTGAGACCAAGGGTTGGATGCTTAACTGATTGTGCCACCCCAGGCGCCCCTGGAGTAGATTTTAAGAAAGACCCAGAAATGTGAGAGCTGTTACTGCACAGATGGTGACTGAAGCCATGGCAGGGACAGAGGGCAAGCAGAGCGAGAAGGATGAAGCTCCTTCACTCTTTTAATGAGATTTGTTCTGATTGGCTTCAATCTCCCTGACCAGCCATCCCTCAAAGCCCTCCTGCCCTCACTCTGTGCTGCAGCCACACTGGTCTCTAAAGTGTTCAAAGCACCAGGATCTTCACACACGATGTTCCTTTTCCCAGAAACCATTTCCCAACCCCTAGATTAGCTCTTTCTCAACCTTCAAGTCTCAGCTCAATGGCTACCTCTCCCCAGACTGGAACAGAGAGGGCACTGTGATCTGTGGAAACCCTCTCTACCTTTTCTGCATGGTACTTATCATGGGTGTAATTTTTTTTTACACTCTATTGAGGTACAATTTACATCCCCTAAAATTTGCCCATTGTAATTGTACCACTCCATGACTTGTTTGTAAATGTCCAAAGTTATGCCGCATCACCACAAAATTTCTATCACTTCCCCCCAACTTCCCATGAGCTAATTTGCAAACAATTTCTATTCCCACATTTAACTTTTCTGGATATATCATACAAATGAAATCATATAAATGGAATCATACAGTATGAAATCTTTCGTATCTGACTTTGTGCTTAGCTCAGTAATTTTGTTTTCAATTTGAGGGAGAGAGAGTGTGTGAGCGGAAGAGGGGAGCAGAGGGAGAGGAAAAAAGAGAGAAAGAGAGAGAGGATCTTAAGTAGGCTCCACGCTCAATGCAGAGCTCCACTCAGGACTCCATCCCACGACCCTGGGATCATGACCTGAGCTGAAATCAAGAGTCGGATGCTCAGCTGACTGAGCCCCCCCAGGCGCCCCAGCGCAGTAGTTTTTAGGGAGGGGTGACTCTGGCCTCCAGGAGACATTTGACAATAATTTGGATATATATTTGGTTGTCACAGCTGGGAGAGGGCGCTACTGGCATATATAGTGGGTAGAGGCTGGGGATAAAGCTAAAACATCCTGCCCTGCCCAGAATGGCCCTCTACGACAAAGAATCGTCTATCCCGAAATGTCAGTGGTGCCAATGGACCTGACTTGGCATAGTGGTTTTGAGGTTCAACCATGTTGTAGCATGTATCATTATTTCGTTCCGCTATTCTTTCTGTCTGTATGAATTCGACTATTCTAGGTATCTTATATAAGTGGAATCATACATAGTTGTCCTTTTGTGCTTGGCTTATATTCACCTAGCATTAGCTCTCCATGGTCCTTGTAGCATTTATCAGAATTTCATCCCTCTTACAGGCTGAATCATATTCCATTGTGTGTGTTTTTTTTTTTTAATCCATTTATCCATTGATGGGCTACAGTTGCTCTTTGAGGAAAGGATTTGTCGTCCTCCATGCTCCACCGTTCTAGAAATGCACATCCACAGGTGTACTTTTACATTTATGTGTATATTACTAGATTAATGACTATCTCCCACTTTAGACAAGCTCCATGAATGGAGGAATTAGTTTTCGTTGTTGTTGTTGTTGCTGCTGCTGTTTTCTCTACCCCAGCACCCAGTAGTAGGCACTGGGTGAATACTTATGAATATTTGAGATATGGAACAAAACGACTCCCTCTGATCCATTTGAAGCAGGAAGACAAATGGACAAATGTGCTTTAGGAAGAAAAAAAACTGCCACTGTTTGCTGAGCACTTACTACGTTGCTCAGCTCCATGCCAAGCTTTTCATTGCCTCAATTCATTTGATCCTTAACAACTAACCCTTTGAATGAAGTATGCACAACGAAATCACATTTTAAGGACAAGAATGGGAATTAAGTTATGTCGTTAGCACAACAGGAAAACAATGATATAATCGAAAGGACCTAATCTGAACACACCCAAGTGAGATGATTTGCATGCTCATCCTGGAATGCATGGCCTTTGGGCGAAATGGTAGGGAACTTGTAAACTACCCTCTCATCCCCATCACCTATGTTTGACTTGAACTTAGTTAACCAGGATGTGACTCCACTTGACTAGTATCATCCACGTATTAAGGATGAGGAAGCGGGGATGTGAAGATGGTGAGCGGGGAGGCAGAGTAGAAGCAAGGACACAGAAGATGCCCAGTACTCCTTGAAGGCAGTGGAGAGGGAGGCCCGGACAGAGGCAGGGGCTGGAGAGCAGGGTTCTGGGGCAGGGACAGCATCGCGGTGCGGGCTACCGATTCCTCAGGCACCAAATGATAGCGGACTGGATCCTATTCCCCATCTCCCGCTCATTCCCGGCCCTTCCCCACCGGGGTCACTCACCTGCTCCTAGCGCCCTGGTTTCTCAACGCAGTTACTTACCTCCGTTGTACCTGTGTTGCTAGGTTACCCGCCAATCACTGAAGGAGGGACTCGGCGTCTGACTGACTTTCTTTGTCACCATTCCGTTCCTTGTTTCGCTCAATCCGCCCCACCTCCTGAGGCCTGACCAATCAGGAGTACCGCCTCTCTGACCCTCCGCCAATGAAAAGGCCCGCGACTCTCCCGGGGTTGGGCTGAATGAGGAAGGCGGGGGTGGGGTGGGTGGGGAAAGGGGCGGAGCTTCTTTGTCCCACCTCTTCCCAAGGAGGTGGGCAGGGGATCCTGCATCAGCAGCGGGCGAGAACTGGGGAAGGACGTGAAGCTTGCCCAATCAGAGCTCATCATGCTGCCTGGGTAGCCAATAGGCCGCGGCAAAGAGGTGGAATGGGGCGGGGCCGGGGGGTTGAAGGGACGGTAAGCGGCGGAGGAGAGAGCTGGCGCAGCTGCCGTGGTGGCAGCGGCTGAAGTGGCGGCGCCTGCGGCGGCTGCAGCAGCTCCAGGCTCGGGGCTTTGGCGGCGGCGGCGGCGCCGGCGGGCTGGGCTGCGCGGTGCGGACCCCGGCGCGCGGTCCGGGTTGCTGGGGCGGCGCCTGTAAGAATCTGAGGGGTGCGAGCGATGGCCTGACGGAGAGGGCAGGGGCCAGGGGTCAGAGGGCATGGAGTAAGGGGTTGCGCCGCGCTCTGGGCTGTGGGAGGCGGGCAGGGCGGGCCCAGAGGGACTTCGGGAAGTCATCGCCGCGCTTTTCTCCCTCCAGCCCAGGCCGGTGCTTGGCGCCCCCTCTCCTCGCTCCCGGCTTCCTGGGGCGACCCCCAAGTTGGGGCCCGGACCAGAGCCGGGAGCCCGTGGAGCTGGAGCCCGCATTCCTTGTCCCCCACCCGACCCCGCCATCTGCTCAGCTCCCTGGCGCCCTCAGGCGCCCCACCCGCAGGGTCTCGTGCCTGAGTCTGGATGGCTGCTGGCCCGCTTTTCTGGGACCTGTCCCCACGGATGACCCTTACTGGGTCCTCTATAGAGGGAGGAGCAGAGCCCGCCGAAGGAGCACTGGACTGGGACTCAGGAGTCCTGCACTGTGTGACCTTGGGCCAGTCCCTGCTCCCCTCTGGGCCTCACTTTTCCCCTCTCTGCAAGACGATGGGCTGGAATTCAAATTGCTGGTCTGGTTCTGCCAGGAGGTAGATGGTAATGGTTGAGTGGGGAGGGCCCCCGCATTCAGCCTGAGATTGAGCTGTTGAAATCTGGGCTCTTACCACTTCCCTGCTTATAAAAGGCAGGTTAAATTAGCCCCTCTGAGCCCCAGTTTTCCCCATCTGTGAAGTGGGGATATTAGCTAAATAGGATTTCTCAACAGCAGCACTGTTGACATTGGAGCCACATATTTCTACGTTGTGGCAGGTCTCGCCTGTGCGTTGCAGGGTGGGTGTTTAGGAGCATCCCTGGCCTCTACCTACTAGCACCCCTCCCCCCTAGTTATGATAATCAGAAATGTCTCCGTATGTTACTGGTGTCCCCTGAGGGCCCAAATCACCCTGGTACAGAGCCACGGAACTAACATACCGCATGCATTGTTAGCAAGCAGTCATACATTAAACAGTTAAAATAAAAACCTCTTGCCATCATGGTAACAATGATGAAAAAAAATTTAGAAACCTCTTCTTGATGAGTTGAGAAGGTTGGTAGATCTTCTCACCTACAAAGTAAATGGCAGGGAGAGAATGAGAAAACGTTGATCACTGTCAAAGCTGCGCGAGGGATGCAAGGAAGTTCATTTACATATTCGGTCTATTTTCGAATATGTTTGAAAATACCTGTGGTGAAAAGTTAAACCGAAGAGAAAACAAATAAAACACACGCTGCTTAAGACTGCCCGAGTGGCGGCGGCGTCTCATCTGGGATTTCCTCCCTTGCGTCTCCACTGTTGAGGTTTCCAAGCAAAATTAGTCCCCGGGTTTGGGGGAAACTTAAAAAAGTCGCACAGGAAGTTGGCTGGGCAGAGCGCTCCGGGCTTAACAAATACAATGGCGCTCACTTTCACTGCCTAGTTTTAAGAAGATGTTGACGCCCAGGAACTTGCCCAGGGTTTTGCTGGTGGCGTGTGAAAGAAGCAAGTGGCCGGCTTGCCATTTAGTGGTTTAGTTTGGAGACAGACTTGATGGGGCCCAGAAGGCCTCGGCTTGAGGAAGGAACCTGCTGCTGTCTTTAAGTTCAAAGGTCTGCCGTCAGATCTGCTGAGTCTTTGCTTTTGGTCCCACTCAGCGGAAGCGGGCATGTGCATAAATAGGAAACCGCAACAGGCTAGTTCTGCGGGTTCTAAATGGGGAGTCCAGGATGAGCGCCATTTGCTGTGTGACGCGAGGTCATTTAAAAAAATGCTCGTCTCCTTCCTCCTGAAACACCTAAATCTGGGAGAATAATGCTTATATAAGAATGATATGGGCAAGTGTGGGTGATCTGGCACGCTGACTCTGCACGTCTTTGAAGCTAGGTGCTGTGTAAACACCGAGGCTGGGTCTGGGAGAAATTGTAGTGTGGTGACTAGGATAACCGGTCCGGAGCCAGACTTTGTAGTTCAAAGTTTGGCTTTTGAGCTGTGGGTTCTTGGTCAAGTCACTTAATGTCTCTGAGCCTGAAGTCTCTCATTCTGTAATGGGGGCTAGTAGGGGGGTTAATAATTTGCGGGGTTCCTGGGTGGCTCAGTCAGTTAAGCGTCCAGCTCTTGGTTTCGGCTCAGGACACGATCTCACCCTTTGTGAGTTCAAGCCCAGCTCTGCACTGACAGTGGGGAGCCTGCTTGGGATTCTCTCTCCCCTACCTGCCTCCCCCGCTTGCTCTCCCCCTGCCCCCACCCCTACCCCGCTTGCTCTGTCTCTCTCTCAGAATAAATAAACTTAAAAAGAAAATCCTACTTACTGTTAATGAAGTTTCAATCAGCTTTACTTAAAAATTGCTAGAAAACCCCTGGTACATAGTAAATGCTCAATGAGTATTAACTACTATTATTTTAATGGTTTTTTTTTTTTTTTTTGTTAAGTCGAAAATCTTCACAAAACACATAAACAAGGGTCAAAAGGGATGGAAGTGGTGGAACATATTAGCCATAATCTCAATCTCCAAACATAATTATGCTTAAATTTTCAGTATTTATTCTTACACAGTTCCCTGCCATACTTTAATGCTATTACTGTAATACTCTATTTATTTTTTATTAAAAAAAAGTTTTTTTAATGTTTATTTATTTTTGAGAGAGAGAGAGGGAGCGGAGGAGGGGCAGAGAGAGAGAGAGACACAGAATCTGAAGCAGGCTCCAGGCTCTGAGCTGTTAGCACAGAGCCTGACGCGGGGCTCAAACCCACGAACCATGAGATCATGACCTGAGCTGAAGTCGGACGCTTAACCGACTGAGCCCCCCGGGCACCCCTGTAATACCCTTTATTGAGCTAGAATTCACATACCATAAAAAAATCCACCATTTTAAAGGGTACAATTCCGTACTTTTTAGTACATTTGCATGGTTATGCAACCATTGCCACTGTCTGATTCCAGAATGTTTTCATCAGTGGTTGTATTTTAATAATTGTTTTTCTCTTTTTACCCCCCCTCCCCCCGAAACCTAGAAGATGCCTCTGATGGAGGAGTTTCTGGGAAGTACCTCTGGGCCAGTGGCTTTGAACGAGAGCTCAAAGCAGAGACTATTCAAAGCTCTGGACATCGCATCCTGAGGGCTGCCGGAGAAGAGAATATGGCTGTGAGTTTAGATGACGACGTTCCCCTCATCCTGACCTTGGATGAGAGTGGTGGTGCCCCACTAGCTCCCTCCAACGGCCTGGGCCAAGAGGAGCTGCCTCGCAGAAGTAAGACTGGCGGTGGGGGGGGGGGGGGTGCTGGGGGAGGGGCACAGCTCTTCTGTTTCAGGGGGTGAGTTGTGGGCTTGGTGGTCTGGTAATAGATGCACCTATGCCAATGCCTGACCTTGCATTTGACCCCTGAGTTCTGACACAGAAAGTACTAGGAGACTGTGGGGTCCTAATCTTGCACCCCCAGCTTAGGGATTCTTCCAGGGAGGAGCCTCCCCTCCCAGGGCTCTCCGTTCCCTCAGTGCCTTACCCCCCTTGCACTTGAGGTACCCTGGCTTTGTTTGTGGATGCTCGGTGGGGACCTCAGGCAAATTGGCCCTTTGGCTAACTTCCCTGCCCCATTCCTTGTTAAAAAAAGAAACAGGGGCACCTGGATGGCTCAGTTGGTGAGGCATCCGACTCTTGATCTCAGCTCAGGTTTTGATCTCAGGGTTGTGAGTTCAAGCCCCGTATTGGGCTCCGTGCTGGGCGTGAAGCCTACTTAAAAAAGAAAAAAAAAAAAAGGAAAAAGAAAAGCGAAAGACACCGATTTCAACCCTGGCGTCCTCTGTCCAACCCGAAACCTTTGGCAGGAAAGCAGAGTTGAGTGCTTCTCCACGTGGGTGCTCAGGCCCTTGCTGCTGCCCAGGACAAGCAGGGAGGGGGCGAGCATTTGTCGTGATCCATTGATTTGAGGGTTTGGGGTTTTGCTCTGTGTCTTCCTCTAAACCAGAGCCTGGCATGAAGTGAGCCCAAGAGAGGCGAGCTTTAAATTTTTTACATTTTAATTGTGTTTCTGGCAGAATGGGAGACCTTAAAAAGCTTCCTGGTCCTTGTCCCGGAGCCATTTCCCTCGCATGCTCAGGCCTGGTGTCCGGGAGAGCTTAAAATAAACTTTCGTTTTGTGGAGGGTCCTGAGATGTCAGGGGTCAGTGCTTTAGGAGCTCCTTACCAAATGGATGTGCTGCCCTCTGGCCATGCTCCTGAGCCAGGACAGAGGGCTGTTGCTGTCCTCCAGATCACATGGGAACACACTTGGGCCCCGGGAAAGACGAGCCTGGCCCTTCCGTCTCCTTTGTCCAGAGAGAACACAGTCAGGTTGCAGGGAGCTCAGCAGCGTCCCCTTGGAAATGATGAAGGACAGCATTGTTCCTGTGGCTGAGAGTACGATGGGAGGCCTGGCTCCCTGTAAACTGGCCTCTCCTTGCTTGGCAAATTCCCCCCCCCCCCCCCCCCCCCCATGGTAGATCTGGGTGGTCTAGGAAGGTTAGACTATCAATCTCTTCCCTAAGCGCCATTCAGGGCTGAGAAATCAGTGGCTCTGATTTCAGGCTCACTTCTTAGATGCCCTAGAGCTAGCAAGCTGAGTGTGAAAGCTCCTCTTATCTGTTATCTTAACTAAGATCCTTTGGTAGCGCAGGCACTATTCCTATTTTAAGGAGGAGGAGACCGTGAGTCAGAGAGGTGAAATAACATGCCCAGGGTCACACAGCCAAGCAAGTGGCTGAGGTCACATTTGAACCCAGGACTGTCTGACTCCCTTCCTCCTCCTTCTCCCTTTTTTCCTCTCCATCACAAGCCCTTGATAAATGCGAGTGCTGGCCCTTAGCATTTGTATATATTAATCTCATCAAGATGAGCGTGTTGTCACTCTCCAGATTTACAGAGGAAGAAACAGCCTCAGAGAGGTTAAGTGACTTGTCCCAAGTCAGACAGCTAGTAAGCGGTAACGCCCCTCTGATACCTGCCCCTACACCCTGTGTGAGGTGCTTTGAAGACAGTGATGTAAATGAACGTGACCTCGTCTCAGCTTGAAAGTACTCCCTAGCGAAGGGGTGGTCACGTCCATGGCCAACAAGGGAATGGACCACAGGGGAGGGTGGTTGACATGCTAAGGGTGTGGATCATTCTGGAAATAGTCCAGCTCAGGATTCTAAATTGGAATCCTGGTCATTGTCGTGGGTGCCGCTTTTAAGTCCTTGCATAGTGTCAGCTGATGGCCGGGGGTGTTCGGCTCTCCTGCGGATCAGTGGGAAGAGCAACCTAGTTCTGTGTCAGGATCAGGTTTGGAACCAGTGACGGAGCTTGAGTGGGAAATAGGCCAAGTAGACAATAAAATCAACCTTGGATGGGCCACTGGCGAGGCTATTCTTTTTTTTTTTTTTTTTGATGTTTATTTATATTTGAGAGAGAGAGAGCACGACAGTGCTCCAGCAGGAGAGGGGCAGAGAGAGAGGGAGACACAGAATCGGAAGCGGGCTCCAGGCTCCGAGCGGTCAGCACAGAGCCTGTCGCGGGGCCTGAACCCAGGAGCTTCGAGATCATGACCTGAGCTGAAGTCGGACTGCCGACCGATGTAGCCACGCAGGCACCCCCTGGTGAGGCTATTCTTACCTTGGTGAAGTTGGTGGCTCCTTTTGGCTGTATAAGAAGAATGAAATATAGGGGCACCTGGGTGGCTTAGTTGGTTAAGCACCTGACTTTAGCTCAGGTCATGATCTCGCAGTTTGTGGGTTCAAGCCCCGTGTCAGGCTCTGTGCTGACAGCTGGGAGCCTGGAGCCTGCTTTGGATTCTGTCTTCCTCTCTTTCCGCCCCTCCCCACCCCCCCCCTTTCAAAAACAAATAATAAAACATTAAAAAAAAAAAAAGGGAAGGTCCAGGGAAAGTGTACTTTCTGTGCAGTGTATTGGTGCCTCAGTTTCCCCTCTCAGCCTCTTAGTAGATCATTTGCTCAAACCTCCAAGAGCTGGTGGGTGTAACCCACCAAGCCTCGCTGGCAAATCGGTCGGGCCTCTCTGAGGAAAGAAGAGATTTCAGAGGAGACCTGCTGCGCCTCAGTTCATGCCTTTGTTGTTTCATGCTTGGATTTTGGCATTGGCCTTCTCCCCAAAGTCCCCCGTCCCCGTGGTCTTGAACAGTCTGTCTGAACCACAAATCGGACCCGGTACTTTCCCGAGCTCGCAGCCCCCCAGGACCTTGCCGACCCCTATGGGATGCGGGCCAAACTCTTTAGCCAGCGCCCTCGGCCTTGTGTGCCCCGGTGCCTTCTTGCCTGAATGGTCCCATTTTCCTGCCTTTGCCACAGTGTCAGGCCGCTTCGGGCTCTGTGAAAGGCCCATGCGTCCTTCAGCCGCTCTGCCTTGCTGGTGACTCTGCCCAGCCTCTGGTTTGCTGCCATTGTTGCTTGCTTCCAGTTCTATCTTGGAGATCCTGCTGATACTCCCGTCTCTTCGAAGCCTTCTCCGGACCTCCCCTTCCTGACAGGGCTAATCACTCACTGCCCTTTCCTGCTTTGGTGTCTAGATGAGGCTCCCACTATTGCAAGTAGCTTACTGCGTGGTAATGACTTGTTTAGCCGTCTGATCACCTGCTGGGCCCTGCGTTCCGTTCATCTTGGCATCACCCAGCTCGATGCCTACGGTACATAGGCACTCAACAGCTCATGGTGGAAATAAACCTAATTGGGTTTTCTGGGGCCTTGTCGCTAGCTCGTGGGAGTGGTGTCAGGGACCTGGTCAGAGGCGGGTGGTATCTCCCCCTGCCTTCTCTCCTAACCGGCACTCAGAGTCTCATTTTCCCCAGTACAGCCGATTGTCCTAGAGGCTCCCACCATCGACACCCAGTCCGTGGCTGATGTAAACCCTTTCGGTATTAAGGAGTTGGCAGGATTTAGACGGAGGCCTTCAGCGGAGTTGGCAGCTACGTGGGCATGAGCCACTGAGAACCAAGCCAGCTTTCTAAGGCCGTGAACCTTGTTCTGGAGGCCGGAAGGAAGTCCAACATCTCGTCCGCGGCAGGATCAGCTTTTCTCTGAGGCCCTTCTCCTTTACCTGCAGACAGCTGCCTTCTGACTGTGTCCTCACATGTTTGTCCCCGAGTCTGTGTGTCTGTGTCCTAATCTATGCTTACAAGGACACCAGTCAGATTGGCTTAAGGCCCAGCCATATGACCTCATTTTACCTTAATTACTGCTTTCAAAGCTCCGTCTCCAAACACAGCCACACTCTGGGGTCCTGGGGGTTAGTACTTCAACATAGGAATTTTAGGGGCACCTGGGTGGCTCAGTCGGTTGAGTGTCCGACTTCGGCTCGGGTCACGATCTCGCGTTTTGTGGGTTCGAGCCCCGCGTCGGGCTCCGCGCTGCCAGCTCGGAGCCTGGAGCTGGCTTCGGATTCTGTGTCTCCTTCTCTCTCCGCCCCTCCACCGCTTGTGCTCTGTCTCTCTCTGTCTGTCAAAAATAAATAAATAAATAAATAAATAAATAAATGTAAAAAACCAAAACACAACAAAAAAAAAATAGGAATTTTAGAGGGACACAGTTCAGCCTGTAACGCTCCTTTCCTTTTCCTTTCCTCCCCCCATGCAGGAGCCTGGCTGTGCTGCCTGTGACCTTTGACCCTGTGCTAGGGATGGCCTATGCTGGAATATTATCCCTGCAGGGAATTGGAGGGTTGGGATTTTTTTCTTCCCTTTGTGGGCAAGAATGGATTTTATCCAAGATTCAGACATCTCTCTGGGCTATAAGAGCGGCTGCCGAAATGCTAACGAGTGACTCATAGGCAGAAGATGTCAGGTTGATAAAGGGGGCAGGTATAAGCAGAGGTATTTAAAGCCTGGAAATTAGGAATAACCTTGAACATGGTCAGTGGGGCTGACGTGTGACAGCGTGGTTTAGAAATAGCTCATGGTCTGCATTGTGTATCAGGTAGCGGTCTAGGCTGCCATTAGACCGTAGAGGGTGAACGTTGTGGGCAATACAAAGGATTTTCCAAGGGAATTCTGGTCACACTCACCTTTTGCCTTCTCATTGCCTTTTAACCCAACAGCTGCCTAAGATGGGCCTGTACTCGCTGCTTTCTCTGGGTGTAAGAAGGATTAGGGTCTAGGGGAGGAGCTGACACACTTAGTCTCATGAGCTTTGGGGTTTGTTTGTTTTTTTTTTAAGTTTATTTATTTTAGCAATCTCTACACCCAACGTGGGGCTCGAACTCACGACCCTGAGATCAAGAGCGGCATGCTCTACTGACTGAGCCAGCCAGGCGCTCCTTCCTAGGCTACTTCGGTGCTGATGGCCCATGGTTTCCAGGTGACAGGCCACGCAGGGATAAGGCGTAAGGTGACAGAGCAGAGGAGCCCCGTCTTCCTCCTCCACCCTGATGCCTGGCACGCCATCAGGAGTTGCCTAACTCGGTGTGAGGTCTAGCAACGTAGAGGACCACGGCTCCCCTGTCTCCGGGTGCACCCCCTTCCCCCCACCCACCACAGGGGCCAACATGTGGCACCCTTGGCTCCTTTTCCACAGTCTTCGTTCAGGCAAGGTGGGCCAGAGCTGTTGGCCTGGGGGCAGGTGGAGCCAGGATGAGCTGGGAAAGAGCAGTGGGGGCTGTCCGCCCGAGGACGATCACCCCCAAGGTGGGCTCTCCATCAACAGAAATCTGTGCCCACGGTTCTTTCCCTGACCAAGCATCTCCAGCATCTTGCCAAAAAGAGTGAATGCAGCCCAGAGGACCCGTGTGGCTTTCGTCACCCATGATACCCCAGATGGTGGCCTGGTTAAGCACGTGGGCTCCGGAGAGTCAAGCTCCAGGCTTCCGCTCCTACCTGAATAGGGATCTCAGCCTCTCTGAGCCTCAGTCTCCTCATCTGTGGAGTGGGCTCATGCTAGCATCTCCCAGGAGGGTTGCTGGGGGGCATTTGGTGAGATCACGTGTGTGCCGCCCGTGGTGAGTGTTCGGCTAGTCATAGGCAGGCGTTACTGTCGTGGCCAGAGACGGGGCTTCTTCTGTGGAATATAGGGGTCCTGAACCCAGGCCAGGATCTGAATCCTGTTTGCCTCGCTCCTGGCACAGCGGGTGGCCACCGGCAAGCCAGGAAGCGGAGGCAGCATGGCAGCTGGAGACCGAGCAGCAATTAGATTTTCACGGCCTCCCAGGGAGCCTGGGCATTTGGCTTTCTTGGGGCCTCGCCGAGGCAGAATGCCGGGTGTCACCGGGCCGGCGGAGGCACCAATTAAAATGAGCAAGCGCCCGGCATGCTGGGTTGCAGCCATCTAACCCAGACTTGAAGACTTTTACTTCCTCAGCCCTCCCGGTCTTCGTGGGGGATCCTGTCTGTTGCCTCGGGCCCCCCTGCCATGAGATGCCATCTCTCCCCTCCGCCCGCAGAGAGCAGCCGCGTCGAAACGGCGCAGTGGCAGCTGGGTGCGAGCTGGAGAGCCCCGCTCTGTACCCATCGCCTTGGGGAGGTCTGAGTTCACGTTTGCTCCGGAGCTCCGTGAGCCAGAACCGTCAGCTTCTCAGCCTCCGAGTCGGGGAGGGCACCCGGGAGGGCTTAGATGGCTCATAGCAGCATGTCTCTGGTGGTTTCAGGGTGCGGTGCTCTCCCTGGGGCCACCTCCGAAGGGAACCCGAGCTCTTGAGAGGAAGCGCCAAGAGGGATGCCAGTCCCCAGACCGCCCCCATCCCATCTTTGCGTTCGGGGAGCCCACAAGGCAGCTCTCCGTTCTCCCTTTGCTGGGGTAAACTCCTTGATTTGGACATTTCTTAACTCCTTCCCTTCTGGTAACGGCTCTCGGGTATTGAGCCCCTCCCATGTGCCAGGCAGTGTCCAGGAGCACTCCGCTTGTGCTGGCCGTCACTGGGTGCTCCCAGCGCTTGCAGGATCCTCATCAACAGGAGAGCAAACTGATGCTCTTGGAGGTTGAAACATACCCGAGGTCATGCAGCCAAGAAGTGCCGGCGGCATCGAACGCAGGTCTTCTGACTCCGGACTCAGGCTCTTAACTGATGTGCCACATGCCATGAAGTGAACTCTGCAAGAGGGAGCATTTTAGGCTGAATTCTCTTTCCCAAAAGGAAGCTGGTTTCTGTCTTTATCTTGTTTTTTGTTTTTTAACTTTTATTTCCTATAAGACATGGTATTCTAAATTGGAGTTTCGTACCTGGAGCTCCTTCTCATAGCTGAGCCTGGGTGGCTCAGTCGGTTAAGCGTCCGACTTCGGTTCAGGTCATGATCTCGCGGTCCGTGAGTTCAAGCCCCACGTCAGGCTCTGTGCGGACAGTTCAGAGCCCGGAGCCTGCTTCGGATTCTATGTCTCCCTCTCTCTCTCTGACCCTCTCCCGCTCACAGTGTCTCTCTCTGCCTCTCAAACATGAATAAAAAAATTAAAAAAAAATAGCCCAGCCGATGGGGTTTCATCGTACAAGTTGTATTGGATCATCACAGGGGACCGGAAAATGTGGGCAAGTGAAAAACCAGACCACAAAGGACACCCATGACTCTACCCCGTAGAAAACTGTGGCTTTCTCCTCCACGTTTGCTGTTCCTCAGCTCTTCCTGTGCACAGGCATTGGGCTCAATTTTACATCCTGGTGGTTGGGCTGAAATTGAGAACTTAGGAGTCAATATTGGGGAAGTAGACAGGAAGGACAAAGGGAAGTCAGCTTTGGAGCATGAGACTCAATGAGACTCAGTGAGGAGGGCGATCCCCTTAGGTCACGGTTCCAGGGTCAGGGGACCCCACATCCGGCCCTCCCTGGAGAATGCTCCTTGGACTGGATAACTGAGTTAGGTCATTGGAATTTGGGCTCTCTTTGGCACTGGGGTCCCCCTTGCCTTGTTTGCTCTTTGTGGGAAGGACTTATCTAGCTGTAAAAACGTGTGGTTCTTCCTCTTCTCGAACCTCATGAGGGTCTGGTTCAGCTGAATTGTCCTCCTAGGATAGGGCCTGAGAGCTCAGCTGGCCTGGAGCCCTGTAGGCCTGGGGCACGCTGGGGAGTGTGCGTGCTGCTGTGTAAAGGGCGGCTGCCCCTTTACTCTGGTCACTCACTGCCACGCAGGATCACAGGCAGGTTGTTACCACATTTTCCAGTGTTGCAGGAGAAGTCCAAACCTACATTTTTAATCAGAAGTCTTATGATTTCTATTTTTATTATTTAAAAAAACCTTTTTTTAGTGTTTATTTTTGTGAGAGAGAAACAGAGTGAGCACGGGAGAGGGGCAGAGAGAGAGGGAGACGCAGAATCCGAAGCAAGGCTCCAGGCTCTGAGCTGTCAGCACAGAGTCCGACGCGGGGCTGGAACTCACGAGCCATGAGATCGTGACGAGCTGAAGTCAGATGTGTAACTGACTGAACCATCCAGGCGCCCTGGAAGTCTTCTGATTTTTAAATATTGGTAACTCGTTCTTATTTCGTAAACACAGCCGGCCGAATACAATCTGGTCGCTGGGCTGCTGCTTTATGACGTCTGAGCTGGAACACACGAATTCAGCCTTGGCTTTGTGTTCAGAACAAAGTACTTCAAAATAAGGAAACAGTATAAAACCGACCAAGGAACTACGGCCCATGAAGTATTCTTGACCTTTGGGTGGCATTCAGTGGGAATTGGAAAGGCCCTGGGGATTTCGCTCTCTGCTTCCATGTGATTTGCCTAAAGAAAGCCCAGATTTCATCCATCTGTGGAATGGAGGCCGGAGCTTGGGGGCGGACGTGCCAGGCCGGGCGCATATGGATGAGAGGGCAGAGCAGGTGGGCGCATCTCCTACAAACCCCTTTGTCTTCCTCTTCTGTTTATACTTTCCTCCCTCTGGGTTGTAGTTCTTGGAACTCTCGGCTGGGGGGCCCATTTTCCTTTCTTTCTCTTCATTTGCATTCTGTCCAACTTTAAGACCATCTTCTCTGTTCTTAGCTATTTGATCCAAACTGGGGCTGGGAATTTTTTTTTTTTTTTGGCTTTGACTTTGAGATGTATAATAAAGATTCAGGCCGGTGTTAGAAATTAGAAAAAAAAAAAAAAAAAAAGTAACAGTGAAGGGGCGTCTGGGTGGCTCAGTTGTTTTAAGTTTCCAACTTCAGCTCAGGTCACGATCTCACGGTTCGTGGGTTCGAGCCCCGCGTCGGGCTCTGGGCTGACCGCTCGGAGCCCGGCGCCTGCTTCGGATTCTGTGTCTCCCTCTCTCTCTCTGCCCCTTCCCCCGCTCATGCTCTGTCTTTCTCTTCTCTCTCAAAAGTAAATATTAAAAAATAAAGTAACAGTTGAATAGCTAGTGTAAGAGCGGCAGGGGGGGAAGACCGTTCCAGAGGAAGGGAACAGGGGGCAGAGGCCCAGACGTGTCAGAGTGGGTGCGTATGGGAGGTGCTTGGGCTGGAGGGTGGGGAGGACAGACTGTCTCCAGATCTTACAGGGTCTCTCCCCGCCCACCTCAGGAGTTGGGGCCTCATCCTGGGTGATGGAGAAGCCCGAGAGGGTGCTTCTGGCGGGGGAGTGACGCGGTCACATTTCAGGGGTGTTGTCGGAGAATTCACTCAGGCCGCCCTGTAGAGAGTGGCTGGAGCTGGGTGTGGAGACTGGCTAACATGGTGACAGCCCAGAGACACGGTGGGACCTGTTTTGTTCAGCCTGAATGGTTTCCAGAGGTGGTGTGATCAAGCAGCCATTATGCTTGGTCACAGAATGAGCACACAGCCTCTGTGGCCTCACACACCCTGGCTTCCTGGGTTTGTTACCTGCCTGGGGCCTATAGGTGTTTGGGTTTGTTGCCTTTGGAGTAAATTTCGGTGGTAGGTTACCGCGGCAGCGACACCGTGGCAGGAGTCAAGAGAGCAAATGACAGCGGAGAGTCATCTAGGGGAGTAGCAGACGGGCCTGTGGCCAGGTGGCATTTGGGGACAGGTGGCATCGGGGATGCTGGGGAGACGGGCAGGGGCCGTGTCGCGGGCAGAGGGAAGGATGTGTGCAGACCAGAGGCCAGCACGCTAGGGGCGCGTCGGATGTGGGCCGTAGTTAAGCGTATAGGCTCTCGGGGGCACCTGGGTGGCTTAGTCGGTTGAGCGTCCGACTTAGGGTCAGGTCATGACCTCACTGTTCGTGGGTTCAAGCCCCGCGTCAGGCTCTGTGCTGACAGCTTGCTCAGAGCCTGGAGGCTGCTTCGGATTCTGTGTCTCGTTCTCTCTCTGCCCCTCTCCGGCTCGTGCTGTCTCTTTCTGTCTCTCAAAGATAAATAAGTGTTAAAAAAAAAGAAAAAAAGAGTATAGGCTCTCAAACCACCTGAGTTTGAATGGCTCTGCTGTTTACGGCCGTGGGTTAAACGAGATGGCATATATCAGGCGATTAGCACAGTGCCTGGCTTATGCCGGATTGAGCACCTGCTGGATGTTGGCCATTATTATTTGGGTCAGAGCAGGCAGACCCATTTTATGGAGAGCCTAGAATGCCAACAGCTGGAGTTTGTGAACTTGGGCACAGGAGCTACTATGTGTGTTTGGTGACATGATGACAAAACCTCTTCCCTCTGACCTCTTGCCAACTCTGGATGCCTTCTCCAGCCACCGTGATATCCTTCCTTAGAAACCCTGAGGTGGGTGAGCCCCGGATAGCAGTGACTTTTGTCCCTGGAGATTGGGCGGTGGATGGACAGGAGACAGACTCCCGGGATATTCTGTAGCGTCAGGAGCCAGGTTTGGCATTTTTTTCTGGACTTCCCCGGGGCCGGGTCATCCGCTGTCCTGAGGCTCAGCGCTGTGCCTGCCTCGTGCTAGGCACTCAGGAAACATCTGGACAAAATAGAACTGAGGAGTACTCGCCCAGGGTCCCCTGCCCTGGGGCATAGGTGAGGGCCTTCTAGAAACATCAAGGACGGGGTCTGACAAAAGGGCAAGGAGTTAGTGAAGGAAGAGTGAGATCGGAATGAGTATATTCTGCTGTGCCCTGCCCCCCCCCCATGCCTTTCCTAGCCCCACCACGCCAAGCCCTTACGATCAGAAAGGACCTACTCTCCTGATTGAAAAAGGCATGGTGTCCAGCTGTATCCGGCAGATAAGTTTCTGCTTTGTTCCATAGCACTGACAGGACCCCCTCAACAATCCATTGTAATCGAGGGTTGATCAGGAAGTTCTCAGTCGGCTCAGCCAGGAAGCTAGATCTAACTCTGTCCCCCTTCACGAGAAAGCTTTTATGTGAAAAGAAAGCTTTTTCCACTCTGTGGAGAAAAGGAGGGTTGGATTCTGTCCTCATAACCACCTTTCGTGTACTGAGGAAGTGATATCTTGGCATACAACTGGGGTATTTGGATTGCAAATTTAAAAAAATATATGTTTATATATATGTATACACATTTTTAAAAAGTTTTTCAATGTTTATCTTTGAAAGAGACAGTGTGAGTGGGGGAGGGGCAGAGGGAGGAGACACAGCATCCGAAGCAGGCTCCAGGCTCTGAGCTGTCGGCACAGAGCCTGACGTGGGGCTCAAACTCGCGAACCACGAGATCGAGACCTGAGCGCCAGAGATGGAGGCCTAACCGACTGAGCCACCCAGGTGCCCCTATATGTGTGTGTGTGTGTGTGTATGTATGTATATATATGTATCTTTTTTATCTCTGTATTTTAGCTATAAAAGCAAGCATGGAACATAATATTGTAGAAGCAGTGTCTTTTTTTTTTTTTTTTTTTAGGCACAAGTTAGGGGTTTGTATTTCCACGAAAGACTCCGTTATGTCTGGGGATTCTCTGAAGTGAAGGTTTGGTGGCTTCAGCCGGCATCTGGAGCCGCACTTGCAAACCTCTCCCTCCGTGCGCGCTCTGGGTTCCACCCCCTGCTCCCTGGCCCCACGGTGGATCCACTAGCTGCAAATCAGGGTCCTTTAGGCTGCCATGAAGAGTGTCTCCCCCCGCCCCAGCCGGTGTTGACGCTCTCTCATTAGAGGCAGCAAGTGCTGTGATAGTGGATTGTGGTTGGAAAGGTTGTGTGTAATAAGGTTTCTAACTGGTTTAGCCTAGTGGCCCGGGGGCAGCGATGGTATGCATCCCCGTTTTGCAGACGCGCAGTTGGAGGCATGAAGGAGTGGGGCCCGTTCGTTCCGCCGGGTGGGCGCTCGGGCAGGCAGGTCTGCCCTCATCGCAGACCCCTGCCGCCTCTGCTCTCCGACCTTGCCCCGCGTGTGCTTCTCTGCCCAGGCCCTAGCGGCCTTGAAAGTTTCACTCGCCTCCCAGTGTAGAGAAGGAAACCGTAAACTTACGCCCGCTCACTCCGTGAAGGGTAGGCCAAGTTCTCGGGTCAAGTGAAAGACGAAGCCCTTGAAAAGCAGATGCTCTGACCCACCTTCCCTGCCTGCCTGCCCCCAGCCTCTGGCAGCTGCCCCAGCGCTTTCCAGGCCATGAGAAATTTCGTCTCGGTTACACTCCTGGCTGACTGGCCTCCGTTCTTTTCCTCCACCCCGGAAATCAGAACCAATGATCAGAAGCCTTACAGCATGGCGCCACTCATATAGTCTCATTCATTTTGTTGTTTGAACCACTTTTCACTCCCCAACCTCCCATGGGCTGCTGTCTCTTGCTTCTGACCTCTCCCCACTCCAGCTTTCCATCGGCTGAAGACCTTTGTCCCCTTCTTCCACACGGCCTTCCGGCCTTCCGCAAGCCTCCCTAATCGGTTAGGGTAGTGGCCGCCTGTCCACACCCTCTCATTCTCTGAATATGCTGTGTGCACCTCATTCTCTGCTCCCTGCGCCCAGAGGCCCGCTCCCTCCCCGGCACCTGCATGTGATAGATTTGATTAATGTCTTATGTACTGAGTCGCGGTTTGCTTTGTGCCATGATGGATTCCTAAAGATTGTGAGAAAATGGGATTTTGGTGAAGTAGATAATTTAAAATATGGGCAAGAGGGCCGAGTTTGGCAAAGCTTCCTTTCGTAGTATGATTAATACCCCTTAGGTCATCCAGTGCCGAGCTGGGTTTTATAAACCACGTTCCTTCCAATCAGGGATTAACCTGTTAGTGGATTTCTTTCGAGTGTCTCCGGATGCCCATTTGAGGTGGCTGGGGTGGACCGGGCAGGAAGGCGGAGCGCCCGACTCAGTGTAACGTCTGGGCGGGTGCTGTTGTTGTGGGTGCTGATGTATACAACTGTGCCTCTTTCTAGTAGTACAAGTTTTGCAAAGGCAAAGACCGTGTCTTTTCTGCACATACTCCGGGCGCTTCATAAACAGATGTCAAGTAGCCTATCTGGAAGTGACTCACCAGGTTCGGAGAACACCCAAGGCCCCAGGTGACTCTGTGGGTCACAGCGTAACCGGCTCCTGGAGCCATCTGGGGTGACAAGGAGACGCAAACACATGTGACAGGCCAGAAATAGTCTAGGCAGGGCCCGACCCCCGCCGCCCCTGGGAATAGCCAGCTTTTTTTTTAATTTTTTTTTTTTTAGGTCTCTGCTTTTTTTTTTAATTTTTTTTTTTTAACATTTATTTATTTTTGAGACAGAGAGAGACAGAGCACGAACAGGGGAGGGGCAGAGAGAGAGGGAGACACAGAGTCGGAAACAGGCTCCAGGCTCTGAGCCGTCAGCACAGAGCCCGACGCGGGGCTCGAACTCACGGACCGCGAGATCGTGACCTGAGCTGAAGTCGGACGCCCAACCGACTGAGCCACCCAGGCGCCCCAGGTCTCTGCTTCTTAACACCTTCCCAGTTCTCCAGGAGCCCACACGTCCCATAATTGTCACGGAAGCCCCGGGTGCTCAGCTCCCACCTTCCCACACCTCGCCCCACCACCCCACCTTTAGCAAGAGGAAAAGGCTGCCTTTTTCTCTTGCTAATCTCTCTTTTTGTTAGATCGGGTTTTTATTTAAAAAAAGATTTTTTTTTTTCATTCCTTTAGCTCTTGCTGAAAATCAGCTCAGGCAGAGTGGTTGTGCTCAGTGCAGGCTAATGGCTTGGAGCCCCTCCAAGCAGCCGGATGTGTTGGCTTTCACTTGTGGGTGGTCGTCGACAAGCGTGATGTCTTCTCTCTGTGACTCTCGAGGGTGCCCTCTTCTCGCGGGCTCGGCTGTTCGCACTTGGCTGGCTTGCCTCGTCGTCTGCAATCACGGCTTTTATGGTGCACCCCGGGGCCAGTCTGGTCGCCTCGACAGGGCTCAGATCCGATCGGTACCAAAGTCCACTCCGCCTCCAGGCCAGTTGCCCCGTTTGGTGTTATTGTAGGTTATTTTGTGCTGTTTCGGTTTAGAGATCAAACACTGGCCCAAGGTACACGGAGACTCACCAGTCTGGAGACGGGGGTGGCCTGGAGAACTCTCAGGTCGCTAGAAATGTGTGTGTGTTGGGTGGGCGATCTTATCTGCTGGCACATGTCCCGTCTACTGTTTCTTCAGAGCGTCTCAGACTACAGCAAAGGATGGGGTTGAAATTCCGGCATCACCTGCTGGTGGCCTTGGAGACTCCGATGAGGAACTTCACTTTCTCCCTCACTTTCTCCTCCTCCTGTAGAAGGGGGGATAAGAATAACTGCATTCAGGGTGGACGTAAAGATTAAGTGGGAAATTCCACACGACATCTCCTAGGACCAACTCGGTGAGTGGAAGCCCTAAGTCATAATAAAGTATCAGGGTTTCATTTTCAACACAATAGCCATGTTGCCCCTTCCTGAGCCCTGAGTAGGCAGCTGAAGGACTCTGGACTGAGAGCTTGAACATGGTCTTCTCTTATTAAAATCTCTGCCTTCCTCTTAAGGAACGTTAGCTGGTTTGTTTGCGCTTTCTTACCCATGGTACCCATGGTAAACGGGGGAATAATACGTTTACTGCCTTGACCACCATCCTGGGCGCGCTGCAGAGATAATTTAATTCAAGCAGCTCTGTCTCTTGCTACTTGTTAGCTTGGCTTCTTGGTTGCCCTTGTATGTTTCTTCCTTTTTCTAATATATACTTTTAAAGTTTATTTATTTATTTTGAGAGAGAGAGAGTGAAAGAGAGGGAGGACATGAGCAGGGGAGGGGCAGAGAGAGAGAGAGAGAGAGAGAGAGAGAGAGAGAGAGGGAGAGAGATCCCAAGCAGGCTTCGCGCTGTCGGTGCAGAGCCCGACATGGGGCTCGAACTCGTGAACAGTGAGATCGTGACCTGAGCCAAAACCCAGAGCCGGACGCTTGACTGACTGTGTCATGCACGTGCCCCGCCATTGTATGTTTGTCTGTGATGCTTCTTTTTGGCTGCTTCCCCACGTGGCAGGAAGGGAGACTGAGGAAACCAGGAAGCAGAGGCTGAGCACAGGGGCTGCCCACGGACGGTGCAGGCTCTCACAGTCCTCTGGGAGCAGCAGTAGCCAGACAAGCCCGGGCCCCTGGACGGTGGCACGCCTCAGGGCTCAAGCTCTCTGCAGGCTGTCGCCTTCCAACCGCTGTCACCTCCCCAACGGGCCTGTGCCTCTGGCCGCCTCACTCTTCTGAGCAGAACCGCCGGCAGCCACAGATGATCCAGATGCTGGGGTGAGGCCAGGGTTCGTGCAGGCTGGGTCCAGCCAGCCCCCTGGGTGCTCCCGGGCAGGGGCTGGTGCAGACCTCTGATCTGTGCTGAGCGGACTGTCAGCTGACGCGGAGAGTGGGTCTCACAGCCAGACTCGTCCCCCCGCGCGCCACTTGTCTGTTGGCCTCTTGCAGGGGCTCCGGGGGTGCCAGCGTGCAGTGAAAAATGCCTCTCATCCCCATTTGTTCTTCCACAGCTCCTTCCCTGTCCCTGTGCAGTTCACAATTAGCATTTCTGATGCTTCCGAGTGAATGCAGGACAGATGTTCGCACAGGTGCTGCACTCCTCGTTGGGTAAACAGTGGGGCTTGCAGACTGTGTGTGTGTGTGTGTGTGTGTGTGTGTGTGTGTGTGTGTGAAGCGAGGGGCCTTTGACGTGTGCACAGACCTTACAGCATTTCTTTTCAAGGCACCTGAAGCACTTTGTGCATGGTAGGTGCTCAGTAAGTACTTTTCGGTGAGTGATCCGTTCCGGCGAAAGCCCTTCGTTTCAATGAAGCCAGTGACACAGGGGCAGGGAGTAGAATTGCAAGCCGAGTCTTGAAGTTCACGGACGGAGGAAGGAGAAATGCCATCCTGCCTCACCAAGAGATTACCTGCGGGCGTCCGGCAGCCACAGTTCTCTCTCTGCCTTGGCAGGAGGGGTGGCGGGGGATGTGCAGGAGTCGCGAGACCAGGGTGGTGAGGAGCCTTCGACGGTGGAAGCGAGCTTGGTGCCTCCTGGCCAGGCACCTGCCCTACACAGGTGCGCTCACTGTGCTCCCCTGGGAGAGCGAACTTGCAGTTTCGCCGTGCACTGGTTTGTAGATGGGGTTATGATGCTGCCCAAGACAACCGCTTCCCCGCGGACTTCTGGTTGGTGCACCTGGTCGGAGTGCTTCCCTTTGGAACCCGGGGGCTCGGGTCCCGTCTCCCTAATGTGGCGGACAGCCCTCCCGCGGCTCCCGCCTTGTCTCTGCCCGTGTCAGCCTCAGGATCCCTGAACCCTCTGCGGTCTCCCAGACACGCCCTGCTGTTTGCTTCTCTGAGCTTTATGCATGACCTTTCCTGTTTCTGGAGTGTTCCCCTCACCACACCCCCATCCACCTTGTGACCCTCCTTCATCCTTCATCCTTCAGAAGTGGCCCAGACATCACCCCTGAATCCCCCCGCCCCCGCCTCTGCCCACTAGCCCCCGTGGAAGGTAGCTGTGACATCCTTTTCTAGGCTGTTGTAAGTAAGAAATGGCTTTATTGCACAGGATCACTTTCCTTCTTTTGCCTCCTGATTGTGGGCCTCATGAGGGCAAAGTACAGGGTTTGACTTTTTCGAATCCAACGCCTGGCACCATGCCTGGAATACAGTAGGTGCTGCATAAATGTGTCCTTCAATTAAACCATAGTTGTTTGTATCAAGAAGGCCAGCCTTTTAAGGTTTCACCCTCCCTCGTTCTCCCCCAAATCACGACATGACGTATGAAGCCTGGAGAGTTGCGGTCAAGGTCGTGTTTGCAACCTCAGGATGCCAGGGGCCCTGTGTAGCCAGTTGAGGGTGGGCACCTGGGGCGGTGATCACTACCCTAAAGTATTAAGAGGCCCTCAGTTTCCCAGCCACTGCTCTCAACCCTCTAGCCATTTCCCCTGCGAGTTCAAGGCCCTTCTGTGCTGAGCTCATGTATTACAGGGAATCCCGTAGGTCCCTGTCAGCTGGCCGGAAACAAAGTTAGAGGTAGCACAGGGCATTACCCTGGCCTCTTCCAGACCAGGGTCTCTCCTTCTAGAACAGTGCATGACCCGTAGTACTGGCCTAGTTGAGCCTTTTGTTTTCCCTTTCCTCCTCTGGCCTGAGCCTTTGGCAGGACGGGTTTCGGGCTTGAGGCCAGTGATTCAGCTAGGCTGGCTCTGTGCCAGCTCTTGCCTCTCCGGAGTCGGTCTATCTGCCCGGGGCCCTGCCCGGGTTTGCAGTCCCGACTAGCGTGCGCTGCAACATGGGTCTGCCTCCCCACGCCATCTTGCAGCCAGTCAGCAGAAAGGGAAGGCCTGAGCAAAGGAGATGTGCACTCTGCTTTCTTGCAGCATCGGGCCTTTTGCTCGATTTTTATCTGGGGGGCTTTGAAGAGCCAGCCAGCGCAGAAGCCGGGTGGCAGCGCTACGCCCGGAAAACTCATCAGTGTCACTCTGGTTTATTTTCCTCTTCTCTTCGAGCTTTTTCCCATGGAGTGGGGCTCTCAGCGACAACTGGCGAACGGTCGGGCGATTGCTCGTTGTTCATTCTGGCGGGCACCGGTTTCCGGAGGGCTCCGGGTGCTCTGTGGGTATTCACATTTGTCTCTGTGATGCCCGGAGCTCGGTTGGCCCCAGTCCCAGCTAATGGCTGAAGAAACTGAGGCTCCGGGGACTCCGATGGTGAACCGGGGGAGGGGAGGGGCACCGTCGGGAGTGAACCTGGGTGTTTTATCTCGAAGAGGATGCGGACGGTGTGTGTGTCTGAGAATGGGCGAGGTTGTGGACAGGTAAGAGGAGGGGGGACAGGAGCAAGGATTGAATGGGGCTGGAGTCCCTCCCCCGTGCAAACCTGCCCGGAAGCGGTCACGGCCTGGCATCCTCTCCCGTCCAGGAGCTCAGAGGCGACCTCTTTGTCTAGGCCCCAGAGGAAGGTCGCAGTGGCTTCACCCCGCCTGTGCCGACCCTGCCCTTGCTGGGTGGGGGTTGGGACATAGAAGCCCTCCCCTCCTGCGGGCTCCTTCCGTCTCCTCCCTGGTGCAGCTTTATGGCGGCATATGGAAACTGTTTCTATTTACCCGGCACCACCAGGATGCTGCCGCACGCTGTGCTCCAGCGAACGGAAACCTTGGATTCCCCGCAGGGTCGTTTCAGAGGCTGCATGCAAAGCAGCCAGCTGTTTTGCAGGGAGCGTCTGGGCCCTGTTACATCAGCGTGGAGGAAGCGTTACCATCTGTGCAAACAGGTCATATCCTCGCTTGTCGGCCTGTCCTCTGTATGGGGAACTTCTCTCCTACTTGGAGTCAGTTTTTTGTTACTGGTGTTTCATATCCTAATGCCTGCCCGTTGGGCCTTTTCTTTCAGCTCCTTCCCCTCCTCCTGCCAGTGATTTTCTGTTCACCTCCCTGGGGCTGATTGCCAAGGTTCAGGGAGGGTAGTTAAGGGTCAGGTGTTGCATAAATCTTCCGTGGCTGAGGTCTGCTGGCCTGAAGAGGCTGCCGCCCGCCCTCCTGGTTTCCGCATGAGAGCTCTCTGCCCAGGGCAGCAGAAGTGTGGGACGAAATGTTTCCCTTCGGGGAACTTTCCCCGGAGGCACAGAATGGGACCTTCTTGGTTTTGCCAAGAATGTTCCTGGCCAGCTTCCTCCGGCCCTTCTAAAAACCTCCTGGGGGCCAACGGAGAAGCTGGCTTGCTGGGAGGGCCTGGGCAGGGTGGAGGCTCCTCCCATCCTCCTGCACCTGCTGCGTGTCTTTCCCCTTCTTCCCTCCCGCTTCCAGCCCAGCCACCTCCCAGGAAAGCAGACATGCAGAGGCGAGGGCCAGCCGCCGCCTTCCTGGAGGAAGTGGTAGAGGGCCAGATTCCCGACAGCCCCGTGGTGAGGTCATCTCGTCTCCACCAGCTGGGCCCTTTCGGTATGCCTTGACCTTGCCTTTCCAGCTCTCCAGGAAGAGCCCACCGTGCTCCGGGTGAGGCCAGTGCCCAAGACTGAGGTCTCACGTGTTGATTCTCGTGAGGTCTCTAATAATCCTCTGTGTGAGAGGCCATCCCGGCCCCCGGGATTGGGCTGGACCTGGGGTGTTGTGGTGAGAGGCCCCCTGACTGCTTTGTTATCCAGGACTCTCCTCGTGCAGAGGGCACTCACGGGAGCACCAGCCACTCACCTGGAGGCGTGGGGGCAGATTCGGCCCGGGGGGGCAGGAGTAGGTGGCCAGGGCAGCTGGCTGCTTGCAGCCACTGGGGCCTGAGGCTCCCCAGGCAGGCGATCCGCGGCAGACCCGGTGGGCGCGATGTGTAGGCTTTAACCAGGACGTGGGAACACGTTATCCCTGGCACTTGGTGCCCCGGTGACCAGTCAGGGCAACTAGGAGTCCCTGCACCACCTCTCAGTTCCCGGTTTCCTAAGGAAGCCCACTGGGGTGTCTGTTCCCCAGCAAGCAGGGCCTTGTGCCCCCAGATACCCCACTGTTGGAACTATAGGCCCACAGTCTGCGTCCCCGGGCTTGGCTGCCTCCTCGACTCTGTCGCTGCTCACCTGCCCCCTGCACCCCTGCCTTCTTCTCCTTTATGGACGATAATTGTCCTGCCGCTCTCGGAAGCTGCTGAGCCTTTGGGCATGCCTTATGCTGCAGCAATAAAGCACTTGGGATTTGGAGCATTTCCATCGCCCCTGTGTGGCCACTTTTCCAACCTAGGAAGTGGGAAGCAGCATTTGGAGGCAGGGAATTAGGACCCACGTGGTGCCCCAGCACCCCGCCCCCGCCCCCCCCCGCCCTCATTTGCTGTGCGGTGCACTGAAAATCCCTCTGGACTTGGCCTCAGGGCCGCCCCCTCTGCGTGAGGGCTGCTTATAAACTGAACAGGAGAAGCCAGAGGCTCCCTGCCTTCCATTTGCGCCCTTTCTGTAATCTCTAATATAATCTCTAAATGTGCTGCCCAGCCCTCGGAGCCAGGTGTGAAGGGGGCTCCGTGAAATCCCCCACGGCTTCCTTGAAAGGCCCTGCAGCCCCGAGGGCCTTTCAGCCCTCCCCGAGTATAAGCGCCACAAACAAGCTGTGGGGCTTCGCCTTTGGGGGCCTAGTAAGCAAGCCAAGTTCTCTGTGTTGCGCAAGCACCAGGTTGAATGGTTAGAACAAAGTCCGCCCTGGAGGGGAGACTTCTTTCTTGGCTCTGCTAGTCCTGTCTTTCCCTTTCTTTCTAAGGTTCTGCCCTGAATTACTCATACAAAACAGTGACTCTCCAGCAAAGTCTTAAAAGAATGATTTTTAGAAAACACGAGAGATCAAGTTGGTGCCCCTTAACACCCTCAGGCACCCCCACTGCCCTCCCGAGGGAGCCTACTCTGTGCATTCCTCCTGGGCCCTGCCCTCCAGCCACTGGCCTGGGACCCTGCTTCCTGGAATCTTCAAGGAAAAGCATCATTTCACTTCACTTCGGATATGTTTGTTGAGCACTCATACATCATGCCCAGCACTGTCCTGGGTTCTGGGGACACCACAAGACAAAAGTCCCTGTCTTCGTGGAGCTGCCATTCCAGGCAGGGAAACGGGCACTAAACAGGCCACCAAGTAAATAAATGCCCTGCCGGGTGGCGATGCAGCCCCAGGAGGAAGCCCAGAGCAGCATGAGGACAGGGGGTGCCAGTGATGTGACTTCCAAAGATGCGAGAAGCCCGGGGAGGACAGGGGGAACAGGAAGTGCAAAGGTCCTTAGGAGCGAGAGGGTGGGTGGGGTGAGAGATCTTGGTCTCGTAGGCCATTTTCCTTCATTTATTTATGTTTTTAAGTTTATTTTTTGAGAGAGAGAAGCGTGAGCAAGGGGCAGAAGGGGAGAGAGAACCCCAAGCAGGCTCCTCACTGTCAGCACAGGGCCCACCTCGGGGTTCGAACTCACAAACCATGAGATCGTGACTTGAGCCAAAATCCAGGGTCAGATGCTTAACTAACTGAGCCACCCATGGCCTCATAGGCCGTTTTAATCCAGGGAAGGACTTCAGCGTTTTCTCAGGAGCTGGCTGCTATGGTCTATTTGGGGCAGAGAAGGGATACCATCTGGTTTAGGTTTTTAAAGGATTATTGTTATACTGAACTATAAAGTTTACTTAAAATACACACACACACACACACACACACACACACACGACTTCTTCGGTGTAGAGACTAGACAGGGGCAGGGTGGGAAGTAGGGAGCCCAGTCAGCAGAAGGGGTTGTGCTTCCCCGGGAAAGAGGTGGTTCGGGCCATGGTAGGGGGTGGCAGGGGGTAAGCTGTGGGACCTTACGGTCCAGGCACAGCCAGTGTCTGGGGGTCATTCAGCAGAATGAATGAAGGGCATATGAGGGGTGAACCTCCTGACTCCCGAGGAGCCTCCTGCCCTGGGATTCGTATGGGTGTGGCTGCTCCGTTCAGCACGTTAGGTCCAGGAAAATATTCTCCTGTCACCCCCTACCAAGACCCTCTGCCTGTCCGTCAGTCACTCCCGGCCCCCCTGGGCATCCTAAGAGCTCCGGCCCACGGGAATGGCGGTCTGTGCGAGGCCCGGCGCTTCTCTTTGATGGGTCTCACAGCCGTGTGCCCAGTGGGCACGGAGCCACCCGCCACATGTCTCTGGTGAAGGATGAGTGACCAGCGTTTGTGTTGAGGAAGGCTCTAGATGAGCCGGGAAGCCCAAGTGCTCGACTTGGCTCTCCCACCCCGTCCCTGGCTCCCCAGTTGCCCACCTCTGAAAGGTGGGCGTTGAATTAAGTGGTCTCTGCCATCCATTCCAGACCTGACAGTCATTCTTTCTGAGATTAGCAACAGAAAGTATCCAAAAATCTGTGCTGGGAAACCCCACAGCAATCCTCCTCAAACTCACTTCCGTTCGTTGCCTTGTCCGTAAAATGGGGACAGTAATGGCAGGTTGTGAGGATGAAGTTAATATGTATGTGAGGTGTTCAGAAGGGCGCCTGGCACAGGGAATCCGCTCTGGACGTGCCTAAGTTTGTTATTTGGGCAGAAGCGGAGTTGCTGAGCCCTGGGCTATGTAGGTCCGTGGGGCTGCGGTTCATCAGGGGAAGGGCAGGAATCTGGGTGCTAAAAGACACTGTGACCCCATCCGTGCAGCCAGGCGGTATTTGTGAAAGGCTGTTGGTAACCAGCCAGGTCCAGGCGGCTGGGCTCTGCCTCATGGGAAGCTCATGAATTTGAGTTGTTTTTAAGGCCACCTGCCCCTATCTGCCTGTCCCCTCGGAGTGTCTATGTACCTGTGAATACATACATGCTGGGAATCGCGAGGGGAGCTAGTCCAAATCGCCACTCGCTGGAGGAACCTCCTTTCTGTTGAAACATCCCCACGTTTGGGGTGAGATGGCTGTGGAACCTCTTGTCGAGGCCCCGTGGTGATGGGGCACTTGCTGCCTCCGGGGCCATCCAGGTACCTCCAGTCCCCGCCCAGGGCCCAGCGCCCAGCACCCCCAGCACCGTCCTCCGCCCCTGGCGACGCCCATCAAACAGACGGGTGGATGAACCACGCAGTTGTTGATTTAAAATAATTTTACTCAAGGGGGCGCTCAGTTGGTTGGGCATCCAACTCGATTTCGACTCAGGTCACGATCTCACAGTTCGTGGGAGTCGAGCCCCGAGTCGGGCTCTACGCTGGCACCCCAGAGCCTGCCTGGGGTTCTCTCTCTCTCTGCCCCTCCCCACTGGCGCGCCAGTGCACGCACGCACGTGCTCTCTCTCTCTCTCTCTCAAAAAACCATTTTTTTTTTTTTTACTAAACTATTTCCAAGTTACAGATCCTATTTGGGATAAAATAAAAGCGATGTACCCAGCTGCAATAGAGCCTAGCATTTATTAACTTACTTTAGCAAATCAAGTGTGACAGTTAAAGACCCCCCTGCCCAGGGTGTCATTGGGCAACCCTGTTTGGCAGAAAGGCCCTCCCTGTGGCCTCCCCTCCCCGGTCTTTGTTCTGCCCTTCGCAGCCCTGTGCCATGTCTCCTGTCACACACCGGCCAGCCCAGTGGGATCTGTGGCTGAGGAGCGCGTGTCTTACCAGCGGTCCCTGTGGATTTCAGAGACCGGAGGGGGGCTGTTTGCAGCATCGAGGGGAAAATGGCAGCCAAGGCAGGATGCTTCGGGATGCCGCAGGGCACCCGCTCCCAGGCAAAACCCGCCGGCGTGGGTGTGAGTGAGGTGCCTGCGCTGGGGGACGCTGTGGCAGTTTCCAAACGCGGACTGGTCACAGCGGTGTGCAGTGTAAGTGTGAGGGCCAAAGGGGAGAGACCGAGGCGGGCCAGGCGCCTTCCCCCACCAGAAATGGGCTAAGGGAGCTCCCGGCTGGGCGGAGGAAGCTGGACCCATCCGCTGAGACCCCCGAGAGAGAGGAAGGGCTGGGGAGGCTCGCACAGGGGGCCTCCGAGGCGGGGATTCTCGCAGATGCCGGAGTCTTGCACCGGCTGGGGGAGTGGCGCTGATGTCCGCTGCCATCTGTGCGAGCTCGTCGCCGCCCACCCCGCGCCGGCCCCGTCACTCGTTTCACCTAGGACTGCCGTGTCGTGGGCACAGGCTCCTGCCGTGGCACGTGAAGGTCGTGGACGACAGGCACGCGAGATCACAGCACCACGCAGCGGCCTGCCCGCGGCTTCTACGTGGGAGGCACGTGAGCGCATCCGGGAAGGCGGTTTGACCTCCTTGCGTCTCCGCCTGGGGCTTAGTTCTTTCAGAAATAGACACTGGGATCAGAGGCGGGGAATGTCGGCATTGGGTAGAAGGACCAGAATGGTCAAGTGCACGCTGCAGCCAGATGTCCTACCTCCTGCTTGTACCTCCATCTGGTGAGGGAACCTGCTGCTGTAGTTTTCATCCTTGAGCGGCTTGGAGGGTACCGATTAGGAGCTAGTCACCTAGCTTGGTATCCCAGCCCTGCCCGCCACCTGCTGCTTGACCTCAGGAAGGTACCGAGCCTTCCTGCACCTTAGTTTCCTCAAGTCTGAAGTAGAACAGTAGTACCTCCTTCGTAGGATGGTTGTGAGAGTTAAACAGCTCAGTTGGCATAAAGTACTCAGACATGCGTCGGTCGGTTATCTATCTCTGGAACCTAGTGCCTTAAGAGCAGATATTCTCTTGAGATCTTCTGTGCAGCAGTCTGCAGCTTGGGCAGGGCCCGATGGAGGGGCTTATGTCTGAGCCACGCAGTGTCACTTTGGGCACTTGTCCGGGGCTCGGGGATCTGGTTTTGAGGTGGCTCATTCACCTGACTGGCAAGGTGGTGCAAGCTGTTGGCTGGGTGGGGGGGTGCTTAGCTGGGCTGGGGACAGGGGGCCTTGCTTCTCCTCCACGGGCCCCTCCACCAGCTGCATGGGCTTCCACACAACGTGGTGTTTGGGTTCCAGGAGCAAGGGTCCCAGTAGAAAAAGGCGGAAGCTTTTTTGTGACCTGGCCTCAGAAGTCACCAGCACTCTGTCCTCCATCGTACACTGGTCAAGGCAGTCACAGAGGCTCACCTGGTTTCAGGGCAGACACAGGGGCGCCGCGCATCTGGGGAAGAGGCAAAGGTTCTGGAAGGGCACGCAGGATGAAAGATTGTTCTGTGGCTATATTTGGAGAATAAAACCTGCCACGGCATAGGTTCTGGCATGCAGTAAGCCTCAACAAATGCGTGCTGTCACTAGTTCAAAACCATTGGCAGCTGTCCTTCCTCCCAGACTCCTGTTTCTCAGAAGGTGGTAGTATAGCCCAGTGGTTAAATGCACCTGCTTTGCAGCCAGGCTACCCCGGGTCAAATCCCGACTCGGCCCCTTAGAGCTGTGTGACCTTGGGTGAGTTGCTTCACCTCCTCAGGCTGTAGAATTTATGATGATGAGATTGGGATTGTGCAGATTACTTCAGCATGGAGCACGGAGCCTGCAATAGTGGTCACTCATTACTTAGATGCCTCATTGGTGCAGTTCCTTCCAGAAAGATTGTCCTATTTACACGTCCTAGCGATGGAGAGGAAGCTGGATCCAGAGTAAGTTTGTGAACTGGAAGTCCCTTGCGCTTCCAGAAGCCTGAAGGTTGGGAGGGGAGAAAGGGAAGTGTCCTGTTAAAGGTTCGTGTACTGTACATGAAGTGGCACACGATCACCTGAAAGTGGATTGCGGTAAATTAAAAATGTGTACTCTAAAGCCTATAGTGACCTCTGAGTGACAAAAGAAAGTCTTGCAGCTAAGCCAACAAAGGAGATAAAACAGAATCATAATAAATGCTCAGTGATCCAAACGGAGGCAGAAAAAGAGAACAAAGAACAGATGGGAGAACTATAAAAATAAATAGCAAAGATGATATATTTAAACCTAACTATATTGATAGTTACATTAAACGTGAGTAACCTAAATTCTCCAATTAAAAGGCAGAGATTTTCAGATGGGGGCGGGGGGTGGTGAAGCAAGACCAAACTGTATGCTGCCTACAAGAAACACAGTTTAGGAGCTCCTGGGTGGCTCAGTCGGTTAAGCTGCCGACTTTGGCTCAGGTCATGATCTCACAGTTCATGGGTTTGGGCCCCACGTCAGGTTCTGCACTGTCAGCAAGAGCCTGCTTCAGATCCTCAGTCTCCCTCTCTCTCTGCCCCTCCCCTGCTCTCCTCCTCTCTCTCTCAAAAATAAATAAGCATTTTTAAAAGTTAAAAAAAAAAAGAAACATGGTTTAAATATAAAGATGCTAAGAGATTAAAAGTAAAAGAGTGGAGAAAGCCACACTAATCACTCATCAAAAGAAATAATCAAAAGCTGGAGTAAGTATATTAATAATAAAGACTTGCGTATATTTAGAGAATATGTGTGCGTATATATAAAAGAACTCTCAAAATTCAAAGATAGGAAAATAACCCAGTGAAGAAACAAGTAAAAAATTTGAAGATACTTCAGTGAAGACGTACATGTGGCCAACAGGCATATGGAAAGACGCTCAATAATATTAGTCCTAATGCAAAGTAAAAGCATTGAGATTAAGACCGTGCAATGCCATCACACAGTTTTTAGAATGGTCAGAAGTAAGAATGACTGAGCGTGTCAGGTGTGGGTGAGGGCGTGGAGAAATCTGGACCCCCCTGCACTGCAGGTGGGAGTGTAAAATGGTACAGTCATTTTGGAAAGCAGGTTGGCAGTTTCTTAAAAAGTTAAACATACGACCTAGCTATTTCACCCCTAGGTGTTTACCCAAAAGAAATGAAAACATGTGTCCCTACGAAGTCCTGCACATGAATGTTCATAGCAACTTCATTTGAAACAGCCCCAAACCGGAAGCAAGCTTAGTGCCCATCAACAGGTGTATGGATAAACCGCGATAGGTCCATACAAGGGAGTACCGCTCGGCAAAAAAAAAAATGGAATGAGCCATCCACACACCATACAACACGGATGAGTTTTGAATAATTACGCTGAGAGAGAGAAGCCAAACAAAAAAAGAATACGTGCTCCATGATTCCATCGGTGTAAAATTCTAAGAGACGCAGATTCATCTAACAGTGACAGAACAGATCAGCGGTTGCCTGGGGGTGATGGGCCGGGGTGGGCACGAAGGGGCGATGGATGTATAGTCTTGATGAAAGTGATGGTTCCACAAGTGTGTGCATGTATCCGAACATGTCAAATTGTGCATTTTTACTGTGTGTCCAATATATCTAAATAAAATGGTTTCTGAAAGTGCGTGGAGAAGAGCTTTGTTGGATCCAGCTGACCTTGGCTGGCAGTGCAAGGTCAGAAAGGACCAGTTATGACCCTGCAGCCCTAGGAACCCTACCAGTTTCCCGCCCTTTCCGATTGGCTTGTGAGTTTTACATACTTGCTTCCTGTCATCTCTGCCTATCTCCTTATCCAAACATATTTCATTCTTTATTTTCCTGTAGGTGGATCGGTTTGAGTGTGAATTGTGGGCAACCGAACTCTTATCCTAGATGATAGTAAATCTCCCCGATTGGTGCCTTTGCTTACCATGTATCAGAAGACACACTTGAGGGTTTTGACAAACCCCATTCAGACAGGCTTAAATATAAAAGGATCTTTATGGGCTCAGATTTTGGAACCGCTAAGAGGTGGATATCAGGCACAGCTTGATCCTAGGGGTGGCAGCTGATGTTATCCTTGTGATTCTTTTGTTCTCTCTCTCGGCTTCCTTTCTCAGGCAGGCTTTCCTCAGCCACCTCCAGCAACAGAGAAAGAGCCCCTCCTTCCTGAGTGGTCCAGGAAAAGATCCCAAGTTCAGCCCTCACTGGCTGGGCCTGGGACAGCCTGTACCAGTCCCTGGCCAGGGAGATGAGGCGCTTTTTATGTCGTCTGCCCGAGAGCCGGGGGTGGAGTCGGCCAGATACAAAGAATGGGTGGAAAGTAGGGAGAGGATGTTCTCCAAAGGCAGGTGGGGATCAGTGTTACTGGAAGCAAAGAGGGCATGGGTGTCAGCGGGGAAAAGCAACAGAGGACCCGGTGCCGGGGAACAAATCCGATTATTTTTATTTTTTAACGAAGTGGAATGTTAACATGCTTCCAAAAGTCAAAAGTGTACAAAAAGATCACTCACGCAAAGGGAGCGACCACTTCTACGCTGTTCCCCACTCCCCTTGTAAGTCACTGATTTCAGTGAGTCCTAATTTATCCTTCCTGTTTTCTTTATTTTGTAAAGAGAGGTATCTGTATGTTTTCTTGTTTCCTCCCTTCTTTACACAAAAGATAGCATACTATATGTGCTCGTTTGCACTTGCCTTTTTCATTTAACAAGAGAATGAAAAACATTTCTAACTAGCCATGCTAATTCTTGCTATTATCACACGGGATCCAGCGTTGACTTGTAGATAATGGGATATACGTGTGAGCGTACGAGCCTTTTCTTCTGGTGAGTGGTGTCTTTATCCTTTTGAGCCTGGGTCGTGAGTGAATCACTGTCTTCTTCCCACGCAGATGGAGGCAGCTATGCCGTCCACGACTCCCGGGCCCCCAGTCTAGGCTCAGGGGGTGAGAGTCCCCCATCGAGCCCCACCGGACACAACTGGGAGATCAACTATCAAGAGGCAGCAATCTACCTCCAGGTGAGCGTCTCCGATCAGGATCTGTTCTCGGTGCCTGTTGGTCGAGCAGGGTACCCGGGCCTCTGCTACGTGCCCAGAAATTCAGTTCTGGCTCCGGTCCCTGTCCCTGCTCCTGTCTCAACTTTCAGTGAGGAGAGCCAACCCGATCGTGCCCAGACAGGGAGGGCAATGTGCGTGGGCTTTCCTGTGACTCCCAGTATTGGCCCTGCCTGTCCCCAAGGTTCCCTGAGTCTGTCCGCTTGGCCTTCCCTGCCTCGCTCCCCATTCTCAGGCACTGACGGTCAGTTCTCGAGGGGGAGTTCTTGAAATAACATAATACTGTAGCAGGGGTTGGTCGGCCTGGTATGGGAACTTAGAGATAGATCTTTATTCCTTTCCTGCCTAATTTGCTGTTGCTTTCACATTTGCTATTTCTTTCTTGGTTCTTGTTTTTTTTTTTTTTTTTTTCCCCTCTTTTTTTCAATAAAAACAATACTTTCTTTATAGAAGTAATACATGCCCACTGCAGTAAGTTTAGGTACAAAGGGGATGTGGCAAAAACATTCACCTGAGTCACTGTCAACATTATTTAGGAATAAGGGGTGCCTGGGTGCCTCGGTCGGTTAAGCGTCCGACTCTGGATTTTGGCCCAGGTCATGATCTCACGTTTTGTGAGTTCGAGCCCTGTGTCGGGCTCTGTGCTGACAGCATGGAGCCTGCTTGGGATTCTCTGTCCTTCTCTCTCTCTGCCCCATTCCACTCATGCTGTCTCTCTCTTTCAAAATAAATAAACTTAAAAAATTTTTATTAAAAAAGAATAATACAGGGGTTTTCTGTGTTTTGTAAAGTAATTTTAAAGTCACGTGATATGTACAGTTGTATAATCTGCTTTTTTTATAGTGTGTGACAGAAGCTTTTTTCTTATGTTTATTAAAATTCCTAGAAACAAATTTTAACGACTTTATATCTGATAAATGGATCCTAATTTATGTAAACTGTCCTGAAAAGGCTGGATATTTTCCCATCTTTTATACTTCCCTTATTATATATTATGCATTTCCCTATTATAAATTATAATCCGAGGACAATCCATGCATCGAGCTATTTCTCTCTCTCTTTCTCTCTTTAAGATCCAGGATTATTTTATTAGGAAAGCCTCTAAGAAGTGGAATTTACCAGATGGAAGGAAGCAACATTTTTAGGGCCCTTGATGTACAGTTATCAAATATTCTCCAAAGGGGAGACTGCCTCTTAACTGCCTGTCTCACCGTCCGTAGCATTAGTCACTATAATCTTGCCATTCTTGTCACCGTAAAGTGTCAGTTTCCTGTGTGCGCTGAGTAAGAGTGTAGATGGGGAAGTGGAATTTTTCTTAAATTCATTTGAATAATAATTTTCCCTAATCTTTTTTCTTTGAAGCAGCTCTCACATTGCAAGTATGCACGTGTGTGTGCGTGTGCGTGTGTGTGTGCGTTTTAAAGATTTCATTAAATTCGGATAGTCATTTCATAGTTGCTCAGCTCCCTTTATGCTTCTCTTGTTTTATGCAGCATCACATAAGTTGTGTTCCTCACCAGATACATTTTGGTTCAGGTGAAAACAATAGAAATGCTTCCGGGACATTTTGGCAAGCTCGGGCGTGCCTGTCGGTGATCTGGAAGGGTGCCGCAGGGTCACTCTGTGCACTGTCACTCTAAGGTTGAATAGACGCTATCTAAGCACAGGATGGATCAAAACACAGTGTTAGGATGGCTTGGGGGACTTGAGAAGTCTGGTAATTCCTTCACTCCTTAAGCAGGTGAGAACGTCAGTAGTGAAAATATCTGCCTTTAAGTGGGCACCTGCTGGTCAGTCTTACAACCCTCCAAGGTGGTCTGATCATCTCCCGTTCACTGACAAGCAAACGACACTCAGAGGGGCTAACGGAGCCCAAGGCCACCCAGCTAATAAGTTACAGAGCGTGGATGTAAACCGCGTCCAGCTCACCTCAAACAGTGCTTCTCTTCTATACATTGTTGCTTTATTTCTTTACCCGGCCACGTGTATCCACTTGAAAACGGGCTCCCGTTGTGGAAAAAGAGGCCACAGAACTGCAAGTATAGTATGATAATTTTTACATAACGTTTATGCATCCAGACGCGCGCGCGCGCGCACACACACACACACACACACACACACACACACGGGTTCATATACGTATCTAGCAGCATACACCTGTGTGCTCACGCACATGTGCGTAGATCCCCATTCCCATCTAGAAAGTTGTTCATCCAACTCGTAAAGGTGATTATCTTTGGCTGACGGAATTTTTACTGCCTTGTAATCCCGTGTATTATTTGAATTATGTTTACCAACAACGCATCATTTTTTTTTTTTTTTTAATAAAAATCCAAGCAGAACTCAGACGCCTCTGAACGGTAGTTCATGGCTGTTTCACGTGGGGTGGGTTTAGCTGTTGTCAGATGGTCTTTTTTTCCTGCTTTGCTGCTGAGCTGCGGCATGGCCCCTGAACCAGGCTGTGGGTACGCTCGGATAGTTGGCCCCTTGCTCCTCTGAAGATACCTGGGGCCTGTGGTTTCCTCTCTTCCCAAATTTTACCTGTTAACTCACCCTCGGGAGCCGGGTGCTCTGTGGTCCTGGCACCTCGCAGTGAGGAAATAAGGCCAGTGTTCTCCTTGGGGTTTGGGTCAGAATCCAGTGATGTGAGTAGTATTTTCCTCCATCCTTGTTGGTGGAGACCTCATCTGCTCTCCTGGCAATTCCAAGTCCTGGAGGTAAAGCCTGAGCACCCCCCCCACCCCCCCTTGTTGGTGGTTCCCTCTAGCCAGACCTGGCTACTTATTGGAAGATGTTACCCAAGAATTGCATTTTTTAGTAATTCGAACCAGAAGCTTCCCGGGCCACCCGGTGTGGCCCCCCCCCCCCCCCCGCTCCCCGGCCATGGCGGTGGTGGTAAAAACCACAGCCCTGCACAGATCACTGGGCTACGAGTGAGGCTTGCCGGCTTGCCCTCTGTCTGCCTGCTGGGATGTTTGTTCCCTTTGTCTGGCCTGCCCCTGTTGAGTCTGTGGTTTGTCTTTATTTTTTGGTATTGAAGCTAGTGATGTCTCTGGCTTCAGGGAAGTGACTCGTTCAAAGCCACCCTGCAAACCACAGCCGAGGTCAGAGCTTCCCGCCTCCCAGCTACTGGGAAGTCCCAGGACGGGCTGGGGTCTGGAGAGGTGATCTCTTACAGGCGTGGATCATCCTCCCAAACATCCATTAAACACCTCCTGCGTGTGCCAGGCATCGTGCTGGGTGAGCACTGGACCGCATCCCCGGCCTTTCCTGCTGTCCTGACACAGGCTTGGTGAGCTGAAGCGGCCTCGGGGTGGCACGGAAGCCCACCAGGCCAGAGTGCTTTCCGTGCTTTCCACGCACAGCGTGCCCCTCCGGGCCCAGAGCCGCTCTTCCTCCAGCCTGGCTGCCTCTTCCGCAGGAATCACTGTGGTGTGTTAGTTTCACCTCCCCGGACTAAGGGTTGTGAGGACGGAGAGGGTGGTCTCGTCCCAGAGGAGCCGAATAGTTGGAATAGTTGAAGGTCTGACCTCATTCCAAGACAGCTGGAGAGCTTCCAGAAGGGCTGTGGGTCAGGGGGCCTGGGTGTCCCTTTCTGCTCCACGACTTTCCCCTCCAGGAAGTGAAGAGTCCTTCCAGTGGGAAGAGTCTATGCTGAGTGTTCGTTCTGGAAGTGAAAGAGGCAGGTGCCCTCAACTCAGCACTCCTGATGTTTGGGGCTGGGTAACTCTTCGGCACGGGGGCCTCTCCTGTGCATCTTAGGATGTTTAGTGGCATCCTTGGAATTTGCACGCTGGTTGCCAGCAGCACCCCCAGGTGTGATGAACAAACGTCTCCAGGCCGGGATGGGGTGGAGGAAGCAGGGGGCGGGGCAGCGTTGCCCCTAGTTCAGAAGCACTAAAGACGACGCGTGTGGAACATTACCGGCTTTGGCTGCTGGATGGGGTGCTGATGGGGGAGAGCTGATGGGGTGGGGTGACCCTTATCGCTGTGCCCACCAATTACAGGGGGGCAGCGAAGACTCCTCCCCGCAGCCACCAGAAGGCTGACCCTAACAGGGAGGGTCAGCACTGGCCCTAGGGTGTCATCTGCTTGTCACAAGTGGACCGTTCCCAGGGCCCTGCCATCAGCAGGAGGCTCATCACAATCTGGTGATTGTGAGGCTCTGTGAGCTCAGGGGCCACTGAAGCTTCTGTGCCGCGATTTTCTCATCTGTCAAATGGGACAATGAAAGCCCCTGCCAGAGAGGGATGTGGTCAGGAGTAAAGGAGTGTCCAGGGCTCAGGTAAGGGGCTGAGCCTGGTGCCTGGCCGGGTGGGCACCTTGGTCAAGGTCAGCCCCCGTCCCATTACTGTCGGAGCTCAGGAGTGAGGGCAAGGCCTGTCATTGTGGAGGAGTTAGGAAATGAGATGAGTCAAGAAGTGAAAGAGGCAGGTGCTCTCAACTCAGCACTATACTTACTATATGTATATATATATAGGTAGTCTCAGGCTCCTTTTTTTTCTCAATGTTAGTATCATTTATAATCATAATAACAGGTAATATCAACAGGGAGCCTATTGTATGCCAGACATCCTAAGTGCCCTACAGGAGCCCTGTGAGTAAGGACGCGTGTTATAGCCCACTGGTAGTTGAAGAAGGGGAAGAAACATTCTCCGCATCGTCCAGGGAGGAGCAGGGAAGCCAGGACTCAGCTGTATTTGCTTGCCCCCCCCCCCCCGCCCCGGCCCTTTACAACCCACGGGCGCTTCTGAGAGCCGGAATTTGGCCACTAAGGGGCTCACACGTGCTGCCTCTGTTCTCGTTCTCTCGGGGACTCTTTATTCTTTGATTCTTCCAGGCGGTCCTGAGGAAGAAGCCGGTCTCTTGAGGGACCCGACCGGGGTGCAGTTTGGTGAAGACAATACTTTTGGTCTCCCATCGGCTTCCATCCCGGGCTCGACACTTCGCTCGTTCGCCAAGGGCCCTCCTTCTCCCCCAGCCCCTGGCACCTCTTTGGTGCTGTGTCTCCTCGAGGCCCGTTTGCCCACACTGCTCTCGTTCCTTCAGGAAGGCGAGAATAATGACAAGTTCTTCACCCACCCCAAGAACGCCAAAGCGCTGGCGGCCTACCTCTTCGCACACAACCACCTTTTCTACCTGATGGAGCTGTCCACGGCCCTGCTCCTGCTGCTGCTCTCCCTGTGTGAGGCCCCCGCCGTCCCCGCGCTCCGGCTCGGCATTTACGTGAGTGTCCGCTTGGCCAGCCCGGAAGGGAACAGAGCAGATGCCCCCGGTGGATTTAGAACAGAGAGGCCCGGGTGTGTGCGGCGGGTATCATAGAGGCCTCGGGAGCAGCGTTGGATTGCCAGTCTTGCATGGGATCCCCGCTGGAGTGAATGCTCTCTGTGGTTGGGCTTACTGGTACCTTCCAGGGTGGGGTGGGGGGGGGCGCCATCTGACTGGCTCATGGAGGGCTGTGGGCCACACCTTGGTTCCAGGGGAGCAGTGCACCTGGCTGCGGTCCCGCCCACCGTCCGCAACCTCAGGGGAAAAGGTGGCCGGGTGTGACCGCCGGGAGGCCAGGGGGCTGGTGGGGCTACACCTCCTCTTGCCCTCTGGTTGCAGGTCCACGCGACCCTGGAGCTGTTCGCCCTGATGGTGGTTGTCTTTGAGCTCTGCATGAAGTTGCGGTGGCTGGGCCTCCACACCTTCATCCGACACAGACGGACCATGGTCAAGGTGATGTGTCCGTGTCCGAACGGCGTTTTCTCCCACGTCAGCTTCCGGCCTGTATCTTCAGTTCAATTCCAAATCCCCCGTGGGCCGAGCCCTGCACTCGGCACTGCAGCCCTGGGGCCCTGTCCTTGCCAAGCCTTGCAGAGCCTCGCCCCGGATGTCGGGGTGATGCTGACGGGAGCCACTGTGATTTGGCACCTAGCGTGTGCCCGGCATTGGCGCAACAGCCTTTGCGGGAGATGTGTTACTCTTCCTAGTTTATACCCTGCCGGCCAGACGAGAATGGGACCTAAATCCCAAAGGCTTGGGGTTCAAACCCGGGTCTGTCTGGCCCCCAAGCCCACGCGGATCAGTAACCAGTAACCTACACCTCTCTTCCGGGCAGCGAGTAGGCATGAGTCAGAGTGCGCTTTGCCATGTAAAAAGCATGCACGCTTGTCCAGGAGAACGTGCCCAAGGAATGGCACATCAGGATGCCCTGCAGACGTCAGGGGCCTTCCCGGTGGGAATGGGGAGGGTTGAAGGCAGAGGGTGGGCAGATGTGGCCAGGCAGAGTGGCCGATGAGCTGCTGGGAGCAGGGCTTCATTCCCCCCGGGGCCATACATCTGTGCCAGCAGCCAGAGGGCTTGTGTCCAGGGGCTGCTCGATGTCGGGGGGCTGGGGGGGGTGGCGCTGAGAGAGAGCTGGAGAGAAGGGAAGGGCCTCTCGAGGCCAGAGTGGGCAGGATCTTGCCAGCCCTCTGTTCGTGGTGTGCAGGTGGGGGCTGGGGAAGGAGCTGATGGAGCTCTGTGCCCGTCCACCCCCAGACCTCCGTGCTGGTGGTGCAGTTCATCGAGGCCATCGTGGTGCTGGTACGGCAGACATCCCACGTGCGTGTGACCCGGGCTCTGCGCTGCATTTTCCTCGTGGACTGTCGGTACTGCGGCGGCGTCCGGCGGTAAGGCCCGGGGGACGAGACGGTCGCTATCCTGGCCTGGCCCGGACCTCTGGGCCTGTGGAGTAGGACCCAGCGAGTCAAGTAGTGATGGGATCAGTTCTGCACGCTGGGAGAACACACGCCCGCTCACTTCCTTCGAAGTGGACCCGCACGGGGCAGAAGGCGGTCCTCCACTCGGGTTTCGGTTTCCTGGCTCCGGGTCCGGGGCTCTTTCCCGTCTTATTTGCAGCCTCCTGGGGCTGGCTCCTCTCTCGGACGCATTATTTTCCCAAACACAGAGGCAGTGACCTCTCAAAGCAGGCAACTGCACAAAGTCTGAGTGACTCAGCAGGCTGACCCCCTCCCCGAGCCCGGGGGCTGGACTCCAACCTGCCCACTAGCCTGGAGTTGAGCTTAGTGCTGCAGACTCCATCTGGAAAGTCTCTTGGCTGGGATGCTGAGAGAGAGCAGGCTGGGCAGTTCATTCTTCGGGCCCGTGCTTGTTTCCAAAGCTGGAAACGAGTGTCCCAGGACTAGGTGGCCCTGAAATGTCTTTGCGCGTCCTGCTCCTGGAAGCTCGGTGCCCAAGGCCATGCGCTTGGCCTTCTGCTGTTCCCCCGCTACTCACCAGGGCCCTTGCCTGCTTGGGCTCCGCAAGCAGGAGGAAGGGGCTGTGTGTGGCGTACCTGGCCCGGTTTTTCCCCGTCGCCCCCGGGCGGAAGTTCCCTGGGAAAACGCCGAGCGTGACGTCACAAACCAGGGTGCCGCGGGCCTTAGTGTGGTGTGAGTCGGGAGCCCCGGCCCCCGCCTCGCCCGTGGAGTCCCAAACAGCCCCCCACTTGGGCCCCACGCCCCCTCCCCGCCTCACCCCTCCGGCCCTGCTGTCTCCCCAGCAACCTGCGACAGATCTTCCAATCTCTGCCGCCCTTCATGGACATTCTCCTGTTGCTGCTCCTCTTCATGCTTATCTTCGCCATCCTTGGTGAGTTCCCCGCGCCCCGGGGCCCTGACGCCCCCCCCCCCCCCGCCCCCAGATCAAATTCGTGGTTGAAGATGAACTCACTCTGACAGTCGGAGAAGTGCAGGAAGCTTTTACACGTGTGCAACACGCACGGCCTTCGGCTTAGGAAATGAAGTCTTAGGAGTAAAATGCAAAGCCCCTCTGTATCTTTTCATGACCCCCGGTCCCTTCCCCTCAGAGGTACCCCCCCGACCTAAGCCTACCACTGCCACGCGTATCTTTCTAGCTATACTTTATATTTCCTGAAACAGCAAGTAAGTGGTATTGCTGTGCATATCAAAACATGTTATGGGGCGCCTGGACGGCTCAGCCGGTTGGGCAGCCGACTTCGGCGCAGGTCGTGATCTCGCGGTCCGTGAGTTTGAGCCCCGCGTCGGGCTCTGGGCCGACCGCTCGGGGCCTGGAGCCCACTTCCGATTCTGTGTCTCCCTCTCTATGTGCCCCTCCCCGACTCCCCCTCTCCCCCCCACCCCCCCCCCACCCGCCGTCTCTCAAAATGAATGAACATTAAAAAAAATTTTAAACAAATAAACATTTTATAGAAATGGTTACATGATGTGTGCGGGGTGGGGGGGGCCCTCCTGCAAGTTGTTCTTTGGCGGTTTCTTCCGTTGTTGGGCGTTTTCACCATTACACGTCACACTGTAGTGAACGCTCACACATCGGCCACTGGCTCCCTTTTTGCCTCCGACCCTCCACCCGACCACCCCACTCTCTGTAGAACTTCCTTTGTGCTCCAAGGGGGCTAATTACCTTGAGGGCAGAACTTTTTCCCTTTTCCCACTCGGGATTTCAAGGACTCAGGGCAATAGCCCATTCCAGGAGGGAGGAAACCGAGGGTGTTCGCACCCCAGGACCCTGGGCTATATCAAGGGAATCTCTTTGGAATTGTCACTTGGAGTTGTCCAGCCTGTGGATGAGTTTCATTTGGTCTGAAAATGTTGAGCCGACATTTGAAAATTAGATTTATTACATGAAAATACAGATTTCTAGCCTTGAAAAAAATGGGTTTTTTAATTTAAAAAACGGAGGTGTAAGTGACATACAACATCGTATTTGTTGTAGGCGCACAACAGAACGACTTAATATTTGTGTCTATTGTGAAAGGACCACCACAGTAAATCTAGTTACCGCCTGTCACCACACACAGTTGCAAATTTTTTTTCTCTTCCGATGAGAACTTTCAAGACCTCCCTGAGCAACTTTCAAATATACAACAGAGTGTTAACTACTCAGCATGCTGGACGTCCAGTCTTTTTTTTTTTTAAGGTTATTTATTTATTAAAAAAAATTTTTTTTAATGTTTATTTATCTTGAGGGAGAGAGAGACAGAGTGCAAGCAGGGGAGGGGCAGAGAGAGGGAGACACAGAATCCAGAGCAGGCCCCAGGCTCCGAGCTGTCAGCCCAGAGCCCGACGCGGGGCTCAAACTCACAAGCCGTGAGATCGTGACCTGAGCCAAAGTCAGACGCTCAACCGACTGAGCCACCCAGGCGCCCCCATCCAGCCTCTTTAAACAGCAGACTTGATTCTTGGGCCACGTATCACACCTGCTCCTTTGGACAGAGCGCGTGTTCTCCAGAGTGCTGCTGTCCCCACCACTCCCTGATGCTTTCCCTCTGCCCCCAGCACTCGTTTACATTTATTTGTGCAGTCCTTTGATGTCTGGTTTGGGACCTCTGCTCTAACCCTTTTTATCTGTGTGTTTTCTGCCCCCGTGTAGGTTTCTACTTGTTCTCCTCTAATCCTTCGGACCCCGTAAGTAGTCACCATGTTTATCCTGTTTCTTCTTCTATTTGGGGCCTATCCCCGCAGACCAGGGGGCCGGCCTGACGCCCCGGCCACATGAGGAAGGTTTCTCAGCACGGCTTACGGCTCCTTGAGGGACGACACTTGAGCTGGTCCCTTCCTTAAGCACTGAAAGGGAATCCCCTTTCCTTGCCTTGAGAGGCAGGCTTCCAGGATCAGATCTGGAACAGATTTGGTGAAGGGACAGTGGAGGGGCGCCAGACGGATGGCGCAGACATGTGATTCTCTAGGAAAACAGTCCCACCGGTTGTCTGCTTCTGCCAGAAGCGCAGAGTTCGAGAAGGCTGGAGGCGGCTGGACTCCGCATTCGCTCACCCCCCCTGCCATCCGTTAGGACTCCTTGGGAGGAGGGAGAGTGGATGGCGAGGGGAGGGGAAGGGAAGGGCGGGCACTCCAGGTGGCCCATCACAGCCTGCCTTCTTTCCTTCCAGTACTTCAGCACCCTGGAGAACAGCATCGTCAGTCTCTTTGTCCTTCTGACCACAGCCAAGTGAGTCTGGCTCTGCGTTGGCTTGGGCCCTCTGCTGGTGCCCCAGGGTCTTCTCTTTTCAGCAAGAATATCCCACACCTGAGGGCAGACAGGTGCTCGGGACACTGTGAGGGATGGGGGTGGCCCAAGGAGCTCAAAGCTCGTGGACGTGGACGAGAGGAGGGGCAGGTGGGGGTGGGGCTGGCAAGGCAGAAAGGAGAGATGTCCTCCGTGAGGATGGAGAAAGGGAGAAGGCAGCCGCGGGGCCCTGCGGTGATGCTCTGCAAATCCAGTTTCCCAGATGTGATGATGCCCTCCTACTCCCGGAACCCCTGGTCCTGTGTCTTCTTCATCGTCTACCTCTCCATCGAGCTGTACTTCATCATGAACCTGGTGAGTGAGCGTGCGTGGTGCCACCGGAGCAGCCGTTCCAGCCGGCACAGCGCCGGGCACCGTGGGAATGGAGAAATCCGGCCCGCTGTCGGCCTCCGTCCGGGATGGGGTCCCAGGCTGTGGTCAAGCGTGGTGTGGTGGCAGATGCCCTGGCGGGACTTGAGTTCAGCTGGTTCCCGGTGGGTACCCCTGGGATGATACTGCCGCGGCTCTTAGCCCTGGAGCTAGCCCGTTAGGTCAGGGTGCCCTGGGGCCGTTCGTTCTCCAGCAAATGTGTGTCACAACAACTCTAAAAGCTGGCACCAACGAAGCCTTTGCCAGGCACCGGGCAGAGTGCTCCGTACGTGAGGATTAAATGATTTTCCACAAAAATTCTGGAGGTTCTGTTATGATCCTCAGCTTGTAACTGAGGAAACTGAGGGCCAGACTGACAAAGCAACTTGCTCACAGCTGCACAGCTCGGGGTGGCCAGGTGAGCTGGTCTGATCCCAGAGATCTGCCCTTAACCGCTCCCTCTTAACTGCACCCACGTGTCTGTTTCCACCCCATTGATCGGGAACCGTTAGCAAAGCAATCCAGGACGCATTCTGCTAAGGAGAACGTCAAGTCCCCGCGCACCCTGGGAACTTTGGAGGTGTTTGCGGAGGCCCAGCTGGCCACCAGAAAGCCTCTTCCCATCAGCAGATGGCCCCTAGGATGAGGCCATTAGGTCCGTGTCGAGACCACACGTCAATGCCAGACTGTCGGCAGAGGCTTTTATCAAAGCTTGTGTTTCTTTGTATACTTCTGAAGAGCATTCCTCCGCCGGCCCAGGGTAGAAATGGAGAGCGCCTCCCCTGGGGCAGACTTAGGAAGTCTCCTAAAAACTTGAAACCCTATCTATCTTTGTATGTGGTATAGTTCTTATATCCTGTTGTCGGTTTAGAATCATAAAAAGATATTCTGTGTAACTGACTCGTTTTCATTTGTAATATATTTCGAGCTGTGAGAATCTAGGGCACAGGTCAGCAAACTGCAGCCTGCTGGCCAAAGCCAGCCCACCACCGATTTCTATAAATAAAGTTTTATTGGCACACAGCCACGTCCATTTGTTTGCGCATCATCTGCGGCTGATTTCATGCCACGGCTACAGGGTTGAGTACTTTCAACAGACACCATCTGGCTTTCAGAGCCTAGAACATTTGCTATATGTCCCTCTCCAGGAAAAGTTTGCTGCCCCTCCCTCGATCTAAAGGAGGAAAAAATGGGGGACCAATTTGAAGGGATGGAAAAGACCAGGGAGTGTCCCTCAAGATATTTTCGAGAGAAAAAGAAAGCGTTTCCAAAAAAGCTTTCTTTCAGATCTGATCCCGCCCTCCCGACACAGACTGTGTCGTAAACATTCCAGCCCTGGAATTGGGCAGCCCGGCACTGTTGTGCCCTGGAGGGCAGGCCACCTCACTGGCTGGATTTCTGGGGCTGTGCACGAAGCTGTGACTCACCGGGACTGGGAGGGAGCAAGGGGGCGAGGGAGGACCGTCCTGTGCCGTGATGCTCCTTCTTGCTCCGAGGTTGGGGCGGACCATGGGGCGGCCATCAGGCTGGGTATAGAATCCAGGGCGCTTCTCTAGCTGTTTTCCCTTAGAACACTGCCCAGCCAGGCGTGGGCTTAGGTGGAGAGAGGCGACCAGGGGAAATACAATGACGTCTTCACGCATCCCAAGAGAGGAGACTTACAAGTGGCCGCGGGTGGCTTCCTCTGCAGACGCCTGGAGACTAACTTCCCGTATCCCCGAGGGGCAGGTGGGAGGGTCCTCTCAAGCCCCCCTTCTGGGGTGGCTGGGAGAGCACCCTCTGGAGGCAGAGGACGAACTCCCCGACTCCTTCAGGCCCCGCCACGCAGGGGAGCCAGGTCCTGTGTTCTTCCCTCACAGCTTCTGGCCGTGGTGTTCGACACCTTCAATGACATTGAGAAACGCAAGTTCAAGTCTCTGCTGCTGCATAAGCGAACCGCCATCCAGCATGCCTACCGCCTGCTCATCAGCCAACGGGTACGGAGGAGTGGGGGTGGGGCCGGGGAGGGGACCAGTCCCTGTTCTCTCTCGCTGGCCCAGAGTAGCACCTAAGCACGGCCGGGCTGGCAGCTTTAGAAACCAAGAGTTCTGCCCCTGGGAAAACACGAAAAAGCCAGATGCCCTGGGATCCCTCGTTGTCCTGGGCGTCCGGAGTGGCTGACCCCAAAGGAAGGGCAGTCTGGGCTCTGTATTTCCCCGTGTTCGCATGGCCCTCTGTCCTCTCCCTGCAGAGGCCCGCCGGCATCTCCTACAGGCAATTTGAAGGCCTGATGCGCTTCTACAGGCCCCGGATGAGTGCCAGGGAGCGCTATCTGACTTTCAAGGCCCTGAATCAGAGCAACACATCTCTGCTCAGGTAAGAGTGGACGCCAGGTGGGGCGGGGTGTCTGGACAAGGTGTTCACACGAGGGAGCTGGGGCGGGCAAGGGCCCCAGGAGGTGGGTGGGCAAAGAAGCTTCTTAGAGACTAGTTTTCTCCACAGAGATTCTTACACACGTAGATGGCATCGTTCATCCGGTTTCTTTTCACAAGTAACGGCAGTCCAACCCAAACCCAGTTCCAGCTGGCGTGACAAAAAAGGAGTGTATCGTCTCGTGAAATGGTCCGGCTCTGCCACTCACTCTCGAGTCCTGAGTGAGGTGGGGTAATCCCATGTGAGCGGAGCCACAGAGCCAGGCGAGCACGCATACACACACACACACACACACACACACACACACACATACACACACACACAAACACACACACACACACACACACACACGCCCTCTGACCACGGTTCCTGGCAGAACCTCCAGAACTGGCCCTGAGATGTGTGTGGGCAGTCCTGGTCTTCCAGAATGCTGATGATCCAAACCCTTGTTTCCCGGGGAAGGAAGCGGGCCAGCTGTAGAAACGCGAGCGGCTGAGCTCTGTTTGGGCTGAACGCAGTCCCAGCTGTTCCATTCAGTCCTCCGCCAGAGGAGGCTCTGTCCCTGGCTATCTAAGAATCCTAGTGGCTAAAGCCATCAGTAGTCAGTATAGACCAAGCGGATTCAGTGGGCATGGCACCCAGAGGAAGGAAATCAGCTGTCTGCAGGTAAGGGTCCCTGGGGCACTGAGGTGCTGAAGGTCGCAGGTGTCCCTGCCCCTTTAAAGGTGACCACGGGTGGACGAGGGAGTCCTGAAACTCAGTGGCAGTGGGTTCTGAATTTTTTTTTTTTTTTTTTTTTTTTTACTTTTCCACGTGGCTTACAACAGCCTGAAGGACTTTTATGATATCTACGAGGTTGCTGCCTTGAAGTGGAAGGTGAGTGTTCGTACGAGACAGAAGACCAGAGAGGGAGCGGGGCTGATTGCTGGGCGTGGTGGGGGGGGGGGGGCTGGGCGCACTGGTGGCCCGACTCCTTCCCACTGGAGCAGCTCGGCTCTCGGCCTGCCTCCCCACCCCCCAACTGCAGGGCTACAGTTGGCCATCCGTGTGCCCTTACACTTGCCCTGTAGCCTCCCGATTAAGAGCACTGAATCTCAGGTAGACCGCATTAGTTACTGTGTGACATCCGGCAAGTGTTGGAACCTTTTCAAGCCTTGTCCCACCTGGGAAATGGGATAACGATGATCCCTGCAGTTATTTCCAGCATCATATAAAAGGAAGGCACATGCATGGTTCCATTTAAATGCTCAGTAAACTGGCTGTCTTTGTTGTCATTTAGATCCCCGAGTGTTTTCGTTCTTCCCCAAGTTAGCTGGGGAAGCAGGGAAGGAAAGCGGCATCCTGGTCCCCCAGGGCTGGGTTCTGGTTGCCGGTCCTAACACCCTCTCTCCATGGCCCTGTCTCCTGGCCAGGCAAAGAGAAACAGGGAACATTGGTTTGATGAGCTTCCCAGGACAGCGTTCCTCATCTTCAAAGGTAGGGTTGGCCTGAATGTGACATCTCGGCAGCTGGGGACAGATGGAGGTTTCCAGAGACCACAGACGAGCATCTTAAGAGCATATTCATAAGCTGTATGTGTGTGCGTACGCGTCTGAATGTGTGTGTGTGTACAAGAGACAATGTGGCTACCCCAGCAGGCAAATAAGTGTTGGACTAGGAAGGAAATCAGTAACTTAAAAACCAGACCAAAAGACCTTTGTGGAATAGTCACTGAAGAACATTTACAAAGTCAGACAAAATGAAAAATTTCCACTTAGAGGTAACCACTGTTCATTTTCTGATGTGTTTCCTTCTGTGTTTGGTTATTTTTCTGTGCACTTTTTAAAAAAGATATTTTTATTTAGTTATTTTGAGATCGAGGGAGCGCCCGTGGGAAAAGGGGCAGAGAGAAAGGGAGAGAGAATCCCAAGCAGGCTGTGCACTGTCAGCACAGAGCCCAATGCGGGGCTCGAACTCATGAACCTGTGAGATCATGACCTGAGCCGAAGTTGGACATGTAACCGCCTGAGCCACCCAGGCGCCCCTCTGTGTACTTTTTAAAAGGTAGTAGGATTACATTATAGACTCGGTTCCCAACCCTGCCTTTTTACCAAATAATGTATTCTGACCATCCTCCTCACAGGATACGTAGCTGGTGTATGTGATCCCTTACATCATGCTTGCATAGCATAAAATTCAAAATTTTAACATCAAAGCGCCCATATTACTGTTGCCCCTTAGTTGAGTGCCACTTTCAAAGATCCAGTTAGCTCACGGGGCATTTCTCGTGCAGAAAGGCTGGGGCCTGGGTATGGGCCATTATGAGTGAGAGTAAAGAGGGTATGTTCTATTTTGTGACTTCTCCCACAGCTAGGGCTTGGGGCACAGCTGTTATCCCATATCCTGTAGAGGGTTTTCCATCCCGTGGGATGATAGCCACTCAAGTGGATGAATAAATAGTCCGGGGTCAAGGCCAGCAGCAGTGAAGGCTCCGTCCTGGCTCTGGGTTGCCCAGGCTCTCCCCAGAGCAGCTGTTGTCGGTGTGGTCTTGCCTGAGCACTAGCGTGGGGTCACTCTGACGGCACGCCGTTCCTTCCTCACCCCTGGGCCCAAACACCCTGGTTGCTCACGTGTGTGAAGTGTGCGGTAGGGGAAGGTGTACTTGCACGTGAAGATTTCGCTATTAACATTTATTCTCTTCAAATAGGAATTAATATCCTTGTGAAGTCCAAGGCCTTCCAGTATTTCATGTGTAAGTGTGAAATACCACAGCTCCGGGCCCCTTCCTGCCTGAGTCTTTTACTGTTCCAGAAGGTGGAGAGGCAAGAGATTAGCCCTGCAGCCATGTTGTTGACTTTTTATTATAGCAAATTCCAAGCAGGTATGAAAGTGGGGAGATGACCGTGAGCATCCCCGGTCACCTGGCTTCAACAGCGGTCCCCCACGGCCAGTCTTTCTGTCCGTCCGTACCCTCACTGTGGCTCTTCGACTCCTCCCCAGACCTGGAGATTTCGGACACAGATTTCAGAACCACAGGATGTGGTCAGTGGCTCTGCCACTTAAGTCTGTCTCAGTCTGTAGGTTTCTCTTCCATCCCTTTTTTCCCTCTTGCGACATTCAGTTGAAGAGACGGGATTGTTTGGCCTTCGGTCTTGTTTTTGTGTATTCCCCGTGTTGCTTGGTTCCTGTAACTATATCTAGATTTGTGTTGTCCAATGTGGTGGCAACTAGCCATGTGTGGCTATTTATATTTAAGCAACTAAAATGAAAAATTCAGTTCCCCAGCCACGGTAGCCACATTTCAAGTGCTCAGCACCACATACAGCTAATGACTACCAATTAGCACAGAGAAGGGAATTTCTGTTGTCACAGGAAGTTCTCTCAGGCAGTACTAGTTGGGAGGTTTGCTTGAACTGAGACTTTCTAAGGAGCTCTGGTTCCATTTAGCGGGAAAGGGTGTTTAGAGACCACAGTTTGAAATGCTAGAAGTGCTCACTGCTTGGAGTTGGTTATTATTTCTAGGCCTTTCCATGGACAGAGGTGGGATTTTGTCTTTGAAGATAAACCGTATCCGGACTTCCGGAGTTTCTCCTGACCTACCTTTCTTTCTTTCTTTCTTTCTTTCTTTCTTTCTTTCTTTCTTTCTTTCTTTAACTTTTTAATATTAATTTTTTAATTTTTTATTTTTTAAAATTTACATCCAAATTAGTTAGCATATAGTGTAACAATGATTTCAGGAGTAGATTCCTTAATGCCCCTTACCCATTTAGCCCATCCCCCCTCCCACAACCCCTCCAGTAACCCTCAGTTTGTTCTCCATATTAAATTTTTTTTTTAATGTTTATTTTTTTGAAAGAGAGAGACAGAGCACGAGCGAGGGAGGGGCAGAGAGAGAGGGAGACACAGGATCCGAAGCAGGCTCCGGGCTCTGAGCTGCCAGCACAGAGCCCGACGCGGGGCTCGAACCCACAAGCCGTGAGACCGTGACCTGGGCTGGAGTCGGACACTCAACCGACGGAGCCACCCAGGCGCCCCCTGACATTTCTAATTCAAATTCAGGACTACCGTGTTTTTACTTAACTTCCTCATTCTTTCAAATCCAGATTTCCAGTCTTAAAATCTTGCTTCCCAGCACCATTCACACAATTACTCATTTGCTGTACCCCACGGTAGACTCATAACCATCTCCAGAAAATGATATCAACACTGTCCCAACAACACAGACCCTAGTACGCCACTCCAGGGATAGACATTCAGATTATTGTGCGTCAAGGTCGCGGTAGTTCCCCGCCCCCGCCCATGTGGGTATGTCACCGACGGGAGACACATTTAGGTTTCTTTATTTCGTTTTATTTTTCATTTTCAAGGATTGCTTTTTTAAAACTTACTTTTCTTTTATACTTATGTGAAATATCTATGTGGTTCCAAGTCGGACCTATGAAACAAAGTATATTTAAGGACGTCTCATTTATATCCTGCCAACCCCCCCCCCCCCTCAAATGGGTAACTTTTATTTTGGTTTATTCTTCCAGTTTTTAAAAACTCTAAGTAGATGCATATACGTGCCTCTCCCCGTGTCTTAAATAAACAGTCACATACTTGCTACACTTTCTTCCCCACCTTTTCAGCTTTTTTAAAAATATATTCGGGAGACTGCTTCCCATTGTAATATATAGAGACGTTCCTCATTTCTTTTTAGAGTTGCTACTTCACCATTTCACGAACATGTCATAGTTGATCCCACCAGTTCCCTGTTGGTCATTTAGGTCATTTCTAGACTTTTGCCCTCACAGATAGCTCTCCCGCAAATGGCTTGCGGTAACATTGTTTTGGGTTTCGCTAGTGTCTCGCTAGAGTGGATCCCTTGAAGTGGGATTGCTATGTGAAAGATCAAATGAATGCGTAATTTTGCTAACTGGTTCCTGTAGCCTTTCTTTTCTTTTCTTTTTTATTTAATTAAAAAAATTTTTTTAATGTTTATTTATTTTTGAGACAGAGAGAGACAGAGCATGAATGGGGGAGGGTCAGAGAGAGAGGGAGACCCAGAATCCGAAGCAGGCTCCAGGCTCCAAACTGTCAGCACAGAGCCCGACACGGGGCTCGAACCCACGAACCGTGAGATCCTGACCTGAGCCGAAGTCGGACGCTTAACCAACTGAGCCACCCAGGCGCCCCATCCTTTCTTTTATTTAAAATTTTTTTTAATGTCTGTTTTTGAGAGGGAGAGACAGAGAATGAGTGGGGGAGGGGCAGAGAGAGAGGGAGACCCAGAATCCGAAGCAGGCTCCAGGCTCCGAGCGGTCAGCACAGAGCCCCCTGCGGGGCTCGAACCCACGAACCGTGAGATCCTGACCTGAGCCGAAGTCAGACGCTTAATCGACTGGACCCCCCCAGGTGCCCCTCACGGAGCCATTCTTAAAATCTAGGGAAGAGCAAACATTTTAATACTCAAACACCTCTTACACGGACTTGGCAACAGCAGTGACCTCGAGGGTGTTTTTAGGAATCCATAGCTGTTTCCTGCGCAAAACCCCTGGCTGCTGTAGCTCACGTGGTAAAAGCACGAAGCGGAGAGAAGCCCCTGTCACATGGGCGTGTGGGGCGTCGCCCGGGGCTGCCGGGGAACGTGGCCGGGGTGGGGGGGCTGCGTCTGTGTGCTAGAGATTCGCACACCCGCCTGTGCTTCCTCTGTCTGTCACGAGCCTGTCTGTTTGCAGACTTGGTGGTGGCCGTCAACGGGGTGTGGATCCTCGTGGAGACCTTCACGCTGAAAGGTGAGCCCTGGCTGGGCGACCGGCCTTCGGGTGGGCGCACCTGGTGCCTTTGAGCTTGAGCTCCCGCCTCCTGTCTTACAGGCGGGAACTTCTTCTCCAAGCACGTGCCCTGGAGTTACGTCGTCTTCCTGACGAGTAGGTTTCTGGCGGTGGCTTTGCCGAATGGCCGGGCCGGGAGGACCCTCATTTGCTTTGGGACCTCGCGGCTCTCCTCGAAGACAGGGAAGCCTGGGGAGAATGGAGCAGGAGTTGAGTCTGATCCCGTTCCACCCCCGTCCAAAGCTCTTTTGCGCTTCGCCGCCGCCCTCCGGATCCCGTCCCCATCCTGGGCGTGACTTACACTGCCTGGCCACCCGGGGCCCGCTCAGCTTCCGCCCTCGCCCCGGCCTGCGGCCCCCCCGAACAGCGACCCGCTCCCCGGCCCCCCCCCCCCCGGTGCCCTGGGCCCCTTCTTACCTGGGGCCTCTGCCAAGGTTGTTTTGTCCACCTGGTGCCCCCCGCTCTGCCTGACCTTCCCCCTCCTCCTCTCACGCCTGAACGTCCCTGAGCGCACTGCACCGCCCTGCCCCATTCACCTGCCCCATTCTGGGGGTTGTCTGGAGGTGGCCCCAGTTGACCAGCCTCTGGGCCGGGCCTCTCCCGGGGGGAGGGGCGGTGTGGGTGTGACATGGCCTGTCGCAGAGGCTGGAGACCTCCGAAGAGCCTCAGGGGGGGGGACGGAGCCAAGGCAGGTGTGGGAGAGGCTGTGGTCCGGCCGCTGCTAACTGCCTCCTTCTGTTCACAGTCTACGGGGTGGAGCTGTTCCTGAAGGTTGCTGGCCTGGGCCCCGTTGAGTACCTGTCCTCCGGGTGGAATCTGTGAGTGCAGAGTGTGTGTCTTCCCCGCGTCCGCGACCAAGAGAGGCCCTCTCCCCGCACACCCGCAGCACACCTTTCTGCGGTGACAGGAGGAGGGGGCGGGGACAGGGCGAGGCCTTCGTCCCCGGTACAGCTCCGTCTGTGGCTCCGGGACACGCCAGGGTCAGGCTCTTGTCTTACTCTCGGGTCCCTTGGCCCGTTCCTCCGGGACGTGGCGTCTTAAGGGGCCTTAGGCCGGCTCTTCCTGAGTCATTCGGCCCCTGCACCCGCCCCTGACGACGAAGCTCCTGCCTCCCCCATGGAAACCACGATACCGACAGAGAAGGAGCAGCAGCCGGTTGGGGGTGGTGACGAGACCCGAGTGGCCCCTGTCCCTGTCCCCACGGAGACCGCAGAGGCCACCTCCCGCCCGCTTAAGTTGACTCGCCCGTGATATCAGGCTATCCTCACAAGGTCTCAGTCCTGACAAACAGGAGTCGAGGAGGAACAGTGGTCGCGTGCGCACCATTGCTGTTTTCAGGGCCGTAACACACGTGTGCAGAGGACAGAGGCCCTGTCTGGGGCAGGGCTGGCTGGGCTCCAGGTGGCAATCCCGCCCTTTTCCTCCATAACCTCACCGGGGTGGGTGGTCACCCACAGAACCCGACGTACGGCGTTAGACCGGTGCAGGACCTTGGTGGGGAGAGGGGGCGGTTCTGGGCATTTCTGATCCCTGCTGTACGTGCTATGCCTGGAGGGCTGGCCAGGCCGGCCGCGGAAACCCCCAGGCGGCAGGAAGCTGCTTCCTGAGCTGTGCGGCTGCGGGCCACTGCTGGGCACCCTCTGCTTTTGCTGAGGTTGGCGGGTGGGCTCCTTGGAAGGGAGCGTTGAGAATGGGGCTGGGGAGCGGGGCACCGTGGGAGGGAGGCAGGCTCCGGGCAGGACGGGCCCAATGGCCCGTGGCTCCTTCCTCTCCCTCCCAGGTTCGACTTCTCTGTGACCGTGTTTGCGTTCCTGGGACTGCTGGCTCTGGCCTTCAACATGGAGCCCTTTTATTTCATAGTGGTCCTGCGTCCCCTCCAGCTGCTGAGGTGACGGGGCTGGGGCTGGGGAGAGGCGGGCAGGGGGAGGGTGGGAAGGCCTGGGGACTGATCTGGGAAGTGGCCGGAAGGAGCCAGAAGGTTCGCAAGCCTGGTGTCAGAGACTCACCCTCCTATGACGGCACCCGGCCCCTGTCGCCTTCCTGTGGGGATGTGCGGCCCGCCCGTCTCCTCCCGTCACCGTCACCGGGACCAGTAGCCTCTGACTGTGGAGGAGAAATGTGGCCCGCGGCTTGGGTGAACCCGGCCTGCGGTGAAATCTGCTGTAGCCACGGAAACAGACATGCTCAGAGTCATAAACCAGAAGGCCATGGCCCCTGATGGTGCGAGGGGCACGACCCCATACATGGCCTTCCTGGGAGGAGAGGTGGAGGTGTGGGGGCAGCCAGGGCAGTGTCTCTAGAAGACCCTGTGGCCATGCCCCAGGGTGGTGGCCGGGGTCAGGCGAACGTCTGTGTCCTCCCCACGCAGGGCGTCCTTCCTTTACCGATGACCCGTCCCTCGCCAGGCTCCTCTGTGGGCGTGGCTTCCGGTCCCTTCTTTCCGAGGTTTGCCACCCCGTCCCGAGCCAGGCCTTGCCCCTCACAGAGCCTCCTGGCTCCAAAAGAAAATTGCGGCAAATCGCCGTTAGCGAGAGACTGGGGGGACACGGCGGGTTCCGGGTCCCTCCGGGGAGGGCCATCCAGCCTTGGTGTCCCGGCCCCACCGCTGCCCCTTCCCAGGGCCCCGAGGGCCACCGGGCCTGGGGCAGAGAGGCCCCCCGGTCGAGGAGCGGGGCTGCGGCCGTGCCGGCCCCTGAGCGCCACCTGCTCTCGTCCCTCAGGTTGTTCAAGCTGAAGAAGAGGTACCGCAACGTGCTGGACACCATGTTTGAGCTGCTGCCGCGCATGGCCAGGTACTGCCCCGCCTCTGGGCTCCAGGGCCAGGCGCCGTGAGGCTTGTGCCCCCGAGGGGGCGGCTGGGCAGCCGTCGGGGGGGGGGGGGGGCGCCGGGCGGGGCGGGGGGAGGCCCGGAAAGGACTGACGCGGAGAGTCTGACGGGTCTCCAAGGAGCTGAGATGTTGGCCACCACGCGTCTCCCTGGCGCCACTTCTCTCCTCTGACCTGTCTGAAATATCTAGTAGGGAGGGCAGGGAGCTGTCAACTCACTTACCGCCTGTGTCTACGTTCACAGGTAAGGGGTCACCTGTGAGTCTACCTTCACAGGTAAGGGGTGAATCTCTGGTGAAGGGGCATCTGTTCCTAGAGTCCTGATTCGAGCCGTTTTTGACCCCAGACCTGAATCACGAGGCCCCTTCCCTGCAGGCACTTTCCAGCTGGTAAACCTGGCTAGGGGCATGCCTGTCTGTCAGTCAGCTCAGTGGGTCTGAGGACGCCGGGGCCGCCGGAGGCGCTGGGCTCTCCTGCCTGGCCCTAAGTCGCCCTGTCCCTTCTGACCCTCCTCCCCAGCCTGGGCCTCACCCTGCTCATCTTCTACTACTCCTTCGCCATCGTGGGCATGGAATTCTTCTGCGGCATTCTCTACCCCAACTGCTGCAAGTGAGTACTCGGCGGGGCCCGGCCCTGCCCGCCCCCCAGCGAGCCTGTGTCTCTGCCGGGGTGGGGGGGGGGGGCCCGAGCCAGCCCCACTGAGCAGGTCGCCCCCAGCTCAGGGGCCTCGGGCACACCTCTCCCAGCCGCGACACGCTTTCAAGGCCTGGGAATCCCTTGGCCTTGCTTTCACTGGCTCAGTTCAGCGCAGTAGCTAAGCGAGGGACCTGGGATCAGAGAGGGCTGTCTCTGAAGCAGTGACATCTGAGCAGGTGTCCCTGTCCCCAAGCAGGCCTCTGTCACCTCGCCCTTGGGGCTGAGGCGGTCTTCAGGCTGCTGCAGAACCAGGAGCGGCCTGGGGCTTGGGGCCCGAGTCCCGTGGCTTCCTCCCACTTGTCTGGGGGCGGGGGGGGGGGGGCTGGGCAGACACATCATCTCCGGCGGCCTGTTGGCATGAGACAAGTGGACACCCGCAGGAAGGCCTCTGGGGACAGGGGTGGAGCGCACAGCCTCCACGACCTCTCCCTTTCTGCAAGCCACCACATTGAAAGCATTAACTCTGGATTCGCAGTGTTCTCTTTAAAATCTGGCCCGGGAGGCCTCAAGCACAAACTCCTTCCTAAGACGCTGGTAGCCCTTCCGAGCGTCAGGCTGAGCCCAGAACCAGAGGCCGATAGCAGGAGGCCCAAACTTTTTTTTTTTTTTTTTAATGTTTTTGTTTAGTTTTGAGACAGAGAGAGACAGAGCATGAGCAGGGGAGGGGCAGAGAGACAGGGAGACACAGAATGCGAAGCAGGCTCCAGGCTCCGAACTGTCAGTGCAGAGCCCGATGGGGGGCTTGAACCCACGGACCGTGAGATCGTGACCTGAGTGAGCCAGAGTCGGACGCTCAACCGACTGAGCCACCCAGGCACCCCGGCGCCCCAAACTTTATGGTGCCCCCGTCACCAGGGCACTACCTGCTGAACAAGTTCCCTGGGGGCCCCGGGACCAGAGGTGTAGAATTTCTGGCATGAATGTTAACAGATCAGCCATGAAGGACCGGAAGGAAGGCAGAGAATAAGCTCTCAGACAGGGACGACCTTTCGGAGCACTCCAGCCAGGCGAGGAGCTCCCGCTCCGTGCGCACTACCCCGCACACAGGCTCTAGAGCAGATCCCAGCCTGGGGAGAACCCTTCCCAGCTTCTCCCTCCGGTAGCTGGGAGGGAGAAGGCTGCTGGTAGCAGAGAAATGCCAAGTGGACACAGAAAAGCAGGGGGCAGGCCTAGGGGCTCCCACCAGCACCCAACAGGTGAGAGGAGCCCAGGGCTTCCCTTGAGCCAGGAACATGGGCGAGGATGCGGGGGGCTGGGCCGGGACAGATGCTCCCTGCCCGGACCTTGGACTTTTGTCCTCTGTCGAGGTGGCCCATTTCCCTGTGACTTTCCCTCTGCTTCCCTGGCCAGTACCAGCACAGTGGCCGACGCCTACCGCTGGCTCAATCACACCGTGGGCAACGGGACTGTTGTGGACGAAGGCTACTATTATCTCAATAACTTTGACAACATCCTGAACAGCTTCGGTGAGTGTAGGGGCCCCGAGCAGGACAGTCCCCGGGGCACACCGCCTCTGTCACCGCAGGCCCCAGACACGGCGGAGCAGAGCTGTCTGAGGCCTCCCCTCCCCCAGCCGTTTGCCACACTCTCCCGAGTCCCCTCGAGCCTCAGTGGAGCCTGTGGTTTGCCCGGTCCCAGGGGTGCGGTCCAGGCCAGACGCGAGCCCTCACTCACCGCCAGGTCTCACTCCTGGGAGCAGAAGAGCCCCGCGCTTTGCCGGAAGGGGTACAGCCCGATGCTGGGGACCCCACCCCCCGTCACAACCCCACACCGCAGGGTGGGGCGCAGCCACACCAACCTGCCACGGTGCCTGCACTGACCCAGGCTCAGGCCCACACAGCTCTGCTCCTGCAGAGCTCTGCTCCGTGGAGAGGCCGGGGCAGGAGCAGGGCATAGGTCAAGAGGAAGGGGAGCCCCCTCGGGGCATCCCAGATCTCTACCGAGCAAGGTCTGCCTGCTCTTTCCCCGCCATCCACCCCCAGCCCTGGTTGGTCACAGGCAGCTGAGGCAGGAGGCACGCCCTTTTGGGGACAGGCCAAGTTTGCCGCGCTTCCTGTGGGGTGGGAGTCGGGGGGTGGGGGGTGGCGCTCACTTCTGGAACTCACAGCCCAAGCTGGCAGGTGGGATGCCATCAGTTAGGTGCACGGTACCCAGGAGAGGCGGAGACAGGCCACCTGAGACGGACTTTGAAAAAGCGAGCCTGATCAAAACACTCCTCCTCCTCCCTTCCCTTTGGCAGTGACCTTGTTCGAGCTCACAGTTGTCAACAACTGGTACATCATCATGGTAAGGACCTCGGTCAGCTCCTGGGGGGGCGTCTTCCCACCAGCCTCTGAGACCACCTGTGGTCTTGCCCGGCCCTGGATGGGATGCGTCGCTCTTGTGTTCCCCGATGGGGTCCTGGGTCACACAGGGTTGGGGTTCTGCCGAGAGCCCACTGTCGGGGCTGGGCCCCAGGAGCCGCCCCTCTGCATCTGCTAGACATGGGTTCCATCCCTGCCCCCCGTACAGCCCCTGGCGGCCAGGAGATGCCCATTAGCCTGTGGGTTTCCGTCCTCCCCCCCACTGTGGCCGGGGCTCTTCGGCCAAGGGGTGGTGTGGCAAGGGTGGTTGGCTTTTGTTTCCCATTCCCTAAACCCTTCCGAGTGCCACTGCCTCTTAGAGCACAGACCGCCCGCGTTAGTCTTGAACCCCGCGGTCCTGGGGAGCATCCGGGCCTCATGCAGCACAGAGGAGTTCTGAGACCCGGGCAGTGAGGTCCCCCTCCTGTGTCTCCCACAACCCAAGGCCAATCAGGCAGGGTCTGTGTAGAGCCGGCCATGTGGGGGACCACGGAGGGGCCCGGGTACACGGCGACCCGGCCCCACCCAGGCGCCTGCTCACTGGCTGCCTCCCTGTGTCCCCAGGAAGGTGTCACCTCTCAGACCTCCCACTGGAGCCGCCTGTACTTCATGACTTTCTACATCGTGACCATGGTAGGTCCCCGGCCCCAGCACGCCCTTCGCCCCTCGCCCTTCACTTCTGAGTCTCCGGCTGCCCCTGCAGGGTGGTGGCAGCCCGGGGAGGAGGGGCCCGGCCGGGCAACGGGCATCGACGGGCTCTGCTGAGTGCAGGCCCCACGGCAGCTCACGCCCCCTGCCCCCCGCCAGGTGGTGATGACGATCATCGTTGCCTTCATCCTCGAGGCCTTCGTCTTCCGAATGAACTACAGCCGCAAGAACCAGGACTCGGAAGGTCTGTGCGGGCAGCTGCGGCCCACGCGTCCCCCGCTGCCCACCCGGCTGGCTGCCCCACTGTCCGCGTCTTGGCTGTCCTCTTCGGCTACTTGTCCAGGCCTCTGGCAGCTCAGCTGATACCTGTCTGGCTGACCTGTGACATCCCTCATTCACGCTGATTTTCACGCACGTCACCACCGAAGAACGCCCTCGATCTCATTTTTAGAATAAAAACGTTACGTGTCTGAGATTAGAAAAATCACCCAGCAGGGACAGGCTTCCTGCGAGCACAGCCGCCCTCTGCCCCGCCTCCCTGCGCCTCCCAGACACTCGTCACCCTCTTTGTCATCACCTGCGTCCACAGTGTCGTTCTAGACTTGAGGGGCGTAAATGTCGCGCCGGTGGCTCCTCCTGCAGCTTCGGTGCTCGCAGCCCTGATCACCGGCTCGCCTGTTCCAGGGTGCAGGGCTGACGCGTACTGATCATTCTTGCCCCGTCCTCCAGAGCCACCACATACCGATTACTCGTCTCCAAATCGCGGTCCCCTCAGGCCACGGGATCATTTGCTGTTTGCCCAGACTCCCTGCCATAACCTCTGTCCCCTAGAAGCTGCTGGCCCAACCAGCCGTCCTGCCAGCCGCAGCAAAGGGAAGGGAAGGGAAGGGGCAGGACGAGAGTGCCACACGGCAGGGGGTGGGGGGTGCGGTTTCGCTCAGAGAGAGAACCTCGGGACCCCCCCCCCCCCCCCCCGGGGCAGCAGGGAGGATGGCTGAAGTGGACCAAGGCAGACCGGGGGCTCTGAGCCCCAGGCTCCTTCCCAGCGCCGGCTCCCCTCCCACAGTTGACGGAGGCATCACCCTGGAGACGGAGATCTCCAAAGAGGAGCTGGTTGCCGTCCTGGAGCTCTACCGGGAGGTGCGAGGAGCCACCTCGGACGTCAGCCGGCTGCTGAAGGTCCTCTCTCAGATGGAGAGACACGAGGTGAGGAGCCTCAGGGCCGCTTCCAGCGGAGGGGGCGGGTTTGAGCTTCGCGTAGGCCCTCCCCCACCGTGCTCCCCTCCGGCCAGCTCGGGCAGTCCCTAAGCCTCCGCCCTTCTTTAGCAAAACTCCGTGGTGTTTCTGGGACGGAGATCGAGGACCAAAAGTGACCTGAGCCTAAAGATGTACCAAGAGGAGATTCAGGTAGGAGCGCCCCTGCCCACGCTGCCTCGGCCCTCGCCCCGGCCGGCTCCTGCCTGGGGGTGGGCCTCCCGGCTGCCGGGCGGGGCCGCCCTCCCAGCCCCGTCCCCCCGAGTGTGGAGCGGCGCTGGCTAAGGGGGGGGGATCGGGGCCGTCCGTCGGGGCCGCCGCCAGTGGCGTCTGGGACTCAGGGTCGGGCGGGATGTGGGCTCAACCGCGAACCCTCAGTCCTCCCCCAGCACAAGCAGCTGTGGTGTGCTGTTTCCCTACGGCACGGCCACCAGGACGTCACCTCCCTTCCTCGCTCTGAGCCAGAACCGCAGGTGCAGCGTGTCCCGCAGGAGACAGATGGGCACGAGGGGGTGCGGGGGCCGTGCTGCGCAGGCCAGGGCGCCTCTCCTCAGGTCCATCGGGTTCTGCCGTGTCCTTGGGTCTCTTGGCTCTTTTGGCTGTTTGGGTTTTTGTTTTTTGGTTTTTTTGGTAATGTTTATCTATTTTGAGAGAGAGAGAGAGAGTGAGCACAAGCAGGGGAGGGGCAGAGAGTGAGAATCCCAAGCAGGCTCCACACTCAGCACAGAACCGGACGCGAGGCTCGAACCCACAAACCGCGAGATCATGACCTAGCTGAAATCAAGTATTGGATGCTTAGTTGACTGAGCCACCCACGTGCCCGTTTGGGGTCTTATTTTTGTTCTCATTTAAGAGAAGGGAGAAGTTTTATATATATATATAAAGCCTTCTGTTCGGTCTCCGGGGCCCAGGGCTCGGGGGACGGTCTCCCGTGCCGCTTGCGTGACGGTGCCGTTGCTGGCATTCCGGCAGCTGAAAATCCTGTTTTCACTGGGACGGTGATGACCAGTGTCCACGCCCAAAAGGCAGGGAGGCTGCAGTCCCCAGAGCTGAGTCACGCGCTCTCTGTGAAAACGCCAGGGGCAAACAGACACGTGGCGGCTCAGGAAGCAGGAGTCACAGGGGCGCGAAACCAGCAGGGGCTTTGGCTTCGTGAAACCCGGGGGGAGAGTGCCGGTCCGTTCCCGCCTGTGGAAGGGGGGCCATCTCCGGCCCAAAGCAGAGGAGACGGCTTCACGGGGGCACGCGCTCAGCTGCAGGCCTTGTCCTTTGTCCTCTGCCCGTCCGTCCACTCCCAGCCTCAGTTCCCCCCCCCCCCCCGCCCCGTTCAGTCCTGGGCCACAGAAGAAGCCCATCTCAGTCTTTTTTTAAGCCGTCAAGTTCTGTGGTTCAGACTCTTTAAAAACGTTAAGGGAGGTTTTTTAATTCCTCGATACCTGAATACCCATCCCTGCAAACCGTGGGTGACGTGACAACGGTCTTAGGCAGGTGGCATTTTTTTTTTTTTTTTCCAAAATGCTTTCACAGCCTTATTGGAGGGCATGCAGGCAACGTGGGAGTTAGGGGAGGTGCTTCACCCAGTTCATCTGGCTTTTCTGCAACTTCTGAGCCTCGCTTTTCTCAGGTGTTTCACGAGGACACCGTTCCTGCCAAGCCCAAAAGGGGCGACAGCGGGGAATCCCTTTGTGAAGGACAAGAGATTGGGTTCACAGAGGATGATTACTAAGTGCCTGGGCTTCTCTTAAAGAGTTGATATGTGCCAAGGAGAATGTTTCCAAGGAGGTGTGCAAGCCTGTAATTAATAAGGGAAAGATTTCTTTCTTTCTTTGTTTTGAGAGGGAGGGAGAGAGAGAATCCCAAGCAGGCTCCACACCATCCACGCAGAGCCCAACGCGGGGCTCGAACTCGTGAACTGCGAGATCACGACCTGAGCTGAAATCGAGAGTCGGGCGCTAAACCGACTGAGCCACCCAGGCGCCTCAATAGGGAAAGATTTCACTGTAATTTTTCTGTTTGGGCCATATTCCGGATTCCCAGTAGGTCCAGGGCTCAGGGGACCCTGCGGTCACTGTTGGGTGACTTGCAGCCCCTCCCCCTCCGTCCTGAGGCCCCTGTTGCCCACTGTGTGCTGGGGTGTGGGGGGGGGGGGGGGGGGGGGCAGGGCTGGCGGGGAGGAGTGCAGCCGGCTCAGCGCCCTGTCTGCGCTCTGCTCTAGGAGTGGTTCGAGGAACATGCCCGTAAGCAAGAGGAACAGCGGCGACAGCTCAGCGGCAGCCGCCAGGCCCCCTCCACCCCGCAGCTCCCAGGCAGCCGCCAGCGCTCCCAGACCATCACCTAACCCCAGCCTGCGGCAGCCATCCCTTCTATGCAATAACACAATAGTATTATTTTACTACGATGTATTGAAGAAAAAAAAAAAAAAGGTGTGTGTGTGCGCGCGTGCACACACACACGCACACACACACCCATATATATGCACATATTTATATATAGGAAGAGAAAAAGACAAGACGGGGTTTGCTGTGCAACCACCTTGCCCTGTCTTCCTTAACCCCAGAAGTCACTTTGGTTTGGGGGGCGGTCAGGCCACCGTGAGCTCTTCCTAATGTGGAAAGTTCCAGAAGGCCTCTTCAGAAGAAGAGCACTTGGATAGATCCTGCCGATCTCTGCAGGGCTCGCCTTCAAAGTGGGCCAGCCCCTCCCCAGGCCAGAGCCAGACCGTCTTCCCGATGCTGCTCTCACACTCACGTCCCAGCTGACAGCTTCCCCAGTAACTTTCCCTGTGGCCCGCGTCACGGGGTTTCTGTGCCCTGCTTTAGGGACGAAACCACTTAGGATGGAAAGAACCTACATCCTCGGGGTTAGTATTTCTATATATATGATAATGTAATAGAACATTCCTTTGGGGGAGCAGTGCCTAGGTCCTAATGGAAAGAGTAATCAAGGGGTGTGATTATACCCGTGTGGTCAGATCCCAATTAGCCGGCGCTGGGCAGCGCGAGATTGTGCGAATTTCACATCCTGGCTCTGTAAGCCTTCTCTCCCACATCCCACGCTTCCTTCGGTTTAACCCTTGTTGCTGCAAATCCTGACATGGCCTCCTTGAGAGCCTCGGCCCAGCGGGAGGAGGAAAGCGAGAAGAGGCCAGGCTGACGGCTACCACCCCGGACCAGTTCCCGAGATGGGCTTTCTCCACCAAGTCCCTTTTCCTTGCGATCGTCTTGTTCAAGCAGAGACACATCTTGGGTAACACGGGATTCTGCTAAAGACAGCGGCAGCCCCTTCACATCGTGCATTAGGTTCTGCTGCTGGGAAGGGGCCTACTGGGACGTCCACAGCAGCCCTGTGGCTGGGCCCCTGCCAGTCCACGTGGACCGCTCCCCCCCCCCCCCCGCGCCTTGAGCAGTCACCTCCGTGGACTCGACCGAGGCCAGAACGGGGGCGGGGCGGGGGTGGGTGGGTGGTGCACAAGTAGGTCGGGTTGAGCTCTCGGTTAACCGAGCTCCCCCGTGTCTCGTGGGAGTGCTCGCTGAGGTCGGCATGGCTGGGGCAGGGCCGGTGCTCGAATCCAGAGAAGGCGGTTGGGGGGCCGCTTCAGTGGGCGCGGCAGAAGCGGTGTCAGAGCACAGGGAGCTCCAAGGTCAGCTCTCCTGGGCTGCCGACCCAGCCTGGGCTTCCTGCCCCTCCCCCGGCTTCCCAGCTGCCTCCACTGCCTTCCAGAACTTAGCAAGGTGGGTGGGCAGAAGGTCCTCGGCCTGATCCCAGGGGTGCCATGCTGGCTCGCCCCCTTCCCCCCAGTCTCTCCCCGGCCATCTGCAAGGCCGAGCCTTCTCGGGCGGCCCCGATGACGCTGCACAGCTGTGCCCCTCCCGGGGGGGGGGTGGCTTTGTTTTTAAAGCACAGCCCTTTGGGGAAACAATGAACCAGTGAGACCTCCATGGGGCATCAGGAGACTGGCATCGTCCTCTCCGGCTCTGGAGGGGCACCAGCCAATCCAGGCAGCCCTGCACCAGGCCGTAACCCTCTGCCCTCTCCAGAGAAGGAACTTTATTTATTTGCACAATTGGGTGCCTTTTAGCATTTGTGTATTGAAATGGGTATTTTGGAAGCAGGAGTCGAGGGACAGCTTACAAAGGAGGATAGGTCCCCTGCCCTCAGTGCCTGGGCCTCATTCTAGTCCCTTCCCCCCGGGAACCGGGGAGGGGCCCCAGGGTCGTTGAGGCCCCCGGTGTGGGGGATGGGATGGATGCCGCGGGCCAGACTCCCGTTGGCAGTGGGCGCCCTTGTCATTGAGGCTAAGGACGGCTGGCCCCTGGGGGTCACCCAGGACATCATGCAGCTCGCATGCCGTCACCTCCCACGTCACAGCTGAATGAAACCGAGGTCCGCCTCGCCAGCCCGCCCTGGGCCCCGCAACCTGCCAGCAGCCGCGATGGCACTGTGCCCTGCCCCGCTTTGGGGGCACGCCATCTGGTCCCTCCTCCTTGCTTCCCTCCCCCCACCCAGCCTTACTCCACACCATGTGACAATCATTTTGTATGGATAGCGGGAGCGACGCTGCAAGGTTTTGTACGTCGGTGTTTTGTTACCTAGAGAACCCGCCGTGTCTCCGGATTTGTGGCACATTAATAAAGGCCTCTGCTTTGTAAACGTGGCTGCCGCCTCGTGACTTCCGTCAGGTGCCGTCCCGTGGCTTCCCGTATTGTGGGGAAAGGGGGGGGGGGGGCTCGTCCATGGTTGCCCCTGACCGCCCACCCCAGCCCCACCCCTGGACGTGCCACAGATCCATCAGGCCCAAGAGCCTTTGGCCCTGGAACCAGCCGCTCGTCACCTGGCCCAGGGAAGGAAGAACCGGTAAGAGCTGGGCGTATCCCTTTCTGTACACTTGAAATATTTAATGACTTTTTCACTGGAAAAAAGACAGTTGGACCCCTTTGCCACCGCCGGCATAAGGCGGCCGGGCAAACTGAGAACGTAGGTGCTCCTTGGAAAGTCAGGTCAGCGGCGGACAGCGGGAAGGCACTGGGGAGCACTCATTCTGTCCCCGGAGCTTTCGGGCATTGTGACCCCGGCCCGGGGCTCCCCCTGAGGTAGGCACAGGGCCACGGTCAACGGACTCCTGTTTCACAGCTGGGGAAACCCAAGCTCAGGGCACAGAGGCGCTTGCGACAGTCGGCAGACGGTCCCGGAGGTAGAGTCGAGGGCTGTGCCGTCCAGGACGGTGGCCGCTGAGGGGGCCAGAGCCACGTGCTGCTAGTTTGGGGCCACTGAGCCATACGTATGGTACCACGAATTTCCCCCCGTTTGCTTTGGCTTTTATTAACGTGGCGACTGGAAATCTCAAAGGCAGGCAGGTGTCTCCTATTCCATTTCTGTCGGACGGTGCAGCTCTAGAACTCAGCCCCGATGGCCCGAGGTGTTGTGCCCGCCCTCTGAGTCACTCTGGCTAAGCCCGGGCTTGGCAGCGGTCTGAGTGAGCCCTGAGAAGATGCGGGAAGGCAGCAGAGCGTGACTCCAGGCCCCGGACACGCCCGTGGTCTTCCAGTAACAGCTTGGAAGGCACTCCGTCATCCCCTTCACCCCCAACCCCTGCCTCCGAGAGGCTCCGCCGATCATCCAAGGACGTGTGCCTTCTGTCTGCAACTCTGTCCACAGCGAGGCCCGGTCTCCGACGTCGGGAAACAAGGCTTAGCTGGTCGCCCCGCCCAGGGCGGCGGCCGGGAACCTCCAGCCCCATTCACGGGCCCCCCCGGGGTCCGACTTCCATCTTTCTGCCTGCAGTGACACCTCCCGGCCACCAGGTGGCGCCGGCCACGCGGCGTCACTCACACGCTTTTCAGGTGAATCACCCCAAATTCGGTAAGCAGGGCCACCACGAGGAAGCTCACGTAGAAGAGGAGCAGGCAGAAGCCGTAGACTTTGTTCAGCTGGAAGCACTGCAGTGGGACCGAGACCAGGGAGCAGACGAGGCTGAGGCCCAGGGCGCCCGCCAAGACCCACACCAGCAGTCCGTCTGGCTCCAGCTGTGGGGGGGATCGGGGGGAGAGGCGGGGTCACCGCGGCCACCAGTCCGTCACCCACCCCTCGCCAGGTGCGGGAGCTCTGGCCCCGTGGGATGGCACGCCCCGCCCTCAAGTTCCACGCTCTGAGCCACCTGCCTAACTGGTGGTCACTTGCCATGGTAACCCTAGGAAACTAACACGGTCTGTTACATACGCACGTTCCGTGCAGGTGGTGGAAAGTTCTCCAGCGATACAGAAGAGCGAAAAGAAGTGAATGACCCTCTCCCTGCTTCCCTGCCTCCTGGACTTAGCATTCACCTAACATCCACGGGGGGACTCGACAACTGGGTGCTGTGCTGGTGTTTTCACCCACTCCACGTAGCCTCTCATCTGTGCGTCGGGGTAAGGAACCTCCCCCGACGACCTGTGAGGGGAGCGTCTTCACCCCAAGGCACAGGCGAGGAAACAGTAATTGGTGCCAGAGCCCACGTCCACGTCCAAGCTCTTAACGACGACACCCTATCCTGCCTCCCCGCCCAGGGACGAACATGCACACACGCGTGTGGATCCACACACGGAGACCTGCACGTCCGTCCCGAAACCAGAAACGGAATCGTAGGCAAAGTAGTGCTTAAGAGCAGCTGCGTTTTCCACCCAACACCAGCCCTTGGCCATCCGTCCGTGATGCCTTCCATCCCTAAACTCCGCACAAAGGCAGTGGAATGCACACACACACACACACACACCCACAAAGAGCAAGAGAAAGGAAGAAATCGGCCCCTTGGGGAGCCAACCCTAAATCCTCATTAACTGGAACTGCCCGGGATGGATCTGAAAGAAACCTATTAAACCGTGAAGCGTCTAAACAAAATTTGCAGCCCGTGTTTACCTTTTAGAAAAGCAAACTTTCCAAGCAGTCAGTAGCTATTTGCTTGTGGGCGTGGCTACCTCGAGGCTGGCCCTGCCGCCAGCTAATTCAGGCCCCCTGCCCGCAAGAGTCACCGCCAAGCAGAGCCCCTCAGGGAAAGCATGGGGACGGTTCCCATTGATAACGCCGCCTTTCAGCCCCACGGCACCCCAGCTGCTCTCGCGTGGGGGCCCGGGCGGTGGGTCCTTAAGAACAGAGATGCCCGAGGCACGATGCGAACTGGTGGCCGGGCGGGGTCGAATCTGCCTCCCGCCGGCTTTCCCGTTTGCCCTGAGCAACGTTTGAGACTCGAGAAAGTTCCCCGTGGAATCCTGATTTCTTCTCTAGAAAATGTGGGACTACCTGGCCACATGAGGCCACGTGAATCACCCACACGTTTTTGGTTGCCTCCCTGGTCCTGGGTAAGGGCCGACGTTTTCAACCTTGTTTGGAACAGGGTTTCTCAAGCCCTCCTACCTTCATCCGTCCCCAGGGAGCTGCTTTTAAAACGCAGTTTCCAGCCCCCACCCGCTGGAACGCCTGCGACAGGAGGTCTCATGCACCCCTCGGGCATCCTTGAAGCGTTAAGAACCTCCACTCAGTGCGTCTCGGAACCTTCTCCAAATCTGCCAGGCTCCCTGCTGGGGCTGACTTAATCCTCCCTCCTGGCCTGTCCTCTGTGGGCAGTTTGGGCAAAGGGGTTCGGCCTGGCCCTTGCCTCACGCATGCTATCCAGGAAGCTTGTGGGGGCGCCATCTCACCCAGTTCCCAGGTGAGGAGACTGAGGCCCAGGGATGTGCTAACTCACCCCAGAGTCACACGCAGGAGACTTAAAGTGATTGCCCGGGACATAAATCCAAGGGCCTTCCTGACCCCCTGCTCCCACCACCCCCCCCCCCCGACCCCCGCCCGCAAGGCTGTATCCTAATTAACCTGGGAACTTGCAAAGAATACATTTTTTTTCAACCCTGCATTCAGGCTATTTTAAAAATATTCTACACATTCTGACTTGTCACAAGTTCAGGTAACACCTCTCCCCAGCAAGCATATGCCGCTGAGACGGGAATGTTCTCGCACTGGGGGACAGGAGAAAGAGGAGAGAGAAACTCCGATCTTGACCTCAGGGCCGTGAGTTCAAGTCCCGCGTGGGACTCCGCACTGGGTGTGAAGGCTGCTTTAAAAAAAAAAAAAAAAAAAAAAAAAAGGAAGAAAGAAAAATCCCAGAAGGGGCCCCTTGCCCAGGGGTCCGGCCACTCACCTTGACCTCCGCGTGGCTCCTGGAGATCTGGAGCAGGCAGCCCAGCCCTACTCCCACCAGGATATCTGCGGCCCGCTCAGGAAGTTTGCTGGAACAACGCCCCACAAACCCCAACCCCACGCCCCTCGGCGTCCCTTGCGGTCTATGCACCCCCAGCCCCCCCAGACCCTGAGGGACCCTTTCCAGTTTTAGCCCCTTTAATGTACATTTCTCACTCAAACTGCAAGGAGGAAATGAGTTTGCAGAAGTGCTTGGTCCCTGGTAAGCACTGGGCTTCCCTGCGGCTAGGGGAGGCGACCTGTGACGGAGCACGGGTCAAGGCCATCTACAGGTGTCGGTCAAGGGACGCCGCTCCGGGCAGGGCTCCTTCCTTCCCACCCCAACCTGAGGGCTCAGGAGAGGCCACAGCGAGAAAGCCAGGACCAGGTCTCAAAGGGCCACCCCCCGGAAGGCCCTGGCCGGCCAAGGAGTGACAAACGGCCAGTCCCCGCCCACGTCTGCTGGGCACACGTTATGTGCCGGGCACCGCCCTGGGTGCTTTACCCCGTCATCAGTCTCCACGCCAACCCATTCTGAATTTACAGACTGCTGAGGTTCGGAGAGTAAAGTAAGATGTGTGCAAAGCCCCGAGGTCACACGGCTGGCCTGGCGAGTGGTGAGCCCTTTCTTCTCAGCCCCGGGGGGGGGGGGGGGGGGGGGGCTCGTCCTTGTCTTTCCTGCACAGACCGGGGCGCGGTGAGTTACAGCCCCCAGGCCAAGCGGCCCGCAGGCCGCTGTTATAAATAAAGTTTTATTGGGACAGAGCCACACCCATTCATTTCCGTATTGCCGATGGCTGTTTCCACACGACCACAGCAGAGTCAGGTGGTGGCAAAAGAGGTTGGCAGGGCCCACAAAGTCTAAACTATTTACTCTCTGGCCCTTTAAGAAAAAGCTGGCCACCCCCTAACATCTACAGACCACGATGTCCATAAGAAGGAGGAAGAGGGTCTTCCAAAGGGCCCGCATAAGCTCGGCATGGGGGCGTCTACGAAAAAGAGTATCTGCCGTCCACTGGGGGCTCACCAGGCACCAAGCATTTCTGTCACCTCATTCAATCCTTACAACAGCCCTTCTGAGGTCAGTCCTCTCAGCACGCCCATTTTACAGATGAGGAAACTAAGGCTCGGGCAGCTACGCCACCTGCCCAGGGGGTACAGCAAGGGCCAATCGCAGGGGTGGGGCGCCGAGCACGCCCATGGCCCTCGGAGGCTGGGCCACCAGAGCCGAGGGGAGGGCGGCCCCATGAAGGATACTCAAGATGATGCCGCCGAAACAGGCTGCGAAGGCCATCCGCGGGTAGCCCTGGCGGGCCAGCGTGAAATCTGAGAAGGCGTCTGCATGGAAACGAGAGACCCCCTTGAGGGGCGGGGAGTGGCCCTCCCCCTGGCCCTCTGGTCATTCGCTCCCTAATTCTTAACCACAGTCGTTTCGGTTCAACAAACACCCACGAATGCCCATCTGGCCTTGTGGTAGCTAGCTGGGCCCTCGCCACGGCCTCCCACGACATGATTCCCATCCTTCATTCTTTCTGTCCCATTCCCTCCCACCGTGGTGTGACATGCCATTACGGCAGCACACATAGCACCTTTATGCAATTAGAGAAAGGTACCCTGAAAGGTGAGTGGAAGGAGATGTGGATTTTAGCCCCCCTGACTCCTTGTCTGAATGCTCTTGTGCAGTGCACAACCTGGCCAACCCTACCCGGCGGCAGCAGTTAGAGAAGGGTATATGGGTTGCGTGTGTGAAGCCCGCTAGGTGGCGTACCCCACGTACACGTTCAGCGTGGTTGGCTGTAACGGGGAGCCCCATGTCTACACATCGGACAAGGGGGAAGAGGCGAGGGCTTCTACAGTCTCCTGGCCCAGATACGGTCCAGGCCATCTCACCCCTATGACCAGTTATGGTCACTCCAGAGCAACAGTGGGCCCGAGCACATGCCCACAGGCACTCTGGCCAGGGGAGCAAAGGACAGTGAAATGCCGGCACTCATCCCAGAAGCCCACCCGGCCCTGCGTCACCTCCGATGCTGTTCCCCCAGGCCAGCAGCGTGAGCCCCAGGACGGTGTTGCTCAGCCGGAACACGACGCCCAGGGACCGCAAGATGTTCACCACCTCTGTGGCGGCTGCGTTGATCCACAGGGCGCTGGTCAGGAAGCCCAGGAAAGCAAAGAGCTGGGGAGAGAACGGTGCGCTGATGGCCCAAGGCCGGTCCCAGCAGGGATCGGCCTCAGTTCCCCCATCAGTAAAATGGGATTATCACAGTACCTACCCCCTGAGATTGTCACGAGCATAAATGAGTTACGGATTCAAGCAGCGAGTGCTTGGCACACAGTAAGTGCTCAGTAAAATGCTAGCTCAGTGTTACTCTTTTGTCATAGCTCTCTGGGCCAGAGCCCATAGACGAACTCCATCCCCATTAGCGGGGACTCCCCAGCGCACCCACCTCCCTCCGGTGCCCGCAGCTGCTACTCTGGCTCCCTGCCTTGCTCTAGACACGCCATATACACGGCTGCACGCAAACGTGGTCCTTTGTCACTGGTCTCATTCACTCCGCATCACGTCTTCAAGGTACGCTCCCTGCTGAGAGCTTGTGCCGATGCTTAAAATCCGCAATTTTTAAAAACGATAAATTAGTAAAACAAAAAAAAAAAAAAAAAGAACATTTTAAGTGAACTCTATGAGTAAACTCTGGACTACTGCCTAAAAATTCCTCAGGGTGTTGCAGGGTGAAGAGAATGGGAAAAAAACCCACCACGAACACCAGAAAATTCTATCCCTGGGACCTGGCTGTTGGAGACACAGGGGTTTCCTGCAGCAGGAAAGAGTCTGGCAATCCCTCGAAAAGTGACCCCACCGTTTCACCTAGGAATACACCCAAGAGAAACAAAACCCCCCAGCCACGCGTTTTTACGCGAAAGTTCACAGCGGCGTTACTCGTAACATCCCCAAGTAGAAAGAACGTCCGTCGCCATACGATGGATGGCACTGAGCACGAAAAGGAGAGATTCACTAATCCCTGCTCATGCCCGGAACGACCTTGAAAACACGACGCAGAGTCACAAAAGACCACATATTGTGTACGTATGTGTCTACGAAAAGTCCAGAGCAGGCGAATCCATAGGCAACAGAAGCAGACTGGCAGTGGCCAGGGGTTGGGTGACAGGCGTGGGGTGTCTTTTTTTGGTGTTGAAACGCTCCCCAACTGATAACGGTGATGGCTGCACAGCTCCGTGAATATAATAATAACCACCGAATCCCATATTTTACAGGGGTCAGTTGCATCAGGATATGTGAATTACATCTCATAAAATAAAGCTGCTCCAAAAAAGAGAAAGAAAAAAAGAACCTTCAACAGGTACAAAACTGTCCAAAGTGTGTGGGGCACCTGGGCGGCTCACTTAGGGGTCTGACTCTTGATTTCGGCTCACCGTTGGTGAGTTCAAGCCTCGCTGGGATTCTCTCTCTCTCCCCCTCTTCTCTCTGCGCCACCCCCCCCCACTCGTGCACTCTCTCTCTCTCTCTCTCAAAATAAACTTAAAAAAAAAAACAAAAAAACCCGAAAGTCTCAAAAGTGGCTTTAAAGACCTGTCATCACGGAAAGTGATTACTGGCCTAACTGCCCCGGGGAGCACGAACACACATCTTTCTGGAAGATTCCAGTGTCCCCTCATCCCACCCTGGAGCACCGGAGATTCTTACCCAGTGAAACCTGGGAGGCTCACTGTTGGATGTGGCAAAAAAGGTCACCGCAGCCAGGGCTGTGCCCACAATCACCACCACGGCCCAGACAGGAAAGAGGCCACCGATCTCGTAGATGCCGTCTGCAGAGAGGCAAGAAAGGGACTTGGGACCACTGCTTCCGCGTGGCCGCGCCTCCTGGAGGGCACACGTCTTCCCCAGAGTGAGCGAGAGGGCTGGCGGAGGAGACCCAGGGATAAAAACTCACTTGCACTCCGTCGTCGGACACGCAACGTGCCCAGTGCTGTCCCCGGGCACCGCAAGGGGACAGAGAAATTAAAGACAGAGCCCCTGCCTCAAGCTAGTCATACCGGAAAGGCAGCAGGCCCGTGAAAAGACAAGACTCTCCCCAGCCCTCTCCCGTGAGACTAGGACGGGAGTGGCTCAGCCCGCTCCCCACCACCGTCCTCTCCCACGCCGTGGCAGACATCACTAGTCAACCATGATGCTGTATGCTCTTCAGACTAAGCTTCAGGGCAGCACCACCCCACTAAATGAGCCGTGCGCTCAAACCCGCCGCTTACCCCGGACCCTGGGGCCCCGCGTCCGCTCTCTCGACAAACCCGCTCCCAAAGGAGCCCAGTGAGAGTATGTGAGCTCCGGGGGCTTCGTAGCAAAACACGAAAAGGAGAAAGCCCCACCTACGGGCAGGCAGCACACTCTGGAATTCTCCGCACGTGACCCTTTTCACCACTCGAAGGCAGTGGAGGGTTTGGCGACCCAGACTCTCCTCCTGTTCTTTTTCAGTCTAGCTCGAAGGGCCCTCCAGCGTCAGCTGGCGACAGAATTACACGAGGGAGCTGATACACAGAATCGTGTCCCCAGCATACTGTGCCGGAATCTCAGGAGGCGATTCTGACAGAACGTGGTCTGGGCTTTGGAACCTGACGCCTGGGTCAGGGGCCCCTTCCTCTGTATTGGCTAAGCCTGTTCTAGGGGAATTTTAGGAGGTGGCTGGATGTGGGGTGGTCAGGAAGGGCTTCTTCGGGCGCCGAGGACATGAGTCATAAGCAGAGAGAGGGCACGAGGGCCACAGGAGGAGAGGGGAGAGCTGGACCGGGGAGGAACCAAGCAGGTGGTTGGTATAGCATGAGCAGAAGAGGCTGGGGAAGGCGGCGGGCTTGAATGATGGCCGGCGGGGGTGGGGACTTGTACCAAGAGGCACTGGGGAGCCATGGAGGTCTTGGAGTGGAGAAGTGACCACCACATATGAAAAGTGGCCCTTCAGGAAGAGGGCTCTGGGGGTGGTCTAGAGAGGGAGGCTGGGAGGCTCTGGCGACAGACACAACACCCCCTCCGGCAGGGAGCCGAGTCTGGGGGCCCCGCTATGCGGTGCTCAGCCCAGCAGGGGGGTCACAAACGCGTTAGCCTGAACCAGAATTTCCCCAGGATGGACCTGCTGTCACCGGATGGTGTCGGTACGTGGACAAGACGCTCTCTGTCGTCTCCTTCTGGAGGAGGTCTCCAGATTCCTCCTTCAGAGAAAGTCTCCCTTGGTGCTAATGGGTCTGTGACGTCTCTGACACCTGCTGAACGCCCTCCGGAACAAAGGCCCCCGGCTCAGATGCTTAATTTTGGCTGTGCATTTACCTTGCATGTATCGGCAATGAAGCCAGTTTCCTACTGGTGCGGCTGATACAGTTTCCTTTGCGGTGAATGTAAGTTTAAGGACAGCTGATTCAAGAAAAATGTCAGATTTAACAGTACACAGAGGGAGAAAAATCAAGAAGATGGCTCATGAGTGACCGACGCCTCGGAACTACTCTTTTAAGAAGCCACAGAGGGGCGCCTGGGTGGCGCAGTCGGTTGAGCGTCCGACTTCAGCCAGGTCACGATCTCGCGGTCCGGGAGTTCGAGCCCCGCGTCAGGCTCTGGGCTGATGGCTCGGAGCCTGGAGCCTGTTTCCGGTTCTGTGTCTCCCTCTCTCTTTGCCCCTCCCCCGTTCATGCTCTGTCTCTCTCTGTCTTAAAAATAAATAAACGTTGGAAAAAAAAAAAATTAAAAAAAAAAAAAAAAAAAAAAAAAAAAGCCACAGAGATCATGAGAGCAAGGCCCCAGGGGTGCCCTGACCGGAGACGAGACCCTCCCGCTCAGTAGGGAATGAAAGGCTGAGGGACGAGACGGCTGGCACCCCCAGGGGGCGCCCTTCTCGGCTCTGGGATCACACCTTGCCCTGCTGGACAGTCTCTGTGCCCCCTCTCCCCCTGCACCCAAATCAGAGAGGAAACCCCCAGGGAACTTGGTAGCTGTCTCATGCTGACACCCGGCCATGCATTTGTCACCAGAGTCCCCCCCCACCTCCACGTGATGCCCAGGGGACAGAGGGATGGGCAGCACGTAATAGAAAGAAGCCTGCACAGCAGGAGTTGGGAGACACCTGATAACACTGGGCATTTCTTTAGCCAGAGCAGGTCGGAAAAGGCGAGGGCAGCCTGGCACAGACGGGAGAAAACTCGAATTCCCCAGCCAGGTGCCCCAGCAGGCAACAGAGGGGACGGCCGTGATTCGGACAGCAGGCACCCCCCACCGGGGACGCCCTTCTGCCATCCAGGCAACTCTGCCTTCAAAAACGTGGCCCGGAATGGGGGGGGGGGGGGGGGCGGCCCAGGACCATACTCACAGGCGCCCGACTGCAGGGTCAGGGCCAAGACCAGCGGGCTGATCACCAGGTGCAGGCAGTTGAGGGGCCGTTTCCAGTTGCCATCGTCCTTGTCGGGGTCCACAACTGGGACGGTGAGCAGCAGCAGGAACTCCACGGGCAGCTGTCAAGTGGGCGAAGGCAGACGGAGGTCACGAGGGAGGCCCGCGTCCCAGCGGGCTGCGCGAAGGCTTGGGCAGGCCCAGGCTAAGTGCCTGTATTAGTCTCCCAAGTGCCGCTGGGACACCTTTGCCAGGACGGAGTGCCTTCCGGCAAGTTCTGGGGAACAGGCTCCTAAAATCAAGGTGTCGGCAGGGCCGCACCTCTTTCTGGAGGCTCTGTGGGAGAATTCGTTTCTTTGCCTTTTCCAGCATCCAAGGCCGCCCCGCATTCTTTGGCTTGCGGCCCCCACCCGGGTCACGCCAAGCTGTGCTTCCGTTATCACATCTCGTCCGACTCCGTCCCTGCCCCCCCGCCCCCCTCCTTCCCTGGAAAGAGCCTGGTGATGACACCAGGCCCACCTGGATAATCCAAGAAAATCTCTGCATCTCGACATCCTTAATCAACAGCTGCAAATCCCTTTTTCCATGAAGGTAACATAGTCATGTTTCTAGGGAGCAGGACGTAGGCGGGGGGCGGGGGGCCATTCTTCAGCTGACCACAGCACCTCGCCCGTTGATCCTGACGACAACCCCGTGCATAGGAACTAATCTTTTCCCACCTTCCAGACAAAGAAACTGAGGCTCAGAGAGGTTACGGAACTTCTCCAAAGACACACAGAAGGGTATGGGAAGTTGGATACGGGGCCAGCTCTGACCGACTCCACACTTTGTGTTTTCAGCCAGTAACTAAATTAGATAATAACACGGACAGAGTGCTGCCGACTTGCAAACCTCAGAGACATCATGGGTTTGGTTCCCAACCACCTCACTAGAGCGAACGTCGCAACGAAGAGAGTCAAACGAACGTTCTGGGGTCCCAGTGCACATAGAAGTTATGTTTCCCCTACACCGTCGCCTATTAAGTGCACAGTAGCCCTGTGTCTACAAAAATGTACATCTCTTACTTAAGGAAATACTTTGTTGCTACAAAATGCTGTCATCTGAGATTTCAGCGAGTCATAAGCACCGACTGCTAAGCACTGACCACAGATCACCACGACAAATATAATAATAACGAGAAGTATGAAATATCGCAAGAATTACCAGAACGTAACGCGGGGCCACAGGATAAGCAAATGCTGTTGGAAAAGTGGTGCCCACAGGGGCGCCTGGGTGGCTCAGTCGATTGGGCATCCGACTTAAGCTCAGGTCATGATCTCATAGCTCGTGAGCTCGAGCCCCACATTGGGCTCTGTGCTGACAGCTCAGAGCCTAGAGCCTGCTTCGGATTCTGTGTCTCCCTCTCTCTCTGCCCCTCCCCTACTCGTGTACTCTTTATCTCTCAAAGATAAATAAACATTAAAAAATTAGGGGTGCCTGAGTGGCTCAGTCGGTTGAGCGTCTGACCGGCTCAGGTCATGATCTCGCGGTCCGTGAGTTCGAGCCCCGCGTCGGGCTCAGGGCTGACAGCTCGGAGCCTGGAGCCTGCTTCCGATCCTGTGTCTCCCTCTCTCTCTGCCCCTCCCCCACTCTCACTTGGTCTCACTCTGTCTCTCAAAATAAATAAATTAAAAAAAAATTAAAAAAAAAAAGAAAAAGAAAAGTGGTGCCACAGACCTGCTAAACACAGGCTGGCCGCGAACCTTCAACTTGTAAAAGATACAGTATCTGTGAAGCTTAATAAAGCGAGGTGCAACAAAATGGAACATGCCTGTTAAGACACGGGACCCAGCCCTCCGCATATTACTTTTTATTAAATGTCACAGCGACCGTGACAGGCTCGATACTGTTCACGATGCTCCAATCCCTTCCCGCGACAGAATTCAACACCCACACGCTTTGCCAAGTGATAGGAGTCTGCAGGATACGTCGCCCTGCCCCACTGAACTTGGCCCGTGTGACGAGCTTCGGAACAACGGGCTGTCGGCGAACGTGATGGGAGTAGAGACTTCAACCGTGCTTGCAAGTTGGCCTTGGCCTCTTCTGCCGAGACCAGAGCGCATCCCCAGCACCCACGGGCCCCAGAATGAGACGCTGGGTGGACCTACACCTCCGAACACAGCCTGAAGTCCCCCCAGACAGCCCTCAGGCCTTTGAATGAGAAAAAAAGACTGTTGTCGTAAGTCGGTGAGATTTGGGGGGCTGTTTCCTGTAGGGCATTGCTGTAGCAGCAACTCACAATACAGTCACTCCAGGAGGAGGGCACTGTATCATTGTCCCCATTTTGCTGCGGGAGGAAACTGAGGCTCAGAGGCCCCAGGTCACGATGCCACCGGAGCCACCGTGGAGGACGGATAGTGTGTGCTACGTGCCTCCTGGAACAGAGGGGCGAAAATGTCTCCGCGTTGGCGGCCTCCAGGTTCTCTCCGGGGGGATATAGGGCTGGGAGGTGAGACCCTGCCCCTTTTGCTCTGGGTGGTGATGAAAGGCAGCCGCAAACCAGCCTGGGCACCCCGCTCAGGTCTACACCTCAGGACACGGTAGCCCGGGGAAGCAGCAATATGGTCAGCACGGCTCAATCTCATTCTCGTTGGAGCTCACCTTGACCCACTCACTCACCCAGCCCCAGACCCCCGTTGCCCAGTCAGGAGGGGTCCCCTCCCCTTCTCCCTCTGTCCCAGAGGCTCTCCTTCCTCCACGGTGGGGGGCCGAGCCCCAGGTCAGGCCCCCAGCCAAGCTCTATGACTCAGTTTCCCCATCAAGTCCCAGGTACCCTATTCTGAGAGGGTCTCAGCAGACTCCAGCCCCTCCCCTGTCATTTAGCTGGAGAAGGTTGAGCGGCCATGCCCTGCCGCTGTCGTGGAGCTGTGAGCCTGGCTCCAGGGGCCCCCCTCCTACCTTGAGCACCTTGAGGGCCCTCCAGTACAGGACTTGTTCCTCCACTTCCTGTAATCCAGGGGTTGAGGGCCCGGGCCAGGATCTGAGCCGTGGTCTCCTGATAGAGGAGAAGCGGCCGGTACTCTTCGCCTGGGTGTACAAGGGGGAGTGTGCGGCTGGCTCAGCTTCTAGAAACCCCGCTCCCCTCCCCGCTTCTTTACCCCCACCCCGCCGGGCACGGAGACCAGACTCACTGTAGTCGTAGCTGTTGGAAGACACTGGTTCCACCTCAGAGTCTGAGAGCATCTCTGTAGGAGAGAGGGGTGTTTCGCGCGAGCCGGCCAGGGAGCCCGGACGCTCTCCGCCACCATTCCAGCGCGGGACAGCCCCGGGACAGGGCAGTGTCCAGGGCCCAAGTGTCCAGGCCCTCTGGAGCTCGGATTTCTCAGAATCCCTATGCACGCCCAGGATTCTTACGAGTGAAGAAAGTCTAACTCAAAAACATCTTCAAATGTAACGTAAGGGCGTTGGAAGAGGTAATTCAAACATTTGCTGACTTCAGTTTGGGACCTTCCAGAATTTGGAACCCATCCCATGTTTCTCTGTCAGTCTGGAACTTTCCTTGGAAGTCCTCTGAGCCCGGCAAAGAGGGGCCTAAAATCAAAATGGTCTTTCTCAAGTGAGGAGTCACGGCCAGCCCTAGTTCTGCCTCCGTGTGACCTTAAGGGCCCTCTCCGGGCTTCATTTCTCCCTCTTCCTCCAGCCTGATGGGCTACGATGGGTCTGGAAGACGGCACAGGGGTGATGTGTGCTGAATCGAAGGCTCAGTTGCCACCGGGGAGGAGAGGAAAAATCACGGCAGACTTCCTGTAGGGGGAGTCACCGGCACCCGTGTGTTGTTTAAGGGTCGGCTGCGCGTGCGTGTATGCACGTGTGTTGTGCACGTATTTGCGTACGTGGGTGTTACGCGCGTATTTGTGTATGTGGCAGCGACACTGGATGTGAGCCGTGACGGCTCTTGGATGTCGCCCTGGAAAGAGCACGGAGCAGGAGGGACTCGAGAACCTGGACAGGCAGCTGGGGGAGAGGCCTCACCGGCACCGGTGAAAGCGTGGAGGCGGGACCTTGGTGAGAACGGGTAGAAAAAGTACACCGAGGAGCTGGACGATGACACTGGCCTCCAGAGATCTAAGGGCGCAGCGAGGGCATCAGAGGGTGCCAGCCCCCGCCGGCCTCTCTCGGAGCTCGACCCAGAACCCTACCTGGGGTGCCTGGCATGGAAATAGACCAGGGACCTCCTCCGCTGCCATCGGTATAAGCCAGGTGCAGACAACCACGGTAAGCACATAGAACACGTACAAGCCTAGGTAGCCTGCGGACAAGGGCGCGGGCCGTCACCAAGCGGCATCCTGGCCACGGGCCCAGAGCAAAGGGCTGTCAGCTCCCCTGGTGCCTGGTGCCGCTGGTCTGTGCCAACCTAGCCCCGCGCCCGCAGGGGAAACGGCAATTCCTGGAGCCCCCACCCCACCACTCTGCTCTCCTTGGCCCACCTCCCCTTCCTGCCCCCCACGGTCTGGAAATCAAAGAAGGAGACGCCCGACACAGACAGTGGCCTTCGGACCTGAGTCGAGCGCTAAGGGCGGGTGTCCTGCTCTGCGCCCTGGGAAGCGGGAGCCCCAAGACCGCAGCCCCCGAGCTCCGGCTGTGCCGGGTTTGGCCAGCAGGGGGCCCACCAGCAAATCAGCAGGTGGCAGGAGAGGGTCTGCGGTACTCTTCCAGGCTCCCTCCCCGTGGTGCCCTGTCTCTGGCGGGGCGGGGCGGGGCGGGACCCTTTGTGACTTGTCGCTCTCGCCCTTGGTGGCACCAGGACTAGACCTCCAGTCCTCACTAGGCTCCAGCTAGCATGCCCTGCCCTTTCCGGGGCTCCTACTGTGCTGATCCCCAGATGTCTCTGCATCTCAGCGCCCCTCGTGGGTTTCCGTAACCCTTTATAAATTGTGCCTCCACCCGCGTCACCTGAGTCAGGAGTGGAACGCGTGCGCAGCAAGGACCCCGACGGCCACCGTCAGCACCCTGGCTCTATTGCTTGTTAAAATGTGACATCGTGAAGGTCTGCAACACCACCCCAGTCTCCGCCCTGCCCCCTTTGGTTATCTGAACCGTATGTTCCTTTTTTTTTTTTTTTTTTTTTTGTTCCGGCCAGCTTGAGTAGGGTTTCCCCTCACTTGGGAACCCAGAGGGACGCTGTGCCCCACTGGCCTGCCACCTGCCAGCCCTGGGTGATGGATGAGCCACCCAGCCCCGCGGCTGCTCACCCAGGGCCCATGCGAGCGTGACTCTGCCCAGGTAGAGCGCGGTGAAGGTCAGGAACACGGCCACCATGTAGAAAACGATGTCCCGGAGGAAGGGCCTGGAGGCGGCCGTGAAGGGGCGCAAGATGGCAATGCCACCGGCCACCACGGTGGTCACCAGCACACCCGCACCTGGGGGAGAGGACGGCGTGCTCAGCCCGCCCTGCACCCGCTCCCGCTGCCCCACCCCCCCAGCCGGGCCACTCTTACCAAACAGAGCCCCCAGGGCCAGGCCGGCGGTGCGCGGATCCGAGAAAGCCACCAGGGCGCTGAAGATATCAGGTGCACCGTTCCCAAAGGCCAGGAAGGTGACGCCATGGGGGGGTGTGCGTCAAGGGGACACAGACCAGGGCCCCCGGCCCGGCCGGGCCTTTCCTGGGCCACGAGCCACACCGCCCTGTCTCCCAGCCACCCCTCGGACTGCCCTCCCTCCCTCCCTCCGGGGTGCAGGCCCTGGACAAAAGGATACTGCCACATTGTGAGAAAGCTTGAGCAAGGTGCAAATGGCTGACAGGTTCGGGCAGAAACTGCGGAGAGAAAGGCACCAGTGTGGGCCTCCCCGGAGGGTGGTCCCTGCCCACCTCCTTCTCCTAAACACGGGGTCACCCGAATGCCAACGCCCCCCCGGGGGCTCTGTTCCCATCTAGAAGCAGGTCCGTGAGCCCAAGGCCAAACTCACAACTTTGCGGCGGTGACTCCCAGAATCAGAAACAGGTACAGCAGCCAAACAGCCTGGAGGGGCGCCGGAGAGGGGAGGGAGGGTTAACTCCGGCCCGGCCGCCACTGGCCCCTCTCACCAGCTCCCCGGGGCAGGGCCTCACATAGAGGGTGACGGCCAGAGGGAGCAGGTTGGGTGGGAGGCCACAGAAGATGCCCTCGAGGTAGTTGAGGTAACCCCCTTCGCTGCGGCAGTCAGGGTTGGTCCTGATGAAGTCACAGCGGTCAGAGACGTTGAGGCCGCACACCTCACGACACTGCAGGAAGGGGCGGGCGGAAAGGGGGGGGAGGGGGGGGACATGTCAGGGGTAGACGCCCTGAGGGCAGCCGGACCGGGACCATCCCAGCAGCTGAAGACAAGCTCCTTCAGCCCGACCCCTAACCGCCCCCCCCCCCCCCACTGCCAACCGCATACTTTAATTTTTTCAAATAAACTTGTGTTTGAAATTAACACAAGTAAGTCACGAATACGTATTGGTTTCCAAACACAAATATGTACGGATTTCTAAATCCCCCATTCTCGTCCCTACACGCCACAATCCCCCCTCTTCCCAAAGGCCCCACCACCGTTAGTTTCCCGAGTAACCTTACAGGCATAATGACCTTGTATATACATCCTAGTACACAGTTTGTCTTGTTCTACAGAAACGGATCCGTCTTCAATCTCTTCTTCTTACAATGTGCTATTATCACCTCACATACATGCCGTGTGTTAATATATCGGTACACATTACAACGGAGAAGCGGATAGGAGTCAAAGCGTTCTGAGTAATGGCTATAAGGCAGGCACTAGGCCAGGAGCTTAAAATGTATCTCAATTAACCTGCCCCACAATCTTTCAAGGAGAGCCCTATTATCGTGCCCGGTGCACAGATAAGGACACGAAGGCAGTGTCCTGGGGTCCACTCAGTGGGAATCCAGTCGGTTTGAGCCTCTAGAACCCTGTCCTTAACCATCACACTCCCCCTAGATTCCCTGCCGATACATTTCAATTCTTTAATTTTCAAGTAGGCTTCATGCCCAGGGCGGAGCCCAACGCAGGGCTTGAACTCACCACCCTGAGATCGAGAGTCAGCACGCTTAATCGACTGCACCACCCAGGTGCCTCTCCCTGGCACTCTGTTTAACATCAACGGAGGAGTATTTTATACTCTGAAGGATACACAGGGGAGGTAACATTTCCCTACTGGCAGGCCTATGGGTGTGTCTGATTTTTCAATATTGCCAACAATAAACTTCCTTGCATGTGACTCTCTGAGTGCATGTGAAAAGATTTTGAAAGACAGAATTCTAGAAGTAAAAGGGCTGAGTCAGAGTGTATCATAGTCTGGGTTCCTCCAGAAGCAACCGGGACACAAGGATTTATAAGTATTTGGAAGAAAAAAATTTTTTTTATGGAAAAAAAAAAGTATTTGGGAGCTGTATGGAATACAACTACCAAAATGAGGTCGTGGGGAAGGAAAAGAAAGCTACCAGTGAGCCTGGGCTGGGACCACGCCCACTTTGGACTAGTAATCCTGCGGGCAAGGGAGCTGGGGTATTTAGACACCGACTCCTACCGGTCGCTAGCTGGCTCCCCAGCACTTCTTCCCACCATGCTTAGGGGCAGTTCCAGAAAAAGATGCTGGCAACTTGAAGTCAAGAGCAGCCCAGCAAAGAACGGTAATGCCCAAAGGATAGGGGCGGGGCCCTGCCCACGTCTCTTGCAGAGACAAAAACGTTAAACGTTCCATGGGTTTGGCCAAAATCCCCGCCCCCGACCCTACTTACTATACACACTCCCACCAGCAGTGGCAAATGGGATCCACACCAGTGCTTCTCACTAAGTCCTGTCCAGGCCAGCGGGGTAGGAATCTCCTTGTCGCTAAATTGCAAGTCCCCGATTACTTGCCAAGTGCCCTTCTCGTGCGCGAACGGTCACGTGTGTTCCTTCTTCACACTGCCAGAGTTAAGCTCTCTGTACGATGGATATTTGCCCTTTGTCGGGTCTGCAGCCTAGGATTTCCCTCCCCCTTCTCAAACTTTTAAAAGCTCTGAGGGGCACCTGGGGGGCTCAGGTCAAGAAGTCGCAGTCCGTGAGTTCAAGCCCCGCGTCCGGCTCTGTGCCGACCGCTCGGAGCCCGGAGCCTGCTTGGGATTCTGGGTCTCTCTGGCTCTCAAAAAGGAATAAATGTTACCCCAAAGAATTAAAAAAAAAAAAAAAAAAAAAAAGCTTTGTAAATACCGCCTCACCCCCATTAGGAGGGCTGCTATATAAAGCAAACAAACCTGGAAAATAGCAAGGATGGGGAGAAATCAGAACCCACGCGCACTGTTGGTGGGAATGGAAAACAACAGTGGGGCAGATCCCCCCAAAATTAAGAGAATTACCAGTCCAGGGAGGAAAGGCACCACGTGGTGACCACTTAACGCTGCTGTTTGGGACGTATGAAAGCTGTTAGGACAATAAATCCTAAGAGTTCTCATCATGAGGGGGAAAAATATATATATATCTTTTTCTTTTTCATCTATATGAGACGAGAGATGTTAACTAAGCTTCCTGTCCTCGCTTCACATAACTCGTGATGCCGGACGCCTTCAACGGCGGCAGTGCCGGATGTCCGTTCTATCTCAATAAAACTGGGAAAAAACCAGATCGGGTAAATCCGCTTCCGGGTATATGCCGAAAAGAACAGAAACCCAGGTCTCAGAGAGAGACGAGCACACCCACGTTCCTCGGCACTATTCACAAACCGCCCAAAGGTGTAGAAGCGACCCAGGGGTCCCGGAGGGATGAACGGACGACGAGGTGTGGCATATCCATGCGGTGGCCTAGGACTCTGCCTTCAGAAGGAGGGAAACGCCGCCGCCACCACACGAGGGACGGGCCGCATGGGGACCCTAAGGGACGGCGCTGTGCTCGGTGCAATGAAGCTAGTCACCGAAAAGACAAACGCTCTTCAGCTCTGTTTATCGGAGGTGCGTGGACCAGTCCCATTCGTAGAGACAGAAAGCAGACGGGGGGAGGGGGGGGAGGCTGGGGGAAGGGGAGATGGGGAGATGGGGAGGGGACAGATGGGGGTGCGGCGGCCGCATTACAGTGAAAAGACGGTGACCTTGAGGTTATGTAGGTTGCACCGTAATTTAAAGAGAAACCACGTAGTCAAATCGCGCCTCCACCCCCTCCGGCCCTCGCCGAACTCCCACCCCACCGACCTCAGACTGGGGGAGGGGAGATTTCGGGTCTCTGAGCCCTCTGGCCACGGCCCCACCCCTGCTGGCTGGCTCTCAGGCGAGGCAACTGCTGTATCAACTGCGCATGTCCTCCCTGAGGGCCGCTGCACCGCGGGCTTCTGTCTCCGCGTTCATCCACAGTCATCCTCCAATTCTTGGGTTCCCCAGATGCTTCCTCCAGGAAGCCTTCCCTGACTACCTCCAGCCTAGGGCGGATCCCCCCAGTTATAAATTCTCATCACCCCAGGTGCCCCCCCCCCCCCCTGCCAAGCACCTATGTGTTCTGAAGTCCCCAGCGATTCGCAGGCTCACACACTTGTTAAGTGCCCACCTCACCACCAAAGTCTTGCACAGTGCCCAGCACACAGTAGGTCCTCAGCAACTGTTTTGCCACACGCTGTGCCGGGCACCATCGCACTCGGTCTTCGTGACAGACCTGGGAGGTTGGTACAATTGTCTCCATTTGATACATGAGAAAACAGAGGCACAGAGAGGCAAAGTGATTGTCCAAGGGCGGTTTCGAACTCAGCTCTTTCCAAAAGTGACTAGTTGAAGCTCCTGGGGAACCAACCCGGTGGGGCAGGGGTAGCCTCCCCTTCCAGCCCGCACCCCCTCCCCGCTCCTTGCCCTCAGGGTCAGCCAGAGAGACAGGCCCAGCCCCCGCTTGTCTTCATTTCCCTGACATCAGAGCGAGCCAGCAAGGGGGGTCCCCCACATCAGCCTCCAGAATCACATTCTTCTACAGCGTGCCTGCCCCCCATCCCAAGGAAGTCATGCCCTCCCCTAAAGCCCAGCAGCACCCGTCCCCAGCTCTCTGCCCTGGGGTGGCAAATTCACAGTGGCACTGCTCTGAGTCTGGGGTGGACTTTTCGGTTCCTCCCCATTCCCTGAGTCACTAAGGACACCCAGGGGAGTATTTGGCCCTCTCCTGGCTCTGGCTTCCCCTCCCTGACCCTCAGCACCCTCATCTATGGCAGAGATGTGTCCCTAAATGGGGGGGAGGGGGAGGAGTTGGGGGAGAATTTGTTGAGCGTGCCTCGGTGCTGGCCTAAGTGCTCATAAACTCAGAGATTGTCTGGCACAAGCCACAAGTTATTCCGGTTTTCCTGCCCCCGAGGAGCATGCCCGGAGAGGCTGCGGTGAAGTTTATAACCGCACTAACCACAAACCACTTTCCCATCTGTAAAATGGGTATAATTACCCGTTCACCTGCCTCCGAAGGTGGGCACGAAGGTACTCTGCGGCCCTACAAAACTGGCGTGGGCGCCGAACACCCCCAGCTCTTCGGTGCAAGAGGGAGGAGTTTGTAATTCCATTCTCACAAGGGGGAATGGCGGGGACTCCAGGGGTCACGGTGACCAGTCCCCTGCCTGCAGTCTCTCACTTGGGATCTACTGTGATCTCTCCCCTGCTCGCAGACATCAGAATGGCATGATGCAAGTTCCCGCAGCCTGTCTCAATGGCCCCCACCCTCCCTGTCTTGGAGAAGGACTTCCTGCCTCTCACTGAGACATCCGCATTTCTCTCCCTCCATGCATCTGAGTCAACAGCACCACCGTCCCCCGCCTGGAGATCTCTCTTTCTCCCACCACCTCATCCGTTGGTAGATCCCACGCAGTGTGCCCCCAACGTTTATGCCAGATCCCCCCCCCCCGCTGCTCTCCCCGCTGCCACCCTCACTCCTCTCAATCCACTCTCCCCAGAGAAGCCAGAGAGCTCTTTTGAAGAAATAAATCAGATTCTGACAACACTCGGCTTACAACTCTCCACGGACTCCCAACTATTGTAAACAAATATCACCTCCTAGCCTCAGCCTATAAGGCCTTTTATAACCTGGCCACGGCTACCTCTCCATCCTCATCTCTTAACATTCTCCCCCTCGCTCGTCCTGTACCAGCCACTCTGGCCTCCTCACTGCTCCAGGAACATGCCAGGCTTGCTGCTGCCCCAGGGCCTTTGCACTTGCTGTCCTCTCTGTCTGGAATGCTCTTTCTTCCCCAGATGTCTGCATAAGTGACTTCCTTTTTCCATTTGGGGCTTGGCTCAGAGGTCAGTGTCTCACAGAAGCCACCTGTGACCACCCATTCGGAACTCATTGAAAATACACCCTCCTCATCACAGCTCCTGCTAACGTCTTACCACCTGAAATTTACATGTTTTACTCCTTGATCTGTCCTCCCAGAAGACTGTTCGCTCCATGAGGGCAGGGAGTTTTGTCTTTATCATTCCCTGGTATATCCCAGGGTTCAGCTGGGTACCTGCCACATAGCAGAGACGCAACAAATATTCGTTGATTGGGTGAATATACCCCCGCCGATGCCAGCTTCCTACCTGGATGTACACGTCTACCGTGGTGGTCTGCTTCACATCTGAGGCCGAAAACGGGGAGCTCATGTGGGTCCCTGTAAATGGGCCCCTGGCCCCGGACACCGTCTCCACCATCCGCAGCACAAGGAACAAACTCAGCACCCAGTGCAGATCCTTCTGTCTGCCGGTCATCGGCCCCCACGGAGCCTGGCCCGCGCTCTCCCCTTCCCCTTCCGCAGCGTTTCCCTTCCAAACAGCTGCTAGCTCCAGTGGCCTGCAGGGTGAGGTGAGAACGAGGGACAGTGTCACCAAAGAGCCCAGGCCCCAGCAGGAGGGGACTGAAAACTTTTTCAGCTGAGGAGCTGCCCTCCGTCCTGGCCCCGCCAAAGGAAAGTCAAATGTAGAAACCCACCCCCTGGATGGAGGCTCTCTGGAGGGACCCAACTCACCCGGCGGCGTGCAGGTTAGTTACGCCCTTCTTCCTAAGCCCCCAGGTAGCGTCTCCATGGAGACGCAGGCCTCTCCCACCTACGCCCACCCCCTAGCCTGAGCCGGGACCCTCAGGGCTGCAAGGAGGAATCCTGGGACTCCAAGGGGATCTTAGCTCCAGGGACCAGGTGGGTGAAACAATATGGGAAGTGGGCAGCAGGGGTGGCGGCTTGGCAAGCCCTGAAAACAACGGAAACATACTCGTGGGGGTGCACTTGGCCTTTGGGCCACCGATTTGAGGACGGAGAAGCAGTGCGGTTGCAGGTCCCGCAGTGAGCTAAGCACTTATCACAGATGACCTCACTGAATTCCCAGAACTGGCCAAGAGAAGGCACTGTTATTATTTCCATTCTACGGATGAGCAAACCTGGGCACAGAGCCAGGTCTGTTTCCCCAGCCGCTGTGCCTCACCTCTCTCATCCAGCCCTCAGGACAGCGGTGGAGAGGTCACCATCCCCGCCCCTTGCACAGAGGAGGGAGCTGGGCTCCGAGGAGTTCCCTAACCTGCCCAAAGTCACATGGCAAGGAGGTCCCAAAGCCCACACAGCTCCTGGGATGGGGAAATCAAGGCCCAGAGGGAAGTGCGTTGCTCAAAATCACACAGCCTGTTAGCAGCCGAGCTGAGCTGGGTCCTAGCATCTGCCTTTTACCTCGACACCAGGGCAAAGCCAGCTTTATTTCCTCCCAAGGAAATCAAACTGGAAAGAAAACAAAACAAAACAAAAACAGGTCCTGGGCACACCGATTTCCTTCTCCTGGCTCTCCCACGTGTTATATACACGAGCATGCTTTGTTTTTGCCCTCACGAGAAGCGAAGTCCAGAAAACCACATTGGGCTTTTTTGTTTGTTTGTTTTTGTAATTCTTTACACAGATGTTTCTCAATGACCTGACCAGGCAGGAGGGGGAGGGGGAGACCCCAGAAGAAAAGAAGGGAAGAGGAGGGGGCAGAAGGGGCCCGTCCCTGCGCTCTTTTCTTACCTGGTGACTTTCCCCCTCTTCTCTTGTTTTCTGGAACTTCACTTGGCACCTACTTGGAACCGGACACCGCAAGTTTCCAATCCGGTAACGGCCACTTAACGAGCCGTGCGGCCTTGGGGAGGTCACTTCGCCTCTCTGAGCTTCTGATTCGGTATCTGCAAAATGAAGCCACATGCTGGCCCATCGGGGCACATAGTAAAAGCTCAATAAATGTCTGAATCTCTGGCGTCCCCAGCTTGAGGGTCAGGACCTCCCTCTCTTTGGACGACGGATTGCTTGTACTCATTCACAAAGAGAGCATGTATCGAGCGCCTTCTGTACGCCTGTCCGAAGCCCAACGCTCATTAGATGTGCAGTCCTGATAGGAAGAGGCGGGCACAGGAAGTTGGGCTTCAACCCCATCTGCGGCTGCACTTTCTAGGTGCGAGACTCCGGGAACATCAAAGTGTTTCCTAATCTTTGAGAAAATTGAGAAGTTGAAGTCCGGGTGCCCGGCCCTCAGGCGGCGCCCTGGCGGGCGAGGAGGCTCCGCTTACCTCTGGCCGGGCCTCGGACCCGCAAACTCCGAACCTCGATCCCGCCGGGCCTCGCGCCCTTCCCGGTCCCCGGCCGCCGGCCCGCGCAGCCGGACCTTTCGTCCCCGTTGCCGCCGACCTGGGCGCCCGGCCCGCTGCAGAGTCCTGGGCACTTCCCCGGTTCGTCCCCGCCCCGCCCCACCGTGGCCCCGCCCTCGCTGGGCCCACCCAAGGACACGCCCCGAACGCTGGTCCCGCCCCCTCCCTTAAAGGCACAGGCCCCCGCGAGGTCCCGGGGAGGTCTCGGGGTTCCTCCCCGCCAGCCGCCTTCCTTTCTCAGTCTCCAGCCTGTCGGTTTCGCCGTAGCGGCTCCGGCGGAAGCTGAGATAAAACCTGAAGGGTAAAGAGAGCAGGAGGCCGGAGAGGGGCAGTTAGAGAATGAAATTAGGTTTACTCCTAGATGCTTCTGGTAAAATCAGCGGTGGTAAGGGGCGCTCGAGAGGGTCCCAGGAGAGGCGGGTCCCGCAAATATTCCGGCTGCCCTGCCTGAAATGCCTCCGTTCGCGAGACCTCCTGATTGGGGTCAGCACTCTCTCTAGTAGCATCGCTTTTAAAAGAGGAATAAGGCAAATAAGTCAAGACAGGGGAGTCGGTGCTCTACTCCTACCCCTCCCCGATTCCCAGCCCCTGGGGAGGTTCGCGTCTTCGGCGTCTTTCCGAGGGCTGGGCGGCAGGACAGCAGGTTGGAGCTGGGGCCGACGTCCCCTCCCCGGCGGCTCCGCAGGCTCGCCCCGCCCCCCGCCCTTGCACGTCGGACGCCACCTCCTGGCTCTCCCGGTGCCCCGGTTCACCATCACCTGCCGGAGGCGTTTGGGGCCCCTCAGCGTCCAGCCCTCGCGCCCCTTTCTGACCTCATCTTGTACCCCCCCCACCCCGCCGCCACCCCCTCCCGCTCTGTCCCGGGGAGGGTTCCCCATTCCCTGAACACCCTGCTATTTACACGCGGCCAGCACCTCTGTTCCTTCTGAGCTCCCTTCCCCGGATGCCACGCTTCCCTTTTCCACCTGACAAAAATCTTACTCATGCGCCTGGCCCACCCTCCCCCCAGCCTCCGTCGCCCCCACCCTCCCGGGTTCCTCACCATCAAAAAAGAGCATACCCCTGGGTCCCCACTCTGGGACACGGATGACACGGTGGCCCAGTGCATGATCTTTGGAATCTCAGAGCGTCTGGTTTCTTTGCAACCTTTGGTAAACACACTCTAAGAGCCTCACTTTCCTTCCCTGGCAAATGAGGTTGATAATAGTACCTACCATGAGGAGTCCTTGCAAAATGAAATCCAACACCGTGTGTAAAGGCCTGGGCCTTATGCCTGGGGGCTGAGTGAGTACTCCCTCCATGGAAGGCATCTCGGCAACCATTATTTCATGAATCCTGCAATATAGGGGCTTACACACCTGATCCCTCACCAGCTGGGAGTCTATCCGAGCAGGGTGCAGGCCAGGGGTGCCCACAGCTAGTGTCTGGGCAGGGGAATGACCGCGCCCCCTCTGTGGTCAGCTGTTCCCCGGGGCACCCGCTGCTTGGAGAAGTAGCTCCGAAATTGCTGAGTTTGGCACCAAAGTCCTCGTTCCCTAAGGGGCCCTAACTGGTACTTGGTGTCCCAGCCAGCAGAAGAAACTCAGTGTCACCATCTAGGTCAGCTGTGCAAGTGGATCACTATCTCCTGGTCTCCCAGGGCTGCGGGGGGGGGGAGGGGGGGTGGGGAGGAGGAAGGGTACGTGTTGAGAGACCCCAGGAAAGAGCCAAGGGAGGGAAAGACTCATGGGGGACAGAGAGGGGAGACAAATGGGGCCTGGGACACAGCATGTGGTTTGCCCTTGCCCTGGTGGACAGTGTTCAGGGTTAAGGCCTATTTCCCAGTCTGGGAAAGGCCATTTTTTAAAAATCTTTATTTATTTTTTAAGAAAGAGAGAGAGAGCAAGAGTGCACGCATGTGAACAAGTGGGGGAGGGGCAGAGAGAGAGAGAGAAGGAGACACAGAATCCAAAGCAGGCTCCAGGCTCTGAGCTGTCGGCGCAGAGCCCAACACGGGGCTCGAACTCACAAACCGTGAGCTCATGACCGGAGCTGAAGTCAGATGCTCAACCAAGCCACCCAGGCGCCCCTGGGAAAGGCCATTTGGATATCATGAGTCATCGTAGGAGTAGCCTCAGGAATCACCCAATCCAAGTTCAAGTTCTAACTCTGCCATTTACTGGCTACTTGACCTCGGACAAATCATTTCATCTTTTTGAGGCTGAGTTTCCCCATCTGGAAAATGGGTTGGTAACAGCACCTAACGGCACTCACGGGACTGTCGTGAGATTATATATGTAAAACCCATAACCCACTGCGCGGTACTCGTAAGAGCTGAACACACGGAGGTTGCTGTTATTATCATCATTATCACCGTCATTATTATTGCTGAGGGTGGAAGAGCCTGACCCAGCGTCTGACACCCAGCAGGTGAAAACGTCGATGTTGAATGAGGATTTCACGCTTGCATCGGGTGTCTGTAGCCGCCCTCCGCAAACAAACACGTTTTATTATATGTCGGAGTTTCTACGGGTCAAGAATTCGGGAAGGGCCGCTCCAGTGGTACAGGAGCAGGGCTCTTCTGTGCTTGCTCGGGTGCGGTGGCTGGGCAGGGGCGGCTGGGGGCCGCCCGGACATTCCTCTTTCTTCGTGGAGTCTCGGGGCATCTCCGTGTAGATTTCTCTGCAGGAGCCGCTCTCCGGGCTTCCCTAGATAGAGCACGGCAGCCTCGGGCAGCCGGACTCCACGGATGGCACAGTCAGGGGCTGGGGCAGCCCAGGGTATGCACGTCAAGGCTCCGGGGCTCGGGGCAGCGGCCACATTGCCTTTTATGGCTGGTTGTGGAAGTGATGCTGTGTCACGGATCCCCCCAGATTCAAGAAGAAGCAGATTCTACCTCTCGGTGGGAGATACGTCAGGCTCCTCTCATAGGAAGACGGTGGGATACGTGAGCTCTCAATATGGACTCTGCTGGGAAAGTACAATCCGCCACCGTGCCTGACTCCACGGAGGGAGGAGTCAAATGGTGCATATTTAGATGGCAGGCCGAGCAGCAGGAGGGGAATTGTATTTTGGGGATAGGAGGAGAAAAGACCCTCAGATCCCATTGCGTGGACAGCTGCCTGCAGCAACACGGGCAGGCTGGCCCGGGGCTCAGCGTAAACCGGATAAATAACCACAGTTTATCGAAGACTTAATTTGCACTGAGTGTTCACCTGCTTGTCACGTTTAACAGTCCTAGGGGTCGAGGCCCACAGCGATCCCCCTTGCACAGAGCAGGGAAACTGAGGTTCAGGAAATGAAGTGACCCGGGCCCAAGGCACTCCCTGGGAAGCGTCAGAGTTGGGATTTGCGCCTAGGTCTGGGAGACCTCGAATGAGTCCCCTTCACCACCCTGGGCCTGGCGTCCCCCATCACGCCAAAGGTCAGGTCAGCTCTGCCCAGCACTCCGCACCCCTGTTCAGGGGGCCCGGGGCATACGGCGGCGGGAGCTCCGGAAACAGCGCAAGTACCTGGGGACCGCGAGCAGAAGCGGTGAGGCTGAAAGCGGAACATCGGAGGGGAACGAGAGAATCAGAAATTTCAGTCTCAGGCCCAGAGACCTGGAAGGTCCCGTCGGGGCGCCTGAGTCTCACCTGCAACCAATCCACGTGGCTTCCTGATCCTAGCAGCCCTGAGCAAATGGTCACATCACACCTACTTAACTTCCCCCACGGATGTGGCGCTCACTACCTCTCACAGCAGCCCAATTACCAGAGGAAGTGTTTTCACTGGCTTTGTGTGTGTGTGTGTGTGTGTGTGTGTCTCCATTGGAATAGTCTTTCTAGAAAGTGACTTGGCAATGGATACACGTCAATTCCAAGGGCCTCAAAAACACGTGTGCCTTTTGTGCCGCCAGAGATGCTCCAGAGGTATCTGTGGTGAAAAAGAGAAGATATGGGCAATGCACTGAGCGCAAGAGTGTTCTCAGCAGCAATCTTTACAGTTGTGCAACAATTAGAAACCCCTAACGGTCCCACAACAGCCGGCTGGGTCGACCACTTATGGGATCTCCTGGGAAATATTGCCACAAAGCCATTTAACGTTCTGTTTTTCTTTCTTCTCTTCCCTTTCCCCCTCCCCCTTCTCCTCCTTCTTCAGAGAGATAAAATCTGCCTTTCGACCCACTAACAACTGCCTCAGGGAAGCAATTTAGATCATATGTGGTGTGCTGAGCTTGGAACTCTGAACTGAGAGAGAGGGGCTGAGGCCGGAGAGCAGCGCACGCTGGCTCTGTGATGTTCTAGCTGGTGCCTCCCCACCCTCGTGTTCTAGAACGCGTTCCTGTTCCTGGAGAACATCTGGTCAACCTCCACCAAGCTACTCCATATACATTTGGCTTCCTCTTCCAATGGAGGCTTGCCTTTTATTTGCTTGCTGGCCTTGTTTTTTAAAATGTTTTATTGTGGACTATATTTTATGTGCAAAATGGGGCAAAAATAGTTACTTATTTGCAGTTAAAATAATAAAATCAACACCCAAATACTCTCCATTCAGATTAAAAAACAGAACCTTATCAGTACATTCAGAGTCCCTGAAATCACCATCAACTTGATGATTATTTAAATCATTCTCCCATCATAGGGGCGCCTGGGTGGCTCAGTGTGTTAAGCATCTGACTCTGGATTTGGGCTCAGGTCATGATTTCATGGTTCATGAGATCAAGCCCCGGATGGGGATCTACGCCCACAGCATGGAACCTGCTTGGGAGTTGCTCTCTCCCTCTCTTTCTGCCCCTCCCCCACTCTCTCTCTCTCTCTCCCCTCAAAAATAAACTTAAAAAAATCATTCTCCCATCGTGTGTATAAAACTTTGTTTCATATATATATGAAACATAAAATGTGTGTATATATTATTTCTAATGTATTTGCTTTGATGCTCATCATATAAGAAATATTGTATATCTCTTATAATATAAGAGATATTGTATATCTCTTATAAGAGATATTGTATATTGTGGTAGATTATAATGTATATTATATCTACATCAAATATACATGCATACATTTATCATTACATACGTTTGCCTAAGCAGCGACTTATTTTCTTCTGCCTGTCTTTGAACTCTATGGAAATGGAGCAGTATTTTACATATTCCTCTGCAACTTTTTTCGTTTGCCTTCCCGTTCGCGGGCTTCGTGCGTGTTGTCCTGTGTGGCCACAGCTGCCGTGTGCCCAGTGCTATGTCATAGCCGTTGCATGACTGTACCAGGGTTTGTGGGCCATTTTTCCGTTGATGGATGTACGTGGGTTGTCCCCGGGGTTATTGCTAATCAATGTCATCTTTTTTACACGTCTCCTGGTGCGTTTGCAAAAAACTTTTCCAAGGGCATTGTGTCAGCTGGGGTTCAACCAGGAACAACCAGGAGGAGATCGGGGTTCAGAAATGCACTGCAAGGAGGGATTTACAAGACTGTGGGAGCTAGTTGGGTGAGTCCGAAATCCAGAGGGCAGCTGGAAAGGCCTAGGCATGAGCCATCACAAGTGGAATTTCTTGGGGGATGGTTGGGTCTGCTCTTAAGGCTTTTCGACAGATTGGATCAGACCCACCCAGATGAGCCAGGATAGCCTCCTTTGCTTGAAGGCAACTGATTATGGACTTTAATCACATCTACAAAATTCCTTCACAGCAACAGCTAGCTCAATGCTTGATGAACAGCCAACTGGGGACTATGGTCCAGCCAAGCGGACCTATAACCTTGACCTTCACAGTCATAAACCAAGAAGTGAGATTGCTTGGGCCAGAGCAAGGATCCAGGTGTGAAGGAGGCGTAAATGCGTGTTTTTACACACAATAGCATTCCATTTGTTTCTTTTGTTAACAGAAGGGCGGAAGGATAGTGACTAAAGTCTGAAAGCCAATACAATAAATCATGAAATTCATTCTGCCCTCCTCCCCCTTTCTGTGGACCCACCACCCCTCTACCCTGCCCCTGCCCTGCCCCAGACAACCAGGTGAGAGCAGGTGTGTGTAAATATATGCCATGCAGGGATCCCAACTTTGACTTCATTAAATTTTTATAAAAGACTCCTGAGATTGATGTTATCTTATAACTTGCATTTTAAAAAATTGATAACATTTTATGGGCGTCCCTCATGCCAGGACATTTAAGTCTAAAATCATTAAATCATTCTTTTTCTTAAAAAAATTTTTTTTTAATGTTTATTTATTTTGGAGAGAGAGACAGAGACAGAGAGCAAGTGGGGGAGGGGCAGACAGAGAGGAAGACACAGAATCCGAAGCAGGCTCCAGGTTCCAAGCTGTCCGCACCAAGCCCAACACGGGGCTCGAACCCACAAACCATGAGATCGTGACCTGGGCCGAAGTTTGACACTTAACCGACTGAGCCGCCCAGGCGCCCCTTTCTTTCTTTCTTTTTTTTTTAACTGGACTTCACGTCCAGTGCAGAGGCCAATGTGGGGCTTGAACTCATGACTCTGAGATCCAGACCTGAGCTGAGATCAAGAGTTGGATGCTTAATCAACTGAGCCACCCGTGTGCCCCAAAATTATTGTTTATAATAGTTGCTTAATATTCTGGTGGACAGAGGAAAGCACTGTAACTTTGCAAACACCCCCCTGTTGCTGGGTACTTGCTAAGCTTCCGGGTTTTGCCCCCTATAAACAATGCTCCATAAACATCCTTGCAGAAATTTCCTTGGGTGCACGTGCTTTTCTCTCTGTAGGACAGATTCCCAAAAGCAGAGGGCAGGTCAACAGGCATGTGTGTTTTAAATGCCAAGAGAGGGGCGCCTGGGTGGCTCAGTCGGTTAAGCGTCCGACTTCGGCTCAACTCGTGATCTCACGGTTCGTGGGTTCGAGCCCCGCGTCGGGCTCTGTGTGGACTGCTCGGAGCCCGGAGCCTGCTTCGGATTCTGTGTCTCCCTGTCTCTCTGCCCCTCCCCCGCTCGTGCTCTGTCTTTCTCTCGCTCTCTCAGAAATAAGTCAAACATTACAAAAATGATAAAATAATAATAAACGTTGAGAGACTCCAGCAGATACTTCCCTAGGAAACCGCAGCAGTCCACGCTCCCACTGGCAATGGCAGAGCAGGGAATAAAATCATTCCCTGCATGCTCACCAGACTGATTTTTAACAATTTTGCTAACTCTTGCCAATGGGTAAAAAAAAAAAAAAAAAAAAAAAAAATGCTTTCTCATCGCTGCTTTAATTTGTATTTTTTTTTTCCCTGTTGGCAAAACTGGAGAATTTTCACAACCCTGGTGGCTACTCGCATTTTTCTTTTCATGTTCTGCTAGCTCACATCCTTTGAGTATTTTTCTTTTCTTTTTTCTTTTTTATTATTTTTTTTATTTTTCAATATATGAAATTTATTGTCAAATTGGTTTCCATACAACACCCAGTGCTCATCCCAAAAGGTGCCCTCCTCAATACCCATCACCCACCCTCCCTTCCCTCCCACCCCCCATCAACCCTCAGTTTGTTCTCAGTTTTTAAGAGTCTCTTATGCTTTGGCTCTCTCCCACTCTAACCTCTTTTTTTTTTCCTTCCCCTCCCCCATGGGTTTCTGTTAAGTTTCTCAGGATCCACATAAGAGTGAAACCATATGGTATCTGTCTTTCTCTGTATGACTTATTTCGCTTAGCGTAACACTCTCCAGTTCCATCCACGTTGCTACAAAGGGCCATATTTCGTCCTTTCTCATTGCCTTGTAGTACTCCATTGTGTATATAAACCACAATTTCTTTATCCATTCATCCGTTGATAGACATTTAGGCTCTTTCCATAATTTGGCTACTGTTGAGAGTGCTGCTATAAACATTGGGGTACAAGTGCCCCTATGCATCAGTACTCCTGTATCCCTTGGGTAAATTCCTAGCAGTGCTATTGCTGGGTCATAGGGTAGATCTATTTTTAATTTTCTGAGGAACCTCCGCACTGCTTTCCAGAGCGGCTGCACCAATTTGCATTCCCACCAACAGTGCAAGAGGGTTCCCGTTTCTCCACATCCTCGCCAGCGTCTATAGTCTCCTGATTTGTTCATTTTGGCCACTCTGACTGGCGTGAGGTGATATCTGAGTGTGGTGTTGATTTGTATTTCCCTGATGAGGAGCGACGTTGAGCACCTTTGAGTATTTTTCTATGGGGGTCTTGTCTTGCCATTGTTACCTCTACAAAATGACATTGTTAAACCAGTTTTGGGGGAGACTCTGCACATTGGAAGGCTGCCCATCTTGAGGTCCCCTGTTATGTCCTGGATAAGAATTAGGTCTTGGCTCAGCCAGACTCAGGTACGCTACTCACTTGAAACTGTCCCTGGGGAAAGTCACCTCTCCTCTCGGACTCTGGTTTTTTTCTACTTTTAAAACGGGCTGAAGGGCTCTTGGATCTCTCAGGCTTGTTGAAAAGATTGAAGGGGAAAACGCACATCAGATGCTTGGGATTTGTCAGCGCTCAGCAGGTGGATGGCAGATGTTATCAGGGGTCGAGTCTCCGGGAACACAGAATTGCTCCGCGGTCACATGCAGCACATCCAGAGTGACTGGTCACAGCAGAGCCGCAGCAGTGGCCATGGGGGGGGGGGGGGCATATGATCCATGGGGAGGATCAGAGGCCCTACGCTGGGGCAATGCTCTCACAGCAGGGGGCCTGCCAGGCACCGCCTGGGCCATCCCTGAGCCCGAGCAGTGCCCTCTCTGCCCGGGAGCCTGTTTTCTTGGCAGAGATGGCCGCTTTGGATGGTGGAGACCTCAAAACCTGGCTGTGGTGCGGGTAGCACCTGCTAGGTATGGGGGACAGGCCAGGATCCTGACTCATGAGGTCTTGCCCCTTTGCGTGGGGCCCGGAGCAAGCTGGGGGGCACCACGGGGGGTCATTAGGAGGCAGAGGGAGAGGGTCCCATTACTTCAAGGCTTCTGTAGTGCCCAGCACTACACAAACCTCTGGACGGGCCTCCACGGTGTAAATGATTACTATCCCCTTTTCACTGGGGCTCAGAGAGGTGAGTTCACTTTCTCAAGATCACACAGCCGGCACATGACGGAACTGGGATTTGAACCAAGTCTGTCTGAATCCCCAACCCCATGGTGCTATTCACCCGACGCTGTCTGGCTAGTGAGAATGCCACTGCCCTTGCTTCCACGTGGTCAGTCCACAGTGGGCACCGGGACCAAATTTCTCGGTGGACCAGAATTCTCGGTGGAGCCGCTTTAGATAAGTACGGTATACTTGGAAGGCACCGGGGCTGACGAGTAACAGTTACTGAGACCCCCTGAGTTTCAGGTGCCGTGCAAGGCTCTGACTGAATCCTGGTAGGTCGCCTGATGAAAGAGGTCCCGCTCTTGCCCCCTTTTTAGAGATGACTAAACTGAGGCACAGCATGGTGACGTCACTTTAACCAAAGACACCCCCCCCCCCAGCGAATGGGGATTGGAGTGGGGGACACGGAGCCCAGTCTGTCTCTAGCCAGTGCCCCTGGCACCTTTAGGAGCGACGCAGGAAATGCTCTCAAACGGGGAAGCGGTGGGGAATCGGTGGCGTGCGCCCTCTGCTGGCGGACACCACGGGCAGCGCCCACAGCGCCGCGGAGCTGAATTCAAATCCCCGTTCTCACATTTCCTGGTTGGGTGACCTGGGCAAGTCACTTCACCTGCTACCGCCTCAGTTTCCCCACCTGCACAATAGGAATAGTAGTAGTGGGGACTTCTCGGGTCGCTGCGAGGCTTCTGTAACAGAAGGCGTTCACAGGTTATGACTGACCCATGATAGTGCTGATGGATGTCAGTGGCAAGGGAGGGACTCCTTTCTTCCCAGGATGGGAAGGGAGCTGGAGTGCCCCCTCGCGTCCAGCTCACCAAGGGCGTGAAGAGCGGGAGGAGGGCACCTCGAAGCTTTAGAGAGATACTTTGGGGAAATCAAGGACCATCCCGTTATCTCATGCAACCTCCTCCCCTCCTTCACTGGCCTCCTTTCTGCTCTTCCAAGGCCACACAGTCAGGACGTGTCAGAGCAGTGCGCCCCCCACCTCATGACGGTGACCACTTAGCAACCTCTTGGCCAATCTCCCCCAAGCCCTACCTTTCTCACTGCCTTCACTCCCCGGCTCTGAAACCAGCCATGGCTCCCCATAGTTCCCAAAGTTCACCGTCCACCGTCTGCCTTCAACCTACCCTTCCCAACTGCCTCTCTGTCCTCGTTGGGCGGGCAGAAAGCTAAAGATGGGGCTGGTCGTTGGATCCCGCCAAGCTGGTTTATTCACTGCCCCAGAATCAGCCTTGTGGGGTCACCTCTGGGCCTCTGCCCAGGCTGGACCCCCACCAGGAATGTCCTTTCCCCCCTCTTTGGCTCTAACCGTAACTCTATCCAAAGTGAGAAATGGCAGTAACCAGCTGCAGGAAACCAGAATTTGATCGCTCTAACCAGCTCTACTCAAAGATGCAGATAATGACACGGATGTATGGAAATCGCATAGGGCTGTAGATAGACATATAGATACAGACATACAGACACAGAGTAACACGGATAGACAAATGGATATACTTACAGACTTATAAATGGGCATGCCCATAGACATGTAGGCATGCACATTTAGACAGACCTACAGGGTTTGTTTTTTTTTTAATATTAAAGGAGGAGTGGCCATACAGCAAATAATAGCACAGAACGTCGGGAGGGCCAGTTATGATGATGTCATAGGCAAGTTTATTTATACACAATAACCCGCCCCGAGGTTTTTCTCCAAGGGCCAGCTCTGAAAAATTTGTCCCAAGCAAATTTAGAATCAAATAAGAAAATAATTTAAGTCTCAATTGCCACTCTTGGGGACACGGCTGTTCTGGACCACCAGTGGGGCTGAGGACCCTTGTGTGTCCCTTGTCTGGGAGAATCTGGTTTCCTTTCCCTCCAGGAAAGGCCTTGGAAGGTGTGTTTGCTTTTCCTTTCGTTTCCTTTCGTTTCCTTTCATTTCGTTTCCTTTCCTTTCCTTTCCTTTCCTTTCCTTCCTTTCCTTTCCTTTCCTTTCCTTTCCTTTCCTTCCTTTCCTTTCCTTTCCTTCCTTTCCTCTTCTTCTTCCTTTCTTTTCTTTCTCCCTTCTCTTTCTTCCTTCCTTCCTTTCCTTCTTTCCTTCCTTCCTTCCTTCCTTCCTTCCTTCCTTCCTTCCTTCCCTCTTCTTTCTTTCTCTTTCTTCTTTCTTTCTTTCTTTCTTTCTTTCTTTCTTTCTTTCTTTTCTTTCTTTCTTCTTTCCTACCAGCTTTATTGAAGTATATTTGACAAATAAAAATGGTCTGTATTTAAGATGTACAACATGATGCTTTGATATGTGTACACATTGTGGAATGATCACCACATCGAGCTAATTTACCTGCCTGTCACCTCACATACTTACCATTGTGTGTGTGTGTGACGTCTCCGTGCCCCGCACCTGCCCTGTGCGTGATGAAGGCGTGTGGGTGGAGGCTGGGGGAGGAATGGCCTCACGCAGACATGCTTTCGCATGCTCAGAAGACATCTGACAGACACATTTGCCACAGCTCTGGCTTCTCACAAGGAGCTCCCCTCCACCCCGTCCTGCTACCCCAACAATCGTCCCCCTCCCTGCGGCCGCTCCATTCTCCAGGCATTTTGGCCAGGGAAAACTCGAGTCGTCCTGGATTCCTTCTCAGCCCACGCCGGCCCTTCCCTCGGCAAATCCTTCCCTGAGAATGACAAAACCCACACCCTGAGAGTGACAAAAACCGCACATCGCCGATATGGCCGTCGCCCCCGGTCAGAGTGCTGGGTCGGCTGCAGGACCTTCCTCACTGTGTCCCTGTTTCTACCCTCATCACCCTCTGCTGTCGGAGGGACTCTGCCAAAATACGAAATCAGATCACGTTTTCCTCTGCTCCAAACCTCCCCCGGAAGAGAACCGTTTTGCAAATCGTTTCTCTGATAAGGGACTTGGACGTGGCATGTGTAAAAAACGAAGACTCCACCCGAAAAGGGCAAATGACCCGCCAAAAACTAGGCAAAGGGTCTGATCGACATCTCTCCGAATAGACACACAAGGGGCCAATGGGCATGGGAGATGTGCCCCATGTCAGTTGCAGAAATGCGAATCAACGCTCAGATACGTCTTCACAGCCCCGAGGGTGGCCGTGACTTAAAAAGAGAGACAACAGGTGCCGGTGAGGATGTGGAGACGATGCCACACCCCCCCCCCCCCCCCCGCCAATGGTAAGAATGCAAAACGGCACAGGTGCTTTGGAAAACGGGTTGGCAGATCTTCCAAATGCTCCAGAATCGCCATGTGAGTCCGCGCATGGGTCAACTTGGCGCCACATCAAAATACCACAGATCGCGTGGCTTAGACCGCACACATTTTTTTTTTAATTTTTTTTTAATGTTTTTATTTATTTTTGAGACAGAGAGAGACAGAGTATGAGCAGGGGAGGGGCAGAGAGAGAGGGAGACATAGAATCCGAAGCAGGCTCCAGGCTCTGAGCTGTCAGCACAGAGCCCGACATGGGGCTCGAACTCACGGACCGCGAGATCGTGACCTGGCTGAAGTCGGACGCTTAACCGACTGCGCCACCCAGACGCCCCAGGACCGCACACATTTTACTTCCCACAGTTCTGAAGGCTGGGAAGTCCAAGATCAAGGTGCCGGTGTTCTTAGTTTTGGCCCCATGAGTTTTATTTAATTCAGTGTTGCTGAACACATCGCTGTCATTATCAAGGATGCTCAAACTGTCCCGGTTTTCACCAGTGGGAGTCTCTCTGCCAGCCGGGGTCCTGCCCCGTGGACACGGTTCCCTCCTTCTTTGTGTACTTTCATGGTTTCGGGCACAAGATGTTCCAGGCTCGTCTTGTACTTTCCCTGGCCCAGCCCTGGAGTTAGTCTTTTCTTCACGGAGCCCTGACTCTCTTTGGTGGCCCCAGGGTGGCATTGCCCCTGGGACATCTTAATTGGACAGAGCAAGGACATATGTATGTGGATTTCTAGGTATAGTGACAAACCAGGAGTTCATGCTAATGCCTCCAATCCAGCCCAATGCCACGACAATCTTCTGAGGCCTCTTTTTAGCTTTCCATATTCGTATCTCTCTCCTCCCGCAGTTACAAACCCGGATCCCGAACCGGCATTATATTTATTCATTTGCTCAGTCCTACAATACCCGGAGAAAAGTTTCAGAATACCTCTTTGGAAAGCCAAATTTGTGACACAGAGTTCGAGACTCATTCAGTACAGTTATGTGATTTATTTGAAATAAGTCAGGTGTGGGGGCACCTGGGTGGCTCAGTCGGTTAAGCGTCCAACTTCGGCTCAGGTCACGATCTCACCGTTCATGGGTTCGAGCCCCGCGTCGGGCTCTGTGCTGACGGCTCGGAGCCTGGAGCCTGCTTCGGATTCTGTGTCTCCCTCTCTCTCTGCCCCTCCCCTGCTCATGCTCTGTCTTTCTCTGTCTTTCAAAAATAAGTAAACATTGAAAAAAAATTTAAAAAACAAGTCAGGTTTGTTTGTTTCTGCTTGTATTCATTTTTATGGATTTTCCCCATATTGCTGACGTGGATTTCTAAAAAAATATTTTTTTATTTTTGAGAGAGACAGAGCATGATTGGGAAGGGGCAGAGAGAGAGGGAGACACAGAATCCGAAGCAGGCTCCAGGCTCCGAGCCGTCAGCACGGAGCCCGACACGGGGCTCGAACTCACGAACTGTGAGATCATGACCCGAGCCGAAGTTGGTGCTCAACCGACTGAGCCACCCAGGCGCCCCAGACTTGGATTTTTTTAAAGTACACAAAATATCAACACATTTCCCAAAGTCAAAACTATGCAAAAAGAGAACACTGTATTTTCGTTTTATTGGAATTAAAAAAAAGAAAACTACAAAAAGTTGTCTTCACGGACATGTCATTCTCTCTCCTAACCCTTCCACCCGTTTCTCACCTACCTCCTTGGGAAACTAATTTCATTAGTTTTCGGTTTATCCCTCCTGCGTTTCTTTTGCAAAAATTAGAAGCTTCAAGTAAATGTTATTTTCCCTTCTTTCTTACACAAAAGACCGCATATTACATACACTTTTTCACACTTTGTTTTTTTCAATGAACACTTCCCAATATTTTTTTAAGTTTATTATTTATTTTGAGAGAGAAGGGGCCTGCATGCATGGCGGGGGCAGGGGTGGGGGTGGGGGTGGTAGGGGTAGAGGCAGAGAGAGAGAGTGAGAATCCCAGGCAAGCTCCCTACAGTCAGCGCAGAGCTCGATGTGGCGCTCGATCTAATGAAACTTGACATCATGACCTGAGCCAAAATCAAGAGTCGGATGCCTAAGTGACTGAGCCACCCAGGAGTCCCAGGTGTTTCCAATATTTTAAAATTATGAACGAGGCTGCAGTGAACAACCTTATGCATAGATATTTAGAAGTGGAATTGCTGGGTCAGAAGGTAAACGCAAGTGAAGTTTTTTGAGACATTACCTATTTCCCCTCCATTTAACACATCTACCAGCAGAGTAGGCATGTCTATTTCCCCAGAGTCATCAAGAGCGTAAGCTGTCAAGCTTCTTCATGTTTTTCTAATCTGAAGGGTGAGAAGTAGTTTGTTTTTTTTTTTTTAAGTTTTTTTGAAAAGTAGTACAGCTTATCCGGCTTCTCCCAAGGATAACGTGCCACATAACCAAAGTGCAATGATCAGCGCCAGGAATTTGACATGAACACATCACTTTTCACTAAATCACAGACCTTATTCTGATCTCCCCAGTTTTTACACGCACTCAAAACTTCTGGTGTATATTTCATTGAAATTTTATCCTCAATGTAGCTATAATTTGGGTGTCTCTTATGGGCAGTGAAGTGAGCATTTTTCATAAGTTTAAGGATCATTGTTACATCTTTTTTCATCAATTGTTCACATTTTTGTCCATTTTTCTATCTGGTTTCCACATTTTCCCCCTTTCACATTTAAAGAGTTCTTCATACATTAATGATATTAGCCTTTATCTATAACATATGTTGCACGTATTTTCTCTTTGTCAGTTAGCTGTCTTTTGACTTTGCTTACGGCGTTTTCCACGTGTAAAAGTTACAGAAGATTTTATGTACTCAAATGCATTGATCTTTTATCACATCTGGATTTTAAGTCATAGTTGGAAGGCCGTCCCCCCGCCCCCCGCCCCCCGCCCCCACACACAAGCTATGGAGGAATTCACCCATATTTTTTTCACCACTTCTGGTTTTGTTATTTACATCACGTTCTCATCATTTAGGAGTTTGTGTGTGGTGGGAGGAGTGGATCCCGGGTCAGATAAGTACATAGAACAAAATATTAGCCATAGATGGCAGGCACACGGGTATTTGCCACGCTTGCACCTTTTCTCAAGGTTTGACAATTTGAAAGATAAACAGGGGGCAAAGCGAGCGAGGCAGTTGGCTTAGGTGGACAGGGGCGCCGGGGCCCTTTAAGACGGGCCCCGCCCACCCCGGAAGAGCTCGTCCAAGCCCCGCCTCCCGCCGCGCCCCGCCTTCTCCCCGCCTGCGCCGGCCTAGCCCTCCGCCGCCGAGTGCAGTCACGTGAGCCGGGCTGCGGTGCCCCGGTCCGCGCCGTCATGGTGGCCCCGATGTACGGCTCCCCCGGCGGCCGCCTGGCCCGGGCGCTGACGCGGGCCCTGGCGCTGGCCCTGGTGCTGGCCCTGCTGGTCGGGCTGTTCCTGAGCGGCCTGACGGGCGCGATCCCGATCTCGGGGCGCCAGTGGGGGCCCGACGGGCCGGTCCCACCCTCCTCCCGCAGCCGCTCGGTGCTCCTGGACGCCGAGACCGGCCAGCTCCGACTGGTGGATGGCCGCCACCCTGACGCCGTGGCCTGGGCCAACCTCACCAACGCCATCCGCGAGACCGGGTGAGGGTTGGTCCGACTCCGCGCGGGACCCGCTGAGGGAGGGGGTTGCATGGACACCGGGCCTCTCGCCCGCCCCTAGAACGGGGCGCCTGTCTCCCCGAGGGTCACTTTTCCCGCCCCTGAGACTGCAGCATAGCCATCCGAACCAGATCCCTGGGGCTAATGCAGCATCTCTCAGCTCATGGGGACCAGTCCCTGGCCTTGAGCCAAAGGTGACAGTACCTCTGTTACCCTAGAGACCAGATCCCTGCCACCCAGGCCCCAGTGACTCCATCTGCATCAGGTCCGCGGAGCGCCGCCCCCCTCCCCCCATCTTGGGCCCGAAGGCTGGTGATGGCTCTTCAAGAGAGAAACTCTCATCTCACTTCCTTGGTTGTGGTGGCTTACCCCATGGGTGCCAGCTTCCTGCCTCTGTTCTAGAACCAGGGCAGCAGGACTGAGCCTAGATTGTAGGCCAGTGGGAAAAGCGCGAGGTCCCTAAATTCACATAGACCCAGACAGTGTGTTTGCTTGGGCTCTTCTCCTTTCTCTCCTCTCTCCCGGTCCTCTCTCCTGATCCTCTCTCCTCTCTCCCGGTCCTCTCTCCTGATCCTCTCTCCTCTCTCCTGGTCCTCTCTTGCTTGGCCAGATAGTATGGAGCCAAGTGCTCGGTCCTTGGCAGTCACGATTGCTGTCCTTATCGCTGGGACCCCGGCTGTCGTTCTGACTCCCTTGCTTGTCTGGGCTCCCATTTCTGTGATCCAGATTTTGGATGTGCTCCACCGGGAGGTTGAGTGGTACCCTCTCAGGCCCTGTACCAGGGCTTGTGCCCATTCATTCATTCATTCACTCACCTGATGTACTTGGCTTTGGGACACAGAGCTGAGCAAGGTGAGGGTCCCGATTCAGTGGGGAGGCAGGCAGTGCCAGGAGGGAAACCTGAGCCCGTGGGCGTGGGGAGAATTGCCTAAAAGCCTTGTCAGCAGGGCTCAGGCCCTGGATCAAGGCTGTGTTGGGGATCCTAGTGAACCCTAAGTTCCCCTCTACCGCCCTCCCACTGCCCCCATCCACTTTGCTGGCATGCATTAATTCCTGCAGGTGTTGGGGAGATACAGAACGTGGGAGACACCCCCATTCTGGTGCTTTGTGGGGCTTGGGAGGGTATCAGGTAGACAGAGGGGACATTGTGAGGAAGGATTTGCTGCAGACACAGCGGGTGGGGCTAATCTGGGAAGGCTCCCAGGGAGAGGAGGCCACAGGGTGGGCTAGAGTCTATGGCAGGAACTAGGGCTCTGTGGCTCTGTGACTCTGGAATCTGGTTACCCTTTCTCTGCTGACTCATACGTGTTTTGGGCCCTAACAAAGCCAAGAGGGCCTGACAAATCTCTGCCTGAATGCTGGCGAGGAAGGAGGCACAGAGGTGAGGCCCCGCATAGGGCGGGGGCTTTGTCTTCAGGAGGCCCCCACTGGGCTGTGTTGCTCTGAATTCTGGAAAACAGACGTGGAGAGAGGACTTCCTTGATTGTGCCGGATGGAAAGGTCTTTCAGGCCCAGCTCCTTTGCTCTGCGACCTTTGCTCTGTGAAGGGTAAATCCCTTCACCTCTCTGAACCCATTCCCTCCTCTGAAAGGAAGGGGGGGAAATTCAGTGGGGTCACAGAAAGCACCTCTGTTTACTGAAAGAAGGAACGAGTGAAAGAAAGGAGCAGGTGCCCTCTGCCCCATTTTATAGTTGGGGAAACTGAGGCCTAAGGCAAGAGGCCAGGTCTCTTCTGTACTTCTCGCTTTCACCTCCCCTTTCCAGCATCCTTTCAGTCCAGTCTTCCCATTTAGCACTTGGGACCATGGTGTAGGGAGAACTGTATCAGAAGCAGGGAAACTGAGGCCCTTCAGAACAACCTCTTAGAACTCAGAGGTGAGACGAACTACATGTGGGGTTTCCTGGTCCCCGATCAGCAGAACCGCCGAGCTGTGGGTGACTGTCTCATTTTTCCAAGGGTGGAGGCCAGGAATTTGACTCGTCTTTTGTTTACCTGGACTCGGGATCTCTCCTCCTTCTGTCCCCCAGATTTCGCCACAGGATTGTCTGGCTAAATTCCATTTCCTCTTCCCACATAGTCTGCCCTCTCTCAGTTGTGCTGTATCTGATCTTGGACCGATACTCCCCGTGAAGCCTGAAACAGTTAGGGTTGGGTGCGTGGGCATCTGAGCTGCCCCAGGAGGCAGAGCCTTCGCCAGTTTGGCTCTGACCTTGGTGCTGGGGAGGCTGAACCCTCCAGCCTTACCTTTTCCCCCTTCCTTGACGCCCCCCTCCGTCAACCAGCTGCTTGATACAAATCACAGATCACCTTGGAGTCAGGAAAGGAAGAGAATACCAATAAGAGGGAATTAACCTGTTAAGAGGCAGAGAACTAGCCCAAATCCACCAGCCAACAAGCAGAAGCTTGTGAAGTGGATAAATACCATCCAACTGTTCTTGGAAGTCAGAAAAGATAATCATATTCCATCAAGAATGAGGAAGGAGTGATAGCCCCAGATGAGGTAGGGTGGCCTACATACCGAGGGTGCCCAGGGTACCCTATACCCCGAAGCAGGGCGTGGTGACCGGGGGAGATTTGTGACCCCCAGCTCATCTCACAGGAATGGGCTGGTTTTTCTCAAACGTGGCCTCTTTAGACCCTGGAATCGTCAGGCATTAGGCACCGACAGCGTAAAATCGCAGTGTGGCCCATAGACGTTACAGAAAAAACAAAAAAAACCCCCAAAAAACCGGAGGGAACAGATCAGTGTACCAACTTTTTATTTTTGTCGAAGGAGTGCATTAAGAACAAAACAGAGAAGCATTTATTGACCTCTGTCAGTTTTATCTCCTAACAGATCAGCCCTTTTAGAGCCAAATAAGCAGAAAGGACGTGTTCTTTAATAGAGAGCAGTCTAATGGGTACATTAAGCTTCAGAAATGCTCTTGTCAGTGGTTTTCTCTTGACCGGGGGTCGGGGTAGAGTTTGGCAAAGTGGTCGGCACAACAGGGAACCTAGAGGCCGTTTGCCCAAATTCAAGCTTCCCCGTTTTACAGATGGGGAAGCTGGGGCTGGAAGGGCAAGGACATGTAGTATGAGGCCGAGTGTCTGCCTTACTGTCAGAGACATTTGGGGCCCTTCGCCTGCCTCATCTCTGTGGTGACAACCTTGGAAAAGAAGAAATTTGATGGGCGCCCGGGTGGCCCTGTCGGTTAAGAGGCCGACCCTCGATTTCCGCTTGGGTCCTGGTCTCACAGTCCGTGAGGTGGAGCCTGCTTTGGGCTCGGGCTGACATCGCCGAGCCTGCTGGGGATTCTCTGTCTCCTTTTCTCCCTGCCCGCCCCACCCCCCATAAACAGATACATATTAAAAAAAAAATCATTTGATTAGGCCCAGGGCCTGTGGCAACAGAGGGATCCTCAGAGATCAGCCTCAGGGGCTCCAGCCCTGAAATCTGGTGACTTAGAACAAAGCCCCTTGAATGGGAACTCCCTCCATGCAAAGTATTCTGGAAATAGGCGGAAACCCATCAATCTGGGTTTTCTGAGGGCAAAGTGAATACAACCCACCTAAATGGAGTCACCTCAGTTGCCCTTTGGCACGAGGCCGCACACCAGGAGATGGGGGGGTGGGGGGGTGGGGCTATTGCTTCCTGCTGCTTCTTCCTCGTTTCCGTTCTCTTTTAAGTTTTTGGAATTATTATGCAAGTAGTTAATTGTATTGGACAGGTAATTAATTATTATACAAGCAATTCTTGTGGTAAAAATCCCAGCAGTCTAGAAAGTTAAGACAGGATGCATGAAGTAAATATATAGCCCCAGAGATAACCAGGGTTAGCTCTTTCTTCCAGAACTTTCTGTGCATAAATAGGCCTAAGTATGTATGCCTAGGTATAAGCATAGGTATGTGCGTGCGCCCGTGTGTGTGTGTGTGTGTGTGTGTGTGTGTAAAACGCTTTCACACAGACCACCAATTGCACTTCTCTAATTAAAAAAATTTTTTTTTAAGGTTTATTTGTTTATTTTGAGAGAGACAGAGGCAGCATGAGCGGGGGAGGGGTAGGGGGAGAGAGAGAGAGAGAGAGAGAGAGAGAGAAAGAAAGAGAATCCCAAGCAGACCCCGCACTGTCAGCACAGAGCCCAACGCCGGGCTTGAACTCACGAAGTCATGAGATCATGTCCTGAGCCGAAACCGACAGTCAGACGCTTAACCGACTGAGCCACCCAGGCTCCCCTAATTTTTTTTTTAAAGGAAATTCTTTTTTTTTAATGTTTATTTTTGAGACAGAGAGACAGAGTGCAAGTGGGGGAGGGGCAGAGAGAGAGGGAGACACAGAATCCGAAACAGGCTCCGGGCTCTGAGCTGTCAGCATAGAGCCCGATGCGGGGCTCGAACCCACGGACCGCGAGATCATGACCTGAGCCGAAGTCGGATGCTCAACCGACTGAGCCACCCAGGCGCCCCAGCTAATTTTTTTTTTTTTTCTTAACGTTGCCTCTGACATCTCGTCAGCACATGGCACTCTCTTCCCATCAGAGCAGTCTCCCTGTTATGTCATTACCTGTTTACATGCCGACCCCTCCCCCCCTCCCCTGCATTGGCCTTTGGAAGGCCGAGCCTGCTTGTCATTCATTTCTTGGCGCCTGGTACCCAGTAGGCTCTCAACGAGGCTTGCTTGCCCAAAGTATCAGGCGTGCACATTTTGATCGTCTTTTCCTCTCCAGAGCCCTCTCTGGGGCTGAGCTGTTCCGGGCCTGGACCCCTTCCGGGGGCTTTTTAGCCGCCTCCCCATGAGGCTGTCCTGGCTGAGCCTGGCTGTGCCCTGTTTTGCCTCACACTCTCATTAGTGCCTTCCTGTAGCCCTCATTTTCTTCGCAGGAATTGCCTTAACCAGCGTTTCTCCCCTAGGTACAGAAGTCACCTGGGTGAATAGTTTGGTGTCCTTGGAGCAAGGATGAAATCCGGAACCACACGGGAAAAGATGGATAGATTTGGCCGCACACACACGAAAACCTCTGTGTGGCAAAAACAAAAGCGAAAAATCAATGAAAATGCAAACATATTTTCAGTGTTAGTGACAAGCGGAGGGCTAATGTGGACGTAGAGAATTTCGCAGATCAATAAGCAAAGATAAACACAAGGGAGAAAAGAGTGAAGCACGTGAACCAAAGAGCTACAAATGACCAATAAAAACGTAAAGACAAGTGCAATTTAACCGAGGAAAGGATTACAATGAAAACAACACGATGGAATTTTTCGACCATTGCCCGAGCAAAGGTGGGAAAGATTGATAGGAATCATTCCCAGCCAGGAGTGTGTACCTTGTGACGAGGCAGTCTGTTAGTTAGAAACACGGGGCCTCGGGCCCTGCCCCAGACCTCCTGATCAGAATCTGCTTCTGAACAAGGTCTTTTAGCGACACGGATGCACATCAGAGTTTGGAAATGCTGCTTCCCAGGGGGAATGGGAGTCAGCCTGCCTGGAATTGAATTTCGGTTCTGCCCTTTGCCGGCTCTGTTTCACGCTGTGGGTCTGCGGACCTGGTCCGCTCCATGTTTCTGGGAGCGGCGGGCTGGCTGGGGCATGTTCTCAAGTCAATAGCAGAGGCACAGGAGGGCGAGTAGAAACCAAGGAGGCCTCCTCCTTTTTTTTTTTTTTCTTTTTAAATGTTATTTATTTTTGAGAAAGAGAGAGAACCAGAGTATGAGCTGGGGAGGGGAAGAGAGAGAGAGGGAGACGCAGAATCCGAAGCAGGCCCCAGGCTCTGAGCTGTCAGCAACAGAGCCAGACGCGGGGCTCGAACTCATGAACCGCGACATCATGACCTGAGCCGAAGTTGGACGCTCAACTGACTGAGCCACCCGGGCGCCCCAAAGGAGGCCTCTTGAGGGCTGATCTTATAACTGGCATACGGTCATTTCCACCCATGTTCTGTTGGCCAAAGCAAGTCCTGTGATGTGACCGAGCCCAAATCAATGGGGCGAGGAAGCGCTTGGCTGTTGGTGGGAGGGACCACAAAGTCGCACAGCAGAGGGCACAGATACGGGGGGCGAGGGGAGTAGCACAGGCTCCCGCAGCAGTGACATAACTCTGTGCCTTAATTTCCTCCTCTTGTGTGATGGGGGGTGGGGGTAACCATGCCGACCTGGTAGGGTTGTAGGAGGGTCGCGAGGATAAATGAGTTCGTACATAAGAAGTGACTAGAACAGGGGCGCCTGGGTGGCTCAGTCGGTTAAGCGTCCGACTTCAGCTCAGGTCACTATCTCGTGGTCCGTGAGTTCCAGCCCCGCATCAGGCTCTGGGCTGATGGCTCGGAGCCTGGAGCCTGCTTCCGATTCTGTGTCTCCCTCTCTCTCTGCCCCTCCCCCGTTCATGCTCTGTCTCTCTCTGTCCCAAAAAAATAAATAAACGTTAAAAAAAAAAAAAAAAAGAAGAAGTGACTGGAACAGCGTCTGGCACAGGGGAAGCCCTCACCGGACGCTGGCTGACGTGATTGTGGGGGGTGGACGTGGATTGGTACCGCTTTGCGGGGGACGGATGTTTGTCAGTGTTTATTGAAATGAAAAAAACATGTGCCCTTTGACCCAGCACTCCTCTTGATGGACATTCGCGTGAATGGCCGTTCCTCACTGTGTTTTTCAGGGTTTACCGCTAGCGATGGCCGTGTGCCCAGCCGGGGGCTGGCTTTGCATCTGTCCCCGCGCTGACCAGGTGTCCCCTCTCCTCCCCGTCTAGATGGGCCTTTCTGGAGCTGCGCACGAACGGCCGCTATAACGACAGCCTGCAGGCCTACGCGGCGGGTGTGGTGGAGGCCGCCGTGTCTGAGGAGGTAAGACCGGACCGGGGGGTGGGAAGGGGGGGACCCAGGGCTCCTGCCTCCCGCCCCACCCAGCGTGTCCCCCAGGGAGCTTTGAAGGGCTCTGAGGTGAGGCGTGTGCAGAGGGGGCTCCCCTGCCTCTGCCCCCAGCCCTCCACCTAACTGGGGAGCAGGGGCTCACGTGCGTTCTCGGAAAACTTAACGCCAGGTACCGTCTGATGCGTATAAAATATACGTAACGTGTCCCAAGTCACGAAGCACAACGATCCAACGGACAACCAGACTAAAACGTAAGGCTGTTACTGATACCTTTGAGGCCCAGCCCCTGCCCCCAGAGGCACCCGTCACCCTAAATGTGACTTCCATTCATGCATTCACTTATACGGGGGATAGAATTCACATGCCGTAAAAGTCGCTGTTTTAAAATGCACAATTCAGTGGTTTTTAGTCTATTCACGGGGTTGCGCAACCGTCACCCCTAATTCCAGAGCATTCTCATCGCCTCAGAAAGAAACCCCGTGCCCCTACCTCCCTTCTCTCCCTCACCCCAGCCCTGGGCAACCCTTCATCTACCTCCTGTGTAGATTCGCGTGTTGTTAGCGAGGTTTCATGTGAACGAGTGGTCGCCTGTGTCTGGCTCCTTTTACGCGGCGTCATGTTTTCAAGACGCATCCACGTTCTAAAGTATATCGAGCCTCGCTCCTTCTTGTGGCCACGTGATACTGTATCGTGTGGACAGAGCCCATTTCATTCATTCGTTCGCCCGTGGACGGACACCCGAATTATCTCCCCTCTCTTACTTCTGGTGACCTACTTGTACTTCATGTGATGAATCCCCAGGCAACATACCTACTAATCTGCTTTACTTGATTTGGGGCGCTGCGAAAGGGATCTCATAAATTTCGGAAGTCAGCCCGTGTCACAAGCAGGTGAGGCTATGGAGTGACAGCCCTTCTCCCCGCCCCCTGCGTGGGTGGAGGTGTGACGCCCGCTTTGGAAAATCATTGGGCAGTAAAGAGCCGAGGCTGCCCACGCCCGGGGTTCCAGCGGCCCCGGTCGTCGGGTGTGCCCGGGGCGACCCGAGGACGCGCTTGAGGGGCTCAGAACCGCCTTAAGGTGGCAACGGCCGAACGCCCCTGGCGCGCGAGTGCCCAGGTGGTGCTAGGGTGGCAGAGAGCCGATGACAGGGCCTTGACAAGGAGTGAGCAGCCGAGCTGCATCCAGGTGCTCGGGGGCGAGAGGGAAGACCATGCGACAGACCACAGCACGCAGTGGGACACTCCTTTAAGAAACTCACGCTCCTCGTCGTGATACCCCAGCAGCACTTTGGGACGCCCTCCTGGGATCCCAATGTCGGCGGAGCTGCTCAGACGCTGGGTCGGGCCTGTGCTGCTTGGGGCGCTCGGTGGTGAACGAGACCTGATTCCATCTCTCGGGGGGCCCGAAGCCTGCCAGGAGCACCGGGGCAGGGCCACAGGGCTCCCCTGTAAGGGATCCCCAACGCGTGTGCCCGGAGCTTTGCCCGCCTTCTCTCCCTGATCCTGCTCACCCCACCGAGGCCCAGAGAGGGGAGATCACTCACCCAGGGTCACACAGCCCATCAGCAGGGAAGCCAGCACTCAGACCCGCCTCTGTCTGCCCAGAGGTTCTGCTGCCTCCCCTACTGGCCCGGGGGGCTCCCCGTGACTGGCCACTGCGTCCTATCCCAGGCTGTGTCCCCCGCGCCCAGGCCAGAGACTGGTGTAGGCCAGGCGCTTGGCAAATGCTTCTGGAAGTAGGGGAAGGCTGCATGGTCGAGGTGGCATCTTACCGAGGCCTCGAGGGCTGAGTAGAATGTGAGGGTGTTTCAGGGAGATGAACGCAGAGTGGGGGGTCCATCTACACCTTCCCCTGGTTCGAGTCTTGACTCTTTGATTCATTACCTAGAGGACCTCGGGTAAGGTCCTCGCACGCCTGTGCCTCAGTTTCTGCAGCTACGGAGTAGGGATGCTCACGGTAGCGTTTTCTTTACGGAGTTGCCGTGGGGTTCGACAGGGTTGGGTCACGCAGAGTGCTGTCAGTGCTGGCTACGGGCAACCGGCCACTTCTCCGTCGCGCTGCAAGTTAGGGGACTTCCCTCCCCCTGCTGGAATGTCACTGGGTGGATTTGGGATTCCAGGTCAGGTCTGGCTGATCTTGGCCGGCCTCCCCCGGGCTTCTGCAGTCAGCTGACAGGTCAGCCGGGGCAGCCGGGTGACCTAGAATGGCCTCATTCCTGTGCCCGGGGATGGGCTGTCTGCCAGCGGGGGTGATGGGGCGGCGTGGTCTTTAACCTCCCAGGAAGGTGGTCCAGGCTTGCTCGTGTGACATCAGAGCAGCGGGGGTGTGGAGGGCCTCTGAGGGCCGGTTGAACGGGCACGCGTTCTCTTGCCCACATGTCGGTTGTGAGTTCCTTGCTGTGTCCTCGGGGCTTAGGATGGGGACACAGTAGGTGCGTAAACGCAGTAGCTGAATGGGGACTGAATGGGGACGTAGACTGGGCGTCTGAGGCTGTTCAGAGGCACAGTCTGAACAGACTTTGAACGGCGGAGGCTTTCAAAGGAGGGAGGCAGCCAGAGGCTCTGGGCCCCCGAAGGGACGAGAGCGGGGTGGAGGGAGGAGAGCAAAGGGGCGGAGGGGGCCTCCCGGGGCGCCTCGGCTCTTTGGAGGCTGGGGTGGGGGCGAGGCATCGGAGCCCGAGTGGGGGGCCGGCTGGGTCCTCCGCGAGGGGAGCAGCCCGGCTGCGCCACCCCGGCCCGTGCCCACCTCGTCCGCCCCGCAGCTCATCTATATGCACTGGGTGAACACGGTGGTGAATTACTGTGGCCCCTTCGAGTACGAAGTCGGTTACTGCGAGAAGCTCAAGAACTTCCTGGAGACCAACCTGGAGTGGATGCAGGAGCAGATGCAGCGGAACAAGGGCTCTGCTTATTGGCATCAGGTGGGCGTGGCCCCCGTGCCCATTGGGCGGGGCGGTGGGCGGGGCTGCTTTGGGGACCTGACTCTGCTGTGGGTGCTGTTGCTCTGACCGCCGGCCTCCCACCCCTCTTTGCCAGCCCTTTCCCCTCACTCTCTCCTTCATCCTTCCCTCCATCAGTCAGGCCTTCCTCTTTCCTTCCCTCCCTCTCCAGCCACCCGTCCATTCCTCCGTTTGTCTGTCCATCCATCCAGTCTTCCCTCCTTCCCTCTCTTCTTCCCTTTCCCTCTATCCCTCCCTCCCATCTGTCCTTCCAGCCATCTCCCCACCCACCCACCCATCCATCCGTTTATCCATCCACCTACCCATCCATCCATCCACCCATCTACCCACCCACCCATCCACTTCTCCATCCAGCCATCCAGTCTTCCCTCCCGCCATACTTCCCTCCCTACCTTCTGTCTTCCTTTTCCCTCAATCCTTCCTTCTCTCCCTTTCACCTGTCTACCCATCTGTCCATCTTCCATTCATCCTTCCCTCCCTGTCCATCCTTCCCTCCCACCCCGCCCTCTGTATGTCTAGTCTGTCCACACATTTACCACCCACAAGCTTATCCCATCTTTCACTCTCTTCCTCTCACCCATCTGTTACCCCCACCCATTATAGCCCCACCCTTCCCGCCATTGATGTGCCCCATTGGGTTGTCTGTCTGTGTCCCTGTGCACCGTCTACCCATCTGCACACTTCCCCCCTACACCCCCTCCCATTCACTTGCCCAGCTGTCTGTCTGACCAACCACCCTGTCTGCTTTATTCCTCACCTTCTTCCTGGCCATCGGTCCTTGAAGCACCTGTCAGTGTGAGTCTGTCCATCTGTAGCTCCATCATGCCTGCCCTCTCTCCCTATCTTAAATCTTGCCAGGGGCTGCCCTGTTCCCTGGGGATCATGCCCACACACCTCTTGCACCTTCTCTGTCCCCAGCTTCGTCTCTTGCAGACCACACTCTGTGCTCCAGCCTCCCTGACCTCCTGGTTCCTTGAACCCTCCTCTTCCCTCAGGGCTTGTGGCCCGCTGCTCCTTCTGCCAAGAGCACTTCCTCTGCCTGGCTTGCCCCCCACCCCTCACCTCTGTCCGGTCCCCACACTTCCCTGTGGTGCTCTAGTGAGGGACTCAGAGTCTGTCTTCCACCGCCCATGAGGACAGGCGGGGATCACATCTACTTTGTTCACCAAAATACTCCCAGTGCCCAGCACAAGGGCCGGCACATAGTGGGTGCTTTATATGTAAGGGATTGCTGAATATTTATAGATGAAGGAATGGGTCTGTCTTGTCCTGTCTGCCCATCCAGTCTATGCACCTGATTAGATATCTGTCCTTCTGTCCACCCTGCCATCCATCTGGACGATTGCTTCTCTTTCCTTTCCTTCTACATAACTTAGTGGCCACCCATCCACCTTTCAGTCCTGCCTGCCTGTCTGTCTGTGTAGCTTAGCCTTTTGTCCATCTGTCCATCCATCTTACAGATGCTAGGTGCATGGTCAAGGCCCTACGGGGGACACAGTGATGATCTCCCTGGTTATAGAACAGTGACAGTGACAATGGGGGAGAAGTCAGTTACAAGACACATGCCCTGAGGCAGCAGCGCAGCCAGTAGCTAAACTCAGAATTGCGAGCAGTTGACAATGGGTCAGGGCTGGCTGCGAGGCTTCCTGGAGGAGGTGGCTTTGAACTGGGCTCTTAAGTGGGAGTGATTTAGGTTGGAGCAGGGAAGAGACATATAATTAAGTAAGTAATGGCAGGAAGGGTGGGTGCTGGGTAAGAGGGGGGTCAGGGCTGGCTGGAGCCATGAGGGTGCACCTGGGCCGCTCCTGCTCTGTCTGGATCCCCAGACCAGAGCCCCTCCCACTGCCTCACCCTCCCTCTGCCCCTCCCTCAGGTGCGGCTGACCCTCCTGCAGCTGAAGGGTCTGGAGGACAGCTATGAAAGCAGTGTGACCTTTCCGACTGGGAGGTTCACCATCAAACCCTTGGGGTTCCTGTAAGTGCCACCCCCGGAGTGGACAGGGTAGGGGAAAGGGCCCCGCTGCCTGGCCCGGCCTCGGACCGCTCAGCTCACCCTCCAGAGCCTCAGCTTCCTCCTCTGGGAAAGGGGTGTGTAAGTGCACTCCCGGCAGGCACGGTGACCCTCTGGTGCCCGGCCCTGCCCAGCCTGTTGCAGCTTGCTGGGGACCTGGGAGACCTAGAGCCAGCCCTGAACAAGACCAAGAGCAAGCACGTCATGGGCTCTGGTTCGTGCTCCGCCCTCATCAAGCTGTTGCCTGGCCAGAGTGACCTCCTGATCGCCCACAACACCTGGAGCTCCTACCAGAACATGCTGCGCATCATCAAGAAGTATTGGTTCCAGTTCCGGGAAGACCCCCAAGGTGGGTGGATGCGGGTGTATCTGCGTGCGTGGGCGCGTGTGGGCGCGCGGGGCGGGCTGGAGGGTGGGCGGAAGGTGCGGGCCTCGGCCCCACGCACGCCGCGGGGCCGCCCTCAGAGTTCGTCTCATTTTTAACACGTCTGTTTCCTTTTAGTTCGTACTTTACAAGGTGTGTCAGTCACCTGTTGCTGCGTAACAAGTCAACCCCAGTGTAAAACAACCAAAGCTTGAGACCCAGCCATTTACTTGTGCTCGTGGGTCAGCCGGGTGGTTTTGTCATCCGGGGCCAGGCAGGCCTGGGTGATGGTGGCCAGGTCCCTGACGCTTCTGCGGTCAGCGGAGGTGGGACGGCCGCATTTGCCCGTCTGGGGCTTGGCCGTCAGCTGGGTGTTGGGGCGGCCGGGCCGGCGCAGGTTCCTTCGTGTGACATCTGGGCAGGGAAGCGTGGAAGGCCTCTCGAAGGCTGATTGAAACCGTTGCTCAAAGCAAGTCAAGTGACCCGCTCAGATGTGAGAGGTGGGGAAGCAGAGCCTGCTGTCTGAGGTGAGGAATTGGAGGGTCCCACTGCAGACGGTATGGGTGCGAGATCGGGAAGAAGGATGGCCATTTGCGCAAATGCTCAGCTGCGTGAGGAGCGTGCGAGTAGGTTCTTCCTGTCCAATGTGAAAAGTTTGCAACTAAGGCCCAAGTGCCCCAGAGTGGCTCCCCGCCCACCGATCCCCGGCCCCAGCGTCTCCCCACCACCCCGGCCGCCCCGAGGTGGCCACTGCCTCATGTTCGCAGTGCCTCCCTCTTGGCCACCCTTAAAAATCAAATGTTGCCAGGAGGTGGCGAGGCGGTGGGGAAACATACACCCTCCTCCTCTGCCTACGGGACTGGGGCTTGGTGCTGCCTCTTTGAAGACGAGCCCAGCCGGCCTCTAATAAGATTCAAAATCTGTCTCTCCCATGGTCCAGCAGTTCTTGGCTCGGGTCCGTCCCTAGAGAAACATTGCGACTTCCTGCACAGAGCCCGGGTACAAGGATGTCAACTACCATAATGGTTTGGAAACAACCTAATGCCCGTTAATTTCAAGTAAATTTCCGAATTGACTGACATGTATACAGAGAAGTGTGCGCGCCATTCGTGTGGAGCTGGGATGTTTGCGGCTTGAACGGCCCTGGGTGCAGCACCCACATTTGGCCTCACCCCAGCATAAGCTCCATCTGATTCTTACGGCATAGACTAGGTTTGCCTGATCTCGAATGTCACGCGAGTGGAAACACGCGGCATGTGCTCGCCTGTGTCTGAATTCTCCCGCTTAGCGTGATGCCTGTCGGGCTCGTCCATATTGTCACCTGCAGCCACAGGTCTCTCCTTTCCGTTGCTGTAGATCCGTGAACACTGTAATGTCTTTTTAAAAAACCTACGTAAGGGGACGCCTGGCTGGCTCAGTCAGGAGAGCCTGCGACGCTTGATCTCAGGGTCGTGAGTTCGAGCCCCATGCTGGGAGCAGAGTTTACTTAAACAAAAACCTACATAAGTTATACACATGTTACAGAAAATTGGAAAATACAATAAAACGTTCACATAGAATGACAATCACTTTGAATGCCGCACGACCCCTGGGAGATCATTTCGGAGACTATTTGGTTATGTTTTTTCCGAGACTGAAATATACTTTATTTTTCCATTTGCTTTAACTGATTTGTATTATGCTAGTAACATGTGAATACATTCGTGCGGACACAAATTCTAGCAATGTAGGTGAAGAAATACATCTCTCCCGTGAAACCCTTCTCCCAAATTCCAGACCCCTCCTAAAAGGACACCTGTTGCCACTTTGGTTTGGATCGTCTAGATTTTTTTGGATGCCTTTATAATGTGTATGTATGAACCTTTTTTTTTTTGGTTAAGTCTTTATTTTTTATTCTTATTTTTATTTTATTTATTTAATTTGTTTATTTATATTAAATATAATTTATTGAGGATGGCACCTGTTGGGAAGTCTTTATTTTTTAGAAAAGCTTTAGGTTTACCGATAAATTGAGTGGCTATTACAGAGAATTCCAATATACCTTCCCACTCCTTTCTCCTATTATAAACATGTTGCATTGGTGTGGTGTATTTGTTAACAGTTGATCTAGCAATATCCGTATGTTACTGTCAACCGAAGTCCTTAGCCTACATTCAAGTTCAGTCTGAAAAGTATGGTCGTACGGATTTTGGTGAATGCACGATGATGCGTATCCGCCTTTATAGTATTATACAGAAGAGTTTCACTGCTCTAAAAAGTTTGTTTTAAAAAGTTAAGGTTAGGGTTAGGGTTAGGGGTTAGGGGTTAGGGGTTAGGGTTAGGGTTAGCTCCAGGCTCTGAGCTGTCAGCACGGAGCCTGCGAGATCGTGACCTGAGCTGAAGTCGGACGTTTAACTGACTAAGCCACCCAGACGCCCCTGGCCTTGGAGAAGTTTTGATAATTGCCATGTTCAGTCCACCTTCTAACTGCTGGATGTTAAACTTTAAACTAGTTCTTAGTTGAGGACTTGGGCCATTTCCAGGTCTTTGATGTTTGCAAGACAAGTGGGCCCCCAGGTAGAAACACTAGGTTAAAAGACGGGATAATTAAACATTTTAGTCTCAAGATGCACACAGCCAAACTGCCTCCAAAAGTGGCTGGGCCAGTTTATACTTGTCCACAAGGCTGGGAGGTATCAGCTTTTCCCTCAACCTTGCCAGCACTGGGTGTTATGTTTTTTTTTCCATTTTTGACATTCTGATGGGTCATAAATGACATCCTGGACTGAGCTTTTTTTTTTTTTTTTGTATTAACTTTACTGATGGTTAGTTTAAACACACGTGTAGGATGTATATATTGATGGGTTTGGACAAACACAGACAGTCATGTAACCGCCACTCAGTAAAAGCAGAGAACACTTCCGTCACCCGGGAAGGTCCTTGTGCCCTTTGTAGTTGTCCTTCCAGCAACCACACCCCTGATCGCCTTTCCATTACATTAGTTTTGCCTGTTCTAGAACTTCATATACACCCCCCCTGATTGGAGGCCTACTGTGTACCGCCGTAGGCTAGACGCTCTTCACCTTGGCACTCTTGGAAGTTAAATCCTTAAAGAAAAGGGAATCCCTGCCACTTTCGACAACATGGACGAACCTGGAGGGCATTGTGTGAAGTAAAATACGTCGGACACAGAGAGACAAATACTGTATGATCTCATTTATAGGTAGAATCCTAAAGCGTGGAAGCCGAGAGTAGAAGAGTGGTTGACAGGGGCGGTTGGGAGGGTGAAGCAGGGGGACGTTGGCCGAGGGCACAAAGTTTCCGTTCTGAGCTGAGTAAGTTCTGGGGATCCAAGGTTAACTGGGTCGTGACACTTGAAATTTGGTAGGAGAATAGACCATAAGTACTTTAACCCACATGAGATGGTAACTATGTGAGGTGATGGGCGCCCTCCAGAGCTTGACCGTGGGCATCATTTCACAGTGTGTGTGTGTGTGTGTGCGTGTGTGTGTGTGTGTGTGCGCGTCACTGCACGCAGTGAATACAGGTAACTTATTCATCAGTTATATCTCAGTAATTCATCGGTTGTATCTCAGTAAAGCTGGAAGACAAACAAAAACAAAGCCCGTGCGCTCAGACTTCTGGGTTTTGCCCTCTGAATTATCATTTTTACAATAGGTCTTTGCAACTAAAAAAACAAACAAACAAAAAAACAAAACGGGGGAGGGGTGGAATGCCAAGGGGTGCCTGGGTGGCTCAGTCAGTCAAGCGTCAGACTCGATTTCGGCTCAGGTCATGATGTCACGATGGTGAGATCGGGCCCTGTGCTGAGCGTGGGGCCTGCTTGGGATTTTCTCTCTCCCTCCCCCTCTGCCCCTCCCTTGCTCTCCCTCTCTCTCTCTCAAGACTAAACTGTTACTAAAAAAACTTAAAAAGGAAAGCCAAAGCGTTCTCGTAAATGAAATATATTTTTAAAGAAATGTGTGTGTATATATATATATCTTTTTTTTTTTTTTTTTGCTACGGCTTTCCTTTTTACACATGCACACACAGACGCGCACACACACACACACGGCAAAGGCATGGTTTGCTACACATCAGAACGGATGGAGGCCCCCCCCGAGGCCTGCTGTTCCCCACCTGGAGGCTCTGTGTCTTGGGCAGGGGCGCAGGGGTCCCCGGATGGGCTGATCTGACCTGCACCCCTATCCCCCGCTGGGCTTACTCTCCCCCCCCCCCCCACAGTGAATTCTCCGCTGGCTCCTGGCAACAAGCTGGTCTTCTCATCCTACCCTGGCACCCTCTTCTCCTGTGACGACTTCTACATCGTGGGCAGCGGGCTGGTGAGTGTCCCTCTCGTGTCGCCTTTCTCCCCGGGGCTGCCGATCCCCAGTCCCTGCCGGGGCTCCACATTGTCTGCTCCGCGATCACCCCCTCAGCGATCCGTCGCTGGTTTGGGGGCCCGTTTGCGGTTTTGTTCGTGTGTCTTTAGCATACGCCGCCCCTCCCTCCACCGTGACCTTGCTGTTTCTCGTGCTGCCTCCCCTCTTGCCTTCCGCACACTCCCTCTAGCCCGGCCAGGTTTTCTGAATAAATGTTGTTTCCAATGTGTTGTTTTTAATCGGTTTTCCTGGCCGGGGTCCAGACTCGTTTAGAAATCTGTTCCTGGCATCCCCGAGCCGGGGCATTGAGCCCTGAGATTGCAACATGCGGAGGAGAAAAAACATTGCTTTAAAATAATACCCTCCTCGCAGAAGGTGCCAGTTCCCGGGGTGGGGTGGGGGGCGGCGGGGAGGGGCTCCTTCCTTCCCTGTTGCTTTCTGAGAGAAGCATGGGGTTTAGCTCCCTTAAATGTGGAAGGAAGCGCGAGAGGGCCAGGTCGTGGGGGCGGGGACCCCCTCGCTGCAGTCCTGGTGGGGAAAGGAGGGTACGGTCTGGGGAAGGACAGCTGAGAAGGTTTCATCCAGTTTCCCTGGCAGGAAATTAACCTTCCAGCAGGGTCCTTAACTGTTTCTGTGCCACAGACGCCTTTGGCAGGCGAGGGGGTTGTGGACCCCCTTCTCAGAGTAACGTTTTTAAACGCATAAGCCAGAATATAAGGGATCATAAAGGGAACCAATTATACTGAAACGCGTTGATCGCAATACCACGTAGGGAACCTTTGCATGTTGTACACGTGCTGCTTACTGAACGCACCGAAGGCCTGACCACCGTGACGTAGGAGGAACGGGGAGCAGAAATGACATCCTGAGCGAGGTGCCGCCCTGTCGCATGCTGGGCAGACGTCTGTGACCTCTCTTGGTGACGGTCTCTGGTGCCACTCGTGCCACGGGGAGCTGCCAGTGGAAGGAGATGCCGAGTTTCAGTTCGGTGGGGGTGGGAACAGAGATGCGCTGTTTTCCCCTCCCAGTCTGCCGGCTCCCCTCGTCCCGCCCCCGGCTCGGAGCTCCCCTGCCCCGAGAGGGGAAACCGCCCTCCGGGGCTTTCCGGGCCACGCCGGTCCGAGTTCTGGCAGTGGCTTTGGGTGCTAAGAGCAGTAGAGCGAGGGACAAGGAAGGGACGGGGTGGAAGGAGCGGAAGACGGTGTTCCCACCCGGGCGTTGCTATCACGGATTGGTGTGAGAGCCGGAAGTTCGGTGATCGAATCTCGGCCCATCCGCTTACCAGCCATGACCTTTGGCACGTCCCCTGGCTGTTTCGGGCCTCACTTTACCTTTCAGTAAAGAGGGGCATCAGAGGTCCTGCCGCGTTTTCCTCAAGCCCCCCGACTTGCCCTGCAGAACTGCAAGGCAGGTGTAGAAATGGGATGCCGTCTCTCTGGGGAAAGATTTGACCGACTTGGTCGGGAGAACGGGTCCAGAGGAGCAGCACCGTGGGCTCCGTCGGGGGCTGTTCTGCGGGACAAAGCCGGATGCGTGATCGTGAAGCCCCCTCGGCGCTCAGCCAAGGAACCAGTGAGGAACGCGCACCCAGACCAGGACCCGGGGTTTCCAAAAGCTGTGAATAACCAGCGTGCGGACCACGATTGGGGCAGCATTGCCACTTGGTGGCAGCGTGCCGCGGTCGTAAGTCAGGTGGCCCTTCAGTGCAGCGTCCCTTCTGCTCTCCCACAGGTGACACTGGAGACCACCATCGGCAACAGGAACCCGGCCCTGTGGAAGTACGTGCAGCCCAAGGACTCTGTGCTGGAGTGGGTCCGCAATGTCGTGGCCAACCGCTTGGCCCTGGACGGGGACGCCTGGGCGGACATCTTCCAGAAGTTCAACAGTGGCACGTGAGTGGGCTTCTGGCACTGTGGCCTCCTCATCCCCGAAATGGACCAACCCCCCCTCTGACAGTCACGCCCCCAGGGAACTGACGTGGCACCAGGGCCACATACCCCACACCCTCCGCAGAGCCCTCATGGTTCTTCCTGGAGTTGGAAAGTGCCTTAAAGTCTTCTCCCTTGTCTTATATCTAGGGAAACTGAGGCTCAGGAAAGGAAGGGCTTTGCCCCTCTCCTGCAGGCTCTTCTATCCAGGGACAGGCTCTAAGAGGGAGGCCAGGGAGAGAACCTGGAATATGAGAGCTCTGGGGACAGGGGAGGGCTGTGTGAGGAAGGGGGCGTGCGTGGATGAGGGCCTGTGCACCAGAGACACTGGAGCTGGACATTGCAGGGCCTTGGAAGGTTGGGCAGAAAAATTGACTTCTGTTCCAATAAGCACTGGGGAGCCATAGATTCCTCTGGAGCAGGCAGACGGTATGATGAGAGCTGACGACACCTGTTCAAGCTGCAACGTCAGGGTGACAATCAGACGGCCGGACATCCCCCACCCCACCCCCACCCCATGAGTCCCTACTCCGCGGGCCACTGGGGCGGTGGCCCCAGGGTGTGTTCAGTCCCCCTTCCTTGGGCACGGCAGGTACAACAACCAGTGGATGATCGTGGACTACAAGGCGTTTGTCCCCGGCGGGCCCAGCCCTCGGAGCAGGGTGCTCACCGTCCTGGAGCAGATCCCGTGAGTACTGGGGGAAGGACGGGAGGGTGTTCCAGGCAGAGGGAACCGCCTAGGCAAAGGTCTGGAGGCATGCTGGAATGTGTGTGGGAAGGCGAGCATCTGAGGAAGGCCAGGTGGGAGAGGGGAAGATTCAGGACGCAATCTACCCCGGGGCAGTGGGGAGCCATCAGGGGTTCTGGAGCAGGGCAGCGCCCACAGGTGCTCCTTTTCTCACCAGTCTTGCCCCGTCTCCCTTCTCGGTCCCAGGGGCATGGTGGTGGTGGCCGATAAGACCTCGGAACTCTACCAGAAGACCTACTGGGCCAGCTACAACATCCCGTATGTCCCCACCCCTGCCCCATACCCGCTTCACCCTTGCTCAGCTCTCCGGGCTGGCCAGGGGTCCTTCCGTGCGTGATCTTTTCAACCCGTGGAGCAGAGAAACCGCTCTGCCCTTTCTTTGGCCAGAAAAGCCCTGCCGGTCTGGGGGCTTAGGTCTGCACCCACGGCAGGGTGGTGGGGGTTGGCCCGGCTCAGGTGCCGACCCCTGCGGTGGCTCCCTCGCCGTGTGTCCTGTAACTAGGCTGCGCAGCCGCAACCTCTTGGCCCTCTGTCCTCTGCCAGACGAGAGATTTGACGCTTACGACCCCCTCCCGGCAGCCACGGCCACTGTTCCCATGTCACAGATGAGGAAACAGGCCTTGCGCGAATGCCTGCCTTTCCTGAGGTGCCTTCCGCAGCTGTTCAGTGGCGAAGTCGGCATCTGAACCCATGTCTCTGGGACTGCAGAGCCTCAGCTTGGTCACCTCACCAAGCCGCCCCCACCCGGCCTCAACGGAAGACGTTGTTGCTGTCCTGTCGTGGTTGTTAGTGATCATGTTCTGGAGTGACCCCCCCCCCCGCCCCCCACCTCCCGGGCCACAGCCGGTGTGGTCAGAGGCCGGGAGTGACCCTCCTTGTGCCCCGTAGGTACTTTGAGAGCGTGTTCAATGCCAGCGGGATGCAGGCCCTCGTGGCCCAGTACGGGGACTGGTTCTCCTATGACAGGAGCCCCCGGGCCCAGATCTTCAGGCGGAACCAGTCGCTGGTGCACGACTTGGACTCCATGATCCGGCTTATGCGGTGCGTGGGGCAGCGGGGGCCCCGAGTCCCGTGGGGGCTTCCTGTGCGCTTTCCTGGCCCTTGTGTGACCCTCACGGCGAGCCCGGGGGCCGCGGGGCGGCGGCCAGCTGTAGCCGCGGGTGCGGGAGCCCCGTGGCGCTGTCCTCCTGTTCCGGACGAGGGTGCCGGGCAGCTGTGCGGTGGGCCACCCCGTGCCAGGCACCGTGCCCGGTGCCAGAGAACCCGCACCGAGCAGGGGCGCCCTGGCCGTGGGAGGCGCGGAGCCCGTCAGTCACGCGCACCGATGTGGGCGTGAGCTCGGGCTGGCGGAGCCCCGAGAGATGCCAGAAGGGGGCAGGATGGGGCATCTAGCCCGGCTTGGGGTTGGGGGCGGCCTGAGCAGAGACGAGCCGCTGAGCATGGCGCGGGCAGGTGCAGGGGTGAGGGAGGCCCGGGTGGCGGTGGGGGGGGGGGGGGGCGGGCACCTGAGGGCGGGTGGCTTGTCCCGGGGCTCTGCCGCCACGGGGAGCTCAGCCCCCTCCTCGGCCCCTTCTTCCCGGCGCGGCTGATGCCCCCTCCCTTCCCTCATCCAGGTACAACGACTTCCTGCACGACCCACTGTCACTGTGCAAAGCGTGCAGCCCGCAGGCCAACGCAGAGAATGCCATCTCGGCCCGCTCCGACCTGAACCCGGCCAACGGCTCCTACCCTTTCCAGGCCCTGCAGCAGCGCTCCCACGGGGGCATAGATGTGAAGGTACGGCCCCGCCCTGGGCCTGGGGGCTGGGGGTGGGCTTGGGGAGGAAGGGGGAGGGCGGTGGTGACGGCTCAGGTCAAAGCGGATGGCAGGACAGGAGGCAGGGTCGGCGCTGGGCTGCGGTCGGGGTCAGAGTTCGGGCTGGGGGTCGGGGCCCTCCGGATTGGGGCGGCTCGGGGCCCGGCCTGGGCTGGTGCTCAGCGGCCTCTGCCCTGGCCCCCAGGTGACCAGCATGGCCCTGGCCAAGGCCTTTCAGCTTGTGGCGGCCAGTGGCCCCACGTGGGACCAGCTGCCCCCGTTCCAGTGGAGCGCCTCGCCCTTCAGCGGTCTGCTGCACATGGGCCAGCCCGACCTCTGGAAGTTCTCGCCCATCGAGGTGCGGTGGGACTGAGCCTCCGTCTCGGCCCCACCGACCCCCGCGGGGCCACCACGTGCCGCGGCCCCGACCTCCCACCCGCCCGCTCCGTGGGCTTCGTCACCTGCTGTGCCCAGATCTGGGACCCGGGTCTGCCAGGGTTACTCTCATCTGGGTCGTCTCCTAGGTGGGACACGGGGCCCGCCGGGGCCCAGCACTGACTCGTTCGCTCCCCGTAAGTGGGCGAGTGCCGCCCTTGTCCCCTGCCTCTGCACCTCTCTCTCTGCCCCGTCTGCTTCTCTCTCTCCCCCGGCCTGGGGCCCTGTCCTCATGCTGCCCTCTCCTGAGGGCTTGGGAGGGGTCCTCGGGTGGGGTTCGGGGCCCCTGCTGGGGCAGCGGGGGACTGTCTGGGTCCCTGCCTCCCGGTGTCATTCCTGCCGGTGGCTCTGGAGCTTGTGGGGTTTCGGCCCCGAGACCTGGGCGTTGCCTCTGGTTGGCATCCGTCCTGCCACCTCCCGCCCCTGCCCCCCTCGGGAAGCAGCCCCCTGGTTTCCCTCCTGGGCGGCTTCCCTGAGGACAGAAACTTGAAAACAAACAAAAACCAAAGTTTCTGGTGACTTGTGGCTGCGGGGGTGTGAGTGTGCCTCGTTGGCCTCGTTGGCTGCAGCCTCGTGCCCCTTGCCCCCCAACTTGGGCCTGCCCTTGGCCTCTGGGCCGTGCCCACAGCTCCCCTGCTGTAGGAACCAAATCGCAGGCTGTGCTGCCATTAAATGAGAGGCCGTGGCCCCTGTGCTGTGCTTTTTGGGGCAGTGGGGAAAGCTGGGTTGCTGCCTTTTCTCCTCTCTGGTTTGGGTTCTAGACCATCCACTCTTGCATTCTCTTGTCCATTCTTCTGTCTATCCACCTATCCATTTATTCGTTTGCCAACCCTCCTATCTGTATCTACCCACCCACCCACCCAGCCACCCATCCATAGATCCATCCATCCATCCATCCATCCATCCAGATGTTCACTGAGCACCTACTTTGTTCTGGGTCCTGTCCTGGGGCCTTCTGAGCCAACAAGACTTTCCCAAGTTCCACTGTGGGGTACTACACAAGGTGAAACAGAGCCTGTCACCGTCTGACCTTAGCCGGCTGGTCGACCCCAGCCCTCTGCGCCTCAGCTCTTGTAGTGGGCGGAGGGGTCTGCCTCGCCTCTTTTGGGGGCTTTGTGCCGACACAGGCGGGACAGTGGAGGCTGGAAGCAATCCAGTGTTCTGGGCAGGTTTACTTAAACTGAGCGCTATTTTAGTCGCAGTCTGGCCCCCGGGGAAGAATTGTGGGGCCCGGGGGCTGCTGGTATGCTGTTCTTCCAGCCCTTCCTTGGTATTCCGTCCCCTGTAAGATACATGTGTGCCCCTCCTGGCTGGAAATCGGGGGATCAGCCTGTGTCCCGGGCGGGCTTGGGGTGGGGTCCCCACTCTCCCCTGAATCTCACAGCCCCTGCTGTTTGCTCGGCTGGGTGGGACTCTGCGGAGGGAACCGCATCGTGTCCTGAGGGGCTCAAGCTTCACCCTGACCTTGGGGATTCAATGCATTGCCTGAGGCTGCTGCCGGAGGCGCAGGGATGCCCGTGAGCAGCGCGGTGCCCCTCTCGGACCTCGGGGAGCCCTGGCAGGCCTTCCTCGGTCTGTTTTCGTTCGCTGGCTTCCGCCCACGCTTTCCTCGGAAGACGGGTGTCGTGGTTTGAGTGACCTTCTCTTCAAGTCCGCCCCTTCCCCTACCCCGGAGATGGGTGTCCAGTCGGTGTAGCTTTGCCCACCCCCACCGGTAGGGGGCTCGCTGCTCTGCTCCCAGCGGTTCTGTGCTAAGTCATTGGGCTCCTGGCCTCGTCCGCCTCTCCGGCTGGTTCCGCCTCCAGTGGAGGCAGCCCTTGCCCCAGCTCTGGTTCAGCGCCCTTCCTTGCTTCCTGCTCGCTGTCTCCGGGCGCGCGAGCCCAGCTGCGCGCAGGGTCCCGGCCTCGGTGTCCTCGGGGTCCCGAGGTTACAGGGGTGAGGGTGCAGGGAGCTCGCTGTTGAGAGCCCGGGGCCGCGAGCGGGGGGGTGGGGTGGGGGAGGGGAGGGAGGCCGACTGCGATGGAGGAGGAGCCCAAAGGACCCTCAGTCCATAAATATATTGTTTTCTTTTTCAACGAAAAAGTCTGCAATTAGAAAAACGACTGAGGGCGGGGCTGGGCGGGGCTTGGGGGGGGGAGGGCAGCTGGTTCTCAGTTCTGGCCCCGACCATGGCCCCTTCCAGGGAGGGGGCCCACCCCGCCCTGGGGACCTGGTAGGGGACACGCGGGCAGCCGTCGCCTAGCAGGGGTGGCCAGGATAGTCGCGCAGAGACGCGACTCGCTGGCGGCCGACCCGCCCCCCACCTTGGGGCTTCGGCCCCTCGGCCCAGAAGGAACCGAAGGAACCGCCGGTCGGGGCCGCAGGCTCACCGGCAGACGCAAGAATAATATTTACAGTGAGACGCTGGATAAAACTCCAGCTCCCCCGGGGGTACCTGCCCCCCACCCCCGCCCCGGGTAGGGGAGGCCGGCGGCGGAGAAAGGCCCTCACTCGGGCAGCCCGTTCTTCATGCCCAGCTGTTCCTTGAGGGCCCGCAGCTGGCCCAGACTGATGTTGCTGCCGCCACAGACGATGACCACGAGGGAGGACAGCGGGGCACGGAGCTTCCCCTCCGCTTGAAGCTTCTGAACCACGCGGCTGTACACGGCGGCCAGGGCCGCCCCGCAGGCGGGCTCCACCAGGATCTTCTCGTCATCTGCCAGAGGAGGGGGTGATGAGGGTGGGGCCTGGCTTCCGCGGGGGGGCAAGGGGACTGTTGGGTCCCTGGGAAAGACTCGGGGCTAGGAGTCTGGGCACCAAACCTCCCATCGCTATCCTAGTTGACCTTCGGAGCCCTGAGGCAGGGCTAGGTTTCACCCGGAGCGCTCCCGCCGATGCATGTTAACTGCCCGAGCACTGTGTTGAGAAGGCTTGGGCCGTCGCTTGAGCAAGACCGCCATGGTTGATTAGCCAAACTGCCGGCTGGTACAGGAGGATTAAGTGCTCCCTTTCGTGTGTGTGTGTGTGTGTGTGTGTGCGTGGTCCCTGTCCTAGGCTGAACCCAGAAAGAGTCCAACCGCATCACAGACCCACTTCTGAAGCCAACCCTGGGGTTGGCTTTCCTTTTTCACCCTGGCTACCAGGAAGCTCCCTGCTATCATGGTTATCAGTCCTCTTCACTTGTGGCTTTGGCCTTTCTATTTATACCGCTGCCTTGTATTATCTTTCATTAACGGGAAGTTCTAGCAAGGGGTGGGAGACAGAACTGTGAGGAAAATTTGTCGTGAATGCGATCTGTTAGGACACCAGTTAGTCCCTGAGCCGGCAGGGCTTGGAAGGGCTTGGCACATACCCACAAACTTCTCAATGGCGGCCACAGCCTCCTGGTCCGAGATCACCTCAGAGAAAATGGGGTGTTCCTGAAACAGCTTCAGGGCCTGAGCCCCCACGGTCTTCACGCACAGGGCCTTGGCCACGCTGGGAGAGGTGGCGATGGAGAAGAAGGCCGGAACGGGGGAAAACAGGAGGGAGGAAGGCGGCAGAGATCGGGACGAGGGGGGATAGAAAGAGAAAAATGGATTTGAGAGGGAGGAGGGAAGTGGGGTCCACGGGCAGGGGCGCGGGGCATGCCCTCTGTGGCTGTAAAGCACTGAAAGGCCCCGGAGGCTCCCGCCAGAGTGAGGTCTCCTCATAAGACGCGGAGGCGTGAGTGGGGTAAATAGCCTATCCTGATCCACGCGGACGGAAAAGCCCCCTTGCGGTTCCCTGAAAGGACGCCACCTGCTCGACCCTCCCTCAGCCGGGCACCACTCTGCCCGTCCAAGTCCCGCCCTGTCCTTCAAGGCTCAGGATGAAGGCCACCTCCTCCAAGGAGTCCCCCGGGGACTCCAGTGCCTGTGTCTCCGGACGGAACTCTCGAACGGTCGGTCCTCCCCCGTACACAGACAGAGCGACCCCTTCTCGAGGGAGTATGAGGTACCACCCGTTTTGTGCGCATTTTTAAATCCTCACGGCTGTGTTTGCCGTTCCACTGGTTCGATTCCGTGGAAGAGGAAACCCAGGCAGAGAGCACGCGGGTCACTGGCCCACGGTTATGTGTTCAGGGAGTGGTGGTGGGACCTGCACGCGTAATCGGTGCCTTGTCTTTCTCCCCGCCCTCCCTGGAGTCATCGCCGGCCTTATTCCCAGCTCACGTCTCCCATGAGCACCTGCAGCCTGAACCACCTGAGCCCGGAGCCCTGGCACGTGACTCGTGGTAGGCGCTCCGCCAGGATCAGAGGCCAACATGGTGGCTGCTGGGTACCAGGCTCAGGAATCCACAAGGAGGTCTCACCTGGACTCAGTCTTCCCTATCCGAGGTAGGGACCTGTCTACCCAGTATCTATTCTAGCTGCACACGTGGAGACCCGATAGGAAGACATTTCCCAGCCTCCCCTGCAGTAGTTGTGGCCATGTGACTAAATGCTGGCCAGAGAGAGGTCAGTGGAAGTGCTGTGTCTTTAAAGGCAGGGGGCATGGCTCTTTCTGGCCAGATGGACCGTGGGTGTGACAGTTGGCACTTAGGCAGCCCTTTTGGGCCGTAAGGCTACATGATGAGGATGACGGAGAACAAACTCGAGGAACCCGGACCCCTGGCTTCAGGGAGCTCCCTGCCCCGAGACTGTGTACCTCTAGACATTTTTTTCACTTTATAGAGAGGAAGTAAAGCTCCATCTTGCTTCAGTCACTGTTACTTGGGCCTCCTGTGTAACGTGCCAAACCCAATCCTAATTACATACCATCTGTCAAAGGTTCGGGGCTGGAATATGAACTCCTTAGGAGCAGGGGCTGTGTTTGTTCACCACCCTGTCCCTGGGATCAGCAATGCTTGCACCTGTTAGGGGCTCAGGAAATGGTTGGCAGATTAACGAGGGGTGTAAAACCCTGTGGCAGGGGCCTCGGTCAGTGATTAACAGTGAGGAAATGTGACGTTCATCCTACAGAGTCACACAGACCTGGGCTCGGTCCCAGCAGACCCACTCTCCGGCCGTGTGACTCTGGGCAAGTGGAAAGCCTCAGTTTCCTCGTCTGTAAAATGGGACGGGTCGCGGGGCTCTGCCTCGCAGCGGGCCCCGAGGTGGGCTTCCCAAGGCCTGCTGAACATCCGCCGGAGGGGGCCCCCCTGCTCACCTGGTAACCTGGGGCAGGGAGACGAGCTTGCCCGCGGTGGCGGCGGCGTGGAAGCTGTGGGCTCCGGCGGTCTCCATGGCGATGACGGGCACGTCCCCCCAGCCCACCTTCTGCAGCCCCTGGACCACCCCGCACAGCAGGCCCCCGCCACCCACCGACAGCGCGATGGCCCCCGGCTTTGCACTCAGCGTCTCCTTCAGTTCTTCCACGATGGAAGTGTGGCCTTCCCTGGAGAGTTAGGGACCGGGGCGGGTCAGGGCTGGGCTCCCTGGAGACCCCACGGGGGCTGGGGGCGATCCTGGAGACGCTCGTCCTCAACCCAGGCGGCTGACGGGCTTTGGGCCAGTCGCCTCCTCCCCACCTCCACCCGGGTTTCCGGCTGCCCGCATCAGTCACCTGCCCACGAGAGCCCTCTGTCGCCCCCTGCACCGGGTGCCTTGGGGCTCCACATACCAGATGAGGGGGTCGTCAAAGGGAGGAATGTAGACCCAGCCTGGGTTGTTCTTTGCCAGGGCCTTGGCCAGCTCAAAGGCCTCATCCAACATCTGCAAGACCACAGGGGAGGTTGGAGAGGGTGAGGGGCTGGGGGGACCCTGCCCTGCCACCAGGTGCCCCCCCGCCCCGTGGTCCCTGCCCCCGGGTTGGTGCTCACCTCACCCACCACCTTGACCACGGCGCCCTCATTCTTGAGCCGCTCGATGGTGAGGGCAGGTGTGGTGCTGGGCACGACGATGGTGGCAGGGATGCCCAGCTTCCTGGCGGCATAGGCGGCTGCCATGCCTGCGTTGCCCGCTGCCGGGGATGGGGTGGAGAGTGTCAGTGAAGGATGGCCTGGGAGCCCAGCTGGGACTGTCGTCCCCAGCCTCGGGGCTCCGAACACCCTCCCCCCCCCCAGGTGACTTCCCGCCTCCCCCCCTGGAATTCCGAACGGGGGCTGCCGTGGGCGTTTGTAATGGCTCGTCGCTGGGGAAACCAGGGCCCAGAGAGGTAGAGCGCCCGGCCCTGGGACACACAGGAGGAGGCACGCCGCCACTGACCCGAGGAGCAGACGAAGTGTTCACAGCCTTGCTCAGCCCACTGTGGAGACAAGGGGGGAGGGTCAGGCCCACGTCCCAGGCTTTCCCCGGGCTCTCCCCTCCCCCAGGGAGTAGGACTTCGTATTGCCCTTGCCTCTCCGCGGACATCGCCCCTCCCCAGAGGGCCTGGCTCAGGGAAGGGTGCGGGGGAAAGGCAAGCAAATGACGGCTCTGGGACGAGTCCACGGGCAGACCCTCCCGCGCGGGCACCGCCTCTTTGGGAGGAGTGCTAACCGCGGACGCGTTGTGGGACTGGCCCCCTCCCTCGGACGACGCGGAGCCCATCCCGTACCATCCTGCAGAGATGTCCGATGCCCCGGATCTTGAAGGAGCCTGAAGGTTGGACGCTGTCCATCTTGAGATAGACGCTGGTGCCCGCCACTTTGGACAGGGACATGCTGTCACGGACGGGGGTCCGCACGTGCAGGGGCTCTCCAGACGTCATTGCTGGGAGGCGGGAAGGAAACCCAGATGGTCGGGAGAGCCGGCCCCGGGGCCCTCGGCGCACCTGCCGGCGGGCCCTGCCCTCCCCTCCCACGAGGCCGAGGGAAACGCCCACATGGGAAGCATCCCGGACGCCTGGATTCCCATCTCAACTGAGCCACCTACTCACCAGGTGACATCAGACGAGCGATGCCCCCTCAGCTCCAGCTGCCTCGTCTGTAAAACGGGGGGGAAGCCCCCCTCCCCCCCCCACCAGGGCACACTGTGCTGGGAAGCTGTGAACTCGGAAATAGCATTGGGACCTGGCACCTGTCAAGGGGCGTGACTCAGATGGTTTCGCAGGGGCGGATGCAGAGCGAGCTGCGAGACGGTTACGTGCTAAAAAAGGGGCAGGACGGCGGGTATGTATAGTCTGTGTGAGGACATGGGGACACACACACACACACACACACACACACACACACACACAATCCATAGGCTTCTGCGGGCATAGAACATCGCAGGAAACGCACAAGAAACTCGCTAGGGTGAGAAACGCTCTCTGGGGAGAGCGGGCACTTGGCGTCCCTTTTCGTGCTATTTAACTATTTTGCTACGAAGAGGTATTGCCTCTTTATTTAAACACGTGTTTTTTTTTTATACTAACCTTTGGAAAGCCCTGTACCCAACCAGGGAAAGCTTATTATTATTATTATTATTTTATAATAGTTACTATATTGTTTATTAATTGCTTATGAAGCGATTACCATGTGCCAGGCACTATTTTAAACTTGACAGATATATATAGTTTAAGTTTACCTATTTATTTTGAGAGAGAGAGAGAACATGAGCAGGAGAGGGGCAGAGAGAAAGAAGGAGTGAGAGAATCCCAAGCAGGCTCTGGGCTGTCAGCCCAGAGCCCGACGCGGGGCTCAGTCTCATGAGCGGTGAGATCATGACCTGAGCCAAAATCAAGAGTCAGACGCTTAACCGACTGAGCCATCCGGGCACCCCTAAGCTTTACCAATATCAATCCACTTATTCCTTTGACCAATCCTGGGAGGTGCCATCATTATCCCATTCTCCTGATGAGGACAAAGGCTCGGATTGTGTTTCCCAGGATGGATGGCCCCTGCAAGCCCTTCCCATCCCTTCATGATGTGACACAGATGCTTTTCTCAGTGAGAGGCGGGCTCTGTGTTTCCTCCCCTTGAGCCCTGGAGGAGGGGGGTGGTCTGTGGCCGCAGTTGGAAAAGACACGATGCGATTTCCAAGCGGTGGTGTGCTTGTAAACGTTCAGCAATGGACTCTCCCAAGACAAAGCCCCGATTTGTAGCGGGCGCACTTCTGTTCTGTACGTAACCTTCTCCAAGGCCACTCTCGAGCTACCAACATGACGTCATTGCCTGTGGAGCTGGGAAGAGACGGCACAATCTGCTGGCTCCAGTGCAGCGCTGCTCCCCAGGCCAAGTCACAGAAGGGGACACAGCCTCCGCCTGGCCGTCTCTCTGCGGCAGCCCCCCTCTCGAAACCCAGCTGCCAGGATGGGAGTAAGCCCAGGCCGCATGCAGAGGCCACATGTAGGTGCCCTACCTGACAGCTGATGGCCAGACATGGCGGGGTGACCTTGAGATGTCACCCTGCAGCCATCTGAGAGACCCCAGTGCGAACTGCCCCGATAAGCCCCAGGGCCATGACAGACAACAATACGATGAACGCTGTTGACCTTGGGGCGGTTGGTCACACGGCAACAGGGACCGGAATATTAATGTGACTTGCCCAAGGCCACACAGCTAGTTAGTGGGGGAGGCAGGACTGGATGAGACAGTCTAGCACCCGGGCTGCAGGCTGTGGGCGCGGCTCAGGGCTCCCCTTCTGCACGGGCTCTGGGTGATCGAGAAGCTGAAGTGGCCCAGAGTCTGGCCACCACACACGTCCCTTCTCCTCCTGGAGTCTCCCCAACTCGGGCTGAGCCAGAACTGATCAGCGGGTGGTTGCGTGGGGAGCCTGTCTGGCCGTCCCCATGTCCTTCTCCGTCCCACACAAGGCTGGCTGCCCCTCCCCACCCACCCCTGCCCCATTTCCAGTGACCCACCCGGTGCAGCCCGCTCTGGCCATGGCCTCCAGCTCAGGCCTCTGGCTCCCAGAGAGGGCCATATATGCCCGGCTCAGAAGAAAAGTGAGGGATGGGGTTCCTGACCACCTCCCCAGCCTTAGCTCCCCCACATACGGACAGCTGATGTCTGTGTGAATTAACTAACATCCAGGGCCTGGGAGCGGGAGCCCCTGAACGGATACCACTTCTCCCCTAGGTCTCCTGAACAAAAGCTGGAGACTAGATGCACCCCATTACAGAAGCGTCCCCATATCTATTTGATTATTACCCTCCTGGAGGTTATTCCTGAAACAACGGCACCCCCCCTTCTGGCTGACGGGACCCCGTGTGCGTGTCGCCAAGCTCTGGCCTCAGGGAGCTCTCCGGGTTGGCAGTGGGGGGCATACTCCCAAGACTGCTTTCGGGCGGATTTGGGAAGCCTCTGCCCCCACCTGGGTCTGGTTGCACCACGGATGCCTTCAGATGAGGGGCAGGGACCCCCTATGGGCACTGCTCCCTCCAGCACAACATCCTGGGGGGGGTGCAAACACGGAGGAGGGAGGGGGCTGGAAGCTGCCATGTGTCCCCTCTCGCTCAGAAGTCACCCCCCCTCGGGGCGCCTGGGCGGCTCAGTCGGCTGAGCATCACGACTTCGGCTCAGGTCATGATCTCCCAGTTCGTGGGTTCAAGCCCTGCGTCGGGCTCTGTGCTGACAGCTCAGAGCCTGGACCCTGCTTCGGATTCTGTGTCTCCCTCTCTCTCTGCCACTAATCCACTCGCATTCCGTCTCTCAAAAATAAATAAACATTAAGAAGAAGGAGAAGAAGTCACTACCCCTCTCATAGCAAGAGCTCAATAAAAACGAACTCCCATTTTGAGTGCACTATCTCACCCTTCCCACTGCCTGATGAGGAAGGGTCCATCATGACCCCCATTTTAGAGAAGAGACCACTGAGGCCCAGAGCTAGATGCCAACGCAGCCGGTCTGGCTTCAGAGCATGGGTTTTTACGCTCCACGGACTCTACCTCCTCGCCTTGGCCTGGAACCTGCCCCCTCGCTGGGCCGCAGGCACTCCAGTCTGGGGTGGGGCTGAGGAGGGGTACTTACCTGGCCAAGGAGGCTGGACAGAGCGAGCAAGCCGGGAAGGGACGGCCAGGAGGTGATCTAGATGGATGGACTGGGTAGATGGGCCTCGGACAGATGGAGGGTAGCGGGGCAGGTGGAGGGTCTCCGGATTTGTCCCAGGGACTACCGGTCTGGGCCTTCGGTCCCAGGCTTTATTCCCCGGGCGCCTCCCGGCAGCCAATGGAGCCCCGGGGCTGGCCACGCCCCCCGCCAGGCCCCGCCCCTGGCCGCTGGCCCGGGGGCTTCCGGGAGGGGAGGGGGAAGCTGGCCGGGCTTGTCCTGCCTGCGGCTCCCTCGGGTCTCTGTCCTCGGTGGCCACCTCCCTTCCCCACCCCCACCCTCCCCCAGGGCCTGCGGGAGGATGGCGTGAGACGGTGCACTTAGTCACTAGCAGGTGCTCGGCACCTAGTGGGCCCCCAGGGGAAAGTGGGTACTGTCACTACCCTCATTTGACGACAAGGGAAGCGGAGACCCACGTGGTGACAGACATGAGCCGGCCCCGGACCCCAGTGGGCTGCAGTGTGAGCACAGGTCTCCGTTGCCTTCCTCTGGCGCTCTCGGTGACGCTTTCGTCTCGAAGGGGCAGATGGCCTTCTGGGGACCACCCTGGCGGGTCGGGGTTCAAGTCCTGGCTCTGCCGGTTACTAGCTGTGTTGTCCCGGGCAGGTCCGTTTGCCTCCTGGAGCCTCCCTCTGCTCATCCGGAAGGTGGGGGGGGGGGGGTGAAAATGGAACCTCCCTCCGCGGATTAGATGACCCAATAACGTGTGGACCTGCTCACTCCCTGCCCCCTGCTGAGTCTCCTGTCTGTCTGTCTCTGGCCATGGGCAGGGGTCCGTAAGCCCCCAGGGGTGCTGCGCGCACACACGTCCGGCTCGTCTTTTCCGGCCCCTTCAACAAAGCCCTCTTGTCCCGCTGGCCAGGACGAGAATAGCAATGAGACGGAGGGCCGCGAGGGCACAGACAGCCCGCCCAGCCGTCCCTCTCACGGGGTGCAGCAGGACTGAAGACGCGTGGGCATCGCGAAGCTCCCACGCGGTAGGCACAGCCTCCCTGTGTGCATCTGAGCGTATACAGCCGGCACTCACGACGCCCAAGCCGCTGCCTGCGGCCGATCCCGTTCCGAGTGTGGCCGTGTGGGGTCTCGCTTAACTCTGGAACCGCCAGGCGAGTGGGCGTGTTGAGCCCCCTGTCGCAGGTGAGCAGACAGGCTCAGGAAGTCGGAGTTCTCTGGCAGACGCAGGACTGGGGGGTGGGGGCGGGCGGCCGGGAGCTGCCGGGGGTGGGGCAAGTCGAGTCTGTCTTTCCTGAGACTTCTGCCCGTTGTTTCATTCGCTTCAGCAAGAATGTGTCACTGCTGTGATTTGAAAACCACCCCGTTAAGACAGCCAACCGTGTGAGCGCCCGAAAGAGGACCAAAGGCCACACGTACACCCCCGTTGTGGACACCCGCCACTTGCTCCCCTGTGCCCCCTCCCTGGAAGGTCTTGGGGGAGGAGGGGCAGCCGTCCCTGTGCAGAGCTCAGCGGGATCAGTTCGGGCCTGTGACTCTCCCGTCCCGAGGTGTGGCAGCTTTCATACAGCAAGTGAGTCACTTTTCTGACGGGCCCAGGTTCAAATCCAACTTTGGTCATCGACTTGCTGTGTGACCTTGGACGAGTTACTTAACCTCTCTGTGCCTCAGTTGTTGTTGTTTTTTAACTGATAATAGTGTCCGCTTTGTAGATTTGTTACGAGGATTGAAACCGAACTGGCGTAAAGTTATAAGGATAGTGTTTGGCGAGTGGTGGACCCTTGAGAGGTGATGGTCATCCTTATTTTCTGGTACTCAAGAAGGCGTTTGAGTTGTTAGCTCTGGCTGATGGGGAACAAGGGCTCTTCTCTTCCATCTAGTCCTCCTTTGAAAGGGCTTCAGAAGTAGGGGCAGAAAGTGCAACTCACCCTCTCCCATTTAGCAGATGGGCAAACTGAGGCCTGGATCTATCCAACGTCGGAAGGCCAGGGGGCAGCGCAGTCCCGGTCCCGGGAGGAGGGATGGGAGTCTGGCTGGGGAACCTTGGGCAAGCTGCCTCCCTCTCCTGGCCTGCTGCTTCCATTACATCACACCTTTTCCAGAAGCGTCCCCGAGGATGGCCAAATCAGCGTGTCCTTGGCCGCGGGAGGCGGGGGTTCTGACGATTGTTTTCACAGCTCAGAGAGGAACGGACAGCTCCCCTCTCTGTTTGCCCACCCTGGCTGGAGCCGCCGGCCCTGGAGTCTGCTGATTGGTTAGGGTCTCTGGCTCCCGAACCCGTCAGACCTGGGTTGAAACTGACACCCGGGTGTGACCTCAGAGAAGTCGCTTAACTTCCCTGAGCCTCAGTTTCTTGCCCCCAGAAATGGGGATGATGATACCTCCCGGGTCTGGGTATTGCAGCCTAGGGCCGGGCACAGAGTAAGGGGTCCGAAAATGGTAGCTGCCGTTCTGATCGTCTTCGATCTCATTATCGTAATCCAGGACCTTCCCACACTTGCTGGGCCCCTGGCCCTGAATCTCCCTTCCTCGTTCATGTTCCCTCCCCAGCCAGTCGTGGGTTAGTGCCTCTTTGGGATTCTGCAGCCTGGCGGCCCCTGGAGTCTCTCCCTGGGAGCTCATAAGCAGCCTTAATCCTCTATCCGCTCAACATCCTGTTGGGCACGGGACGGCCCCCCACCAAAGAAACACAAAGGGTCATCTGGCCCCAAATATCAGTAGTGCCAAGGTTAAGGAAACCTGCGTAAGGTAATATGGAATGAGACCCATACCTCCCTCATTCTACCTTCTCTACTTCTATTAATATGACCAGGAGAAATGAATTAATCCCACCCGGGTGACATGTGCTTTATCTAAAAAGCTGTTGTTCTGTATCCAACTGCTTCCCAATCGACCTCCAGAGAAGTTAAACGATTTTTTTTTTTCTTGGTGAAATTAACCCAATCAGATAAGGCCTATCTTGTTTTGGACGTGATGCACTTAACCTCTGTGATTTCTACTGTGGGGCTTGGCATTCAGTCCTCTTCATGTTCATTCGCCTGGCTTCGGTCCATCATTTGATTCGATTGAGACTTTGTGACCCCTCCTTCGGTCATTGGACAGAGCCGTCTGTAGGGACGCCTCCCGGCTTTGCGTCATCCGAAAATGTGACAACAGTCTCTTGGTGGGCCTTTGTGGCTAAAACTGGCCACGGCCAAGGTCAGGACCCCAGGGCCACACTGGGCCTCCCCCTTGGGCTTATCATCACCCATCAATCAACATGTGATGGGTGGAGTTGGCTAGGTCCAGGTGGCCTCTGAGGGATTTTGTCCAAAGTTCATAGAAAAATCAAGATATTTGCAGCAGGATTAAATCTCAGACCACACACTCCATGTGCAACAAATGGAGACTTCTTTATTTTCCCCTAACCCTGCTTAATTTTTTAATTATTTTTTTTAATGTTTATTTTATTTATTTTTGAGAGAGACAGAGACAGAGACAGAGTGCGAGCGGGGAAGGGGCAGAGAGAGAGGGAGACACAGAATCCCAAGCAGGCTCCAGGCTCTGAGCTGTCAGCACAGAGTCTGACGCGGGGCTCGAACCCACGAACCGTGAGATCATGACCTGGGCCCAAGTCGGACGCTTAACCGACGGAGCCACCCAGGCGCCCCCAAGGCTAATTTTTATTTATTTCACGCAGATAATTAGCTGGAGGCAGTGAGGGGTTTCTCCTGCTCACCAGAGACGGCAGGGACATTCAGGGGCCAAGGCGGTCCAAGGTGGGGTGCCGGGTGGTTCTCAGCTGTCTGCCCCCTGACCCCAGCTCGCCTGGGGGCCCTTCCTCCTTCCCAGCCACGTGGGCCCTTGTCCTATAGTCTGGGGCCCGTGGCAACTGTTCCAGAGAATGCTTGGAAACTCAAGGTGTCTTCCCCGAGTTGTGGCCACTGCCACAAACCCTCTCTCTTATTTCGTCGTTCCCTCCTTTCCCAGAGGCAAAGAGCACCCCCTGCTTGTAGGACGCCCCCCCTTCCGCCTCCCCCGGCAGTGGAGCTGGGGAGTAGGTTCCTTCCAACTCTCAACTTTGCGGGACATTCGTGAGCCAAGCTTTGGTAGCTTGAAACTGTCCACCGAGGGAGTGGTGACACGACGGACATCAGCCGATGCCGTCAATCAGGACTCTCCTTCCCTTGCTTGCTTGCTTGCTTTCTCCATGTGTCTTTGTCTCTGTCTCTCTCTCCTCCCCGGGGAGGGAAGTAACGGGGAGGGAGTGATAAGTTCATAAGCTCAAAAGATTATTCCTCCCTGACACACGCCTCACCGCATGCATTTTCCCGGCCACGCAGACAAATAACCGGCAAAAACTGTGCTGATGATCCGGATAGCTCCCGTTCGCTGCCCCTTCTTTCTCTGAGGCTTGCAACCCATCCCTTTTCCAGCTTCTTCTCTGTCATCCGCTAGCTTCTCGACATCTCTGTCCCAGGGTTGGGCCTGTTTCTGTCTTCGCTGTGAAACACAGGACTTCTGTGACAGAAGCTCTATGTTAACGGGAGTAAAAACAGCCCCATTATGTAAGCCCTCTCGGAGGAGAAGCTTTCTGCACAGAATCTGCTTGTAAGGGGTATTGTTTATTTCCCGCTACTTTTGTAGGTCTGGGGGTAGGGACTTTGAAAAGCCCCTTTTTAAATTTTAGAACAGGTTTAGACGGACCGAAAAGGAACTCTAAAACTGCGTAGATAGTGCAGGGACTTCCCGGATACCCGGCTTCCAGTGTCCCCTGTTGTTAACGACTTACATTACTGTGGTACATGTGTCACAGTTACGGATCCAGGACGGGCGCGTGGGGGGCTCAGTCGGCTGGGCGTCCGACTTCGGCTCAGGTCATGATCTCACGGTCCGTGAGTTCGAGCCCCGCATCGGGCTCTGGGCTGACAGCTCGGAGCCTGGAGCCTGCTTCGGATTCTGTGTCTCCCTCTCTCTCTGACCCTCCCCTGTTCATGCTCGGTCTCTCTCTGTCTCATAAATAAAAATGTTAAAAAAAATAAAAAAAAAATAAAAAAAAACAATTATTGATCTGATATTGATACCCTGTTACTCCCTGAAATCTGTGCTCTATTCAGACCTCCTGGTTCTTCCCTAACGTCCTTCCTTTGCCCCACAGTCCCATCCAGGGGCGCGCGCTATGTTTTGTCCTTGTCTCCTTAAGCCCCTCTTGGCTGTGACATTCCCCAGACTTTTCCTTGCTTTCCATGCCCTTGGCAGTTTCAAATCGTACCGGCCGTGGATTTTGTGTTGTGTTTTGTTTTGTTCTCATGAGTAGGATGGGGTTCGGGGATCCGGGGAGGAAGACCGTGGAGGTGATGCGGTCCTCTCAGCGTTCTCGCATCACGAGAAGGCCCTGTCAAGTACGGACGTGACTTATCACTGCTGATACTAACCTTCACTGCCCGGTTGAACTGGTCTTTGTCAGGTGTCTTCGTGTAAAGTTCCCTCTTTTTTCCGGGTGTGGGGCTTTTTTTTTTTTTTCTTTTAGGAGAGTCAGAGAGCGAATGGGAGAGGGAGAGAGAAAATCTTAGGCAGGCTCCATGCCCAATGCAGGGCCTGACACCGGGCTCGATCCCACGACCCTGGGATCGTGACCTGAGCCGAAGTCAAGAGCTGGGCGCTCACCAACTGAGCCACCCAGGCGCCCCAGGTGTGGGATTTTTAAAAGTTGTGTCCATCTGAAAAAAAAAAAAAAAGTTGCATCCATCTGTATGCCACACAGACCGAGTGTTTGTTTTGGGGACTTACATCCCTGTTGGGTCGTTGTCTTTCTGTCTGCGGGCCACTCAAATCTGTCTGGCTTGGGGCGAGGGCATCGTTACGCAAAGCCTAAGGATTTCCCGATGCTCCTTGCGTTCCTGGTGACAGTGATACGTCTCATGTTGGGTCCGCACTGTCTCTTAGATTCTTCAGAATTTTGCTGCCCAATCCAGTCGCCGGTGGCCACTCGCAGTATTTAGGTTTAATGAAGATCGAACAAGACTTACAGTCCAGCTCCCGACTTGTGCAGACACATCTCACGCGGGCAGCAGCCGTAGGTGGTGATGAGGGGCTAACACATTGGACAGCGCAGGTGACGGGACATTTCCATCCCCGGTTTCATTACGGCCCCCGTGTCTCCTCACCCCTCTCCTCCCTCGTCCCCAGTTCCCAGGTCCCCCAAGGACAACCAACGAGATCGGCGTTGTTCTCCACGAGCCTACAGGTATTTACGCAACCGCAGGCTGGTATATGACGCACTTTGGGTCACGGTTCTTCGTAAAAAGAAAAGAAGCTCTTATCCACCGTACGTACATATGTTCTCCTCTTCTCACTTACAATGCGTTGTGACTGTCTCTTTGGGCCAATAGAGTTGCAGCTAATTTATTCTCTGCGATGACTGCATAAAATTGCGTGCTGAGAGTATTCTTTGTTTGCTGTTCCGAACAGGATTCTAAGAAACCTTCTCATACTCATATCCCTACCCTGTGGCACTTTTCACTTTGGAGAGTAAACCTCTTAAATTAATGTGTCTTGGTCAAGGGAATGGGTATGGATTAAATTGTAATCGCTATCGACAGATCTATTTTCCGAAAGGCTGTAGCAATTTCTGGTCGCCCCAGCCACGTACGAGAGAGCCCATTTTCCCTCATGCTCACCAGCCCTGGTTGTTGTCGTTTTCATGCTTTTGAAGAGTTTTTGGCAACCCCATTGGTTTTTTTTTTCCCCCCTAAGTTTATTTTTGAGAGAGATGGGGAGGGAGGGAGAGAGAGAGAGTGTGGGAAAGGGTCAGAGCGAGAGGGAGAGAGAGGGAATCCCAAGCAGGCTCCACGCTGCTAGCCTAAGCCAGTCAGGACCCCCCCCAAAAAGCTTTTTTTAGTGGCATTTTATTGTTGCTCCGATTTTCATCCCTAACACTTTATGGCATCTATGTACTGATATGTCGGCCAGGAATGTATATTTGTTTTCATGTTTTCATCTCTCCTTCCCTAGTGTCTAGGTTTTGGTTTGGGGTGATGTTTGCTGAATGCCTAAAGGAAAGGCTTCATTCTGAAAGTCTGGCAAGAATTTCCCTTGGTCTTGCTTGAGGGCAGATGTTAAGCTGTTTGCTCCCCCCCACCCCCCCGCTGGCTTCAGCTTCTCCATCCAGAAAGGGGTTGGATTAGGCCCACATAGATTGTTCCAGCTCAGACATGATGGCTGTGGGTTTGTAAGTCTCTGAGGACAAGAGCATCCGGGTTGGATGTGGGCTCCCTTGAAGACTGGTCCTGTGGCCTGTTTGCTGGGCAACTTGGGCCAAATCGCTCGGCCTTTCTGTGCCCTCTGCTTCTCCCTTGATAACTGACTCCTTCTTTTCAAGGGCGAGAGAGACGGGGAGAGTTCCGGTGTGCAAGGGTCTCAAACTCAGAGATCTCAGGGGCCGGGCGGGGGCCTGTTGGGTGTTGAGGATGCCACGGGGAGGGGTGGGGACGGTGGCAGGTGGAGAGCCACCTATACTGTGTTAGAGGACATGGTGGGTTAGCTCCAGTCAGCGGAAACGCGGCCCCCGGGTTTGAGACCCTCTCTGCGCTAGAAGGATTTAGCGTCTTGGCGAGAGTCGAGGGATCCGAGACCTCCGCTGAGATGCCGTGTTGCATCGGACATCAGAAGACCCGGGTCCACATCCCAGCTGGGTTAGTCGCGGGCTAGGCTAGCCCCGGTTGGTGCAATGCTGCCCCCGCGGCCTGGAAAGTGAATGACACAGAGTCCGGGGTTAGACGGGAATCGGGAGGGCCAGTCTCCTGTGTCCGAGGTTCCATCCCTCCTCGCCCTGGCGACAGCTGGGGTGAAGCTGGTAAGAGGAAGCTTAATGAATAACCCGGGGGACTGGCCAGTGTGAGTGTTTGGCGGCTGTGGGCGTCAGGGACAGGGGCTGGCTGACGAACGTAGCTCTGGGCTCCGGGAGGGCACGGGTCAGTGACCCGGGCCACCCCTCCAGTCTTATCTGCCCGTCCTGGCGTCCCCACTTGGTGCGCCTCTAAGACAGGTGCTCTGGAGCCTGGCCCCTCGGCTTCTGACCTCTGGCTCTGCCAGTGCTGCGTGACCTCGGGACAGCGGCTTGACCTTTCTGAGCTCTGTCTGGATGCTGACACGCAACGAGTATTCCGTGATGGGACGACGTCGTGTCGCCACCCTTCCCACCGTCGCATGCCGCCACCGTCTGCTGTTCTAAATGTTTTACACGTCTTAACTCGCGTGATCCTCCCTGAAACTCCACCAGAGAGGTTGTGTTCTAGCCCCCTCTTACAGTTGAAGGAACAAAGCACAGAGAGGCTGAGGGACTGACCCGAGTTTGCACAGCGAGGAAGTGGCAGAGCTGGTGTTTGTGCCAGAGGCTGGTTCCGTGGTCTGCGTTCCAGAAACCGCTGCCATGGCTCCCACTCACTATTCAAACGAACAAAACACAAAACAAAGCCTTAAGAACATCGTAAAGAAGAGAAAATACGTGTATAGTATTAAAAAAACCCACATATAAGTGGACCTGCGCAGTTCACATCCGTGTGGTTCGAGGGCTATCATGCTTCTTGTTCAAGTCTAAGCTGTTTGCTAAGGCCCCACTCCTCCAGGAAGCCTCCCTGATTCTCCCCCACCCCCAGCTGCCCTATGCGGACCTTCTGCTCTCTGAATTGGATGTCTTCCTCTCCCCTCCAGGCCAGAGGCCACCTCGGGGCACGAACTGGGTTTTGCCACCTCTGCGTCCCCAGTGCCCCGTCCAGGACAGGACATTTGACGAGGACGGGTACATGTTTCGTGGGAGGATGGCCAGGAAGCTGCCAGAACCCTCATCAAGGGTCACGGCCAAGCAGCTCAACTTGACCGCGAGTAGCCAGGAGTTAATCATCAAGCCTGGGGAGGTCACACGTAGTCCTAGGAGGGCAAAGAACATCTCGGCTGCCAGGTCCTTCCTGGAGCTCACCTCCCGTTTTGTATCTAGGGCAACTGAGGCTCAGAGATGGATATGACTAGCTCGGTTTCACCCAGTGAGATGGTGACAAGATGTAAATTTGCTCGTGTTATTCCTCTGCCTATAGTCTTCTATGGGTCCCCAGTACCCCTGGGTAAATTCCAGATTCTGGATCCTGCAGACTGTGGTTCCTGTCCACATCTCCAGCCCCAAACCTGCCGTCCTCCAAGAAATTTCCCAGCCCCCCGGGGCCAGGTGAGGTACCTGCTCTGGGCATCCACAGCCCTCCCCCACCTCTGCCTGATAACATCTGATAGCACACCGATGGTAACTGCTCTCTGGTGGCCCCTTGGGGCTTCATGAGGGCAGGGGACTTGCTGTGTCCTTTGAGGCTAAAGTCCCAGCGCTCGACACATAGTAGGCGTTCAGTACGTATTTGTTGACTGAATCAATGGTCAGAGTCATTCATTTGGACCATAGTAATTATTTGGGTGCCTGTGTTGGGTGTGAAATATTAGAGGTGAGGAGGGGCTTCAGAAAAAAATTATGCCTTCTCGTGTGACAGATAACAATTGTCTCTTTGTCCTTTGACCTAAGCCGACCTGACAGTGGCCCAGGGATGGTGGCTTGGCACACAGAGCGGACACTGGACCCTGGGTAAGAGGATTCGGAGATGTCGGTGTCACAGGAGAGCTGGTCCTTGGCCAAGGAGAGTCTAGCTGGGTGGCCTTGGCCAAGAGAGTCTCCCTCTCTGAGCCTCAATTTCTTCATCTGTCCAATGGGACCCTGGACAGCGCACAGCGGGGCAGTGAAGGTTGAATCTTGTCCCCTTTCTTCCTCCGGCGGGGAGGTGTCCCTTTAACGGGGGAGGAGGGGCCAAGGCTACAGGAAGTTGCAGGAAACTGGGCAGAGCTGGTGCTCCGGCTGGGCTGGCCGCTGGGCCGCAGACTGGAGCCAAGCTGGGTCTGAGGACTGTTCGGCTGGAAGGTAATGGGGCCTGGGGCCCGAATGCTGCCCCTGGGGCTGTGTGTGCATGTGCGCGTAGGATAGTCTGGAAGGTTCTGGAGCAAAGTCCATGATGAGTGGACACAAAGTGAGAGGGTACGGGTGCGAAACCTTCCCAGGAACGCTCATTTAACTCGGGGTGCTCTGTGGTCTGGACTGCCTTGGAAAAGAAGGCGGGGTGCCGGGGACTCTGATGGCTGGGGAGCAGGCCCTTCTTGTCAGAGGGGCTTCCTGCCAGGCAAAGCTTCCCGGCGCTGGTCCCAGGGATTTGACTATGCCACCCAGGTGGCCTCTGGGAAAGCCTGAGGGACAAAGGAGGCAGAAACAGCGGATGACTGTTACCCTAATTCATAGATGCGGCAGGTGAGGCCCAGTGAGGAAGAGGGACGTGGCCAAAGTCGTGCTTGCTGGGACCTGAACCCAAGCCCCGGGCTTCCCACTGCATTGCCCCACAGCCGAGAGGGCCCGGGGCTCCCACCTCAGCCCCAGTGGTTGCCACATTTGGTCAGAGCCATGCGTCCCTAGGCCAAGGTCTCACCTTGGCCCCAGACCTCAGTGTGGGAGGCCTGCATCCTTATGGGCATCTGGGCCTGATAAGGCTGTTGACGGTTTGAGGCTTATCCATTTGACTGATGCCTGCCGTCCTTCGGTGGGCCGATAGTGTAACTGACAGCACTAGGCGGGCCTGGGAACTGAGCCAGGAGCATTTGGCGCCTAAGGACAACTGGCGATTAGTATGAAATGCTCACAACCCTAACCGTCCCCATCGTCGCCATCTAATAGAGAAAGCATGGCACGGTGTTAAGAACACAGATGCCCAAGTGCACTGCCTGAGTCTGAAGCCTGGCCTTGCCATTTCCAGCTGTGTGACTTTGGGTAGATAACCTAACCTCTCTGGGCCTCAGTCTCGTCTGTACAACGGAGCTAGTGGGTGAACCTACCTCGGGGTTGTTGCGATGATTATATAAGATGGCATATAAGGTTCCCGGCACGGTGCCTGGCTGGCAGCGGGTTCTTCTCTTTCAGACTCCCTAGGTGTGTGTCTTCCTCCTAGCGACTTTCACCATTTCTGATTATTTTGTTTGCCTATACAGTTATTTGTTGATCGCCGATCTCCCCCATCAGCTCCAAGAGTAGATGTCTGTCCTGCTCACCGTGGTCTCCCCAGTTCCTAGGTCAGGGCCTGCACCTTGTGGGTGCCCTACAGACATGCTAGAGTGAGGGTAAGCACGCCCGCCTTGTGAGAAGGCCCCAGTGAGGTAATGCCTCTAGAGGACTCCTCTGATGTCTGGCATATACTGGGGGCTCAACGAAGGGGGGCTATTATTATTGTGAATGCACACCATGCCCTGCGAGTCTGGGGACTGTTATTAGTCTCATTTTACAAAAGGGAATATGGCACAGAGAAGTTGAGACACGTGTTGGAGTCACACAGCTAGGAAGACAGAGCTGGTTTCTAACTTTGGTCTCTGATTCAGCCCAGAGCCCAGGGCCAAGGTGAGGCCCAGGCTGAGGTATGCTGAGCTTGGGTGACCCACGGGGCCGTCTTCGTCAATGCCATGCCCAGTTTGAGAAGTGCCCCTGATGGAACTGGGTGCAGGTGCCTCAGACTCTGCTCTAACCAGGGAATCCCAGGGCCATCCCAACAAGGGCCCCAGGTCAACTCCAGGGGCAGGAGCCCTGGAACTCTGGTGGGGCAGGGGCGCAATGTGACTAAGTAAGGGTGGACAAGAACCCCCGGGGCGGTGGAGGGTGGGCAAAGCTGCAGCGCTCCTCCTACTGGCCAATAGCGGAACTGCAGGGGTTGGCCCAATGCTTTTCTGCCCCCAGTGAAAAAGAGGGGTCGGTTTTGCACTAACGGGGCCTTTGCTTAAAACCTCCCGATGGCTTCCCACTGCAAGCAGAATTAGAAGAACATTCCAGTTCCTCCCCGTGGTCTGGTAGGCCCTTCCAGAAGTCCCTGCCCAGCCCTCCTTGCTCGCCTCCTGCGCCCAACCCCCTTATCCCTGCTCTGGAATCTCCCCAAGTTCATTTCTCTCTCAAGGGGTTTCCACCTCTGTTCCCTCTGCAGGAGTGCTTTTCCCTGGGCTCCCTGTTGTCCCTCATCTCCAACATCCCCGTTGGAGAACCTGCAGATCGAAAGAGAATTCAAAGACCTCTCAACCAACGCACACGCGCAGATCCGATCTGCATCCTGGTTCAAACTGTTAGAAACCCCAAATCACTGACAGCAAAACCAGCCATTTATCCAGCTTAATGAGAGGGATGGAAAGGTGAACAATCACCAGGTATTTGATGATAATAAGAGATGATTAATGATATTTTTAGAAGTGATAATGGTATTTGACGATGAAAAAAAACCTTAGCATCCTTGAGGTGTAATTTCCATAAAATAAAATGAGCCCACTTTGAGTTAGAATTCAGTGAGTTTGCCCAAACGCATACAGTTATGAAACCATGTGGCTACCTTGTTGGAAAAGAGTTCTTCACTTTCAGAGATGTGTGCTGAAGTATTTGCAGATGAAATAATACAGGAGGGAAATGTAATAATAATGATAAATAGGGGCGCCTGGGTGGCTTAGTCGGATAAGCCTCCGACTCTTGATTTCCGCTCCGGCCACGATCTCACGGTTCATGGATTCAAGCCCCACGTCCGGCCACCGCTGGCAGTGGGGGGCCTGCTTGGGATTCTCGGTTTCTCCTCTCTCTCTGCCCCTCCCCTGCTCACATTCTGTCTCTCTCTCTCTCTCTCTCTCTCTCTCAAAAATAAATAGATTTTGGGGCGCCTGGGTGGCGCAGTCGGTTAAGCGTCCGACTTCAGCCAGGTCACGATCTCGCGGTCCGGGAGTTCGAGCCCCGCGTCGGGCTCTGGGCTGACGGCTCGGAGCCTGGAGCCTGTTTCCGATTCTGTGTCTCCCTCTCTCTCTGCCCCTCCCCCGTTCATGCTCTGTCTCTCTCTGTCCCAAAAATAAATAAACATTGAAAAAAAGAAATTTAAAAAAATAAAAAAAAAATAAATAAAAAATAAATAAATAAATAGATTTAAAAAAAATTAAAATACCGCCTCCTGCCCCTGTCACCCCTGTTTGACGTTTTGCGATCCTGTCTCCGCAGCTAGAATGTGAGCTCTGGCCAAGCAGGGGCTGCTTCTGACTTGGGCACTCCTGGGTCGCCAAACCTGGAACCGCCTGGCACATGGTAGGTGCTCAAGAAAAGGGTTTGCTTTTTTTGCAGCCTGCTTGAATGAATGAATGATGCGTGAATGAATGAATGAATTCTGCTCTCGTTCATTCATCCCCGGGTACTGGCCGCCTTCTACATCCCCAGCACTGTGGGCAACGCCCGTTACAGAGTGAAACCTGGTGGTCCAGACGGGGACACTGAGCGGCTCGTCGCCTGGAGTGTCACAGCTCGGCAGCCAGATAGGGCTGAGGGGCCTAGCCGAGGCTCTTCTCCCTCTTTCCCTCCTCTGTCCCGGTTCAGGGGTCTGGCCGTCGCGTTCTTCTGCAGGCTGCTGGAATGGAGAGCCCCCTGGCAGACTGTGCTCAGGGTGGGCATTTCCATGTGGTCACCCCTCTGCTGGAGAGCCGGGCACTATCCCAGGTGGCAGGCACGACCGTCTTCCTCAAGTGTGAGAACGTGCGGCCGGCCGGCTCCTTCAGGATCCGGGCCATTGGGCATTTCTGCCAGGAGGTGAGGTGTTGGCAGGAGAGGAGAAGTGAAGGCGGAGGGGAAGGAGGAGGAGGCGGGGGATGGATGCCGGCTGGGTGGGGGGCAAGGGCAGGAGGGGGGAAGCGGACTTGTACAGATGGGAGGGGCAGGACGGGGGGTGGGGAGAGGGCTGGGGACGGTCTGAGTCCATCCCGCACAGGCTCTGTGACATCGGCTTGGGTCAGCCCCTAAGCTCATTCCTTCTCTTCCCAGGCGGTCAAGAGCGGATGCAGACACTTGGTGTGCTCCTCAGGTGACCCCCAGGGCTGGGTCCTCAGCTCTGGGGGAGGAAGAGCTGGAGCAGCAGCAGTAGATGTCCGGGGATCAGCCTCCTCCCGAAGGTCCCGCCTCATCAAGGCCATGGTCAGGTGGCCACTGTCCTCTGCCCGCCCTCTTCCCGTCATTCGGGACTTACGGCAGAAGTGACCAAAACCCAATTCATACAGGCTTAAGCTACAGGTTCCAAGAATGGAAAATTCTTGGGATAAGTGGCTTTCAGGTACAGCTGGATCCAGGGGCTCCCCTTTCTATTTCCCCTTCTCTTGGCTTGTCTTTCCTCTGTACTAGCTTTAATCTCACGCAGACCTCAGAGCAGCAAGATGGCCATCAGGAGTCCCAGGCTTGCCTCCTGCCATCCTATCAGCCCTAGTGAAAAGGGAGCACCCCTTCTGGCTGGTTCTCCTCAATCCACGAATTGGTCTTTTGCACCCATCTTGGGTCATGTTCTCATCCCTGAAACAGTCACAGGTTAGGGGACTGAGTTCTCCGATTGACTCATTCTAGGTCACATATCCACCTCTGGGACCAGAAAGAGGACAGAAGGTGGGGCATATGAGCGTGGGGAAGGAGTGGCTCACAAAGGGAAGTAGGGGGGAGGGGGGGAGAGTGTGTTAACGGGCTAAAACCACGCTGACCACCCTTCCAATTCTTCCACAGGGGGCAACGCAGGCATTGCTGCTGCTTATGCCGCTCGGAAGCTGGGCATCCCTGCCACCATTGTGCTCCCTGAGGGCACCTCCCCGCACGTGGTGAGGAGGCTGCAGGGGGAGGGGGCTGAAGTCCAGCTGGCTGGAAAGGTAAGGACCCCAGGAAGGAGAAGCCGGATGGAGTGGGCTGTTCCCCTTTACCCTCCACTCACCCCTAAGAGATGGTATCCACCCCCTCCCCCCCGCCATCCACACACATTTTTAAAGGCTGGCCTGGAGCCCAGCCTTCTCTTAGGATGGCTGAGCCGAGGGGCAGGAGCGAGGCATGATGTATATTGAGGGCTAGCGCTTTCCCGCCTCTACCTACCTCTACTTGCCCTGCGTGGGCCCAGGAGAAACAGGAAGCTAATGGGCCAGGAGTGTGCCCGTGTCCTCACATCCTCACTAACACTTGGCCTTATTCGTCTGAAAATTGTTGGCATTTGATGAGACAAAAAGCGTAGAGAAAGATGACGGTGGCATCATTTCTCATTCTGAGACCACCCCAGTGAGAAAGGGGCCCACCGTCAAGGATATCGCTGGCTCATCTCGTTACTGAAGAAATAGAGATGCAACTATGTAATCCTTCTACCTTCCTGGAAAGAAGGAAAAAAAGCATCCTTGGAAAAGAGAATTTTTTAAAGCATGAAAATTAAAACTAAAAACCATACCATGGTACCTGAGACCTGGTGTCCAAATATTCAGTGTCCAGTTTCCTTCCTTCCTTTCTTCCTTCTTTCTTCTATTTATTCATCCGTTCAACCATCCTCCCATCCATTACCCTCTTTCCCTCCCTCCCATCCATCATCCATCCATCCATCCATCCATCCATCCATTTATCCATCCATCCCTCATCACCTTCCCTCCCTTTGTCCCTTCCTTTCTCCCTCCTTTCTACTCCTTCCTTCCCCTCTCCCTCCCTCCCTCCCATCCATCCATCCATCCATCCATTTATCCATCCATTTATCCATCCATCCATCCATCCATCCATTTATCCATCCATCCTTCATCACCTTCCCTCCCTTTGTCCCTTCCTTTCTCCCTCCTTCCTACTCCTTCCTTCCTCCCTCCCTCCCTCCCTCCCATCCATCCATCCATCCATCCATCCAATATTCATTGAACTTCTACTATGTGCCTGTAGTATGTTAGAGCCAGCGATATAGAGATAGTAAGCCATGGTCTCTACTCTTGCAAAACTCCCCGATGTTGGGGAGACACACAGATAAGCAGACGGTGACAAGAGAATGTGGTTAAGTGTTGTGATGGGAAGCACAGGGCCCTGAGGAAGAACAGAGAAGGTATATTGTTTTAATCAGTGATTGCTGCTAGATAATGCTGCGTAACAAACAGCTCCCACATGTCAGGGGCTTATGAGAAACATGATCTGTCTTGCTCATGGGCCTGTGCGTGGGCCAGGGTGGCTCTGCTTCAGGCTGCAGACGGGATTAAGGTCTGCACGCGTGCCCCTCATCCGTCTTGACCAGTGGCCACCTGGGACTTGTTCTTCTCAAGGTGAATGTCAGGAAGAGTGAGAGCAGAGTGCCTCTCAAGGCCGTGGCTCAGAACTGTTGTGCTGTCGCTTCTGTCACATGGCATTGGCCAAAGCAAGTTCCACACTGGGACCTACGTCAACTGGTGGTGGAGAATGTCCTCTGCCCTCTCTAGTGGGAAGAGCAGTGGTCACGTGGCAAAAGGCATGGTGTGTGAATGTAACGGAGGGAAGGAACTGGGCGGCGGTCCAAACTACCGCCCGGCTGTGCCTCAGATTTGGGGAGATGACCCAGGAAAGTCTCCCCAAGAAGGGTCCCCTGGGTTGGGTCTTGAGAGGGAAATACAAGTCCTCCCGTTGGAGAAAGGGGGTCGTGGGCAGAAGAAGGAGTGAGGGAAAGGCATGGATGGGGATGAGCATGGTGCATGCCATTCCCCGGGGGGGCGGGGATGACAGGTGAGGCCCAAGAGTGGGGGTGGGGATGGCCGCCTCAGCAGCAGGGTGGCTTCAGGGTCAGGCTGGCACAGGTTTTCATCTGAGGGCAATGGGGAGCCATGACAGGATTTTGAGCAGGGGAGGGACACGATGGGACCCTTACTCGGGCAACGGACAGGAGGCAGGAAGCCTGTGAGGAGGCAGCTGCTCCAGGTGAGTCAAGGGCCACATGGTTTTGAATCTCATTTTTGTTTCAGTAGCTCAAGAGAATGAGGCCCGTCTCTTCGGTTAGATTAGAAATTCCTTGTGGACAGAGACCATTTCTTTGCTTTCTCTGCGTCCCCTGGCACGGGACTGGGGCCATCCAGGAGACCTCAGGCTCTGCTCCAGCCTCCGAGTGGTCTGATGCCTGGGCCTCCTGACACCCTCGATTTGTCTTTAGGTCTGGGACGAGGCCAGCCTGAAGGCACAAGAGTTGGCCAAGAGGGATGGTTGGGTGAACGTCCCTCCGTTTGACCACCCCCTGATCTGGTAAGGTTGCTGTCCCTCCCTCATAGAGCTTAGAGCCCAGACCCTCGTTGCGTTGGTGTCCTCCCAATGTACAGAAGGGAAAACTGAGGCCTAGAAAGGAGAAGATGCTTGGAAGCCAGGCACACTGGGGTTCAGGCCCTGTTTCTGTCACTTGCAAGTTGTGGGACTCGGCAAAGTATCTCACCACCCCGTGCCTCAGTTTCCACATGTATAAAATGGAAATGTTAATAACAAATCCTGTTTATGGCGTGCACTTTGGGATGCATTTAATCATTTGATCCTCCCCAAAGCCCTAGAGGTGAGTGTTTTATGCCCATTTCACAGGCACAGAGGGGTCAAGGAACTTGCCTGAGATCACACAGCTAGTACGTGGCCAAGACATTGGGGCCCAGGCCCAGAACTTGAATCAGCTGGTTCCAAGTGACATGCTGGTCTCCTCTTACGCACACACTAACTACCCATTTCCAAGGTTGTGGAGGGGATTAAACGGGATAGTGTCTGAGAACGTGCCTGGAAAGAATGAGTGAATGAATAAATTGAATGAATGAAAGCTGAGTGAACTAAGTGTTCCTGGGTCTCCTCTCCCCTTGATGCAGGTGGGGATTGGGGTGGTGATGAGGAGAGTTTGTGTATATGTGAGCCTTTGGGAATGGAGGAGAGTTTGTGTATATGTGGGGAGACCTTGCTCAACCTGCTTCCTCCTTCCCCCAGGGAAGGCCATGCCAGCCTGGTGCGAGAGCTGAAGGCAGCACTGGGGACCCCACCGGGGGCCCTGGTGCTGGCAGTAGGCGGTGGAGGGCTCCTAGCTGGGGTGGCAGCTGGCCTCATAGAGGTGGGCTGGCAGCATGTGCCCATCATCACAGCAGAGACCCAAGGGGCACACTGTTTCAATGCAGCCATCAAGGCAGGCAAGCTAGTCACACTGCCAGACATCACCAGGTAGGTGTGGGCTGGGGGCATTTGTGGGGGGCTGGAGGATGGGGGTGTTAGTGTCACTGGGCTTCTCAGTCCCAACCAGTGGAGGCAGGGTGTACACAAGAGGTTCTACTTCACCTGGGGACCCCGACCATGGAAATGTGGATCTCACTTAGAAGGTGATGCCAAACAAGGAGATGAAGGATATGATTTGTTTAAGTTTCATGAATTAATAAAACAAGTTTCATTGGTATGTACCGTTAAAAAGGAAGTTTAAGTGTGTTGCAGGTAAGCTAGAAAATGTAGGCAAGCAATAAACAACAGAAAACAAAACGGCACCTTCAATCCCACCATCCAAAGATGAACAATGGGCTACATTTTCCCAGTCTTTGTTTTCCCCTTGTGCATGCATAGTTACACACAAGTAAAATGTGCCTGGCATATACAGTAGGTGCTCAACAAATGTTTGTGAAATGAATGAGTGAATTTGTATATGTATATGTATTTGTGCATATATATGTATATATATAATTTATTTATATATAAAATTTATTTGTTTTGAGAGGAAGAGAGAGAGAGAGCGAGAGTGAGCACAAGCTGGGGAAGGTCAGAGAGAAGGAGAGAGAGAGAGAATCCCAAACAGGCTCTGCACCTCAGCATAGAGCCTGATGCAGGGCTTGAATTCATTAACTGTGAGATCATGACCTGAGCTGGGATCAAGAGTCAGGCACTTAACTGACTGAGCCCCCCAGGCGCCCCCTAAGTCATCTTTATTAAGCACCTATTGTGTACAAGGTTCTGGGTGGCCAGTTAGAGAAACAACTCAGTCCTTACCTCAAGAACTCTATCTGGGGGCACCTACGTGGCTCGGTCAGTTAAACATCTGACTTTGGCTCAGGTCATGATCTCATGGTCCGTGAGTTCGAGCCTCACTTCAGGATCTGAGCTGTTGGCACAGCATGGAGCCTGCTTCTCTCTCTCTCTTTCTCTCAAAAATAAATAAACATTAAAAATATTTTAAAAAATAAATTAGGAATGCCTGGGTGGGTCAGTCAGTTAAATGTCCGACTTCAGCTCAGGTCAGGATCTCGCGGTTCATGAGTTCGAGTCCTGCATTGGGCTCTGTGTTGACTGACAGCTCGGAGCCTGGAGCCCGCTTCAGATTCTGTGTCTCCCTCTCCCTCTGTCCCTCCCTGGCTTGTGATCTCTCTCTCAAGAATAAATAAACATTAGAAAAATTGAAAAAATTAAATTAAATTTTAAAAAAAAGGAGAATTCTATCCGGATATAGGAGTCTCCTTCTTGTCTTTCTGGTTACCGTCTCTCCTCCTTTCTGGCCCCACCCACCCTCCAGCATCTCTGTACTGCTTTTTTCCTGGAAACTATTTGTGCCTCTAATCTCTGAGCCTTTCTTGTCCTTTCCACCTGAAATACCAGCCCTTCTTGCATTGATGAAATCCTCCGTGGCTCAGCTAGGCAGTTGCCACCCAGTATGTAGTTGACCTATAATACTCTATTCATTTCCGGTGTACCTCATAGCGACCCGGGAAGCCTATACATCACGCTGCGCTGGCCGCCATGAGTGTTGTCGCCATCTGTCACCACACAAAGCTATTACCATATCGTTGACTCGGTTCCCCATGCTGTCCTTTTCATCCCCTTGGCTTGTTAATTTCGTAACTGGAAGTTTGTACCTCTTCCTCTTCTTCTTCTCCTATTTCGCCCATCCCCCCAGCCCCCTCCCCTCTGGCAACCACTAGTGGGTCTTTGTAGTTATGAGACCATTTCTCTCTTGTTGCTGTTGGCTTTATTCTTGGCAATGGCGATGATAATAACCACCACTAAGCCTTCTGTAGAACTCACATTCAGTGAAATGCCAGGCTCTCTTCTAGGCCCTTGAAATGTTCGAAGTCCGTCCCCAGGACAATCTCATGATTATCTGCATTTTTCGGATTGAGGATACTGAGGCTCACAGAGGTGAAGTGACTTTCCCAAGGTCACACTGCTAGCTCAGAGCCAAGGTTTCAAACCAGGCAGCCTGGCTCCCGAGTCTATGCTCTGGGCCCCTCGGGACGCAGACCCAGCTGTGATGGAGTCGGCAAAGTCTCTCCTGGGCCTGAGGCAAACTGCCCAGCTCCGGAAAGTGCCAGCAGGTAGGTGATCCCAAGCACAGAGATAAGAAGCAAGGACCTTGAGGGGCGCCTGGGTGGCGCAGTCGGTTAAGCGTCCGACTTCAGCCAGGTCACGATCTCGCGGTCCGTGAGTTCGAGCCCCGCGTCGGGCTCTGGGCTGATGGCTCAGAGCCTGGAGCCTGTTTCCGATTCTGTGTCTCCCTCTCTCTCTGCCCCTCCCCCGTTCATGCTCTGTCTCTCTCTGTCCCAAAAATAAATAAAATAAACGTTGAAAAAAAAATTAAAAAAAATTTTTTTTTAATGTTTATTTATTTTTGCGAGAGAGAGACTGAGTGCAAGAGGGGAAGGGGCAGAGAGAGAGGGAGACACGGAATCCGAAGCGGGCTCCAGGCTCCGAGCTGGCAGCACAGAGCCCGATGTGGGGCTCGAATTCACGGACCGTGAGATCATGACCTGAGCCAAAGTCGGATGCTTAACCGACTGAGCCACCCCGGCGCCCCAAGATTTCATAAATTTCTAACTCAAGGGGTGATCATGAGAATTGAAAGAGAAAATGCATCTATCACCCTGCAGATACTCAGCAAGTATTAGTTATCGTGCAGACGTGATAAATAGTTATTAATGAATAAGACGCAAAAAAAAAAAAAAAAAAAAAAACATTTCTATGCTTGGGTTTCTGGGGTCCGTGCAAAGGAAGGGCACACTCATGGTTATCGAGTGGGAGGGAGTGAGGTGCATTTGTCTGCCATTCGTGGGACACCCGATCATTGAGCACGTCCTCTGGGCCAGTGCTGTGCTAGCCTCTTACAGGGCTGAGCCGCGGCTCATGGCTGGATGGGAGGGGGCCCTGGGGCTTGGAGGGCTGGGTCCGCGAAGGCGGAGGTCCGAGGATTCACCAGCTCTTCCCCACACCCCTGCGCTCCCTGTCCTGCCTGCCCCCTCCTGCAGTGTGGCCAAGAGCCTGGGTGCCAAGACTGTGGCCAGGAGGGCCCTGGAGTGCACGAAGGAGCTGGAGATCTTCTCTGAGGTAGTGGACGATGCCCAGGCCGTGAGTGCTGTGCAGAAGTTCCTGGGTGAGTGAGCCTTGCCCTCCCTCCCCAGGCTCGGAGACTCACTCATGAGGTCCCTGGGCCCCTAGAGGTAGCGTGTTCTCTCTTGTCTGTATCCTCAGTGCCTGCCACGGGGCTGGGCGTGCGGTGCTTACCAAATAACTGCACGTTGAGTGCACGGAAGAGGCGTGTGCCGGGCCGTCTCTAGCCTCCAGGCTTCCATGTGTACCTTCTTCCTTCCGGCCGCCCATCCCTGGCCCCTGTCGATTTCGTGTGACTCAGGGCTACTCAGTCGTCATGGCACCTGAGGCTCCGGGCAGCCTCCTCCGGTCTCCCACCCACATCCTGCCGGGGTTAGAGACGTCCCAGGCACCAGTTTGTCTGTTCATACCTGCCTGGTCCTTATTCATCCACAGCACTAGATGTAGCCCCCGTGAGGGTGGGGCCTGCTGTGTCCTGTGTACTGTTGTGTCCCCAGAGCCTTCCTAGCATAGGGCCCGGCAGGGAGTGGGCCCTCAATAAATATTTGTTGAATGAATGGGTGAATGTATGAGTGAGTGGAAAGGTAGATAATGGATGGATGGGTGGGTGGGTGGATAGATGGATGGATGGACACGTTGATTAATGGACACATTGACGGATGGACAGACAGTCCAATGATGGCTAGGGGGATGGATGGATGAATGCATGGATGGATAGATGGACGGACGGATGGATGGATGGATACATTGATTGATAGATACACTAATGGATGGACAGACAGACAGTCCCGTGATGGATAGAGGGATGATGGATGAATGGATGGATAGATAGATGGATCCGTTGATTGATGGATACGCTGATGGATGGACAGACAGACAGTCCCATGATGGATAGAGGGATGGATGGATGGATAGATAGATGAAAGGTGGATGGATGGATGGATAGACGGTCAGATTGATGGATGGAGAGGGGGTCAGCCAAATGATGGATTGCGAGATGGCTGGCTGGCCGGCTTCATGGATTTGCAGTGCCCAGAACCTCCTGAGCACTGACTGGTTCCTCCTCCCTTTCTCTCTTCTCATCCACCCCCGTCCCCTCCTCCGGGCAGACGACGAGCGCATGTTGGTGGAGCCTGCCTGCGGGGCAGCTCTGGCTGTCATCTACTCAGGCCTCCTGGGGAGGCTCCAGGCTGAGGGCCGCCTGAACCCCTCCCTGGCCTCGGTCGTGGTCATTGTGTGTGGAGGCAACAACATCAACAGTCAAGGGCTGCAGGCCCTGAAAACCCAGCTGGGGCAGAGCTGAGGGCCCCTCCTCCGGACGGACACACCCGCAGGTGGCCGAGGGGCCTCTGGGCTCATGGATGGTGCAGCCGCCTCCTACAGGAAGCCCTCCTGCTCCCTGTGACTCCCCGCAGCCCTGGCCAATAAAACCTTTCTGAGTTGAATTTGTAATTCCAGCTAGTCTAGTCTCTCCTCGAGGCTGGCTCTGCGGTGAGGCGCCTCTTTCTACATCACATGGCGTGGGCGATAATAGCAAGGATGCAAAACTTGGGTCTCTAAGGGAATCCCATCATGCAGAACCCCCTCAGGGCTTTCCTCCCTGGGGGACCCGCTCGGGAGGAGGGGGACCTCAGGCCTGGGTAGGCAAGGACAATATCACCAGTCTTTACCGAGTGCTTTTTGTTAAAAACAAAAAGTTTTAACCTTTATTCATTTTTGAGGGACAGAGACAGAGTGTGAGTGAGTGAGAGGCAGAGAGAGAGAGGGAGACCCAGAATCCGAAGCAGGCTCCAGGCCCTGAGCTGTCAGCACAGAGCCCGACGCGGGGCTCGAACCCACGGATTGTGAGACCATGACCTGAGCTGAAGGCGGACGCTCAACTGACTGAGCCACCCAGACGTCCCTTTACCAAGTGCTCTCTATGCATTTGCTTCTTTAATGTTCACAAAGGTCCTTATGAAGCAGAAACCATTATTATCACCCCCGTTCTAAAGATGGGGAAACTGAGGCACAGGAAGGTGACCGAACCCACTCAAGGTCATAGCTGGAGTGCGGCCCAGCCAGGCTCAAACCCTGTGATTTTCAATATGACACCTTTGTGTGCAGGTCGGTGGTGGCGGGACATTGGGGAAGGAGGGAGGACCTCCAGGTTGGTTTGGATACAGCTGCGGGTCACAAGGAGGGTGGGTGCTGATCTGACCTGTGGGAAGCATCCCTTAGGAAGGGAAATTAGAATCTTTTGGAGCCACCAGGGGGCAGCAAAGCGTCTCTGATGGGGAAGCCTGGCTCTGGGCTGGGAAGGCCGGGACCCGCCCCTCCAGCCTCCCTGGGCTCTGCCCCTCAGGGGCCTTCACCCCAGCTAGGGGTGCTGAGGTCCCACAGATGGCCGGAGCCCATGAGGTCTTGGCATCGGGAAGCCCTATCCCACCCTCACGACCCTGCTGGAAACAAGGCTCTGAGGGTGTGGGGTCCAGCTGGCAACAGCCCCTGGCTCCCCTCCCACGGAGTCCCCCCGGCTGCCTCAGGAGGGCTGCGTGTGCTTGGGCAGGTGCCCTCCCTTCTCTGGGCTTCAAAGGTTGCACCAGTGTGCTGGCTTCCCGCCTCTTTTCCTTTGCCCAAGCGCTTCCCCCTTCCAGGAACCTCCTCCTTCCCGCAAGAGAATTTGAGACCTGCCGGGACCTCCCTCTGCCTGTGTCCCATTCTCTCTTTGACCCTGGCGTTGCCCTCGATGACCAGAGTTGCCCCTCCAGAAGCCACTGGGCCCTGCGGTGTTTCCTGGGAACCCTACGGTGTGAGCTCCCTGGAACAGAGGGGGCGCGGAGAGCCCCGGCTGTGGATTTAGCCAGAACCGAGCCCGGCCCTGTTCCTCCTCATTGAGCAAGCACTGCCCGGCTTCAGAGCCTCAGTGTCCTAATCTGCAAAATGGGTGGTTTGCGGATTCTTGCTATGGACCTGGCCTATTTCAATCAATGTTGGTTCTTACTACCCCAGCAACGAGGGTGCGCGGGGGCCAGAGTTTATTCGTGTCCTGAGTACTTACTGTGTGCAAATGGGCCTTAGCAGTCATTGAATCCCGCAATCACCCACGTGGTGGATACCATTACCTTCATTTTTGCGAACGAGGAAACTGAGGCACAGAGGAGTTGAGCGCTTCCTCCAGGCCACACAGCCCGACCAGAACCCCGCTGCGTAAACCCCCGAGGCGCGTGTGTGTGACTGCTCCTCCTCTCACGCTTCTCCGTGCTTCTAAATCCTACGTGCTTTCAAAGTGCATCGGCAGGGCAGCCTCCTCCCAGAAGCCCCACGGGATTGCTTCAGCCAGCGATGCTCTCCCCCCGCCCCGTGCTGGTCCAGGCGAGGGGCAGGGTGCACCTCAGTCCCAGGTGCCCTATCTCCCAGTCAGGCCTGGGCCGCGGCCGCACCCCTGGGAGACTTGTCAGCTGCTGTTTGCTCCCCTACCGGTCCTGGCGAGCCAGAGATAAGACGCCGAGGGGCCTGTGGCCCCGCTCAGATAACGCCCAGCAGCGACCTTACTTTAGCCCTTCCTGGTTGACACCCCAGGAATGCCAAGGGCAGGGCGGAGGCGCAGGGAGGGGGTGTAGCAGGACGGGCACCGGGCACGGGGACTCTCACCATCTGTCTGTGTCCTCGCAGACCGCTGTGGGGGGGGAGACGGGAGCCTGGAGGAGGGTCCTGGCAGCGGGAGCTTCTCTGTGTTTTGTTTGTCCAGGGCTGTGCAGAGAGCGCAGCAAACGGGGCCGCCGCCAGGTGCGCGTACCTGCCCTGGGTACACGCAGCCTCCCCGCCGCCACCGGGGCCCCCGCGCGGGGCACAGGGCCCCTTTGGCCCCCTGCGTGTTCTAGTAGCTGAGGCTTCCTCTGCCCCCTGGCCGGCCTGACTCAGGCACCCTGCTTCCCGATGCCTCCCCTCCATCCGGTCCTTTGTTCCAGCCTTAATCCGGGGTGACACAGGGGCTTGGAACCCAGACGAGGCGGGATGTGAGGAGGGGGGGACCAGAGTCATACATGCAGACACACATCCCCCTCCTCCAGCCCCAGCGGGAGCCCATGCAGGGTGGGGCACATGCCCCAGCACCTGCAGGGCAAGACCTGACCCCCGTGCTGGGGACGTGACGGCTCAGGCTGGCTTTGTGTCCCAGGTCGTCTGCGTGCGCTTGTGTGTGCCCCTGCGTGTTTGGGTCCACGTGTGTGTGCATGTGGGCGAGGGCACACACTCAGGTATTTATGAGGGAGTGTTGCCGTTAGTTGAAGGCTATTTGAGGGCCACCTGGGTGGCTCAGTGGGTTGTTGAGCGGCCGACTTCGGCTCAGGTCATGATCTCGCGGTTCGTGGGTTCGAGCCTCGCATCGGGCTCTGTGCCGACAGCTCGGAGCCTGGAGCCTGCTTCTGATTCTGTGTCTCCCCCTCTCTCTGCCCCCGCCCCACTCTCTCTCTCTCTCTCTCAAAAATAAACATTAAAAAAATGTTGGAAGGCTATTTGATTTCTCTCATAGTGTGCTTCACATCTTTGCATTTGGGACTTATCCAACCACAAGCAGATTTCAAACTTCAGTGTCTACAGGGAGGCGGGCTGGGGGCTACACATTAGGGAATGGTGGGGATTGGAGCAAACTGAGAACTTGTGCTCTGTCTCAGGGAGGCAGCCGCTGCTCAAGCCCATCTAACCACCGTCCCGGTACAACAGATCTCCTGATCGTTCGGCCAGATTCAAAGCAATTTAGGAAACACCACGTGTCTTTGCCCACGTCTTCATGGAAAGTCTCTGATAAGTCCTGCAGGAAAGTGACTGCTCTGAGTCCAGAGGAGCCCGTGACCCCAGCCTGAGCCAGTTGGAGGCTTGTTTGTCCCCTGGCCACAGTGATTGGTTCCCGTTAGGCCCAGGAGCCACGCTGTCCAGTCAGTGTCTGGTCAGGACTTTAGGAGGGAACTGGGAGCCATCCATGGACTGTTCATTTATGCAAGCCAGTGCATTCCCCTTTATAGCCTGCAATGTCTGTCACTTGGGACAGAAAGGGCCCTGACTGATGGCCTACACAGTCAGCACACGTCTCACGAGTTGCACTCACTTGCTTCGAGCTGCCTGGGTTTGAGCCCGACCTGCGGTTGGCCCTCGGCAAAAATGAGGCCAGTCTGGGCAGTTTGCCTTTCGTTCTCCGCCTGTCTTTGGGTGCACTTTTCATTCTCCCTCCTGGGCGTGGGGGTTCATCCCGCCTGCCTTTACGGGAAGAGCAAAGCCTAACCCACTGTGATATTGATGACGTCGGGGGGCAGTGTTTGATGAGGCTGGGAGGGTGTTTTAAATCAGAGGGTAGGAGCCTCTTTTGCAAGTAGCCGGTGTGAGTGGTGTTGGGGCTGGTGGAACCCAGAGACGCCGCCACCAGGCCTGCGGCCAGCATCACTCTGACTTAGAGCCTCATGCCCACCTTTCCTGGAAGGCCCGGCAGGACTGTTAGCTGCCGGGGGATCCAGGAGGTTGGCGAGGCCCGGAGAGTGGCAGCCACTCCCTCCAGGACACCTGGGCCTTCACAGAGCTCTCGTAGGGCGCCTGTTCTCACGAGGATGTAGACCCCACTTATTCCTAATCTCAAAGTCCGGCTCTTCTGGGCCTTTCTGGGGCAGACTGGCCACTCAGCGTCCCGTGCAGAAGGGTACAGAGGACCCAACCCGGAATCACACACTCAGTTCCATTCTTTCGTTGTTGCTGGTTCATTTCAGAATGAATAAACGCACGCGAGTGTATCGGTTAGGATTAGGTTCCGCGTCGCAATTCAGAAAACACAGAAATAAGCGGCTTAACCAAAATAGAAGTTTATTTCTCTTTCACTTAAAAGGGCTGGTGTAGTGTCTCAGTGGTGTCAGAGACCCTTTGCTTTTGGTTCAGCTGTGAATGGATTCCGTTCCCGTGGTCACCTCACAGTCCCAGATGGATGCTGGGGGGCCGGCCATTACATCCTCATTCCAGGCAGTAGGAAGGCAGAGAGGATGAGGAGAAGCACATTTCTTCTCTTTAGGGACGCTCCCTGTAATTAAGGCACACTGTTTTCTACTCATAGCCCATCGGTCAGAACTTAGTCCCATGGCACAGCTAGCTGCAAGGGAGGCTGGGAAATGTAGTCTTTATTCCAGATAGCCATATGCCCAGCTAAGACCAAAGGTTCTGCTATAGACAATGAAGAATAAATGGATATTGAGGGATGACAAGAAGTCTTTGGCACACAGACTAAACGTGTACGGGTACAGGTTAAGTTGGTAGAACGAAGAGACCCCACGCTACGGTGTTAGTTCAGAGAAGGGAGGCGGCTCTGTTCCACGAGGTTATAGAGGGACCCAAGTTCCTTCTGTCCTGTCGTTTCACCACCGCTGAAAATATTGTCCTTGTCCACATGCTCAACATTGGTCCGTAATAACCGAGGCTGCCGTGGGGAAAAGAGAAATCAGAGGGCAAGACGTTTCCTTTTTAAGGGCTTCACCTGGATGTGACACCCTTTGCGCCTGCTGGTGGCCCGTCCGCCCAAGACTTAATCACATGGGTCACCTGGCTGCAAAGGAACATGGGAAATGTAGTCTGTAGCTAGGGAGGCACTCTCCAGGCTGAAGCTCAGGGTTCGACTTCCAAAGAGGAGAAGTGGGACCAAAGGGCAATTTGCAGTTTTCACCATGACGAGGAACGAAGGGACGGGTGATTGGGTGACGGTGGATGAGGGCGTGGGAGGTGCCCCGACTGGGCTGAAGTCTGTGCTGGGGTTAGATGCTCAGATGCCCAACCCCAGACTCACCTGTGCTTGGCCGGGTGACGCTGGGCCGGGCCCCGGCGGCTTTGACCGTGCGGTCTGGCCGTGTGGTTTGCTTGGAGAAGAGGTGATGAGTTTGGGGAAATATGGAATGTGTCGAGTGGGACCGACACGACCTAGTGATTGACTTGGCGTGGCGAGGGGCCCACCAGGCTTGGTGACCGTCTGGGAAGATGACTGAGAGGGGAGATCCGAACAGAGGGAGCATGTGGGAAGAAAAGCCAATGGATCCATCCGTTCACTCGCCATTCATTTAGTCACTCAATAATTCGCTTAGCAAATATTTATTAAGCACCTACTCTGTGTTGGGCGTTTTTACAGGTGATGGGAATGCAGCAAAAGCCCTGGCCTCGTCGCGCTTACATTCTAATGGAGACGGACAGACAATAACAAATCCCCAAATAAAAATATGACGTGTCAGGGGCGCCTGTGTGGCTCAGGTGAGTAAGCGTCTAACTTCGGCTCAGGTCGTGATCTCACGGTTCTAGGGTTCGAGCCCCGCATCGGGCTCTGGGCAGACGGCCCAGAGCCTGGGGCCGGCTCTCTCTCGCCTGCTGCCCCTCCCCTGCCTGCACTCCGTTTCTCTCTCTCTCAAAAGGAAAAATAAACATTACAAAAAAGAAATTAGGAAAATGTATGACACGTCAGACGGTGATGGATGGTGTGAGGAAAGATGAGGCGGGAGAAAAGGAGAGAGAATGCCTCGCAAGAGGTGGGGGGCTAGTTTGTTCCGCTGGAGTCTGCCAAAGCAATCCCAGGCATCATATGGTTTGACTTATAAAGTATATCAGCATGGCCCCTAATAGATAAGGAAAAAAACGTTTTAACGCAAGCATGATACCCTTACCAGGTCCATCGCCATTAACAAGTTACTGCTTAATGCGATCCGCTGCTCAGTCTGTATTCAGCTTTTCCAAGATGGTCTCAAAGCTGTCTTGTTGGCGTGGGTTTGTTGGAATCAGGGGCCAAAGTGTTCACGTCGCATTCGGTTGTGAAAGGGGTCTCTCGGGTCTCTTACTCTGTCGGTAGGTTGAGGTAGGATGGTCCAAGAAGGCCTCTCAGAAAAGGGAAAACCGGAGCTGAGGCCTGAAGGAAATGGAGGAACGAGTCATGTGGGGCACGTGGGGGGAAGAGCAGAGGGGAGAGCATGTGCAAAGGTCCTGAGGTGGGAACCTGTGAGGAGGCCAGTACGGCTGCATGGGAGCGGGCGAGGGAGAGAATGGCGGAAGATGCTAGAAGGCGGACAGAGGGGCGAGAGTGTCTGTGGGGGGGGGGGGAACAGGGCATCGGATCATGGAGGGTCTTCTGGGCGGTGGTTAGGACTTTGGTTTTTACTCTGTGCCTGAGGGAGAGCCCTGGGACAGTGGACGATGAGACCACCCCCCCCTCCCCTGCATCCCCCAGCCCCGTCCCCAGCTTTGAGTTCCGTCTCCTGTCCAGGGACCCCCTGACTCAAGTCCCCTTTATCAGGCAGGTGCACCATTCCGCAGCTGCTGGGGGTGTCGGCTGCTAATAGCCCCCAACTGCACCCACCCTTCTCCGGAGAAAGGTCAAGGGGAACCGCTGTGTCCAGAGACGCGCGAGAGGCCACGCCCCCCCGCCCCGGGGTAGCCCGCAGCCGATGACCGATGGAGGGAAGTAAAAGGAGACCCCTTTGCGAGCCCCAGGCGGGGCGCTTCCGTGGTGCCATCCCCAGAGCAGGGCCCCCTGGGTGGCATCAGGCCGAGGGCAGGCTCCGCCTGAGCCCTCCCCGCCCTCCGTCCAGCCACTGCCCTCCTGCTCTGCTGGTGGACCCTCCCTCTCGGCTCCCCGTCCCATCGGCCTCTCCCTTCTCCACTGTTTGTGCTTTTTAAACTCCACCAAAAATGTCATGGGCCGGTTTCTCTCATTGCTTCCAAACTCCCTGATAAATTCCACCGGCCGGGCAACCCCAGGAGAGGTTTTCTGGAGCAAGGAACCCCATAAATCACCTCGCTGCCACTCCGGCGTGGGCAATATCTTATGTAAAAAGGTGTTTCCTGGGAGCGCCATAGGCAGGAGAATCCTATTACAAGCCGCCCCATTAATTATAAAGAGTCAAGCCGACCCTTTGCTGCGATTTTTTATCTTAAGTCCGAAAACTGATTACCTTCACCAAGCCTTCCTCTTCCAAAAAAAAAAAAAACAAACAAACAAAAAAAAAAAAAACCAAAAAAAACAACAACAACAACAACAAAAAACCCCTAAAGTATAAAATAAATGTTGGAGGAACAAATACCAAAGTTTCTCCATTTAGGGGAGAACCAGCAGAGAGAGAAGTGGGTGGGGAAGGGCTTTTTTTCCCTTCCTTTTAAGGGAAAAGGTACTGTGTGCTTCGCAGGGGCGTGGCTTATTTAATTTCCTCGACCCTTCAAGTCTAGGAAGTGGGTACTACAATTCGTCCCACATTGCAGCTGAGGGAAACTGAGGCTTGTTTATCTGAAGTCACGTGAGGCAGCCCTTTCTTCTGAGCTGGTAAGGTGGGCAGAAAGTGGGCCAGACCCCACTGGTCTCCCTGCCCGGTGTTGGGGCTGCCTTCACCCCCTGATCTGGAGTCTAGAACGAGGCTAAGGCAGATCTTTGCCCCCTCTCCCCACCCTGCTTACACCCTCCCATGCCCCCACCGTATTTTGCATAAAGGGCCCCCCCTTCGCCTTGGCCTATAGAACCCTGTATCATTTGATCTCTGCTGACCTTTCAGACAGCCTTAGCTCCTGCCTTTCCCCCGCCCCTCCTCACCTCTCCCCAAATTGCAGCCACACCAGCCTCTTTCTTTTCCTAGGATTCACCAAGCTTGACCCGGCCTCAGGGCCATCGTCAGTGCTGCTCCCTTTGCCTGTCACACTTTTCCCCCACATCTCAGCTGACTCGGCAATTAGAGGGGCCCTCCCTCTGAGGGCTCGCAGCCTGCCTCTCAGGGCCAGGTCTAGGCTGAGGCCAGCGTGGCCCTCCGCTCGGGAGCAAAAAGTAAGGGGTACCCCCAACTCAGAAATCAAAAGAAATTACATAGCAATGAAACATTGTTTCAATTAAAATTAACGTGGAAGAAATTCGTGAAAAGTAAAATAGTGACATTTTAAATAAAGACAGGGCCTCACTTGGACCTGCGTGCCTCTCCTCGCCGAATCCCAGGCCTGTCAGATCCGGCCTTTATCGGAAAGGTTGCCATTTGGCTCATTATGGGTTCTTGCGCACTAATTTCGATTTTTCAAAATATTGTATGAGAATGCGATTGATCGCGATTACAGTGTTTGGGGCGCCTCTCCCCCGCCCCGCCCCTTACATTTTGTACCCGGAGGAGGGGGGGAGCTATTGTCTCTCCCAGGGAAATATCAGCTCTCTGAGGGCTGGGATCGAACCTATTCTATTCGCATCCGTAACCCAGAGCCCAGAAGATCGCCCAGCGCATACGAGGCAATTCAACAGATACTTGCTAAGTGAATGAATGAAGAGGAAGTGTGGGAAGTCAGGCAGGTGCCTGTACAACTTGGCTTCAAGGTCTTTGGTCCACCTCCCAGCCCCATTTTTCAGATGAGGAGGCTGAGGCCCAGAGGGGGTGAGTAACCCAGTTCAGCCACACAGCACAGCCACGGCCGAGCAAGCCGCACGCATGAGAATCCCACGGCGCTGCGTGTTCACCGCAGAGAAGTCTCTGGTGACCCCGAGCCGGCCGGGTGGGGCCCAGCCCTCCTACCGTGGGCATGTACCTGCAATATCGTCCCAGAACCCCCCGCTGCCACCTAGGGTTGTGCGTCATCTTTACTGGTACCCAATTCATACGTTTCTTGAAATCTTAAATGCCTTCTAGAAAGAAAACGTTAGCACCGCTCTAAATGGAGACACGGTATCACTTCCCAGAATTAGGCAATGAACGTAGCGATGAACGCAAGGAAAAGCAAAGCGATGCCTGTGCGTGGGGGCGGGCTTCCGGTGCGCCGGGTCTCCGAGCCTGCCTGCAGTGTGTTTGAGACGCAAGCGCGAGAGGGGGCGTTGAAGACCCGCAAACACCCAGCGGGGACTGGCCCTGAGACGGTCAGGAGAGCGGGAGAAGCAGGGGAAAGAGAGTGACTTCCTGCTTCCTCCAGAGGCCCCTGCCCCTCTGGGTGTGTCTGTTCTGTATATTTCACGGAGACGTAAGACCAGACAACGTGTGATTTCCTCGCACGTGTCTGGCTTCTTTCGCTTAGCGTCGTGTTTTCGAGGTTCTCCTATGTCTTAGCGGGTATCAGTATGCTTCATCCCTTTTCATGGCTGAGTAATAATAGCCCACTGAATGGACATACCACAATATCCTTTCGTTGTTGACGGTGCAACTGTTGGGCGCCTGGGTGGCTCAGTTGGTTGAGCGTCTGACTTCGGCTCAGGTCATGATCTCACCGTTCGTGAGTTCGAGCCCCGCATCGGGTTCTCTGGTGTCAGCATGGAACCCGCTTCGGATCCTCTGTCCCCCCTGTCTTGGCCTCCTACCGCATGCGGGCACGTTCTTGTCTTTACAGGCCCTATACTTTTCCATCTAGCAAGTGTTCCATCTATTAGTACGTTCTGGAAAGTAATACATTGCATATCTATCCAGATAGGCTGTGAAGTTAGTCTTTGTCTTAAAAAAATGCTTGGGGCCCCTGGGTGGCTCAGTCGGTTAAGTGTCCGACTTCGGCTCAGGTCGTGGTCTTGCGGTTCTCGGGTTCGAGCCCCGCGTCAGGCTCTGCTGACGGCTCAGAGCCTGGATCCTGCTTCCAACTCTGTGTCTCCCTCTTTCTCCGCCTCTCTCTCTCTCTCTCTTTTCTCCCTCTCAAAACTAAACACTAAAAAAAATTTTTTTTAAATGCTTTAAGCACCTTCTTCAAAGAAGAAAACAGGGTAATGGTAATAATAACGACATCAAGCAGTAAGTGGCCATTGTTATCTTACTAAACTATTATCATTTCATTCATGGTCTATCACTCCGTGGCCCGCTCTATGCCAGGCACCGCGCTTAGACTCTGATAGATGTGGCCTTACTTAACCCTGACAATGACACTCGAAGTTGGTATTGTCATACCCTTTTTACAGCTGGCAAGCCTCAGAGAGGTTGAGTGGCCGATGTGAAGTCACACAGTCCCTGATTTCAAGTTGCTCGCAGCCCGAGGACGGGGACGGGCACGCAGCGTGGGTCGGGATGTCGCCTCACAGTGCTGCAGTCTCCCTGGCTCGGCCGGCTGCCTCGTCTTCACTCAGGTTGACCGTGAAGTTGGGGTCCCTGCTGACCTTTTTTTTTTTTTTTTTTTTGCGTGCCTGCCAGAGAGCCACGGGCACCTGCTGGGGTGAGGATTTCCTTCCAGAGCCCTCAGGAGCCCATCGGCAGGTGCTAGGGGGAAGCGGGGGGCGGGGGGGGGGGGCGGTGGTCCTGAGCCCGGGCACAAAATGCAGAAAGAGGAGGCCAGAGACGGCAAGGCCCCAGAGAAGTGGCGGGAGAGATTTCCGTTCATCACAGAAATGGCCCATTTGCAATGATCGGTTGCCCAGGTGTTAATAACACTAATGGCATAGGAAGGGTAAACTCAGTCACTTGGCTCAACAGAAGAAATATGCAGAGAAGTGCTCAGGTTTCCATAAATCAGCCGTGTGCGGCACTACGAGGGAGACAGGACTTAAAATTCCGGTCAGGAGATGGGTATTCTCATAATCCGAGCTGGAGAGGTAATTTATTCTGTTTATATCTTTTTACTGCACGACAAGGCTTGGGAACCGGAGCCCTCCACAGCCATTCTGCATTTTAAATATTAGTCCTAAGCACAGTGGGTCAGCTTTCGTGCTCTGTGGGGGGTTCATTTCCGGGCAGGGGGACAGGGCTGGGGCTGGGGAGAGCAGGCAGGAGGGGGGGCCGCCCGGAATACATGTGGTTTCACTGCCCAGGGTTGCCGCAATCGCAGCCTGGGGGCAGCGAGGGAGAGGAGCCGGCCCCTTTCTCCCAGAGCTGGAGGGCACCGCTTGGGCGGGGGGGGGGGGGGGGAGGGCCTGCCCCTCTCGGAAATCTTTTATTTTTAAATGATAATAAATACAGGTGATGAAGAGATAGAAGAGGAGAGGAACAGTTTCATTAATGGAGGTGGAAAGAGATGGCCGTGGGGAGGGAGAGTGAAAGAAACAAAGGCGAGCCTGGAGAAGCCGGAAGTCCTTGTGTCTTTTGACCTTGGCGATTTTCCTTATGCCCTTTGCCCTCGGGCTAGCTTTGTTTGACCCCTGAACGAAATCCGGTGAGGTTGCTACCCATGAGAGTTAGCACCCGTTAGAGTCTCTCTTAAAGAAATCTCTTTTGGTGACAGCTGCACTGCATTCATTCATTCATTCATTCATTCCTGTAGTTATTCCACAGAGAACGAGGCGTTACCTGGGCCAGGCTCTGTCCTGGGTCCAGGGGCAACACGGGCTCTGGAAGCAGGAGTCCTGCTTTCAAAGCCTGGGTCTGCCACTCCCTGGCTGTGTGACCCCGGGCCAGCTCACTTCACCTCTCGGGGCTCAGTCTTCTCGTCTGCAAAGTGGGGATAACAACACTCACGCTGAAGGGCATCTGAGGGTCTACGTGGACCCCAGATGGACAAGACTTCATCGGGCAGTGGTCCTGAATGTTTGGGGGACAGGGGAATCAGCTTGGGAGCTTGAGTGGGTGGAGCATCTGGGGTGCCGGGCCTGGGAGCAATGCCAGCCAGGGGCCAGGAGGCCCCGGGGGGATATGTACTCCTAGCAAGCACCGTCCCCTGATCACACTTTGAGAAAACGGTTGTGGGTCTCTAGGGACCAGCAATCACGCCCAGCCCTCCCCTTTCCCTGGACGGCCTTCTTCAGGAGCAGTCTCCCTAACTTAGCACACCTAACTTAGCCACTGCACCGTGGGTCCCCTGCAGGGGCACTGAGATGAGGTGGGTGGGGGTGGGATCTCTCCTCTCAGAGTCCCTGGGTCCAAGTAGGCACTTGGGCCGTTGAGATGAGCTCACAGCAGTGGGCGTGGGCTTGAGCAGATGTCGACGACAACACCCCCCAGCCCTCTGCTTGTCCCCTTTCGAGGAAGCTGGTGTGCGTGGAGGTGGGGGGAGATGGGGGTGGGGATTGAACCCAGGACCTAGATTTCCTGAACCTTGGCCACAGGTTGGATGAATGACATCTCTCCGATGTGCATGAAATGCCATTGTGAGCCCATTTTGCAGCGGGACCGAAAAAAGCCTCAGAAGGGTGATACGGTGACCAACCAGATAACCTCCGGGACCCCAGGACCCTTGCTCTGTTCTGCCCTCATCCTGGCCCCAGGAGACCTCTGCTCCCATCCTTCCTCACTCAGGCACGCTCAGAGGGAGTGCCCTGGGAGTCAGCCCCAAGTACTGATCACGACCCCACAGATGTCCCTCCCTCCTGGATTCTGGCTTCTGGAACCACCCTCAGAGATCTTGACAGACCACCCCAGGGCCATTCAAGCATTCCCTGGTGCACGAGTGGGCTCCTTCCACTCCCGGTTCTCTCGGGCTGAAACTGTGGGCGTGCGAAGGGCGGGTATATGCTCTGAATCCATGTGCGTGCGCACACGTTCACAAGGATATGAGGTTTGGGTTTGCGGGCGTCCACAGGGGCTGGGCGTGTGGGTTCAAAGCATGGATGTGTGGGCATGCGTGTGTGTGATTGCGCTTGCGTATCTGTGCAAATCACACTGGACACAAGCACGTGGGGTGTGCACATTAATGTGCCCGTGCTGGCATGCACCCGTGTGTGCCCGACGATCATCACGCACGTGCCTGTGTGTGCATCGGCAGGAGTGCGTCCGTGTGCCTGTGCCCATGTCTGTGTCTGTGTGGGTGTTCTGTTTGTGCACATGTTTTTGTATGTGTGAATGTGCATTTGTGTGAGGACATACGTGTTTGGTGCGTGTGCGTGTGCGCGCGTGTGTGTGTGTGTGTGTGTGTGTGTAGCTGGATGGGGGGCTGGGAGGGATGGTGCTACCGAGAATTCTCACCCTGTAGGTCCACTCTGCTGTCCCCAGGAAGGAGCTGATAGCTCTGCTCAGTCTTTCTACCTGTCGGCAGCTGGCGGGGGTGGGGTGGAGTTGGGGGGGGGGCGGCTGAGCGGTAGGTCACGTGACCTGGCACAGCTGGGGTGGGGGGAGTCCTCCTCTCTCTTGTAAATCCCTTCCCCTCCTCCTCCCCTGCCTCCGTGACCCTGTCACAAGCCTGTCTGCAGGGGAGTGACGGTGAGTCTGTGCCTCTGAACTTCACTTGCCCAGGTTTCTCTCTGGTGAAAAGTTCTGAGCGAGCCTAAGCTTGCAAAATTCACATGTGCCCAGAAAACACTTGGGGGCCTGGCAGAGATGGGGCCCAGAATCTTGCAAATTGTCTCTGGGGCTCCGAGACCCATTACGATCAGGGCACCCTTGTGGCGTAGAAACACAACCTGATACATACATGGGCCTGAATCCCTACTCTGCCACTCCCCAGCCATGTGACCTTCTGCAAGTCCCTTGACCTCTCTGAGCATCCTAAGACGGCAAATAATACCTCCCCTGATACAAGTCGAAAGATTTAGCGACGAGGATGTCTATTCCAGCCTGGTTTACAGCGGCAAACAGTTGGAAACAGACCCAAATGTCCAACAACAGAATAGGTTAAAGAGAAAACAAAACCCGGGGCACCTGGGTGGCTCAGCTGGTTGAGCATCACATCTGGGCTCAGGTCACGATCTCGCGGTTCACGAGTTCAAGCCCCACATCAGGCTCACTGCTGTCAGCGCTGAGCCCGCTTCAGATCCTCTGTCCTCATCGCCCCCCCCCCGCCTCCCACCGCCTCTCTCTGCCCCTCCCCCACTTGCACTCTCTCAAAAATAAATAAAACACTTAAAACCGTAAAAGGGTGGTTCGCCCATCGCCAGGAAGTTTTCGCCAGTCACTCCAGAGGATGACATCGCTCTGTGATCAGTTTATTAACCTGGGGATCTTGCTGAGTGAAACAGAGCAGGTAACCATATAGTGTGGGGAGAATGATCTCTAGTTTCAAAATGAAGACAAAAACGCAAGTCTGGAAGGAAATGCGCCAGATACATCACCAAGGCGCTTGAGATTCCGGGTGATTCCGTTCTCCTCCCTTTGTTTGTTTAGCTGAAGTTTCTAAATTTTCCTCAACGAGCACGGAGGATTGGTCTGATAAAGACAAACGCATGTCAGGGGAAGGAAAGAAAAAGCCAAGCCACCTTGAGTTACTGCCCCGCAGTCCACATAAAAGGGCTCTTACTGTGTGCCCGTTCCTTGGTCTCCCTTGTCCCCTCCTGGCCCCTCTGCCCCTGAAGTGGGCAACCCCCTCCCCCCGGCTTGGGTGAAAAGGGACCCCGTGCAGGACACTCTTCCATTTACTGGTATCTCCCCCACCTGCCTCTCTAACCCTACAGTGTCTGAGCCGGAAGGGAAGGTAGCAAGCCCTCCCTCCAATCCCCGCTTTTGGAAGTCAGGAAACTGAGGCAACAGGAAGGAGGGACTTGTCTTCAGGTAGTGGCCTCAGGCCTCCGGAATCTCTAGCACTTTCCATCATGCTGCTGCGGATTTACCTGCTGGCGTGGGCACGCCTCGCATCAGAAAGGCCCTCCGCTGCTCACTCTCCCTGGGGCACTTCTGTCCTAACAGGGCCTCAGAAGATAACTAGCTTACCAGCCCGCCCATAGTTTTTGCCCGAGGGGGCCTCATTAGGAGCCAGGCTGGAATTCTTCTGACCCACACTGAGGACGAACAAATGACACAGTCATGCGTTCGTCAACGGCTTTGAAGGCCTACTGTGCGCCCGGTGTGAGAGGCGGGATATTACATACAGCAGCAGAGTATTAAAGCATCTGGGCTATACTGTGCCCGGCACATAGTAGCTGTGGGGGAAAAAAAAAAAAAAGATAGCAGCCATTGTCATTACCTCCTGGTTCTTAAAAGCAACCCCCCCCCCCAGATGCAGAGAGGGCTGTGCACCCATCGAGTCCGTGTTATGTGGGACACGTGGACCAGAGAAAAGAATGGCTCCCTTCACTCTCAGCGGCTGAAGGCAGGCACACACACAAAAGAAAACCACACACACAGCACTGAGGGAAAAAAAAGCATTTTTTTTTATTAATCTTTCTTTTTAAAAAAAGTTGATTTTTCGTGTTTTTGTGTGTTTTTTTTTTTTTTAGGTAAACCTCTTTCTGCCTCCCCTCCCTCACTCTGCCCCACCCTCCTCTTAAAAATATAAAAATGTCCAACCCCGGATAACTAGAGTACAATAAATAAACAGTAAACACAAAAACATACTTTATTTGTTTCTTCTTTATACAAAATAAGGAAACTAGAAGCGTTCGACTTCCAAAAAAGTATAATACTGTACATCCTGACGACCCAGCCTCCAGGCCCCGGGCAGGGAGGGTGGTCTGTGGGCCGGAGCCCGGAGATCTTGGCGCCTTGCCCTTGCCAGGGGGGTGGAGAACAGGGTGGGCGAATGTTCCAGTCTGGCCTGGACCCCCGGGCTCACAATAAATGTCCAAGGAAGGAAGAGTGGAGAGACAGTGGCGGGGGGGTGGGGGGTGGAGCGGGGGGTGGGTGGGAGATGGGGGGGTGTGCCCGGCCCGGGGCCTCGAGGTCCGGACCGCCCCCTTCCTAGAAAGCTGACCTTGAGCCTCAGTTTGGCCACCAGGGGGCGCCCACGCGCAGGCGGATCCTTCGTCCTCCCGGCGACACCCCCCCACCCCTCGAGCGCGCTCCTCTCTCTCGCTCGCTCTCCATCTTCTCTCTTCCTCATTTTGCTCCCTTCCCTCGCCCTCCCTTCCATCTCTCTCTTTTTCTGAGCCTCTTGTTTTAAAGACGGGGGAAGCAGAGTGAGAAATAAGGTTACCAAATGCCACTCGGATGGCGGAGAGGGGGGAACGTCAGCCTCGCCGCTGGGCCTCAACCCTCTCTCGGTCCGAAGAGGAGGTGGTGGCGGGGGTCGGGGGAAGTCTAGGGCGTTGCTCGAAATCTCTCGACCCTCCGCAGTACTGACTTTGGTCCCGAGCACCGCTCGCGCCGCCGGGACGGCCCCGCGGGGTGGACACCGGGGCGCCCCCGCGCGCCCCGCCGAGGAGCAGCTGCCGCTGCGCGCGGACGCGAGAGGGAACCCCTGAGGGCGGCGTGGCGGTTCGGGCGGCTGCGTCCGGGGGCGGCCCGGCCCCGCGGCCTTACCACACGGCGGCCTCGTTGAGCTCGGGGTTGGGATGCGACAGGGGTCCGCTGTAGCCGCTGGCGCCGCTCATGGGGAAGGGCGGGCTGGGCCCGCCGCTGAACACCTCGCCGGGCAGGGGGTGCAGCGCGCCGGGCAGGCCCGGCTCGGGGCTCGGCGTGTCCGGGTGCGAGATCATGTCGGTGAACCTGGGGTTGTCGGCGGCGTGCGGGCCGGCGAGCGGCGGCTCCAGCGCGCCCAGCGGCGTCGAGCCGGGCCCCGACGCCGCCAGGAAGCTCGAGTCGGCCGGGGACTGCGCCTGCGACGGCGGGCCGTGCGCGAAGAAGTCGTAGTTGCCTCCGGGCGCGTAGTAGTCGCCTTGGTAGTCTGCGGGAGGGGGCGGGGAGGAGACAGGGACAGGTCAGAGGCGGCCGGGCCGGGAGGAACGCGGACGGACGGACGGACGGACGGGGGTGGGGGGGGGGCGCACACCGACTCAGGTTGGCGAGCCCCGCGGGGAGGCCCGCGGAGACCAAGGGAGAGGGCGGCCGGCGGACAAGGACACAGACACCCCTCCCCCGCCCCCCCCCCCACACCTGGGACAAGCGTCCCCGAGAGAGACCATGAGAGCTGCCCGAAGGCCCAGAGACCCAGGCTGAGAGACACAAGGACCAGAGCCAGAAGCACAGACAGAAAAATATCGTGACTTCAAAGTCAGAGTTTCCCCGACAGACAGAGACAGACAGTGGACATAGAGTCAGTGAACCATCCGAGACGGTGCCTTTGAAGTGGGGAGATACACCGAGAGCCAGAGACACGGAAATAGCCAGAGACAGGGTCACTGGGAGATGAGCAGTGAACAGTGTGACGGGGGGGGGGGGGCGAAGAGGGGACCCAGGAGGGAGTCCCCAGACTCAGGTCGGAAAAGAGACCCAGAGGCACCAAGCCCAAGGCAGAGACAGAGACCAGGGCGATCGTGTAGGATGAGCACAGAGAAAGGGATGAGATGGACCGGACCGTTGGTTAGAGATACACCGTGAAAAACCCATCGAGAGCCGGCGGTGGGGGGGAGGCCAGGAGAGACAGAGGCGCCCACAGACCCGGCAGATGAGTCCGAGAGATGGGAGAAGAGCTGGGTGGGGGATGCTGGGGTGGCCAGAGACCAGAGCACCAAATGGTTGAGAGGGGCCGGCGACCTGGGGGGTGGGGGGGGGAAGAAGCCGGACCTGGTTCTGGGGAGAGACTCTGCCCGAGCAGCGGGGCAGGGCTGAGGAGTTGGCCTGGGGACCCGGCAACCGGAACTCTGACAACCCCCGGCACCCCACGGCCCTGGCCGGTCCTTCGCCCCCTCAAACACAGCCCTTGGACCTTCTGGGTGAATGTGGGGGTCCCACCATTTGTGCCGGCCTCACTAGAAGCCCGGAACTTGAAGGAGGGAGGGTATTCGCCTGCTCACGTCCAACGCTTCGTGGATACTTCAGCGGGAAGGCTGGGGCCTTCAGTCTCACCCCGGGGGGGGGCGGGGGGCGGTTTGCCAGGACACCCAGCTTCGGAAACATTTGGGGACACTGAGTGCTTCTGAGAATCTGGTGATAGCTATGGGCTTTCTCCAGAAAAATGCACACATCGCATTTCCCCCACAAAACCAGGGGGCGCAGGGGCTCCCGGTGACAAGCCCCCCCGGTTCTCAAGAAAATTGTTTCCGCATCACCTCTCTCACCTCCTTCCAGAACCCCTTCGCTTGGGTCTTTCCAGGCAGCCTCCTCCCCTCCTCCACCCGTGAAGGTTTGAGGTGTGGGACCCCACGGAAGGAGCACCTTGTAGCGGCCACCGGTGACAATAACCCGCTTTATGCGGCGGGAAAACCAGCGCGCCCCCAAGCCGGGGTTTCCTCTGCACGCCCCCCCCCCCCGCACTCCGTCTTGGGGGGTCTCCGTCGCCGGGGCGAATTCGGGACGTCCCCTGCCGCCGGCTCCCTTCCCTCTCCAAACCCCGAAATCAGTCCAAATGGGGGGGGGTGCCCGGAGGCGCGCGGCTTGTCGACGGTTTCGGCAACAGCTAAAGCGTTGGCCAATTAACTTTTTAAAGACCGCTCGTTCCATTCTCCCAGAAAGCGAAGAGAAAGGTTGGAAGCGGCGAACTTGGGGCCCCTGAGGGACGGGGATGGGGGCCGGCCGCGGCTCGGGGCGAGCCGGCAAGCCAGCCAGGGCCGCGGCCCCCGCGCGCAGCGCGCCGCCTCCGCCCATATGGCGGCCGGGCCGGAGGTAATTGGAACAAACGCCGTCTGAAAAGGGCACAAAAGCCGCAGCTGGGGCTTTGTCCGCGCTCCCACGGGGAGCCGCCGGCCCCGCCGCCCAGCCCCTTTCTCGCCCGCTGCCGGCCGCCGCCGCCGCCGGGATCTCCCAGCGCGGATTAGGCGGGGCTGCCTCCCTGGGGCTGGGGGGGGGGGCGGGGGTCCTGCCCCCCATTCCGGAGAAAGAGGGGCCCGCGTGTCCAGGCCCCCGCCCCATCCAGCAGACGCGCGGGGAGAGGAGGCAGCGGGACCGGTGGGGGCACACGAGTCCTCGGGGAGACCTCGCTTAATTACCCAGGCGGGGAGAAATTCCGGACGGCGCCGCCCCACCATCTCCCCGCGCCGGGCGGAGATCGTGAGCCGAAGGACGCACAGATAGGTAGAGAGAGTTGGTGACTGAAGACCCCGGGACACGTCCACCATCCGAGCCCTCCTGGGCGTCTGCAGCCCCCCAGTCAGGGCCCTGCCACCGCAGAGTCTCTCCCCAGAACACAGCCGCCCTATATGCCCACAATTTCTGGCGGCCCTGGCCAGAGGTGAGATCTAACCTCCTAGACCCACAATGTGCGGAAGCCTTCCTTCCTGGGTTGGCCCGCGTGCCAGGCGCCCACCCGCGGGCCTCGGCATTGCCTCCAAACCCACGTTTCTAAGAAAAGTCACCTCTCCCCAATCTGGGACACCAGCCCCCCACAGGCCTGTGGCACTGAGCAACTCAGCAGAGATGTGTCTGAGGCATAGGCACTCCTGGGGGCTCTCCAAATTCAGAGGCTCAGAAACAAACAGAAGCGGGAGGTGTTTTCCTTGAGCCCAAAGGTTGGGGAAGTGCAGGACCCGGAGTGGATTCCCTAGCACACTCGGGGTCTCAGAAAACCTTGGTGAGGGAGTTGGGAGGGCAGTGGGGGGTTGGAATGGGTCGCCAGGCAAATGCCAAGGAAATGGAGGGGGGGTGGTGGTGGTGAGGAGGCTAGGGAGGAAGGAGAAGAGGAGGGAAGGAAGAAAAGGAGTGACCAGGAGGAGAGTTCACCCAGGCCTTGAACCTGGTAACAGCAACAACAGAATTCTCTCTGCAAAGTCCAGCTCCTGGCCCCCTGCAGCTCCAAAGACCGGGAGTGGGGAACCGGGTTGGTCCAGTTGTTGTACCTTCAACCCTAATGACCACTGGCGTGCCTGGAGCTGGAGAGTGCAAGGGAGTCCTGCCCAGAGCGCCCGGCCGGCATCCTGGCTGACAGTTCCAGACGCCCAGGGCGCACAGCACAGTCATGGATGGATCCCGACCCCTCCATCCCTACCGCCTGCGCTGCCCTCCAGTGCCTGTGTTCCCGCTGGGGCCAGGGACACCAGGCCACGGGGCAAGGGCAGCACGAAGGCTGAGTGTCCGGCTGGCGCAGGGGGCAGGTGGATTTGCTAGCGCTCGCCTTGGCATGACGCTTGGGAGTGTGTGAGCCTGTGCATTTCTTTGGGTATATTTGTCATTGAATGTAACTGGGGAGTGGCACCCACCTGTGTGTTGTTGTGTGGGATCATGTGTCTAGATTTGTGTCCACGAGGTCTCTGAACTCCAGTGTGTGTGCAAGGGAGTGTACCCATGAGTCCTGCGTGGGTGCGTGGGTGCGTGGGTGTTCATCTGTGTGTGTCGCTGTATGGGTGTCTGATTTGGGGTCCAGGAGGAGGAGAGTGCACACGCCTACGTTGCTGTGCGTCTGTTAAGGTGTGTTCGTGATTGTGTATGTACGTCCCGCGTGAGTAGAAGGGAGGGAGGGCGTCCCTGGCGGCCAACGGCGCCTGGGATCCGGACCTGCGTCCTCAACCCCCAGAACGGCACGGGCCTGGGTGTAGGGCAGCGCGTTCCGAGGTGGGGGGGGGGCCCTTACCTCCGTAGTAGGTGTACGGAGTGGACCCCAACATCTCAGACTCGTCCAAGCGGCCGCCCAGCGGACGCATGCGCCGCGGACTCCGGAAGAAGGCGTGTCTCCGGGCGCCCAGCGCGCTCAGTTGTTTCATCCTGCGTTCTTTGGACCGTCGGTTCTGGAACCACACCTGGGACAGAGCAGGGATTGTGAGCTCCGATCCGGGGTGCCCTCTCCTTCCTGCCCAGGCCGCTTCTTCTGGGTTCTATAGCCTCTTCACCAAGACTGCCCAGGGGCGGGGGCGGGCGGATTAGGCCAGGAGAGGTGGAGAGGGGCTTCGGGGAACCAGCCAAGGGTGAAGGATTTCGCGGACCCGTGGGGCGACTCATAAAGACCTGGGCTTCCTGGTCCTCGGCCCGCCCTCGGCCTGACGGCTTTATAAAGGCCTCCCGCCCTGCACGGCCCTGGTCCCGGCCCCTCGGCTCCCCAGCCGGGCTCTGGCCGTTTGTCTGTCCGCCCGCGCACCGGCGCAGGGAGAGGGCACGTGGAGAACCTTGCCTTCTTCTCCGCTCCGAAATAGGAGAGGAAGGGAGGGGGTACCCCAGCGAGGCTTAAAACTCCTTGAACAGGGAGGGGGCGGGATTCCGAGGGGTGAAGTGACCCGCCCCAGATCGCGCCGTCAGGAGGTCAGCGGGGCTTTGCAGAATCTTTCCGTTAGGAGTTTGACCAGCCGGCCCTGCCCTCGGGCACAGAGTCTGCCCTTCGGCAGACCCCAACTCGGCGCACTCTTGGCCGAGGAGGCTGGGCGGGAGGCTCCCGTGGGCCTCCTGGCTCCGGGGCTCCTCTGGGTTGGGAAAGGGCGACCCGGGCCCAGCCGCACCTGGATGACGCGCATGTTGAGGCCGGTCTCCTGCGCCAACTGTTCGCGGATGTGGCGCGTGGGCTTGGGCGTGGCGGCAAAGGCAGCCTTGAGCGTCTCCAGCTGCTTGGCTTTGATGGTGGTGCGCGGGCCGCGCCGCTTCGTGCCCGAGTTCTGCTCCTCGTTCTCGTTGTTGGCCGTCTCCTTGTCCGACGACGTCGAGTTGTCCGTCTCCTTGGGGTCGTCCTGGAGAGGGTCCTGGAGGTCCGGGGACAAACTGCGGTCCGTACAGGATGACACTGCGGGGCGCACAGAGCGGGAAGAGGACCCCGGCGTCAGCGGCGGCCCAAGGTCTCTGCAACCGGGTAGCGGGTTCCCGCCGACCCCGGCGCGCCGCTACCCGCGCCGGGTTCCTCCCCAAGCCTTGCGACAGCCCCTCCCCCAGGGGCCCAGCGCCCGCCCACTCCCTCCAGGCGGGGCCCGGCCTTCGGAGAGACCCTTCTCCAGCCCTCTCCAGCACTTTTCGGCTATGGCCTGGGTGAGGGGCAGGCACGCCCTCTGGGGGGGCCCGGCCTTCGCGGAGAGGGGACCGGGAGGAGGCCACAGACGCCTTCTCCCCTCTCTCCTTCCTCCAGACCCCACTGACCGTCCTCCCAGAGCGGCCTGAAGTTACCAGGAGCTGAAAAGATTCGGAAAGTGGGGGGAGTCGTGTGGTTCCAAACTGGGGGAGGAGGGCAGCTTGGAAAAGGTCCCTCCGGGGAAGGAGAGCGGGGAAAGAGCCGGGAGTCCGTATCCGGTGGGGACAGACTCCAGATGCTGTCTGCCTTCCCCGCCCCTTCCATTTGCCCCAGAAATGGCTGGTGGGAGCGGGGAGAGAGCGCCGAGCCTGGCACAGAACGCACACGGGGAGGTGGGGGGTGGGGGGGGGGGGGCGGTGGGGGGGGGGTGCAAAGTAGAGAGGGCCGGGCTGGCGGTGCCGCAGGGTCTCAGGGCCCCCGGCTGGGCAGGGGAGGAGGGCTCCTACCTGAGTTGAGGCTGCCCTCCTTGAGGCTGGAGGAGCTCAGGTAGTCATCCTTGCACACGAACTTGTTCTCGTCAATGACGTAGAGCTCCTCGCCCGTGGACAGCTGCTTGTTGCACACCATGCAGGTGAAGCAGTTGAGATGGAACACTTTGCCGCGGGCCTTGCGCACCAGGTCGCTGGGCGAGATGCCTTGCCCACAGCCCGCACACTTAGTGCCAAAGCGCCTGCGGAACGCAACGTGGCCTGTCACCTCGGAGCAGCCCGGCGTCCCATTCCCTCGAGCCCCTGACCTCTTCCCATGCGCCCTAGCTTCTCAGAAGCCCCCCCCCGCCCTGTCCACATCTGTCAAACGAGACCCCAATCCTATGCTGTCCGACTAGCGCAAGAGAGATGAGACAAATGTCCCGGGCTGTTCTTGGGGCTGCGACTGTCGCGTGCCTTGTTCAGGTTTATCCACACACCACCCGGCTTGGAGCCTTGAGCCAAACACAGGCCAGAGCACCCCGAGATGCCAGCCCCGTCCCTGCCAGATCCGCCCTGGCTGCTCTCCTGAGGCAAACTTGGATCTCCAAGTTAGGAGGCATTTTAAGCCCGGCAAGCCAGGTTTGGACCACCCCTTCCTTTGCCTCCTGGATGCTTTTCCAGCCTGCTGGGGCCCGGGTAAGGCCAGCCGGGCCCGGATGGCAGGTCCTATCAACGGGGTGGGGAGCTCTTCGGAGCTGGACCCGAGCAAGGAGGAAGGGACCTTTAGCTGACTCCCAGTGCCACCGGCGCTGGAGGCCTTCCAGTCCGGGACCACTCTGGGACCCGCCGGAGCTAGTTGGGAGCCTGTGGACAGCAGGGCCTCAGAGCGATGGTCTCTGGAAAGCAGGGATCGGGTCTCCCCCGCCCCTCCCTGTCCCCAATCTCTGGCCCTGGCAGGAACTGGGAGAATGTAACCAGAAGGCAATCCTCAACCTGCACGGCCAGTACACAGGATCTCTCAAACCCCCCCTTTCCCGCGTTCCTGATCTAAATCCTTTTCTTTCTTCCTTGAGCGCTTGGAGAAGGCCAGCCTCCCCCCAAAATGGGTGGTGCAGGCCAGCACTGGGAGGGGGGAGGTGTGGGTCGAGGGGGAGAGTGAGGACCCAGGACTTTGGGGCCCCCCATCGACTCATACCCACGTCTCTAAACAGGGCGAATTTGGGTGACGTTGATGTAGTGAGGGCATTAGAAGCCATAAGTCACTTTTGGCCTTATCCGGCAGCGTAATTGGCCATATGCACCTTATCAAAAATCATTAGGCACTTTGCAAGCACCACCACATTAGGGGCCTCAGGCCTCCGGAGCCAGGGAGCTGACACGTGTAAAGCCGAGGCTGACATTCTCTCCCGTTCAAATTCCCTGGTGCCTGGCTGCTGGGGCCGGAGAAAGCCTTTCTCCGCGGTGTTAATCACGCCCCCCCTTCCCTTGGTGCCCGGGAATTCGCACGCACAAAGCCGGCTCTGGGCGCCTGGCGGAAGCAGGCAGGGCTGAGCTGCCGAAAACCCCTCAGCCTTTCAGGTCCTCCCCGGGCATTTCCCAGCTGGGGAAACTGAGGCCCAGAAAAGTGATCCGTGGGCGGCAAAGGGAGGTGACACATCGCAGACTGGACCCTGGAGGTCCTGATTCTCAGCTTCCATTTCGTTTGGACATTTCAACGCGGGAGAAAATGTTTAAGGAGTTGGGGGTGGGGTGGGGGCAAGGAGGAGAAGGTTCCCTCCCTCCGTCATCAGAGGAGATCTTCCTGACTGAGTCCCCTCGGAGTTGGGAAGTTTCGGCTTGTCCAGGAGGGCTCTGGGGCCCTGGCCTGCGGGAGGTCAGCCCCTGGGCTCCCGCACTCTGCCGGCCGGGAGAAGCCTCCAGCAGTCCCTAACTTAGGCAAAAATTCTTCCTCTCTCAGAACCGGGCCTGAACTTCCACCCTGGGGTCGCAGCTGCGGGGAAGGGGCAGAGATGAGTGGCGAGCAAGTTTCTCAGGGCTTCTCCGCCCTGCCCCACCGCGGCTCCAGGCCGGGCTGGAGGAGCGAACTAGAGACAGCGAAGCAGCGTTCTTCTGACTCCGCCCGGGCTCGGGCGCCTTCCCGGACCAAGGGCAGGAGGAGAGCAGTGGGCTGCCCGCTTCCCGTCTAAGGTTGGGAGCCCAAGGAGGCTGCTTTGGCGGTCTCCCCCTGCCCCGGCGCCCCAGAGGAGCGCGCGCAGGGCGGGCGCGCAGACAGCAGGGCGGCGCGGCCTCTTACCTGAAGAAGTCATTTTTGCAGTAGAGCTTGCCCTCGCGCGAGAAGCACTTCTCCGAGAGGTTCGTCTTGCACTCGCAGCACTGAACGCATTTGATGTGCCACGCGCGGTCCAGCACGTTCAGCAGAAAGCGGTCGAGGATGGGCCGTTCGCAGCCGGCACAGTGCACCATCATAGCGCCCCGGCGGCTCGGGCCGCCCTGCCCTCCCTTTGGGCCCCCGGCCCTCGGGCCCCCGGGCCCCGCTGCTGCGCTCCGCCTCTTATCTCGGCCGCCGCCGGGCGAGTCCGGTCCGGACCAAGACTCAGCCGGTCAAGTCCTTGGATGATCGCTGGCCTGGCGCTGGGCTGCCGGGGGTGGGGTGGGGAGGGGTGGCCTTCACAGCCTCATGCCCCGGGCCGCGCGCCCCAGTGCTGGCTCCCGGCTCCCCCAGGTGTCTTGGGTGGCGAATGGCCTCCGCGCTGCGGAGCGGCTTTCCCCGGTGGCGGAGGCGCCGGCACTTTCCCCCACTTTCAAGCGGTCCCGATCCTCATCTTTGTCTGGCCGCCGCCTAATTCGCGCATCCTTATTCAGATTTGGTGACGTGGCGCGGCACGTAGGGGGCCCGGCGGCCAATGGGCGCGCGGTGGCCATGGCAACCTCTTAAATTTATAGCATATCTAAATTGGCTACAGCGTTGCGGTCCGGACAGAGCAAAAAAAACAAGGCATCAGTATTGTTGAGTATTAGCTTGTACCTGGTTCGGAGGCTAAGTAAGTATTACCTTCCAGTTTGGGGCTGGGGGCGCGGGCCGCGCGATCTCAAAACTGCATCTCCCTTCCTCTGTCTTCTCATAAATATTTGGGGGCCAGGATTCCAAGGCCTGGCGGGAGAGGGACCCCTGCCCCATTCGCCATCCCCGGAACTTGCAGAAGTTGCCCGAGGCCCGGAGCGCGCTCTGCGTCCACCCCTCCTCGTTCCCAGTCCAGCACGCCCAGATTGGACTCCCTCGTCCCGGCGTCCCTGGGGTCTGCGCCCTGGAGCTGCGACAGCGCGGTTCACAGGGCTCCCCGAGCCGGGCGGCTTCTTTTGTCACACACGGAGCTGGGGCCCAGCCCGGCCTTTCTCATGGACCGAGAGACCGAGAGAGAGGGAGAGAGAGAGAGAGAGAGAGAGCGCGCGAACGTGCGAGCGAGAGAGCAAGCGGGAGCGCGAGCCGCGCTGCGCCGTTTGGGTATCTTTCCCCGCGCAGGCCCCAAACCTAGGTGGAGCGGGGCGGGGGGGGGGGGGGGAGGGGGAGTGGGTCATCTGGCCTGGTCCGAGACCCTGGCGTTTCAGGCCTGAGCGCGCCGCCCACGGGTACTCTGGGGGAGAGGTGGGGAGCAGACGACCCAGGGCGGACGGGTCTTTCTGAAGCCAGCTCAGAGGTGGCGTTCACCACGTCTCTTCTCTCCTCGATGCACCTTCCAGATCCCGGCTCAGCCAGTCGGGGCACCGTGGTGAGTGGGTCACGCTTTCGAGGGGTGGGGGCGGAACGCTAGAGGTTGTGTGGGCGCTGCTTGTACTTGGCGGCGCCTGCGGGCTGTGTGTACAAGTTGCGTCCAAAGTCGAGCGAAGGAAGAGCGGCTCGGCGGGGAGCCGAGGGTCTGGGGCGTGTGGGGGCGCTTGCAGGTGTGTGTGTGTGTGAAGAGGGAGGGGTGGGTCTGGGGGGTGGGGGGAGAGGCCAGGCCACCTTTCCCAAGGGGCCGACCTGGCGACCCGACTCACCAAGGCCGGGAAGCCTCCCCAGGATTTTTTCCGCCCTGCTCTCCGAAAGTCGCCATTGGCGGACCGGGTAGGTAGGCCCTGGGCTGGGGCCAGAGAAGTGTGTTTGTGCCAAGACTTGGCTGTGAACGTGTGTTTGGTTCATCTACGGAGTTTGTTAGTGTATGTTTGCTGTTTGAGAATTGCATTTTTGCCTCTATTTATAGTTAGCCATTAATCACGTGAATACATTTGGGCATGTGTCTTTTTTGGTGCAAATCTGTGTGTTTGCATTTGTTAATAGTTCTGCGCTGTGTTTTAGTCTGTGTGGTCTTGTTTCTGTCGGGGTATGCGTATGTGTGTGTAGGCTTACTTTCAGACACTCAAGCGGGAGGGTGTTTGCACGTGTGAGTGTGCGTGTGGATAATATTATCATGTGCGTGTGCTAACATTGATGTGTAAGTGGACTTAAAAAAACCTGGAGGTGTGTGTTTGTGCGTGGGTGAGCGTGTGCGTGCCTGAGACGCCGTGTGTGTGTGTGTGTGTGCGCGTGTGTGTGTGACTGAGCTAGGTTGTGCGCGCAGAATTTTGTGGGTCTGTGCTTGTATGCCAGTCACTGTGTGTGTGTGTGTGTGTGCGTGTGTGCGTGTGTGTGTGTGTGTGTGTGTGGATGGCCTGTTTTTGTTTATGTGACTCCTGTAGGCTTTGGGGGCCCTGTTGTGTGTGTGCTCCTCGTGTTACCTTTGTGGATTTGATGGGGGCAGGATTTCTGGATGCCCGTGTTGGGGCATTTGGTGGAGGCACGGAGATGCTTACTTCTCTCTGTTCCTGTCTAGGCTTAGCGCTGTCCCCCAGTCTCTAGGGGAGGCGATCTGGCTGGGGACAGGAGATTGACAGATGCTGGTCGCCAGGTGGGACACTGACCCACAGCTGGGTCTCTGAAAAGAAGTCCCCAAATCGGGTAGCTTCTGCCTGATGGTGCTGTTACTCCAGCCTCTGGCTTGCCCAGGGACAGGTGTCCACACGAGGTAGCAGCGTGGCTGGTTAGAGCCGGGCTCGGCCAGGAGCAAGTGGACCGGCGCTCGCCCGGTCCCCTAGGCCCAGCTGGGAGAGCTCCCAGAGCCCCAAACGAAAACCACAGTTTCTGGCAGCCTGGCTTTGCCCTCCCGGGGCATGAGGGGCCCCAGCCTCCAGCGGGGCAGGGTCCAGGAGGACCAAGAACGCACGAGGAGAGAGGCGCCAGGCTGGCAGTGGAGGCCAACTGGGTTGCCTACCCCGCCTTTGTTTCGCTGGGGTTTCTCTCTCCCGCGTTCCCTGCACATCTGCTTTCCTTTCCGTCTCCTTTTCTTTCTTATGTTCAGCCTCTGCTCTCTTTCTGTTTTCCCTTCATCTCTGTTTCTCCATCACTTTCTCGATTTCACTCCGTTTTTATTTTCTCCCCCCTTCTTCTCTGCTGGGCGTCCAAATCCAGCACCGTGCTCAATGCTTCAGTGAACAATTCTCATCGCGCACCGCACAGCTCTTGGGGTGCTGGGAGACTCACATACAGTCATTAAAAGCCCCATCTGACAGCCTTCTGCCCTGTTCTGGACTAAGCACCCCAAACTCACTGTCCTCCAACGCCCCCCCCCCGCCCGACTGGGTCCTTGAGAGCCAGGTTACTGTGTCTTCCCAGCCCTGGCTTTGCCAACCCTGCCGGCTGCTGGGTGCTGTGTGCCGGGTTCCATCTGGGACAGACCCACCTGCCCTCACCTCCTGGATGTGCTTAAATGCCAGTGCACAGCCAGGCCCCAGCAGGCTGGGGAGGTAGCAGGAATCGGGGACGGTCTCAGAGAGCAGTTCTGAGTCCTCCGGAGCCTGGATGTGGTGAGTCACGAGGGGGCCGAGTGCCCGTTTGCAGGAGAAGAGAGCTCTGCTTCCAGAAGCCCTGCTTTGGCCTCTGCCTCCTGTAGCTGGGTTTACCCATCCCGTGCAGGACAGAGCCCCCCCCCCCCCCGAAGTCACCCTGGGGGCCTCAGCCCAGCCCAGCCCCAGTCCAGAACCTCCATGCCCCAGCCCCACCGCAGGAAAGCCTGCTTGGCCTTTACCAGCCTTCCACCTTCCAGGGCGCACAGCATCCGAAGAACGCCGGCAGACCAACTATTAGACGAATTATCCCACCCTAACAGCGCTAACAGATGGCGACCAGGCAGCGAAATCCGCTCCTATATGTAACTAATAAACCGCTTGTGTCTTAACAGGGTAATGCATGGAGACGCAGTGTCACTTATACAAGATGTTGATGGAATTTACTATATAAAAATCTTCCTCCTAGACTAAAGAGTATCAACATTACAACTCGACAGACGGCGGCGGGATAAGTAAAACAGACAAAAGACAAGCAAGATAATAATCTGTTTCCAATCACTTAAGCCCTGTAGAGTTAGTAATATGCGGTTTGCATATTCCCCCTTGAGTTCGGTAATTAATTACCGGCGAAGAGGCACACACCCGCCCGGGGTGGGAGTTTGGAGGCGCGCTGAGCTGGGGCTTGGGGTGCTTCTTCCTTGTCTTCTCCAGCCGGGGACTCGGGGCGGCGGCCGGAACGGGGACTCTTCGCGAATTTGGAGCTGGCCTCCCCGCAGGCTAAGGAGAATTTTCAGTCGCGCCTCCCTAACTCCCCGGAAGCTCTCTTGCCTGGGGTGGGGCGGGTGGGTGGTGCTGCAGGCCAGCAGGAACCTGGAGCTTTTGTGGCGGCCGGAATATCTCCTTTCGCTCCTCCGAAGGCATCCCCTCCCCTTGAGTGGTGCGGAGCGGCTTGCTTTCTTGGGGGACGCGCGCTCTGAGGGAACCCTAGGGGTGCGCCCTTCGTTGGCTTCTCCGCGCGGCATCTTGGGCGGCGCTGCCGGTCCGCTCGCGACTTCGTTCATTACCTCCCCCCCACCCCCCCAGCCAAACGCATTCTCCGCATCCATCCCCCCCCCACCCCGCCCCCAAGAGCCGGCGCGGGCTTTAACATTAAACAAACGCAGCGAGCGCCTCAGAGCTGCGCTCTCGGCCGGGTCTGCGCGGCGGCGGCGGCGTTACAAATTGTAAATTTAAATTGCTCGCCGGATTCATTACTTCCCCTCTTTGATTTCAGCCAGCCGTGAAAAATTATACTGGTGTACCACTGAGAAACTGTTTTGCCGCAAAGAGCCCGCGCCTAATCACTGGCTTTCTCCCTCCGACAAAAGTGTAATTATTTTGTTTGGGGTGTAAATATAGGCCGCGCCGCGCACACACACTCAGCGTCCCGCCGCGCCGCCTCGCTCTGCCCGCCGCTGCGCGCAATCGGCCCCCGAGTAAGAGCGGGCGTGGAGGCTGGGCCCTGACGCCCGGAGGCCTGAGAAGAGCGTCTGGTTTGGCGCTCCGGAGAGACCCAGAGAGCCGAGCTGGCCGGCCGGGTCTCCAACCTCTATCCTCGGGAGTTCGAGTTTGCCCGAGGACGCCCGGAACGTGTGCGCCCTGGCTGGCCCGGGTGGACGCTGGTGGAGTGCGATGAGTAGGTCAGGGCTCGGGCGCAGGCCTGGATATCCGCTCAGGGATGCAGAATGTGGGGGTGGACGAACCTTCCGGGAGCCCCAGGGGGTGGCCACCTGGGGGCAGCCCCGAGTCCAGGCAGGGACAGTATCTGGGCCTGGGCGTCCCCAAGAGTGCCGGGACATAGGCGGAACCCTGGAGGACAGGGGCGATGAGGCCGGTGTGCCCCTAACGCTCTGCCTTGGACTGCTTGGTTTCCAGAACATCTCTGCGGGGTGCGGGGCCTTCCTGTCAGTTGAATTGCGCATGGCTTAATTAACGGTCTCGTTAACTGGGCAGGCCCGACCTGGAACGTTTAATCAAAAAGGCAGGGAATCCCTCTGTTTCCTTCCTTCCTTCCTCCCTCCCTCCCTTCCTTTCTCCCTCCCTTCCTTCCTCCCTCCCTCCCTCCTTCCCTCCCTTCCTTCCTCCCTCCCTCCCTTCCTTCCTCTCTTCCTCCCTCCCTCCCTTCCTTCCTCCCTTCCTTCCTTCCTTCCTTCCTCCCTCCCTTCCTCCCTCCCTCCCTTCCTTCCTCCCTCCCTTCCTTCCTCCCTCCCTCTCTTCCTTTCTCCCTTCCTTCCTCCCTCCCTCCCTTCCTTCCTCCCTCCCTTCCTTCCTTCCTCCCTCCCTCCCTCCCTCCCTTCCTCCCTCCCTCCCTTCCTTCCTCCCTCCCTCCCTCCTTCCTCCCTTCCTTCCTTCCTTCCTTCCTTCCTTCCTTCCTTCCTTCCTCCCTTCCTTCCTTCCTCCCTCCCTCCCTCCCTCCCTTCCTCCCTCCCTCCCTTCCTTCCTCTCTCCCTCCCTCCCTCCCTTCCTTCCTCCCTCCCTCCCTCCCTTCCTTCCTCCCTTCCTTCCTTCCTTCCTTCCTTCCTCCCTCCCTCCCTCCCTTCCTCCCTCCCTCCCCTCTATCCATTCAACAATGGCACTCTTCCTCAAGCCCCCTCCCTCCCCTGAGTTCCCTTGCCAGGGTGGCTCTTGAGTCTGAACTCAACCCCAGTCTAGTATCTGCTTGGGACTTTGAGGGGCCCGAGAGGGGCAAGCCAGCAGGGGTTGGGCAACACTGTCACGTTGGGTAGCTTTGGGACGGACTCGGGGGCCAGAAGACTGTGGTCAGCTTCACGGGGTGGAGAGTCGGGTGGCCGGTGCAGGTCAGCTCTGCAGCCTTACCAGGCGCTGGGGAACAGGCCTGGCAACTCTGGGAGGGAGCAGGTGGGGAGGACAGCGGCTGAGCACCGCTTCGGGTTCTGGGAGATCCAGTCCCAAAGCGCGAGTGCGAGTGCTTGTGAGTGCTGGCCAGCTTAGAGACCCCGACAGTGGTGCGGTGGGGGCAGGGAATGGTGGCCCCTGTCTCCTTCCTGCAAGCCCCTCTCCTGGAACGCACCCTTCGGGAGTCTCTACTTGCCCAGCAAGCTCCTGCAGCCTGTATTCCGAGATTGGGCGCTGCGATACAGGGCGGGACTCAGGCTCCATTCGTTGGGAGGCCACCGGCTGGGGCTGATTCCCCGGAACCAGAAGGGGGCCCGAGGAAGACAGAAAAAAAGGTGCAAGCCAGCCCCCCAACCCTTGAGGGAAACACTGAAGCTTTTGTTCAGAGAGGGGAAACGCTGCCCTTCGCACTTGGTGCTGAGCTGCGGGCTGCCCCAACGCTGCCCGCCGAAGCGCATCTCGGGGGCGGCCAGATAAGACGACGGTCGGAGCTGAGAACGGCTGGGATCCTCCTCAGCCTCGCCCTGGCGGTTAGGCCTGGAGGCCAGCCCCAGCCGTAGGGCGTCGGAGGGCCGGCAGCGCTGAGGGATCAGGCTGTGGCCACGGCTTCCCTGGCCCCATTGAGCGTATCTGAAGGTGGAGACCAGCTGCGGGACTGAGGGAGCCGTTTGGAAGGAGGTGCCTGCAACCCTCCGCCATCTCTGGAGCACAAACGAGAGAGCTTTCTGGGGACTCTAACCTTCCGATTTAGGACCCCCTACACTTTCTGGTTACCCTTGAACCAGCGAGTCTGCGTTTGAGCCCGGATCTTGCTGCCTCTTTCTTTCCTCTTGGTCTTTTTCGCGGTCTCCATAACATCCCTCCCGCCCTTCTCTCCCCGTTCTATCCCACCTCCTCTCCCCGCCCCTCCCTACCCCACCTCCTTTTTGTTAGCCTCATATGGGTTCCTTTAGAATCCGCCCGACTTTGGCAGCCTCGCGCTGTGTGTGTGCGTGCGCGCGCGCGTGTATTTCTCGGCTGCTAATGATTGTGTGTTGATAGAGTAAAGCAGTGGCCTCATTAGCCTTTGTTTAGAAGGTGTTAAAAGGGAAATCTGCATCGGAAAGCGGCGGTTTACACCGCAGCCGGGCTGAACGACGCACCGGAGCGGGCGGGGTGGGGGGCGTCCTCGCCCCCCACCCCGCCCCAGGCGTCGGATCTCGGGAGGGGGGAGGGGCCCAGGGAAAGCGACCCCCGCTCCCTCCTCCCAAGGCGAGTATGTTTACCCCGCTGAGCGCCCTTCTGCTCCAAGGGGACCTCAGCGGGGATGCGCTTTCTCTAAAACTCCTTTGAGCTGCCCAACGGTGCGCGGTGGCCTTTCTCCTCCAGGTTTCTTGGGGGGAGGAGGAGGGGAGGGACAGAATGCTGTTTAAAAAAAAAAAATCCAGGAATTTTTTTTCCCCCTGAAGGGGATGGTGAAGCATCTTATTTTGGAGGCGAATTCCAATCCGTCTACAGTGGCTGGACTGGGCTTGGGGTCTTCTGGCTGGTTGGTTTGTGGTGATATCTCTGTGCTCCAGACGCTGGTGTGGGGGCCCTAAGCTTCAGATCTGCAAGGGTCCGCTTTCTTTCCTCCTAACATATTTGCGGACTGCCAAAGGAAGTCCTCCTTGTGCAGGAGGCTCATTCTTAAACTTTCCTCGTCTCTACCCCCACCCTAGGGCTCCACTTGGGGAACAAATTCTATGAGAACAAATGGTGGCTTGGCTGGTCGACTTCTCTGAAGCTTGGCAAAAGCGCAGAACTTTAGTGACCCTAGGCTACATTCTGTGTGTGTGTGTGTGTGTGTGTGTGTGTGTGTGTGTTAGGATCTGGAGAATGAGTTTCACATGCACGGCATCTCCTACTCCCTCGGGGAAGCAAGGTTTGAGGCAGAGGAGAACATGAGACGTTCTTTTTATCCTGGATCCTACGAAAGGGCCCAGAAAAAAAAAGTATTTTGAGCAGCCTCTGTGGGTGATGCTTGTTGAACTCAGAGCCAGATGCTTTCTTTGGCGAAAGGGAGAAAAACGAGGCTGATTTCGTGTGGTGGGATGTATAGTTTCTGAACACAACGTAATCCATTGCTTTCTGCCAGGCTTAGGTTGAATCAGAAGAAACCCTTTCTCATCTTTCTGGCTCCTGTCTCCCAGTGGTGGTTTTCCTGGATTTGATGCTGTGGGTCTTGGGCCAAGCTCAGCTGGTCTGGGCGTCCTTGTGTGTCCACAGCTCGGGACGCGCATCAGCGAACCGTTCGACATCGCCGCATTTTTTTTTTTTTTTTTTTTTTAGTCAAAGGCTAGGCGTTGTCTGGGGACAGATGTGGGGGTCTAGGACCTGGGACAGTGACAGCAAAACGAATTCCAAACCCAATTTGAACTCACCACGGAGACACCCCAGCCCCCAACACCATGTAGACAGAAGCGAGGTTCCTGGCGAAGCCAAGTTAATATCAGCCGCCGTGATATGGTGGGATGGCATCAGGGCCGAGTTCGGAAGATACGGGGAGGGGATAGGAAAATCCCTCCCTCTCCTCCACGCTCCCTCTCTCTCCGAAGCAGGTTTGGTGGAGAAGGCAGCAGGTGCACCAGCGGTCGCTACCTCGCTAAGCGCGGGCCCGGAGTTTGGACCAAGACAAAGACGGGAGCTGTCCGCGGTGCTGAACCTGCCGCGCCGCCAAGGGGGCAAACGGGCTCCTGTAACCTGCCCTCTCCTCCTTCACTCCCTCCTTCCACCTTCCCTTTACCCTGTGATTTTCGCCCTCTCCTGCGTTTGTTTCCCCCGCTTTGTCTTTCCTTAGCACCCGCGTCCTGTACACAGGTATATATATCAAAGAACAAAACAACTGACTAAATACGGTGTCCTCTCCTTTCTTCCCAAATAAACGATGTAAGAAAGGTGTATTTTAAGTGTACTCTTAAATAGATACAAGTAGGTATCGCTAACCCCAACGAAGTGGAAACTCATGCTTAAAACAATAGAACTGGGCAATAGCGGAGGCCATGAATCTGCCTTTTGATTTATTCTGAAGAAGAGGCGAGGGGTTTAGACATTTTAGTTTCAGGAAAATCATATCCTTGGCATCTTAACTTTTGGGTTCAAAAATATAAGAGCTGGAGAGGATTGGCAGTCAAATATGAAAGTGAACAGACTAAGGCATTTGCCTACAAGTCAATAGATGGCTTGTGAGGGTCACAGCATGGACATTAAGTTGACTTAACCCTTTGAGGCTGAGATGAGATCTGAAAAGGTAACAATCTCTAGGATTATCAAGATGGAAATGATTCCTTTCGAAAGTTTGGGTACAAAAGGGTTCATCTTGTGTTTCATTTTCTAAATGTGCACTGTGTTATCTAGATGCCTGGCATGGTGTATAACCAAGCATCGATTCCTCTGCTCAAATTTGTATGCAGTACTTGTCTGAAGAAGTTTGGGCAGGGGAGGAAAAAAATCACATACTTCCTCCGGAGGGGAGGCGCCCACCCATTTTTAATGCACACAGATCCGTACACGTTCCTTCTGGCATCTCATAGATACACTGCTTCCCAGAGAGCCCAGATACCCTGGGGCCACTTCTTATGGTCTTCTCTGAACCCTCCAATCCTCCCCACCACAGGGGTGTCAGCTAAGCCCAGTTGTTAGCATTGTCAATACATCTGGAGAGAGGTCCCTGTGAATTCAATGGAATAGATTCACTCTGGCTCCCCACATGGGCATTCTAGAGCTAATTTGCCCCTAAAGGCAGAGGAACCAGAATTCTTAAACGGGGGGTGATTTGTAATAGGAGGCTGAATCTTTGGGTTGAGGTAACGAACCCCCATTCCGCCAAACCCTGACTGTTAAAACAACCTGAGATATTTCATTAAGGTGAAAGCCATCATCCTTCTGGATCATATACCTTTCAACCTCTTAGAAGAAGGCAGGACAGAAACCCTGACCTTGAGTGAGTAAAGGAGAAATGAAAAAAAAAAAGCCTTTTATTGAGTGACCATTATGTGCATTTGATTCCTAATCTTCACTGAGATTCTGAAAGATGGTAGATATTTATCATGGCTCCATGTTACAGATGAGGAAATTGAGGCTCAGAGATGTTCATGAAGTTCCTTATGGTTATACGATGATTCTAACCTAGGTTTCATTGTTTCTGGAGCCTGTCCTTACTCTCATACCCCATGCTTTTCTGGGGATCACACTGATGGTTATACTGGTGGTTATATCAGTGGCCACACTGCCACAATCCCTTTGGGTTGCCCAGCCATCATGGCCTTTGGTCTGTATTTGGAAGTTGGTTTAAACTCTAAATCTGAAAGCAAGACATAAGAATGGAGAGGACGGAGGAGCCTCCATTCATGTGGGTTAGGTGGGTATTTGCAGAATGTGAAAAGGGTCCTGGGTCATCTCGCAGGAGTCACACCTAAGAGTCATCCTTACCTCCCCCTTTCTCTCCTGCCATGTATCCAATCCATCAGCAAATGCAGTTAGCTCTGCCTCCAAAATATATTCCAACCCATCTACTTCTCATCTTCTTCTCCATTATTACTCTAGTCTAAGCCGCCATCATCTCATCTATTTTATAAAAGTAGCCTCCTGACTGGTCTCCCTATTTCTCCTATCTTTGCCCTCCTCTGCAATCTATTCTCTACACGATAACTCAAATTATATTTTAAAATCATAAATCAGATCTTGTCATTCTTCTGTTTTTAACCCTCCCACGGCTCCCCAGCGCACTTGGAATAAAATCCATATTTCCCACCCTGCTCTGCGGGGCCCTTTGTGATTGGCCCCCGCCCATCTCTGTAACATGCTCCCCCTTCGTTGGCCCCCCTGCTGTGCCTCACACACTTCTAGGTTTTCTCTCCTCCAGACCTTTTGCACTTGGCTTGCCCCTCTGCCCTCAGATCCTTAGGAGATTGGCTCCCTTCTGTCACTTAGGTCTCAGCTCAAACGTCAAGTCCTCAGAGAAGTCTTTCCTGGCCACCTTCGCTAAGCACTCTGTCCTCGGTCACTCTCTAGTCTACCCCTCTGTCAATTTTCTTTGTAGCCCTTTACCAATATCTAGAATTATCCTACTTGTCTGTTTAGGTGCACATTGTCTGTGTTTCTTCATAAAATAAAAGCTCCTTGAGGGCAGAGACTGCGTTTGTCTCGTTCACTGTTGAATCCCCAGTGCCTAGCCCAGTACCTGGAATAGAGCTGTTCAGTATGCGTGTGTCGACTGAATGAAAAGTAACTGAACACACAGATGAACCACGTGGTACAGAAGTGAATGGGGATGGGCTCAAAGCCGAGGAGAGACTGAACTGCATTTGCCTATCTTCTGGGCTCCACAAATGGAGCAGCTGTCTGTGGGTTCCCAGCATGGAGAAGGGAAGAAAGGAAAGTTTGCCAAAGACCCCAAGAGGGCACAGTCTTTAGGTGGGTTCTGAAAACCAGATGCAGGAATCACATTGGGGTGGCAAATCAGGTTTATGCCTCAGAGAGTGATTTTTATTTGTTCTTGTCGGACCTGGAACCTTCTCTTGGTTACAAACAAAAGGGTGGCAATGGAAAAGCACAGCAAATCGGGAAGATATCTAAATTACAAAATCTTTCTTGAAAAATCTAGCCAGTCCTACTTGTGAGAGAAGTAATACAGTGTGGTATTAACAGTTTCAAACTCTGGAGCCCAATGAGCCCAATTCTCCTGGCCTGGAATCTGGCTCCATTGTTCACCAAGTGGAGTTGCGTGACGGGGGGGCAAGTCACTGGGCCTCTCTGTTCCTCAGTTTCCTCATCTGTGGACTAGAGATAAAAATAGTATACCTATCATGTAGAGTGGCCATGAGGGATTGCTCTAGTCTGTTTTATTTGTGTTGGAGTTTGGTATAGGAGAGGAAAAGGGGAGCAGGGTTGCGAGTGGGAGAGACATAGATGCAAACAGACTGAGTGCCAAGGGAAAAAGATGAGACTCACCTTTCTAAGAGCTCCTTTTCTCCTTCAAGAGCTCTTCTCTTATCTGTCAAGGTAGAAGAGGGCTCGGAAATTAGAGGGCCTTAGCTGCAGCGCTGACCAGCTCAGTCACGGCAGGAAGGAACTCTCGGCCTCTCCGAGTCTCAGTCTTCTTATCTATAAAATGGGCAGTAATTGTAAGCCTGCCTCATTTGGCATTTGGGGAGATGATGTTTGGGAACCTGTCCAGCACGTGGGACAGCATCGCTAGTAGTTAGCTGCTGTCAATGGGTCTTATTTGGAGCTTTTTTTTTCTCTGTATAAAGAAACGTGTCTCTTTGAGAATTATTCTTGGGCCCTAGAATGGATCAGAGTAGGAAGGCGACCTGCTTGGAGTCATTAAAGGGCCTTCTTATAGCCAATCCTGTTGCTGGGGCTGACCCGGTTTCAGATGGTGCTGGTTCCCAGAGACCTTATCTGGGCCACTGTGGTCAGTTTCACCCTTCAGGGGAACCATCCTTTACGTAACAGAATGTTCTACAGAGACATCTCTCCAACCCACGATGGTCGATGGCACCAGGTGTTAAATGCCCCACTGGAATGTGCCGTTAAGATAATTCTCCTGGTGAATCCCTTTGTTAGGTTAATGAGTACTCCCTAATCTGTACGCCTTAAAAAAAAGTCATCAAGTCTTTTCAGGGGCCAGATACTGTGCTCTGCAGTGCGGTGATTCAGATGATCCACGTAAGCACGTCATGTTGTCGAATGCTCCGAACGGCACTAGGAGGCAGACCCCGTTTCGCAGGCGGAGATACTAAGGGAAGGGAAGTCACACGGCTGGTGTCAGAGCCCATCGCCCAGATTTGTACCTGGATCTGAAGACTCGGACTGAATTTCTGGCCCCAGTGCTAATGGGCTTTCTTTGTGTGCGTGTGTGTATGTGTGTGTGTAAAATATAAACAAACTTCACAATGTAATATGAGCTGTCCAAGAAAATCCTCTGTAAAGTAAACACACAGATGTGCCTTGGGACGAGAGGAGACATTTCTCTCCACGTGGTTCCCCCTGTTGGTGCATCTCGTCGACACACAGTTGGAAAGATCGCGGGATGAAATTGAAGTGGGACAGAGCCTCCCTCCCCCTGAGCAACGCCAAGGTGGAGTGCCTCCTCCCTCTCCTTGAGTTCTCCTGTCTTTGGCTCACTCACCACTCATTTCCTATCCGGCACTCCGGTGTTGCTTGTCGTTAGCAGAAACCCCAGGAGCTGGTAAGCTTGGCAGAGCGCGACTGAGCCGTATTTATCTGTCTCTTCCTCACCCACCCCTTCTTGCGATTTCCTTACGTCAGATGGTTTGGGTACAGGTGTTCTGAATGAATGAACGAACAGCTAGGTGACCCCAGAGTATCTGTCCCTAGATATCTGTAACAATCCCCGATTACAATTCATCTGCTAATATGTCTGTGTAGAGCGGGCTTGATTATAATAGAGCAGGCGCTATTGACATCTTGGGCTGGATACGTCTGTGTCGTGGGGGGCTGTCCTGTGCATAGAAGGATGCTAGGCGGCCTCCTCTGCCTTTCCTCCTAAATGCCAGGAGTATGACAGCCCCAAGGGTCTCTAGATATCGCCAACTGTGCCCTGAGGGACAAAATCACTGCCATTTAAGAACTACTGATCTAGAGGGGCGCCTGGGTGGCTCAGTTGGTTAAGCGTCCGACTTCGGCTCTGGTCATGATCTTGCAGTCGGTGGGTTCGAGCCCCGTGTCGGGCTCTGTGCTGACAGCCTGGAGCCTGCTCTGGATTCTGTGTCTCCCTTTCTCTCTGCACCACCCCCACCTCCCGTTTGCACTCTGTGCTTCTCTCTCTCTCAAAAACAAATAAAACATTGGGAAAAAAAAAAAAAACCAACTACTGATCTAGAGCCAGGTCTGCCAGACTTGCCTCGAGCCCTGGGAAGCCTCAGGGTTCCAGAACCCGTCCTGTCCTCTTTGAACAAAATACAGTAATACCGAGTGATCCTACTATGGGACAGAGCCCGTGCTGGGTTTGGGAGGTGGTGTTTATGAGGGTAAATTAGACGTGCGCAAAGTGCCTCCTTTCGTTGGCTCACTCGGTAAACCTGTATTGGTCACCTACTGTGTGCCAACCCCTGTGCCAGAGGCTGAAGTTGCCTCTGTGAATGAGGAGCACCCCACCCCCACCCCAGCTCCCAAACTGCCTCACGGCCTGGCAAGGGAGACCCACCATCAACTCGAATTTGCACACAGCGTCTACACATTACTATCGAACATCAAAGGAAGAAGAGGTATGGACTGTTGGGCTGTCCTTCCTTCCTTCCTTCCTTCCTTCCTTCCTTCCTTCCCCCTTCCCTCCTCCCTCCCTCCCTTCTTCCTTCCTTCCTCCTTCCTTCTTCCTTCTTTCCTCCTTCCTTCTTCCTTCCTTCCTTTTTCCTTCTTCTTCCTTCCTTCCTTCCTTCCTTCCTTCCTTCCTTCCTTCCTTCTTCCTTTCCCCTTCCCTCCTCCCTCCCTCCCTTCTTACTCCTTCCTTCCTTCCTTCCTTCCTTCCTTCTTTCCTTCCTTCCTCCCTTCCTTCCCTCCCCCAAAGCTATACCAGCTTGAATGCTTTTGTTTTAGGCAGCTCACCGTCCTCATTTGCAAACCGGGAGAAAGAACACTGATAAAAGCAACGATTCAGCTCCAGGAGTTGTGGGGATTAAATGAGATGATAAATGTAAAGTGCTTACTACAGTGCCTGGTCCAAGGTAAGTGCCCAATTAACGACGGCTGCTATTCATGATCAGGGATGAAATATGTAGTAATAATACGAGCAGCACAAATTTCTTGAATCATTTTTGAAATGCATGCGTGGAAGTGCCTTGTCTCCAAAAAGCGATCAATCAATATTTACATAATAGAATCATGCCCTTATTAAGAAAAATAAGAAGGAGGGATCCCTCAGAATAAAGGGGCAGATTGTGAGCTCTGTTACCTGGGCAAGATTCCGTTCTAAGGCCGGTGGGCGTGTCTACACTTCTTCCCCTTTCTCTCCCCTTCTACCCACCACTGTTAACCGGGGGCTCTGTTCCTCCCTCCCCTTCTGGGAAGCCCCCTTTACATCGGTGGTTCTCGGTCAGGGGTGATTTTGTCTCCCAAGGGACATACGGCAATATCTGGGGACATGTCGGCTGACCCAACCAAGTGCAGCGTGCTACGGGCATGGAACAGGTAGACCAGGGATGCTGTTAAACGTCCTCCCGTGCACAGGACCATTTCTTCCAACCCCAGAATTACCCCAAATCTCAGTAGTGTAAAAGTGGAGAAACCCTGCCTTACGTCCTATGGTTGGGAGAAAGCCCCCATTCCAGTGCCTGGGATTAAGGCCCTGAGACCCAAGCCCCTGCACTAGAGGCCCCTACTGTGGTGTGTGTGTGTGTGTGTGCACCCACACCCGGGCAGGCCCAGCCCACTCCCTCCTGAGCCAATCGGTAGCCCCAGCTGGTCAGATCCCCAGGGTCCAGTAGCCACACGGGCTTCTCTGGAGGGCTCTCCTGGCAGGCAAGTGTTGTGGAAATGTCTTGGGGTCTCTTTGCCTCTCTCCTTCTCTCTGGGAAGCTTCAGGATTTTTGAGGCCTCATGAAACCAGATCCGAGAAGGTCTTCGTTTTTAAAGATGCCATCGGGGCTCTCTCTGGAAGGAGGTGACCCAGCTGTTGCACACAGGTCTCTACGGACCATGTCCCTGTGGAATCTGCAGGTGGGGTGGGGCACGGGTGACCAGGTGGTCTGGCACTGGATCGGGAGCTCTGATTCAATGCGAGTCATTTCTACCTCTTGGGGGTCTTTTGGAAAGTAAACAGCAGCCACGACAGCTCAGCTGATGATTGCATGTCCTGGGGACTACGCGTCTTTGAGGTAGGTGCTACCATTCTACCCACCGCACAGATGAGGAAACTGAGGTGCGGAGAGGCTGGGCCACTTTTCCTGGATGTTACAACGTCTCACTTGCAAAGCCAAGATGGAATCTGGAGCTGTCTGATGCTAGCTCAGCAAGACGCTCTCCCAGCAGGGACGCTTTTGTCTGGTGGACCTCATGTTGCCAAACGCTGCCACTCTCTTGCTGCGTGAGCTTGAGGGAGTCCCTCTACCTCTCTGGGCACCGGTCTGTGAGGTGGACCCAGTGGGTCGGCTACCCCAGCCCTGCATGGACTTGACCGGGGTGTGTTTCTTTGAGCCGGTCTTTCTCCACGGTGGATAGCAGCGGCCCTTTTCTGGTCTCTGATCTCCACGAAGTTCGAGAGGAGAGAGGACAAGGGAGCAGCGTGCCCCGCCCCCTTCCTCGATGAGATGCGATGCTTTCCGTGTGAATTCTGATTGCCTAGGCCTCAAGTCCTTCATTATATCATCACTACTACTTTATAGACATCTGAGGCCTGGGACAGATGGCTGTTTTGGTATCTCCCACGTGGTAGCAAAAAGGGTCGGGATAGAAATCCAGATTTCCAGAGGGCCTCCCGGGCCATGGGCATTATTCAGTCAGTGGTTTGTGTCTCCCCTCCGCCAGCGATGTCTCCTCTCCGCCTCGTCGAGGGGTCAGACGCTTACTGTCGAGCCTCCTCCCCCATCAGGGCACTTTGTGAGGGGTTGGGGAGCAGGAAGATGAATCAGACTCAGTTCTGGCCCCAGGAGTTCAGTTGGAGAAGATTAAATATGAAACCAGTAAAAGATACGAAATGCCCCCCGGAAGGAAGGGTTTGCCGTGACCGAGCTCATCAGTGTAGATAAATAGAGTGACTGCTGATTGTACGTGTTCCCTGGAGAAGTTTAGAAGTGGAAGAGAGGAGGGTTCCAGTTTCCGCTCCAGTGAAAAAGCTCCCTGCCCCTCCCTAGCTGTGAGGGTGTGGGCAAGTCACTTTACCCTTCTGCAGTCCTCATGGCTTTTCTAATCTGAGACCCTCAGGGTCCTCAGAGGCCAACTTTGGAGAGTGTAGACAGGGAAGATGAGCCCGTGTTGGGGACAAGACACCCTCTGCATCCGGAGGCCTGGTTCTGCCTTTGGATTTGCTGTGTGGCCTTGGGAGAGTTCTGAACCTCTCTATTGCATGTCTCAATCTTTGAATTGGGAATTATGTGTCCCCAGCCTTGGGGACGTTGGCCAGAGCTTCCTGGAGCACAATGTCGGGGCTCTCCGAGATGTAATGATTAGTATATGGCAGGCATTGGGGCGCCTGGGTGGCTCAGTCGGTTGAGCGTCCAGCTTCGGCTGAGGTCATGATCTCACAGCTCGTGGGTTCGAGCCCCACGTCGGGCTCTGTGCTGACAGCTTGGAGCCTGGAGCCTGCTTCGGATTCTGGGTCTCCCTCTCTCTCTGCCCCTCCCCCGCTCATGCTCTGTCTCTCTCTCTCTTTGTCAAAAATAAAGAAACATTAAAAAAAAATTAAATATATGGCAGGCATGGAGTTCTGTTCCCTCCTGAGGGCAAAGTGACCATGAAGAGGGTTGGCCAACCAGAGGCCGCCTCTTCTCCAGGAATGGAGCCCAGTGAGGGAGTCATGGGAGGGCTTGGCGGAATGGGCCCATGGGAATGTAGCGCTGCTTTCCATACACCGTTCGCACCTGAGGCTTGGATGGAGGTGATGATACCCCACCACCGAAGAAGTAGATGTCCCTTGAGACTGAGCTTCCATCTGGAGAGAGACATCAGCAATGGGCCAATCGACAAACATCCATTAGGAGACAAAGATCTGTGAGGCCTCGTGGGTGGCTTGCTGGGGACGATGCAAAGATCCTCAGGGATCTCATAGTCTCTTCAAGGGTCTCGCAGCTCGAGGAGAAGGGCTCGGAGACCCGGCTCCTGGGCATCAGCTTCGTCTACCCAGCCGCCCGCTGAACAGACTCCCCGCGGTGGGGGTGGCTACAGACCCCTCAGCGTGATCGGTACTAACCGGTCACCTTCTCCCTCCCTTACCTGCTGCCCCTTCCGGGTACCGCTGTCCTCCCAGCCGCCCAAGCCAGAAACCACACGGGCTCCTTCTCTCCTGCTCCCCGCAACCCCTCCCGAATCCCGCCCAGTCTCTCACCTGCCTGTGACCTGCCTGGACACAAGGCTCCCACCCCTCCTCTTCCAATTCATTCCCACGCCCCCCACCCCCCCCAACCCCTGCCAGAGTGATTTTGCTGTAGAACAAAACGGACCAGGTGACTCCCATGCTTGAAAGCTTCCGGGTGCTTCCCCATTGCTGTCAGAACAAAATGCAGTGTCTTAGCTGGTTTCCAACCCCCTGTCTCCCTGCCCCCCCTCCCGCCGCCGCCCCCTCCCACTTACTTCCTCTCTTGCCTCCTCCCTCCCTACAGTCCAGCCATCCTGAGCTTTGACTGGATTCGCCAACACACTCTGTCCCTTTCTGAGCCTGTTTCTTTCTTCTTAACTGTTTTTCCTCCCCGACTTCCCCCTGCTTCTCTTGCCTTTCAGGTCGGCTCTCAGACACGTTTCCTCCAGGAAACCTTCCTACTCCCCAGACCCCCTGTGGATTTCCCCACAGGGCTCTGAGCTCCTTGAGGGCTGGGGCTGGTCTCAGCATCCGGCCCCACTGCGTGGCTCCTAGTGGATGCTCAATAAATAGCTGGGGAATGAATGCATGCCGGGCAGAGAGAGCCAGGGACCAGGCATCATCAGGAGGTGGGGAATCTGAAGATTTTGGCGGGGGGGGGGGGGGGGTTTTTTTGGGTCTAGTTTTATTTAAATACAATTGGTGTGAAATGAGCTGCACATATTTAAAGCGTACAATCTGATGCGTTTGGACACATGCACCCACCTGTATACACCGTCACCGCGATCAAGAGACTGAGCACGGCCGTCGGCCTTTAAAGCGACCACACGTCCTTTTATGACGCTTCTTACCAAGCCGCCCCTCCCCGACTGCCCCCACCCCTGCAACCACTGCTCTGCTTTCTGTCCCCACGGATGAGTTTGCGTTTTCTAAAATTGTATGCAAACGGAGCCATGCAGTATGTAGTCTTTTGTGTCTGGCTTCTTTCAGTGGGCCTACAGGGTCTCAGCTGAGTCTGAGCTGGGCTGGGAAGGATGGAGTCTGAGTCAGAGAGGAAGCAGAAGGCCTTTTAAGGGAAGAGACTAGCGTGCACAAAAATCCAAAGGCGGAGAAATGCAAGGTAACGAGGTGAGGCTACGCCAAGCATCACTCACTCACTCGCTCACTCACTCACTTACTCATCGAATGTCTGTTGAGCTCCAGCCAGATGGTAGGCACTGTGCTGGGGACGGGGCTAGAATGGCGTGGGGGGTCTTCTGTCTGTTCCTCCATATTCGTTCTCCTCCGTCCTCCCCCACCTGCCCTGTGTTATGGGGGGCTGACCTATAGGGAGCATCATCTATGGCTCTCTTCCCTCTGACTTCGTTTTTATTGAGAGAGAGAGAGCACAAGCGGGAGAGGGGCGGAAGAAGGAGAGAGAGAATCCCAAGCAGGTCCCACGCCCAGCACAGAGCCCAGCTCAACGCGGGGCTCGATCTCATGAAGGTGAGATCCACGATCTGAACCGAAATCAAGAATCAGATGCCTAACGGACTGAGCCGCCCAGGCGTCCCTCTCCCCCCTGGCTTCTGCTTGGGTTTGCCCAAAGGGGATCCCCAGAGGGAGGCCAGAGGGGCGTTGGGCAGCTGTTCCCACAGGGGCCACAGCTCCTGCTGAGAGACGGTGTCTCCTGCCTGACAAGCCATCATTCCAGTTGCTTCTCTGGGTGTGTTGACCAAAGCTGATGCTTGCTGCTTGAAAACTTTCTAAAAAGCACCAGAAGATGGCCTGGGTGGGGACGGGTTGTTTTCCAGAGTCCTTTCCCGTTGCCACCCTAGGAGACTCCTTGGATGATCCTAGAAGCTCGCGGCTCCCCCAGGAGGATCATTGTACAACCTTCAAACCTGACTCACCCCAAGGTCTTTGCACAGAGGCCCCGGGCCTTCAGGCTTTCTGGGAACTGAGGTCCTAGTCCCATGTGCAGGAACAATTTCCACATGATCAGAAAGAGATTTTTGAATTTATACCCGGTCCTATTCTTTTTTTTTAAGTTTATTTATTTTGAGAGAGAGAGAGAGAGAAAGCAAGCTTGAGGGAGGGGCAGAGAGAGGAGAGAGAGACAATCCCAAGCAGGCTTTGCTCTGTCAGCGTAGAACCCAATGTGGGGCTCAAACTCACAGACCTTGAGATCATGACCTGACCTGAGCCGAAACCAAGAGTCAGACGCTTAACCCACTGAGCCGCCCAGGCGCCCCTACCCTCTTCTGATCAGTATGCTTCTCTCAACAGCACAGCCAGGACTTGGTGCTGAAAATTCCAAAATTGAAGGCACCCCCATTGAAAGTTCCGTCTCTTCCCGAAGCATGGGTCCGACCGTTTGGGCTGGCTTAGGTTTGTCACAAAATAGGTCCCCCAGGGCCTGTGAACCCCCCCAAGTGGCCCTCACGAATGAGGACATACATTTGCTTTTCTCCATAAGCATCGTGAAGAGAGCTCTCTGCCTTTTTGGTGACTTCCACTCCTCAGTACTGATTCTCTTTCTAGGCCTCAAAGACATTTGTTTTTATTTGGGGGGCGGGGAGGTGGTGCAGGAGGAGGGAGCGTTCTCCTAAGTGACTGTCGCTTTGAACAGCGTGTCTTCTTAAATGCCTTCTCTCTGATTATGGAAGGAATCCAAGTTCACGGTGGAATGTTTTGGAGAAGAAGCCGATGTCAAAAGTAATAAATGGGAGATATGGGAGGTATCTACTCCAGAAGAGGGACCTACTTCGATTAAATCCTGGTCCTCTCTAAGCGGAAGTGAAACTACGAAATGGGGCTTGTTGAAGGGCCGGGAGAGGTGCAGCCTGAATGAAGTCCTGAGGCTTTTGAGGGGCCGTGGTTTGATGGAGGAATTAGGGCCGTTCGGAGGGGTTTGTGGGTCGAATAAGGGCCAATCGCTGGAAGCTATGGGGACGCAGTCTTGCCAACTGTTAGCGCTGTCGCAAAAGGGGATGAGCCTCCCCAACGCCGGGGGTGTGCAAGCAAAGGCTGATGGGATGCAGAGAGCACTCCAGCAGGAACCCATCCAGGTCTCCGATGCCCAGACACCTGCAAATCACCAAGGTTCTTGTGGAAAACACAGACTCATTCGTTCGTACATGCAGCTGATGTTTATTGAGCAACTACCATGTGCCAGGCCCCGGGCAAGGCAGCCAAGGCCCCCGCAGTGGCAGGACACTGAAGTCTTGGCTGTCACGTGGCTCCCGTCCTAATCGGGGAGACAGACGGGGAAGCCTAAATAAGGGAGCTGTGTGTTGGGATCAGTTAACCAACTCAGGTGATGGAGAGGGATGGGGGCTGGGGACCTGCTTTAGATGTGGGCCTCAGGAGGTGACATTTAAGCTAAAGATCCAGGGAGAGAGCGTTCCTGGGAGAAGAAAAGGGAGGTGCCCAGGCCCTGGGGTGGGGAGGGGGTGGCAGAAGAGAAGGGTGTGGGCCGGCCAGACGGCACCTGGCCCTGCGGGGACCTGGATATTATCTCCCTGCACCAGAATCATCAGGAACCCTGGGAATGGTGGGGCCACAGAGGCCACTCTTCCAATCCATTTTCCTGGTGAGTCTGAGATGTAGCCAACTTTGAGAGTCTCCAGACTTCTCGCCCCCCACCCCCCCTTTGCTATTCCCTAGAGGGAGGACGGTTAAAATAGGAGGCGGGTCATTAAAATAATATTGAAGGCTACTGGTGAGCTAGTGGGCACAGCCCCTTCTGGCCTGGAGTTCTAGCAACGCCTTCCTGAAGACCAGAGATGGGCACAGCGGTTCTCTTTGTGGAGGAGGGTCTGCACGAGGGGGTGGCAGGACCCCAGGTGCAAAATGAAAACGAGAGGCCCTTAACAATTCTTAAGAACTTTTGAGAATCTCAAGATGGCAACCGCAGGTCATTAAAGCAAGTGGGGGGCCCCCGCGGGACTTCACAGTTTGTGTGGCCACGAAACCCATCCTGGAGAGAAGAGAGAGGTGGGGAAAAGAAGAAAAGAAGGGGAAAGGAGAGGGAGGGAGAAGCAGAGAGTAAGAGGGAGGAGAAGGGAGGGCCCCTGGGACTGGGAATCCATGGTGTCCCACAATGATCTCAGCTGAGTACTGAGTGCTCAGTCCTTTGTGCTGCCAGGCCCCCGGGCAAGCCCTTCCTGCCTATGCCGCCGACGAATCCTCCCGCCAGTCCCAGGGGTGGGCGCTATTATGGCTCCCACTCAGCAGATGAGGGAACTGGGTGGGGCCCAGAGAGGGGAGGTCATCGACCCAACGTCACAGAGCTGGGAGGGCAGCCCTGGAATCTGAACTCTCAGCTGCGATTCTATTCCGAAAGCCCCCAAAGCCGGACGTTTCTGCCACAGGAAAGGGTGTGGGGGCCACAGTCCTGGGTTGGAGCCCCAGTATTAACAGTAACCCCGGGACACCCTGGGTAAAAGTGTTCTGGCCATTATGGTCTCTTGCCTGGACCAAGGCCATGGCCATCATGCCGGTCTCACCGCTGCCGTCCCTGCCTCTACCATTCTCTACCCGGCGGTGGGTTTTTTCCTTCTTTTTCTTTACCGCGACGAAATAAATCCAACGTAAAACTTGCCGTCTTAACCATTTTTCATCAGGGGCATTCACCGTGCTGTGCCACCATCACCGTTGTCTGTTTGCAAACGTCCTCACCCCCGACTCGCCCCCCTTAAGGACTAAGTCCTGCTCCCCCCCGTCCCAGTTCCTGGTCACCCCTGAGCTGCTCTCTGTCTCTCTGGGGTTGACTGTTCTAGGTGTTTCACGGTAAGCGGGGCCGCGCAGCATTTGCCCTTCCGTGCCTGGCTTCTTTCGCTCAGCGTCACGTTTTCGAGGTGGCAGATATCAGGGCTTTGCTCCTTTTTCTGGCCGAAGAGGATCCCGTTTAAGCGTCTGTGGGTGGAGTTTTAGGTGGTGTTCACTTCCTGCCTGCTGTGAATAGTGCTGCAGTGAACACTTACCACCCAGTGTCTGAACGAACGAACGAACGAATGAATGAAATGAAAGCATTTCTCCTCCCTGAGCCTCCACCTTCTCATCCGTGGGGTGGGGGCAGTAATCGCGGAGCAGGGGGAGGGATTTGGAGCCAGCCCCCCCCCCCCCGGAGAGGTTGCGGCGGCCCCCCGTGTGGGAGGGGCCGCGTCGGGACATCCGTGGAGGGGCCCTGCGGCTGGAGGTGCGGGGCATGATGAATGGATCGCGGAATAGGTCCTAGGATGAGACAGAAAGGACGGGCACGACACTATTTAGCTGAGGAATGACCTCCTGACACTCTTCAAATAAATGCAGGCTTGTTCTAGAGATCGGGAGGCCGCCCCTGCAGTGGTCGCTGCCCCTGAGCTTGTTGGTGTAAGAGGACTGAACAGACTGGCATTGTGTGTGTGTGTGTGTGTGTGTGTGCATGTGTGTGCACGTGTGAGAATCTGTGTGCGTGGGAGTGTGCATGTGGGCATCTGGGTGAGCCTTCGTATGTGTGCGAACGCCTGTCTATATTTGTGGGCATCTGATCGCATCTGTCTTTATGTGTTTCTGTCTTTGTGTGTCTGTGTGTCTGAATGTGTCCTTCTCTATGCCTGTCTGTCTGTGCGTGTCTGTATGTGTGTGTGTGTGTGTGTGTGTGAATGTGAGAAGTGCCTGGATGCATAAAAGGAGCTTGTCTGGGGGGCTCAGTCGGTTGAGCGTCCGACTTCGGCTCAGGTCATGATCTCGCACTTCGTGAGGTCGAGCCCCGAGTCCGGCCCTCTGCTGTCAGCACAGAGCCTGCTTCAGATCCTCTGTCCTCCCCCGTCTCTGCCCCTGTCCCGCTCACGCTCTCTCGCATACCCAAACCCGAACCCTTGGTTGGCAGAAAGCTCTCAGCACCCCTTGGATTGCGACCAGCAGGCAAACGGGGCATTAACCGCACCGGCAGTGACCGGCCACGGTCCGGGCATCTCCGCTAGTCCTGTGGATGTTGTAAAATCTCGTGTCCGCTCCTATGAAGTGGATGCTACCATCATTCGCACTTTGCTTACAGGGGGGCCGAGGCACAGAGAGGGGAAGACACTTGCCCAGCATCACACAGCCAGCTGGTGGCAAGATGAGGGAGTCGGTCGAACCCAGGAGGCTGGACTCTAGAATTCACATTCTTTCTTATTCACACTCAAGATCTTTATTGATCGACGGTAAGAGCTACCATTTGGGAGAATTATTATTATTTTTGCCCCCCCCCCCAATTTCCAAATAGCTCTTGGTTTGGAAGGACAGTTAAAAAAATAACCTTGAACCGGCCCCTAACGTAACACACGACTGCCCCAGGGGCTGCATGGGTGCCCACTGCCCACAGACAGAAGATCCCCCTTTCTGCGGGCACCTGTGGGGCTGGAGCATTCAGGGAAAGGCCCCCCACTCACTACAGTCCAGGCGGCAGCCCTGACGGGGGACCCCAGGCGGGAGCACCAGGTGGGAGGAGTCAAGGTGGCCTTTGGAGAAGGAGGGCCAGTCCTGAGCAGGTGCTTAGGCCGGGTGGGTTTAATCAGGTGGAGGCGGAAGGGAATTTCTACTCACAAGACTGCCTCGCAGAGCCGTCTGAGGACCCAGTTACCTGGGTTACTGGTTAAAGCTGCAGATTCCTGGGCCCGCCTCAGGCCTCCCGAAACAGAATCTCTGAGGGCGGCAGCAGGAATCTGCATTATAACAAAGGCTCTAGGGGGTTCTCACACTCCCTTGTATTTCGGAACCACAGACGTTTGGGGTGCCGAGAAAACCCGGGGGAGGTTACGTAGTGCCAGATCACAGGCGGCCTTAATGTTGTGCTACATTTAGACTTTGTCCTGAGATCCATAGGGAGCCATCAAAGGTGTTTGAGCAAGGGAGGGACCGGGCTTATTTCTCTGGCGGAGCAGGGGAGGCCGGTTGGAAGGAGGGAAGACAGCAGGCAGGGAGAAGTGATATAGGACCAGGGTGCAACTGTTCATGGGAGAAATAGTAGGGCCTGAACTTGCACAGAGAAGTCTAGAGAAGGGGCAGAAAGTCAGTGTGCAGGGCATCTGTGGCATTGGAGAAATTGCCAAAGGTCCTGCCTTATGTGAGGTCAGGGACGGGGGAAGAAATGTCTTCAACTTCCACCACAGCGCCTCTTCCAGGTTCAGATCCATACATTGCATTTCACCAAACCAGAGAGGGCTTCCCGGAGGAGGTGATGCTCCCCCACCCCAGACCTCAGCGAGGGGCCAACCCAGAGAGAAAAGAAAAGGGGTTTAAGGAGAAATGGCCCAGTGTTCAAAGCCACTCCCTCCCGAGGCGCCTCCTGCCTCCAAGGCATTGGGAACTTCTCCACCGAGTTTCAGAGACCCCTCCCGGGTGTGTGTCTTCCGTCAAGACGCGGAGAAAGTTGATTAGTGTGGGCGTCAGCCAGGACTGGCGTTTCTAATTAACACGCAGGCAGGGAGAATGCCTCTTCTTCCAGAGTCTGTATTCAGCTGATTGAATATCAGGGCTCGGGCTAAACTATGAATCGTGTGTCAAAAATAAAGCCTGCGCGCTCCACTTGTTAAAGGAGCAGCGTCCCATTTCCAGCCCTCTGCCTCCCCATCAGCTTTGCCTGCTGCTTAGAGCCGGGTGCGGGGCGGGGGGTGGGGGTGGGAGTGGGGGGTGGGGAGGAGCACTGGGGGCTCTAGGCAGGGATGAGGAAGGCCAGGCGCTCGGGGTGTCGGGGCCACCAGGCTCGGAGTGGGAAACCCCGGAGGAAGGTGGAGAAGAGCCCCAGGTGGGCTTTCGGGGGGCTACGGGGTTCAGGAGGAGAAGGAAAGGAAACGGGCCATAAAAAGAGAAAGGCGGCTTGCTGTGGCTGGGGAGAGAGAGAGGGGCGAGCAAACACAGGTTCATTAATCTGTAGTTCGTCTGCCTTTTCTGTTAGGAGGATGAACTTGATGAGTTAATTAAGTCGCAGTCTGTAAAACCAGTTTATTTGCATAGCAAACTCCTGGGCCAGTGTGCTGTGAGTTGAGTGTGTACGAGCAGACAATTCGGGGGAAATTACAGCCTCATTAATATGCTAATCTGGTTGCAGGCCTGGAACGGAGTTTTGGGTTGGTGGTGCTCCGGGGTGGTGGGTGTTTGGTTGCTTAGCAACCTTTTTCTCCAGGTAACCCTTCTCTGGCTTGCCCTTGATATCCCCCAAAGGATTGCAATGTGGAAGAGGAGGTAAGCGGGGGGAAAGCATTCTGTTGTCACAGAACAGTGAGCAAAATAAAAGGGAAACACACACACACATCCACACACACATCCACATTATGCCGGGTGTCTTTACAAACAGGCTTGGGGAGGGGGCAGGGGACACCACTATGCAAATGCAGTGTGTGGTCTGTGGAAATAGACACAGGGGTAACACCCGCCCACCCACCCCCACACCCACACCCACACACCCACCCACACACACACGCTCATGCAAGCCAGCCAGAAAGCAAACCAGAGCTATACATGGCCACATGGTGGCCATAAAAATATTTGATGTGAAAAAGTAAGAAACGGGGTAAGATGTGTAAAACGGTATCACTTACGTAAATTAAGAACAATACTACAGCCCCTCCACCGTTGAATGGATTCGTAGACTATGGCACATTCACACAGAGGAACACTACTCAGCAATAAAAAGGAATGCACTCCTGATTCAGACCACGGTACAGAGGACTCTCCAAAGCATCTTGTTAGGTAGGAGCCAGACCCGAAAGGCGACATGTCGTGGGGCTCCGTTGATATGAAAGTCAAGAACAAGTAAAACTCATCTCTAAGGGCAGAAGGCTGGGGCTAGGGGAGGTAGAGTTACTCCAAGGAGGCACGAGGGAACTTTCTCTAGGGTGGTGGCAATGTGCTCGTCTTGATGGAAGAGGTTACGTGAATGTACACATTCACCGAAATTTACCAAATTCGATACTTAAAACGGGTGCGTGACTTTAGCTTCAATAAGGTTTATTTAAAAGAGTATTTTATTGTAAATAAGAAAATATAAAACAAAAATAATACTTAAAAATTATTTTAACAGATTTTATTTTTAAGTGACCTCTACACCCCGTGTAGGTCTCGAACTCACAACCCCGAGATCAAGAGTCACATGCTCCACTGACTGAGCCAGCCAGGCACCCAACACTTAAGATTTTTTTTAGGGGCGCCTGGGTGGCTCAGTTGGTTAAGCATCTGACCTCGGCTCAGGTCATCATCTCACGGTTTGTGAGTTCGAGCCCCGCGTCGGGCTCTGTGCCGGCAGCTCGGAGCCTGGAGCTCCCTTCGGATTCTGTGTCTCCCTCTCACTCTGTCCCTCTCTGCTTACACCGTGTCTCTCTGTCTCTCAAAAAGAAATAGGCATTAAAAAAATGTTTTTAAAAGATTTTTTTAGTGACTGTATATGTATATATGCCTCTATGTCTCTATCTGTGTGTGTGTGTATGTATGTGTGTGTGTATGCGTGTACGTATGTATGTATGTGTCTTCTGCTCGTTGGACATAGATAAGCGTAGGTGCCCGCGGTGGGGAGGAAAAGGAAATTGTGAATGGGGATTGTGATAGATTGGATCATTGCTCCCAATTCCCTACTCCGTCATGTTATAAAATTATACTTCTCCACCTTTGCTGTGTCTTCAGTGTGGTGGGGTGAACTCCCCTGCCCCTTGACTTTGAACTTGGCCATGTGACTCGACCAATGGAATGTTAAAGGATGTGATACCAGCACAGGCTTTAAATGTGCATATGGGGTCGACCCTCTCCCCTTGCACTTTCATGATCTGCCTTGATAAGTTCATGCCCTGGGCAGCTGCTGGTCTCCACGGAGCACCGTCATGCCCTTCACGGAGCCTGGAGCCAACCTGACCCAGGAGGGCTTGGCCTGGATCGGCCACACCACAGCCAACCTGCAGACCCACGTGTGTGAAAAAAAAAAATTGTAAATTTGTTGTCGGAAGCCTCTGGGATTCTGAGTTTTTGTTTGTGTTTTTTGGGTTTTTTTTTTTTGTTACGCAGCATTATTGCAGCAGTAGCTGGCTAACACGGGGACAAAGGGAAACATAATAATAAAAAGCAAAAGGGGCGCCTTGCCTGAATAAACGGTGATAATGTACCCTGTGCATTGAGAAGGGTCAACTTGATTTCAGCCCTTGAGGTTAAGAACAAACCAACCCACCCATTCACAGGGCATCGCCTTCCCTTCTTGGCAGAGTGACCAGCCCCAGATTCTGTCTTTCCTCAGCCCAAACTGGGGAAGTCCGACCTTCCTGCTTACAGCCTCGGGTACCTAATCTTATTGTCTCTGGTGCCAGGGGAGGAATTAATTTGCCTATATCTGTCTCATCTCCCACCAGGCCCTACACAGCTCCTCAAATCTACATTCCTTCAACCCTCAGGGCCTTTGCCCAGGCTCTTCCCCTCCTGCTTGATATGCAGTTCCGATCAAGACTCAGACCAAATAGGCACACCCAGGAAATGTTTCTTACGGTGACTCTCCCCATGTGCCACACACTCTGTTCAGTGCTTCATGTACATCACCTCCATTTATCTTGTCCCCACTTTACAGATGGGAAACTGAGGCCAGAGAGGTGAAATAATTTGCCCTTGGTCACACATCTAGGAGCCCATGGAAATCTATGAATCTGCCCTCCCTCCAAGTCGAGGTCCAAAATTAAAGAAGTTTTCTTCTAGATGGCTTCTAGGATTTTCTTTTCTGTTGGGTGTTTCTGCCCTACCAAGATGGCAGCAGGAGTCAGGGAGACCGTTTGGTGATGGAAACCTTAATGCGCTTGAACCTGAGAACATCACCTTGGGGAAGGGCTTTGTCCCTTAAGAAATTATAAATATTTCATTTTCCCCTCTTCCCTCCCGCCTTGTCAGTCCCGAGATGGAGTTATCGACGGGAACCCGGGTGATGGACAGATTGGCGGGGTTCTGTATTGATGAGTTAATAGATTGTTGGCTTTTTTTTTCATTCTCTGAAAAAAAGAAGTCTTGACAGCTGTTTTCACTGTTGTGGGGGTGGGTGGGGGCTGCTGCAGAAGGTGATGGAAAGCGAGGCCTGGGTCGGGCGGGTCGGGGGTGGGGGCGCCCATCAGACAGTCACGTCAGCTCGACCTTCAGCGTTTATCCTGAATCCCATCAGCTCCCGCCCTCTGCATTGCTGCCCCGGGCCGGACACCCCATCATGTGTTGGCCCTCCACTGTTGCAGTCCCCTGCCTGGGCTCCCTCCTTCTCCCTTGCTCCTCTGTTCCTTCTGCACCCAGCAGCCAGAGCTGTCCCAGAGCGCAAGCTAGGTCCTGTCATTCCCCTGCCCCAAACCCTCAGATCACCCCCGTCGTAGCCAAATCCCTAAGTCCTAACTGTGGGCCCCGGTTCCCTCTGTGCCCTCCATCACTCTGTTCCCGCCGCAGCCTCCTTGCTGTTCCTCAAACTCCCCGAGCACGGTCCCATCTTGGCGTGTCTGCACCTGCTGGTCCCTGCCCGGCTCACTCTTCCTGCAGCCGCCTACCTTCAGGTAAAGGTGACCTACACAGCCCTTCCTTTACTGCTCTGCCCAGACCTCCCTGTTTTCCGTCCAGTCTTTACTTTTCTCCATGGCACTTAGCACTTCTCGACTGTTATTCATACAGCTGTTTATTTCTTTGTGGTCCCTTTCTGTCCATAGAATGGAAGCTCCATGAGGGCAGAGACTTTGAAAGACATGTTCGCGGCTGTATTTTTATTAGCTGGGCAGGCGTCAATAAATTACAGCCCACGGACAAAGCCAGCTCGCAGTCTGCTTTTGTAAATAAAGTTTTGTTGGAACACAGCCATGCCCATTCATCTCTGACTGTCAACGGCTGCTTTCGCCCAACAGCTGCAGAGTTCAACAGAGACAGGGGGGGTGCAAAGTCAAAAGTGTTTACTACCTGGCCCTTTGCAGAAACATGTTGCCATCTCCTGACCTGGAACACCACCTGACGCACAGCGAGTGTTCAAAATTTATCTGTGGAATGAATGAATGGATACGAGACCCAACTTTTTTAAGAACCAGACTCTGACAGCAGACTCTTAAGTCACTGGGCATTATCGCCATGTGTAATCCTTGCCCTGGAGGAAACAGATCCCCTAAAGGACTCCCATGTCCTCCAGAACTCTCTCGGTTGCAAGTAACAGGAGATCCAACTTGATCGACTTGATCCAGAAAAGGTAATTTGTTAGCTTATTCACTGAAAAGTTGAAGGTAGACTCCTTCAGGCACAGTTGGGATCTGGGGGCTCATCCTCCTAGGTTCTAGGCCAGAGAAAGGGAGGGTCTCTACTTTTCCTGGGAGCATGATCTTGGATGGGCAGATTCCCTTTCAGAGCCTCAGTTTTCTCATCTGTAAAATGGAGGGACTAACGGACCCTCCCTCATAAGGTGAAATGAGTCGATCCAAGTCAGGTAGGCTGAAGAGAAAATTGTTCCTGGATCCTAATCCCACCGGGACCTTGCAGATGGGATTAAGGATCTTGAGATGGAGAAATTATCCTGGATTATCTAGGTGAGCCCAGTATAATCCTAAGGGTCTTTATAAGAGGGAGGTTGGAGGATCACATTCAGAGAAGGAGACGTGAGAAAGGAAGAGAGAGAGAGAGACAGGAGGGAAAGCAGTTGGCTTTCTACGAGGAGGAGGAGGCTATAAGCCAAGGAAAGCAGGTGGCCTCGAGAAGCTAGAGAAGGTAAAGAACAGATTCTGCCCTAAAACCTCCAGACTAAATGCCACCCAGCCAACACCTTGATTTCGCCCAGGGAGACCCGTGACATATTTCTGACCTACGGAATGAGAAGACAGTCATTTTTTGTGTGTTGTTTTAAACCACAATCTGTTTACAGCGGCCCTAGGAAACTCACATGCCAGGTAAAGCCCTTATTGTGCCTGGCACGTAGTAAGCGTTTGGTCAGCGTGAGCTGCTATAATTAACTGGTTGAATATTACAATTCTTCCCGCTTTTACCATTTGGGCTCCTCGTGGATTTAGGGTAATTCACAGTCCCTGAAACTGCGTGACGTCCGTGGCAGGTGCTAGGCTTGGGGTTGGCTTCCAAGAGGCTTATCGAGGACCCACAGCTGACCCAGATCTGCCCGGGGTCTGAAAGCTACCTCCTGCCTCCCCAGCCAGCGAGCCCTCCTTCCACCAAGCTCTGGTATCTCCGTGCCCTTCCCCGCTGTCCCCTGGAATCCCCTCCCCACTAAGCTATTTTTAAGCCACGCCCCTTCTGGCTCCCTATTGATTTTCAACCTGGTACACCCTGAAAGCGCTTTGTGGCCGGGGCCCAATAAACTCATCAGGTCTTTTGTAACCATCTGTCCCTTTGCTCATTGAGGTCAGCAGCAGGATCCCAGGCTGGTGAACGAATGATCTCTGGCTCCTTCAAGCAAAACCTTTCAGTGTTTCTATTTGCTGATGGTGGAATGTTCTCTCACATCCGTGTGTGTGTGTGGGGGGGGCGGGTGGGGTGGGGGGAGACTGTCCTTCCCCAGCTACTGCTGAAGGCTGGGGGTCTGCTGGCAGGGGCTGCCTGAAAGGGATGCGGTTCCTATATATGTTTATTTCGCGCTTTTGCTCATGTGATGTTTCCTTTGTGCCAAAAGCACTGTTTTCAGCGATACCCACGTATTAACAATTTTCACGGCAACCTTGTGAGATTGGTGTGATTATGCTCTCCGTTTTTCAGACGGGGGAAGGGAGGCACAGAGAGATTAGGTAACTCGCCCAAGGTCACCCGGCGGGTCAGGGTTGGAGCTGGCATCTGAACCCAGGCAGGTTGTGTGTTTAACTATTACCTTCCGTGCCTTGCATTCCATAGTAATACGGATTCTCCTGCCGTCTCCTTCTCTCTCCTTATGTCTACCCTGCCTGGTACTTTCTGCATTTCCATAATCCCCCAGTCTGGGCCCAGCTACCCAGAATGTCCCTGATGCTCTCCAGCCTCCTCCCTATTCCCGTCACCGGCCTTATACAACCTGCCGCCGATGAGCTGGTTTTGCCAATGACCCCAGGAAGCAGGTGCTGCGATCATCGTTTCCTGGCCACAGAGGAGGAAACCGAGGTTCAGAGAGGCCACCGTTTACCCAAGGTCATCCAGCTGGGAAGCGACCAAGGCAGGACTTGAAGGCGGGCATTCTGGCTCTGAAGCCTGGACCTGCTTGGGGGAAGGGGGACGTTTGCCGAGGACCCTCTATCTCAGGATTTTCCCTTCTCAGGAAAAGGTTCGATGGAGCCCAATCACTGGGATTTTCTATTCCTTTGTCTTACAGCTTCTTTCGCATGGTGCAGCCTCACAAGACTGTGCGCGCTATGAGGGCAGGGGTTATACCTCCCCGGCGCCGGGCGCGGTGCCCGGCATTCAGCAGGTGTTCGCAAGCACTGGAACGAATGAGAGAACGTGAATGAAGGGCCACCGCCCAACCCCAGCCAGTACTTCAGCCTTCCTAGGACCGGAAGGTGAACTGATTTGTCAGGAGTCTCGAACCTGTAGCTGAGCTGTTCACACTTCGCGTGTGAGGGACCCCTGCCCAGCTGCTGGCCCTGCAGTGGCGAAATTATTAAAAACCCCATTACAAATTGGATTTTAATCTCTGTAAATGATCCTGCCACTATAGTGTCGCAAGAAGCGAGACCCCCCCCCCCCCTTCCTTCTTTCTTCCCTCCTTCCGGATACAGAGACTTTCTGGTTTTCCCAACTCCCCCCAAGTTAGGGGGTGGGGATTGATGCTTAAAGGGGTCAGCCGGCAGAGCGCCTTCCCCCCTGCCCACCCACCCATCTAGTCAGAGGGAGGAGCCTGGGGCAGGGCTGGAGGCTCCAATGGAGGGAGACAGAGTTGCCCTGTGGCATCACAACAGAGCTTCTAAGTCGGGGTTTCTTAGGCTCCATGCCAGGGCTGTGGAAAGGCACAACTCAGGTGCAGTGTCCCAGTGGGGTGCTGTGTGTAGATCTCTCCAGATCTCTACGGTAGTTCTGCGCACAGAAGCCAAACGGTGGCAGAGGGGGAAACCGAGGCAGCGGGTAATTCTGTATCTTTGCAGAGAGCAAGGAACATTTGGGGATGTCAAGAGAAGCGGCACCAACTCCCCCTTCTGGATCCCTTTTGCCCAAGCTCCTCTCCCCGAAACCCTCGCCCCTGAAGGTGAGATGCCTCCCCTTGCTCCGCCTGCTAAGGATGGGTAGGGAGTCTGCAGCGGTGGGCTGGGGGCAACAGCAGAATGGGTCCTTGGACAGTGGGGACTTTGCACAGGAGAGAAGGCAAGACCTTGGCAGTGAACTCAGGAGGTGCGATCTCAGCTCTCCCCTCTGACCGGCTGGTGAGCTCAGGTTTTTCTCCCACTGGGCCTCAGTTTCCCTGTTTGCAAACAGGGAGGCTGAATAGGTGCCCTGGGAGGTAGAGGGAGGAGAGTTGCAAGTCAGCACCCCCCTCCTGTCTCTGCGGCTGGCGGGCTCTCCCTCCAAGGACAAAGCAGAACTACCTTTTTATATTTCCTGAGGTGCTGGGGGCCCAGGAGCCCCAGGGAGGGCCCCCCCCCCCACCTGGAGCTGGCATGGGGTCTTCCCAAACCACAGAAAGGAGGAACGTCCCTCCTTCACCAGGGACCACCTCGATTTGCATCCCAAAGCCCAGCCCTCCCTGGATGGAGCTGGGCAGGGGTGAAGGGGTTAATAGACCCAACTGGCCCCCTTTCCCCAGAGCCCCTGCCCCCCCCCCTCCAGGTGGGGGTCCCCTGACAAGCCGAATGAGTTAAGAGGGCTCCATCTGGTCTCCAGTGGGCCTTGCCTGCAGGACTTAGAGTGACTGACAGGTCACAACAGGCCTGGCCGAGGGACACAGCGTGGAAGGGGGCAGGCTGTGGGTGGGGGCTGGGCACGGGGACGGCCTTCTTGAGCAGGGTCCAGGCTGGGTTCCAGCAGGGGCAGAGAGCTCCAGAAGCAGACTTTTAGAATTGAGTCTTGGGACATGTTTCTTGAGGGCTTTTGCTCATTCACTCAACAAACGCATAGTGAGCACCTACTACGCTCCAGGTGCCGCGGGAGGCACTGGGACCGCATCGGGGACAACAGAGATGAAAACCCTGACATCCTGGTGGTAGCTGCTGATGGATCTTTCTTACTGCCGCGTCATATTTCATGGTATGACTACGCCCTGTTTGATTTACCTGTTCTACTGTTGATGGGTATTTGTAGAGTTTCCAGTGACGGGCTGTTCGTCCATCCTGGGCCATGTTGTCCTCCTGACCCCCACCGCCAACTTTCCCGAACACAGGGATGGGCCAACCTGCCAGTGGACGGTTATCCGTTGGCCAGAGCGCAAGAATGTCGCCCCTTCGGGCTGGGCGGTCTTCTCCATTTTGCCCACGTCTCCCCCTTCCCCTGTGGCTTCCCAATCTCCAGCATGGCCCACGTGCCTTACCTGCATGGCATCCGAGTGTGCAAGGGGGCTCTGATCCCTGGCCGGGGCAGCTAGCTGGTGTGGGAACCTTCCAGAGCAGTGCCATCCCCCTCACCCCCCACCCCGCCCCAGGGTGCCCAGCTCAGAGCCCAGCCCGTGAAGGCAGGTCCTGGTCAGCGGTGTTGGCCCGCATGGACCTCCCCGAGGCCCATCTCTCCCAACGTGGGTGCCCGGGGAGGAGGATGAGAAGGGGGGTTGGGGTTGAAACAACAGAAAAGTGGGGGGTGGTGATGGTGGGAAGCAGAGCTCCGTAATTATAGAGGAAGAGGCAGTGATAAAATGATAATGGGCGCGTTTTGACCCGGGCTAACCAGTTCCCGAGCTGTGAACTAACTCTGAGGCTTGTGAGGAGGGCAAGGGGCCGCCGCCCGGGCTGCGGCTGAAACGGCGCTTTCACAAACAAGACATAAATTGGATGCAAACATCTAATTAACCTTCTCCCTCAGTTCCCTCTGCAGAGAGGGAGGCGGCCCTCCCAGGGCTCCCAGCCTTCCCTCAGGGGATGGATTTGGGGGATGGGACGAGGAGGGGAGGCCTTAGGGAGGGAGAGGAAGCCAGGCTTTTTTTTTTTTTTTTTTTTGCCAGCTCCCCTCCAGGCAGGGGCTGAGCTAAAACTCCAGCAGGTTGATTTTCTCAGCAGCCTCAGGCTTGATCTGAGATCTGCATTCCGGTTTAATAAGCCCCAACGCGCTGGGCAAGCCCACGTTATTTGCTAGGGCCAGGGATGTGGCCCTCGTGGCCCTCAGGAGAAAAGGAGGCTTTGTTTTCTGGTTTTTCTCTTGGGTTGGGGAGGTGGCAAAGCCTGTTCCCTGCGAGAGTCCCCCAGACCCTGTAGTCCCCAGGACACAGATCCTGGGGGCCATGGGATGCAGCAGGTGTGAGGGTGTGCCTGTGGAGTTACCCAAACCTGGCAGCTGTGTGATGGGGGGGGGGGCGGGGGGAGGGGGCCCTCAGCGCCTCTGCCTGAACTTCATGCATTCACTCAACAAACATTTATTAAGTTCCCACTGTGTGCCAGGCGTTGCTCTAGGCTCGGGGAATATAGCAGTTGATAAAACAGAATACAAAAACCAAAACCCAAACCCAAACCGCTCTGTCTTCCTGGGACTTTGAGGGCTGTGTGGGCGGTAGGCAGGAAGACAGATGAAGAGGGACAAACTGACATCTATGTGTCTTTTGAGATGATGCTGCTCCTCAGATTTGCACTGACTGGTTTTAGCATTCTTTGATGATTCTTGCCTGCATCGATTACTTTTTTTAATGTTTTTATTTACTTTTGAGACAGAGCACGAGCAAGAGAGGGGCAGAGAGAGAGGGAGACACAGAATCTGAAGCAGGCTCCAGCCTCCGAGCTGTCAGCACAGAGCCCGACGCGGGGATGGAACCCGTGAACTGCTAGCTCATGACCTGAGCTGAAGTCGGATGCTCAACTGACCGAGCCACCCAGATGCCCCTTATGATGCTTCCCAAATGCAAATTTTCTAACTCTGGTCTTCCTTCTACACTAATTAGTTGGCTTTCTACCGTAAACAAGAGGATTCCTTACTTATTTGCTTGTTTGTTTATATATATATTTATTTATCCATCCGTTCATTTGTTTATTCATTTATGTATTTACTATGTCAGGATGGACTTAGGACTCTTACTTTATTCACTGGCCAATAATCTTTTACTATCACCTATGTATTTTGATGTTCAAGTTGTCCTAGCTTTGGCCAATGGGAGTCTTTCAAGTGGACTCCTGTGCCCTTTGGACAGGCCCCCATCATTCTTTGGACATTTCCAGGTGTCTCAGACTCACTTTGCCCTTTCTCTGCTCCAGACCTGGAATCAGCCATTTCTTTGAGGAACCCTAGTTCCTTTTAGTGGGGGAATGGGATGTAGAAGCCACAGTCTGGGCTCCAGGTGTGCTCACGGCTACTGGGGTGTCACTTCACGTAGGAGTTCTCAGAACACCTAGCTGGGGGCTTCAGTTTCTCCCCATGTTAGCAGGAAACAATAATCCCTACCTCCTAGATTGATATGAGGATTAAATGAGCCGGTATCTGAAATGTGCTTAGAACCATGCCTGGCCCCTGGCTCGTGCTATACAAATGTTTGTTTAAACAAAAAATACACATAGGGTATTAGATAGATAGGTGCTCCACGGAAAAAGAAACCGTGGGAGGTGTTCCAGGATGATGTAGAATGATCTAGAAAGGCCTCGCTCGGAGAATGACTTTTGAGTAGAGACCTGAAGAGGTGAAAGGGTGATATCTGACGGAATAAGGCAGAAGGAACAGCCAGGGCAAAGGCCCTGAGCACACCTGGGCCTGAAAATAGATGCTTGCTCCCCAGACTCCAGGAAAACCAAGTTTCTAAGTAGAGAGACCGTGTTTTTGGAAGGGAGGGGGGTAATGTGGGGGCAGATCTGAAACCTAGTATCTGGGGAACATAGCTATCATGGATCAAATGCCCACTCTGTGCTGGGGACCAGACCACGCGTTTCCCCTGAATTATCTCCCTCGGTTCCCGCAGCACCCTTAGGAGGGAGGTGAGAAGTTTGGAGGCTTAGGCTGAAGGGCTCACGGGGCCTCGGTGCAGCTAGTAAGTGGGCACCCGGCAGAACTGGAAAGCCTGCCTCCCTGGCCCCAAAGACTTTGCCAGAAGTGGCAAAGAGGCTTGAGCCGCCCTCCCATCTCGGCTCTGGTACTTCCTCCCTGTCAGACCACTGGCTAGGTGGGCCTCAGTTTCCCCGTTTGCCAAGATAGCAGCCCCTCGTGCCCTGCGTGGTGTCGGTTGGACTCAAACCACGCTGGGAGGCGAGGTGGGGGGGTGCAGGGGAGGGAGGGGGAGGTGGGGGGGTGGGCCTCCCCCTCGGAGAGGCGGCCGGCTTCTTCTCCGCATGGCTTCCCTGCAGCTGCCCCTCCCCCACGGCCCTTCCGACGGCGCCCCCCTTCCTCTCTTTCACCCCATCTTCCCCAGGGGCAGCCAGCCAGCAAAAAGAGTCCCTCAGCAGCAATGATGAAGACGGATGTGTGATTGATTCAGCCCCCCTCCCCTCTGCCCTTCTGGTAGAAAATTAAAAGACCATTTGTTAAGGGGCGAAAGTCCTCAGGTGCATCCTGAGGCCGGACAATTTGTCTCTGTGAAAAGGACGCTATTATGAGAGGCTGGATGCAGGCGGAGGGCGGGCCGGAGGGGCGGCTGGGGAGGGGGAGGCCCCGAGGAGGGAGGGGGCTCGGGCCGGGCAGGGGGGAGGCCGAGACAATGGGGGGAAAAATAATAAATACATCGGAGCGTGCCAGCCGCGGGGCTCCCGGCTGGAGAGGAGTGGGGGGCGGGAGCGGCTGGGGATGCGCGAGCTCATGTGCGCGGGCCTCCGAAGCCAATTCCTTTTTCATGACCCTTGTCCGGGACCAGAAGGGTGTCACCCGGGAGCTCTGCCGCCCTCCATTAAGGAGGGTTTGTAAATGACCCTCTTTAAGGAGCCAGTTTCTCTTTATAGACCTGGTGCAGAGAGGGGAAGGCGGAGGGGGGCCTTGAGTGAGCCCCTTCCGCCCTCTTGGGGGTCATTAAGTGATTAGAAAGAAGGGGCCGGTTCTCCAGCCGCCATTCACATAGGGGATGCATTTATCACCGGGCGCTATTATTTATTGTTTTTTAAAAGGTTGCATTAGGCTCCCCCTGCTGTCTCCTGGCTCCCTTTGTGTGGTCGACTTCCTTCTGGGGGCGGCCTCCTCAAGGGTCCCAATGGCAAGGTGCCCCGTTCCCCTAGCGCCCACCCTGAGTCGGCTCCCCACCCTCTCCAGGCCTTGCTGTCCCCCCCCCCCCCCCCCGCGCCCGCTGCGCCCTCTCCTGTGGCCCGCTGCCTTCCCGGTGGCCCCTGGCTGCCCCACCTCAGCCTCGGAGCGGCCGGAAGGCAGATGTCCCCGTGAGGACCCCGCCACACCCGCCTGGTCCCAGGCCCCTTCTCGTTACAAGATATCTGTGAACTTCCTCATGGTCTACACTAGCCTTTGAGTTTCTTGAGGGCAGTGTCTGCGGCCTGTCCATGGCTCTGCCCCCACTTCCCTGCGCAGTGCCGGGCCCACAAGCACCGTGTTTGCAAGCACCCCTCAGGAGATCTCATTTGCTTCTCCTGCGAATCTGGAAAACATTTGCCCTGATGGATGGATGGGGGAAACTGAGGCTCAGAGATGTTGCAGACTGGCACAGATTGCTGGGGGCAGGGCTAGGATTTGAAGCTGGGTCTTAACACGAGGAGGAAAAGGCGTCTGAAGGAAGGAAGGTCTGTCCAGCCCTCTGACTCTAGGAAGCTCTCTGATTTGGGGGAAAAGTAATCTGCACCCAGCCAGGCCCAGAGGCAAGCTCTTTCCAGCTCCCGGGCTTTGGTTCAGGCCGATCGCTTTGACTGGTGAGCTCTCCCCTCTCTCTTTGTGCAGCCTGCGTTTCCCCACATGGCCTGCGTCCCCCACTCGGGTGCCTGAAGGTCACCAACCTTCGAACCCCGCTCAGACCAATCCACGCGGCTTCTCTCCGGGTGACTCCGGGCTTGGGTATTTTTCAAGTCCCGTCAGGTGATTCTGAAGCCCTGGGAGGGTTGAGAAGCTCTAAGCTCGCCGGTTGTGGCTCTTATGTCTAATCAGAGCCCAAAGGCCACCTCCTGCCAGCCCGGGCAGAGTAAGGTGGCCTCGTATTGTCTCACAGCCTGTTCAGGCCCCTCCCCTCACGGCTTTGTGATCACAGGCTCGTTCCAAGGAGCATCTGACTTCCACGCACCTTCGATGCTGGCCGATCTGTTCGGTGCTCGGCTGTGTGCTCAGTGGCCGGCACATCACAGAGAAGGTGTTCGTGAAGATTTTGTGGACTGAAGGAATAAACCCGGAGGGAATGCATGGCTTTGAAAAGCAGGTTTGGAAAAGAATCTACACGGACCTTTTATGTGTTTCACTGATGTGCCCTTTCACTGTCCAGAGATGGGCCATGGGTGGGGTAATGACATAGATGCCCGCTGCCCCCTCCTGACCTCCCCGCCTCCCGCCGCCACTCACCCCTCCTCTCCCCGCATCTGCCCTGCCTCCCCATCTCTCTGGTCTGTCCCCGTCATCACTGACACCCCCAGGCTTTTGCCCCAGCCGCTCCTCTCTCCAGAACGTCCCCTCCAGCTCTCTCTGCCGGGGCGCGGGGCTGGTGCCACCACCCAGTGCCCAGTAAAGAACCTTCCACGCAGTAGGCATTCAGTGCCTTTCAGCTGAATAAATAAATAGGACTTGGATCTGAGTCTTGGCGGGGGGGGATGGGTGGGGCACGTGCAGTTTGATAAAGCGGAGTCAGTATTAGAGTGTAATTTTATGTTTGGAAAGCAAAGGAGAAAAACCGAAGTGGCGAGTGGAAAACCTGAAGTCCCGGGCACAGGAGTCCGGCCGCACCGGTTTGCCAGCTCTCGCCTTATTCCGGGCAAGTTATGGCTTCTCATCATAGAACTGTGGTACCTGCCCTATAGGACTGTTATAATGATGTAATACTACAGACAGTACAGGTACTGCTTAATAATAGTATGTGTATATTGTATATAATACATTACAATTACTAGATTATCGTCGCTAAATGGCTTAGTGTTTATTTTTTTACTTTCAATGTTTATTTTTGAGGGGGGGAGGGGCAGAGAGAAAGGGAGGCAGAGGATACAGCACGGAGCCTGACGCGGGGCTCGAACTCGTGAACCGTGAGATCATGACCTGAGCCGAAGTCGGAGGCTCAACCGACTGAGCCACCCAGGCGCCCTCGATTAATATTTATAAAGCTCTTGGAATAGTGCTGGGGACACATAGGAGTGCTCAATAAATACTATCTATCTATCTATCTATCTATCTATCTATCTATATGGTATAACCTAAGGCTCAGTGTTATCTTCTGAGCTCCCAGGAAGGACTTCTGCCTTTTAAAAGTTTATTTATTTATTTTGAGAGAGAGAGAGAGAGAGAGAGAGAGCGAGCATGTGTGCATCTGAGCTAGGGAGGGGCAGAAAGAGAGAATCCTGACCAGGCTCCACACTGTCAGTGCAGAGCCCCACATGGGGCTCGATCTCACGAACCATGAGCTATTAAGTTGAGCTGAGATCTAGAGTCAGATGCTTAACCCAATGAGCCACCCAGGTGCCCCAGGACTTCTGCCTTTGATGGCTCAATGATTCTCACACTTGACACGGGGCAGGGGTGTCCTAGGGTGGGAGGAGAAGGGAACCAGATCCTGATTTCTCTCTGTGGAGGATTTTAGGTTTGTCAAAAGGGCTCTGGATGAAAAAGGACTTCATCACAGCACCTCCTGGAGGACCTGCGCTCTATCCCACGCCTGGCTGCTCCTCTGACCTCCTGGCCAGCCCTGGGGGTCAAGGGCACACTGGAGCGTGATGAAATGGCCACCATCCTCAGAGAAAATGAGCAAAGGCAGGATGAAGGAGGGAGCCTTGCACAAAGTCAACTCTATTGAATACAAAGCATTGTCCTTTATTCTGAGATTATGTCCTTCCTCCTTTCTCCTTGTTTTCTGGTGCTGAAATGTCCTCTCTATTATAAAAGTATGATGATGGGGATCCAGTAGGTTTTTTTTTTTTTCTTTTTGGGCATTTGCAGTCTTGGTGAGACGAAAGCTTGACAACCTCATATAATGGTCCCCCATTTTTGAGGTCAGGATGGGAGAGAATTTACTAGTCGGTAAAATCTAAGGGAATCAATGACAGCCTGATTCATTTCTTTAGCCTGGTGCATGTTGCCACACAGAGCCAGGGTGCAAACCCAGGAACCAGGTCATGTCGCAACACTACCTAAAGCTCTCCTATCCCTTTCAAGCCAATTTATGACGCTGGCCTCAGTCATTCTTCAGACCCACCAAGTGCACCCTACCTCAGGGCCTTTGCACTGGCTGTCCCTTCTGCCTGGGATGCCCTTCCTGCACCACGCTGCAGGGCTGCTCCCTTTACCTCACTCAGGATTCGGCTTAAACACCTCAGAGAGGGGCGCCTGGGTGGCGCAGTCGGTTAAGCGTCCGACTTCAGCCAGGTCACGATCTCGCGGTCCGTGAGTTCGAGCCCCGCGTCAGGCTCTGGGCTGATGGCTCAGAGCCTGGAGCCTGTTTCCGATTCTGTGTCTCCCTCTCTCTCTGCCCCTCCCCAATTCATGCTCTGTCTCTCTCTGTCCCAAAAATAAATAAACGTTGAAAAAAAAAATTAAAAAAAAAAAAAATCTCAGAGAGGCTTCTGTTGACCTCCCGATCGAAAATAGCCCTTCCCCCATCTTCCTGATGACTTTTGATTACATCATCTGGTTTGTCCTCCCCCCCACCCCCCCCACACTTGAAATCACCTGAAATTATTTAAGGTGGTTGTTTACTCTCTTGCTGTCTGTCTCCCATGTCAGCTGCCTGTCTCGTTCACTGTGTTTTGTTGGGCTTCTGAGCCCCTAAAGCTCACAGCATTGGGAACGGTATATAGCAGGTGCTCAAAGCATTGTCTATGGATTGATTGCAGCCAGATGTGACAGGGAAGTCCCGAGGTTGGCTTGACCACGGATCCCTCTAAAACTATTCCAGACTGGGGGCAGAAAGGAGCAAGGTGGTGTGCCCAACCTAAATGCACCCTAGACCTTGTGCATTGCCAGGCACAGACAGTCACCTCTTCACTGCCAGCCCCCCGTGGGGCATATTGGGCTGATATTTTCTTTTAAAAAATTTTTAAAATTTGTTTTTGAGACAGAGCATGAGCAGGGGAGGAGCAGAGAGAGAGGGAGACACAGAATCCGAAGCAGGATCCAGGTTCTGAGCCATCAGCACAGAGCCCGACGCGGGGCTCGAACTCTCGGACTGTGAGATCGTGACCTGAGCCGAAGTCGGACGCTCAACCGACTGAGCCCCCCAGGCGCCCCTTAGTGGGCTGCTCCTTTGCTCTCAGATCTATTTCCTGCTCTTGCTCTGCCGCTGGAGGGCTGGCACCTACCGGCTGCATTTCTAGGCTCCTGGCCAGTTGAGTTTGGCAGTGGGAGACACCATCAGGGCAGTGGAAGGCGGGAGGGAGGGAGAAGCTAGGGTATTTCCCCTGCCGTCTCTTCTGCGGGTGGCTTCTGCGGTATCCCCTCCGTGGCTCTAGCTCCTTCTGGAGAGCCCCTGACTGTGGTTCTGGTTTCTTCTGAGGACCTCCAGTGCCTGGCTCTGGTGATACCGCCTTCTTCCTCTGTCCCTCCCGACTAGGGTGGAGGCGGCTCCCACCTCTTGCTAACCTCCGGTGCCTCCATCCTCTCCCCTGTGGGATATCAGCTTCCTCAGCACTGGAATCACCAGGTCCTTGCATGATTCCTGCCCTTGTGAACACTTCACGTGGCTTCTGATGTCCTCCCTGGACCCTGACGGATGCGCACCGCTGCTGTGGGGGCTCCAGGGGAGGGGCACCTCCCACACGTGCTGGGAGCCTGGAGTGGCTCCCCAGGGGAACTCGTACCCCAGCCGAGGGCTGCCGAACCTGTGCCAGCCTTCCTCGACCTTGGCCCCGTGGCTACTTTGTTTGGGGGCTGTCCTGTGCAGTGTGGTGTGTTTGGCATCCTTGGCCTCTGCCCACTGGATATACCAGTACCCCTAACACTTTAGCCGTGTCATCTACATGACCAAAAAAAGGGCATTTTTAAAGCGTATCAATAACCAAGCCCCGCCCTCCCCCGATTGATTCAGAATCTCTGGGGAGGAGCCCTGGGCACTGGGTGGCAGGGCTGGAGGGGGTTTAAAATTCCCAGGTGATGGGGCGCCTGGATGGCTCAGTTGGTTAGGCATCCGACTTGGGCTCAGGTCACGATCTCACAGTTGGGGGGTTCGAGCCCCGCACCGGGCTCTGTGCTGACAGCTCAGAGCCCGGAGGCTGCTTCAGATTCTGTGTCTCCCTCTCTCTCTCTGCCCCTCCCCTGCTCGCACTCTGTCTCTCTCTGTCTCTCAGAAATAAATAAAAATGTTAAAAAAAATTAAAAAAAAAGATTCCCCGGTGGTTCTGATGCACCGGCAAGGTTGAGAGGCACCGGGCTAGTCCCATGAGATGCCATTTCTACCTCGATGGTTTCCTGCCTCATAGAGAAGGAAACTGAAGCTCAGCTCGAGTGGTGCTTGCAGTGAAAGTCTCCCACCAAGTGACAGGAGCCACACGGACCAGGGATGGCCGAGGCGCCTTTGTTGAACCAAATACCAAATCTAAAGGAAAAAAGAAATGCATGCCTTCCCAACAGACACATGCGTAAACACACATCAAAGGAAACAGCAACCATCACTTTGCAGGCAGTACACTGGCCCTTTCTTAATACGATGACAGGGACCCCGGGGGGAGGGGGGAGCTTCCCCCCCCCCCCGGGCAATGTCTCCATTTCCTCCAACCCATTTCATGCTCTGGAATAGCATCTGTGTCCTGCTTTCTCTCCTGGGACGATCGCTGAGCGCCAGTGGACTGGAGGTATCGCCAGCCCACACAGCTGCGACACTGATGGCGCGGGGGGTCCCCACCTCCCCAGGTCTTGTCATCAGACAGACAGATACCTCTGAGCGGGGACTCCTGCTCAGCCCTTCCTCCCTGGGGGCTTGAAGCAAGCCTTCTTAGTGGAGTTGGAGGTTTTCTGGCTTTGAGTCAAATGCTAACTGTTTCTTTGCAATGGGCGTGTTCATCTTCTCAAGGCGCAGAAGTTCTGTCCCATTCACGTCAATCAGGTAAGAAGGTTTCGTTAAGTGATTTCTCTTCACTCCCCTCTTCTGAAAGTCTTCCTGGGCCACGTTTGGCTCCTGGGCAGGCCACCTGTTTTTGTAAATAAAGTTTTATTGGCACCCGGCCACGCCCATTTGTTTACACACTGCCCGTGACTGCTTTTCAGCGATGAGAGCAGAGCTGAGCGGTTGCAATCGAGACCACCTGTTTCTTTGCTGCAAAAGCTGTACGGACTGCTGTTTTAAGATGACGACTCGGGGTGCAGGGGAGGGCTTTGCTTGGGAATCCCGGGTACTGGTCCCAGGCCCATCAGTTCACTGGGAAGACTTGGGCGAGTCGTGCTTACTCTGTGAGCCCCCGTTTGCCTGCCTGTGAGCGGAGAGGACTGGCTCTCGTTGGTTCCGGCTCCAAATTGCGTCCCAGGTCAGATATGTCTCTCCATCCCACGGCTGCTGCCTGGGCCTCCCTGCTCCCACCTCTGGGCCCTACAGTCCTCCCCACCGCCCCCCACCCTTCCAGAGGGATTTCTGTACATTATCAACCAGATGACACGACTCCCAGCTCAAACCCTCCACGTCCTACCTGCTCCCCATGGCTTCCAAGGGCCTGCCTGGTTGACTTCCTGCTGCCTCCCAGTCCTTACCTCCTACCAAGCCCCTTTGCTCGCTACGAGCCAGCCATACTGGTCCTTGGGCTGCCACTCAAACCCATAGGCTTCGTCCCACCCCAGGGCTTTTGCATCTGTGGTTCCCTCTGCCTGGATTGGTCTTCTCCCATTCGCTTGTGTCCTCAATTCATTCAAGCCTCTGCTCGAATGTTGCCTGCTCCCGGGGCGCCTGGGTGGCTCGGTTGGTTGAGTGTCCAGCTTTGGCTTACGCCATGATCTCGCGGTCCGTGGACTTGAGCTCCACGTCAAGCTCTGTGCTGACAGATCGGAGCCTGGAGCCTGCCTCGGACCCTGCTCACACTCTGTCTCTCCTGCTGCGTATCCTTGGTGACCCCTCCACACCTCCCCTCCAAAGCGAGCAGGTCTGGAGGATTTTCAGGTCCTCTGCCTTCCTCTCTCCCTGGATCTCTGCTTCCCAGAGGCACGGCTGGAGGGGTTCCCATCCCTGCTTCTCTCCATCTCGCCTCCTCCTCTCCCTGTCAGGTGTTTTGCTCATCTTGGGCCCTAATTGAGATGGCAAATTCCAGGGACAGGGCTCGCGGCCAACTCTGCCAGCCTCCCCTGCCAGGAGCAGGGGGAAGAAAACAAAACCCCAGCAACGTGGCGAGCGAACCCCTCTCCATCCAACAGGACAGGAGCCTCCCGCCTGGCCCAGTTGGTCCATCCCGCGGAAGCGGGAGCCCAGGTTGGCCGAAAGCTCGAGTCCCAGCCTTCTCTCCGCTCCCAGCCAAGAAGCACCTGACGCCCCTCCGCCACCCCACTGCCGCTGTGCCAAGCTAAGGGGGCAGTTTCCTGCTAAATGGAGACCAGGTGGTTCCTAAGGCAATTAAAAGCCCCTGTGCTGGCAGTGGGCATTGATGTGTGGGAGTGCTTGCCTCCCGGTCCTCTCTTCCCTGGCTTTATTTGTTTGCTTTGGATTAGAAAGGCTTGTGCAAAACCGAGCCCTCGTTTCCGTCCTATTTCCACTGCCCCCAGGCCGGGAAAAGACCTGGTGTTTGCAGACGCCATCCCTCGCACACTTGAGAGGGTCCCTACCCCCAAGCAGCTCATCCATAAAATGGGGGACCAATTCCTGCTTTTTTGCGATCGTCATGGACACATTTCACAAAGGTGACTTCTTAAGGCACTTGTATTTGAGTTACTTATGCAACAGGGATCTGGGGGTGGGCTATTCTGGGGGGGGGAGGGGAGCAGCGGAGGCTGAGATGACCCTGCATCTGAAGTAGGAGTGTCCACGCTGTGTCTGAGGCTTGGGGGATGTGGCCCCAACCCGCGGATTTTATGGCGAGAGATCTCCAGTCTTGCATTTGGGAAGAAATGAAGGATCGCAGAGGGTAGAATTTTTCTCAAGACTCAAGGGCAATTTGCTTCGATGGCTCACTTCGAAGTGTTGGCCTGGGGGCAGGACCTATGGCCACTGACCCTAAGTTCTGTGCGCTAGGTGGTCTCCTCCTCACGGGTGAGACAAACCCTCAGCCATCAGAGCTTCCGCTATGTATTCGAGGTAATATATTTGAACCTCCTGAGAACTAGTTTACTGCCCAACACCCTTCTCCCTCCCTCCCTCCCCTCCCTCCCTCCCTCCCTTCCTTCCATGTGTCTATCCTTCTATCTGCACATTTTCTTTTATTCTTTTTTTAATTAACCATTCATCCAAATACCTATCATCCATCCATCCATCCAGCCAACCAGCCAATCAATTCACTTCAGTCATTCATCCATTGATTCCTTCCACAAACATCCAGCTACCCACATTCCAGGCTCCGTCGAAGGAACAGAGGGTAAGTCAGAGATGAGTTCAACAAGGCACACAGGAGGTGCTCAATAAATGTTGTTAGTGGATTTCCTATGAGGGTCCCAAAGCCCCCGATGAACATGACTGGCCTCGCGCGGGTTTCCGGAGGCAATCGGGCGATAAACTGCACGGATTCCCTCCAAGGTACCTGGATGGGGGAGTGTGGGGACGGCAGAGGCGAGAAAGCGAACAAATACGTCAGTGCTCGTTTCCCCGCTGTTTATCCTGCTCCCTGGTGACTTCCCTTCTCTCCCACAGATCCTGGGAAACTGACAAACCACCAGCCCTCGCTTCCTCCTTATTACCCAGTTGGAGCTTTAACCAGCCAGCGACCCAAATCGTACTCTCTTCTTGCCAACCACGAGCTGGTTAAAGGAAACGTGCAGGGTTCATGATTTCAGTGGCCACAGGACGATCTGCTCCAGCGGGTGGAAAAAGACAGCGAGAAAGCCTGCATCAGTGGCTTTTGGTTCTTGGCCTCAGCAGCGGGCTGGGCGCACTCATCCCAAGACCTGGAGGTACCAAGCAACCAAAAGTCAGGGCCGGAGTGTCCCTAGAATGACATGGCCCACTGGGTGGGGTGGGAGGTCAGCCCTGCGGCTCCAGAAGATGGTTTTCATGACTGTGTATGCAGGACTCCACCTGCCCCTGAATCTGATGGGGAGAAAGTTATTCCTTTTTGCATCTTCTTTCAATTCCACGCCTGTAAAAGTCTCAGCGAGGTACTACTTGGTCTGTAACATCACTCGAGTGCCAATGAGTACCTGGCCAGTCTCCCTTTCGCACAAGAGAGAGCAGGCTCAGGCATGAATCCTTCAGCAGACCACAGGGACCGGCTAGACTCTCATAGCAAATGTCTTCTTTCTGTGGTGTTTATTTTTCCAGTCAACTTCTCATTATGACACGTGAGTGATTTCCCATTTGAGATCAGGATGCAAAGTTTTCTTCCCAAATAAATTTGAGCAAAAGCAGACCGTACTCGACGAATCGTGTTGGGCGTGCCACACAAGATGGACGCTTGCGGCATGGCGGCTTTTGTGAACGACTCAAGTACGAGAGGTTCTCCAACCTCATAAACGGAAAGAGTAAAAGCTAAGACATCTTCAGCAGCCGCGACGTATGGGGTACGCTTCTGAGGTCTTAGACACCTGAAACAGAAGCTCTCCTGACAACCCTATGAGGCGAGTAAAATCATCAACCCCATTTAACAGATGAGGAAACTGAGCCTCAGAGCGGTTAAGCAGCTTGCCCCAAATCTCACAGCTAGCAATCGGCTGAGGCAGGACTTGAACCCAGAGACTTTGGCGTTTAGGAGAGGTGTGCACGACCTCTATCTAGGCTTTAACTCCAGAAGAGGCAGGAAAGACATAATATGCGTTCTATATACTCCCTGCCCCATCTTCCCTAATTGGTTTGATCCAGAGTCTTGGCAATTCGGAAAACAAAATAGCCCATGAAGCTGTTGAACCCTGGCCTGACTGTCCAGCGAGATCCCATTTCGTCCCGCTGTGGGATTTTCGTATCCACCGACCCGAACTGTGGGGCCTTCTCTTCCACCTCGGCTGTTCCCTTTTGCCAACCCCTAGGCCGGACACACTCTCACCCAGGCCCCCTAAGCCTGCAAACCCTGCTCCCCGGCCAGCCTGCCCTCTGCCCCGGCCCCCCGGGAGCGGGGTGCCTGGGACGCTGGGCCAGGCCTGGGCCGCCCCGCTGCCCTTCTGCACTTCAGACCTGCCTCTTTGTCTCTCTACCCTTGGGACAAATGTCTCATTCCCCAGGGTGTCAAGGGGAAAATTAATCACCCGGGGGAGATCAGTCAGCCTGCTGACTTGGCAGGGGAAGACAAAGAGGAATAGGGTGTCTCGCAGATTGGTTGGGTCCCCCATTAAGAGGTGGAAAAATGCTTGCTTTGCGATTACAAATGGGCAACATTCGGGTTGGCGATTCCCGTCCCCGTCACCTCGGGAAATTGCTGTTAATGCGCTTCTGGAGAAGGTGGCTGTCTCCTCTCCTGGTCGCTAAGGCGCTGTCCTCCTGCAGGTGAAATCCTGGCCCCTCCGCCCGCCTTCAGGCCCGGCGCCCGCTTTCTCTCCAGCAGGACATCTGCCCTCTCGGCCTGGCCCTGCCACTCCAGAAGCAGGGCTCCAGTCAACTCTGGCGTCATACCCCTGGCGTCTATAAAATCCCTTCCTGACCCACTGTATGGGAGGTGCCATAGCGTCGGGGTTTTCAGGAACACGGCCTCCTATCGCGTCAAGAGCAGCCCAAGCAACCCAGGCAAGTTGCTGGATTTTTCTGCATCGCAGTGTGAAGGGGCTGACGGTAGTCCCCACTTGCGCCCGTCTTGGGCCTCCTGCCCGTCAGATCCCCTTCCTGTCTCCCCCCTCCCCCACCCCAGCTCTGTTCTAAGCCTGGGCTCCTCTGTGTCAGCTGGGTTCCACCAACGGGAGTCGGGAGGCAGGGAGAAGCCAGGGTATTTCTTCCTCTCTCTCCCCGCCTTGGAGAGCTTCCGGGGTTAACAGCCTCCTGTCCTCCTTGGAGGGTCCCCAGCTGTGATTCCAGCTTCCATCGGAAGATTCCATCCGAGGACTCCCGGCCAGGGCTTCTGGGCTCCAGAAACATCGCTTCATCCCTCTGCCCCTCCAGCCAGCCTGGAGGTGGAAGTGATGCCTTTAACCAACTCCTGGCCTCAGCAGGTAAGCAAACCGAGGCTCAGAGAGGCTCAGGGACCCGCCAGCTCACACAGCTTATGTGGGACAGAGACTGAATTTGAACCCTGACTCGTGTCCTTAAACTCGCTTCGAGGCTGTACTACAACTCACGGAGACTTTTAGGGGCATTTAGGGTTAGCCCCAGGTTACAGATGAGGGAGCTCAGATCTGGCAAGGGTTAGGAACCCGTATGTGCTGGAACCGGCACCAGATTGGGGGTTCCCCGACTCCCCACCGCACCGTTCCCCTACTTGGGCTTACCTTTGCTCTGCCGAAGTGTGCCTCTTCCTTCTTCCGAGATCCGGTCGAAGCCTCCTCCTCCAGGATGCCTTCCCTGGTCCACAGTGGCCAACTGTGTGCCTCCCTTCTGACATTGTTTTCAGGCTTCTGCGTTTGCAAGGAGGCTCATGTCTTTGGGTTGCTTGTAGGAGCGTCTTGGGACTGTCTCCTTCAGCCTTTCTCTTGAACGTCTGGCCCTCCATATTCAGCTTCGACGTTCAAATCGCTGTGTTCCCTCTGAGCCAAATCTTGGTGGGCCCCCTTTTAAGTCTGGCCCGCGTCAGACCTCTCTGATCAGCTCTCAAAGCCCCATCAGCAACGGAGTGTCTGGAACCAGATGCCCGGAACAAGGGTGGGGCTGAGTCTCCAGGGTCACCAGCCACGAGCTGTGTGACTGCAGGCAAGTAGTGCACTTCTCTGTGCCTCCATCACTTCTTCAGGAATAACAGTGCCCCCTCCCAGGGTTGTTGTGAGGGGCAAATGAGTTGGCACAGGTGAAATGCTCCCTCAGGGCTGTGGGGCTGGTGTGACCCAGTAGAGCCCCATGCGTCTGTCCTGTGTCCGGGGACCCAGAGCCCCCTTCTTGCTAGGCTAGGGTCAGCAGGGTCTGACCTTCGTCATGGTCCCACTTGGCCTGAGTACACAGCCGACACTGGAGGCGTGAACCCTAGACTCCAAGCCCTGACGCTCTGGCTCTCGTTCTCGCTCTGCGCCCGGGCTGTGTGACCTTGGACGAGCCACTGCTCACCTGTGGGTCTCAGTAACCTCAGCTTCAAGTTGGGCTGTCTAATCTCTGTCCTCCTCTGCCTCGGAGGGCTGTGGAGACAATGAGATGAGACGACGACTTCTAGGGACTGTTGCCGTGAGCTGAAACCACACATCATGCAGAATAGCCACGAGTTGGGGCGCCTGGGTGGCTCAGTCGGTTAAGCTTCCGACTTCGGCTCAGGTCATGATCTCATGGTCTGTGAGTTCGAGCCCTGCGTCGGGCTCTGTGCTGACAGCTCAGAGCCTGGAGCCTGTTTCAGATTCTGTGTCTCCCTCTCTCTGACCCTCCCCCGTTCATGCTCTGTCTCTCTCTGTCTCAAAAATAAATAAACGTTAAAAAAAAAATTTTTTTAAAAATAAAAAAAAATAAAAAAGAACAGCCACGAGTTGCAATGGGAATAGCTAACCCATTAGACAGACTGGCAAACCGAGGCTCAGGACGGCCAAGAACTTTTGCGGGGTTGGATGTCTAGTCACCACCGTGTGCCTGTTAAGTCGTGTCACTGCCTCCGTCAGTCCTGCCCCCCCTTGCCTCTCTCTCCATCTCTCTGTCGCGCACTCTTTCTTTTTTTCAGGTGTGAAAAGTCAAAAGCAGACGGTCAGTGCTCTCAAGGAGCTCACGTTCTGTGTTCTCTTTTCCTTTTCTCCTCAATCCAGTTCTGGGAAACCCTCTCGAAGAATGTAAAGGATCCACTTGGTTCCAAATCTCCTTGAGCTGCTCTGTCTCGTAGGGTGTGGCTATTTAATTTTAAATTAATTAAAGTTAAGTAAAATTCGGAGTTCAGTTCCTTAGCTGCAGGAGGCACATTATAAGTGCTCAGAAGCCACCTTGTGCCTGCGGGGTCCCTCCCCCCCGCGCCCCGTCGGGACAGCAGAGATATAGAGCGTTTCGTCATCACGGACGGCTCATTGATAACGCTGAGGTTTCGGGGTGGAAGATTCTCTGCCGTTCGGTCAGCATCCCTGGCCTCTATCCACTGGATGCCAGGAGCACTCCTCCCTGGTTGTGACAACCAGAAACGTCTCCTGACACTGCCACATGTCCCCCGGGGGCGGGGGTGTCAAAACTGCCCCTTGTTGGGAACCCTCGGTCCAGGTGATTAAAATAACACCCCTCTCTTGCCCGGAGCTGAGGGGCACGGGCATATCGATGCTGCGGTTTTGACCCAAAGAACTCTCCTGTTGCGATGGCGGTGGCCACGTGCATCCGGGCCTCGGCGCCACCTCTGTTCAAAGCCCCGCTCGCCACCTTCCTGCTGGGTTACTTTAGGTAAGTCAGTTTACCTCTCTGGGCCTCTGTTCTCAGCTGCGGGATGAGGGGTAGTGGTAACAGCTCCTGCTCCACAAGGCGGTGGTGAAAAGGAAAGCGGGTAGCGCGTTTCGAGTGTTTGGAACACAGCGGCACCCGGGGAGACGTGGCTTCCCCCTTCCCGGAGCAAGGGCTTCTCCCGCAGACCGGAAATCCGGTGCTGGGCTCCCAGGAGGCAGGGGAGGGAGAGATTGCTCTCTGGGAGGCCCCCGGAACCGGACACACTCTATCCCTAAGCTCTGGGGACCTCGCCCTCGGATTGGGTCCGGCCGGATGGGGATGGGCCACGGGGGCATCGCTGTAGGGACGCGAGGAAGGGGGGCGGTGGGAGGCGGGAGGTGGGAGGCGGGGGGCGGGGGGCGGGGGCGGGGGGGGGGGCCCATCCATCTAGAAACATCCATCAATGCAGAGGAAGAGGCCAGGCAGCTCAATACAGGAGGGGTTTGCGGGCCAGGAGTGAGGAAAATTGACGCCTGCGGGAGACAAAAGAGAGCTGGGAGAGTGGCCCCCAGGCCGGCTCCCTCCACAGGTGATAAGATTGATGGGCAGACCAAGGAGGCAGGCTGAGTGATAGATAATTTCAAATCGGCGGTAAACACGGCTGTGGGGACGCGTAGCTTTTCTAACAAGCGTGACACCGGTGTGGAGGGGAGATGAGGTGACTGATTAGGAAACAAGACAGCCAGAGACCCTTCTGAGAGGCAGCTGGGCTCGGTGGGGCCGCCTCGCGAGGGAGGCACGCGGGAAGGAAGCCCGAGGTGGACGGAGGTGCGTGTGCGCGTGCGCGCGCGGGGCCCTGCGACTGGGGCATCTGGCCTTGGCTGTTTTCGTTTGTTCGCTCAGCCAACATTGACCGGCCACTTAGTACGCGCCGCGCGAGCCAGCCAGGCACAGTCCCTGCCCCCACCGGGCTTCTACTCGTGGGTGGGAGGCAGTGAGCTACGAAATGAACGAACGGGGACAATTTTTAGTTTTACTTTTTATTAAAAATTTTTTTTTAATGTTTATTTAAAAAAATTTTTTTAACGTTTATTTATTTTTGAGACAGAGAGAGACAGAGCATGAACGGGGGAGGGGCAGAGAGAGAGGGAGACACAGAATCGGAAGCAGGCTCCAGGCTCCGAGCCATCAGCCCAGAGCCCGACGCGGGGCTCGAACCCACGGACCGCGAGATCGTGACCTGATCGAAGTCGGACGTTTACCCGACTGAGCCACCCAGGCGCCCCTAATGTTTATTTTTGAGAGAGAGAGAGACAGAGCATCAGCGGGGGAAGGGCAGAGAAAGAGGGGACAGAGGATCCCAAGCGAGCTCTGCGCTGAGAGCAGAGCCCGACGCGCGGCTCGAACCCACGAGTCGTGAGATCACAACCCTAGTCGAAGCCGGACGCTCCGCTGACTGAGCCACCCGGGCACCCCAAGCAGGTCAATTTTTAGGTTGTTGTGGCTTTTCTGGTGAACATAAAGCAAGGCCCGGGAAAGCGGGGAGACTCATGGGCAGCCCCACTGAGGGGACAGCACGGGGCTGGGGTCAGAGCTGTGGGAAGGAGCCAGTCACTCTGAGAGCAGAAATCTGAGCACAAGCCTGGGGGCTGTGCCTCCCTTTCCTCATATTCTTCCCTCCCTCCCCTCTCCTCCATTTCCCCTCCCCAATCCTCGTTGAGCATGCATTTTTGCGCGAGGCAAATGAAAATAAACCCTCTCAAAAACCGTATAGATTTCTTTCATGCTCTCCATTTCACAGACAGCAAAACTGAGGTTTAGAAGTGCTAAGCACTCTTTCCTCAAGGACACTCAAGAAGGAGCTGTGGGCTAAACCTGGCAGTGTGACTCCAGAGCTCAGGGAGGAGGGAGGCCAGCTCTCCAAAACTGGGGGGCCCTGGAGTCAGTTGCGGCACCAGAAGGGCAAGGATTGACCCCCCGCCAGCAAAGAAGACACCCCGGGGCCCTGGTGGGTCCATTCAGTCCCATTTCACAGAGGGAGAATGCGAGGCTCTTAGAAGTTAAATCCCTTGTCTGGGTCACACAGCGGGATTTTTCGGAAGAGGCTAATTTAGAGGTGGTGGGAGGCTGGGATTCACCCCCAAATTTCTGACTTGATCCAACGCTCTTTCCATTGACCCCCAGCTCCAGGATGGGGGCCGCTTTCCCGAACTGACCCGTGGATATTTCCTGAGCGTGGAGAAGCAAAGCCACATGGTCCCGTCCAAGCCCCTGCTAATGACTCTGCTGACGATGCTAATGCCACCATCCAGCGGGTACCTCCTTAGATTCAGGAGCTGCGCTCTTCGTTTGGTTGTCATGACAACCCTGTGAGGCAGCTATTGTCACGCCCGCTTTACAGATGAGGACAGCGAGGCCCCCGAGGTTAAGCAATTTGCCAAACTGCACACGGTGAGTCTGTGGCAGGGCTTTCATGAGAGTCTAATGAGTCCAAAGCCCGTGCCCTTTCCAGGACTCCTGTATCAGTCAGCTAACGCTGTGTAACAAACCACCACAAAGTGCAGTGGCTTCACACCGATTGCCTGTTTATCTCACTTCGCTGTGGGTGGCTGGGATTTAGTTCATCCCAGCTGGGCTTGCTCGCGGTGCTGTGGGTTGGTTGACTTAAAGGGGCTGCACTAGTTTGGGTGTCCAGGCACCTTAGCCAGGGACAGCATGCCCACGTATCTCCCACCTCCTTCGTGGACCAGCGGGCATGTCCTTCTCGTGGCAATGGCAGGAATGCGAGAGAGGAGGTGGAAACAGGCGAGGCGTCTTCAGAGAGTGAAGGTCACTGAGGGGGTCATGTGGGGACATGACCTTCCTCCTCACTGGGGAGTTCTGGGAACGTCACTGACTCTGTGGGCTGGCTTAGGACAGTCAGGCTGGGGGCTGGGAAAGGGACCATGTGACCTGGCAGTGTGTGTATGTGTGTGTGTGTGTGTGTGTGTGTATTCTTATTGTCTGTCTCCTCTCATTAGTTTGTAAGCGTCAGAGGGCAGGGATTTCTGATATCTTGTCCATCGCTGTATCCCCGGTGCCCAGAACAGTGCCTGGCTTAGAGTAGAATGTTCCGTAAATGTATGTTGAATGAACGAATGCGTGAGTGAGTGAACGAGTGAATGAAATTCTTACATATGCCACCAGGTTGGCATTATTACCAAGCCCATTTCACAGATGAGGAAACCGAGGCTCAGTGAGTTCCTGGGATAATGCCCTTTGGCGGAGGTCTTTCTCCTCACCTGGCTTGAGCCAAGAAATTCGAGTTGGGTCTCCCCAGGTCGCTCTGCAGGAACAATCCTTCAAGTTCTTTGCACCAGGCCCTTTATACCTGGAATCAGTGTTCGTAGATCTCTGGTGAGGAGAATCTTCGCGTCTTATCCCTTACAACATCCTGGCGGAGGAGCTGTCTCCGTTAGTGCATAAGATGAACCATTCTGGGCTCAGGTCCCTTCTCCCTGCAATGGGGATAAAAGTACCCACCTCATAGCATGGGCTGGAACTCGGGGGCAGGGGACCCAGCCACCTCAGTGCCCATCACCCTCTGTCCTGGGCACTGAGCTGTGTGTTTCCCGTTGCACCTGCACCGCAACTTTACGGGCCATGAGCTGTCCTTCTGCAGATGACTTGTAAAGTAAGACTTTGCAGGAGAATTCTGATGTGATTAGGCGTGCTCTCCCGTGCCAGCTGTGTGGGGCTCAGCTCTGGACAGCGACGGATTTGTTTTGTCCTCCGACAACCCAGGGCGGTGGGTGCCATGAGTCCCATTTTACAAATGGAGAAATGGAGGCACGGAGCATTTCGATGGCTTGTCTAAGGCTGGGCCCAGCGCGCGTGCTCCTGGCTGTCCCTCTATGCTTTTAGGGACACAGCCCCCAGAGGGGAATGGTGGGTCCTTTGCGCGCTGCTGGGCCCCTGGAAGAGGAGGTCTAGAGAGAGCCCAGCCCGTGCTGGCCCAGCATCCCTCCCCAGGCCCCAGCCCTCTGCCCTTGATGTCCTTGACCCCGCGCAGCAAGGGGTCACCATCTCATCTGTATGACTCCCACAGAGAGCCAGGACGGCTCCCAATGCATCACCGGGTGGCAGTCACGCAGGAGCCTGTGTGTCGTTTCCATCCATCTTTCTCCAACCGCTCCCTGTCAGGAAGCAAGGGAGGCCAGGCTTGGGGGGGGGGGAAGGTGGGGGGGAGGAAGGGGGAAAGATGGATGGGGTGGTGGGGGGAGGCTCAGAGGCCTGGATGGGAGCAGGGAGGGGGAGGGCAGACAGGGAGAGGAAGAGGGGAGAAAATAGGAGAGAGAAGGAAAACAGGGAGGAGAGGTCCCGGGGAGGTAACTGCGGTGGGGGGATGGGCAGGATGGGGAAGGAAGCGGTGAGTGACAGAGAAGGCAGAGGCGCCCAAGGGGGTTTGGGGTGGGGGCAGGGCGAGGAAAAGAATGGGGAGAAAGAAGGCCAGAAAAGGTGTAAGGGAACTAGAAGCATCAGAGGGGAGTCCGGGAAGGGGAGACCCCAGAGAGTGAGAGAGTGAGATGAGAAGCAGGGAGGGAGGAGGAGGGCTGCAGGGCCCCCAGCCCTTTTGTTGATTTGTTTTCGCAATCACAGAGGCCTTGCCTCTACTCTGGGTGTGCACTGGTGCAAATGACTCAGTGGGCTGGCTGGGGGAGCACGTGGCTCCCAGCAGGTGCACCTCCAGGACCGGATTCGTCCCAGACCCAGAGGGGGCCCCTTGTGAAGGAGAGAGCCCTGCAGCCCTCACTGGTCTTGGGGCTTCAGGAGGACATTGATCCTGGGGAAGGGAGATTGAGGCCTTCATGTGGCATGACTGACACTCTCTTCCTCCCCTTTCCAGATCCTACTCATCCCCTATCCTCTCCCTATTCAGGTCTCTTCAAGTGGAATCCCTCTTGCCTCAGGACTTAGCAATGGCTGCGGGGGGGGGGGGGGGTCTCAGACTGAAATGAATGGAGAAGCCAGGCTGGTAATAGACACAGAGGTGGCCAGTCAGGTTCCTTTGGGGACAATAGGGAATGGTGGGGACTATAGCAAACTGGAGAGTGTTTGAGAATTCCGACAAGATCCCAACAACCCGCAGGAGGAAATAGATGGCATCCTCAAATGAGGACGATCCAACGTTGTTTCTTTTTTTTTTTTTAATTTTTTTTTCAACGTTTATTTATTTTTGGGACAGAGAGAGACAGAGCATGAACGGGGGAGGGGCAGAGAGAGAGGGAGACACAGAATCGGAAACAGGCTCCAGGCTCCGAGCCATCAGCCCAGAGCCCGACGCGGGGCTCGAACTCCCGGACCGCGAGATCGTGACCTGGCTGAAGTCGGACGCCTAACCGACTGCGCCACCCAGGCGCCCCAAGGAAATGTGCATTTCTTTTTTTTTTTTTTTTTTTTTTTTTTTTTTTTTTTTGGGACAGAGAGAGACAGAGCATGAACGGGGGAGGCGCAGAGAGAGAGGGAGATACAGAATCGGAAGCAGGCTCCAGGCTCCGGGCCATCATCAGCCCAGAGCCCGACGCGGGGCTCGAACCCACGGACCGCGAGACCGTGACCTGGCTGAAGTCGGACGCTCAGCCGACTGCGCCACCCAGGCGCCCCAAGGAAATGTGCATTTCTTTTTTTTTTTTTTTTTTTTTTTAATTTTTTTTTCAACGTTTATTTATTTTTGGGACAGAGAGAGACAGAGCATGAACGGGGGAGGGGCAGAGAGAGAGGGAGACACAGAATCGGAAACAGGCTCCAGGCTCCGAGCCATCAGCCCAGAGCCTGACGCGGGGCTCGAACTCCCGGACCGCGAGATCGTGACCTGGCTGAAGTCGGACGCTCAACCGACTGCGCCACCCAGGCGCCCCCCAACGTTGTTTCTTTACAAGGAGCGAATTACGAAGGTGTGGGAGGGTAGAGAGGGGCCAAAAGGAGAGAGGAGAAACCTAACAGGAGCAGCAGGAGAGCCACGGTCACTTCCAGGCCTGGGGGTGGGCAGGGAGACCGCAGGGAGCAGAGCTCCAGAGGAAATGTTCCACTTTTCTCATCCTCCAGTCTCCTGCTGGAGCCTCGCCTTGGCTGACTGCATCTGTGAACCAGAGGGAAGGGAGCCCATGGGAGTCCACACAGGTCAACTTCCTGGGACCAGGACAGGATAGAAAAAAAAGTGGGGAATGGATCTGAGGGGACGAATGGAATATATCTGGGATAATGTGGCCCACCGAAGGTGTTAACCATTTATTATATTTTAAATACTGCATCATCTAAGCATAATATAAAGTTCAGCCCTTGACTCAGCAGTTTGAGTTTTTTTTTTTAAAGGGCTCTGCACTCTTCCCTAATCCCTTCACCCCCACCCCGTGAATGAGTCTCCGATCCTTGAAAGCCAAAATTGAGTGTCGTTTGCTTTTTCTGTACCCCTAGAATACCTTACAGTAATGGGCTTACTGTAAGCACTTACATCGTAGGTGCTTAAAAGACTGGAATCCCTGGAATCGGGAGATGTATTAGCAGATCCAACAGAGTGATCTGGGGCCCTTGTGCAACACAAGTAGTGACTTGTAATTTAATTGAGGCAGGGATTTAAATCTCACACGCATATAGGTGAGCACCGGCAACCACCAAGCACTCATTTCATTACCACGATTTCCTGCTTAGAGAATCTGGTTAGGGGGTGAAAAGTTCCTTTGTGAAAAATTACTCCAAAAAAAAAAAAAAAAAAAGGAAAAGAAAAATCTAACCCTGGGAACTGGTGAGATGGGTGTATCAGTTAGTGCTTGCTGTGTAACAAGCTGACCCAAAACATAGTGGCTTAAAACAACACCGGTTGCATTTGGCTCTTGATTCTGTGGGTTGGCTGGGTTGGCTGGGTGGCTGCCATGGCTTTTCTGGTTTGTTCTAGCTCACCCGGGGCTGCATGGTCTAGGATGGCCTCGCTCACATGTCTGGCAGCCGATAGGTTGTTTGATACAGGGCATCTCAGCGAGGGCTGTTCATTCCTGCCCCACGTGGTCTCTCATTTTCTGGCAGGCCTGCCCGGGATCTTTTGCCTGGTGATCTGATCTCAGGATTCCCAAGAATAGCACGATACAGCAAGCACTCATGCACAAGCACTTTTAAAAACCTCTGCGTGCGGCATATTTACTAAGGTCCCATTGGCCAAAGCAAGTCACACTGCCAAGTCTAGATGCGAGAGGGAGTGGGGAGAAATAGACTCCATCTCTTGGTGGGAGGGCAGCAGAGATTTTATGGCCATTTTTGCAACTGATCACAGGATCTGAGCAAATAAAAGAGGTACAAACTTGATTGCTCCAGTTACGCTGGCCTTCTCTCAATTCCTCCAAGCATATTAACATGTCTCCTGCCTCAGAGCCTTTGCACCTGCTGTTCCCTTGCCTGTGAATGCTCCTCCCATGGTTCTTGAAAAAGCTGAATAATTCTCAGGGAGTCCTCCCTGACCTCTCTCTCTAAACAAGCCTCTTTTGGGGTGCCTGGGTAGCTCAGTTGGTTAAGCATCTGACTTCAGCTCAGGTCATGATCTCGCGGTTTATGAGTTTGAGCCCCGTGCCAGGCTCTATTCTGACGGCTCGGAGCCTGGAGCCTGCTTCGGATTCTGTGTCTCCCCCTCTCTCTGCCCCTCCCCTCCTCACGCTTGTGCACTCTCTCTCTCTCAAATAAACATTAAAAAAAACCTAAACAAGCCTCTTCTATTAGTATCACTCAAAGCATCTTGTCCCTTTCCCACCAGAAGTATGTATTCCATAATGATTTATTTCTTGGGTATGGAGACCTCCAAGGTTAAGAGCATATGGCCTGGAGATGCAGCCCCAGCTCTGCCACTTTCTAGCTGCGTGTCCTCGGGCCGTGACTTAACCTCTCTCAGCCTCACTCCCTCATCCATAAGGCAGGTGTTACAACAAACCTCTTAAGGCCAGGATGAAGCTTAAAGAGACAGTGCATGTGATGTGGGCAGAGTCCCTGCTCGCTTCCTGTTAGGAGTCTGTCTGCCCTGGTTTTGCAGCCAGGAGACGCGGCATCCTGCAGGCGGGAGAGAGGAGCCTCCCCAACATGGATGTGCTTCTGCCTCCCAAAGCTGAGGCATGTTTGGCACTGCGGAGCTGGAGCAGTTGGTCTGCTTTGTCTCCGTTCAATGGATGTCCTGGAGAGAATGGAGGGAAGCAGGGACCCCAGCTTTTGTTGCCACCTTCACCTTGCCCTGTGCTGGCAGCCATTCAACAGGAGCTCATTCTTCGGAAAGTTTCCCAGCCCTCCAGAAGCACATGTGACCTTAGTCTCCACGCAGCGGCCTTGGGAAAACATCCCGTGGACAAAGCTCTGGAATCAAAGTAAAATACATCTCCATTCCTCTCCCAGGTCTGAGAAATCCCAGGGGGTATGTGGGGCAAGGGACGAAGCCTCTTTCTGGAGCAGGGATGTCCAGGGGGGTGGGGGGGAGGTGTTACATGATAGAAAAAGCACTGAATTGTGAGCTTTTCGTTTTCCATGTAAGTTTGGGGCGTTATAGATAACACCGCACAAACACCTTTGTGCATCTATCTTTTGACTTCTGAGGAATTGTTTTTCTTAGAATGAATTTGCAAAGGAGGGTGTAATGCATTGAGGGGGTGCTAGTTATTACCTGTTGACCCATTTATTCTCTATCTTTCTCTGCCATGCTCTGTGCCTCGGGAGGCTGACCCCTGCTGAATCGACTTCCTAGGCTCCCTTGGTTTGGTCTTACATTGGGTTTGGCCAATGGAAGTCTCCTGCAGGAGACTGGAGGTAGGAGAGAGGTTGGGGTACTTCTTCCCACTTCCTCCCTGCTTCTGCACTGTGTCTTGGACCATGATTGTCTCTCCAGACGACAGGTTCCACGGTCCCTCTTCAACCCTCCCTGAGCTTTCCTAACACCATTTCCTCCCCTTCAGCACTGGGGGAGGGACAACGCCCCACTGTTGCCAGCCTCTGGGTTCCTCAACCTTTCTTGTTGGTTCTCTTTATCCTGCTTGCAGCTGCATAAGCAGTTCCGCCATTAGATTCTTTTTATTTGAATGATCTTGGGAAGAATTCGATTTTTAAGACCCTGACTGATACATGGATTTACTACATGGAATGACATAAACATTTCCATGACTGTTGCTACAAATGGATTTCCATAAGCTTACACCAACTGACCCTACTGTAAATGAAGCTTGCTTGCACCACTTACCAGCAACACTGCAAGCATTGGTGGTTATGATTTTTTAAAATAGTGATAGTTTTATATGTCATCTCAAAGTTTTAATGGCTCTTCCTTGATTATTAGTAAGACTGCACCAGTGGTTCTTAACTAGTGATAATTTGGGCCCCAGGGGACATTTGGCAATATCTGGGGACATTTTTGATTGTCTCCAAAATAGGGAGGCATGGTACTATTGAAATATAGCGGGTAGAACCCAGGGATGCTGCTAAATATCCTACAATTCATAGTATAGCCTCCCATAACAACAACAACAACAACAACAACAACAACAAAATAAGCTGGTCCCAAATGTGCCAAGACTGAGAAACCATGGGCTACACATTGCCCACAGACCACGTGCCAGGTCATTTGCCTTTTCTTTGTTGGAACCATCTGTTTGCATCCTTTGGCCAGTGGCTTGGGATTTGGCAAATCCAGACTCTGGGCCCAGCTCGGACACTCACTTGTTCTGTGATCCCGGTTAATGTTTCTCATCAACTCAAAAAGGCCATCTCTCCTTGTCCTGTGTCTCCATTGAGTTTTGGTGACAGCCAAATGGACAAATGGAGGAGGGGGTTTGAAAATTATAAAATGCCTTACAAATCAACCCAACCTATACTTTCTGAGCACCTGCCATGTGCTGGGGGTTCAGATCAAGAATTCACTGTCCTGGAAAAGTGTGACAGATATACATGTAATCCAGGAGGGACCACTGGACACATGACCAAAGGCTTCTATCCATGATAAGCATCCTCAGAGTAGGCTAGAAAGGCCTCCTGAAGGAGGAACAATTCATGCTTGGCCTTGGGGCTGTATAATATAGTGTGTTTAGATTTGTGAGAGTCGGACTTTCTGGGGTCAGACCCTGGTACCACCCCCAGTAGCTATGTTGCTTTGGTCAAGTGACCTCATTCCTCTGAGCCTCGGTTTACCCGTTTGTAGAACAGAAAATAAAATTTTAGTTGCTGTTTCAGTTATGTATTGCCATAAGAGAAACCGCCCCAAGACTTAGTGGCTGAAAACAACGATTTATTATTTATCATAATTCTGTAGATTAACCAGGCTCAGCGGGGCAGTTCTTCTGTCCAATGTGGCCTCTGCTAGGGTCACTCATGTGGCTGTGTTTGTACGGAAGCTGGGCCTGCAAACCTTAGAAGGTCTAAGAAGCTTTCACTTACATGTCCAGTGCCTTAGTGTCCCTTCATGTGACCTCTGGCTCACCATGGCTGGTTTGGGTTTTCTCACAACATGGTGGTCTCAGGGTGGTCAGACTTCTTCTTACATGGAGTCTGGCTTCAAAGAGGAAAAAGTAGAAGCTCTCAGTGTTCTTAAGACCCGGGCTTGAAACTCTCAAAACACCCTTTCTTTCCACGAGTCATTCCACAAGTCAAAGCAAGTCAAGAGGCAAGACCAGGAAAGAGACTCCTCACCTCCTGATGGGAGGGACAGCATGGATGTACAGGGAGGGAAGGGATTGGTGGCTGCCCATCTTTGGAAATAATCTACCACAGGCCCTGTCTCTTAGGACTGTTGTCAGGACTGATGCTGTGATATGTATAGTGTCCATGGCTAAGTCCAGAACTGTAAGTTGGTTGTTATTGGACGGTGTATCAGATATAATGCAGGTAGTAAGTTGTCCTATGCATTGAAGGCTGTTGGTTTGGATGGGACCTTCCCCAGGTCAACTGAGTGTCTCCCCCGTCTCCATATGCCACCTGCACTATCCGAGACTTAGGCCTTCAGAGGTAACGATATTAGTAATGCCAATTGTCATAGAATGCATTCTGTGTACCAAATGCTTTATGTAAATTAGTATATTTAATCCTTGCAATAGCCCTCTGAGGTAGGTAATATTATTATGCCCTCCTTTTTTTTAAAGACATTTTTTCAGTTTATTTATTTATTTTGAGAGAGAGAGAGAGAGAGAGAGCGCGTGCAGGGGGAGGAACAGAGAGGGAGAGAGGGAGAGAGAGACCCGGAGCAGGCTCCATGCTGTCAACACAGAGCCCAATGCAGGCTCACTCTCACAAACCGTGAGATTGTGACCTGAGCCAAAATCAAGAGTCAGATGCTTACCCATTTGAGCCACCCAGGCGCCCATGATGGCCTCTTTACAGACAAGGAAACTGAGTCACCAAGAGATTAAATGATTTGCCTAAGTTTACACAGCAGGAAAATGGCAGAGCCAGGATCTGAACCTAGGTAGGCTGGTTCTATGGTCTATGCCCAACCACTGTATTAGTTATCTCTTTCTGTATAATAGATTCCTGCAAAGTTGATGGCTTAGAATAATGAACATTTATTACCCTGCAGTTTCTGGGGGTCAGGAATCTGGGAGTAGGCTTAGCTGGGACCTCTGGCTCAGAGGCCCTTGCGAGCTGAAATCAAGGTGTGGTTCTGTACCATGGTCATTTCAAGGGTCGACTGGGGGAGACTCCACTTCTAAGCTTGCTCATGTGGCTACCAGCAGGTTCCCTCTGGCTGTTGGCTGGAGGCTTAGTTTCTTGTCACATGGGCCTCTCCATAGGGCTGCTCAAAATGTGGCAGCTTGCTTCTCCCAAAGCCAGGGATCTAAGAGGAGGAGCAGACAGAAATCATAGTCTTTTTCCAACTTAATCTTGGGAATGACATCTCTCTTGCCAATTCTATTCATTAAAAGTGAGTCAGTAGGTTCAGCCCACTCTTAAGAGGTGGGAAGTGCACAAGCCATGAACACCAGGAGGCAGGGAACATCAGGGCCATCTTGGGGGCGGCCATCTTGGGGGCGGCCATCTTGGGGGCGGCCCATCATAACCACTGTGCTCTAATCATGCAACATCCAAGTTTCCTTCAATAATAAACAATGATTGCTTACATAGTCTGGCTTTCTTTAGTATATCCGCATTTAGTATATTCACATTTAGACATTTTCAAAGGCTGGGGCAGATACCCAGAGGGTCCCCCAGAGCTCCTCTGGCCTTGGTCTCTGTGCTCCAGGACATAAGAGGTAAATATAGAGCTTGTTGATTCAGGTTGTGGGTGGATTGGTTGCTGGGGAGAATGTCTTCGAGAAAGGTGGGTGTGGTTTGAAAAACCAGTAGCAGCTGGGAAGAGAACTGGGTCTTTTGCTTTCTTGGCACAGACTACCAGATATAAGGGTGAAGAGAATCTCCTTGGTTTGTGGGGGTGCATGGGCAGCAGGGAGGGAATTCTCACCTGTTTGTGAGCAGGCTGTCACATATTCTTGGGGTGGGGAGGAAGGAGATTTTTATATTTATCAAAAAGCTGAGAAACACACGTCCAGCCCCCGGTTCTTCGAAGTGTTATTGTGGATGCCTCTTGCTTTGGGACGGGCTGATTGTTCCCAGCTCACAGAGGGGCAGCCCTTTCTGTGACCACCTCCTGAGCCCCCTGAGTCCTTGCATCCTCGGAGTCTGAGCCTCCTCGTGGGACCAACTGGACAGCGATGGAGGAAAGGACCCGTTTATTCGGAGGGAATGTGCTGAGATGACTGGAGGAAGCCATTCCCCGGCGGCGGGGGTGGGGGGGGGGGTTGTCTCTAGAAGGTGGGGATGCTGGTTGTTGCAAAGCCCAGGGGCTTCTTGATCCAAACTTTTCTTACAAATGGGAGAATGATCTGGACGTGGTACCCTCTGCCCCACTGCCTAGGACAGAGGATGGAGTTTTGTGGGCCAAGTTTTTTAACCACCCCTAACTCTCGGAATTTCTCTAGCCTCAAAGGAGGACAGGATGAAGCGGGGGACGGAACACCACCAGCACGGCCTGCAGGTAATAATAATAATGTAACAACAACAGCTAATGTGTACAAACCATGTGTCGGGCATGTAATTCTCACAATCTTTCCCTGGGAGCAAGCATATGGCTTAGTATCCCCATTTATGTCTAGGGAAACTGAGCTACAGAAAAGGGCAATGATTTGCTTGGAATCACACAACTTTGAAGTGTCTGAGCAAGAATTCAAACGTGGAAACGTGGCCCATCTCCTTCCAGCGCCGAGGCCGCTAACCACTGGGCGCATTTCCTGGGTCTCATTCCTCTCTCGGACCCGTTTTGGTGGGATTGGTCAGTTTGCCTACAAAGCTCTCTTATTTTGCAGAAACGTATACTCAGCCCTTGCTGTGTCTGCTAAGGGCCGGGAGCTCCCACGAAACCCCCGCTGTTTCTGCCACCGCAGCTAGAATCTTGTGTCTCTGGTCTCCAGGTTCTAGGCTGTCTTCCCCATTCGGGGGCGAGGGGCCCTGTTCTGAAAGTCAACATCCTCGGCACAGAACAAGGCCAGGCACAAACGCCGTGCTGTGCACAGACTCTCTATTCGGTGCTGACGAAAATATTGCTTCTGTCTTGGGATGGGGGCATTTTTGTCCTTATGTTTGAACATAGGCTTGTTTCACGCAAAGGAGTCTTGTGCTGTGAGGGTGGACATCCTACATTGGTCTCCAGTTTGGGTCCAAGCTCCTGTCCCTTGCACATCACTCCCTCCTTCCCGGCCCCACCCCGGACCAGGCTGCCCCCGTCCACCTGCCACGCTGCCCTCGTAGGTGAGTGGCACCGATGCCAATGACCCAAGGGTGAAGGATCGGGTCTTTCATGGTGGCTCAGCTGGGCTCTTGGGAGGGGACTCATACCTCTCCCTCCCCAGCTCCTTCCTGCTGGGCTGAGAAGAGACTTGGGGAAAACGACTATGGAGGTGGTGAGAATATCAACAGAGGCCAGACCTACGTGGTCTCAGTGCAACCTTTTGGTGAAATGTTGAGGTTTGCACACACACACACACACACACACACACACACACCCATTTTATCTCTTCTCCTAGACTGTAGGGTCCAGATATTCTCTATGGACATCTGATCGCGCATCTCATAGGGATGGCAATACAGAACCTTCGAAACCAAGATGGCCCCGGAGGATGTGGGATGTGTGGTTGCTTTTCAGACAGAATGCAGATATGTTTGCAGAGGAGTTGTCCCTGTCGACGATATTTCCTTGTGGTTTCCTCATCGCTGGAAAACATCTACTTCCTCTCTGTCACCACCTGCACGAGGGGGAAAGAAATCAGATCGAAAGTTCAACTGGTTGACGTGCCTCAGCCCCCTGCCCAGAGATGCGCAGGCACACCCACACAGTATCCACAGCGTAAGGACACGCGGGCACACGCGGGCACTCCTACCGATGGAGTATACACACAGGCACAGAGACGACTCTCTCTGGAAACACACACCCAAACAGTTGTAAATGGTCGTGACACACAAAGGCACAAGCCGCACACACGATAGCCACACACGCGCACAGGCTACAAGTAATCCTCAGATGACTAATCACTCCGTGTGTGTGGGTGAGTGTGTGTGAGTGTGTGTGTGTGTGTGTGTGTGTGTGTATCCCAGCATCCCCCTGGCAGGCACACGCCGGCCAGCCACCACTTGAATTAGCACCAAAGGATTATGGGACCCTGGGCCATTAATCTAGGTGACAAACAGGACTCAGAAGGCATATTTGCACCCCGAAATTGAAAAGATTAGGCCATATTTGTCAAGGATTGGTAGGGCTTTATCGCCTCCACGGCAGATGCTGTTAAATATTCATGAGCTGCATAAGTGGTAGAAACCCTAGCTAGACCTGCCGACTTTCAGCTGTAGAGGGAGAGGAGGGGGGGGAGATCTATCTGAACTCGGCAAGGGATGAAAGGTATGAGATCATGTACCCTGGCTTGCTGGGCACAAGACGCTGGCTGGCCGTCAGGGGGAGGGGGCCTCCTGGTGGCTTTGTGAGGCTGGGGGCGGTGCCGGGCCGGGCAGGGGTGGTGGGAAGGAGATGAGAAGGTTGTTCTTCTCGGGGGTCTTATCTTGCTGTGTTGTGGGTAACTGTTTACTTGCCTGCTACCCCCCAGTAGATGGGGATCTCCCCAAGGGGTGCCCCTGTGACCTCTGTGGCTCCCCACCTCCCTGACTATGCAGGGTCCCGTCCAATGCTCACCGCGTGGTCAGTGGGTATTTAAAAATGGTGCAGCGAGTGCCTTCTCAGCCTGGACATGCCCCCTTGGAGGAAGGAGAGGTGGAAGGATCTCACGGCTGGGTCCTCGAGCTGGTGCTAAGGGTTGTTCTAGAAGCCGGTCTGGGCTGTGCAAACACCTATGGGACTTGAGAGTCAGACAGACGCAGGCTAAATCCGGGACCCAGGATTACTTCTTGTTGTGGGACTTTGAGCAAATCATTGAGGGCTCCCCCGTCTCCGTTTCTTCATCTGAAAAATGGGTTTGATAACAAGAGTACCCACCTCCCTGGGTTGTTGGAGGATTAAATCGAATGATTGGTGTGATGCCTGGCACACAGTAGGTGCTCAATAAATGGAGGCAGACCATGGTTTATGGAGGGCTCCTTCTACACCAGTCACTGTGTCTAGTTGGTTCAATCTCCACAGTGAACTCAGGCATCAGGCAAAAATTAGATGGTGTAGTTAGGCTGTCCGGTAAGTTAGCTACAAGCCACATGTGGATTGTTTAAGGCTAAATTAAGTAAAATGTAAAAAACCAGTTCCTTAGTGACAGTAGCCACATCCCAAGTCCTCAAAAGCTCCATGTGGCTACCATATTGGATAGGCCAGACACAGAACTTTTCCATCCCTGTGGAAAGTTCGATCGGACAGTGTCCTATGTGATCTTCCTACAGCTCAGAAGGGTTAAGATTCCAGTGACCTGCGTGGCCCAGCTTTGCTGGACTGGATTCGAACCTTGGAGGAACCCTGACAAAACCCCGGGTCAAACAAAATGAAACCAATTTCTTTCCTGCAGGACTTATCAGGCCCTTACGAAGTCCTGGGTATAGTGAATCGAGTGTATCGGTATTTCCCACGTGCTCCAACCACAACATCCCGTTTCTCCCCATCAGAGCCTCTCACAGGAGTAGGGTTCCCTGGAATGCACTTTGGGAAATACAGTGATAACACTAACCCCACACCAAGAGGTTGCGACTAAAAGTGGGTGAATGTCTCCCACACTCAGGGTCCGGTCCAGCCCCCACTGAGCCTTTTCCTCTACTTGTGGAAGCATGTTTCCTTTCTCCCTGGCCCTAGAAGGAGGCAGGCACCCCTCAGCCAGTGGCATACAAACACTTGGGCCTCTCTCCCCTGGACTCGCCCTGAGGATTCCGCACGGTCTGCATAGACCCGGGCGCCCCAGGTGATGAGCTCCGGTTGGACTGAGTCCGGTTGGATTGAGTCTGGTTGGACTGAGTCTGGTTGGACACGATGCCAGCTGCTTTCGTAATATCTTTGATTGCCTCCCGTCTCATCCCTTCTCACTTTCTCACCCTCCCAGTTGGAACCACCTCCCAAATAAACCACCGGCATGGCATTTGAGTCCCCGAACCCCGGGGACCCACCCAGAGCCGGGTGCCTGGCATGCTTTTCCGTCATCCTTAAGGGAAGCCCTGAGGCCTCTGCTCAGATCCTGCAACGTCTCCTTGCTTCTAGCAAACCCACATACCTGCAAGGGTCTCTCCAGACATCCATCCAGCCGCGTCCCCCCCCCCCCCCAGCCCGACCCCTGCTCGGGCTGGATTATTTCCTGCTCTGAAGCAGGTCCCCCAACTTCGGATCAACACCCAAACCTCTTTGCCTGCCAAGTTGCTCTCCCTTGCCAGGGACCACCTGTAAAGGTCGCTCACGTTCCTCCCAGTGGTAGATAACAACCCCCAAACGCGTACCTATGTCTGGCCCACCGAGAGACGCAGGGTGGAGAATGTGGGGACCCGCTGGTGGCCTGGTTGTGGGGCATCGGGGATTTATTGGGAATGAAAACGTAGCCCGGAGAAGAAATTGCTGAGGTTTAATGATGAGGCCATTTCTCATCTCCAGGGTGTCGATGCTGAGCCAGCAAAGTCCTCTGCTGAGAGCATAGAGAAGGATCAGCGCCGGAGAGGTTTTGGAGAGCCCCCGGGGAACGTTGCCCCAAAGCAAAGGTTTTGAATGGAGGTGACACCCTGGGACCTCTGCCCTCCCGTGCCTTTAATGACAGGATGTGCTACCTGTATCCTTGACCCATGACGGGGTCATCGTTCCCCAAGGTATCGGGACCCATGGGACCCTGGAGGGTAAACCTGAACACGCCAGCCCCATGTCAATGACCAGAAATGGCTGGGTCAATGGAATAGGGCAGGAAAAAAAAAAAAAAAAAACTCGGTCGAGCATCTGGGTGCTGGTCCGCACCAGGTGAAACCTTTGGGTCTTAGAACATTTGGATTTAGGACTGGGGTCTGGGCAGGTCCCAAGCGGAGGCAGGCAGGGATCGGAGAGCAAGAGGAGAAAAAAGCAAAAAGAAGGAAGAAAGAAACCAGCATTTATTGAGTGCCTGCTGTATGCACCCAGGGCATACTGGTTGAGAGCTGTCCGTCTGCAACCAGGCTACTGGGTTTGAGTCCTAACTCTGCATCCTTCAGCTGCGTGACCTTGGCAAGCAGCCTTGTCTTTCTGCACCTCAATTCTGGACAATGTAGATGATACTAGTAACTTCTTCGTAGGGTTTTTGCGAAGATTAAATGAATGAACCCACGTAAAAATATTCAGAACGATGGTTGGGGCACTTCAGTAAATGTTAGCTATCATTATTTACTGGGTATCTAATCTACACGATTATTCTCATTTAACCCTCTAAGTCTTGGGGGTAGATGATCGGGTTTTACAGATGGAAAAACTGAGGCTTCAAAACCTTTCCCAAAGTCACACAGTGGGTAATTCCGCATGCTGGTGTTTAAACAGAGTGCAAAACCCTTGTTCTTTCCACTCTCTGGCTTGAGGCTGGAGGAGATGAGAGAGGGAAGGCGGTGAGAGTATCCACAGAGACCAGAGGCGTGTGGCTCTTTTGGTGAAATGGAGAAGGCTTGCGAAGACAGAAATGGGCAAGGGGTGCCTGGGTGGCTCAGTCGGTTAAGCATCGGAGTCTCGATTTCGGCTCAGCTCACGCTCTCACGGTTCATGGGATTGTGGGATCGAGCCCCGTGTCAGGCTCTGCCCTGACCGCATAGAACCTGTTTGGGATTCTCTTTCTCTGCCCTTCCCCCGCTCCTGCTCTCCCTCCCTCCCTCTCTCTCCTCTCTCTCTCTCTCTCTCAAAATAAATCAATCAACTTTAAAAAGAAAATAGGCAAAACAGACCATCCACTGTAGATCTGTCTACACTAGAGAAGAACCAGGGTACGAAAGCCCCCCCCACCCCCATTTTATCTCCCTTCCTGGATTGTAAGCTCTAGGTATTCTCTATGGACATCTGATTGTACGTCTCTTATAGGGACAGAAATAGAGAAACTGGGAAACCAAAATGGTGCCAGAGGATGTGGGATGTGCGGTTGCTTTTCAGGCAGAACACAGGCCTCTTTCCAGAGGCGTCGTCCCTGTCGACAATATTTCCTTGTGTCCCCCTCATCTGTAGTCACCGTTCACTTCCGCTCCATCACCACCTACACGAAGGGGAAAATCAGATTAAATCTGTAACTGGTTGACCACCTCCCCCCCCCACCCCCAGCCCAGATCTGCACAGGAGGGAGGGAAGGGGGGATGCAGGGGAGGAGAAAGGAGAGCAAGTTAAGATGTCCTCGCACCCTCTAGCCGTGGCCTCGTCAGCTCTCCTCCGTCCAGGGCCACCAGCCGCTGGCCCCCGTGAGTCCAGTCCTGCCCCCACCCCGAGGTCGGTGGAGAGGAAAAGGAGCGTGCGGGGTTGGGGGGAAAGGCAAGGCAGTGTGGTGGAGACGTGTATTCTCCTCGGTGACACAGTGAGCTCTCTTGCCGGCAAAATGTCCCTTGATCTATTTCCCCTGGTAGTGATTTCAACAACAACAATAACAGAAATCCATCATTTCCGTAGCGGGGAATCGAGGACGGTGGGGGTTTGTTTTTCTTCTAGTGTGGACAGAAAGCTCTTTATTCTCTCCTTGTTTGGGAAGACTTCACGCCAGAGGAGCCCAGCCCGGGGCCCTGGGAGCCGACCGGGGTGGACGGACAGCAAGAACCACGGAGCCCTGGCTGGACGTCTGACCCGGGGCAAGTCACTTCCTCAGTCTGCCCTTCTCAAAAGTGGGGAGAACCTCCCACCCCCCAGCAAGAGAGAGGGAGGCAGACAGCACGAGGCGGCCTTGGGGTTGAAGATAACGGGCTGACCGTTACCAGTCACGAGACTGATGAGCTCATGCATGTGCAGTAGCTCGCCTAGTGGCTGGGGGGGGGGGGTGGGTATTATAGCTGCAGATTTCATGTTCTGCACACTTGCCTTGTGCTGGATGTTTGTAGGTTCGTGGCCTTTTGGAACTTCCAGTCAGCCCTGACAAGTAGGTCCCTCCACATCCGTCTCCCACGGAATAAGACGGAGGTTCAGAGAGGTTAGGTAACTTGCCCAAGGTCACACAGCATGCAGACAGGGATGTCAGGGTTTAAATGCACGTGTCTCTGAATCTACGCCTTGTGCCTCTGTCCATTCAGCTCGTGATTCTGAAAGCGGGTTTCCTGGACGCTCCCTTTGTTTTAGCGACCCTCCCTGCCGCAGGTGATCCCGCTAAATGCCCGAGTGTGGGAGCCCCTGCACCAGGCTAGCCCGGAAGTGGGGAGACATCACGCCCCCGGTGCAGTCGTCACGATTTTTTTGCACAGGTTATTTCCGTCCGTCTGCCGAAGATCGGGCTGACAAGGGAAGTGCACCCAGCCGCCCTTGCCTTCCTTGGGCTCAGATCTCGGTCCTCGCCAAAGGAAAGGCTGTGCTCTGGGCTCCGCCGCTTACTAGCTGGGCGTCTCGAGGCAGGTTTTCTGGAAACGGACCCTGAGAGGCAGCTGTGCGAGCGTGCAGGTGGTTAAGTGGGGGGCTGTCTCCGGACAAGCACGTGTGACTAAGTGAGGGGAGCAGGGCGGGCAGAGGGAGAAGCCAGGCTGGGCTGCGGTTGCCACGGTGGCCTCGGCCCATCCCAGGGGAGCTCTGGAGCGGAGGTGGCCTTTCAGAGGGGCCCAAATGCGGGCAAAAGGGGCTGGGCCTTTGTACCCCTGCGTCAACCGGTCGTTGCCTTGCTCTGGGGGCTGGGAGGCGGGGGGGGGGTGCGCGCTGAACCCTGAGCGAGCTGCCTCCCTTCAGCTCAGACTCTTGGTTTCGGCTCAGGTCATGATCTCACGGTTCGTGAGTTCGAGCCCCGCGTCGGGCTCCGTGCTGACCGTGCAGACCCGGCTGGAGAGTCTCTCTGTCCCCACTTCTCTTTCTGCCCCTCCCCCACTTGTGCATGCGCCCCCCCCCCAAAATAAATAAACTTAAAAAAAAAAAAAAAAGAAGCCACCACTCCAGCATCCAGGGAACGAGGGTCCGTCTGGAGTCTGGGCGGCATCCGCTGCACCATGGCAACCACTGCACAGGACGTGTGACTTTGCCTCCGTCTCTTCGTCTGTAGAATGGGGACGATGGCACGTCTCTTTTCAGCCTGCCCCCTGGAGTGTTTTGATCGAGTGACAACAGTATGGTGACAGCACCGTTATTTTCTGGCTGTGCTACGCGCCAGGCTGAGCTTCGAGACTTCCCCACGCAGTCACCGGTGACACAGCGAGCCTTTCCGGGCCTCCTTCCAGCCCTGGGAAGTGGGAGCCACAATGCTGCCCATCTCACAGAGGAGGAACAGAGCCCGGAGAGCTGGAATAGTCTGTCTGCGGGCTCTCGGCCACGAGGGGGTCCAGCTGGGCTGCAGAGACCGCCTCCTCAACCAGTGCACTACCCTGCACCCCTCACCCCAGCATAGACGGCTTGGGTTCAGAGGACGGTACGATGCGAGTGTGAGGGATAGGGTTGCCCATCTCCCTTGGGGAGTGAGCGGACAATCCTGGAGATCCCTGGTGGTGAAGGCGAAGGCGAAGTTGGTATCCCTGCACATACGAGTCCGGAAATTAACCAAAAGGAAATCAGTAGGGCTTTGGGCCAGGAGACATCTGAGAATTAGGAAACCCCCAGACCAGGAGTCAGCAAATTCGGCCCACGGCCTGTTTTTGTAAATAAAGTTTTATTGGAACACAGCGATGCCCACTTGTTTGGGTCTTCCACGTCAGGGCCGCGGAGTTGAGTAGTTGCCTCGGAGACTGTATGGGCTGCAAAGCAAAAATATCTGCCATCTGGCCCTTTGCAGAAGAAGTGTGCCGATCCCTGGTCTGGCTGGAAAGCTTTCCAAGGACAGGGTCTGCGGTAGAGGCATGAGTTGGGCTGAAACAGGGAACAAGGTGCTTCGCCACGGCTGAGGCTCGAGAACCCGAGAAGCAAGACTTGCCCTTCCCCGCAGGTAGGTCTTTGCCCAAACCAGGCCCTCTGGCTCTCGGGCCTTCTGTCCGCCAGCCTGCCCTCCCCGCCTCCCCGAAGCTCTCTCGCTCACCGCTGTGTTGCCGGGGTCTAGCCAGCGTCTCACAGTGTAGAGACACAACCCCGTGCATCTCTGACAAATGAATGCATGATGATTCTGCCAGAGTCATCCTTCGACCTTGGGTGGGTCTCAGCCCCTCTGGGCCTCGGTTTTCACATCTGTAGAAGGACCACGGTCAAGATCCGTTTTCCGGGTCCCGTGCCTGGGAGTCCTCTGAGTGGGGAGGGGCGGGTGGGGCTCGGGGTTCAGGGTCTGATTCAGGAGCCAGGGGGAGCAGGCAGCTTGGTGCGGCCAGGGGAGTCAAGAGAGGAAAAGGAGGAGGCACCAACGAGGACCGGAGTCAAGAGGGAGTGGCGGGGAGAAGACAAAGGGGAAGGGTCCTGAGCCGGGGAGGCAGATGGGAAGGAGTGGCCCCCGGGTGGGATCGCGGGGAGGCACCGGCCACAATCACAGACCCAGCAGCAGCTCGTGATACCACAAGCAGAAAGGCAGCTTTCCGAGGAGAATGAGCCTGGGGAGCTAATGAGCTCGGGAGGTGCAAAGGACGCCTTCGCGTTAATTCCTGCTCCCTGGGAGCAGCCGGGGAAGGGAGAGGGGGCCGGGCCGGGCTGGGCAGCTGGGCCCCACTCAGGGGCTCGGCCAGCTGGTCAGCCGCCGGCTGGGGCTTCGAGCCAGGCCCGCGGCTGCTCGCCCACCTCGAGCCCCGCTGCCTCCAGCCTTGGGCAGGGGAAGGAGGGATCTCCCTGTGGTCTGGTCCCTGGAGCCAACGTTATATGACAGTCGTGCGCTCACCTGGGTGGTGAATCAGTCCAGTGGCTTCCACAAGCTCGCGTCTTTGAGGTTTTATTTATTTTTTTATAATTTTAAAATCTGAGCATAGTTGCGCGTCTTGGAGCTTTAAAAAATATTCAGCTCTTCGTCATTGTTGGTGATGATAACACCCACCGCGATGAAAATAATAATGGTGGTAACAACAGCTTCCTGTTGTGTCCTGGGGTCCCCGAGCCGCCTGGGAGGTGCACGAGGTAGGGGGGGCTCCCACATCAAGGGTTTTCATCCTCTGCGACAAAGACTTAATTGACTGGATGCTTCCTCGTTGTGGGGGGCGGGCTCATGCGCTACAGGATGCTGAGTAGCACCCCTGGCCTCGAGCTCCCCCGCCCCGGCCAATCGCGACAACAAAGGTCTTCGAGATCGCCAGATACCCCCTGGAGTGGGGTGGAAGTGCCCCTGGTGGAGAACCCCTGACTGTGTCCTGCTTTACAGATGGGGAAGCTGAGTTAGGCAGGACGTGTCCCTCCAGGCTTGGGCGTTAAGTGCCAGCTTTTGGCCTCACTCGCCCTTCCCCACCGCCCAGCCGGGTACTAGGATTTGTTAGTTATTTTTCAGAGTTCCAGGCTTTTTCCATGCATGTATTGACAAAATTGGGATCAGGCTGAATGTGCCGTGAGGTGCCTGCTCGTCTCCGTTAACAGCCTAGCACATGGAAGGTTGGGTGAGAAGAACAAGTTGCTGATTAGTATATATAGCATGACACCCTTTGTGTAAACACACACACACACACACACACACACACACAAATACACGCAGGTATATTTGTGTCTGCAGAGAAACTAACTGTCCAGAAAGATATGCACAGAGTTGTGATCAACAGTCTTCTCTGAGTTTGAAGAGATGGGAGCAGGGAACGGAAGACGTTACGTTTCCACTAGGCCCTTCTGGACTGTTTGGAACTTTGCATGGACCGCATCGTTCTTTCTAATTCTAAGGATTGCTAAAATGACACGAAGATCCCCTCTTTGACCGTGAATAGACACCTAGAAGTTGAACTTTTAAATACCGCAAGATGCTCCTTTGCACGGATGTGCTTTCACGAATCTCACCGTTTCCTCCGGTTGCAGGTTGGCAGTGGTTTCCAGGCATCCCAACTGTACGCAACCCTGTGATGAACACCTCAAGCCAGTGCCTCAGAACGGGAGCCTGGGGCATAGACTCCTAGGGTTTCCCCTTGACTCAGCCCCACGGGGAGCACTTGATAGCATCATCTCATTGAATCTTCTTAGCAACACCCTCGGGTGGACATTATCATGGTTCCCATTGTGCAGTGCGGAACATGGGACACCAAGAGGCCCGGTGACCTGCTCCAGGTCCCACAGGGAGGGAGCAAGGATTAGAGAAGCATTAAAGAAACACTAGCTCTCGATGAAGACTTTCTCCCTTACGTGAGTCAAGGGCTTGGAAGCAAATAGAAGAGGCGATAACCCTCTGTGGGTTGGATTTTCAAAGTTAACGTGCGCCAGAATCACGTGGGGATGGCGGAAGGCAGATCCCGTGGAGGTTAGAGAGAGGCGGCAAGGAGGGAGGTGGCATTCGCTCCCACAGGACGGGACCAGGGATACTTGTGACGGGTGTTCTGTCCCTTGACAGAAAAATACACAGACAAATGAGCAGAAAGGAGAAGAGAACACGGAGGAAATCCATGCCCTGGCTGTGCCCTGGCTGTGACTTGTACCATGTTCTCCAAGACGCTGCCCCCCGGGGGGGACCTGGATGAAGGGTGAGCGGGATCTCCCTGTGTTCTTTCTACAACTGCGTGCGAATCTAACGTACCTCAAGATAAGAAGTTTGAAAAAAAAAGTTCCCTGTCCTGAGCTAGGAGGTCTGGGGGTAAACTGAGGCCCTGCATTCCTAAGGAGTTTGCAAGGGGTGCTGCTGGCCACGACCTCACAGAGCCTGATGCTACGCAGCTCGCTATGGTGGCCCGTGGTCGTAGGTCGTTATCCAGCGCCCGAAATGTGGCCCATCTGGCTCGAGGGGCACTGTGTGTTTGAAAGAGTGGGTTTCGAAGATGGTGTGAAGAAGAGGAGGTCAAATATTTCATTAAGAGCCTAAAGAATTTATTGTATGTTGAGATAGCATTTTGGAGCCGTTGGATTGAATAGAGTGGACGATTCAATTGAGTTTTACCTGTTCCTTTTTACTTGTGAAGGATGAGACTCTTGGAAAATTTTGAATTATGTCTGTGGCTTGCATTATATTGCTCTTGGGCACAGCTCTGGGCCCGTGGGCGGGAGGAGGGTGGCATCCAGGGAAGTGGTCACGTGAGGCAGTCAACAAACACATGCTGGACGGACGCCGTGTGAGGAGGTGAGCCAAGCGGCCGTGGACCATGACCTTGTGGAGCTCGTGGCTTAGAAAGGAAAAACTGGCCGTTGTGTGAGGTCCTGAAAGCCGGGGAGAGGGGCTTTCAAGGAGGAAGCACAGGGCAACGAGGAGTCAGGAGCTGTGCCGATATTACCCCTGCCTTGGCAACCCGGAGGCAGACGATGTGGTCGGAGGATGCGGCCGATCGTCTCCTCTGGGCTGGCCATCGGGCTGACTGCCTGCACCACTGAAGAACCAGCCAGGCGAGGCCACGGGGTAGGTAGTGACACGAGCCCCATGTTACAGCTGCAAGAGAGAGGCCCAGAGAGGTGAAGGGGGCTCCCTGAGGCTGCACGGCCACAGAGTGTCTGAACGGGGATTTGAACCCAGCTCCGCCTGCGTGGCCTCGCTGGAGAGCAGAGTTACTGCGCTGTGGCCTGCAGGCCGTGGCTGCAGGACTCTCGCCCACGCCAGCCCTCCAGAGAGCGGAAGGGGGCTCTGCTATTCCTCCTCCCCGGGGCACCTTGGCTGCCGCCCTCCCCAGCTGGTGTCGCTGGAAAATTCGATGCTTTCCCATCCTTCATCTTCAGCCCCAATGGTGCCCTCACGGCCCCTGTGGATGCTGGTTCTTGGAGTGGGGGTGGCCCCGCCAGCACCGGGGGGACTCGTCTCTGCGGCCAGAGCAAAGTTAGAGCCGAAGTCACTTCCGCCCCCCCTCCCCCTCCCCGTGGTCCCCAAGCCCCCCTCCAGCTTCGGCGCAATTTAATGTCTCACCGAGCTGTCCCTATTTGACAAACAGGTGATTTTGCTAATGAGGAATAAATGAGATCCACAGGATGAGAGAGGGTGTGCGGCAGCTGGCGTGAGGGCAAGATGTGCCGAGTTTATTAAAATAATATCTGGCCACATGCTCGGGGCTCAGGGTCCAGGCTGGAGGAGCGACTCGCTTTTCTCTCCTCCACCCTCCGCTGCTCCCCAAGCCACGCTCGCCCCTGTCCCCTCCCAGCTTCCGGAAGGCGCCTATCCCCAATCCCGGCTGGCTGTGCCAGAGCGGACCCTGGCAAGGGTGCCCGCTCCTGCGGGAGGCGGGGGAGGGGGGCAGCGGGGCGACGGGGCTGACGGATGGCTGGGTGTGCGAGCGTGCGTGGGGGTGTGTGAGGGCGGGTGTGACTGCGCGTGGGGGGCTGAGCGGGAGAGGCTCGTCAAACGGGAAGAACGGGAGGGAGAGGGCAGAAGAGCTGGCGTTTGATGAGGAGGGTGGGCAGGGGAGGGGAGGGAGGGCTGGGGGTGGGAGATCGGAGGGGGAGAGACAGAGGAGTAAACACACAGGAAGGCGGAGGGAGGGCGCCTCACAGAGAGAAAGAAGAGGTGCAAGGAGAGATGAAGACACGCCCAGAGGTAGCAGCCAGACGGGAACAGGGGGGAGGAGGGGAGGGGAGGGGAGGGCGGGAGAGATTTAGAATCTCAGAGATGGACACACACAGGAGGGAGGCTAGCACTGGCAACTGTCCTGAAGGCAGGGCAAGCGGGGGAGGGGGAAGGAATCTAGGAGCCGGGCCCAGGCGGAGGGAGGGGGGAAGGAGACACGCAGAGTGGGGAGAGCGTGTCGGGGGAGGAGGGGAGGTGGGCGGGTGGCCGTCGAAGCACAGGAGCTCCGAGCTCTGGGTTCCCGGACGGCTGCTCGAGCACCTGCCACCACGTGACCTGGGCTGGGCGTCCGCCCTCTCTGGCCTTGTTTTCCCCCAGCTGCCCCATGGATGATGAGGGGTTGAATTTGACCCCTGGTACAGAGGTCCTTCCTTCGCTACTGCTGGATGAGAAGGGCTGAGGCGGGAGAGGAAGGGGTCACACGCAGGGGTGACGGTCCCTCTTCTAAGGCTGGGACCAGAAGAGAAAATGGGACGCCAGCCTCCCAGGTGCAGCCTGGCCCTGGTGGCCCCGCGCGGTGGCCCTCCAAGGACAGGAACCGGAGCGAGTGCAGGGTCTGGAGCAGAGGAAGTGGTGTTGAGGCAAGAAGGTGGATGGAGGACCGAGAGGGGGACACAGGCACATCCTGCCTTTCCCGTCTCCTTCCGTCCTCTTGTTCCCTGGTCCTGTTCCCTCTGTGGGGAACACCCTCTCGCCTGTCCCCCCACCAGCTCCAGGACACCTCCTTCTGTGCACCACCTCCCGTCCCCCCCTCCTCAGAGCCCGGGGAGAAGCCAGAGGAAAGGAAGAGGGCATCCTGGAAGGCTTCCCAGAGGAGGTGAGGCCTGGAAGTGAGTTCCCAGTGAGGTCTTGGCTCTTGTCCTTGAGTCAGGTGCCACTATGGGAGTTTGTGTCCCATGTGACCGTGACTCCATTTACTTGACACTGTTCTTCGAATCAGCTTACTCTTTGCGTTTAAACAAGTGCATTTAGGAAAAAAACGTGCATCACAGTATAATCATCCTGGCACAGGACAAGAGGGACAGGAGCCCTGGGGGCCCCAGATGGGGGCCTGGGCCAAGGCAGGGAGGCGGGACACGCGGAAGGAGGCAGGCAGATCTGAGGGCGCTGTGAATGCTGGGGGAGAAGGGCGGGCTCTGTGTGGGCGGCAATAGGGAGCCAGAGAAGGTTGGGAGAGGCACACCGAAGCATGTCTGGGGTGGCAGGTCTCATGGGGGCCCACCCTGCACACCTGTCAGTCCTCTCTACCCACTGTCACTGCCGTCACCAGTCACCACCCTCTCGCATTCTGTTTCTGCCACCGGCTGTGCCCTTTCCCTTTCAAAGGCCATTTCGTCTCTTTTTAAATCTGTCATTTCCCCTCTGGGTTCTAGCGCCTGCCTGGCCCCTCCCCCACCAGGCAGGCTGCGCCCCGGGACCGAATTCTGCGGCTCCCTCCCCGCCCTGCCTCTGCAGCTCCCCTCCACCGGCTGCTGGGAGCCCAGGGCACTGCACACAGTGGGTCTTCAGGAGTGGTTGGACGGGTCTGTGCCCTGGCTCTTTCCTGCTGCTGCGCGGTTCCCCCCCAAGAAGGGCGCCCTGCCCGGTGTGGAGGGGAGAGAGGCAAACCACACTCTGGGCCCTCCACGCCTCCCCCCTCCCCTCCCCCCTTCCTGACAGTTTTCCTGTCGCGCGGGCTGTCTTCCTTCCCATCCATCATTTCCTCTTTTTCGCTCCCTCCTCCAGTCCCACACCCCCATCACTCTTGCTCAGGCAGAGCTACACCACCCCCCCCCAAGCTCCAACAGTCCCCAAAGCAAACGGCCCTGCTCCCGGCACTCCTGGGTGAGCCCCCCTGATGGGGAGGGAGGCTGCAGAGACCTGAGATGGGTGGCGATTGCGGGACGTGCTTAGAGCTCAGTTAATAGCCCAGAAGCCACACAAACACCTGCCTCACCTGGCCCTCCTCTCCCCCACCTCCAGCCACTCGGCCCAGGATGCAGGGAGGGAGGAGCGTGTTCTCCTGAGATCTCCCGTCACAAGGGAGGACCCAACACTCGCCTTTAGGAATGATGCTCGAAATTATGCCATGATACTGCATGCTAAGGGTTTATCCATGTTTAGATCTTTACAAAGCAATTTCTAAAACTCTAACACAGAAGGATACAAACCATAACACCCACAGGTAGAAAACAGAAGGGAAAGAAATAAACTCTGATATTAATAGTGGCTGTCTTTCAGTGGTGGGCCTCTGGGTAAAACATATATTTTTGCCTCCTTTTCGGTGTTTTCCACATGTTTCTTAACGAGCATCTTTACATCAACTCATTGTTTTCAAATGGCTGTGTTTGTCCAGGCGTCTGCGTATGCATTTAACCTATCATTCGCTGATTTAATAGCGCTATTTGGAAAGTGCTGTATTTTCACATTTAAATTTTATTTATTTTTTGAGTAGGTAATACATTCACCCGGCTTAGAATTCAAAAGGTACCCCAAAAAGGTATGAAGTGGAACTCCTACCCCTGTCCCCATCGTCCCCGGCCACCTGGCTCCCCTTTTGGAGAGAAAAGGTAGCCCCTGTTCTCACGTGTGTTTCTAGACACAGCATCTTGTTAGAAAATTGGGAAACAGACACATACTAAAAAATTTTTAATGTTTATTTATTTTTGAGAGAGAGAGAGACACACACACACACACACACAGAGTGTGAGCGGGAGAGGGTCAGAGAGAGAGGGAGACAGAATCTGAAGTAGGCTCCAGGCTCCAAGCCCTCAGCACAGAGCCTGATGTGGGCCTCGAACTCACGAACGAGTGAGATCAGACCCGAGCTGAAGTCAGATGCTTAACCGACCGAACCACCCAGGCGCCCCAGGAAACAGACATGTATTTTTAAGGAAAGAGATGATCGATTTTCTTTTCTGCTCCAGGCTGACTCAGTCCTCCACCGAAGGCTGGCATTTTCCCAGCCTGGGGCAGGTGGTCTCTCTGACTCTAGGATGGAATGCTCTAGAACTTTTCCCTGGCAGCCCTCCTGACCTCTCATGCTGGCCAAGGTCTCAAGAACCCCTTTCCCTTTTCAAACAATCTATTATTCCTGATTAGCAATGCAATGCAAATGAAAACGTTACGGGAACATGTAATCTAGAACATCCACTCTAATGCCACCCTCAGACATAACCAGTGGGAATCTGTGGGTTAATATTTCTGCAGCGTTTTCTTTTTCAGGTGTCTATTTTTAAAAAGTAGGGTTGGACCGAGCAGCGTTGTGGCATTTTCCAATTTTTCACTTAATTTATCTTCACTTAATGTATCTGCCCATGCCAGTACAGAGAGATATTCCTCAGTAAGAATATCCGTTTTGGGGAGGTGCTTTGGGGTAAGAGAAGGAAAACCCTGTGTGCTCTAATGTCCCTTATTTTCAAGGGGGCTGGGACTGGTGAAGTCTAGGTGGGGAATGTCAGCCAAGCAAGGGGACTCAAGGTACCTGACGCTTTGCCTGGAAGGAAGGAAACGCAGAGGTTCCTAGAGTGGAGCAGAAATGACAAAGGACTGCCTTGATCTAACCCATGGCACCTGTGATCCAGGCTTGCGCTGGCTCAGTATTAGCTGGTGAGGGCCTGCGGAAACCACTTGGCTCACCTTCCTGAACTTTCTGTAGGCTCTCAAGATGTCAGAGCTGGCCGGGAGCCGGGAAGTCCCAAGATGAACACAGCCTTGGAGCCAGGAGGTCTTACCTGGTTACAGCCTGGCGGGACTCGTGATGCCTCCCGTTCCCCATCAGCAGGAGTTGAGGGTGGGGTGGATGTTAGCTCAGTAGACCCCGGGTGATGTGCCATATTCTTTTCATTTGGTGACCTCAACTTACCCCAGAGCAACCCTGCATGGTAAGTGCTGCTATTACCCCCATCCTACAGAAGAAGAACCAAAACTTAACGAGAGGAGACAATGCCCCTGAGTTCACCCAAATGATGAAGGCAGGAGCCAGGATCCGAACTCAGGGCTGTCGACTCTTGACCTCGCCTCTCCAAGGACCCGATGGCCTAAGATTCCATGCCTTAGGCTGACTTCTCTACAAGGACAACCCCGGGGGAATTGTGAGGGTGACTTCAGTGGGCTTGGGTCTGACTTTCTCTACATTTGGGCTTCTTGTCTTTCTTTATATTCCTCTGACACCCTTGAGCTGGAGGAGACTGGGTTTGAATCTTGCTCATCCTTGCGTCCCTAGCACCTGGGACATCGCTCTGTACACGGAAGCTCTCAAGAAATATTTGCTGAATGGTTTTAAATGGAAGTCATTCATCAAGCAACTTTTGAACTCCGGTTATATTTTGGGCACTGTCCTAGGTGTTAGGGACAAGGAGATAAGGAATAATGCTGGTATGCTCTGTCATGTGCTGGGTAGTTTGCTAAGAGGAGGGGTGCATACACATATGATGTCAACCTGTTTGGTCCCAACTTCAAAGCAACACTAATATAGTCCCAATTTCTATAGGAAAGAAGAGCTCAGAGAAGTCAAGAGCTCGCCTAAGGGCACACAGCTTAGAAATAGTGGCGCTGGGCTTTGAAGATGGGTCTGTCAAGTTCCAAGGTGCGTTTTGTCACTAAACCGTAGTCTTTCCCTCCAGTCTCTGACCTCATGGTGCTCGCACAGTAGATAAGATATGTGTGCAAGTAACTAGAATAAAAGGTAGGAGGGGGTAGTTACCTTTGGAGAACTACAGTGAACGAGCAGATGATACAAGTTGCGTGACCTTTAGACGATGGAGAGAGGGCCCATTTGTGGTTGGGGGAACAAGAGGGGTTTTATAGAAACACAGTGGCACTTGCACTGGGCATTGGGAACTAGGTGGGATTTGTCTCTGCAGAAAATGCAAGAAGATCAAGGTGAGGTAAAGGTCCAGAGTCGGGAAACCACAGAGCGCAGGTGCAAGGAACAGAACAGGTGAGTTTTCTTGGAACATCGGATGTAAAAGGGGAGGGGAGAAGAAGCCATCATGATTTGCACATAACGTGTCTTGTTAATTAGTTCGTCGGCTGCTTCTTTTGCATTTTTAAGGGAGACAGTCATATTACGTACATACATAATGACAAACTTGTCTCTTCCTCCCCCGACATTAAACTTTAATTTTTTTTCTTGTCTTATTACATCGGCTACACCTGAGGTCTAAGGTTGGGTAGTGGTGATGACCCCGGATAACTTTATCTCAGTCCTGAATTGAAAGGGGGGTCTTTTTAATATTTTATCGATAAGGATGTGGCTTGATGAGTTTTTTTTTTTTAATCAGAAATGGAAGTTGAGATCAATCGTATGTGATGCTTTTAGGAACACCTTCAGATTCTCGTGGACTCCCATGCTTCCCAGACTTCAGCTGTTTGCTCTGCTCCAGCCACCACGGCGGCCAAGAGACTCCATGTGGGCCCGTGCGATTCTGCTGCCCAACGCCAATCAGCTACAAGCCCAGAGTCTCTGGCTTCTCTGGCCATTTCTGGACTTAGGACAAAGACCACATGATAGGGCATGGGTTCCCAAGAAGCTGCCAATGGCTTTCACGAGGCAACTCGAAATGCAGGAGAATGAATCCGGGAGGGGAACTTTGGCCAATGGGAAATGGAAGCTGAGGAGGGAGCTGGGCTGATGGATCCCATCTTTCCTCCTCTGATAGACTGCCCGGAGGCATGTCCATCTGGAGGCTCCCTGAGGGCTGAGCAGCCCCGCTGGCCAATCACTTGCTGTGCTTTTCCAAGAAACAGCGAGCCACGAGCCGTGTGACAACAACTCACCGCGCCTCGTCCTCTCCTGCCTCAGTCCCCGCTTCCCTCACGCTCCCTGCCCTGGCTTTGCACCTTCTATCTAGCTCCTTTCTCTTTTCTGGAGCCTGGGTGAGGGCATGTCTCGTACACCGTTTCAGCATTTACGGAGACACCCACGCCACGTTCCGTCAATCGGTTAACGGCGTGAATCCCATGGCTACTTTGTCTGAAACGGGTTTGCATCCCTGGCATAAACCCTACTGGGCAGCTGGGTCTTTTCGTAGGTGTGTGGGGGTTTCCGCTCCACGCTGCTGTGTACCTTGCGCGTGGCTGCGTGTCCACACCTGGGTACACAGGTAACGCGGCCTCTTGCGGCCGGGCCCCGCGAAGCCGCCTCTCTCAGCCTCCAGCCGTGTCTCTCCTCCGCGGATGAAGGCAGGCAGGCTGGCAGGTAGAGATGATGGAGGTGCTGGCAGCGGGTCTGAGGGGAGCTGGGAGGGGAGAGAGTGCAGAGAGGGAGGTAATTAGGAACCAGGCGGTATCACAAATCTCCCAGCCGCGCTGACACCCAGGGAGAGTGATCACACACTCGGAGTCAGCCCAGACAAGTGTGAAAGCCCTTCACTCCATCCCTAGGAAGAAGGAGGAAAGGAGAGACGCGGACCGGGCAGCCGGATGACAGCCCCGCCCCCAGCACACCCACCAAGACAGCCATGACGTCACCTTCACACTCCCCCTCCCTCAGCCCCGACCCGGGTCAGGGAGCTGTGATTCAAAGGTATGGAGGGGGCAGCGGAGGGCCCTGCAAGACGAGGGAGAGGTCTTGGGAGGCTGTGCCCCGGAGAAGGAAGGTGAGGAGAGCCTTCATCATGGCATCCAATCAAGGCCAGGCGGATCTTCGCAAGCCCTCAACAAGCACAGACTGCCCCCCGTCAGAGGTGGCAAGGCGTGCTTCCCGCACTTGAAAAATTGGTCCCCAAGGAAAGTGGGAATTAACACCGGTGGCAAGACGCCCGCGTATGTGTTATTTCTCAACACATTTGCTTGATGAAGAAATGGGGGCTCAGAGAGGCTGAGGCCTTGGCCCAAGGACACACAGCTACCAAGCGGCGGGAGTGAGACCTGCCTACTTAGGAAGTCCTAGCCTCCACCACACCATCCGCCTGCTCCCCTGGAACGGAAGGAGGAGCCCTGTCGATATGGGATAGGTTCTTGGAGGCATGGGGGTGTCAGAGGCAGGGAGACGGGCAAACTGCCCTTCGGGTCCCAAAACAGATAGAGGATTATGACCTCTGCCCCCACCCCTGGCACTCCCTGGGCTAGCTTTGGCTCTGCCGAGGATGTCCGAGAGAGAGAGAAATCTTTCTGGGTCAGTGACTTTGGGTCCGTGGGAATTCCAGAACTAGGGATGCTTGCTCTTCCTCTTGCTCTTCCTCTGGTCATCGCACCTGGCAAGGTGGCCCGAGGGAGCAAACTTCACTGGCCCTGGCACACGGCCCCCGCGGGTGAATCAGGTTTGCACTATCATTTTCTCCTCAGGCCCGCCTCCTCCCTGGAGTGGACGCTGGGGGTCGGTAAGGAGGCGAAAACCGGGTCGGTGGGGTCGACACACACGGAGGGCTCCCAGCCTCTCTCCGATCTCTTCTCTGAGCACTCTTCCCCCTGTTCACTCTGTTCCCAGAACATTCTAGAATGTCTCCTGACTTGGCGCCTGGGTTCCTGCTGTTCCCTCCTCCTAGAACGCTATTAGTTTTAAATCTTTCCTTGTCTGTTTTCTCTTCCACGAGTTCCCAGGTCAAATATCACCCTCTCAAAGAGCACCTCCCTGACCAAAGTAGCCTTCTATTACCCTTTCTTCCTCCACAGCATTTATTGCTAAACTCTGTAAACAAGTTGACAAAAAAATAAGCACAATAATTTTCGCCTCCTCCTCCTCCCTTTCCCTGCCATTATGTGGTAGATTTCACAAGAGCTGAGACCTTGCTTGCCTTGATCATTGCCAAGGTGGGGGCTTGACACACAGCAGGTGCACAACAAAAGTATCTGTTGAATAAGTGACTCATTGAATTAACGAATGGAGACACACACGGGCTCTGGAGCCAGTAGACTCTGGAGTCAAATCCCAGCTCTGCTACGTATTAGCTACATGATCTTGGGCAAGTTACTTAACACCCCCGTGCCTCAGTTTCCCTACTTTTAAAAAGGGGGTGACAGCAGTCCCTTCTTCATGAGGCTGCTGGGCGCGTTCCACGAGACAATGTAGAGCGCCCCATACATTCCGCTGATCATCCGTTAACTACCTTACCAAGGAGGAGAGTAGGGCCCGGAGAAGCGTGGCTGGTCCTGGGTCCCAAAGTGCACCAGTGGGATTGCAGCTTAAACAGCCTGACTCCTGGCATCGCTTTCTTGAGGAGTTGGAACTCGATTCGGTAGGATCTGGCAGATGGATGGGTGTGCCCCTCGAGGAACTCACACCTGTGCTCCAGGAAGCAGGGGCAGGGATCGCTCATAGCAACTCTAAGACAAAGAGGACACCCTCTAAAGACGCTGCAAATCTGAATGAATGAGGGCTCCGCACAGACCTAGAGGGTCACACAAACTTGGCCTATGTAAGAAGGGCAAGTTCCAGAAGGACATGTGCAGTGGTCAGTGGTTCCCCATGGGGGGGGCAATTTTGCCTCTCCACCCCCCACGGGCACATTGCACAATGTCTGGGGACATTTTTGGTTGCCACCACTTGGGGGGGGCGCTATTCGTATTTAGCGGGCAGAAGCCAGGGAAGCAATTCAACATGCTCCCATTTACAGGACAGCCATCCTCACTCAAAGAACGATCTGGCCCCAAATGCCAGGAGAGCCAAAGCTGACAGACCCTGCAGCGGATAATGCCATTTCTAGAAGGCTCAAGGGTACATTAAATAAACTATAGGCTGTTTAGGGATCTACACATTTTTAGCAAAAGCATAAGGAAATAAATGCATTCCACCAGATTGGGTTTTCCATGAGAACAAGATTTTGGGGGAGAGGGGTCTCCACAGTGTTAGATGCTCCATGATTATGTTACATGCATGAAATAATGAGCAATGAACACTAATTTTAGGACAGTGATATTTCAGGGTGGGATGGGGATTTTTTTTTTTTTACTAAGTCCTAAATACTTCATAATAAAAAAGTCCCCTGTGGGGACCCAAAGAAACAGTGCGTCCTGCCTGCCTTTAAGGACAAACTCATCTCAGATCTGGGCTCTCACACTCACTAGCTTTATGACATGGGCACGCTGCTGGTTTGGGGTCTAAATTTCCTGATCTGCAAGCTGAGGTCCTACCTCCTGTATTTACCACTCAGGGCCACAGCGGAGCCCCAAGGAGATGCCAGCTGGAAAAACACTTGGCAAGGTCTGGGAAGGAGGTCTCTCTGGCACACGCAATCCCCCTCCCCCACCAGCTCTAGCTCTTTGGAGAGAGCACTGAATCTTCAGTGGAGTCCTAGCAGGTGCATGGACACCACACGCACGTGAATGGGCTCAAAAAACTGCTAAGGAGGAATTTTTCTAAATTTTGGACAGAAGGCAGCCAGCAGTGGGGGAGGGGGTTAGAGGCAAGCAAGGCTGAGCATTTATCTATCTATCTATCTATCTATCTATCTATCTAAATGTTTATTTATTTTTTGAGAGAGACAGAGCATGAGTGAGTTAGGGGCAGAGAGAGAGGGAGACACAGATCCGAAGCAGGGTCCAGGCTCGGAGCTGTCAGCACAGCTCGAACCCACAAACCACGAGATCATGACCCAAGCTGAAGTCGGATGCTTAACCAACTGAGCCACCCGGGCGCCCCAAGGCTGAGCATTTATATGTGCATGTGAGGATGTGCGCGTGTGTATGTGTGACTATCAGGGACTACGTGTGTGTGCGCCTGGGTCTAGGCATGTGTGCGAGGGTGCACGGGAGCTTGTGTGCGGTCTACGTGCACGTAGGTGTCTGCATGATCATCTGATGACGGTGTGTGCTGTGTGTGTGTGTGTGAGTGGATGTGCACGCATCTTTGGTGTGTGATTGTGTACGCATATGTTGTGCGTGGTTCTGTGCGTGGGAATGGAAATGGATGGATGAGTGCATACACATTTGTGTTTGTGTACAAGTCCTCATCAGACACATGTGTGTGCATGTGAATGTGGACCAGTGTATACGTATTTGTGATTGTGTGCATATAAATGTCTATATTCTTCTACAGATAGGTGTCTCAGTCTTCCTCCCTCTCTCCCACCTCTCTCCATCTCCCTTTTGCTCAGGTGTCCAGGCCTAGGAATGGCAGGGCCTCCCTGCTTCCCCGGCTTTGGGTACTCCCAGCAGGTGGGAGGCAGCTCTGGACAGACTCCTAGCAGGTGAAATATCCCTCTCCAGCCCCTACTGAGCCCCAGCCAGAAAGGAATTCCCTGCAGGCTCTTCCCTAATCCCCCACTGGGTCCCTCCCCCACTCACCTCTCCACATCTCCCAGGACAAAGGACCCTTTTGGTTCTGTATTCACGGGTGGTCACATTCTTCACAGCTTGACTCAGAATGGGGTGGGGGGAGGCAGCAACGTTTCTGGGGGGGGAGAGTTAGGCAATCTCTATTAGTCTTGGTTTCCTCCCCTGAGAAATGGGGGAAGACACTGCAGAAAAATCAGCAGGCAAACCTATATTGCCATTGTGGTTACGTTTTATCAACCTCCTCCTTTGGCCAACTCAGGATATGTTTACTGAGAACCTACTCTGTGCCAGCTTCTCCACTAGGGACTGAAAACCTGAGATGAACGAAAGGCATTTCTCCATCTCTGGGAGTCCATGATGGCATTGGAAGGGAGAGGGAACCACCGAGAAAGAGGTCACTAGAATCCTAGATTGGACATGTTACCAGGAGGCAGGTGGAGGATTAAACACCTTGCCACAGCTCCAGCTTACCTGCCTGATTAAAGTCAACGTTTCTTAGCATGTCATTCGAGGCCCCTTATGATGGAGGGAGGCACAACTGGGGAGGCTTTCTGGAGGTGCAGGTGTGTGAGAGAGAATCGGACCGTGACGAACAGGTATTTGGGTAAGTGGAGAGGGAAGGAGGGGCCTTCTGGAAGACAGATCGCGGCTTAAGGTCCACAAGAGATGGGGTTGGCCTGGTGACAGATCCCATGTATTGATATCCGTGCCCGGGTGGGGGATGTTCCAGTTGACAACGTGACTTCACCCCTGTTACTTCACCTTTTCCTTGACCCAGTGAGGCGTGTGCCCATCTGGCGAATAAAGAGAGGGAAGAAACGGGAAAAAGTGGTAACTCAACTGGGATGAGCCCAGCCTTGGCGCCCCTGTATGGGGAAACACTTGGTGAATACCTCGAGACCCCAAGGCTGGAAGGTATCTCTGGGGATGGCAGGTTCCTGCTTTGTTTATAAGCGCTTATGTTTTGACTTTATCATCAAATAAATGTTACCACTAGGGACACACTTATGTTCCTGGCTCCCCCATTTATCTGGTCACCCATCCATCCACCCCACTATCCATCTTCCTATCCACCATTACTATACATCCACTCATCTATCCACTCACCTTTTCACCCACCGGCCCACCCATCCATCTACCCACCCAACCGCCCACCCACACATACCGTCACCCATTCATCTCCGTACCTACTATCCACCCATTCATAATCTGCCTATTCATCTTTTGTCTGCCCGTCCATCCATACGCTTCTCTGTCAATGCGTTCCTATCCATTCACTTACCCATTTATCCATTCATCTACACATCCGTCCAATTACCAATCACCCCTGTACTATCCACCCATCTGTTTGTCCAACCAATCACCCATCCATCCAAACATTCAACTGACAACCTTGGCACTAAGTCACTCATCCACCCACCTATCCACCCACCCACTCAATATTCCTGGGTTCAGACTCGGCAAGATGATCCAAGTGGGTCTAACCCAGCCATCGCTGTGGGCTTCCGGGACTCAGGCTGGGATATTCTGAAGACCAACCTACACGCCGAGGCCCCGCGGGGATGCGAGGTGGAGACGGTGGGGGTGGCAGTAACTTAAATGCAATCTCTTCTGGGGTGTAAAGGTCACCCACGCACTCTTTCTTCTGGGCCCAGCGGTAAGAATTTTGGGACTGAAGAAAGTGGGAGACACGGGGAGACAGAAACCTGGGGGGGGGGGGGGAGAAGAGAGAGGAAAAGAGACTTGGTGAGCAAACTAGAGAGGGGGAGAGAAAGAGGGAAATTTATAGAGAAATTGGAAGTGGGATAGAGACGACACGGAGAGACCTAAGGCGGGGGGGGGGGGGGTGGAGAAGAATGAAGAGACAGCTTGGAATAGCCTATCTTACCTTTGGTGGGGGAAGGAGGGGGAGGGAGAGAGGTCGGAGGGCAGGGGAAAGCGGAGGCGAGAGGGTCCCAGTGTCACGGCCCCTGGCCCCTCGCTGGGCACCGGGCTCCCCGGAAGTCCCCGCGGCCCCGGGAAGCCACCCCCACGCGGGGAGGACGCGGCGCGGGGCGCTCGGGAACCGCGGTCGCGTGGGCTCGGCCGGCCGCGCCATCAATTAGGCGGTCGCCGGGCCTGGCGAGCGGCAGCGTCTGTGGAAATTACCTTTTAATTTCTTAATTACATTGTCCTCACCTGCAGCTCAACCCGCCTCTGAGAGGCGCGCGCAAAGCCGCTTCCCGGATCCCCTCCCCCGGTGCCATAAATTAGGACGCCGCCCGCCCGCGCGCCCTGGTGGTCCCCGCGCCCCCCGCGCCCCCGCGCCCCGCCCACCGGCTGTTTTAACCTCGCGCGGCACCTTCGAGGAGCTTCGCCAGTGGCCTCCCCTCCCCCACCGCGCCTCATCTCCCCACCGGGGGAGACCCGAGACCCGTCCCAGGCGCAGGGTGGGGGCGCTGGGCAGCCAGACCTGAACTCTCCAAACCAGGCCTTTGCTGGATGGAGCGCCTCCGCCTCTCAGAACCTCGGTTTCCCCCGTCGTCGTCGGTCACATGGAAAGGAAAGTAGCGCCCCTTTGTCTGGACTGGGAGGCTTAACGGAGGAAAGCGGAAGCGCTTAGTCCCGGAGTGCTCTCAGAATGTTAGCTATTGTTCATTGATGCGCTTAACGAGTGGGTTTTGAGTACCTACTATGGATGAAGCGTTCCAGAAGTCTCTGCAGACACAGAGGTGAACAAAACAGTGTGTGCCTGTTGATGAGGGTGATGACGACGATGGTGATGATGATGACGAGGGTGGTAGTGTGGTGGTCGTGGGTGATCCTCCCGGACGCACAGGGTTCCAGGATTTGTGAGACCCTGTGTGGGTGCTGCAGATCGGGGCATGGTTAGGAGGTGATGTTGGGGAGGCGAATGGGGATTCAGGGTGGAGGAGCTGCCAGATCAGAGTGGGGGGTGACCCACAAGACAGCCGCAGGGCTGCGTTGGAGGTGGTATGGAGGCCGTGTGACAGACAGGAGCGGGGCTTGCCTAAACCCACCCGGTCACTGGTGGAGCTCAGGTCTGCCCTTTCAGTGCCTTCTCCTCCCATAGCTCAGCGGTTCTCCAAGCGCGGTGCTCCCTCATGGCCAGCAGCATCGGCATCCTTCCAGAGCTTGTTAGAAATGCAAATTCTTGGAGCCCCTCGGTGGCTCCGTGCGTGCGACTCTTGATTTCGGCTTGGGTGACCATCTCACGGCTGGTGAGTTCAAGCCCCCCATCAGGCTCTGCGCTGGCAGTGTGGAGCCTGCTTGGGGTTCTCCTCTCTCCCTCTCTTTCTCTCTCTCTCTCTCTCTCTCTGCCCCTCCCCCCTCAAAAATAAATAAATAAATTAAAAAAAAAAGAAATGCGAATTTTTGGGGCCTACCCTGAGACTTAGCAAATCGGAATCTCTGGGGTCAAGGCCAAGGAATCTGTATCTTCACAAGCTCCCCAGGAGATCTCTATGCTCACTAAAGTTGGAAAAGGACTGTCATCACCGAAGCAGAGTTTCTTTGTTCATTGCCTTTTAAAGACCGTCCTGATGTGGGGCCCCTGGGTGGCTCAGTCGTTTAAGCGTCCGACTTGGCTCGGGTCATGATCTCGCAGTTTGTGGGTTCGAGCCCCACGTCGGGCTCTGTGCTGACAGCTCGGAGCCTGGAGCTTGCTTCGGATTCTGTGTCTCCCTCTCTCTCTGCCCCTCCCCTGTTCATGCTCTGTCTCTCTCTGTCTCTCAATAATAAATAAAACGTTAAAAAAAAAATTTAAAGACGATCCTGATGAGAGGGGTTGAGATTGCACTTGGGCTGAGACCTCAGCATTTCGGGGTCTCAGGCCTTGGCCGATGCCTGGGTTAGAGCCCGTGCCTTAGTCCAGGCTCACCCTGGAATCGCCTGGATGACGTTGAGAAGGTCCGGGTGTCCAGGTCCCATCGCGGACGGATCCAATCTGAGTTTCTAGGCGAGGGTCCTGAGCATCAACCTTTTCAAAGCTGCCAGGCGATTCCGATGTTCAGGGAGGGAGGGCTGACAGCAACCACCAGTGGGAAGGAGACCAGAATGGGAAGTCAGTGGTCTTGTCTCCAAGGTCAGTCCTGCCACTAACTCACCAGTTGGGGCCAAACGTGTGACCCTCCCGGTGGCCATATTCTTTCGGTTTATCGTACGTCTGAGGCATTGGGGGAGAACATGAAGAAAAGGCAGATTCTACGTGGGACCTGAGTCCTGGCATTTGATCCCTACGTAGGGTTGAGGCAGGACCTGAGAATATGCATTTAAAAAAACAAAAGCCAGCACATAAACTTTACCGTAAAACCTCAAGCTTTGAGCAATCCTAAGACCTGTCAGAGCAGACAAGTTGACCTGCTTGAATCCTACATCCCAACCGTGGTTGTCACCTTTGTGTCATATCCCCTCGCCTAACTTAGCCCTGGCCCCCTCTTTTGAGTGTTTTCTTTAATTCCTCTATGTTTATGTCCCATGATAAATAATTTTTATTTTTATTGTTTTAAAGTTTATGTACTTTGAGAGAGAGAGAAAAAAGTGTGAGTGGGGGAGGGGCAGAGAGAGAGGGAGAGAGCAAGAATCCCTCCGTGATAAATAATTTTTAAATATTAGCTGAGGAAGATAAGTTTTGGAGGGGTGGTTTGAGGGAGAAGGCACCCACTATATATAATTACTCTTACCCAAACTCTCAGAAATGCTGGTACTAAGCTTCTGTTTCAAGGAAGGGAGACACGTTAGAGGGGCACCTGGGTGGCTCAGTTAATTAAGTGTCTGACTTCGGCTCAGGTCATGATCTTGCGGCTCGTGGGTTCGAGCCCCGCGTCGGGCTCTGTGCTGACAGCTCAGAGCCCTGAGCCTGCTTCGGATTCTGTGTCTCCCTCTCTCTCTGCCCCTCCCCCACTCACTCTCTGTGTCTCAAAAATAAACACTAAAAAAAGAAAAAAAAAAAAAGAAAGGGAGACTCATTAGAGACAAGAATGACTGTCCTGCCTTAAGCAACTGGCAAGCCAGATAACATATAACAACAGTTTCAGATGTTGGGCACTAGGCAGCCCCGGTCTCTGCTCCCCAAGAGAAAAAAGCAACCGAGATAAGCCTGATGAGAGTTGCTGGGCCGCAGGGGAAGGCCAAGCCAAAGAATTGGGTGGTTTCTTCAGCCCAACTCAAGGCAGAGACCAGAGTTCGGGACTTCCAAGATGGCTGGCATCTGTGGGACAGAGCGCTTGAGAAGAGAGATCTTCATGGGGAGAAACTTCCAGAAAGCTGCAGAGGCCTGCCCTCAGGTCTTTAGGTCTGCGCACGTGAGAGAGGAAACTTTTGGAGGCCAAGGGAAGGAAGAACCCTTAAATGGAGCAGAGAACAATATCTGGGGTCTTACGTCGGGGGAGAATAGCTCTCTTCCCTTTGGCCAGAGTGAAAAGACCCCACAATAGACAGGGCATGAGGTACGAGCCTCAGAAAGAGTATTGCCTTAAAAGTGGTGATAAATTATCCCTAGATTAAAGGCTGCTCCAGAATTGCCCTAAGGCAGCTCAAAGGTAAGATTCAAAAAGGCACCTCTGACTCCCAGTGACTTAGCTCTGTGCCGGGAACCCAACTCGGCACTATTTACAGGAATTTAGCAAAACTGAGCCGGCGACAAGGAAAAGTCACGACACACAGCACCCGGTCACGAAGGTCGCGTAAGGAAAAATTCAGAATGTGGGCAAGGCTTTGTGGACAAGGATGGACCCCAAAGAATTGTTTATTGGGGTGAAAAATCAGATTCAAACAAAATGTCCAATCGCAGGATAAAAATAAACGGTGGTATATGCATAGGATGGATTGCTGTGTCCATTATTAAAATAATTTAAAAACGTCGAAACCCCCCGCCCCTTGATGAAATACCCACTGAAAGGCAAGGAGTGGGATGTGGGCTCTGGAGCCCAGATGCCTCGCTTGAACCCTGGCTTTGCCCACACACGGGCTGTGTGGTGTCTGGAAAGTCTTAGACTCCGTGAGCCTCAGTTTTCTCATCTATACAACACAGCTGCCGATAACACCTACTGTGGAGGATGTTGCCAGGATTCGATAAAATAACACTAGTAAAATGCTTAACCTCTGGCATGTAACAAGCAAACGATAATTACTCGCTGAGGTCATTCGCTGTTCCCCAAGTCTATATACAGTGGGAGAGTTAGGTTTAAAATTCTATGTGAGAGACAAAACAGAAGTACGTGAACGTACTTGGTTATCTCGGGGTGATGGGAAGGCAATGCCGAGATTAGAAATGGAGAGTTTTGACATGGAGCGGAAAGGACAAGAGATTAGATTGACAGACACGCGAGAGGTGTGGCAAAAGTCACCGGAGGAACTGTGGGGGGGGGGGGTCCAAGGGCAGCGGACCCTCCCTAGGCTGAGCCGGGGGAAGGCAACTCCTGGGGGGGGAAAGATGGGGAGAAAGGGGTGTGGGGACCATCTTTAGAGAATGATGAATTGACTCGTGGGGATGTGCATGATGGAGAGTGGTGGGAAAGAAAGACGGGAAATGTCTTAAATGTCTTAACAAACGTAGAGCCATGAAAGCCTCAGGTAGGAACTATTTTAAGTGTCATTTTCTAAGGAGAAAACCCGGGCGCAGACATGTTGAAAGGCTTAATTAAAGTCCCCACAGCTGGTGGGTGGTGGGGCCAGGACTCGAACCCTGGGCAGCCTGGCTCCAGAGCCCGTAATCCCCGCCACAACGTGACATTGTGAATATCTGGCTGGAAAATTTGGCTATTTTCTCTTTGCAATCAGAAGCCATGGATGCCTTCATAAAAGAACTTGAGAGTGACCAGCCAAAACGCAACCCTGGCTCCACGTGAGAATAATTGCTTTTTCCTTCCTTCCTACCTCAAAAGATATTCAGGAAGAAACCAAAGGTGATCTATTGGCCACGGGACAGGAGGTTGGATTTAACCCATCAACTCTGACCCTCCGGGAGAAGCAAAGCATTTCCATTGTGAGCTGTAGATTTCTTGTCTTAATAATGATGGGGGGTATGGGGATAGGGGTATGTCGGGGGGCGGGGCGGGGAGAAGGGAGTGTTTCTAGTTGGGGGGCAAAAAAAACCCCCAAAATTTTATCTCAGCCTCAAGTGGAGATCGGCCGTGCCAAAATATCTGTATTATCGATAACAATAACGATGGCGATTATTATATTTTATTTTTCAATCGTGGTAATTATGGTACATTAAATCATTAGCATTCATTATTCCTACAATGTGTAATTAGGACAATGGTAGATAGATTGCTCTTGACTGTAATGAAGTTTTTATAATTGTCATTTATTGGCATCAAATTACCTTTCTTAAAACGAATCTGAACATCACACTCTTAATTCTGGGGAGGGGGTAGCAATTATTTTTAATTAATGTTTCTTGTTTGTGCCACGCAGGGGGAGCTGTCTGACCAATCCAGTTCTCCGTGTCTGCGAGGGAGTTAACCAAGAATATCAAAGGCATTCTTGAATCGGTCATCTATCACGAAACATTCTCCTCCTCCCGTCCCCCACCCTGCTCCCATCATCCCCCTCCTCCCGAGCAGCAGCGGCCACAGGGGAGAAAAAAAACCCCCAACCATTTACCAACATGATTAGCAGAGGAGACAAGGGACGGTGACACAGATTATTTAAGCCAATTTGTTGCCAAGTGTGAGAAGAATATGTTTTTTCTCCTTCAAAAATGGCTGAGTAGCCAGCCTCTGTCTTCGAGGACGTGGGCGTCGGGGTGGGGGTGGGGGGCTTGGGGTGATGTGGTCTGCAAATCGTATCATGGGTGGGGAGTCCTTCTCCCGCTTCCCCCTCGTCCGATAATTGGCCGAGGCGGCCTTTGCAAAAATACGAATCTACATCTTGTTTCTCGAAAGGCTGAGTGAGAAGTCTCAGGGCATTTACTGTTGTGGTATGAAATCGCCTGTATTTGACTGCTTTTGACCTGCAAAAATGGCGATTTAATGGCTCAGATGAATCTACCCACTGCAGTGGTAATCAATGAAATGACTCCTCCCCGAAGATGATGATTGCGAGGGAGAGCAAGGCCATTAGTTTTTAGGCGACTGGATGAGGAAGAAGGGTGTCTATAGGGGCGGGTGTGAGGAAAGGAGGGGGGCTACACGGACTGACCTTTGCAGGTGCCAACGAAGCATCGGCCAGGCCCCTTCCGTGCAGATGTGAAGTCACCTGCCCAAGGGGCTGAGTGATTCCACTCCGGTCTCTCAAACCACCAAATGCCTGCACTTCCTTGGGCTCCTCCTACCAGACCCAAGACCGGCCTGATCTTCTGCCTCCCAAACTTGACCTTGGCTTCCTAGTAAAGGGACGTTAGCTTGGTGAACCTCAATCCTGTGCTCCTAGAATCAGATGTAGGAGGCTGACATCTGCTTCGTTTATACCCAGAGACTTCTTCACGCTGGTGTGAAAGGGGAGACTTTTGCCTTGTTTTGGGAGCGATCTGGTGCCCCTTCTAAGCTGGGGCCCTGGGGAACACACAGTGGCTGATGTCCTCCGTTGCCTGGGGAGCCTCGGGAAGGGGGATGGAATTCAGAGCAGACACTTCCGTGCTGATGGAGGCCGGGGCAGGGCTTGGATCTGGGACCAGGACTTGAGGAATCCTGGAAAGGTACTACAACCAGTACCTTGGGTCTGAATTAATTAGTTGGCAGGAGTCCTGATGAAGTTGGTGCTTTCTAAGGGATGCTGTGAGCCCTCTGGCCCCACCCCGTCTGCTTCTGAGGATCTGGGAGGGACTTCGGATTCTCCAATAGCAAGGAGAGAGGTCAAACTGGACACCTCCCAACAGGCCAGGACAAGGAGCCCTTCTTGGGGAAATCCTAGGGTTTCTGGGGGATCTCCTGGGGTCATCCCAGCCGGCATTTCTCTTTCTTGTCTCTCGGGACAAGAACCCCGGTCCTGTTATGGTGGCTGGGATCTAGTCTCGCTCTGGGGCTGACCGGCTGGGAAAATTTGTCGAACGGATTACTGATAATCAGGTTCCGAAGTTGAAAGCAACGTCGCACAGAACTTGGCCCAGGAAACACTCGAGAAGAGACGATCGCCGCTTTCGTTCTGGAAACCGAGTTAATAGCCCTTGTTCCTAATAACGACGGGAGTGACCTGCCTTTTACTGAGTGCTCGCTACGTGCCAGGCTCTGTCTTAAAAGCCAGAAATGCATCGTCTCGCTCAATACTCTCGACAGCCCTGTGACGGAGGAGAAGTTGAGGCAGCGGAAGGGTACGGGATGGGCTGAGGTCCCGGGGCTGGCAAGTGGCAGAGCTGTGCCACGACGTCACGTGGCATCTCACAGCTCCGCTAGGAGCGCTGCTCCCCGCCTGGGAACCATTTTTATTATTGCAGAGGTATCGGCAAGATTTCTCTGCCGCGGTTGTTAAGTAGTTCACTGCCATCTCCGGTCCCTTCCAAGAAAACAGTTTGATCAGAGGGGAGATGGGGCTAAGGAGGAAGGTGGCCGGAAGAAAGAAAAGGGCCCCCAAGAGTGCTGGGCACCCCAGGAGGGTGTACAGATGGGTCTGTAGCTTTCGGGAGCTCCCAGGCTAGTGTGTGTGTGTCGGGGGGGGGGCGTGGACAGGTGCACGAATAACCACAAGACAGATGTAACCGGAGGTAAGACACCAACTGCATGGGAAATCAGGGACAGGAGCTATTTTCAGTTAGGGAGTAACGTTATGGAGGACTTCATGGAGGAGGGAGCCTCTGAGCCAGGAATGCCGAACTTGCAGGATTAGGGGAGTGTGCCAAAGAAGAGGGGCTTCCTTCTCCCCTCCCTCACCCCTTCTTTCTCCCCTCCGTCTCTCTCCCCTTCCCCTTTACCTCCTCCCTCGCGCTCCCTTTCCCTTTCCCCTTCCTCTCCCCTCCGCCCCTCCCCATCTCCCTTCTCTTCCCAATTCTTTTTTTCTTCTTCTTTCTCTTCCTTCTGTTTATCTTTCTCCTCCTTGCTCCTCTTCCCCGTCTTCTTCCTCCCTTTCTTCTCCCCTAAATTATTTCATGATACTTGACTCACTCGCCCCGCCCCGTATCAGGGCACCGGCCAGAGACTCAGAGCCGGCCCTTTGATATCAGACTCCACGCTTGGAGTTGGACTATGGGGACAAATTCTGTCGTGGGTGAGGCAACGCCTTGGTCGAGGAAGGCAAGCGCGTGACACCCGCCCCCAGGAAGGGCATGGGAGCGGTGAGTCTGACCAATCGGATTTTGGATCAGACCCAGCCTTGTCCTGTATGACCTGTGTGACCTCCAGCAAGTGGCTGGGGGGTCTCTGCAAATCTTCCCCCGTGAAAGGAGAGGAAACCGGGGTTCCCCGTTCGCAGGATGCCGTGAGGGTTAAGTGAAATAATCCGTGTAATGTATTTGGCATCGCTCCTGGCACATAGTAGATGCTAAAGAAAGTTCACGTCCCACCTCCTGTAATTAACGAATCTCTATATTTAAAACGGGGTCCGTGGCTTCCGCGCTGGAGCAAGTCATGCTGGGAATGTGCCCGCAGAAGGGAGGGGAGGCGGGAGAGCCGGCCTCGTTCCTGCAGGGGTGAAGGTGGGCATTGTCAATCTAATTTTGCGGCAAAAGCTGCAATTTGCCGGCCCTTTTAATTATTATTTTTTATTATGGATACAAATTAAAAATAAACTGTGTGTCTCAATCACAGCGGGGATTAAAATTGTTCCCTAATTGTTATCTTTGAATCAATCTAGCTTCCATTAGCTCTGCTTCCTGAGGTATAATTGAGGTAGGTGTGTGTGTGTGTGTGTGTGTGTGCGTGTGAGTGTGTGTGTCCTTGGTTTGTGGGGAGGGCACCTACCTCCGTTTCATGCGCCTGATTGTCTCTTCCAGACTCCTGTTTCATTTTTCCTTCCTCTTTACAGAAGACCTTACAGGGCAGTAGAGTTGAGGGGTCTTGGATATCAATCCCTGTCCCCATCCTCTGATCCCCAAAACATGCATTTCAAAGCCCAAGGTGCTGTGTGTTCCACGGAGGTGTGTGCTTTGATTGACCTGGGGGTGGCCGCGGTGACCTGAAGTCAACACGGTGGGAATCCCGAGCGTGGGGATGACTGGTTGCGAACTCACAACGACAGAGGGCCTCGTGTGTCTTGTTCACTGCCGTCTCCTCAGAACCCGGAGCGGTGCCTGGCACCTGGTCAGTTCTCATTAAATATTAATGGATTTAACCCAAGCACGTGCCTAGGAGGATGTGTACAAAGTGCCCAGTATACGAACACGAAGTGTGTTGGGTATCGAGGTCCTGATATTTTTATCACAGATACCTAAGCTCAGATGGCCCTTCCTGAGACTACGTTTCCTCCTTAAACTATATTTTAACAGTCACAGTCACTGGTTTATCAAGTCTTTGCTACGTATGTATCGTTGCTTCTTCTGGGACTCTTCCTCTGCCTGTTTTACAGACAAGTGAACAGAGAGGCTCAGAGAGAGGAGTTCACCTGGCCCAGATCACACAGCTGTTAAGGGACGGGGCTGAGATTTGAACTCGCATCTGCTAGACGCCTAAGGCTCGTGGCCTGTTTTGTTGCTTTTCTTCTCTGCCTTGTGATCCGACTTATTTTTTTCCTGAGTAAGCCAAAGTAAGGATTTGGGCCCCATTTTCCAGGTGAGGAAAATGAGACCGAGAGAGAGAGAGAAGTCTCATGACTTGCCTGGAGGTGACAAGTTGTTACCTGTCACACGCACGGGGCTGTCACGCTCCCGTGGAGGCAGACACAGAGACCAGAAAGGCGGCACGGCACCGTCAGGGAGAGGCTCAGCTGGGACTACAGAACGAGAGAGGGGTTAAGCACCAGGTTTGGGGGAAAGGGAGTGTTTTTTGAGCAAGATATTTGGTGCCCAAAGGCCTACGGGATGCTCTGGAATGTGGCTGGGACCAAAAAAGCCAGACTCTGCCTTTAGGAGTTTACGATGTAGCGGGGGGAAGACAGATTTAATAAAATATACACACAGGTATGTAATTACGGACTCTGATAAACGTAGGCGGGGAATATACAGAGGTGGTAAATTGGGAAACAGAATAGTGGTGAGGGCTGGGGTGTGTATGCATGTGTGTGTGTGTGTGTGTGTGTGTGTGTGTGTGTTCTGGAAGGCTTTGCCAGGTAACGTGGCGGCTGTGATGAGTAGAAGGAGTTCACTGGGTGACTCGCGGAGGACACAGAAAAGTGGGTGTGATGGGATTGAGAGAGCAGGGGCCAGATTCACGGGGCCTTGGGGCCAGGATGTGGTGGGGGGGGGCGGGGGAGGGGAGCCAACGAAAATCTGCAGGCCAGGGGATGGCTTGATTGGATTTGTGTTTGAGAGGTTGATCTGGCTGCCTTGTGGAAAAGAGAGTGAGGGTGGGAGGGCAGAGTGGAGGTGGTCCGACCAGAGAGGAAGCACCTGCAACCATCCAGGTGAGCAATGATGGCCGCTTAGCCTGGGGGGGGGGGGGACGGCTCAGGGGAGGCCAGGAGAAGGTGCAGAGGTAAACCCATTGGATGCTGGGTTGAGGGCAAAGGATTCAGGTTTGAATAAGTTTGAAGAGAGTAACTGCATTTATATGCATAACCAGACCATTAAAGAATCTTGCAGACATTATTCTAGGGGGTGGGGGTGGGGGGCGGGGGGAAAGAAGCCAGAAACTCAAATGAGTACGTACTGCGTGAGCCCACTCGATGAAGTTCAAGAATAGACCAGGGGCGCCTGGGCGGCTCAGTCGGTTGAGCGTCCGACTTTGGCTCAGGTCACGATCTCGCGGTCCGTGAGTTCAAGCCCCGCGTCAGGCTCTGTGCTGATGGCTCAGAGCCAGGAGCCTGCTTCGGATTCTGTGTCTCCCTCTCTCTCTGCCCCTCCCCAGCTTGCACGCTCTCTCAAAAAATAAATAAGCATTTTTTCAAAGTTAAAAAAAAATAGACCAAACGACTAGATGGAAACAGAATTCAGAACAGTGGCCATATCAACCGGGGTGCCTCTGAGCGCAGGGGTATCGACAGCCAAGAAGTGCAGGAGGCCTTATGGGAACTGGAAGATTTTACATCTGGAGCCGGTGGTGGTGATGTGGGTGTGTATGGATTAGAATTCATGAGCACACTTACCATGAGTGTGCTAAGCTAAGTACGGACTCTGCAATAAATGTAAAATAGTGACAAATGAGCGAACGCATAGAAAATATAAGTAAATGAGACTTACTATTTCTAATAGGGAAGCAGAAATGAAAAGAAATGGAAAAAAAGGAAAAAGGGCACTTAAAAGAAGATGTGGCTTTAATCATTAGAAATATGGAAAAGTACAAGAAATAAAAGCTGTTTCAGGATTAAGAAATCCAGTAAGAGGACACTCAGACCAGTTCTTCTGGTATTTTGATAGTTGGAGAATTTTTTTTTTCAACTTTTAAAACTATTTTTGAGAGACAGAGACAGAGCATGAGTAGGGGAGGGGCAGAGAGAGAGAGAGGGAGACACAGATTCCGAAGCGGGCCCCAGGCTCTGAGCTGTCAGCACAGAGCCCGACGCGGGGCTCGAACCCACGAACTGCGAGATCATGATCTGAGCCGAAGTCGGACGCTTCGCCGACTGAGCCACCCGGGCGCCCCTACCAAGGGGAGTCTTGGGGTGTGGACTGCTTTGTTATTGTTTAGGAATCTACCCCAAGGAAATAATTTGAAATGCAGACAATATCATACATAGGAAGACTTTCATTTTATTATTCATGATATTTAAAACACCAGGAATGATCTAAACAGTTTTCAGCGGAGGTCTGGTTAGGATGGACTGCTTTACAGCCACTGAATGCAAAAAAGAAAAAGATACAGCACTTTACATATGAATAAGGATTTATAAAAATGTATATACACACACAGGCAAAACATAAGCATTACAATACATTGTCACTAATGATTCACTCTAGTGAACGGGATCGGAAGTAAATTTTTTGGTGCTTTTCTGTACTTAGAATCAGTAAAATACATCACTACAGATTCAAAAATATCATTTAAGAAGAGTTTTGAAATAAGACAAAATAAGTTTGACATAAAGGCTTTTTTTATACGAAGTGATGAAAGCAGGGTCCAAGATTTTATAAGAATAAGGTAAAACCTGGATATGTCTGCATGGAAGAAAAGACGGAAGGAAATATTCCTGGCTTCTCTGGGTAGTGTGATTTAGCAAGCTTTCTAGAAACTTCCTCCCCTCCCCCATACCCCTGGATAGTCTCGTTTTCTATAATCACCATTGGTTTTGTAATAAGAAATATAATATGTTAAAAACTGGTGCCAGGGACGCCTGGGAGGCTCAGTTGGTTGAGCGCCCGACTCTTCGTCATTTTTTTTTACTGTTTATTATACATTTTTAAGAGGAGAGAGAGAGCAGGAGCAGAGGAAGGCGTAGAGAGAGGGAGACAGAGAATCCGAAGCAGGCTCCAGGCTCCGAGCTGTCAGCACAGAGCCCGACGTGGGGCTCGAACTCACGAACTGTGAGATCATGACCTGAGCCAAAGTCGGACGCTCAACCGACTGAGCCCCCCAGGCATCCAGAGCGCCCAATTCTTGATCTTGGCTCAGTTCAGGATCTCATGGTTCATGAGACTGAGCCCCGCGTCGGGCTCTGCGCTAACAGCGCAGAGCCTGTTTGGGATTCTCTCTCTCCTCACTCTCTGCCCTTGCCCAACTCCCCCAAATAAATATTTAAAACAAAAACAAAAACAAAAAAACACTGCCAGGACTGACATCCTGATACACTGTGAAGTGTCTCTTGTACCCCCCCATTTCCCACCCTCCCACCTTTCTCTCTCTCTCTCTTCTCCCCCCTCATCTATTTTATTACCAGATAAACTTGCCTTTGTCATAAATTGAGTGGCTCTAAAATGGAATCCTGATTTTTAGTGGCTCTGTCTTGACTGGGTTCCGAAAAAAATGGTGCCATGCTCCCGGAAATAAATCATTAATGGGAACCATATTGTTTTCACTCAAAAAGAATTCATAACATAACACAGACACACGAACCCGCTTGAACACGGAGAACGGTCACTGACCCAGCAATAATAACACATACGCATCTTCTAGGAATTAGCCAGAGCCAACCCTACTTCTTTGGCACATTTCTTTCAAAGATGCCAATTTTTCTCAAAGATGTGATCATCTGGGTGGCCTTCCTTGGCCGAGAGAGGAAGTCGAAGACGATGGGGGTCTCCTTGGCTACCTTTGCTGGCTCAGCGAGGGAGGGTCCTTCAGGCACTCAGAAGGTGGCCTGGCCAACTTGTGGCCTGACTTCATGCTCCAGCCCTTGCCCTTGTCCCTGTCCCTCAACCTCTCTCTCAGGTGGCTCCCAGCCCCATCTGTGGGTCCCAATCCTTCCAATCCCAAGCCCTTCCTACATCCGTTTTCCTCCACCCTGAACAGTTTTCTCTGTCTCCTTCTGGCAAATCCCTGGGCTTCCTTTGGGTCACAGAACCTTCTGTGCACTTACCCCGGCTTGTGACTACATCTTTCTTTCTGCTCATCTGTCCAATACCTGCCCCTGTCACCAGACTATGAGCTCTGGCAGGGCATAGATATTCATCCCATTTGCTCACTGCTGTGTCCCCAGAGCCCAGGACAGTGCCTGGCACACGGTGGACACCTAATGTTTGTTGAATGAGTAAATACATGAGTGGAAGATACCCATGTGACCTTGAACCGTCCACGCCCTCCACCACGGTGGAAAGAGGACCCCAGAGTTCCAGTGCCCTTGCCTTTGCTTCATTGGTCTCCTGTGGCCCAGAGCTGCGTTATGAACTTTCATCCATTTAAAAAAAAAAAAGAAATTAAAATTACATCTTCTGACTATGTTGGTATAAAGGCATATAACCCGGGCTGGATTTTGTATTACATGCACAATATCATTACATTCCTTTTTCCTTTTGATGTAAAAAAAATTAACGTGAAAAATTGTGTGGGCCCCGAGGACTGTGTCTATGGTGCCTGGTGGAGAAGTCAGCCCTGTGCTGGCCTCTTCCCTGTTCACCCATTCGTTCATTCAGTCCGTCCGTCAGTCATTCAGCGAGAACCTAAGAGCAGTTTCTCAGGGCCAAGACCCGGACCAGGCCCTGGGGTCCCCACGCAGGGGGCAGAAGCGGCCACAGTTCTTACCTTCACATGGCTGATACTCTAGTAGGGGAGATGGATGTTGATCAAACGCACCGAGAAATAAATGTGTCATTACCCGGTTACAAGGTCTTTTGAGAGCCAAGGACAAAGAAACGTGAGGCGTTCTGGGAAACAGGGTGGGTCAGTTAGGGATAGTTCCCCCAGCCTGAGCTGCAAGGTGGCTCTGCCACGAGGGGAGGAAATGGCACTCCAGGTATGAGCAAAGGTCCTGGGGCGGGACCTCTGAGCAACTTTGGGGAGACCAGGGGTTCTGGGGAGAAGGAGGGGTGAGGGCAGGAACCTCAACCAGCTTCTTGAGTCTCACTAGGAAGCCTCAACTGCCCCTCGGGACTCGTGTCTCTTCACCCCCGGTTCTCATTTTCCCACCCCGTCCCAGGAGGCGTCCTGGCTCTGGGGCACAGAGCAGGAGTCAGGGAGGGCTGGTTTGATTAGATCACTGTCAGCGAGGGACAGGAGGTTAATTGCTCCTCTTTTAGCCAGGCTGTCTTGGCCTGGCGGCTGCGCTCACGGCGGCGTGTGCGTGTGCGTGCGTGCGTGCGCGTGCGTGCGTGTGCGTGTGTGTACTTACGTGTGTAGCGGAGTCCGGCCTCAGGCTCAAGGGAGGCTGCAGGGGCAGGGGGTGGGTTGCACAAGATTTCTCTGCGAGTTCCGAGCCTTGTCTTGTCTGGTGTGCAGCAAAGAGGAGTACTTAACAAGCATTAAGGGACACAAATAATTCCCCTTTTCTCCTCTCCGCCTATTCTTTCCTCTCTCTTTTCTTGTAAATCCTGCTCCTTGCATGTGAATAGCCGAATGGCTTCATCTGGGACCTTTAATCAGATCCCTGGTAGGCACTAGGAGGGCAAAGTGCCCGAGGGATTACCTTTTATTTTAGGGTTTTTCTCCCCTGGTTTTGCCCCCCCCTCCCCTCCCCCCGCCGTGTTCTCCTCCTTCGGCGTTTGTTCTCGGCAGAAGCAAGGAAGGAAGGCTTAAGGGGCGGGGGAGGGGGGCTTACAAACTTAAGGGGATCGGGCCCTATTCAGCGGGGCTTGTCCGCAGGTTTTCTACTTTTGTTCCCGGGCCATTCTTCAGCTGATTTCTTCACTCCAGTAAAAGCACTTTAATTCCCTTTTAGATACGGAGAATCCGTCCTCTTCCCCTCGCTGCACACCCCCCACCCCACACACCCCATTCCACTTTCTCAGACCTTTCATGTTGCGTCCTCGTCCGCCCCAACAAAGACCTAACATCCTAGCCAACTATTTCTTTCACCATCAAGTGAGGCCTGCAGAGACCCTGGGGGAGGGGGAGGCGGAGGGGGAGGGGAGCGGGGGGGGGGGGGGGAGAGAAGGAGGAGGGGAAGAGGGGGACTCCTCTGGGACTAGACCCCACTCCTCCCCCCCCCACCCCCGAAACCAGGCCCGGGGAGGCCCCCCGGCTTCGGACTGCACCCTGGGCCTCCTCGGATGGAAAGGCCAGGCGTGGGTGCCGGCACGTGTGTCTGGAAGGAGAGAGCGTGTGCGAGCGCGTGTCTGTGTGAGCGTGACAGGGGCAATGGAGACATCTGAGGTCTGGTATGGGCTTGGTCAGCATTTCTGAAAGCAGCCGGAGGCTGCGGGGAGACGGGGAGAGGGCACCGAACCTCTGCCTCCAGCTCTGCGTCAACTCTCCAGGGCACCCCAGCGGATCCCAGCCGGGCATCCCGGCGGAGGCAGAGCCTGGGCCCTTGCTGGAGCTTTGGAGCTTTCCCGAAAATGTTGGAGACCCGGAGGAAAAGGGCGGGCTGCAAGATAAGGAAAGGAAACACCCAATTCAAAATTGAATCAAAGCAGAATTTCAAGTCCCCACAATGGAGCTTAATTCAGCAGTACTTAATGGCTCAGTTGGACATTCCTAAGAAATTTCATCGCATATGAAGATCGTTTGTGAGGGGGCCAGGCTTTCTAGTTCTTTCTGTGCATGACCTGCCTCTCCTACCCCGCCCCCCCCCCCACGTGCTTCCCTCCTTTGCAGTAATATAATGAACACCTGAGGACCGCCCCAGGTCTGGAACAATACTGGTAAGGCTCACTGACCTGGTGCTCCCTTCCTGATTCCAGTCCCTTTCCTCCCAGCAAGACTAACCACCCGCCCAAGTTTTGTCTTTCTCTTTCAAAAATTGTTGTGACCACGTAGTTCTATTTTCAAACATCCCCTTCGGTGTTAGTCCGGATTTTTCTCCCGTGGCAAGGTATTCCCGAACTCGCCGAGGATGGCCCCGGCTGTCAATTGGGTGAGTCCCTTACAGCCAAACTGCAAAAGGAACATGTGAAAAATCCTTTCGAGAATTTCCACAGCAAGGGGCGCCCAGGTGGCTCGGTGGGTTGAGCAGCCAACTCTTGATTTCGGCTCAGAACTGTGGTCTCACAGTTCGTGAGTTTGAGCCCCACACTGGGTTCTGCGTGGAGCCTGCTTGGGATTCTCTCCCCCTCTCTCTGCCTCGCTCTGGCATGCCCTCTTTCTCTTTCAAAAATAAATAAGCTTTATTTAAAAATTGTCTTACAATGTTCTTTTTTTTTTTTTTTAAGGTTTATTTTTGAGAGAGAGAATGAGCGGGGAAGAAGCAGAGAGAGAGAGGGGGACAGAGGATCCGAAGCAGGCTCTGTGTGACAGCAGAGAGCCTGACGGGGGGGCTCGAACTCACGCACCTTGAGATCATGACCTGAGCCGAAGTTGGACGCTTAACCTGCTGAGCCACTCAGGCTCCCCACAAATAAATAAATAAACTTAAAAAAAATTTTTTTTTGCAGCAAAACCAGCTCCGGGGGCATTTAGTTTTTGACTTGTTGTTCTGTTTTGTTTTATGACGTGGGAAGGGCTTCAGGGTCAGAGTGTCTAAGTGCCCGTTAATATCCGAACATGGTTTTGCCTCGCCTCCCACCTTTATCATGGGATTGAGCCGTGCCATCGGTTACCAGCCTTGGTTTCCGCATCCATGAAATGGGGACAACGAGGAAGCTGGGCTTTTCACTGAGAAGAAAAAAACCAGGGGCCTGGCTGAGACGTGATCTCACCGCCTCCCCTGCTAGAGAGAGAACGTGGGCTTTCCTCTCTTCTCTTCTTTCTGTCTGAGAGGTGAGAAAGATGAGTCCCTCTTCGAAATGTCGAACATAGCGACACAGGGCCATTTAAGAGAAAGTGGGCCGGGCGTAATAGCCCAATTGGGAGTCCGAGCGGCAGAAGGACAGGCTCCCTTTCCATGCCACAGGATGGGCAATTACCGCCAGGCATTTTTCGGGCAAAATAGGGGGGCAGAGAAATAGCAAGTAGGAGTCCCAATTATCGGGAGTCATTCTCAGGACGGAAACACGCCGCCTCATTCTTGTGCTGCTGACTGCGGCCAGCGAGACAGGGCAGTTAGATGTGGTTATAGGAGAGGACATTCAGCCGGGATAATGTCTGGCCTTTCTTTGCCCAGAGGCCGGGCCGGGGGAGGAGGAGGACGGATGGATAGATGGCCTGGGAGCCGGGAGGGACCGCTTCTCCCCCCCTGGTTGACATGGGACCTGAGCGAGGTGTATCATGCCCTGCCCACGTCCCCGGAGAAAGCAAGGAATCTTTGCGCTTCCTGCTGCCAGGCACGCACACAGCAAGGACCCTGTGTCTCTAGCCACCGCGTGGGTTTTAGGCAGCCCTGTGCTGGTGAATGCTTCAAGACCCGCTCTCAAACAGAAAAAAAGAAAGATTCTCCCTCTGATTTGTAGAGCCTGTCAATCGCCACAGGGAAAGACTCCCACCTGAGTCGGGTATGTCCCCCACACAGATCCGATCCGGGTAAACAACCCCAAGATCGTAGATGATAGTAAAATGTAACAAAATAACCAGGGAGCGTGAGTTTTGAGTCTGCCTGACCTTTTGTTTGTAAGACGATTTCTGTAATTGTAAGTTAACTTAAAGGGCCATTCGATGGTGGCCGTGTCCAGCACCTGGCTTGCCAAATTCCCGCAAATCTGGGAACGAGGGGGAGCCAGCTGGAGCGCCCTCCTGCCTGGAGACGGTGCTCTGTTTGCCGGGAGCCCTCCGGCTCCCGTGTGCTTGTCTGTGCTTCATGGTGTCGGTCAGCAAATCTATCAGTTCGTGATCAAAGGGAATCAATAGGCAGTTTTCCATCCTCTCCCTGAAAAACAGCCTCCCAGGGAATACCGAGAGACGATTTTCAGATTAGGAAAGTGACGGTGTCTTCATTCCCTTGTCTGGAGCTGTGCGTGTGTGCGTGTGTGTGTGTGCGTTTTAGACCACAAGCCTATGGCCTCATCACGTGTCCATGGACTCATTCAACAGCAAACCCCAAATGATACGGGCTCGATTACAGGCCTTCTTCCTTCTGCAGGCAAAGTGGAGACCACCCCCCCACCCCCGCCAAGCCCAGGTGCAGATGGGGGGGGCAAGATGGCGATTCACACCCGCTGGGTCCCTGCACTTTTCTACTTCTGGGGGTCCTCTGGAAAGCCTCGCCTCGCGCGCGGGTGGGCACTGGGTTCCCCTCTCCCGTAGATTTCTGCCCTTGAATCTGCCTAGATTGTTGCTAAATTCATTGATACAGTGCAATATAAAAATTCGATTGTAGAGTTAGTGCGTATCACCTGCTGCACTGGCACACGAGAGAAAGCTGAGGGATATAGAGCGTTGGTGAGGATGTGGGGGACCCACCTGCGGACAACCTCGGGCGTGACTTAGCCGAATTAAATATACAAATACCCCACGACGCAGGGATTCCACTCCTGGGCATAGAGGCCAGGGAGACCCCGCAGAAGGTCCGGAAAGGGACACCCCGGAGGATGTTCATCACAGCAGTGTTTATGGTGGGAGGAGTTGCACACAGGTCCACGTGGGAGCCGGACTCTAGCAGGCGCCTCTGGGGCCCCACACCACATCCCCTTTGCGCCCCTTCAATTGTCATCCCACACCAAGAGACCCCGCCTCCAGCATATGCTGTCTTTCTTGGCCTTGTCTGATATAGGCATGTTTGGTCCTTATCCCAGATGGGCGCATTTCATATCCCCTGTGGACCTCTCAGCCATGGAGCCCAGTGGAGACTGGGGGAGAAATACTCCAGCGTCCCCACTCCCCATTATTCAAGCGGACAGTCCTGGGGGGCATTCTATACATTCAGGAGGTCCTAGCAGAATTGAGGTCCAGTAGCCTATCGCAATGACCTCCACCCGTCACCTCCTTCCTGACATCCTCCCTCCTGCTTCCTGGGATTGTCCAGCCAAATGACCAAAAAGTACCCCAGTCTTAGTCTCAGACTTTGTGACTCCGGGAGCGGGGCGGTGGTCGCGGGGAGACCCAGGCTAAGCAAACACCGTGGAGTGTTACCTAGTGCTGGGAAGCCGCCAGTGAGATGCCCCCAGAGCAACTCGGAGGGAACCCAGAAAAAGAGCGCCAGGTGGGGGGAGAGGGGCAGAGGAGAAGGGGGCAGAACGCGATATTCTCACGGGCGAGACAGACGCACCTGCACCAACAGCTATGCACTTTGCAAGAACACATCCGGAGCAATCATTAAAATGCTGGTAGAGAGACAGGGGGAGTGAGGTAATCGGCCAAGAGCGACAGAGAGGAAAAAGAAAGGAAGAAACAAGAAGAGTCTTCACGCGGATTGGAAAAAGGAACAAAGATAGTAACGCACGATGGGCTTCTCGCTGTCTGCGAGGCAGGTCTGATCCCTGAGTGCCGGGTCGGTCTGGGGAAGGAAGCTGCGACCACAGCCCCCCGAGCGCCCTGGAAGGAAGCACCAAGGGGCCCTCCCCGGGCCGGCCCGGGGCCACCGCTGTCCTGCCGCTTTCCCTGCCCCAGAGGGGCTGCGCCTGTCAGGACCCAGCGGGTAAGGCAAGTCCTGTCCCCGGGGGACCTGCTGGCTGCTGGCACAGGCCCCGCCCCCCTCTGCCAGCACGGGACCCATACTGTCCCTTTCCTCCACGTTGCATCTAGGGGTGGGCAGGGGACAGTGCTGAAGGCCTTCTTTTCTTTCATCCCGATTCTGTGCTCCCTGAATAAAGCCCAGTCACTGGGAGAAAAAGAATACTGTTTTAGTTCCTTTTTTGCAGACTGTGATAGCACGAACTGAGTACTTTCTACGTGACAGGTGTTATCCTGGGGAATGTTCACAACTGCCCCAAAAGAGTGGGAGGGGGTCATATTTAAATGTGTCTGATCCCTGACACGTTGTCGCTGGGGTCACCCTGGAGCCTGCTTGGAGCCCCCGTCTGTGAACCCACAGCCCACTCGGCACTGCCTTCCCCCACGACTTGTCAGATTTAGTTACGACTCTCTGTTGGTGGGTCCGCTTCCCCGCTGGCCTGTAAAGTCCTTGAGGGCAGGGACGGACGGGGTCACTGCCTAGCTCGGGCCCGGCACACCGTAGGGGCTCTGCGAACGTTCGTTGAGTCAGGGAAGGGTTGAGGGAGAAAGTTTTCCTTCTGTTGTTGAGGGGATGAAAAAAAGCGCGCCAACAGAAGGCTTCACACAGCTGCTCCAAGAATGTGATTTTTTTAAACAAATGTTTTATTTATTTTTGAGGGAGGGGTGGAGGGAGCGTGAGCAGGGGAGGGGCAGAGAGCAAAAGGACAGAGGATCCCAAGCAAGCTCCGGGCTCTGCACTGACAGCAGAGAGCTGGGCTCGGGGCTCGAACTCACATACTACGAGATCATGACTTGAGCTGAAGTCGGATGCTCAACCGACTGAGCCACCCAGGTGCCCCGAATGTGGTTTTTGTTTTTATTAGTCTGGACGAGGGCCTTGCTCCTGCGGCCTCACAAATAACCAGACTTTCTGGAAAAGTCTCAAGCCTGCAAACGGGAAGTGGCACAGGATGTGGTGGGAGGACATCTTCAGCCAGTTGTTGAGCTCCGGGGCCAACACAAGAAGGTCAGGCCTGGGGCGATCCCAGCCCGGCCTCACATTGACAGATAGGGAAACTGAGGCTCAGGGAACAGGTGGGGTACCCGGATGTCCTGGCTGTCGGGTCACTCCCTGCCACCACCTGGATGCCCCATGAGCCTTCTTCCTCTCCAGGGTCAGAGGCTTACTGACGAGCCTGGGCTCTGTGGGATTTTACCCTAACTTCCTTCTCTCCTTTCCTTCCAAGAGCTGGGGAGAGCCTGCTGAGGCCCCCACATCGACTTGAGCGTTGTTTCATCGCCCTAAAAACATTTCCTGTGCTGACACATATTTCACCCGCACCCAAGCCCCGAGCCCCTAGCAACCACTGATCGGCTGTCTCCCCAGGAAAGAAGGGAGCCCAGAGTCCTCTGGAAACTAGCTGTCTCCGTGTGAGGGTGGGGCTCGGGGGACAGGCTGTCTTCTGCAGCTGGCCCTGCTTCCTCTGAGGTCACCTCCGGGCAGAGCCCCGGAGCGTGTTGGTGACGAAGGATGCACACCACAGTCACAGCCTGTCACTCACACCCAGGTCCCGCATGGCTATGGGGGCTGGTCCCTGGGGAGGGAGGCTGGGCTTGGAGCTGGTCCCCTAAGCTGGGGCCCGGAGGGGGATTCGGAAAGCTGGTTCCCCTTCCTGTCTGTGCCTTCCTTCCGGTCCTGGAATGCTCTAACCTGGGAGCCTTTGCTCCGCCGGGTTCCCCGTGCCTGCAAGGCTGTTCTGACATCGTGTGGGTCACGATGCCACGATGCTCGAATGCCACGTCCTCCAAGAGCCCTTTTCTCATCAATCCCCAGCCACTCCCTAGCACGGAGCCCTTTAAATTTCCTTTGTAGCTCTCAGGGCTATCCGTGAGGCCCCCGCTTTTTGCTGTGTGACCTTGGGCGAGTTCCTTACCCTCTCTGTGCCCTGTGTTTCTCCTCTGTAAAGGGGGGCTAATAGTCCCCACCCTAGGGAGTTGCAGTGATGATTGAGGCAGATGTGACTGGTAAAGGGCTTGGAGCACCTCCCGGCACCGAGTGAGCATTATGGAAGTATTTGCAACGATCCTGATTATCATGACCGTGATGATTTACTGCTGTCCTGTTTGATCATTGCTTTTCCTCTCCCCGCCCCTCCCAATTAGAGTGTCCCCTTCATCAGGGCAGGTGCCTGGTCTGTCTGGCATCCGAATGGCGGCCACTGGGCGTGGCACACAGTAGGTGCTCGAGAAATGTTTTGTTGACGGGATGGATGAATGAATACAGGTTCTGCAAGAAAGTAGGTCAGAGGCTTCACGAAAGTGGCCACCGGCCATTCACAAAGGTGGAGCTGGGCGCATGGGTGGGGGTGGCCATGGTGAAGGGGTACGGGGGGGGGGCAATTCTAGGCACCTGCCGCCCTGGGCTGGGCCCTTCTTTCGGGGGGGGGGGCTGGAGGAGGAGGAGCCCCAGGGACAGGGGTGGTTCTGATGTAGATTTAGCAGGGTTTTCGGTGGGACTGTGGAGTTCTCTGTCTAAGGGGTGCTTCGTGCCTCAGGCATAGGAAGCCCCATGGCCCCCGAAGAACGAAATCGTGGGCTCCTGAAATCCCCTCTCCTGGTCGGGACTCCATGTGCCAGGACGGCCTGGCATGCTGCCCTCAGCCCCCTAGAGCCCTGACTGGGACCTAGGCCCCAGGGCACAGCAAAAAAGCTGGGGCCTGAGGGGGAGGGGTCTCTGGGCAGCCCTGTGTCACAGGAGGTGACGGCAACGACCCCTCTGCTCAAAATGACAGCAGCCACAATCGCAACCGACAAAACATCATCAACTGAAAGATCGATTCTATTTACTGAACGCTTACTGTGTGCCTAGCCCTGTTCCAAGTGCTTACAAATATTAGCTCGGTTATTTCGCACAAACACGTACAAGGCGTGTCCGATCGCAGAACTGTGGCAGTGCCAGAGGTCTTGAATTTGATAATTATGTGGTGGCTAGGTTGTGGTCCGTGTTCTTGGAAAGTCCGTGCCAAAGTACGAAGGGGTGAAATGCTAAGTGGTTCAACCAAGAAGAGAAAGGTAGACACGCGACGGCTGGCTGGCTGGATACAGAGAAAGCAAACATGTTAAAATGTTAACATTTGGGGGATGTAACGACTGTGTAAACGTCCATGGATTTATTAGTCTTGCAACTTTTCAGTAAGTTTGAAACTTTTTAAAAATTAAAAAAAAAACAAAACCCAGTTAGGGGAACATGCTTACGGTCATTATTTTACAGATGGAGAAACTGAGGCACGGGGAAGCTAGACCTTGTAGTACCCACTCGAGAAATAATAGCTTTCGGATGATGTATGTGATGCTGTGGAGGCTCAGAGACATCGTGTAACCTGTTCATCATCACACAGCACGACAATAAAGTTGAGCTGCGAAGGACCCCATCCGTGTCACCCTCCGACGCCGTGTGGACCTGGCTGGAGCAGGGGCGAAGAGAGACGGCTCTCTCTCCGGTGGGTCTTCAAGGCAGGCCCTGGTGTCCTCGTGGCTCCAGGGTGAGCCTTTGTGGAGCCCCCTTTCCTCCCTCCCTCCCTGCCCCTGCAGGAGCCTCCCTGGGGACCCCTTCCGTCCCTCCTCCTCCCATGCTTTTCCCACCAGCATCCCCAGCAGAGGGGCCTGGCAGGCTGGAGATATTTGCCAGCAAATACGAGATGTGTGTTAAACACCCTGCCGGCAGCTTCTCCCCACCCGGCAATGTTTGCTCAGCAAACACCGCTAATTCCCCCATTTCTTTGCCGGGGCCGGGGCCCCCAGAGCAAAGCGTGTTCCTCACCGGCCCCCCCGACAGCCCTCCTCCCAGCACCACGTAGGTCCCGAGAAGACCTGTGGCAGCATCTGCAACCGGGATCCCTCCTGCTCTGGGACCCGGGATGTCGGGGAGGGCAGTGTCATTCATTCATGGATTCACTCATCCTCTCCCTCAAGTATTCTCTGAGGGCCCTCGGTGTGCCGGGCAGGGCTGGGTGCTGGGGACCCCGCAGTGCCTGCGACCAACCCGACCGGCAAAGATTCTTGGCCCCTTGGAGCTGATCTGATAAAGCAGTCAGCAGAAAAGTGGACAAGAAGAAAACAAAACAGGGCTTGACAGGGGGCTCCCCTAGCAAGGGTGTTCGCGAAAGACCCCCTTGAGGAGAGGCTGTCTGAGCTCAGGCCTGAGGAAGGTGAAGGGACCCAGATCAGGATGCCTGGTTTTTCTTTTTGCCTCAGGCTCAGTGTGGCTCAGCGAGGCGCTCATGTGGATCCTGCATTTATTTATTTATTTATTAATTAATTTATTTATTTATTATTAAAAAAATTTTTTTAAAATGTTGATTTATTTTTGAGATAGAGAGAGAGAGAGAGAGAGCGCAAGCGACGGAGGGACAGAGAGAGGGACACACACACACACAGACTCCGAAGTAGGCTCCAGGCTCTGAGCTGTCAGCACAGAGAGCCCGGCGCGGGGCTCGAACCCACGAACTGCGAGATCATGACCTGAGCCGAAGTCGGACGCTTAACCGACTGAGCCACCCGGGCACCCCAGAGCCTATGTTTAAGGTGTTACTTACTGTGAGGGGCGCCCGGGTGGCTCAGTGGGTTAAGCGTCCGACTTCGGCTCAGGTCATGATCTCGCGGTTCGTGGGTTCGAGCCCCGCGCCGGGCTCTGTGCTGACAGCTCAGAGCCTGGAGCCTATTTCAGATCCCGTGTCCCCCTCTCTTTCTGCTCCTCCCCCGCTTGTGCTCTGTCTCTGTCTCTCTCTAAAAAATAACCATTTACAAAAATAAGATAAAATGTTACTGTGTTTGTCATAGATTTTTAAAAATTGACACAGGACTCCTATCACCTAAGACTCCCCCTTTTAACCGTTCTGAACAGTAAGATTCAGTGGGTTTCGGTACATTTGAAGTCTTGTGCAACCATCGTCACTAATTCCAGAATGTTTTCCTCACCCCCCCCCCAAAGAAACCCCATAGCCAGGAAACAGTCACAGCCACAAATTTACTTTCTGTCTCTGTGGACTCGTGCCTGTTCTGGAGTACACAAATTTAGCATGCAGGCTTTCTGGGTCTGGCTTCTCTCACTTGGCAGAATGTTCTAGGTTCATCCACATGGTAGCAGGTGCCAGTGTTATGGCTAAGTCACACTCCCTGTTATTGGATACACCGCGTTCCGTTTAACCATCGCCCGTCGATGGGCCCTTGGATCGTCATGGATTGTGTTAATTTTGATTTTTCAAAATTTTATTTATCTTGGGTCCTGAGTTTCTCGGCAGCCCCCTAAATCTGCACCTGAGGCACCCACCCTTGTGTACGATCTAGCGGGGGAGGGTTTCAGAGACAAGGAAGGCCCCGAGTTGGGAATGAGCTAGAAGCAGGACGTCCGTGGGGAGGAAGCTCCTGGTGGAGGCAACAGGAAGGCCAGATACCCTGAGGCACCAATAAGCTGGACAGGTTGGGGAGCAGGGTGGGACTCAGATTAGCTGCAGGGGAGGGAGCCGGCAGGAGGGATGGTGGCCGGTGGACGGCCACATCCCTGCCCACCCCCCACCCCCGCCCCCATGAGCCAGGGAGAGGAGTGTGGGTTTTATCCTGAGCTTGATGGAGGTCATTGGTTGGTTTGGCGTTAGTGAAGTTTTACAAGCTGGTTTCGGTTTTAAAACCGACTGGGGCGCCTGGGTGGCTTAGTTGGTTGAGCGCCTGACTCTTGATTTCAGCTGCGGTCATGATCTCACGGTTCTTGAGATCGAGCCTGGTGTTGGGCTCCACACTGAGCGTGAAGCCTGCTTAGGATTCTCTCTCTCTCTCTCTCTCTCTCTCTCTCTCCCTCTCCCTCTTCTCTTCCCCTGCTCACACATGCTCTCTCTTTTTCTCAAAAACATCAGCTAAAAGCTCACTGGCTGACGTGTGTAGGTGTTAGAAGCAAAACAGGAAGCAGGGGGTCTCTGAGGGGCCGTCTTAGGCGTCCAGGGGAGACACAGCGGGGCGTGAACCACGGTGATGGCAAAAATGGACACGGAGGGAATTGCCATCGGATATTCTTCTACCGTGCAGAGAGATGATCCGTTTATTTACTCATTTGGCACAGAATTACTGAGCACCGACTGTATGCCAGGCCGTGCTAGATGGCAGTGGGTGACGACGCCGGGCAAGGCCCCAGCCGTCACGGAGCTCAGAGACGTGAAACGAGGAATTACAGACGTGATCAGGTGTGAAGGAACGGGCACGGCCATCCTGACCGCCGCTGACCTGTGGCTGCTTCCAGAAATGGAGTCCGTTGGGCAGAGGAGGTCCTGCTACATAAGCGGGAGACGGAGACGCGCCAAGGAAAATTCTGCTCTCGGAGGATGACTCCAACGGAGAAGTGGTCCCCACCGCCCTGCAATACGGCACAGGGCCCTGGGGGCCGCGTGTGGCCTCCCGAGTGACTGCTTTGAAGGGAGACTCACCCTTCGGGTGGTTGAGTTCTCGGTGGGTTAAAAAAGAACCAAGACTCCAAGCTGGTGGCCTTTAGGGGGAATCGTGCGTGAGGCTTGTAGGGAAGGCCCATTAGTTCTTACCGACCTCCTTCCCTCGGCTCCCAGGCGGTGGCCGTCTCCCCCGTGACTGATGATGAGTCATGGCAGGGGGTTGATTTGGAAGAAGCGAGGCCAGAAGACCCCTCAGTTCTCACACCGGAGACACCCCATTAATCTTTAACAAACACGAAGTTCCATGAGGCGGGGCCCTCAACTAATGAGGCCTGGTTTCCCAGGACTCCCCCGGGGGGAAAGAGGAATTAACCACCAGAGGTCCTGTGAGCAGGGGGTTGGTTCCCTGAAGGAAGGGGTGGGGGGTGCTGGTTCCCAGCCTCACTGTCCGGGTGGGGGCCCCCGTCTGTTCCGCCTCAGACTCAGGCCATAAATACCATTATTCCTTTAACATGTCTCTTTAGAGACATTCACTTAAAGAAAAAACCCACAAAACAACTTTAGCGAAGTGTAATTGAAATACAATCAATTGCATACATTTAAAATGCACAGCATAATAAGTTTTGCTATATCACACACTTGTAAAGCCGTCGCCATGAGCAAGATAATAAACAGACCCATTGGGGCGCCTGGGTGGCTCAGTCGGCTAAGCATCCGACTTCGGCTCCGGTCATGATCTCGCGGTCCGTGGGTTCGAGCCCCGCGTCGGGCGCTGTGCTGACAGCTTGGAGCCTGGAGCCTGCTTCGGATTCTGTGTCTTCCTCCCTCTCTCTCTCTCTCTCTCTCTCTCTCTCTCTGTCTCTTTTAGAAAATAAACTTATAATTTTAGAAGAGGCTTAAATTTACAGGAAAATTGCAAAGGTAGTTCCCAAAGACCCCTTGCTCCGTTTCTCCTGTGACTAACATCATACATGAGTACGATACATTGTCACAATTCATGAGCCAATACTGATGCCTTATTATTTGTTTTTAAGGTTTTACTTATCCATTTTGAGAGAGAGCCCGAGCATGGGTGGGGGAGGGGCAGAGAGAGAGACAGAGAGAGAGGATTCCAAGCAGCTTCCGTGTTGTCCGCACAGAGCCCGATGTGGGGCTCCAACTCACAAACCGTGAGATCGTGCGTGACCTGAGCCCAAATCAAGAGTCAGAGGCTTAACTGAGCCACCCAGAAGCCCCGCCAATCCTTTCACATGAATTAAGTCCATACTTTAAATTTCCTTAGATCACGACGTTTATCACTCTTGCCTCCTCTTCTTATCTGAAACCTCTCACTCCCAGCGGTGAGAAGCCCGGTTCCCATCACCCGCTGTACCGAAAGGCGCAGCTCCCGTAAACGCGTATCGTGGCTTCAGAATTGTTAGCCTGTATTCCCGTGGGGAACAGCTTTATCAGTGAGAGAACCGTGCTTACGTGCACTTCCTGTCGCCCTTCGTCTTACAAGACTCCATTCATTTCCAGAGTCTCTGAGGTCAGCCCCTCCTCCCATCCCCGATCTCCTACAGTGACTTTGTTCCGTACATTTATAACATGGTGAGACTATTCTCGTCACATTCTGCATTCCACCCTGGGGTCCTCAGTTTCTTTTTTCTTTTTTAATTTTTTTTAACATCTGTTTATTTTTGAGAGGGAGAGAGAGAGAGAGAGAGAGAGAGAGACAGGGCAGGAGCGGGGGAGGGGCAGAGAGAGAGGGAGACACAGAATCCAAAGCAGACTCCAGGCTCCGAGCGGTCAGCCCAGAGCCCGACGCGGGGCTTGAACCCACAGACCGCGAGATCATGACCTGAGCCAAAGTTGGATGCCCAACCGAAGGAGCCACCCAGGCGCCCTGGGGTCCTCAGTTTCTTAAATGAGTTTTTTTTTTTTTTAAAAATTGTATACGTTAAGGTTCATTCTTTGTGTTGTAAAGTTCTGAAGGTTTTGACAAATGCACAGAGTCGTACATCCTCCAACAATAGTCTCGTTGCCCTAAAAACATTTCCTGTGCTGACATGTATTTAACCTGCACCCAAGCCCTGAGCCCCCTGCAACCACTGATCGGCTGTCCCTATGGTTTTTGCCTCTTCCAGAGTGCCGTGTCAATGGAATCCGATAGCATATAATCCTTCTCAGGCCGGCTTATGCATTTAAGTAAGTCTCCTCCACATCTTCCTGTGGGTTGGCGGCTCGTTTCTTTTGGTCTCGGAATACTGTTCCATTGCGTAGCTGGGCCGATGTTCGTCCGTTCACCTGTTGAAGGACACGTCGGTGGCCTCCAAGTTTTCGCAATTATGAGCCCAGCCGCCCGAAACATTCTCGTGCAGCTTTTGCGCGGACATGAGGCGACGCTTCGCTTTGTCGCAACCGCTGAACCGACTTCCGAGGCGGCCGTGCCATTTCGCGCCCCCACCGGTGGTGGATGACAATTTCCGTCGCTCTGCTTTCTCGCCAGCCGTTGGCATCACCGGTGTTTTGGATTTTAGCCGTTCTGGGAGGCGTGTCGTCGTCCCAGCTCGTTGTTCGGATTCGCACCTCCCCGATGACCTAGGGTGCGGGGCGTCTTTTCTTGTCCTTATTCGCCAGCTGTATGTCTGCTTTTCGGAGTGTCTGTTAAGGTCTTTGGCCCGTTTTTCAAAATTCCCTTGCTTGTTTTCTTCCTGTGGAGTTCCGAGCTCTTGGCACACGTTGGCTCACAGTCCTTCATCGGAGGTGCCTTCCACAAACGTTTTCTCCCGGGCTGTGGCTGGGTCTCCCATTCTCTCCACGCACTGCATTCGTCATCCTGAGTGTTAATGATTCTACGCAAGAGACAACATTTCATTTGCTTCCATGTATCGAGCGCCCGTTCTGTGCCAGGCCTCAGTGTCACGACGGGTGGGTTGGGAGCCCCTGTCGTGGTTACTGGAGAAGTGAGTGATACCCCTGGTACAAGGTTAGCCAGGAGGAGGGCCACATCCTGGTGACTCTGATGGCGTAGGGTCCTAAATGCCTGTCATCCGAAGATTTAAAAATTCAACAATTCTCACGTCAGGGATTTTGTCCTAAGGGTCTATTTTAACGTTCTGAAATTCTGTGCTTCCCCCCATCTTACACAATTCTAAAGCTTCAAGGATATAAGGCACCATGAAGCTAGTATTTATAAAGTTAACTAGCTTGATATTCTAGAAATTTGTAGTTCTAAGACTCTACTCATTGAATTTTCAGGAACTTTATGGTCCTAAGACTTGACAAATGGCAGACTATAAGACCTTATGGGGCTCACTTTTTTTTTTTCAATATATGAAGTTTATTGTCAAATTGGTTTCCATACAACACCCAGTGCTCATCCCAAAAGGTGCCCTCCTCAATACCCATCACCCACCCTCCCCTCCCTCCCACCCCCCATCAACCCTCAGTTTGTTCTCAGTTTTTAAGAGTCTCTCATGCTTTGGCTCTCTCCCACTCTAACCTCTTTTTTTTTTTCCTTCCCCTCCCCCATGGGTTTCTGTTAAGTTTCTCAGGATCCACATAAGAGTGAAAACATGGTATCTGTCTTTCTCTGTATGGCTTATTTCGCTTAGCATAACACTCTCCAGTTCCATCCATGTTGCTACAGAGGGCCATATTTCATTCTTTTTCATTGCCACGTAGTACTCCATTGTGTATATAAACCACAATTTCTTTATCCATTCGTCAGTTGATGGACATTTAGGCTCTTTCCATAATTTGGCTATTGTTGAGAGTGCTGCTAAAACATTGGGGTACGAGTGGGGCTCACTTTTTAAAGATTTCTCCAACTCCAAGACTCTACAGCTCTTAAGCTCCTCTAAAGCTAGAGTTTTAGATTCTTTTGTTCTAACAGTATAGAGTCCCGCAATCCTAAGGTGCTATCGTTGAGTCTCCTACAATTCTAAAATAGCGTGGTCCTGAGTCTCTCTCGAGCCAATTTGAGGTTCTAAGACCCGAGCTCGGGCCTCTTGCAGAATATGCAGCTGGAAAGACATCTCTGAAGACGACTTTCCTCACTTTCTTGGCACTTGGTTCCCAGGACGACCGGTTCCACCCCAGCCTCCTGGGACTGGGCAGTCCAGTTCTGCATTCGGGCCAGGCTCTGGCCTCTGAAAGAGCTTGAGGGTCATCGGCTCTAGATAGTATCTCTGCCACCCTCACACCGGGCCCGTCAGAGGCCCCTCCGAAGCATCGAGGCTCGGCACTCCCGGGCTCGTGCGCCCCCACGGGCGTGGAGGCAGTGACTGATTAAATGAAGCGGCCAACATCTGGCAGAGGACTGGTCCTTGAAAGAACGGGGCACAGGATCCCATGAGCGGCGCGCTGAAGGTGGCTTAGCTGGCAGGCCCTTGCCCCCGGTGGAGACAGAGAGCTGGTTCCTCGCGGCCTTTCCCTCCTTCCCTATTTTGAGATTTTGCCTGGAACTGGTCCTTGTTAAAGGCCAATTTTCTTCCCCATCCACTGACAATTTATGGCCCTTCCAGATTGCTATCTTTGCCAGGAAATAGAGATGAGAGAACAAAGTGGTTGATCACCTTAGGGCAAGGAGAGAAGGCGAAGCCGCCTCCCCCAATCCTTCTGGTTTCTTCTCGCACCCCTTATAGCCCCGGGAGGGGTTTTTCAGCTACAGTGCGGTCTGGCAGTGAGGACTGTGTTTGGTTGCATGTAACAGAAATGTAAGTGCAAGAATTTAAGCAAGCGAGGGGTTTATTTTTCACAGGTGACCAGAAATCCGAGGAGGAACACCGCGTGTGCCATCCAGACAGGAAAAAGGGGAGGGGGGGGGAAGGGCCTTCTCCTAGGGCGTTGCCTGTTTCTTTGGGAATGACGTGTGCCCCAAGGACTGCCACTCATCTCGTTGCCTGAAACTGGGTCACTGGGCTGCAAAAAGTCTGGACAAGTATTTCCGTTAGCTGTGCGTATGGCTGCCTCAAAAAAAAAAAAAAAAAAAAAAAAAAATCAGGATCCTATTGATAAGGAAGACAGGAAAAAAGGATACCCAATGGATAAGTGACCAGCAGCGGCTGCCAAACCCACGTGTAGCAGGCTTCAGGCATAGCTGGATCAAGGGGCTCAAAGAATGTCGTCAGAGGTGGCGGTGACTCTGTGTGGCTCCGCTCCTGGTGGTGAAATGGCTTCCGGCAACTGAGAACTGACATCCCATGAAGGGAGTACCCCCAGGAAGGGTGGACGTGTCTTTCCTGATGATCCTGACAGTGATGGGGTCATATGTCTATCTCTGGCTACTCCAATATGGCTGAGGACGGGGCTTGTGGTGGAAAATATAGTCTCGTTGCCCCGCTGGGGAGTGCCCCTGTCCTGGAGCTGCGGGGCTGGTGGGGCCAGCCTCACTGGAACCACATGGATGGAGACGGTGACAGGGGGCAGTCACAAAGGTAAAGCTACCTGTTTACGCTCTAGGATAGGAGTGTGCTTCCTCCATCCTGCGTCAACAGGGGGTCAGCCGTGTTACTGAATCCTGAATCGTAAGTCACAAGATTTGGGCTTTATTCATTCGTTCATTCATTCATTCATTCATTCATCAGATTCTTTTTTTTTAAAACAATTCCTGTGTGATGTAAAACTAATCACATTGCTTATTGATGTATTTCTTTTTTAAAGTTCATTTTGAGGTGGGGGGGGGAGAGTCGGGAGGGGCAGGGAGAGAGGGAGAGAGAGAATCCCAAGCAGGCTCCGCACTGTCCGTGTGGAGCCTGACGCGAGGCTCAGTCCCCTGCACCGTGAGATCGTGACCTGAGCCTAAATCAGGAGTCGGCCGCTTAACCAACTGAGCCACCCAGGTGCCCCCACGTGGCTTTTTGAAAGACCTCGGAACTCCTTCTGGAAAAGGGACGGACTTCCAGAAAATCCCATAATCTTTAAGAGTGGGCGCTCTGAGGCCAGACCTCCCAGGCTCTGCTGCTCAGCAGCTCCGTGACCTTGGGCAAGTCACTTCCCCATTTGGAACTTCCGTGTCTCCGGTGTCCACAATCCCACGTGTTCACAGAGCAAACTCGCAGAGGATGAGCCAGATCGTGCGTGTAAAGTATGTAGCTGGGTGCCTGGCTCATAGTATTTCCTCCATGGTGACAATCCTCACCGATCTCGTTATTAATACGATTACCTGCCCTGGGACCCTGCCCCGGGAAGGGTCCCATAGACCCACAAAGCATCATAGGAGGAAAAACAACCCTCCAACGCCGAAGCTCAGTTTCCCCTGCCTGCCCCCGATCCTGTCCCCAATAACCAGCCCCCTTTTCTGGCTTTTGCTTGGGCTAAGAGAAGGGTCCCTCCCTACTAGTAGCTTGGGGGGGTGGCACACTGACCCTTTCTTTAAATCCCTCTCCCTCAGTGTTGCAGGGGGCCATCCCTGTTGGAAAAAAAAAAAAAAATGACTCTCACAAAAGATCCCTCAACAGCAATTATCTAAATGGGAGGCTGGGAGGGGGAGAACCATTTAGAATCTACTTCATTGCGGGATTAGCTAATTAATTAACGGTTTCACTGACAACTCGTCGGAGACGTGTGTGTTAAACAGGAGCGCAGCGGGGCGTGATTTATAGACTCTGACACCCCCATCGCCGGCCTCTCCAGCCGCCTTCCCTCCCTCCCCGCCACCCCACAGACCCCACCCTCCTGCTTGCACCCAGAGCAGTGAAACCTGGGGTGGGGTGGGGTGGGGTGGGAGACCCTCTCCGGAGCTCCCTCTGGAGTTTGAGATTGGGCTGCTTGGCCGAGGGGTGCCACGGAGAGATGACAGAAGGGCGGCCAGGGAGGGGGTGGGCTGGGGCGACAGGGAGACAATGAAGAGATAACAAGGCAGCTGAGGCTCCAGGGGTGGCTACATCTGCCCCTTGCCCCCAGCCCAGAGCCACTCCATCTGTGCCCGTCCCGGCACGCAGGGCCCCGTAGGCACCTGCTGGGTAAGGCTGCTCCCGGGGTCCCAGAAGGTCCGAGCTTTTCAGAGCCCATCTACCCCCCGCGTGGAAAAGAGGGAGCCCAGAGACTTGGCTTTGACTTTCTCTCGTGGAGGGGTTCTTCAGAGGACTTAAGGTAGGTGAGGGAGAAAGGCCAGTGTGCAGAAGCAGAGGCAGGGGGGAGGGGAAGGAAGAAATGGAACTGAGGACGGGGCTCAAGGCCCTCGGGGACGTCCTGGACCCCTTTCTGCAAACACAGCCCGCGGGCCAAGTTCAAACGCGAAGGCTTGGCCAGCACAGAGCCAGTACCGACCCAGCGTCAAACCCGGATGAGGGGTCCAGGGGTACGCGCTTTGAACTCCCTAATCCTGAGTCCCGCAAGAGCTCAAGAGCCTGACTTACAAATCTACTAAAGGAGAACCCCAGACGTGGTCCCCTCCACGGGCACAGGGCAAAGCTGAGCCTCGCACCCCAGCTTTGGATCTGTTTTGCTACCACGAAGATTCTGGAGCAGGCTTCTGGGGTGCAGAGGAGGACTTGGGGGGCCCTGAGGTTGCAAGTCAAACGTTCTGCACGCAGACGGATGGACATTTTTTCTGGTGAGAGGGTCTGGGGGGTGCCCGTGGAATCTCAGCATGGTTCGTGACCCCCAAAGGAGGTTAAGCATTTCCAAATCAACGTCTCTGAGCTTCAACTTCCTTATCCGTGATTCTAGAAAAATCATCTCAGTTCCTCACACCGGGGGCAAGTGTGAGCACATCGCCAGGAGAGGTACAAATGCTCTCCAACACGCAAGGCAGGAGACCCCCCAAAGGGCTCCTTCCGTCTCCTCCACCTTTCCTCTCTCACCAGCGCCTCCATACTCGACCAGGGACCCCACTTCTCCATCCAGGAGCTCGCTGTCCAGGAGGAGGGAAGCCCAGGCTGACTCATGTCACCCTGAGGCGTCCTTTCTCCAAGGGGATGGAATACATCACGGGGGCCTTGAGGCCCCGGGGGACGTGGGGCATGGAAAGAGAAGAAAGGGGTCCATGCCTGTATGCCCAGCATAGAGGCTTCCGGAAGAAGAGGCAGGGAATTCATGGTACTCTGTGCGGTAGGGACCACTGTCCCCATTTCGTAGGTGAGCAGACAGGCATTAGGACAACAAGTAACAATGCTAGTGAATAATGAGGCTCAGTAAATGTTTTACACACACATATATATATATGCATATGCACATATATATTGTATATATTTGTGTGTGTAAAATACCATAAAATACGAATCGTGGAATTAGAATAGCTGTTGGCATGCAGTGAGGACTCAGGAAACATTAGTGGCATTAGTCCTGGTTAGTATAGGGACAGCAGACCCACTAAGGGCCAGTCATGCAACACCTGGGGGGGGGGGCTCCTCACGGGGGGGGGGCTCTGTAAGGAAGTAAGGGGGGTAGTATAACGCTCCCCACGGCCCGGGAGAAGAAATGGAGGCGCAGAGAGCAAGGGTGACTCCCCCAAGGTGGCACAGCTAATTCTGGCCGAGCTGGGCTGTCTCACGGGGTGGAGGCAGAGTGGAGGTCAGAGCCCCCCTCCCTGGGAACCCGGAGACCCCCTGGGCCGCTGCTAGGCCCGGGGGAGCTCAAGGCCTGCCCCCCTGCCTCGCCTGCGCCCCGTTCCCGGCTCCTGGTCCGGCGGCGAGAGCCACCCTCTGAGGTTTTGGGCCCGGAGGCGGAGGCGAGGCTCAGAGAGGGATAGGGGCGCGCCCCAGGATGCACAGCACGTCGGGGGCGGGGCGGGGGCGCGCCGTGACCTCCCCCGCCCCGGGCCCTCTGCAGCTCGGAGTTCAAGGATGCGGAGAGGGCGACAGGGGGTTAAACCGGAGCGGCCCGCATCTGGGGCGCGGGGACCAGATTTCCCGTTCACACAGCGCACAATGGCCGCGCTCAAAGGCGCGCCGCGGGCATTGTTCGGCCCGGCGCCCGCGCGTCCCACCTCCGCGCGCGAATTAACCCCGTCACCCCGCCATTGTCGCCGCGCACTTCGGGGCGGCCACAAAGGCGCCAGAAAACCCTGCCGTGTTGTGGGGCGGGGTGGGGGGGGGCGACGGGGACGGGAGGAAGGGGGGAGGGGGTACAGGCAGGGTGGGGGGTCTGGAACTTGGGGTGGGGGCGCACAGGCAGGATGGGGGTCTGGATATGGGGTGGGGGTGCAGGCAGGGTGGGGGGTCTGGGTATGGGGGGGCGCAGGCAGGGTGGGGGTTCTGGATATGGGGGGCGCAGGCAGGGTGGGGGCGCACAAGCAGGGTGGGGGCTCTGGATATCGGGGGAGCACAGGCAGGGTGGGGGTTCTGGATATGGGGGGAGCACAGGCGGGGGGCTTCTGGATATGGAGGGCACAGGCAGGGTGGGGGCGTCTGGAATTTGGGGTGGGGGCGCACAGGCAGGATGGGGGTCTGGAGCAGTGAGGGGAGCACGGGCAAGAAGGAAGGGCAGCGGGAGGTGAGGAAGGGGGCAGAGGCTTCCAGGATGGGGTGCTTGGAGCCGGGGAGCTGGCTGCCCCCATGGGGCCGGGTTCCTGGTGTCCTACCCGCCCTTCTGTCTTGGTCCCTGATGAGCCTTTTTTCTGTTCTGTCTCCCTCTCAGAGTCGGTGACTCAGCTTCCTTTGTGTTGTCTCTCTTTCTCTTCGATTGTCTGTGTCTCTGTCTCCCTTTTTCCACGCCTGTCTCTGTGTCTCAGTTTCTCCCTGCCTCTCTGTTATCCCTCTTTCTCTCTCTGCCCTCCGATTCTTCGACTCTCCGTCTCTCTCTATCTCTGTGTCTATCTCTCCATTTCTTATCGCCCCTATCTCTCTGCCTCTCTGATTATCTGTCTCTGTCTCCCTCTGTCTCTCCGTCAGCTTATCTCCCTGTCTCTTTCTCTCTGTTTCTCATACTCTGACTTCCTCTGTCTCTCTTTGCCTCTTTAATTCTTTTTTTGTATGTGTGGGTGGCTGTCTGTCCTTCTCTCTCCAGGGCAAAGAACAATACCCTTCGTGGGGACACAGCCCCGGCCCTTGGACTGCCTCACCTCCTCCCACAAACAGTTCTGCTGACACTTTGAGAAGAAAAGGCCACGGGAGGGGGGGGGGGCGGGGATTCTTGGAGCCCACTGTACAGATGGGGAAACCAAGGCTCAGAGGGGTGTATAGTGACTAGAGGCCCCACCCTGCCCTGTTCCTGGAGTCCATATTCATAGAAATAACGAGGCTGTCCAGGTGTGACCTCTCTAGCACCCTGGGGACATTCTTTGCCCTGGCTGGGCCGGTGCCCTCTGCCCCCGGCCTCTAGGCTTGGGGACGGCTCTGCGGGGACCCCAGCTGGGCAGCCTCCCTGACTGGCTCTGCCCTCCTGCTGGGATGGGTCCTTCTCTGAGGCCTCCTGCTGCCCTTGGGGGGTGGGGATGGGGGTGGGGGCGGGCCGGGGGTGGGGGGCACGCTGGCTGCTGAGGGAGCTGCCCGGCCCCTTCCCCCTGGGGAGAGGCGGCCCCCAGCCAGGCCTGCCGCAGGTTAGATAAGGAGAAAGAGCGGCATAGCTCATCCTCTTTTCTGTAATCTCCTCCTCTCCCCGCGCCCCTCCCCAGCACCGACTCCCCCACTTTTTTTTTTTTTTTTATATCATCTTTATGGCTTTGGAATTATCTGGGCTGACACTGCATTCATTTAGCCAAGGGCAGGTGGGGTCGCGGGAGACAACTTACTCCTGTGTGTATATATTCTCCACGGCCTCCCTGTCGGGAAGAGGGAGTAAAGAAACAGGATAGAGGAGGGGTTGGGGACGCAAGTGACAGCCGGTTTAGGGCAGAAAAGAGATTTTGAGTGCTAGAGACCCTGTCGTGGCAAAGAGCACCTCCCAGACAGCCATGGCTGAAGCTCGGCCCTCCCTCTGCCCTCGCATCAGGAGACTCGTCGAAGGTCTGGCGAGGCACTGAATGGCAAGAGAATTGGGTTTTATCTCTCAATAGTCCTTTCTTCTTTTCTGTCCCTCTCTCCCTCCCTCCCTTCCTCAAAATAGACCTTGGATTTCAGAACGTGGGTTTAACTGCCACCCGGTTTGAGTCCTGGCTTTCGGAGGCTGTGTGACACCAGGCGAGCGACTTCACCTCTCTGAGCCTCAGTTTCCTCCGCTGTAAAATGGGACGGCGATAAAGCCCACTTCCTTCCGTTATTCGGAGGATTAAAAAAAAATTAATGAGAGGGCTCGGCAGGGAAGTAAGGGTAGAATCATTGCTACCCTTAAAAATAAAAGGTCTTGGGGCGCCTGGGTGGCTTGGTTGGGTAAACATCTGACTTCGGCTCAGGTCACGATCTCACGGTTGGTGGGTTCGAGCCCCGCTTAGGGCCCTGTGCTGACAGCTTGGAACCCGGAGCCTGCTTGGGACTCCGTGTCTCCCTCTCTCTCTGCCCCTCCCCTGCTTACGCTCTGTCTGTCTCTCTCTCAAAAATAAATATTAAAAAAAAAAAAGTTCTGGCTTTGATTATTTACTTGTGTGCTTCCCGTGTGCCGGTGGGACACAGGGCTGACTCACGAAGCCTCTGTCCCCAAAGGCGCTCACTGACATGAAAGAGAGGAGCCCTCGTCAGCAACCTCATCAGCAAGTTGGGTTTTTAAAATAGGGTTTTATTTCCAGAGAGGAAGACAGATGTGGTCACGGTGCCTCAGAGTGATCCAGAACTTACGAAGCAGATAAATCCGGGGTGATTCGTTTCATCAGAAAGGGACATACCGCAAGGATTCTTTTTATTTTATTTTATTTATTTTATTTTATTTTATTTATTTTTTTTTTTTTTTCGCGAGGATTCTACATGGGGGAGTCCTCTAATCCTGGGAGCCGAAGCCTTAGCGTGAGTTCTCTGCTGGTGCCCCCAGGGAACAGTTCCCAGCGGCGAAATGTAAGAGGCACCTGAGCCAGGCCTTCTGGGTTTGCACCTCCCCAGTGACTGGCCGGGCAGCCCGGGGCAGGTGGCTTCCCGTCTCTGAGGCTAGTGTCCCCACCTGCACGACTGGACTGGGTTGCACGCCGTAATGCCCCTCGCCCGCCCCAGGCTAGGACTCCCTCACGGTTGCCCCGGACAACAGCCTCCACCCTTGGTCTCTCTGCTTCCTGTCCTGCACTCTGCCCACCTTCCCTTCTCCGTACCCAGCCACAGGGAACTGCCGAAAACCTAAATTAGCGTCCCCTGCTTGAAACCCTCCAACAGCTTCTCCTTGCCCTCAGAACCAAGTCCTTACCTTGGCCTTCGAGGTTCTGCACGACCTGGCCCAGTTCATCTCCTCTTCTCCCGCTTCCTGCCTTGCTCATTCAGCTCCATCCATGCCGGGCTCGTTTCTACCGCAGGGCCTTTGCACTTGCTGGTCCTTACTGGAACACGCTCCCCCAGGCCCCCCTGGATCTTTCTTGTTCCTATCTCATGACCGCCCAATCCAATAGGCCTCTGATACTTACTGTACTCTCTTTGTCTTATCTTTATCATCTGATGTCTTATCTGATATCATCTCATGTCTCTGCTTGTCTGGTGCGGGACTCAAAAAGTGACCTCCACATGACGCGCCCGTTCTAGGTGCATTTTAAGTTATTCACAGGTGAGTGAGGGGGTTCCTCACTTTTGAAAAATAAAATGTGGTGTGAATCCAGACGCATAGGATGGTCTCACTGAGCACCTGCTGGCAGGCTGTGTGCTGTCTTGGGCAAAGCCTGCCAACCAGCCCTGAGGTGACAGGTGACCCCTCCCTCCCCCCCACTGCCCCGGCCAGCCCAGGAAACATTCGCTAAGGTCCCGTTGCTGGAGATCTTGATGACAGATTCTCATTTCCCTTTGCAGGATCTGAGCCTGCCCTCCGTGAGTGCCGCGATGGCAAACGGACTCCAGCAACCGGCCTGAACCCTTCCCACAAGCCATCATGGCCACCAAGTTCCAGGAGGGACTTTAGCCAACCAATCAAGTGAAGACGCAGAATGAAATAAAGGCTCGGGGTGGGGGTGGGGGGGCTCCTGGGCAGTGCTGAGGTCGCCACGGAGGAGGCGGAGGATATTCCTTTGGGAAAAATCTGGAAGGATGAGGCTAGGGTGAGATGGGGGAGTGGAGTGCAGAGAGACTGGGGGTGTTGGTGCCTCTTCCGGGGAGGTTCGCCTGGGTCTTTGCTTTCTGAGTCTTGTTGTTTTGAATTACTTCTGAGACTCTCAGATATTCGCTTCGTCACCTTGAAATGATTACAAGGAAGGCGGTGCCAGAGGGATCAATATTTACTGAGGACCTACCATGCCCTGGACCCACAGAAAATACTGTACCTGTGTCACGTGAACCAGTCTTCACGACAGCCAGTGCCGGCCAAGTAATGGTATTCTCGTTTCAGGAGCTAGGAAACAGAGAGGTTAAGCGGCTTTTCTAAGGACACACAGCTAGTAAGTGCTGAGGCTGGGATTCGAACCCATCTGTCTGATTTCAGAGCCAGTGCTCGCTTTTGTCTTTGCACGGAGGCGGGTCCTAAGCCCAGGGATGGAGGTGATAGGGAAGTGGGCAGGGGAGGCGGGGTTCAGGAGGAGTGACACGGGACGGTGTGTTAGTCCGTAAGATTTAGGAGCAGAAGGTACACCGAGGAGGGCTGGCTGGAGGAGGGGCTTGCCCCGCCCCCCCAAGACATCCTGTATCCGCGTTCAGGGCCCCACGCCATCAGTCCTGTCTGCCCCGGCCCAGAGCCTCTGGTGTGGGGCAGGGGGGGGAGGGTGTTGGGGAGGGGAACTAAGCATCATGTAATTGCCCTGGCTCTTCTGTGAAATTTGTTTCGGGACACATTAGTTCCAGTGAATTTAGCTGAGCAGCGGGGAGCCCTGAGAAATGATTTGCAATTAGCCGCAGCCCCGCGGCCCCCCTTTGGGATGCCAGGCTTGGGCACGAGTGGGGACGGGCCAGGGGGTGGGGCCGCCGCCCAGTGCCCGTGGAAACACACGCAGGGGTGGCTGAGCTCGAACAGCTGGGACCCCGCTTGTCTCTGAGCCTGGCGGGGCGCCACCGGGGCTGAAGCAGGGGCCGGGACTTAGCCAGGCCAGAGGGGCCCTGGGGGGGATCAGATCCCACCTTCTTCCTGGCAGAGGGGGTGCCGCGCGAGACCCCCCCCCCCCTCCCAGCCCAGGGGTCCGGCCATCACGCGCCCTGCCTCGGTGAGGACGGCAAGTGTTCCCCTCTGTGTCCTTGCTTCTGCCTCTCTGGTCATAAATCCTGATGGAGGCAGGTAAGGAAATGGGCCCTCGGTCCTCAGGATGTGGCAGGAGGGAGAGTCGAACCCGGGCCGCCTGGAGCCTCGTGGTGGCTGCCTCAGGCGGCGGCCGCTAACTGGCGCGGGGATTAGGGCTCTGGAGTCGGGCACGCCTGGCGGGTCACCTCTGCTCTCTGAGGCTCAGTTTCCTCATCTGGAAACTGAGACTGTGACTCCTCATGTCACCTTGGTGTTTCCAGGAGTCAATCAGAATATGAAGCAGTATTTCAGCAGGAAGGACTCGAGGAGTGATAGACATTATTCCCATTACTGTTACTGTTTTCGAGGTGGTTATTATTGTTTCCCGTCAGTCTTGAGTGGAGAAAAGAAAGTGGGGAATTGTCCTGCGGGGCCCGGGGTGAGGTGGGGGGCTGCCTGCCGGAAGACATGTTACCTCCCCACCTCCGGCACATTCTGCCGGTCCCCTCTGCCCCGACCAGGCCTCCAGTGGGTGTGGAGGTACCCAAGACAGTCCTGGCCTCATACGAAGGCTCCCTAATGCTTCTGGAAGGAGCCAGGCAGGAGGAGCTGTGAACCTTCATGGCACACAGAGGTCTCTGTGAACTGGGGTGGTCAGGGAGGGCTTCTGGGAGGAGGCGGCCTTGATCTAGAATTGTCTTTCGTTGTTGCTGTTGTTTTGTTTTTTGAGACAGAGAGCAGGGGAGGGGCAGAGAGAGAGAGAGAGAGAATCCCAAGCAGGCTCTGCACCATCAGCACAGAGCCCGACGTGGGGCTTGAACTCATGAACCTGCGAGATCAGGACCTGAGCCGAAATCAAGAGTCGGTCACTCAACCGACTGAGCCACCCAGGCGCCCCTGGAGCTGTCCTTGTTGATCGTGGGTCCCACTCTGAGCGACTCCAAGGGGCTTTCCCCTCCCCCCTCACATGCCAGAGAGTTAGGTCGCTTCTCCAGCTGAAGAAACGGAGGACCAGCTGGGATCCAAAGTCATGCAGCTCTAACGAGGGACGGCCAGCCCTCACGACCTGCCGGAGACCGCCCGATTTCAGCACGGAAATCCCTGCATCCCAGGAGACCCCTCGGGCTGGCAAACCAGGGTGGGCCGGTCACCCTCGCTTTTAGCGACGGGGCTGGGATTTGAACCCAAGACTGGCCGCGGCCACTGGTCCCCCAGCAATAACCGGCATTTTCCATCTGTTCCTGCTTCTGAATTCATCAGCTCGGTCCCCGTGGCCCCCCAGAGTCCTGCCCTGTCCCACGCCTTCTGCGGATTTCCCCAATGCCCAGGGCTGTGCTTCCTCTCTCCCTCTGGCTTCTTATCTTGCCTTGTCTTCTTGTGGAAGAAGAGATAAAAGTAATTCTTAGGGCCGCTTCTCCAGCGGCGCGGCCAGCCCGTCCCCCCTCCTGCTGTATTTCCCTGGCCCGGCCAGATAAAGGGTTAGGCCTAAGCACATGTCATTTTCTTTGTGTGAAATCAATATTCAGCAAAGTTTATCTGCCCGACATAGCAGGAAGTGCTAATTTCATCCGCGTCAATTATTCTGATGAATGTTCATAATGCCCAGGGTGTGAGAAGAAGATAAAAGAATTACTCGAATAACGCACACGTACCCCTCACACACACACGCACACACGCTCACCCAGGGGTTCACGCTGGGGCACACGCGGACCTGGCGAGGGGAGGCTGTGACCTGACAGCTGGCCCACCCGCCCTGGCCGCCGAGGCTGCAAAGCATCTTGGGAAGAGGGAGCAGGAGGGAGGCTGGACCCGGGTGTTATGTGGGTCTCTGAGTGTTTAGGATAGAACAGTGTTTCTCAACTGGGGGCGATTTTGACCCCCGGGGACATTTGTCAAGGTCTGGAGACATTTTTGGTCGCGCAAGGGAGAGGCTGCTGGCATCTGGCGGGGAGAGAGCAGGGATGTCGCTCAACAGCCTACTGCGCACAGGGCGGCACCACCGCAAAGAATCCTCCAGCCCACGTGTCGGCGGTGCTGAGTTTGAGAACTCCTGGAATCGGGTGATTTTTTGTTTTCTTTTTGAACGTGTTTCTCTGTAAATATATGTCTCTTGTTTCTTGCAGGAACGGCGAGGAAATACGTGTGGGCTTGTACATAAATTTTTTAAAGACAGGATTGAGAAACAAAAAATCAGATGCCAAACAGAAGAATAAAAATATACATACAGGGGCGCCTGGGTGGCTCAGTGGGTTGGGCGTCCGACTTCGGCTCAGGTCATGATCTCCCTGTTCGCGGGTTCGAGCCCCGCGTTGGGCTTTGTGCTGACAGCTCAGAGCCTGGAGCCGCTTAGGATTCTGTGTCTCCCTCCCTCTCTGCCCCTCATCCACTCTGTCTCTCTCTCTCAAAGATAAATAAACATTAAAAATTTTTTTAAATAAAAAAATACATATATACTTAGGTAATTCTGCTTCTTGGTGATTCCCTATGAAATTTTATTTGTTTAAAGTTTATTTTGGGGCGCCTGGGTGGCACAGTCGGTTAAGCGTCCGACTTCAGCCAGGTCACGATCTCGCGGTCCGGGAGTTCGAGCCCCGCGTCGGGCTCTGGGCTGATGGCTCAGAGCCTGGAGCCTGTTTCCGATTCTGTGTCTCCCTCTCTCTCTGCCCCTCCCCCGTTCGTGCTCTGTCTCTCTCTGTCCCAAAAATAAATAAACGTTGAAAAAAAAAAAGAAAAAAAATAAAGTTTATTTTGTCTAGTTTTGAGAGAGAGAGGGAGAGGGAGACACAGCACAAGTGGGTGGGTGGCGGGGGGCAGAGAGAGGGAGACACGGAATCTGAAACAGGCTCTGGCTGTCAGCACAGAGCCCGACTCGGGGCTCAAACTCATGAACCGTGAGATCATGAGCCCAAGTCAGACCCTCGACCCACTGAGTCACCCAGGCGCCCCATCTTGAAATTCTAAAGAATAAAATAAAGACAAACCGGTTTCCGAAATACCGGCCTGATTGAAATCCTCGCGGCCTATGAGCCCCCAGCCAAGCAATTGTCAACCGAGTGGAAACGCCCGGTTCTCACCAGGACCTAACTTTGGAGGTTCTGAGAATCTTCCCCGGGATTGCGCGTGAGGCCATGCCCGCGTGAGCCTGTGCCTGGGTGCCCCTGCCGCTCGAGTGGGGTCGTGCATTACTCTCTTGCACCTTTGCCATTGTGAGCCGGGCCACCGAGTAAAGACCTGGGGACGTTCTCCCTTCCGCTTGGACGTGGCTAAACCCGACCTCGTCCTCAGCTGCAGTCTGGTTCAGCAGGACTGGGTTGAGGCCCGAGCCCTCGCGTGTCTAACCGGCTGTCAGGTGAGTCAGGCTTCTGGAACACCACGCCTTTCGCGGTGAAGTCGAAGGGTGCTATCAAGGTGGGTTAGCCTCGTGAGTCACCTGTTGGTGCATCTCTGGGCGTAGTAAAAGCACATGGCAGTAAATATTTCTAAATTGTGCATGATTCCAGGAGGCCATGCAGAAAAAAATGCCTGCTAGCTGGCAGTCGGCCAGACACGTATGTCCCGAGTCAGGCAGCTTGGGCTCCGGGTACTACGTTCTTGTTTATTTTTTTTAATTAAAAAAAAAAAAAGTTTATTTAGTTTGAGAGAGAGCCTGCACCCAGCGGAGGGGCAGAGAGAGGGCGGCGGGGTGGGGGGGGGAGAGAATCCCAAGCAGGTTCCGCGCTCTCAGTGCGCGACCCGACGAGAGGCTCGAACCCATGAACCTTGAGATCACGCCCTGAGCCAAAATCAAGAGCCGGACGTTTAACCGACTGAGCCACCCAGGCGCCCCCACGTACTGCATTCTTGAGTTACTTTGAGCGTTACTGATTTTTTTATGTTTGTTTTTTATTGTTTGCTTCTCCCCGCAAGCAGGTAATTTCCACACAGATAGGGATCTCTGTCCGTGTTGTTCGACTGCTGGATCCCCAGCCCCTAAGATAGTGTCTGCTGTGTGTAGGTCCTGAATACCTGTTTATTGGCTGAATCCCGGTGCCTCAGTTTTCTTCCCTATAAAATGGGAAGGATAACAACTCAATTAGTATCACCGGGTCGTGTAGGCCCTCCACAAACGTTGACGATGCTGCTGCTGATTAATATCTCCATCTACGCCTCTACCCAGCTCCGGGCATATTGTTCCAGAGTTACGACTGCCGCCTCACTGAGTGGCCTCCGACGCAGGGACTTAAAACACCCCCAGATTCTGTGGGCTTGGAATTCGGATAGAGCGCAGTGAGGACGGCTCGTGTCTGCACCCTGCTGTCCGGGACCTTGGCTGGGGTCCCCGGAGAGACCACGGCGGCTGGGGGGCTGGAATCATCCATCGGGAGCATCTTTGCTCGCGTGTCGGAACCTGGGTTGAAGTACCTTGAAGGAGAGGCCCATCAACGGGAGCGGCTACACGTGGCCTCCACGTGTGACTTGGGCTTCCGTGCAGCAGGGTGGCCTCAGGGTCGTCACTTTTCCCCTGCTCCGCAGGGCTCAACGGCCACAGAAGAGGGAGGACGTAGACGCCCCCACTCAGTGGAGAGACGCCAAAGAATTTTGGGGGCGCCTGGGTGGCTCAGTCGGTTAAGCGTCTGACTTCGGCTCAGGTCATGATCTCACGGTTTGTGGGCTCGAGGCCCGCGTCAGGGTCTGGGATGACAGCTCGGAGCCTGGAGCCTGCTTCGGATTCTGTGTCTCCCTCTCTCTCTGCCCCTCCCCTGCTCATGCTCTGTCTCTCTCTGTCTCAAAAATAAATAACATTAAAAAAAATGAAAAAAAAAAAAGAATTTTGGGGCCACGTGTGAAAACATGCACGCGAGCTAACGGATACGTACGTGTATACGCCTTAACCAGCTTCATTTCCACAGGATTTGAACACATGAAGGCAAATGCCTTTGCTATCTATCTGTCCAGCCTAAAGTACGTGTCGTGGATGAAGAATTACAGGCCACGTTGTGTTAGGGGTCTTTCTGACTCTGTCCAAGCCGGCCTCCAGGACCAGTGGAAAACTCCGCACAGTCTAACAAGTCAGCAGCGCCTCGTTTTTTTTTTTTTTTCCGTTTTCTTTGTTTTTTTTTTTTTTTTAAACAAATATATCTGAGGACGCTCCTTCTAGGAGGAAATGCTGAGTGTCGATCACATAATATATGATGTTGTGAGCAGATGTCATGATATTATATGATAAAATATTATGAGCAGATGATATGCTATTTATTATGAGCAGGTGATATATGACGCCATATTACGGTTATGGATGATGATGTATTGTGGTATCCTGGCACACGCGGGAGATTATGTATTCACACACGCCGGCACGAAGAGTGTGATTTAAGAACTCCTCTCGACTCACCTACCTCTGGCTCTGCCAATCACAGGCTCTGTTGCTGAGCGGGACAAAGGATCAAAACTCTTCCAGGCTTGGGACGAAGCCATGTGTGGATTTGGGATTTCTGGGGACTTGGGGCCGCGGGCCGTGAGTTCTGAGCGTCTTGCCAAACCTGCCCAGGGCTTTGGGTCTGGGGAAGTCAGTTCTTGGTTCTGTTTGTAGTAAGGGTAATGTGGAGAGTGAAATTGCCGTGGGCCAATGGCCTGGCCCAAGGCGCACAGAGAAAGAGCTGGCTATACTCGTGACCTTGAAACTAAATGATAAGGAACAGAAAGGGAATCAAGGAGGAATATGTGTGAGTGAGAACGGGAACCCCTCAGAGTGCATTGCATCAAAGCGACCACCAGGCACACAGCAATGCAAATGCTCGGCAGATACACAATCACTTGTGGCCCATTTGGAACCGCGAAGGAGCCCAGAGGAACTTGACTAAGCCGCGGGCCTGAAAAACCAAACATCCTCCAATCGATGCAAATCCATTTCCTTATATAAAATTCTAAATGAAGGTCTTGCGGTTCTAAACGCAGGGGTAACATTCACGGGTCAAGACCAGCTGTGGAGTCAGTAGGGTGCCGATGCCCGGGGGTGTGGGCCCTGGAGGGAGCGGGTTAGTGAAGTTCAAATCCAGATGCTAACGCTTCCTGGCCGGGTGACCTCAAGCCGGTTCCAGCACGCCCTCTGTGCCTCAGTCTGCATATCTGTAAAATGCGCCTTGGCCATTCCCATCTCACATTGTGGTTATGATGATTTAAGAGATACAAAGTGCCGGGCACCTGGGTGGCTCAGTCGGTGAAGGTTAAGTGTCCCACTCTTGGTTTCTCGTGGTCCATGGGTTCATCCCTGCATCAGGTTCTTCGCTGACGGCGCACAGCCTGCTTCAGGCCCTCTGTCTCCCTCTCTCTCTGCCCCTCCCCTGCTCTAAAATAAACAAATATTAAAAAAAAAGACGCAAAGTGCTCAGGGCAGTCCCTGGCGTGTGGGAAGCACTCAGCAAATGCCTAGTTTCTATATTCTCACCAAGGAACCCATTTACTCACCAATTAAAATGCTACTTTTCTCAGGGGGCGCCCGGGTGGCTCAGTCGGTTGGGGCGTCCGACTTCGGCTCAGGTCATGATCTCGCGGTCGGTGAATTTGAGCCCCACGTCGGGCTCTGTGCTGACAGCTCGGAGCCTGGACCCTGCTTCGGATTCTGTGTCTCCCTCTCTCTGCCCCACCCTGCTCACACTCTGTTCTGTCTCTCAAAAATGAATAAACGTTAAAAAAAAAAACAACTACTTTCCTTAAAGAGAATTCCTTCTCTGAAACAGCTAAAACACGCTCCCAGAAGCTTGCCTCCCAGAAGTCCTGCCTCAACACCAGAGCTGTGCCGGGGGCACTGCTCTTATTTCTAGAGTATAGGTGGATCTCCCATGATCACAAATGCTAGAGTCAGTGGGGGTCTGGATCACATCAGTGTAAACGAAGCACTTAACACTTGTGGACATTAATCACACTCCCCATTTTTGAAAGCTTCATCTTTTTTTTTTTTTTTTAATAACCTAAGAGCTAGACTCCTAAGCTCAGAAGAAAAGACTCTGATTCTCACTAAAGTGGACATGACTGCCTTTGGTGACCCAGAGTAAGGGCACACAAGCCTGATCGCTTTTCATCCCCAAGCTGTCGCTGTCACCGCCACCGCCCTCCCCGCCCCCCCCCCCCCCCGCCCTGGCAAGGGGCTTGTCTTTCATCTAAAACGAGATTGTTCTACCTTGGGCCACATCATTCTTTGTTGTGGGTGCTGCCTCTGCATGGCGGGATGTTCAGTGGCATCCCTGGCCTCTACCCACTAGATGGCCAGTAGCGCCATCCCCTTCAGCTGTGACAACCAAAAATGTCTCCAGACGTTGTCAAATGCCCCCTGCGGAGGCAAAATCGCCCCCAGTTGAGAACCACTGATCTAAAGACTCCTGAGGTCCTCAGGGTCCCCGGCTGCCACGTTTATGGGGACCAATGTGTACTCTGGGACAGCTTTTCCTGAGTGCTATTCCAAGGAGGGGTAGATCCATAGGCCAGGTTATCACCCAAGCCATTGGAGTGGGATGCTCTTAACACAGTGCTCCCAGCCTTTGATGGATCCATTAGGGAGCAAAGAGAACACAGAGGGGTCTGATGAGGCCGTTAATAAAGGCAGATGAAGGGAGGCAGAAAGTGTGGTGAAGAGGGGGTAGATTTTGGACTCAGACAGACCGGACTTGAACCCTGGCTCTGTGACCCTCCGGGGTGGGAGTTTCCCCACCATCAAGCAGGCTTACTGATGTCAGTGTGTCTCTGGCGATGGAATGAGATACCACACCTGAGCCTCTGCTGTGCCTGGTTCTTTGGAGGTGCTCGGCACTAAGGAGCGATGTTCTCTATGCTCGCGTAAACTCTGTATCCCACAGATGCTGGTGACCGTACCGCCATCTATAGATCGATAGCATCTGTATTTTATGCCCGTCTCCCCACCCCCCAGAACCATGTCGGATCTCCTGCGGTGTCCTCACTCTTCGCACAAGCCTGGCCCGTCATTGTTGTTCCGCGTCTGCTGAATGATTGCTAAAAACTGGATAAACGTTCCGATGCATCCTATGTCCTCCGGGAGCTCAGCCTCTGGAGGCAGCTGGATCTCCGCTCCCGTGGAGGGCGATGTGGGGGTGTCTTCGGTGGTGACACCCTCAGCCCCCCTTTGTGGGCATTCGAGGGACACCAGGCTTAGAACCCGCATCCCTTGACTGTGGCCGCATAATGAATTAAATTAGTGGCTTCCGTCCACACACGTGTGTATTTTCTCATGGCTCTGGGGGTCAGGGGTCTGAGCCTGGCTTAGCTGGGCAGAGTCTTCTACGAGACCAGTCAAGGGACCAGTTGGCGTTGAGGTCTCCTCTGGAACCTTGACGGGGGGGAGATCCGCTTCCCAGCTCACGTACAGGGCTGTTGGCTACGGGCCTCTCTGTAGGGCAGTTCACAATGTGGCTTCACCCGCACCAGCAAGGGAGAGACCGCTGGCAGGAGGGGAGTCTCAATCTACATCCTATTGGTTGGAGTCAAGTCACGGGTCCTGCCCACACTCAAGGAGAGGAGATTACACAGGGTGAATCCCAGAAGGCTATGATTATTAGGGGGCATCTTATTAAACCCTATATAGGCTTTAACCCTACAGTAATAGGTCCTATTACTGTCCCCATTTTACGGAGGAGGAAAGGCTCTAAGTTGCAGGTGCCACAATAACCCTGTGGCTCAGTTAACAATGACCGAAGGGGACAGCGTTACAACTGTGGTTTCTGTGTTCAGTTCGTGTACCTGAACGGATGTTGTACTCATCACTCTAAGTTTTACACAGACCTTTACCAAACTATTCACAATGACAAGCGCTAGGTAGCAGATTGTGAATGATCAGTTTTTTTTTTTATTCACTTCGTTACGTATTTGTTTTTAAAGTAACGCGCACAAAAACATGATTTATAAAACAATAATCTGAGATCGGCCAAGGAGAGGTCAAGACTGAGTTAGGCAGCCATGGTCAAGGCTCACTTTTCTGGAGTCTTTCCAGTTCGCGGTCAGTCTCAGCTAATAGCCGGATTCCCACGCCAGCCTCTCAAGTTCTCTATTTTGGGGAGCCAAGAACCAGCACCCAACTTCCCCACAGACCCAGGATGAGCCTGGGAAACCCAAAGACCGGAGCATTTTTAACGGTTTTGTTGTTACCGTTGCCCAATTTTCGCAAACAAGGGAATGACAAGCGTCACACAAATTACGCAATTGGTATAGAATGTAGTTTTAGGCCCCCAAACAACTCTTGAAGCCAACAGAAGAAGAAGAAGAAGAAGAAGAAGAAAAGAAAGTCAACAGTCTACTGAAGACGAACCACTAATACGACGCTGGACTGGAGGAGGAAGTTTGGCAAGAGGCTGGAATTCTCTCTTAACTCCTGGTATTGGCCGGTGAGGCGTGAGCCGGAGTTTCCCCAGTGGGTCTGGGTAAGGCACTGGATCACAGACTGGGTTTGGGCCGACGTTCTGGGGGCGCAGGAAGGTTGCTGGCTTTGGCGGGTCCTGAGCGGGGGGCATTTCCTTCAGCGGTGTCCACGGAGCAGGGAGCCTGAATTCTGCTTCTATTATGCAGCCTCCGGGAAAGGGCTGGCTGGGGTGATTTAGCCAGGGTGGGCCGGCCCAGTGAGCTCATAGTTTAAAATCATGGAAGTTCGAGGGCGCCTGGGTGGCTCAGTCGGTTGAGCGTCCGACTTCGGCTCGGGTCATGATCTCGCGGTTTGTGAGTTCGAGCCCCGCACCGGGCTCTGCGCTGACAGTGTGGAGCCTGCTTGGGATTCCCTCCCTCCCTCTCTCTCTCAAAATAAATAAATAAACTGAAAAAAGATAATGGAGATTCGCTTCTCGCTCATCCCATTTGCCCGGTGCAGGTTATGTGGTGCATGCCTCTGCTCATGGAGGTCACCCGGGGACCCAGCTGGAGGAGGAGACACGCTGATATAAAACCGTCACAGCAACCCGCGTTTCCACCACCCACGCAGCCGAGGAAGAGAAAGGTAGAGGGCAAGCACTGGGAATTAAAATGCTTTGGCCGGAAACCAAAGCAGTTACCTTTGGTCACGTTTGCTTGGCCCAAACCGGTCACGTGACCACACCTCCTTTCAAGGAACAGAGAGTTTATAGCCCCCTGAATCCGGAAGTAGGGACCTAGCTATTGATGAGCACGACTGGTGTCTACCACCCGGGTCCTGGAGTTGGTGGGGGGGGGGGTTTCCGGAATCTGAGATTTGGGGGTTCTGGGAAATTGGGTGCCCGGCAGTGGTTTCTCCCAGAGTATTAAATTCATCAGTGATTGTGGGTCGCAACTTTCCCACCCCCGTCCTTACTGTTGTGGTGCCTGTTTATAGTTTTTAAAGGGTATCCACAAATATCTCGCTTCACCTTTCTTTCTTATTTTTCCTTTTTCATGTTTGTTTATTTTTGAGAAAGACAGAGAGCGTGAGCGAGGGAGGGGCAGAGAGAGGGGGACCGAGGATCCGAAGCGGGCTCCACACGGACGGCAGCAAGCCTGATGTGGGCGTCGAACTCGTGAACCCCGAGATCACGACCTGAGCCAAAGTCGGACCCTCAACCGACTGAGCTAACCAAGCACCCCTTAATCTTTTCAGTAAGATGAATGGATATGTGTATTTTACATTTAGCCATGTACCAGGTACTTTCCATAAATTGCCTCACCGAAGCCTATAAGCATTAGAGTAGATGAATGCCCATTTTGCGGGCAGCACAACTGAGGCTCAGCAAGGCCAAGTGACTTGCCCCGAGCTGCCCAGGCACCAAGCGGCTGACCCAGGATTTGAACCGGGGTAATACACGGCCATGCTTCCAACTCTGGCCATGCCTTTCTCTTCAGGAGGGGGAGAAAGGAAGGTCCAGAGGACACGGATAGGGCTGATTATGTGAAAGCGGACCCTGAAGTCAGCTGGAAAACCCCTGATTTGATCATCAAGCGGACTCAGTGACCACTCTGGGAAAAAATCCTAATTTCTGAAACCATTTACCTGCTTCCTTTTCCCACGGGGATATCTCGATTTGTCTCCAGGACAGGCGCTCATAGACAGAGCAGGGTCAGGGTGGGTGTCCCGCCCTGGCCCCGGGGGGGCAGGTCCCCTCTCCCAGGATCCCGAAGCAGGAGGGGCGAGCACCTCAAGGCCGGAGGTCGCGCCCCGCCTGCCTCATTGCAACCTCGGGCCCCATCTGTTTCTCTGCGGCCTCCGGAGACTGCTGACCTGACCCCTTTCACCAGCGCTTAGAGGAAGCAGTTTTGAAACATGCTTGTGTCACGGAGCCCCCCCCAAACCCCTGAATCAGAGGGCAATGCGCGTGAGCAGCGTTGTTCCATAGAACTTTCCGAAATGATGGCCGTGCTCCGCACGCTCCAGGACGGCAGCCACCGGCCACGTGGGGCTATGGAGCACTTGGAACGCGGGTAGTGAGATTTAAGAAAGGGATCCTGCATGTTGTTAGATTTAAAGGCAAACAGCCACATGCATTGACTGAAGAACGCAGCGTGGGGACAGTGCCTTCTAAAGGACAGGACACACCTTGAAGTCATTTCCAGACACAGGTTTAAGTAACCCTGAATTCCACGGTGAGGCACACCTCCCGTTTTCACAGAGAGAGCAGAGACGGGTCTGGAACCTTCGGCAGGTGAGAGAGCCTTTGGCTTAACCCAATAGGCTCCTTTGTTGTTGTTCTTGTTCGTATTTCTTTGTAGGGTGGCCATCAGTGCACGGCAAGAGACATTGGGTTTTCATTCACGCTCACGATGTATGGTTTCGTTTTAAAAGAACGATTTAAAAAGAAAAGGAAAACGAGTCGAACAGCATGATGACTAGAGTTAAATAATATTGTATCGCATGCTTAAAAATCGGCACGAGAGTAGACCCTTAAATGTTCTCTCCACACCAGCAGCCACAAAATGGCCATTAGCTGGCGGTGAAAGATGTGGTAACTAACCTTATTGGGGTGAACGCTTTGCCATACACCCCCCCGTATGGAGCCACCCCATGGTACCTTACACCCGCACAACGTTACCTGTCAGCTGCGCGCAGAAGAAACGAAACAAACGCAAAACGGGGAAACAAACAACGTTCGGACATTTAAATTCTATATACGGTATCGAGAGTCAATGTGTTCCAGCACCTACCCACCCGAAGGGATCTCAACCATTTAATCCTAAACCAAAGGAAATGGCTAGGGACCTAAAATGCACTCAGAAGGATTTCCTTCACGGAAGCGTCGAAAATAAGCAAACTGCGTCTGTTCTCCACGCACCGTGGGTGACGCGCATGGTCACGATATCAGGACAAGTAAGGGAAAGTTTTCGAAGCGTGGCGGTATGTCTACGGGAGAAGAAGCAGGGGGTATGGGTATAAGAAGGATAAAGAAGTTCTTCAGATCCGTTCATGCTCAATATTACGTTTATTGATGGGAGTTGGCAGGGAAGGTACATTATATGAAGACTTTAAAAAACTGTGCATAGATGGGGTGCCCGGGTGGCTCAGCCGGTTGAGCGTCTGACTTCAGCTCGGGTCATGATCTTGAGGTTTGGGAGTTCAAGCCCCGCGTCGGGCTCCGTGCCGACAGCTCGGAGCCTGGAACCCGCCTCCGATTCTGTGTCTCCTTCTCTCCTGCCCCTCCCCCGCTCCCGCTCTGTCTCTCCCTCTCTCTCAAAAATAAACATTACAAAAAATTAAAAACAAAAAAAACCTGTGCACCTATGTACGATATATTCTCATCTGTTGCATTTATATTTGGTGCATGTAAACAGAGATTTCTTATTTGAAATGCGTTCACTTCAATAAAAATATGAAGTCCGTGGAAAAGCAAACACGCAGGATAGAGATACAAAGAAGATTATGATGGAGTGCATTAAGGGGCAGGTTTCTTCCTAAGTCAGTGCTTTTTAAAAAGAGCCGCTTAATTTTGTAGTGATTTCCGATCCACAGAAAAGCTGCCAAGGCAGTAGAGATAGTTCCCAAAGACTCTTCACCCCGCTCCCCCTGATGTTAATATGTTCTGGAACCACGACGTCGTTGTTGAAGCTAAAGCAATGCACGTTGGTGAATGCCATTGACTAAACTCTAGACGTCTTCTTGGATTTCACCAGCTTTTCCACTCATGCACCTTTTCTGCTCCAGGGTCCAGTCTGGGGTCTCACACTGCATCTAACTAAGCCAGTCTCTTTGGCTCCTGGACCAGATGCAGAATCCACTCGAGGTCCGGATGCTTCCCCATAAATTCCTCCCGCACCACCCCTGAGGATTTCATGGTACAGCACGGGGTTCACCACCCTCAAGCCTGCAAATGGCAACATTTTGACTTTGTTCCTTCCCCACAGGTGGTGGCCTATCGCCTTACCGGCCCCATTTGGACCAGGGGCTGTTGGTTTGGTTTGCTTTTCCGTCTGTTTGGGGAGTCATGTGTTTTGTCGGCTCTAAGAACAGGACTTGGCGTTTATCCCTCCTTCCTCCCACTTTGGTGGGTTCAGTGTAAACACTCTAAGGGGACCCCCAGGAGTTTTTTGATTTTAGTGCAGGAGAGCTCAGCCTGCGAAAGACGAGCCAAGAAGCCTCTTGGGGGAGCGAGCTGTGCCTTGAGAGTCCGTAGGTTCTGGGCTAGAAGGGAAAGCTGACAGGGCTTTCCCTGGCAGTGAGGGAGGGTCCTGTGACGGAAGTCTCCATTTAATGCAGTATTTCATCGCCACCAGATGGTCATCATCAATTTCTGCTTGCATGCCACCAGTAATGGGGAGATCACTCCCTTTCAAGACAACTCCTCTCATCTTTGGACAGCTATGAATTGGATTCACAGGGTTCTCTCTCTCTCTGTGTCATTTGCTCATCGGCTTTCTTCCAAGCGATAGTCTCTTAATCTTCCAAGGCCATAATGCGTGCTCCAAAAGCCTTTCTTTCCCCAAGTTTAAGTATCTTTGTCTCATGGCTGCTCTTGGAAGACAAGCTTTTTCCATTGTCTGCTCCTCCTGAAGTTTGCAATCCAGAAGGAAAAGGAATATTCTGGATGTGGGGCTAACCAGTTCAGAGTAGAGTGGTGGTTCTAAGCCGGGGGTAATTTTGCCCCTGGGGGACATCTGGCAACGTTGGGGGACATTTCTGCCGGTCACAATGGGTGCGTGTGTGTGCACGAGTGCATGCGGCTGGTGGGTAGAGGCCAAGGATGACGCCAAAACAGCCCACGATAACCAGGGCATGCCCCTGCCACCAAGGATCATCCCGCCCCAAATGCCCACTGTGCCGTGATTGGGAGATCCTGGAGTTGAGGGCCCTCTCGTACATGGCATTAGATGGCATTAGTCTTTTTAAAAAAATTTTTAACATATATTCATTTTTGAGAGGGAGAGAGAGAGACAGAGGGGGAGAGACAGAGAGCCAGTGGGGAAAGGACGGAGAGAGAGGGAGACCCAGAATCCGAAGCAGGCTCCCGCTCTGAGCTGTCGGCACGGAGCCCGATGCGGGGCTCGAACTCACAAACCGCGAGATCCTGACCTGAGCTGAAGTCAGATGCTTAACCGACTGAGCCCCCCAGGCGCCCCGGCATCAGTCTTGTAGTCGGGCTCTGTCATTTGGGGCAAGTATCCTGTCAGCCGAAAACCTTTTGAGCTTTTTCTCCTACAGCCCAGGTCTATGAAACAGCTGGTCTAACCCCAAAGGAGAGCAAACCAAGGCAGAAGAGAGGCCGTGGGCCAAGAGACTCTCCAAAAGCGTCCGTACGCTCTGCTCCCTCTGCCCCGTCACTTACCCTGACACAAGCACCGCGACCCCTGACTCGAATCGCTAGAAAAATGCTAAGAGAGAATGAGCCCAGAGCACTGAAAACACGGGCGGGGTAGCGACCTAGTCGTTTGTATATGCGGACTCTCCTAAGCCTCGAAACACACTCTGCCAGGTGGGTGTTATTGTCCTCACGTCCATTTTACAGATGAAGAAACTGAGGCCCCGAGCTCACCCCAGGCCCCGTGACGGGGAAGTAGCGAGGTCTTCAGACCCGGGTCCTCTGGCTCCAGAATCTGAGCTCTTTGGCATCACACCAAGCTCTTGGGTTCTCCCGGCCTCCAGTGTGGCCTCTTCGCGACCCGTCCTCCGCCCAGCACCAGTGATCCTGTAAAAATGCCAATGTGTCCCGTTTCTGTCCCTTCCCTGTAGAAATCCCCCCCACCCCCACCAGTGGCTACTTCTGCACTTGAGATTTAATAAAGCTCTTACTACAGTCCGCGCCCCGCCCTCCAACCTGACCTCCCGAGCTCGCCCTTTGCATCCGGTTCCCCTCTACTCTTCAAACACACCGGCTGCTTTCCTCCTGGGGGCATCTCTGCCGTTGCCAGGCCCTCCGCCCGGAGAGCCCTCCCCGTGCCCCGCTCCTCTTCCCCAGCTTGGCTCCTTCTCAGCCTTTGGGTGACACTTTGGGGACACTTCCTCGGGGAAGCCTGCCCTGACTGCTCCATCACTGCAAACCCCCCTCCCCAGTCTTTACCTCTTGTTAGCCTCCGTCACTTTGCCCCTTTGATCTCCGTCACTTTGCCCCCTTGATGTCCCTTATCTTGGTCCTACCATCGGCCACCGTTCTGTTTATCGGTTGACGTTCCGTGTCCCCACCAGCCTGAGGGTTCTGAGAGGGGAGAGAGGGTCCATCCCTACTGCCCGGCACAGAGCTTGGCCCATAGCAGGTAATGAAAAAAAAAAAAAAAAACAGAAAGAAGGAAGTCCTGAGCACGGGGTGTTGTATGGAAACCAATTTGACAATAAATTATATTTTAAAAAACAACAAAAAAGAATGAAGTCCCCATTGCTCTTTCTGGTTCCCATTTTACAGATTAGAAAGTCGAGGTTCAGCAAGGTCAAGGAATCTCCCTAATCACACATATATAGCGTGTGGGTTGCAGGCGGTGGGCTGTGGACCTGTGAGGGGTCTCGAGTGAGCGTCCAAACTGCAACTCTCATACAGGACCGCCTCACCTAGAACATTCTGCCTTGACCTTATGTCCCTAACACGTCAGAAAAGCAACGGGGAGCAAGGGACGGGGGGGGGGGCGAGGCAGAAAGATAGAAAGGCACAAGAGAGAATCAGTGAGGATGGGGGGGGAGAGAGCGAGCGAGAGAGCGAGCGAGAGCGAGAGAGCCCAGTTTGGAGCATGGAGAGCGGATCGTGGGAGGGAGAGATTTTTCCCATCAATTAACACAGGCTTCATAGAAACGGAAAGTATTCCTGGCAGTCTTGGCCTCTTAATACATCATATCTCTAATCCGCCGCGCCCTCTGACCTTACCCATAATCCCTCCTCTTTTGTACCGCTGCCTAAAACCTTCCTACCCCGGACCCAGTGTTACATCCCTGGTGAGGCCCGAGCAGAAGAAAGCCCCGGTGGCAGGGAGCGGGTGGGGGCGGGGGAGCTGGAAGAATACATTCTCCCGAGTGTTTGACCAACAAAATCTCGCTAAATTCCCCAGCCCGCGCAGTAAACTGTTCTTCTGAAAGGCTCAGGAGCCTCACCCCGTCTCTTTGGAGCCTCCCCAGCCCCCTCCCCTTCCCTTCTTGCTCCCCTGCCGTCGCTGAGACACAAAGCTGGGCCCTGGATTATCTTAATTTCCATATGGAGAGCTGTGTAAGCCAGTTCAATGCATGGCCAGTCATTTTGTTCACAACTTTGCAGCAAGCCGGAGCAAAAGCCGCTGGGAAATTAGCCATTCATCCTATCTCACCTTGTGTGTGCATGCATAGATCAGTAAATACAGAGGCACGGGGAAATCGAGGTTCCTTTGTTAATTACCGCATCGGGCCCTGGCGCGCAGGGGCCGCTTCCCCTGACGCGACCCGCGACTCTTGATTTTCAAGGGGGGGGGGGGAAACTCCCATATATACATACACACACACACACACACACACACACACACACAGCATTTGCTTTTAAGCAGCATTGCGCAATAAGGTTTACACATTTGTGTTTGTCTGGAATTGAGCAACCAGGAGGAGTCCGGTCTTCGAGCTGCCTCCCTTACGCGCAGCGCCCGCCCACCCCCACCCCCACCCCCACCCCCACCCCCACCTACACTCCACCCCCTACACTCAGGGATCCACCCCGTCTCATCCCCTACAAGCCCACCTTCATGCTATCTGCACGCGCGCGCACACACACACACACACACACACACTCACACATGGTCTGCCCCACCCTCCAGCCCTCCCCAGTCAATGCAAACACCCCTTTGACGGAGAGGTCTCCCACCTCCCCCTTCCCTGTGGCCCCTGGCCTCTACCGGCCCTGGAATCCTCCCAGGACTCTGGTCCCCAGAGGCGTGTGCTGTCGGCAGGGCCCCCACTGCCTCCGGCCTGGGCTCGCAGCCCCCCCTGCTGTCCCCAAGGCTCCCTGCACCTGTGCGCCCCTCCCACTCCCTCTGAGCCGGAGGCCTCCCCAGGCCCCCTTCCTTGACTGGGTGAAGCTCCCGGGGGGAGAACCGAGCCCGGGACAGCAGAGGTGGCACTTCTTACCGCTCTTTACCTTCCCCAGGGCCACCTCACCCAGGGCCCCACCACCAAACGCAGGACCAGGAGGGTTCAAGTGCCCAGGAAGCAGAGAGAAGAGAGAGCGAATGGGGTCTCTGGGAAAAGCAGGAGAGATAAGGGAAGAAGTCTCAAGAAGCAGCCCCAAATACCCCTGGAAAGAGCTTCCGGGAGGGACAGAGAGGCCCAGACGGAGACGGAAGTGGAAACAAAGGATGGCGAGGCTCCGGCGTTTGGGTATTTGGGGTTGGCCCCCCTCACAGTGGATGAAGCTTCAGGTCACCCACCTGGCCACCTGCGGAGCTCAGGCTTGATCCAGGGGCTGGAGTGCAGCCGACAGCTGGCTCCAGAGGCTCTTGCATCCGTTTGAGCACCACTTACTCGTCTGAGAAATGGGCCGAGGCCAGGACCTCCCCTGGGGATTGACGTGAGGCTCGAGAGAGCAACCAAGCAGGGCAAGTGGCCGGTGCCGTGGGCACACTCGGCGAACTGGGGAGGTAGAGGTCGCAGTCTGGAATATAGTAAGTGCTCAATAAACCGCGGCGATTGGAATCATTGTCACCGCAACGCCCGGCATCCAGCAGGGGCTTAAAAATCGAGGGTGCTTGCTTTTGTGGCTGCCAGTGTTACAGTTACTACTCTGCTCCACTACGTGACCGCTTCTGGTATATTCCGACGCCTGGAATACACTAGGTGCTTAACACACGGTCCCAGCTCCAGCGCGCTCCACACAGTGAGAAGCGACTCAGAGAGGGGGGCAGCTCTGACCCGGCAAAAGCTTCCCGGGGATGGGCACATCCCTGCTGGAGCCTGCGGGATGAGCAGGGGCTGGTTGGCAAAAAGAGGCAGGGGGTCCCGCTGCTGTGTGTGACTGAGGCAGGACAGGGTGAGGCCCCTGGGCAAGTGGGAGGAGCTTCCCCCGTGGCTGGGGAGGAAGAACCTCCACCCGCTCCCTAGGGAAGCCCCCTAGGCAAGAAGGGCCTCTGCTTTTCACAGCTGCTGAGAATTTGGGCTCTAACGTCAGCCAGCCAGCCGGCAGGTGATTTTACCACTCTGAGCCTCAGTTTCCTCATCTGTAAAATGGGGGTGACGGTGCGATCTCTCTTAGGGGGTCCATGGAAAGAGACGGATGGAAATTGTACCCGGAAAGCATGAAGCGCAGCGTCTGAAGCCAGGAAGCGGGCCGAGAAGGGTGGGCGCCGTAACTTTGAAACCGACCGGCAACCCCCCGCCCCCCCCCCCAGCTTATTGCGTTGACGTCATCACGAGGAGCTGGCCCCTCCCTCTCCTGGCTCTGGGTCCCCGTCTCCTTCCGCTCTCCGCCTGGGGAGCTCCGTCCTCTCCCCACCCCCAGCCGGTGCACACGCTGTTGCCCCCGCCAGGAACGCCGACCCCCCTCCTCTCTCTCTGGTCCGGGCTCTGCAAGCCAAGAGAGTCTGAGCCCCTCCCGGGAGCCCCTGCGGTTCCCTGTGCTCTTCACCAAGCCCCGGTACTCAGTGTGGTCACCATGCCCTGCTTGCCTGTGAGCGTGCGCGACCAGGGAGCCCATAGCAGGGGTCTGGCACGCAGTAGGTGCTCAAAAAGAAACCCTCCAGCCGCACAGCTGACCCCTGGGGGACATTTCTGGGCCACCTCCTGCAGAGCCCTCAGGGTGACTTCAGAGTAAGGGGCCAAAACGGCTGGGTTCTCTCTTCCTCTGAGTCCCGTCCAGCTAAATAACATCCGCCAGGGCGCCCTCCCCGACTTAGGCATCGTCTCCAGGGGCCCCCAGTCAGGGCTCCCCCACCTCCAGGAAGCCTTCCTTGATAACTCTCGGTGGCGTGTGCTTGAGTTCTCTGATCTGCCAGAGCCCGTTGAGATGGCCTTTGCCTTTGGGTGGTTCACACCCTAATCAGGGGCCTCCGCGGCTCACCTCCCCCTGCCGTGAGTGAGTTCGGGCAAGAGCGCTCTCAGGCAGGAGTGATTTTGTGCCTCTCAGTGGTTTCTGGAGGCAGGCTGCCAGGGCACAGCCTTGGATGCCCTATTTATGGACTCTGGAACCTTCCACCGGGTACTTAACGTCTCAGTGTCTCAGTGTTCTCATCTGTAAGATGACGATAATGGCAACCACCTCTGAGGATCGCCGGGGGATTAACCGGGTTCACGCCTTTAACGGGTGAGCAGAGAAACAGCTCCTCAGGAAGCCAGTTGCTGCCTAAAGCCACTCCCTAGAGCACTTGGGACAAAGCCGAGCGTATCGTAGGCGCTCATCTAGTGCCCAAGGAATGCGTTACTTTGACAGCTGCCCATGAACCTGGGCAAGGTTCTGAGCCTCAGCGTCTGCCTCAGCAAAATGGGAATAGGATTAGACCTGCCTTGGTTGGGCTTGTGGTTGGGGTGTATGGGGTAGGGTCAATAAAACATCCGCCCCCAAGCAGGACCAGGATGGACAGAAAGGTCTAATACGTGTACGATATTTCCTCAGTGCCAGGCCCTTGGATTATGCACCGAATCCTGCCAGCGATCCCAGGAGAGAGGAGCAATCATTGTGGCGGATGAGAAAACCGTGGCACAGAGAGGTGGAGCTCCCCAACCAAAGTCACACAGCTTGAGTGGCAGAGCTGGGGGGTAAACCAAGTCCGCCATACCCTCTCGTCCTTTCTCCTGCCCCATATCTTCACATCAGCCCATCAACTGCAGGGAGGAGTGTGGGGGGGGGGGGATATACACCTGGTGTATACCTCTTAGGATAACTCTGCGTGCCCAGGGTCTAGAACACGGCCCTCCCTGCACATCGGACCGCCGTCCCGTGTCCCAAACGGGTCTGGCGCCTTGCCGTCCTGCCCAAGCAGGTTCCGGGAGACAGCATCACCCCGTGTTTGAGACCCCAGGCTCTGCAGCAGACAGACCGGGGGTCGCGTCCCAGGTACGCCTCTACTGTGCTGTGTGACCTCGGGCCAATGACTTCCCCTCTCTGAGCCTGTATCACACTGGCAAAGTGGGGGGGGGCAGGGGGAGACTCAGCCGCCCTCCTAGACAGAGCTGGAGTGTAGATTCCGTGAGCCACAGCCACAATCGGGCGGCCAGCAGCAGCCCTGCCCTCCCGGCTGGAGGCCACGGGTCGCCTCTTCCCGGGCGTGGAGGGACAGGGCGGAGATTCCGAGAGGGGCCCGGCGGGCTTTCCGGCTGCCGCCCGCGCGGTGTCAGGCGGCCGGTGATGGATCGGCTCGGACACACTCCACAATAGCTCGCAGACACTCTATTACCCGGTGATTGTCTGCCCGGCGGGCCCGCTCGGGCCGCGCTGCCACCGATAATGGCCCAGAACAAAGATGGCAGCTGCTTTGTAGGGGAACAGATTTGTGGCAAGTTGAGATAAAATAAAGAGGAAGGAGAGAGGGGAGAGGAGACGGCGGCGGGGGGCAGAAACATAAAAGGAAGACGGAGGGAGCGAGGGGGAGAGAACCGAGGGACAGAAGCCAAGATGTCTCGGGGAGAGAAGGGTAGGGGGGCTCAGGCTGGGGAAGGCAACCTGGAGGGCTGCCTTTGTCCAACAATAATGACGATAATGATGGCGATAATAGTAATGAGGATAATGTGCCGCGAGCTCGTGGTGTCCGTGGAAAGCGCCCCGTAGCCCGGGCCGAGATCCTTGTCCTCCCTGTCCTTGCATGTGAGGAGCCGGGGCCCAGCTGCGCTCCTGGGGTCTCCAGAGGTGGTGGCGGGGGTGGGGGTGGGGTGACCACAAGGGTCCACCCCACTGAGGGGTCCGGTTTCCAGCATGCCATCCTGAGTCTAGGCCCGGAGCAGGTAGAGGGATGGAGGCGGAAAAGGGGCATGCGTTCAGCCAGGGCAGCTCCTGTTGAGGCCTTCCTAAGAAACAACCCCCCCAACTCTGTGACTTGGGGGGACGTCTCCTGGGCCGCAAACAAAGCCCCCAAATGCGAACCTTTGGCTGGGCCAGCGCCGCCCCAGATAAAACCCAGGCTCTTTAGCAAGGAGGGTGGGGGACACGGGTGCTGGGTAGGCAGCCAGCTCTTTCTGTCACACGTGCTTCATGACGAGCATTTACTGAGTACCTATTATACACCTTGACCCGCAGCCTGGGCAATGCCTCACCTGGAAAAGAGGCCGCGCGATCATCCATTCTGCAGATGGGACAACTGAGGTTTGGAGAGCGGGAGTGACTGCTGGAGGCCACGCACAGAAGCAGCACTCAAACCCAGGGCCGCCCCACGGCCGAGTTCACTCCCATGAACGCCGCCTGGTCCAGATTTCTGCTGGATTTCTCTTCCTTCTCCCGGAGAGGCTCCAAACGAGGCCACCACCTTAATATTCGGGGCTGGGGCAGAGCGGGGCAAGAAAATGGGTTTTATGATCGAAGGAGGGAGAAGGGGAAGGGCATGGAGTGAGGGCAGAGGCGCCGGTGACCGTGCTTGTGAGGATGAGGTCAGGGAACCAGCACCGAGTGCAGCCCAGAGCTGGCACCTAGTAGGTGCTCAGTAAACGCCACCTCTGCGGCAACAGGGGGACAAGGTCGCCAGACCCCTCAGGGAGCCGTGTGGCTAAACGAAGGAGGCCTCCCGAATAATGTGCTCAGAGCACAGCCTGGAAACGGAAAGTATTCCTGGCAGTCTTGGCCTCTTAATACATCATATCTCTAATCCGCCGCGCCCTCTGACCTTACCCGTAAGCCCTCGTCTTTTGAACCGCTGCTGCCTAAAACCTTCCTACCCCGGACCAAGTGTCACATCCCTGGGGAGGCCCGAGCAGTAGAAAGACGCTGGCAAGGGGGCGGGCGGGGGCCGCGGAGGTGGAAGAATACATTCCTCCGAGTGTTTGGCGGCAAAAATCTCGCTAAATCTGCAGCCAGAGCGGGAACCCGTGCTTCTGAGAGGCCCGGCGGCCACACCCTCCCTCTGCGGAGCTCTGAGGCCTGTTCCAGATTTGGGTCTGCGTGGAAAAGCCACAGTCCGCGGAATGTCACCTCCGCGTGCAGGCTGCACCGCGTTGGCCTTTCGCTCACCTTTGCGCCAGGCGGGCGGGCACTCAAAGAAATCCCACTAATTTGCTGCACTTCTAACCAAACAAGTGCGGGCAGCGGCTGTCCAAGCGCCTAGCGCGCAGGACGCGGGGTCTAAGGCAGTAATAGGATGGGAGATAAGCTGTGCTTGCAAATGTTCCAGCACCCAGGTTTTACAAAGGAAAAGGGAACAGGTGCCATTGCTTTAATAATATGCTTGACTCAGGGGCCCCTGGGTGGCTCAGTCGGCTAAGCGCATGACTTCGGCTCAGGGCACGATCTCACAGTTCGTGGGTTCGAGCCCCGCGTCGGGCTCTGGGTCGACAGCTCAGAGCCTGGAGCCTGCTTCGGATTCTGTGTCTCTCTTGCTCTCTGCTCCACAAATATAAATAAACATAAAACATTTTTCTTAAATGCTTGACTTAATATATCCAAAATACAGTGATTTTTAACCTGCGATCAATATAGAGATATTTTTGGGGCGCCTGGGTGGCTCGGTCGGTGAAGCGGCCGACTTCGGCTCAGGTCGTGATCTCGCGGTCCATGAGGTCGAGCCCCGTGTCGGGCTCTGGGCTGATGGCTCAGAGCCTGGAGCCTGTTTCCGATTCTGTGTCTCCCTCTCTCTCTGCCCCTCCCCAATTCATGCTCTGTCTCTCTCTGTCCCAAAAATAAAAATAAAAAACGTTGAAAAAAAAATTTTTTAAATATAGAGATATTTTGAACGTAATATTTGATATTCCTTCCCCCCTTCCTCCCCCGGCTAAGTCTTCAAAATCCAGGCTGCATTTTGCATTTACGACACATCTCAACTCAGGGTCACCTCGTGTCAAGGGCTGGGCAGCCACATCGGGCACGGGAGCCACCACATTGGGCGACGCAGTTGGAGAACACGGATATGCTTTTCCCACTGGACCATCAACCAAGTGGGTTTTTTTTTTCATATTTCTTTTTTTCATATTTCAAATATCTATAGATATTTCATATCTATACACATATTTCATATGTGTATAGATACACATATATTGCTTTCTTAAAAAAATCTGTATATAGATCTCTCTCTTACATACATATGTGGAGAGTATATATACATCTATAGAAATCCTATATCTACAGAAATTATATACAGAGAAATTATGTGTGTGTGTGTGTGTGTGTGTATACATATATATTATAAAGCTGTTACACCAGCACATTCTTTGATCTGACCCTGAATTTGTTGGCTGATTTCCTTGTCCAGAGGATCGGGCCACTGGGCCACAGTCCAGAGAAACTGGGGTTTTCCTTGTCACCCCTGAGCCGGAGCACAGAGCCTGTCTCCTCTCTGGAGAAAAAGATATATAACGCCAAACGCTGTGAAATTTGCCGCTGTGAGAACAGCTAATTTTTCACACCCAGACGAACTGGCTGGGTTTGTTAAAGCCCAAGATAATCAAATAATCATTATAACTCATCTTCGCCCCTCCTGTCTTTCGCTCTTTGTACCATTAATGCCCCAGTGGGGAGCGCCTCTGGTGAGTTCAGGCCTAGCCTATTTAGATAACCTTCCGGTGGGTCTTCTGAGAGCAAAATATCCCTCCTGGAGTATCTTACAACAAATGAACCAATCCTCCCTAATCTTCTTATCGTTGTAGCCCCTGCTCCAGGCCTGGTTATCTCGCGGGCTTGCAAAAGAGAGAAAGAGAGAGATTTATACATATATATTTATGTTTCATAGAAATTTATATAAATATATATATATATATATATATATATATGCATGAAATAGTAAAAGGGAGACAGACGCCAGGCAAGAAGCAGACCTCTTTCTTCCTCTCCCCTGCGAGGGAGCCCTGCCGCAGCTGGCCGCCACGACCCGCCACAAGAGAAGTTTCTAGCGGCTGCAGCTGGGGGCGCGCAGGGGCTGGGGCAGGGGGTGGCGAGCGCCCCCTGCAGCCGGGCCGGTGGGTGGGGCGGGGCGAGACAGCACCCAATGGGCTCTCCCTGGGGACTCGGCCCCTCCCCCTGCCTCCGTGGGGCCACCTGCCCCCAGTCCCTCCCGCTCACCTCCCTCCGCGCCCCTCACCCCCACCCCCGCTCTGCCTTAATTTCTGATGGGTATGTTCTTAGCCAAGGAACGAGGCGAGAGGGAGAGAGAGGGAGAGAGAGGGGCATCTTCTAAATAAATCATTTCGTCATGTGAAGAGCTAATCTGCACATAACGGTCGCTATTTATCGGGTTTTTAGCAGTGCATGTTAAATAGTGATATGGAGGCCACATTTACAAAACCCCACTGGAGCGCTGGGAAGGGATTTTTAACTTCATTGCCCAGAAAGAAAAATGGTGAAGACAAAGATAAGACCGCTGTGAAGCTTTGGCCCTGAACCGTTAGCGGGAGCAATTAAGCAGGCAGGGGCGAGGGGGCGAGAGGGCGAGGGGCTCCCTCCCCATCTTCCCCTTCCCCAGCCAGATGCGGTCCCACCACCACCCCGCCCGACTCACGCCCTTCCCACCAGCCATTTCTTTTGCTTTTTAAATTTTTTTAATGTTTATTTTATTGTTGAGAGGCGGTGGGGGGGGGGGGCAGGGGCAGAGAGAGAGGGAGACACAGAATCCAAAGCATGTTCCAGGCTCTGAGCTGTCAGCCCCGAGCCGGAGGCGGGGCTCGAACCCATGAACTGGGAGATCATGACCTGAGCCGGAGTCAGGCCGCCCAACTGACTGAACCACCCAGGCGCCCCCCCCCCACCCCCCACCGCCAGCCACTTCTATCTCAGAGCCTGGAGTTGGACAGGTGGGGTTTGAACACAGCCGCTACCCCTAAATTTGTCTCCTGGTGCCTCAGTTTCTCCGACCAATTCCTCAAACAGGAGTCCTTGACACCTGAAAGGAAAAAAAAAATTATTAGCTCTGATATACAAAGAGGAACTTGCAGCCCCCAAATTGGTAGTAATATCCAAAGCAAGATTGCAGATTTCTTTCCAAATTATTTTCCACAGAAAATTGTCTTTAATGGGGGACGTGGGTGCCTTTTAATGTGTTGGATATGCTGTGGGGTGGGCTTCCCATTGTGAGCGTGCTTAGGGCCCCCGGAGTTCTTACATGGCTCCAATGTTCCTGCCGCTCTCGCTGATAGTAATGATACCAATAATAATATAATAATATCTGCTTCCCTTTTTTGGGGGGTGCGTGCCTTGTGCTGGCGACTCTGTTCTGTACTTTCCATGTGCCCTTTTAGGTGATTTCAGCTTATTTCCTTCCTTGCCTCTCCACCCCGTCCCCCGGAAGATTAGCTTGGGGTTTTTTTGTGCCTCGCCGGGCAGATGAGGACTTAAGGTGTGCGATTTTCAAAGATCGAGACCAGGGCTCAGAAGGATCCCATCCGTGGAGGCCGGCCGTGGGTCGGGCCCTGACAGTTCTGGGTGGGACCCAGGCGTGAGGCTTGGAACCCTCAGGTGGGGGCAGGGGGGACATCGTTAGGGCCGCCCTGCCGCGGACCGGCGTGCTTTGCAAGGTGCGGAGCCCCCCGTCGACCGGAGGCAATCAAGTTCAGATGTCCTAGAAAGAAGGCCTACCTGGGGCACGAAGGTGGGTTAGATTCTGGATTCGAATCCTGGGCCCTGTGGTCATGCACCCGCCGGGCCTCAATCTCCTCGCCTGTAAAACGGGACGGTTAGGGTAGATGTAGAGACTGTGTGATGGGAGGGTCACTGGCAGGCAATAACACAGACAGCTGCCACTCAGGGTGCACAGGCCAGGAATCCGTAGATGAGCGTTAAGGGGGGCGGCCCCGGGGCTCAAGTCCCAGCCCCGCCACTTACTAAGCTGTGTGACCTTGGGGACATCGCTTCACCTCTCTGTGCCTCTGCACCTCATCTGTGAAACGTACCTGCCCCACTGGGCTGCTCGGGGTGTTCGAGTGTGAGCTCCTCAGCTGGGCTTTCTGTTCCAGGAGAGCAGGGCTGAGGCCTTGGGCTTCTCTGCCTCCCTCGGGGCTCAGGGCTGGCCTCATGATCAGGGTGAGTGAATAGAGTGTTTGTCGAATGACTTGTAAATATGCAAATAGTAATTACCGCCAGAAACTGTGGCGGAGGAGGCCGTCAGTGGCACGCAAGTCGCGTGGTCTCCTCTAGACGTTTCGGGGGATGGCTCTCGGATGTGACGTTGGGATCTTTCCTTTCTCTGCCTGAGCCCTTCCAGTGGCCGCGGGGGTGAACTCAGTCCCCTCACAGGGTGGGTCAGGAGTGCCAGGAAGGTGGTGACTCCAGGAGCAATCCTCCATCAGTGAGTGATGGGAGTGAGTGGACAAACGTCCCTGCTTCCCGGCCGCTCAGAGGCACGTTCTGCACGGCCTTCCGGGCGTCCCCTGGGGGCCTGAGCCCCCGTTGCCCACAGCGGTCCCCTGCTCATTGCTGCACCCCGCGCTGTACTCTTCTTCCTCCTCCCTGCCTGGCTGTCTCCCTCCCTCCCATATGCTTCTTGGGACCACCTCCCACAGAAACTCCCATTCTTGTCGCAGGGTCTGCTCTGCGGGCGACCCGGCCTGGGCAGGCGGCCGACCTCTGCAATCCACTGATGCTCCTGAGTTCACCTGTTAGCAAAAAAATATCTTCTCACATTTTTACATTCACGACTCTGATCAGCACGGTGAAGAAATACAGGGGTGTGGAGGACTTCTAGAAAGTAGATCTGCCTGGTCTTGGGGTCGGGGTGGTTCCCCTATGGAGATGTTGAATCGAAATCCGGAGGAAAGGTAGGGCTTTGCAGGGGGTGGGGGAAAGGACATCCCAGGCGGGAGGAACAGCCCGTGCAAAGGGCTGGAGGCAGGAGCCTGGTACATTTTTGTCGGAGAGTGAAGGGGACCCGTGCCCTTCAGTTTACTGTGTGACGTCCGGAAAGTCACGTCGCATCCCTGAGCCTCAATTTCCCCACCTGTCAAATGGTCCAAAGCCACCTACCTGCTCCCTTGCATTACTTCTGCAGAACTTAGAGGTTCAAAGTGGGAAAGGCGACCTGGGAATGTCACCCAATAATCACGGTACGCGGATGCTTTCAATGGCCGCTGGTCGTGTTCCTTCCCTCGCGGCACCATGAAGGCCCTGTTTTGCTCCCTGCTTTTTCTCCAAAGCCTTTGTCCTCATTGAGTGACATTCTAATGGAGGCGAGTGTTAAAGAAACAAACATACACGTATTTGCAAAATAATACAAACGCAGTAATGCATTTTTATGAAGGAAAATAAAGAAGAATGTGCAGTGTGGGAGAGAGAACACATTTTAGTTAAGGCCTCAGGAGCAGAGACTCGAAGCGGGTGGAAGAGCTCACCATGCAAACGTTGGGGAAGAGCGAGCGGGGCGGCAACAACGGCAGGTGCAAAGGTCCTGAGGCACAGTGACTTGTTCAAGGTAGAGCGAGGAGGCCAGATAGCTAGGACAAGTGGGCAAGGAGGGGTGGGAGGTGATAGGAGCAGAAATCGGAGAGGTCATGGGGGTTTATATCCTACCGAGCACTGAGGACCCGTATGGGGAGTTTGGCTTTTAACCTGGGTGAACTGGCAGCCAGGAGTCAAAGCTGGGGTGGGCGGCATCATCTGATTTTTACTGGAAGATCACTCTGGCCTCTGTATGGAGGATGGTCCATCGGGGGCGGAGTCAGGGAGGCGACTGATGCGCCCACTTCTTGGCCTACACCCCACCCCATCCCGCCGGACCCCTGCTTCCCACACACGCGTCCCTCCAGTGCCCAAACCCCAGGCCGCCCGCCGGCCGGGGGGTGACGGGCTGCAAATGAGTGGGCAGGCAGGCGCCTGTAATTTCCACAAGTGCCGTGGGTAAAGGCTGTGGCGGTGTGCAATTAAGCTCTGAGCTTTAAAAACATGGTAATAAGGGGATACGGGCCGAGGAGGCAGTCTGGTAATTTAAATGATATCCAGCTCGAATATGGAGTGTCTAAATGTTCTCTTCCAGAGATTTATATCGGCATAGACCTGCCTCGTTCATTTATTTAGTTAACTAGCTCCTTATTGGCGCGTCCTCCCAGCCGCTCTCCGATGGAAGAGACAGAGAGAGGCCTGGGTGGCCGCTGGGGGCGTCTGCATACAGGGCTGGTGGGGGCAGGGGCGGGATAAGGAGCGCAGGGACCACTTTCCTGGGCTGAAGGCCTCCCCTGTGTCTTGCGTTCGAAGGATCTCTCTTGAGAACTAGCAGTCAGGCTGTGTGAGGCACTTCCTGGTGCCCATGAGGAAACTGAGGCACAGAGAGGAGAAGTGACTTGTTCAGGGCCACACGGCCGGCGGTGAATCCATATCCCGGGCTTCGCCCGTGGCCTAACGTTGATAAGCCGCTCTGGACTTTTGGTCCTCGTTGTTTCCCAGCGAATGCTTACGGAGCCATCCGAACTTGTCTGGGGGTCCCGCGCACAAACTCATCACCCCATTCAGGCTCTCCAACCCGGGTGGGACCTGATAAATCATAGAAGTCAGGGCTCTCAAACTCAGATGCCTCTCGGGGGGTCAGCCGATGACAGAAGTCTGAGAGGGCCGCGTGCAGGGAAAATCGGCTGGCCCCTTGCCCTGGCTTTCTTTTGCTTTTCACTTTGGTTAGAGACACGGGCATGGGAAATAGGTAACTTTCATCCAGGAGTGGCAAGGCGGTGGTGGGGGGTCACTAACACCCGCCTCCGGCCGTGGGGAGCCAGTAGGGCGTGGTGGGGACCGTGGCATCCTGCTGGCCCCCGCAACGTGGACCTGCTGTTGCCACAACGTCAAGTTGTTCAAGGATGCTGGTTTCATAAGGAATTCCCCTTCTCACTGGTGAGGTCAACTTGTTAGAAGACACTGCAAAGGAAAATACATCTTGGCTCCGGCTTCTGTGCAACCCTGTTCGCGGCATCGAAGTCCAGCCCGGTGTCCGCATGTTACAGGTGGGATGGCTGAGGGCCGGGGGCGGGTGGGATGTCGCCAGGACCACACGGGATTCACGGGATTGGAGAGGCGGACCCTGAATCTAGAACCCAGTGACCTTCGGCCGGCATCGAGACCACCCATTGGCCTTGAACCAGGCCTGCCAGGGAGCCTTTCTTTGCTGTCCTCCCACGTCCCTTGTGGCCCCCATCCTCCCGGGTCCAGCCTCCACCCCTCCCCTGCTAGGAGGCCTGTCTGACTCCCGCCGTGCCCCCCGGCAAACTCCGAGTGCTCCCCAAACCATTCATTTAGTATCTTCTTCATGATTTTGCTCTGTCCGAACACGACATGTGCCGTTATTTCTGAAACCTCGGCTTTAAACCAATTCCTTAAAAAAACAAAACAAAACAAAACTCCAACACATTATTTTAAAAGGAAACTGAGGAACAGCGCTATACATGGAATATCACTTTGCCATAGAGAAAAGATAACAAATGAAATACGGTGAAACCAAAGCCATACTATCATCTTCTAAATTTTTAAATTTTTTTTTTTTTTTTTTTAGAGAGAAAGAGAGAGAGAGAGAGGGGCCGAGCGGGGTAGGGGCAGAGAGAGAGGGGCAGAGAGAGAGGGACAGAGGATCTGAAGCGGGCTCCATACTGACAGCAGAGAGCCCGATGTGGGGCTTGAACTCACGGACCACGAGATCATGACCTGAGCTGAAGTCAGACACTTACCCAGCTGAGCCACCCACGTGCCCTTTATTTCCTTCTAATTGGACACAGTTTGGCAGCCAAACATGAGACCTGTTCTCTCTTTGTTGAAAAAGACGCTAAGCAAACCTACCCAATGGCCAGCAACTGCACACTTACGTATCCCAGCTGAGATAAGATCACCAGAAGGCACGTGCGAGAATATTCACGGGGGCTCTACTCGTAACAGTGCCAGACTGGAACCTGCCCACGTGTCCGGCAACGGGACGCTGGGTAATAACCACCGTCGTGGTCACGCGATGGAGTATTACACAGCAATGAAAAGGGAGAACCGCGAGCACGCTACGGAGTGGATGGATTTCTGGGACATGATGTTGACTGAAAGACGGGGACTCAAGAGGGTACGAAATCGTTCCTCCGCTGATGAATGGGTACATAACACGTGGCCCATCCATGCAATGGAATACGATCCGGCCATGAAAAGAAACAGAGTGCCAACACCTGCGACGACACGGGTCAACTTTGGAAATAGGACGCTAAGTGGGCAAAGCTTGACACAAAAGGTCACATGCCGTGTGACTCCATTTATGCAAAATGTCCAGACGAGGCAGATCCATCGAGACGGAAGGCGGATTGGGGGGTGACGGCTGAAGGATATGGGGTTTCTTTTTAAGGTGATAAAATATTCTAAAGTCGATTGTGGTGACGGTTTTACAACACTGTGGATATAGTAAAAAACATCGAATTTTACACCCGAAATGGGTGAACTGTATGGTGTGTGAATTATACCTCAATAAGTTTTTTTGGAAGGCACACCCTCCACGATTCCCTTTGGCCGGAGTTCAAGAAGAGGCAAGATGAATCTTTACATGGTCACGAGCCCTTTGGTTGGAAGACATCACTTCCCCTTTCTGAGCCCCAGGGTACCTATCTGGAAAGCGGGGGGTTATGGGGGCAGCTTTCTCACTGATCGACGTGAGGCGAGGCACGTCAACTGAGAAGTCGTGTCCCGGTGAGTCGACGCTGTTTTCGTTGCATCAGCAAAAAGCCAGCGTGGCGTTAAGACCCCGAGAATCGAAGAAAGACCTGACTCCATGCCCAGGATAGTATCTGGTGTGCTGCTGGTGCCCGGAGAGGGTTTGATGGACCTAGCTGTGCGACCTTGGGGCAGTCCCTCTCCACACTGAGCCTTAGTCCCGCTTCCGGCAGATGGAGACAATAACGGTGCCTCCCCCGTCACCCCCCGGGAGGCTTAAATGGGATAATGCCTTAGAGCTACACTTCTCAAGCTACAACCCCTGCATGAATCCCCCGGGGATTTTTTTTTTTTTTTTTTAAACACAGCTTCTGATTCAATAGATCATGCATTTCTAAACAGCTCACGGGTGATGATGCTGAGGCTGCACGTCTGCGGACCACACTGAGTAGCGAGCGCGAAAGCGCTTCGCCCATCGAAAGTGCTCGATAAATACGAGCGGTTTTCAGTAACGGCGGGGCGTCCCTGCAGCCTTAGATTTTTGTCTCTCCAGTCTGTTCCACTCACCCGGCCCCCCTCCCCTGCTCCCCGAAGGGCAGCAGAACCCCCCCCCCCACTTCTTTCCTACGTTTCCCTCACCCTCGTCCTGCCCCACATGCGCGCAGGGGATGTGTCACCCTTCCAGCCACCGGGGCAGGTTCCTGCTGCCCGGAGATGCCGTGGGTAGGTTTTTAGGAACAGCTGCCAGCAGCTGAGATGTAATGACTGCCTGGGGAGTCGTTAGGAGATAATTAATATTTGCAGCACCGAGCTGTGACTGCCGAGCTCCTCCCACCCACAGAGCTGGGGCCTCTGGCCCTTCTTGAGCCAAGGACCCCGGACCTCGGGGCAGAAGCAGCCTTGGGGCAGGGGAAGGACCCTGGACGCAGGGGCCGGGGAGGGGTCATTGGGGGCATTTGTGGGGGCTCCCCCCGCACCCAGCCGTTAGGGCTGGTGACTTCCAGAGGCCTCCAGGCCAGACACATCATCAAGTGGCCAAAGGGCACCAGGGCCGGGGCTCAAGGTGGCCACGGTGCCTCCTTGCACCTGAGGCCAGCTGGCTTCTGGCGGTTGCCATGGTGATGGCCGTCCCCAGCAGTTGGGCAAGGACGTTGCAGCAGCAACGGCAGCTGCGTGTGAGTGTGTGAGAGAAAGATGGTCGGTACCGGCTCCCTCCGGCTTTCCATCTGTGAGGGGCAGACATCTCAGCCACCCAGAGCTACCCCCCTTGACGTTCAGAGACAGCCCAGCTGGAGGCCTGGGCTCTGGTCTGCCACAGGGCATCCGGTGTGCACCACTGAGTCCAATGGAGCCTGACTGCTCTCCCAGCCCAAACGCTTAGCGGCTTCGAGCCCCACCGCAGACAATCGAACTTTCCCGAGCCTCGGTTTTCAGGTCTATAAAATGGGGTCAATCATGCTCAGAGGGTTGTGGTTCGGACTGGGATAATATAAGCAAAACACTTACTTCTCCCTGAGAACGGGACCTTGTTGCTCCCGGGAGGGGCATCCCAGAGGTTTAAGAGGCAAGGAGATTCATTCACCTTCCGTGGTGTGGACTCACATCATTTATGAAGGGCTTACTGTGTACCCGCACTGTGCTCCATTGGTGACACATAGACCTTCACCGATTGCTTTCTGAACATCAGGTGGCCCAGCGCATTTAATTCCTGCACTGTTCATGCTGAGTTAGCTTTATACCGCCACTGTACATATGGGGAAACAGAGGCTCAGAAGGTCAAGCCACTTGCCTCCCCAAGGTCATACAATGAGGACGCCGAAGAACTAGGGTTGCAACTTCCAGACCCACACCTGCCCGTCTACATCGCGGTTGTCCAGGCGGACCTGCCTTCACACCCCGACTCTGCCATGCCCTTGCTGCGTGACCTTGGCCAAATTACTTTCTGGGACGCGGTCCTTTCTCTGTAGAATGGGGACAATAGAAGAACGTACCCCATTGAGTTCCTGTGTGGATTAAAGTAGACGTGTGTTAAGTATGCGGTGTCCCCCAGTGGCGTCTATTATTTTCATCGTGGTGACCATCATGTTATTCCTCCACCTGTGGGGACTGGACCCCGTCATCTCTGAGTTCCCAGCTCGGGCCATCACCCCCCGTGTGGGAATGGCATGCTCCTGCCTTTTGACATTGCGCATCTTGGGCTGGTTCGGGTGGCCCAGAGATGAGCCCCTTTGGGAGAAGGCCAGGGCAGCAGAGGCTGCTTTTCCCCCTCAGCCTGCTTTCTAATCATCTGGCTGTCACCACCATGAAGCATCAGGCCAGTGTGTGAGCACGCAGGGGGAGGAAGGGGGGGGCGCCTTTCCCTGGGAGGCCACCTTCTGTCACTACACAAACACACACACAGCACCCACGTTTGCTTGGAAATGGAGCAAGGCTTTAAATACAAGCAGACGGCAGAGACCGAGGCAGAGGACTGGCTTCCGTGGGCTTCCTTGGACCTAGCTGGCTGCGGCCGCCAGCGACAGCCACTCAAGAAGCGGCTCACGTTCCCTGGTGCCTGCTGCCCGCAGCCTGGGCTGACCTAGCACCGCTCCAGACAGCAACTGGAAGGCTGTGCGGGCTGCGGCGTTTGCCTGGCACCCGCCGCTGCCCCACTGGAGGGCGGTGAGGGGCCTCCAGAGGCCATCGTGGCGGTCCCCCGCTTCTGAGCAGCATTTCTGGGCTGAAGGGTAGCCACTGTGTGCCTCAGGCTGCATAGACCTGGGGCATGGGGATGGCTTCGCCACTCCTGGCAGTAATCACGGGTACAGCCTTGGGAGACACCTGGGATGGGAGACGGACAGGCCTGGGGCCACACCCAACTCAGCCCCCCAGATGCTGTGTGTCCCTGGATAGGTCCCCTCACCTCTCTGGGCCTCCCAAACCTCCCTATTTGTAAAATGGCAAACGTAACAGTATCTACACATTGGGTAGTTATGACAGATAACCACCAAGTATATAGAATTTCCGACATACAGATGGGCTTGCCCACGGATGTACGTTAGCACGGCCATTATTATTCACTACGTGATTGTGAACAAAAATACCTGACCTCACTTTCCAAATCTGCCCGATGAGCATAACTGCATACCGACCCCAAAGGAAGTGAGGAATCCATGTGGCTAAATATACTCTCATCTTGGGGCCGCTGGGTGGCTCGGTCGGTGAAGCGTCCGACTCCGGCTCAGGTCATGATCTCACGGTTCGCGGGTCCGAGCCCCACATCGGGCTCTGTGCTGATGGCTCGGAGCCTGGAGCCTGCTTGGGGTTCTGGGCCTCCCTCTCTCTCTGCCCCTCCCCGGCTCACCTTCTGTCTCTCTCTCTCTCTCTCTCAAAGATAAAAATAAACATTAAAAATGGTTTTTAATACGTTTTCATTTTAACCCCCCACCCTCATTCTGGCACAAGTAACAGGGTAACAATAATAACAATAGCTAAGATTTGGGAGCACTTACATTGACTTAAGCCTGTGCCATCCAAGAGGTAGCCGCTGGCTAATTCAATTCAGAGGGAAAAATGAAAAATTCAGCTCCCTGTGGCACAGCCACATTTCAAATGCTCAATAACCACCTGAGGGTCGTCGCTACGTTGGACAACCACGTTGGACAGAGCTGATATAGAATATTTCCATCACCGCAAAGTTCTTTTGGACCCCGTGGCTTTCAACCAGCATGTCTCAGACCCAGTGCACAGGACTTAGCTGGGATAAAGAGGGTTAAAATGCAGACTCAGGCTCAGGCGGTCGGCAGTGGAGCCCGAGAGGCTGCCTTTCTGTTTCCCAAAGTCTGGGGGCCACGCTTTGAGTAGTGAGGCTCTAGAGCCAGCCTGCCCAGTACAGTGGTGGTTAACCACATATGGTCGTGGCGCCTTCAACCTGCCATATGTTCAAATCGAGATGTGTGGCAAATGTGAACCGGGCGCTGGATTTCAAAGACTTAATGTCCCCCCCCCATCTCAAATACTTTTTTTTTTATTGATAATATGTTGAATCATAGCCTAGATCTATGGGGTTGAATAAAATATATTTAAAAATTAATTTCACCTGTTTCTTCTTACTTTTGCTCTTGAATAAGGCCAGTGGAAAATTTAGAATCACATACGTGGGTCACATCTTTCCACTGGACGGCATTGATCTTGGACTGTCTGAGGGCTATTTATGAAGTACCTCATTTCAGATGTATGGTTTTAACCAATACATCATCACCTTTTCCTGTCCTGTTAGTCTCCTGCCCCTGAACTGTCTCCTGAGCACTTCTCGCTCCAACCAAAGGGTAAAATCCTTGATCGGAGGGGCTGTGTCTGTCTGCCCCTTTCTACCCATCACAGCACAGAACATCACCCCCTCCTGTTTTCATCTGCCCAGCAACACTGGCTCCTCCCGAGGAAACAACAGCTTGACCTTTTTTGGAGCTCTCCCTTCCCACCACACTCAGGTCACATGATTTCAATGGAGCTCGCTTCTGGGCGCCATGATGGGTCATGTGGCCCAGGTTTTGACCAATCACAGTTGGTCGGTTTCGACCAATCACAGCACTCCATACCTAGAACATTGATTGGTTCGGTGGCAACCACGTGACCACATGAGCCAAGCCAATGAGATGCAGCGGCTGAACTCGTTTGAAATCACCAGGAGCTTTTGGGTGGACTTGAAGGAGGTGGGGGGTTATGAACCAGCAAGCGCCTGGGCACCCTGTTGAGTGAGCCCGTCTGAGAATGGAGTCTGTTGAGGTGGGAAGAGATGAGTTTTCAGCCATATCTGAGCGCTGGAGGTAGTCCTCTCGATCACCTGGCTTCATCCTCTTTTTCAGTTATACAAGTCACTAAATGCTCCCACGAATTATTTTTTTTTAATTTTTTTGTTTATTTATTTTGAGAGAGAGCACGAGTAGGGGAGGGGCAGAGAGGGAGAGAGAGAATCCCAAGCGGGTTCTGTGCTTTCAGCGCAGAGCCTGACGCGGGGCTTGAACTCATGAAACCACGAGATCGTGACCTGAGCTGAAACCAAGAGTCATAAACTTAATTGACTGAGCCACCCAGGCGCCCCTATTTCAGTATTTATGAGCTTTCGGGCTGTTTTTGCCAATTGTAATCAAAAGAGTCTAGGTACCTAATATATGTCCATGAGGAACTTAGGTATTGGTGTCTTGGCAAGAAGGGCATGGAAGACAGATCAAGTCTACAGTCTTAGTTGGAGCTGCTAAGAGGATGATTTCCTGACAATCTTTTATTTCAGTGTGGAACCATCTGGCAATGGCTGGGAAGTATCTCACCTGGAAAGGGGTGGAATCTTTTCCCCTACCCTGCAAAGAGAAAATGCCCACCCTTCTTTCTCCCTGAGAACAGAAATCGACCAAAGAGGAGAACGGAATGGAACTGAACTCAGACTGTTATTTTGAGGCAGAGAATTCTGCTCTCTCCTTAAGTTAGGCAAGGAGGGTCTGAGGCTGCTAAGCGTCCGAGGAAGAAACGGGGGAGGGAGCTTTGGTGGCGGGAAAGATTCAGGAGGGGAAGTTAGTGAAAAGGGCCCCCTGCTACCAACCAGTCCTGTCCCCTAGACTGCAAAACACTATGCCTTAACCACCTGCTAGAACCTTCTCTGATGGGTACTGTGGTACCCTGTAGTTTCCAAAAATGGCCATGGCCATACTTCTGACCCTACATATTCTTCCAGACCTCACCAGTGGCCCAGTCAAGAGGCAGAGTCTGTTTTCCTTCCCTAAGGACGTTGTGTGACTTTGCGATAGCCTCAACGAATAGGATGAGGCAGAAATGACATTGCATGACGTCTAAGACTAGGTCCACTTGACTCCCTCTTTCTCTCAGGACACTCACCCTGGGAGCCCAGAAGCCATGTTGTAAGGAAGCCCAGGCCACAGGGAGAGGCCGCGTAAGGCGTTCTGGCTGACAGTCCCAGCTGAAGTCCCAGCCAACGGCCGGCATCGTCACAGTTGAAATCTCCAAGTCCCCTCCAAGTTCATGCATCCAAACGCAACTCCCAAGGCGATGGTGTTCGGAGGCGGGGCCTTTGAGAGACGATTAGGTCACGAGGGTGGCACCCTCACAATGAGATTAGTGCCCTTAGAAAAGAAACCCCACGGAACTCTCTTCCTCCTTCTGCCCCGTGAGGACACGGTGAGAAGGCAGCCGTCTACCCACCAGAAAGTGGGTTCTCGCCAGATTTTGGGCTTCCTCGCCTCAAGAACCGCGAGGGATACATTTCTCTGGCTTGTGAGCTACCCGCTCTGTGCTCTTCCGTGAGAGTGGCCGGAACGGAGCCCTGGAGCCTTCTCTCTGATGCCAAGGGCCACAGAGAAGAGCGGCCCGCACCGAACCCTGCTCAAACTGCAAGCTCACGCGGAAACTCGGTGTTGTCATTGCTTCAACCCATAGATGTTTGGTGTGTGACAAGGGATGACCGAAGCAGGCACCCTCCATGTGGAGTGCGGTGAGACGATTGCTATTTTACTGTGTCCTTTCTGAGGAAAGAAGGGTGGCCGCTCTTCGGCACGGCTTTTGTGTTCACCGCCTGGCGTGCCTGGTACTTTTTGTGTTTTAGCTTTATTCCATCAGGTCCCTCCACGTTGGAGCCATCGGAGGACCCTGTGAGGTGGTGAAGGCTGGGGTTGGTCGTCCCCATTGGGCCTCCAATGGGCCTGGAGAGGATACGTGGACGGCAAGGAATTCTTTCGGTTGTTTTTCATGGAGGTGAGAGTCACGTGATACAGAGGTGACCACATGAAAGCGAGCAGTTCGCTGTCACGTGGTGCATTCACGGGGCTGGCACCTGCCACCTTTATCCAGCTCCAAATACCTTCATCCCTCCAAGAGGGACACCTGTACCTGTCGACTCCCCACGGCTCCTGGCAGCCATTGGTCTGCTTTCCGTCTCCATAGATTTACCTCTTCCGGACAGTCCTTGTAAACGGACTCTTACGATACGTGACCTTTCGGGTCTTGCTTCTTTCACGCAGCGTCGTGTTTTTGAGGTTCACCCAGGTCACGACATACATTGGTACTAGATTCTTTTTTAAGGCTGAAAATAATCCGTTGTATGGATAGGCCACATTTTGCTTATCCTTGTATCCACTGATGGACATGTGGGTGATTTCTGCCTTTCAGCTGTTATGAATAGTGCCGCTGTGAACATCGTATTTTTTTTATTTTTAATGTTTATTTATTTTTGAGAGAGACAGAGCATGAACAGGGGAAGGGCATGAACAGAGAGAGAGGGAGACACAGAATCCGAAGCAGGTTCTGAGCTATCAGCACAGAGCCCGATGCGGGGCTCGAACTCACGAACCGTGAGATTGCGACCTGAGCCGAAGCCGGATGCCCAGCCAACTGAGCCACCCAGGCGCTCCTCAAATGGTGTTTCCATGTTTAACTCTTTGGGGAACCTCGAAACTACTTTCTACAAGGCAGGGGACCCCTCCTACCTGCCGTGCCACCAGCCCCGTGACCACAGCCAGCCCCCCGAACGAGCTGGTCAAAAGGGGAAACGGAGAACATGTCAAGTGCATGTTTCTTGATCTCCTTCATTCATCCGACAAACATTCATTGAACTCCATCCAACAGTAGATGCCCGAGAATGACGAAGACAGAAGTTTGCTGCCCTCACGGAAATGATACTCTAGTTGCCGGGAGAGACGGACAGGGTCAGAACCCTAGGTGCTACGGGGGCAACTCGGCAGAACTCCACGAGAGCTGCTGTGTCCGGGGTTCTCGGGGGGGGGGGGACTCTTGGAGGAGATGATAGTAAAACCAAGACCTGAAGGGTGGGACGGAACAGGGCATGAAGACCTGGAGGTGAATAGACCCTTCTCTATAGAGACTGACGAGCAAGAACAAAGGCCGTGGGGCAGAGAGTCCCTAACTTTCCCTGGGAGGTTCAAGTTCCAGCTCCGTTACTAACTCCCTCTGGGAGAACCTCAGTTTCTTCATCTAGAAGATGGGCATACGTCCACACTCCACCCTGCCTCTCGGAGCCATTGGAAGGATGGTGACAACCCACACGTGGGAATGCTGTGGTTAACGCCAGGCTTTGGGGGGGCAGGTTGGCTGTGAGACTGGGGGGGGGGGGATGGGGCTTTGGAGTTGCTATGGAAACAGCCTCTGGGATGCTCTGTGGTGTGAAGGCAGGCAGGAGGACAGGAGGAGGGGACATTCCTCTTTTGTTCTACAGGTAGAGGAAACGGAGGCCGGGAGGCTTGGCCGGGTGGAGCTGAGTTCTGCCCTCCCAGCCCCAGTCTCCCTGAGCACCTTGAACTCGCCCGCTTCGTTGCCAGGGGAGAGCAGGGACCCTCGCCGTTTCCCGACCTGCCGCCTGACTGCCCCTAATTCTTCGTGGCACCGGCTGAGCCCTGATGCAGGTCGGCAGCTATTGTTGATAACATGCACCCGTTGGTGTGCCTGTGGGGCGTTTGTCCGTCTGCCCCGCAAGCGCTCCACGTGGGCAGGGATCTTTGTGCGGTCCTCCCTGTATGCCCAGCGCCAGCCGGTGCCCCTGGCATCGTGCTGAATCAGTAGCCGCCGAATGAGAGAGTCTGCGTCCTTGGCTGAATGCTGACCGATCGCGGCGGGGGAGGGGAGATCCTTCGGCCTGTCCCTCTAAGAACCAGGTCTTTCTTTCGCGGCTCTCGTCCCAAAAGTTAGCTAAGTGCCCTGCCCCTCCAGGGTTCATCCTGTTAGAGGCCGCCGGACACACATCGGCTGTGTATGGACCCTTAGGGTCTGTCTCCCTCCGCTCCCGGTCGCACTTGGGGACCTGTCTGCCTTAGAGCCTGTCTGCCTGATAGCCCGCAGAGCCTGGCACCTCGTAGGTGCTCAGTTGACTTAGCCCGCGAGCAAGAAGAACCCACCCACCGGATGTCTCCAGACTGGGAAGCGATGTGATCAAAGAAAATGATCTCCCAGCCCCCAGGACGAGCCAGGGTTGGATGCTTTGTCTAGGGGGTGGGGGGTGGGCGAGCGTGAGAAATACCTATTCCCTCCTGTGGGTCTGGGGGCCCAGACCTTTTGAGAGGCAGGCATGAGCAGAATGGCCTTGGGCGTTTTTCCCTTCAATCCGGAGCATCTGTGTTTGGGAGATGAGGCCGTGCGGAAGGGCCTTTCTATCTGGATGTGACCTTTAAAGCCAGCGGCCCCTGATAGCGTCTGGGGCGTTCTCTGGTGTTTGCAGACGTCCTTGGCTCAGCCCGGCCACCTCAGCGGCGGCCGCCCCCAGCCAGGAGGGCGGGTCTCCATGTCGTCTGCCTTGGAGGAAGGTCAAGTGCCCCTGAAGCGGAAGCTGCTGGACCCCGCTGGCTCGGGGCTGGCTAACTCGGCCACCTAAGACCCCGCCTGGCCCCTCGGGAGCGTGGGTGGTGCTGCTGGGGGACAAAGGAGGCTTCCCCAGTTCACTCCTCTCCTTGCCGCCCCTACCGGCCATCTCTTGCTTCCTGCGCACCCCCCTCCCCCGGCCCCCCGCCCCCCTTGCCTCGTTGCCTCTCCCCAAAGGACAGGTCCTACGTTCTTGCCGGAGGGCTTGGCGACCCGGGCCTCATCCAGCTCTGACCTTCCACACGTCAGCCAGGCCACCGTGGGTCTCTGAGACAGACCTGCCTGGCCACCTGTGCTGTGCCTTGCCTCTGGGCAAGTGACCTCACCTCTCATCTGGCAAAGGAGGTGTCACAGTATGACAGGGAAGGGGGACGCAGGAGCAGACAGGGGAGGTTGGCCGAGGCGGCGGCCCGATCCCGTAGGGCTTCTGGGGCATCAACTGGACTGTAGAGTTGTCCGTCCTTGAGGAGGGTGCCCAGGCTTCCATACGCCTGCGTCAGATGGCCGGCGGCTGCCCCCAGGGAGGCCGGGGACATGGCCGCGCAGGAGTCAGCCCCGGTCAGCTGGGTGCGGGTCTCTGAGGCGGGGCTGTGCTGGTGGCCGCTGGGGACCGAGTGCACCAACAGCACGCCCACCGCCGATAGGGTGTGGGATGGCTCTGCAGCGCCGAGAAGCGGCCGGGCCTCCCAAGGGCACCGTGGTGGGGTCATCACTCGCGGCAATGGTGTGTGCTCGCAAAGAGGCCTTTGCCTTCTGCCCGGAAAGACACCAGGCCCCCGGGCGATACCGTCCTTCCGTCTCCGGCCACATCCCTCACCCTTCTCCCCATCCCACTGGGGCCCCGAGACGAGCCCATGATCTGCGGGTCTAGGCCCTGTGTCCTCAGGGGCACACGCTGGGGTGTTCTGGCCTTCTAGCCGATAGGATGGGGTAGGGACAGCCCCGTGGCCCTGCACCCCCTCCGGGCCTCTCTGTATTCACCCCTTTGCCTTGGCCCGTGACGCTTGTTCCTCACAGCTGTGCGGAGGGAGCCTCACTCCCACGGCCACCCTGGACCCCTTAGTTCCCTGCTGACACCAGTGTCTGAGATGGGCTACCACATCCGTGGGGAGTTTCCAGTGATCACGAGGTAAGGACTTGGCTGTGAGTTAAGGGGTTAAGGTAACGTGCTCGTGTGGGAAATAGAATTCTTGGATCCGCCCGTCTCTTTTCCTGGGCTTCCTCGCCCCTTCGGGTGGCACTGCAGGTGTATGGGCACAGGGGGTCCTTTTCTCCTACAGGCAAGTCCCTGCAGGCCTCCGTTTCGTCGCCCGTGGAAGGGACGCCCTGGCTCGCTACCCCCCACACTCTGCTGCTGGCTTGCGGCGGAAGGCGGTGTCTAATGCGTGTTGGGTTTTCAGAGCACCCAGTGTACCCGGAGGGAGACGAGACATGTCCCAAATCAGAGGGAACCTGGGGGAGTATCTGGTCTGCCGCTTTGATTTCTAGATGGGGAAGCGGAGGCCAGAAGAGTCAGACCGCGCTTTGCTCAGGGTCACCCGGGGAGGCGGGGGGGGGGGGGGGCGCACCTGCTCTAAGGAAGAACCTGGAACCGGGAGGTAGGAAGCCCGGGTTCCCCTCCTAGCTCCGACGCAGGCTGGGGGACAGCAGGGAAGTGGTTTAACTTCTCGGGGCTTCCGTTTACTCACCGGCAAAACGGCTCGAAACAGCAGAGGTAGAATGAGGTCGGTGCTTTTCCAGCTTCGAAGATCTGAGTATTTCACAGCTGCATTTACACCTTCTCGGAGTCCCAGAGAAACAGGCAGGAGAGCCATCCGCCCCGTGTTGTGGATGAGAAAACTGAGGTTCAGAGATGCTGTGAAGTTTCCCCCAAAGTTTTATGGTTATTCCTAAGCACCGGGCTAGGATCCAAGGAATCATGGGTTCGAATCCACACTCTGCCCTTGGCACGTCATTACTGAGTGTTTGATGGGAGCCGGGCACTGGCCAAATCGTGAATCCCCACGTCACTTCTCTGAGATGGGTATCATCTCCATTTTTCGTGGAGAGATCGAAGCTCAGAGAGGCAGAGTGACTTTCCCAAGGTCGCACAGCAAGACAGCGGAGGAGGCAAGCGTTAGAAACTAGGTTGGTCTGAGGCCCAGGCTGCACTTTCAGCCGCCTCCCTACTGCTCGGGGACAGCCATCAACGATAATGTGACCGCCCGGGATCGGACCAAGAGGAGATGCTGGGAGCAGAGAGGGTGTCTGCCCATTTCCCCGGGATTTCGTCCACGCTTGCAGCTTCCCCACGGGATTGCCCTCGGGTGACCGGAGCCGTCCTCCCAGAGGTGCCCCCGAGTTACCTCGGCCTCCCCGAGCACCCCAGGGTGGCGTCGGGATACAAAACTCCCCTTCCCCTTGCCTTGAGGTGGGACAGACCCACTCTGCAGTGTTGTCTACACTCCAGAGCTGCCCTGGGGAGGTGGGGGGGGGCGCGGGGGGGCGGGGAGGGAAGCCCCAAGTTGCCTTCGAGGCCCTGGCATGGGGGCGTGAGACAAACTCTTGAGACCTGGTTGATTGTTTTCACCATCGGCTGGGTCTACCCACCCTGGGTTTTGGCCAAGGATTTGAGCTTTCTTCTCCAGAAGCCCTGTGACAACATCTTGAAGATTCTGGAGCAGCAGTGTGACGGTGGCGTCAGGTCTAGGGCGGGGCCCGCTGTGCCGCGGGGGGCGTCCGATCGATGCTTGCTGAGTGGAAGGGCTGAACGATGAAGCGTGTCTCGTGCCGGGGAGGTGGGGGTTTCTGGAAGGCTGGAGAGCGTGCCTCAGCCTTCCCGGGGCAGATCTCCAGGAAGCGCACAAGCCCAGGGACGGGCTGGGTACATTGAAATGCGGGGTCAGGTGCTCAGATATTCAGAGCTCTGGGGCAGAGGCTTAGCCTAAGAGGCCGCAAGCCCCCAGAGGGGACCCGGACGGGAAGGGAGTCGTGATCACAGCAAAGATTGCAAGAGCTTGTTAAACAGAAATCCCTCCTGGCAGATGGTCAGCTGGCTCCCAGGGCCCAGCCTTGGGAAGGAAAGCCCTCGCCTACCGGGAATCCAAGAAGCCTTGAAACCAGTGGAGCAAACTGAGCCTTTGTGAGTTCATAAGAACGATAAAGTAATGACAAGCCGTTTATTTCGCAGCTCCCGTCTCCGGGGACTCCGCACGCATGATGCTGTGTAAGCCTCCTCCTACCCCCTGCAAAGGACACACTATTATTCCCACTTCACAGATGAGAAAAGAAAGGCTCAGGGAGTGGAAATGATGTGCCCCAGGTCACGCTGGCAGAGCAGGAATGAGAACTGAAGCTATGTTGAGTGTTGAGACCACAACGTTGGCCCCCCCCCACCGCGCATCCCTTTCCCCGCGCACACCTTCTGCCGTGTGAGTTTGTGGTCCTCGCCCCCTCTGATTCTGGGTGCGTTCATGTAACCTACTTCGGCTGGTGGGAGGAGAGAAAATAGGACACAAGCAGAGGCCTGCAAGTCATTTGCACAATTGGGCTCGCTCTGAGCATTGCCCTCTTGCACGGCCACGAACGCAGGCCCAGGCTCCCTCACCGGAGGATGCGGGCCACGCGGGGCAGGGCTCAGCCACCCTGGTCGTCTAAATCGAGGTGTGACGGCCAGCCACACCTCAGTGAGCCCAGTCAAGGTCAGCAGAGCTGCCTGGCCACTGACCACACTGCTAAGGTTTGGTGATTGTTACGCAGCATGACGGTGGCCATTGATAGCTGATACGCATGGGGGAGGCATTGCCTTTTCCAAGACGAAAACAAACAAACAAACACACCCCACGACTTAACGTTCAAATGTGTTAGGTAGCTTCTGCTCTCCAGGAGACCCTGAACAATGTCTTCTGCTCCCCTGAAATGATTTTTTCCATTCTGACTTCAATGCTTCTATTGAAGCTATTTCGTCAAAATTCAGTTCACTCAACTGTTCCTCCAAGGAGCCCTTCCTTACCCCCACAGTCCCTGACGTGGCTGACTTTTATTTATTTATTTAATCTTTATTTATTTTTGAGAGACAGAGGGCGAGCAGGGGAGGGGCAGAGAGAAAGAGAGGGAGACGCAGAATCCGAAGCAGTCGCCAGGCTCCGAGCCGTCAGCACAGAGCCCGACGCGGGGCTTGAACTCACGAACCGCGAGGTCAGGACCTGAGCCGAAGTCGGACGCTCAAGCGACTGACCAGGCGCCCCAGGCTGACTTTTCTAAAGTGTGATAGTATGACCAGCTACTGTATATTCAGGGCTGACCACGGCCAGGGACCACACGAAGCACACGACAGGCCCCATCTCGTGGAATCATCATTGGACACTGTAAGGTAGGTGCTCGTTCCATTAGCCCCAAATTACAGACCGCAGACTGAGACCCAGAGAGCAAGTGGATTCCCCAGCTAAGATTCGTCCACCCGCCCTGTTGGCTGTCTCCTCTCCAAGCTGGAGGAAACCGTGCTTTTGTTCCGTCTGCTTTGACGGAGGAACCTAACGCTCCCATTGGATCTGCCTGGGTGTGAACGGCACCGGTCCTCAGCTCCCTGAGGCAGGGAAACGGGGGAAACTGAGGACCACCTTCAACAAATAAACTGACGTGTCTCCGGTCATGTGGCGAGTCAGGCTAGCACGAGTGAGGGCTAGCGCGGGGGTCTCTGCTCTCGGGGCCCAGGGCTCGGCAGTCACAACCCTACAGCGTGAGCTCCGTCCGTGCACCCACGTTTCAAGCCCCCTGTCCTCGCCCAGCATCAACCCTTCTTCTCGCTTACTCCTTCCTTCCAAAATTGATTCGGCCAACACGCACCACGCGCTCGCTCCATGCCAGGCGCTCCGCTCGACTCTGGAGACCTACCGAGAGCGGAACGGATGAACGGATGCGGACGGTGGCCTCGATCTCGCGAAGCAGCACCCCACTGATGGTACGAATGCTTAACGCACGGCGGTTGGGGGACAGGCAGGTGAAGAGCGGGAGGTGCGTCGGACTGAGTGGGAATCTGAGCTGAGCCCACTCACTAGCTGGGCTGCCCTGGGTGGGTTGGCCAACATCTCTGCCTCTCGGTTTCCTCGTCGGGAGACGGTGCGCGTTAAAACGAGACGTCGACCCGAAGCGCTCAGCACGGAACCCGGCGCCTGGTAGGCGCTCAGGACAGCAGGAGTCTCCACTGCCGTTATTCTTGTCCTCCTTGTTGTCGCCGGACCCCGGCTGCCCCTTGGCCACCGAGTTCCCACCTGCGCGGCCATCTTATCTGGGAAGAGGGCTGGCTCCACTCACCCTTCTCTAACCCCCTGAATGATAATCCATTTTTAATGCGGCTGGAGGAAGGAGCTTTGAACAGGAAACAGCTCCAGCCGCTCCCGCTGTCCACCGGCCAATCCTTGCCTTTCAAAGGCGTGACGAGGCTGCCAAATCCGCCCCGGGGACCCTAATGCGATTGTCTCGCTTCTGCAGCTCTGCTGGGAAGCCTGAGCTGAGGCCCCCAGAGCCAGGGGGAGGCACAAGGGGGCACGCAGCGGACCAAGGATCCAAGGCTGGAAGGAGCAGAGCCAGGCTGGGGTGGGGGGTGGGGCGTGAAGTGAGCACCTGCTACGCGCTTGGCCAGACTCTGTCCACCAAGAGACCCTTTCTCAGTGTCGGCGGGCCGCGTAGACAGAGCCGCCTGTGATGATAAGAGTCCGGAGCAGGGAGTCCTGATACCTGAGTTCAGTCCCGCTTGGGGCTGTTGCCCTGAGGACTGACACACGTCAGGTCTCAGTGTCTCCCGTCTCCAAACCACGCGTCTCTCGTGCAAGGCAGTGCGTCCGGGTGTGGGAAGAGCTGGGACTCTGGGTCCAGACTGCCTGGCTTCCGGCCATTTAACGTCTGTGTGACCTTGGGCCGGCCACCTAACCTCTCTCTCCCTCAGGCTCTGAGACTGTAAAATATCTGTAGCACTGATGCCTCGCTCTGTTACCTACCATCCGGATGACCCCCAGCGGGATGCCTTGCTCCCCGGAGCCCTCACGTCAGCGTTGGGGAACACCTGCTTGTGTCTCTTCCTTCTCTCCTTCCTGGTTTCCTCCTCTCCCGCCTCCTCCTCTCCCACCTCCGTGGCCCTATATTGGGCACCTGCCGTGAGCCGGGCACTTTTCTAGGCACTGCCCACCTCCAGAACCCTTTTAAGAAGCACAGGTACCCAACGGGAGATGAGGCTGACAGTCTCAGGTCTGCTCCACTGCGGAGGAGGAGAGGTGATCACTTCACACTGAGGCTTGGGGTGATTCCTTTTTCAGCCTCGTCTCATCTAGGGGCATTAATTTAGAGCCTTGACTGAGATTTCTATCATCTGGGGCTGTGGTGACGTTAATCTGCTATTCACTCACCTCAGTGACTTGCCTATGACCAGCGTAATTATTATTATTTGCCGTAGCCTCGTACCACATACGCATAGGCTTTATTTGATATTGTGCTTTGCATCGCCCATTTTTTAACGTTTACATTTAACCTTAACCTGAGCACCACTGTCCAGGAAACCAAAAGTTGGACAGGCACACGTCAAACATTTAGCTATTAAGTGAAAGAAAAAAATGTCAGGGCACCTGGGTGGCTCAGTCGGTTGGACGTCCGACTTCGGCTCAGGTCATGATCTCACGGTCCGTGAGTTCGAGCCCCGCGTCGGGCTCTGTGCTGACAGCTCGGAGCCTGGAGCCTGCTTTGGATTCTGTGTCTCCCTCTCTCTCTGCCCCTGCCCCACTCATGCTCTGTCTCAGAAATAAATAAAGTTGAAAAAAAAGAAAAAATAAACATTAAAAAAAATGCCACCCCCCGCCACCCCGCTAACCCCAGCCCAAGTCACCCTCTTTGGTGCCATATCCTGACAGTGGGCTGCCCAACCAGGCATCACCCTCCCGCCATCCAGCTAACTAGGTTCGCTTTGATTCATTGGTTCATATTTATCACCTCCTATCTTCCTTTCCCAAGCCCAGGGCTTGCTGTCACATGTGGCTGTAATGGCATTAATTTGATAGCACTAACTTCGGTTACTTGTGTATCACATCGTAATCATCATTATTATTCTTTCTTTCCGTAGCCGCATGCCAAATACAACTATTACTCGACATTTTGTTTGGGGTTGCTCTCTCTCCCTCTTTTTTTTTTTTTTAAACTTAAATTTAGCTTCAACATAAACAAGGCTGTCTTTGAAATCATAAGCTCAGCGGGCTGGTTATGCATTTCTTTCTAGCGTATGTCAAAGTGGACACGTAGCTATTAAATAAAATAAAGTGTTTGGTCATCGGCCATCCAGAAGCATCTTCGTGGGTGCCATATTGTAACAATGGGCTGCTGTTCCCAAGCGTTACCCTCTGACCATTCTGCTAGTTAGGAGACGCCTCTGATTTATGGCTCCATATGTATTGAGTGTTATCCTGGCCTTTTTCCCAAGTCTTGAGGTCCATAAAGGCACGGGGAGGTCAAAGCTCTTGTCTGGGGCGACATGGCAAACCCCAGAACCCAGAAGCCCTGGTCCTTGGAGCCCTAGCCTTATTCCGACCTGTCTTTCGGCTCGTAAGAAGCACTTATTCTGTCCCTTTGCTTTTCTATCCTTGTTTCTCTCCTCCCTGGCACTCAAAGACACAAAAAGGGTTAACATCCAATCTCCCACTTTTCTTGACACACCCCACCCTGGGTTCCTGTGGATAATCACCAGCTTCCCTTGAGCAATGACCTTGCCCCCCACCATGGGGGCTATCAAGAGACAGATATAAACACCTCAAAGTTCCCAGTGAGTCCCCTTAATTGGCACCTTTCTGTTCTGCTTTAAATTAATCAAAGCCAGTCCGATATTAATACTGTAGGGGGAATTAAAATCATGCAACGCATTAAAGATGTAATTTAAAATTAATAACTCATAATTATTTATCATGGCGTATCAGTGGAGCTATGAATTTTCCCTTCCAACCCAGCACACATTCTCCTGCCTCTGCTTTTAATAGCATCTGGACCATTACTGCGCCCAACCTCGGTTCTTGCAGACACCCAACCTAAGAGACGTAATTCATTTAATTTAATTTTGGGGGGCTTAATTGTGGTAAATCACTACTTAAGAAAAGACATCTATTTGCAAGGACAAATTGGGATAATTTAATAAAAGCCGGGGTGAAGAAGCCCAAAGACTTAATGATGCGCTGTGGGTTTTGATCAGAGAAGCCCCCTATTCTTTGACTCATTTATCAAGAGGTGCGAGGTTCAGTTTCAAAGGCTTTAAAACAGTAGCACCCTTCAAAGGGTTTAGCGAACCGTGGAAACACCCCCTGTGTCCGTCAATACGGGATTGAGCAAATCAACGCTGGTCCCTCCCTCTGATGGAATACTACGCAGTTATATACAAGAGTAAGGACGGAGTTTATGAATCCATGTGGAAGAACCCCCAAGACGGTTTCTTCAAATGTTAGGACATGGGGCGCCTGGGTGGCTCAAGTCTGTTGGTCGTCCGACTTCGGCTCAGGTCATGATCTTGCGGTCCGTGAGTTCGAGCCCCGCGTCGGGCTCTGTGCTGACAGCTCGGAGCCTGGAGCCTGTTTCAGATTCTGTGTCTCCTCTCTCTCTCTGCCCCTCCCCCACTCTTGCTGTGTCTTTCTCTGTCAAAAATAAATAAACGTTAAAAAAAATTTTTTTAATAAAAAATAAATAAACTGTTAGAACATGCTGTTCTGGCAAAAGGAAAACTATACGAGTAATTATGTATATAGTGTAAAATATCCCTGAAAAGGATTCTAAGAAACTGGTGCCTCTGGCTGCTTCTGGGAACAAGGTTGGGTAGCTGGGGGACGGAAGAAAGAAGGAAAGTTTTTTCATTTTTTTATACACTGTGGTGGCTCTTGAGTTTTGTACCACATGCGGATATCACCAATTCAAACAGATGCAAAATTAAAATAGTAACAGTGGGCAAGATTTGCCAACTTGGGTCCTGAATACCTTGTCCGCTCTCCCTGTCCTTTCCAGAACCTCCCCCTGTTCCGTGTGCCATCTTTGATCATTGCGGTAATTGTGTGGGGCGTCCTCCCTGGACTGGTCACCATGGAGACTTCGTCCCCCTTGGTCCTTACATCAACCTTGTAACCCCTGTGCCTCCGATATTTCATTACAAAAAGCTTAAGCATAAAGCTGAAATAATTTTTCAGTGAGCGTCCGTATATCCACCACCTAAATTGTACCTTTAATGTTTCACTAGACTTGCTCTATCCCAGTCGGCTTCGTTTATCTGTCTCCCCATCCCTTAGCGCATCTCAATCTTTTTATGCAATTTGAGTAACATTGCAGACATCTATATATTTCCCCTTAACTAGTTCAGCATGTCCACGATGAACTGGGATGCAATATTTGGTTAGGTACCTTTAAAAAAAAATAAAAATTGACAGTGGAGAACACTAACCTTAAGTATACCGTTTTCTGAGTTTTGACACGTACCTACACTTGAGTATTACAAGCCCTTATAACATTATAGAACATTTTCATCTACCCAGAAAAAAATGCCTTCATTTCCTTTCCCAATGAATTCTCAGCTTCCAGAGGCAACAATCGTTCCAATTTTTTCCTACCGTAGATCAGCTTGGTTATCGGTTTGGTTCATGGAAACGGAATCTGTGCTGTGTATTGTGGTATAAGGCTTCTTTCATTAAGTATACATGTTGGAGATCCTTCCGTGTTGTCATGTATATTAGCAGGCTGTTCTTTTTTATTGCTGTGTAGTATTCCACTGCATAGACATACCGCAATATATGTGTCTGTTCACCTGTTGGTGGATATTTGAGCTGTTTCCAGCTTGGGGCTATTATGGAAAAAAGCTGCAGTAAATATTTCGTACAAATATGTTTGCAGACGCGTGGCTTCATTTATCTTGGATAAATACCAAACAGTGGAATTGCCAGATCATGTAATCATTGTAGGCTTAGTTTCATAAGAAAATGTACTTCCAAACACCACTATACATTCCCACCAGCCTTGATGTGGTAACTGAAGAAGAATTACATGTCACTGAGCGGTCCGATCACTGAAGAACCCGTGCTCCGCGTTCTTCCCAACATTTGATGATGTCGGTCTAGTGCGCACGAAACGGTATCTCGTTGTTATTTGAATTTGCATTTTCCCTGATGCCTGGTGGTGGTGTCTAACTCCACTGTAAAGATTAAAAAGAAAATAGAGGCTCAGAGAGGTTAAGCAGTTTGCTCAAGGCTGCACCGAGTGAAGAATCAGGGTTCGCACCCACTTCTCTCGACTTTAAAACTGCAGCTCCCAACTACAAAACTGTTGGATGCATCTTCCAGGGAATTCCCCACTGAATCTCTAACCACGGGGCACCTCTCCAGTGTTCTTCTCTCTCCTTTGTGCTCATAGACTTAATGCACATTCCCACTCTTCCCAAAAAGAGTTTAAGGGCATTCACAACATGATAGTTAGAATTAAAAAAAAATTAAACGGAATTAGAACCAAAAAAAAAAAAAAAAAAGAAAGAGCACACAGGCATCTAGACTCACAGTATAACTTGAATGTAAATGTTAGGCTCTGAGCTCCCTGGCAGCCAGGATATCAACCACCGGAAGGCATTGGGTGGGGTGGGGGGAGGAAGGAAAGAATTCTGCAGGCAGAAGAAGCCTTGCATATTTGATGGAACCAATTATTCTCCATGGCGTGTTTACAGCAGATACAGAAGTGGGTTTTGTTGTCGGAAACCCAGTTCTGCGAGGACAATTGCACCTGATGTTTCCGAGTCACATCTGTCCATGATTGGTTCATACGATTGGAGGATTGTCTTCAGCCCCACTTGGAGGCAGGAAGACGGGTCCAAGGACCTCTTGAGCCCCTCTTGGCAGGGCAAAGGTGGTATTTTGCCAGACACCGTTGGCTTTGCGGAATTCAGATCACCCTTCCCTGCTAAGCTTCCCCTCGCCATTGTTTTTGTGTCATTTCCCTGAGTTCAGACTTGGCAGGGGCCCAGGTGGCCTTGGGGCTGATGGCTGAGCACACACACTGGAAAGCTTTATGTTTATGGTCCGGACTTCGTTTGCAAACAACTATAACTGCGCTCCCAAGTGTTTTTTGCCCTTGACCGTGTTTTGTGAGCGCTCGGGTTCTGACTTGGGAAAAGTAGTGATTGCAGAAACTAAGTGGGGTATGTCGAGCTGGCCCCGAGGCCCCGCCATTGGTCAGAGGTGGCCTGGAGCCCACCGCTCCCACTTCTCTGATGGTCCCCTGTCCATCTTCCTTGAAGAGAACGCTCAAGACTCAGGCATGTACCCTCAACCGGACCCCCAGGTCCCCAGGCAAGCTTGGGAGCAGTCCCAGCCAATCAGAGCACGTCATACCTCTTGCCTGCAATGATTGGCTAAAGGATGCACACAGAACCCAAGCGGGCCAATGACATTCCATGCTGGTACTTTGGCCCGTAAAGAGGTGGTGTTTCTCTCTTGGGTTGCTAAGCTGGAGGGATGTCTGCCTGAGGTTTTTAGTGGCCGTTCTAACACCGGGTGAAGACAGCCTGCCCGAGAATAAGGCCAGCACCGAGGAAGGCACAGCCCAGAGGTAGAGAGAGACAGATTTCAAGTGAGAGCCATCGGGCTCCTGGATCCCGTTGTGTCTGAAGCAGGCCATTTTCACTTTTGTCGCCCAATCAATTCCCTTATGTGCTTAAACCAATCTGGGGTGGGTTCCTGTCACTTGCAACCAAAGAGGGTTCTGACTTAAGCAGTCTGGGTGGCGGCGGAGGGGTGTGGGGTGGGGAGGAAGGATAAGAAAGCCAGAAAACCTAAGCTGTATCTTTACAAATTTCAGGGTAGGGAGGAGGGAGCTGAGAGGGAACTTTAGGGTCACCTGGTTCCTCGACTTGCTCCTTCCCAGGACATTGCTGACTTCATCCCTGAGGAGCTCACTCTCTCGGCAGGCAGCCCATTTCATGGCAGGACAATTCTGACGGCTAGAAAGCAAGGCAGAATAATCAACCAATAAGGGAGCGGAATGAACGAAAGGTAGCCTTGCCCCCTCCCTCTCCTTCCTTCAGTCTTTTCTCCCTACAGCAGCCCGGATACACCGGCTACTACGGGTCAGGGCAGATGCTGTTACTTCCTGCTCACAATCTTCCAGCTCATTGCAGAGAAAAAGCCAAAGTCCTCGCCGGGGCATGGAAGGCCCTCCAGGATTTCCCCCCGGAGCTCAGAACTCAGAACCTCTCCGATTGCCAGTGGCTGCCTCCCTCACCTCCTCCAGGCAGCCCACTTAGTTCCCACACCTCCTCCAGGGCTGTGCTCAAAGATTACCTGTGCTTCAAATGTTACCCCGACGCCCCACTTGAAATTGTAGCCCCTCCTACCCGCACTTTCGCTACCTCCCTTAGCCTACATTATTTTTTTTTCTTTAGCACGCGTCACCATCTGACGTACGTGGTTTTCCTGTTTTGTTTTGTTTTGGTTCTTTTCTCCTTGTTTCCCGCTCTGCTGCGAGAGGGAATTTTCACCCCTGTTTGCTCCAAGCTGTACCCCAGCACCCGGAGGAGTGCCTGGCACATAGTAGGCGCTCATTAATTATTAGCTGAATGACTCACTCGGTGATTCCGCCTTAGCGTGGGCCCAGCCACCCACCCGATTAGGGCACCAGTGACTAAGCCCGAGTGGGTGCTGGGGTGTTCCTCTCCAGAGCCCCCGGGGGGGCCCGCGCCAGGCAATCAGGGTCCCTGCAGCCCAATGCGGCAGCGAGAGGCTGTGCGGGCCCCTGGGGACTGAAGATCTCCAGCAAACCCGACATACTCAGCCTCTCCCAGCGCCCACTGACTGCGGCCGGAGGTGGGGAAATCAATATAAAGATTGGCTTTGGAGGAAAGGAAAAGAAGAAAGGGCCTTCTCCACCTCATCGAGGAGGCAGCCACAGAGCACACAGGTGGCGGGGCTGACCGGTGTCGCGTGAAACGCTCACCGACCTCTGCATTCTCGCTCCCGGAGCCATCGGCGTAGATTCCCCTCCCCAGGCCTCGCTCACAGGCACGCTCGGCCGTCCACGCCCTGAAAGCGCCTCCCAGACCTCATTTTCTCTGCTCGGAGCGTAGGCATTGATCACAGGCAGGAAGGTGCCGCGGGTCTGATGCCAGCGTGTGGGGTGCTGGGGATGTGGCGACACATCAGACAGACAGAAATCCCTGCCGTCGTGGCACTGATGCTCTAGAGACAAAGGCAGAGCACGAACAAGACGCGGTGGTAAAATGCGCAGGGAGTTTGGTGGCCGTAACTGCCGGAGAGGAAAACGCGTCAGGAGCAGGGTAGGAGACGTCGGGCGGGGGGTTGCAGTGTGGCACGTTGACGTGCGGCAAAGGAGCAAGGCGTGTGGTTACCTGGAGAGGGAGAGTGCCGGGAAGAGGGAGCCAGTGCAAAGGCCCTGAGGTAGGAACATACTTGGAGAACGTGAGCATAGCGAGGGGCCTGGCATTGTTGGTGTAAGTGGGGGGGGGGCGGAGATTGGCGAGAAATGGGGTCAGAGAGGTGACTGGGAGTTTCCCTTGTAACTGTTGACACGTTCTGATTGAGGTGGGAATTCAGCTGCTGGCTGAAGGGAACAGCAAGGGCAGGACTGGGGAGGCCCGTTAGGAGGTGGCTGTGTTGGTGGCTTGGACCAGGGTCATAGCGATAGGTGGGGTTGACGCTCATTCATTAATTCATCCCAGACTCTTTGGTTTAGAAACCGTTCAGTTGGCCGAAAACATCTTAGAAAAATAATAAGCTGGGGGCCGAAAAACTCCAAGTAGGACCTCCTGTCCCACCATCTTTTGCGAACCTTAACCTCATCTTCCTTAGAGCTGGCGACCGTCCGCACGGGCTCCCCGTCCAGGCCACCCGGGCCTCTCCAGCCGAGCCACGGTTTTTCATGCTCGATCGCTGCTTCTCAGATTTGCGCCCCACCCCACCGAGCGCCGGGAGCCCCCAGCCCTGCCGCTGCGGACGGAGCTGGAGATTTGGAAGCTGGATGGGTTGGGAGCTTTTCTTTTCCACAGAAAGGCTGCTGCACGACGTGGTGACCAAGGGGTCTGGCTTCAAGTCCCCACCCTGGCTCTTCGAACCCATGTGTCTTTGGGCAACTAAGGGAACTTCTCTGGGCCCCAAAGCCCTCCTCTGTAGAATGGGCATAATAAGACCGGCTTCTCCCAAGGTGGACCCAGCTTTGGAGGGCCCGACGCTTATATAATTTTGGAGGATCCCGTTAAGAAGACAAAATCTGTCTGGGGCGCCTGGGCGGCTCAGTCGGTTGAGCGTCCGACTTCGGCTCAGGTCACGATCTCGCGGTTCGTGAGTTCGAGCCCCGCGTCGGGCTCTATGCTGACAGCTCGGAGCCTGGAGCCCGCTTCGCATTCTGTGTCTCCCTCTCTCTGGCCCTCCCTCACTCACGCTCTCTCTCTCTCTCTCTCTCTCTGTCTCTCAAAGATAAATAAACGTTAAAAAAAATTAAAGATAAAAAAATCTGTCTAGTTATGAATAAAGCATTAGATACAGAAGTGCGTATTTGTTGAAAAGGGGCCCGTGCAAGTGAGGAACCCCGAAGCCTATGCTTCAGAAGCCGAACAGTGAGCCCCCCGCTCGCCTCTGCCCCCTGGCCGTGTGTCCCGAGGACCCAATGAGGGGACACTCGTAAGTTCTCTGGTGCTGTACCGGGTGCACAGTTCTCAACAAGCCGTGGGGGGCGCTGAGGGCAGGAACATTCTAACGCTGCTAGCCGTCGTGAGCATTAGCGTGGACATTGCGTCGTTGCCTGAGTGGAGGGCCTTTGGATGCAGACTCCAGGCTCGCTCGCCCCCTCCGGGTTCGTCTCTGGTCCCGTCTGCACGGGGACAGAGCCGAGACAGGAGGGACTCCGGGCCCGTCCCCTCCAGCCTTCCAGCCCCCATCCGGCACCCGGAGGAGGGGAGGGGAAGGGAGGGGAGCAGAGCCTGAGGTTCTGACCCCAGGCTGCTGGTTGTGTCCCCTCCAGCTTATTAGGAGCAAAGGGATTAAGGGCTTTGCTGGGAACCATTTTTCCAGGGTGATGAGTGCGGCTCAGAAGGCCAAGGTGCGACTGAGGCCACGAGCAGGAATGGAGTCTGGCCAGGGGGAGCGGGAAGAGGGGAGGAAAGAGGGGTCGGGGTGGAGAGGAGACCTTGCCCCTCAGTGGCAAGTGTTGGATCTCCAGGGTGGAACTGTGTCCAGGAGGGACGGACGCTGGGCACGGGGTACACGCAGACAGAACCATATTCCCGTCCAACAGAAACTTCTCGAAGACCCCGCGCCACCCGCGGCCCCGCGACACCAAGTTCGACACCACGGATGCGGCCCCCCCGCTTCGCTTTACAGAGGTGCAGGCTGAGGACAGAGATGGGGAAGAAGTAAGTCCCTAGTCTTAGGATGGAATTCTAGCTCCGGTTAATTGAGCACCTACTACAAGCCAGGCCTTGACGCTTTATCTTCCAAAGGTGACACCTCTTGATGGACCGTCTTCTGTTTATTGAGGTATGGCCCTGTTCATCTACACCGATTTCTTTCTTTTGGCTTTTGTTTTTTTAAAGTTTATTTTTATTTCTTTTGAGAGAGATAGAGAGCGAGTGGGGGAGGGGGAGGGAGAGAGAGAGAGAGAGGGAAAGAGAGAGGGAGGGAGAGAAGCCCAAGCAGGCTCTGCGCTGTCAGCACAGAGCCCGATGCGGGGCTCGAACTCACCACCTGTGACATCATGCCCTGAGCCGAAATCAAGACCTGGATTCCCAGGCGACGGAGCCACCCAGTGCCCCATCTACGTCAATTTCTTTATAGGCCCTTGTGTGTCTCGTTTGTCTCAGGCACGTGGATCTGTCCTTTACCTGCTGGGGAAGCTCCTGTCAGCGCATGTGTCCCCCACCCCCACCGAGTAACCCCCAGCAGATAACCCGTGTTATCGCATTAAACCCCAACAGCAAGCCCGTAGCAATAATAATGACCGCCACGTCGGCACTCTCGCTGCCCGCCTGGCACCGTGCGAGGTGCGTTCACACCACTGACGTCATCTAAGTCTTCCAGTAAATGCCGCGAGGTCCCGGGGGCTCTGCCCTTCCTCATCCCTGCAGATGAGAAAACCCAAGTTCGGGAGCGGACCGGCCTGCCCAAGGCCACTCACCCGGCAAGTGGCAGAGCCCGGGCTGGAACCCAGGCGTGTCCGGCTCCCTTGCGTGAGGGAAGATCTCGAACGTCATGTGTCGTGTCTGGATTTGGGAGGACCGTGTAGGTTCCCACTGGGAACAGCACCTGCAGCATGCAGGACTTGGGTCACCTCTAGGAAGGACTTCCCAGCGATCTCACGGGCCCTGAGTTGCGGCAGTGTCCCCGAAAGAGTCGGGCTGTCCCCTCCGCTCCGGCTTGGAGGCGGGGGGATGGCCCCCGAGGTCTCTTGAGGTTCATTTCCAGCCTGGACTGCACTTGGCAGGGTCCTGCCTCCGCCTTTGTCTCTCAGAGCTTGTGTGAGTTTGCAGGGCTCTGTGCCTGAGTGCCACGTATGGAGGGCGGGGCTGGGGTGTGCTGAAAACGACAGAGGGGTAGAGTCTGGCAGTCTGGAGGCTGCAAGTCCAAGGTCAAGGTTCCAACAGGGCTGCTCCCTTCTTCCGTTGGGTCCTTTCCCAAGGGAATTTTTTTCCTTGTTTCTCCCCTGCCTTCTGGGGGTTTGCAGGCGGTCTTTGGCCTTCCTGGCCCCTAGGCCCACCACCTGGCTCCCTGTGTTCTCGCGGCGTGTTCCTTGCGTGCACGGCTATGCCCCAGTTTCCCCTTTTTATAAGGATACCAGCCACGCTGGACTAGGGCCCCCCCTAATGACCTCACCTTGACCAGTTACATCTACGACAACCCGATTTCCAGATAAGATCACATTCTGAGGTTCTAGGAGTTCGGACTCCAACATATGAATGCTGGGGGGTGGGGGGGGGGACACAGTTCAGCGCGAAACAGAGCTCCGTTCACCGTCCTGCTTCCCTCCCAGCCCCCCCGCTCCAGGCCAGCCTCCACCCTCCCTGCTGCCCTTTCCCGAGGCCACGCTTCTTTCTGTGCCCATCCGAGCCAGGACAGGTCCTTTCCTTCCGCGTCCTCCTCTCTCCTCCCTCTCCCAGCGCACTGCCCGCCCCGCCCTTCAGAACATTCCTGATGCCCAAGCCAAGGCCTGGCTCAGAGAAGGCGCGCGATAAGAGGCATTTTTAAGGCAATGAATGAAATCAGCTTTGGGTGGCCCCTTAGATATTCACTCGTTCAGCCAGCCAGTATTCACCGAGCACCTCCTGTGTACCAGACGGCGTTCTGGGTGCTGGGATTGGGCAGTGAACACAGCAGACAAGAGTCTGCCCCCACGAAGCTCACAGTCCCACGGGGTGGTGGGAGGGGGGCAGTAGAGAACAAACAAATAAACAGTGAGTACATCATGCAGTATGTCTAGACAATAAGAGCTTTGTAGGGGATAGTGCAGGATGAGGGGCCAGGGGGTCCCAGGAGAAGGTTAGGAAGCATTTTTACGTCAGGTGGTCAGAGCGGCCTCAGAGAGGGACTAGGGTGTCGGCAAGGACTTGAAAAAGGGGGGAGCGTTTGCTATGGGGATGTCCAGGGTGAGACTATTCCGGGGAGAGGGAAACAGCCCGTGCAAAGGCCCTGAGGCAGGATTCAGGAGCGGGGGCAGCCAGTGGCTGGGGTGAAGTGAGGGAGGGAAGTTGGTGGTGGGTAGTAGGGGGGTGGGCAGAGGGGCCAATGGTAGGTCACACATCCCCTTGTGGCCACGAGCAGGACTCCGGCTGCTTCTCTGAGTGAGATGAGAGACATGGGAAGATTTTGAGCAGAGACATGGTCTGACTTGTTAAGTTCAGCAGGGTACCTCTGGTGGCCGTGGGGAGAACAGACTGTAGGGAGGCAGGGTGGACACAGGGAGGCCAGAGAAGAGGCTACTGCACCAGTCCAAGCATGAGACGGTAGAGGCTCAGACTTGAAGCGGAGAGCGGCCGGCAGGATTGGATCTGTTCTGGATGTTTCGCTCGCACACCCATTCGTTCATTCCCTCCCTACCTCGTCCATTCCGTTACCCATCCTACCAGTGAATATATGCTGAGAACCTCCTCCCTGCCCGATGCTGGGGGGACTAACCACTGAGTAAAACAGGCCTAGGTGCCTGCCCAAACAGGGGAGGGTCAGCAGAGAGAGAGACGTTAATCCAATAAGCGGAAAGTAAACACAGCATTACCCCCTGCAGTCAGTCACAGGAAGGAGCGGAGCAGGACCCTAGAAGCCGGGCTGTCACGGCGGCCTGCCCCCACCCGCCACCGGGGGCCTTCCCGTTCCAGCTCCTCATCGTGCACACGGAGAAACTGAGGCACGCAGAGGGGCCGTGACTGGTTCAAGGTCACACAGCGAGTCCCCGGCAGAGCTGGAGAAAGAACTCCGCCCACGCCTCCTGCTGCCCCCCCCCCCGTGACATATGACCCCCGGGAGCCGCTCCGAAGCGTCTCGTCAGCCAGGCCGGGGCCGCAGGAGGTGGGCTGGGCCCCCGCTCGCCCGGCAGCCGCAGATCGATTGCGCGTGTGCCGCCCGGATACTTCATCTCATTAGGTCTTCGTTTTCATCTCCTGGCTTCCTGGCAGCCTTGAAATTATCCCATAAAATTTATTTACTATTTCATGAATACATAAGCAGCAGGCAGGCACAAGCTTTTTATATATTTACACTGTATATATTTCACGGGAGACTTATAGCTATCTCTAAGGCAGAGAGGGGGAGAGGGAGAGCGAGCGAGCAGACGGAGCCGGCAGCTGGTGGCAGAGGGAGGGAGGCAGGGGGAGGCGCGCCGAGGGCGGGCTCAGAAGAGGCTCCCACGGAGCCCACGGCCGCGGCCACGCCGGGCTGAACGGGGGAGGGGGGCTGCCGGGCACGGGAGGGAGGGGGGCTCCGCTTTGGGACACTCGTCCTGGGGAAGTGCAGGCAGGGCAGGGGTCCCGGGGTCTGAGGAGTGGGGCTGAGATCGATGCTCGCGTCAGTGGTGCTGAGCGTGAGGCTCCAGGCTTAGAACAGTCTGGCAAGTGGCTACTGATGGGCCACAGGGGAGTTCTAACGACCCTGCTCAGCGGCTGGCCCCTCATCCTGGCCCCGGAGTGAGCCCTTGCTCCAGACTGAGTCCTGACTCTAGTTGTACACTGAGCCTCGATCCCAGCTTCGGACCGAGTCCTGACTCCAGTTGCACGCTGAGCCTCGATCCCAGCTTCGGACCGAGTCCTGACTCCAGTTGCACGCTGAGCCTCGATCCCAGCTTCGGACCGAGTCCTGACTCCAGTTGCACGCTGAGCCTCGATCCCAGCTTCGGACCGAGACCTGACTCCAGTTGCACGCTGAGCCTCGATCCCAGCTTCGGACCGAGTCCTGACTCCAGTTGCACGCTGAGCCTCGATCCCAGCTTCGGACCGAGTCCTGACTCCAGTTGCACGCTGAGCCTCAATCCCAGCTTCGGACCGAGTCCTGACTCCAGTTGCACGCTGAGCCTCGATCCCAGCTTCGGACCGAGTCCTGACTCCAGTTGCACGCTGAGCCTCGATCCCAGCTTCGGACCGAGTCCTGACTCCAGTTGCACGCTGAGCCTCGATCCCAGCTTCGGACCGAGTCCTGACTCCAGTTGCACACTGAGCCTTGATCCCAGTTTCAGACGGAGTCCTGATGCTAGCCACAGACTCAACCTTGATCCTAGGCTCAGACGGAGCCCCGACCCAGTCACAACCCGAATCCTGATCCTGGTCGCAGACAACCCTGACTCGAGTCACAGACTGAGCCCTGACCTTAATCCCAGACTAATCCCCACCTCTGAGTCCCAACACTGATTTCATCCTGAATCCCAATCCCAAGCAAAGGCTGAGCCCCAGCCCCAGCCTCGGACCACTCCTCACCCGGGCCTGCCACCTCCAGAGACGTCTCTCATGGACACAAGCCCCAGGTGGACCGCTCACAGCCGCGGCCTGTGGGTCTGTGCCGCGGTCCTTGTGGGTCTGACCCTGTGGGTCTGTGCCGCGGTCCCTGGGGGGTTCGCTGAAATTCTGCTTCACTTCCTCCTGGCCCTTGGCAGGCCTGCCTTCCCCACCCCCTTCACGTTAGGCACGGGCATGTGCCCTGCTCTGGCCGTGGAGCCAGAAGCTTCTCTCTTTTCCCCTGCAGTGCAGGTGTCCCTCTGCATTCTGTCCGTTCCTAATCACCACGACCTTACCCTACAGAAGGGCCCAGGATCCAGAAGCCAGAGGGAAGGTGAACAGACCATTGATCGGCAGGAACCCCCCACGGGGCCAGGCACACAGAGGTGCTCAATAAATGCTTGTAGAACCGAAAACGGGAATCGTCATCCTCATACAGTCAGATGCCAGGTCGGGGCCCCAAAGCACGGAGCCTGTGCCCAGGGGTTTGTTCTGGCATCGAATCCTGCCTCCCGCATCAGCAGTGTGACACTGAAGGGTCTCTCGACTCTTGGTGCCTCACCTTACCCCATCTGTGGAATGGGCGGAGGGAGAAATCCGAGCCCCCGGTATGTGGGTCTCAATTCCTGGCTTCTCGAGAGATCTGGCGGGTCAGATCCTCCACGTGTGAGCCCCCTGGTCCCACCCGCAGGCGTTCGTGTATTCCATCTAACCACTCTGTCTTCCCCGTCATCATCGCCACGGTGTCATCATCATCACTGATGTTTCATGAGCACTTACTACGTACCCAGCCTGGTGCCTTTTCTCACGTCCGTCTTCACAGTCTGGGGCCAGTTCTCAATCCGCCTTCTATCCATGAGCGAGTTTACTGACGCTCCATCTAAGGACGCCCCTCCCGGCCCCCTCCCTCCTTTCCTTCCTTCCCTCTCCTCTCCCCCCTTCCCTCCTCCCCCTCCCTCCCTTCCTCCCTTCCTTCCTTCTGGCCTCATTCATTCAAGAGGCAGTCCAGTGCAGTGGTTGGGAGCGTGGGCTCTGGCCCCAGGCTGGCTGGGTTCAAATTCCAGCTCGATCCCTCACCGACTGAATGACCCCGGGCCAGTTAATTAACCTCTCTGGCCTGGCTTCTGCTTCGGTTAAATGGAAGCAATCACAGTCCTTCCCTCCCAGAATCGGTGCAAGGATGAACTAGTTAATAGATGCAGATGGATGCTTAGAGTATTACTGGGCAAGAGTGAGCGGTCACTAGATGCCGGCTGCGATTATGCGTAAAGCCACTGGCTCCGCCCACGTGTCCAGCGCCCTGCCCTGGGTCGGACACCGGGCTTTCAGTGGTGACCCAGACACGGGGGCGTAAATCGCAACCAAGAACGTGGGCGCAAGGCACTTTGCACGCGTTTTAATCTCAGAAGCCCCACCTGATGAGTGCTACCGTTTTCACCTTCCCATAAACGAGTGGACAGAGAGGTTGAGAGGCTCGTCTGAGGACACACAGCTCACTGGCGGTGAAGCTAGGCCGTCGGGCCGCTGAGCTGCGTACCTAACCGCTGGACCGCACGGCCGCTTCGCCATCACATGCGTTCAAGGCAACCCGTGCCCTCTAGAGGGCGTGCGGAGGGTGCGGACGGGGCAACCAGCTCTGCCCAGGGCAAGGTGGGAGTGGGGTCCGCTGAGCTGGACCATCTGACAGAATCTTCTAGAGTCACCTCGTAACCGACCAACCCCCGGGGATCTCTCCGGGCCTCCCTTCAACCCCAGAAACACCTGCTTTCCTTATGGGTCCCCAGCTGCCCCTCAGCCACCCAGGGAGGCCGTGAACGGGCACACAGGGGCGGAGGCCACCGGGAGAGCCCCAGCCTGGCCTCCTCCGTGCAGGCAGGTGCTCTGCAGTCGCACGGGGCTGAAGCGAGGCCACCGTGGGCCGGCTCGCCAGCCCCGGGCTCCGGGGCAGCCGCCCGCTCCGTCACGGCCTCCCTGTCTGAACCGTGTAGCATTTATTATTAATGGAAATAATAATTATAATTGCTTATTGATCTCCGCGATGCGCTCGGCACTCCACCCAGCTCTGAGTGCGGGTCACTGCCCGGCGGACTCACACATCTATGCCCCGTGCAAAGCGTTGCACAGCACTGATGCTCACTAGACAGCCGATGGTGCGACCAAGTCCACGGGCACCGTCCCCTCCAGCTGCGTCCGGGCACACCCACTTCTCTGGTTGCCGGCCAACCAGAGAGCTCCCACGACAGGCTAAGAAAATGCTCTCCTGGAACATAAGGGAAACAAAAGGACCCTCCTGGTCCTCAAGGATTATTTAGGACCTTGCTTGGAACCTTTAACAGGCACACGAGTGCCCGGAGAGAGGGCCTGAAAATGCAGATTCTGATTCTGCACACCTGGGGCCCTAAGACTCTGCATTTTGGTAAACGTTTTATTTATTTTGAGAAAGATAGAGACGGGGGGGGGGGATGGCGGAGAGGGTCGGAGAGGGAGAGACTCCCAAGCAGGCTCTGTGCTGACAGCACAGAGCCCGATGCGGGGCTCGATCTCACAGACCCTGTGATCACGACCCGAGCTGAAACCCAGAGTCGGATGCTGAACCGACTGAGCCTCCCAGGCGCCCCAAGACTGCATTTCTAACGAGCTGGAGACGCGACGCTGCTGGTCTAGTTGACGACCGGGGATATTTACCTGCGGACCAAGAGAAGGTCAAAGAAAGCATCATGGGCACAGGAGGTACTTAATAATGTTTGTCCCTCCCTCCCCTCCTTCCTCCATCCCTCCGTCCCTCTCTCCCTACGGTTTTGTTCAGCCCAGGTCGTCTAAAGCCATCAGGATTCAAATCATTGCCTCTCTTTAAAGGCAAGAAGGGGAAGGAAGGCCAGGGGGGATGGAGGTTTGTGGGCTGGGTGGTCTTGAAGGACAGCTGGCCTCAGCTCACCTGTGGTGGCAGCAGTGGTCAGGCCGGGAGCTGCCAGGTACCCAGGACCCACGCCCTGCTGCCCGCGGGCTCTCCCCAGGGCGCACAGGGCAGCTGGGAGGTGCTGGGATCTAGCTCCGGGGGCAGGTGTCCAGCAGAGAAAGACCCCGGCTTCGGTGCCCCCCCCCCCACCCCGGTGGCTCGGTTCTGGGGCGGGTGCTACCTGGCTCCTCCGAGGTCCCCCCGGGACCCCTCAGCAGCTCACGGCAGGAACCTACTCTTGAGCACAGACGTCGCTGTTTTCCTCACTTTCTGGCCTGTCCCCCCATCTCCTCCTACTTCCAGATAAACCACCTGCCCCCAAGTCTTGGCCTCCGGTCTGCTTTGGGGGAGACTCCACACTGAGGCAGGCGGCTTCCTTCCTGAGGGTAGACAGTCATCTTTCGGCGGTCGGGGATGCGCCTTCCGCCTCTGGTGTCGTTCTGGGCTTAGACTTTGTACCCCTTTGCCTCACTTCGTCCTCAGGACGGCTGTTGGCTGAATTGCCTCAAAGGATGACGGGCGAGGCAGGGAGAATCAGCCCTCCCATTTCACAGGCGAGCACACTGAGGCTCTAAAGGTTTTACTACCTTCAACAAGCATCTGCTGGGCCCCTGCTCGGCTCCGGACCCTGGGTTAGGGGCTCAGGGGCTCAGCCGGTGGTTCTTTGTTTGGCTTTTGAACGGATGTATTTAAAGCCAAGTTAGTTAACGCACAGTGTGGTATCGATTTCAGGGGTGGAACCCAGCGATGCATCACTTACAGACAACACCCAGCGCTCATCCCAGCAAGTGCCCTCCTTACTGCCCGGCACCCGCTCAGCCCCTCCCCGCCCCCACCTCCCCTCCAGCAACCCTCGGTTCGTTTTCTCGGCATTTATGACTCCTCCAAAGGGAAGGGTCTTTTTTTTTTTTTTTTTTTGCTTTCCTTCCCCTTCACCCACTATTTCTTACTCATCACAGGGCAGATTCAGAGAGCTTGTGGAAATGCAGATTCCTGGGCCCCATCCCCAGAGGTGGTGATGCGGTGGGTGCGGTTCGGGAGAGGGCGGGGAACCTGCCTGTAGAAAAACCCTGCAGGCCGTTCGGGGACAGGGGTTCCTCCCCGCAAAGATTTTGAGAAACACTGATTCAGAGGCCGAGGCAGACTCGGGCCGGGGCAGAGGGCGCACGGGGCCCCGGGGACGAGGCTGGGCCACACCGCAGTGTGAGGGCCGGAGCTCGGGAGCCCTTGGCTCCTGGGCCTCGGGGGCCTTTCCCTGCCCTTCCGGGCCTCCGGTCTCCCCCTGGCCCTGGTCTCTATGTTCCAGCCTCAGCGTTATCCCCGCCACCCGGAAGGGAGGGCCTTCAGGTGACTGGGGCCAGGCAGGGGCCGGAACTAACAGCTTTAAACGTGACAATGGACCTTCCCGTTTGTAAAGCACCCTACAGTTTATAAAGCATTTGCCCACGTTTTGACTTCACCCCACCGCTGCTCCCGAAGGGGCTTCTCAGGGGCATTTGGCCCAGGGGCCCCAGTGCCTTTGCCGAGACAGGAGCACGTGTGCCCTTCATCCCAATTCCGAATTCGCGGCTCCTTCCCGTCAGGGGACCGTGGAGGTGACACATTGCCTAAAGGCGCCTCCAGCCTCCAATGACCAGCCCAACCCCGCTGCCCGCAGACAGGAAAAATGCCCCAGCCCGTGGGCTCATCTTGCCACGCCTGCCCCCCTCCTGGAATTCTCTGGTTCCTGGTTCTTGCCGCCACGTGTGTCCCGGTCACTGGATGAGGCCAGCTGCCCGTCCTGGCCCCCACCTGACCTCTCTCCTTCCGCTTTTCAAAGCACTCCCACCCTTTCCATCTTATCCCCACAGGCCTGCAACATTACACCTGTTACACCTGCCTCACAGAAGAAGACACAGACATCCCAGGGGGTCTCGTCGCTTGTCTGAACTCACAGCTGCTAAGCGGATGTGGCAGATACGAACCCAGTTCCTTCTAGTTGCTACGCTGGTGCTCCTCACCGCCGGGTGGAGGTCTCTGCCCTGTCCCAGAAGGCCTGGGTCCTGGTCACCGTCCCTAGAAGGACGTGCAGGTGATCAGGGATGCTCGCAGGCCCCTCCGGCCTCACCTGTCTCCAGAGCAGAGGGAAGGGGGCTGCGTCTTATCATTCAGACCGCCACCTGGTGGAGCCCACATCACGGGGACTTTGGGGTGTTGTCATCGCGGAGGACTATAGCAAGTGATTGCGGAGAGAGGGGTGGGGAGAAGGGAGGAGGGGGAGAGACCTGGGCTGGGGGAGCCCTTTGCCAGGTTCCTCTGTTGGCGATGGGGGAGACTAAGCCAACGCCCCCCAGCCTGCTGGGCTTGTGTTCGGGGAATGGCCCAAGCATAACCTAAGGAGATCGGGTTGGGGCTCCGTGACATGTGATAAAGCCACAGGCAGCTCAGAGCCTCTGCGACTGAAACAAACAAGTCATGGGGTGTCAGACGAGGCCACCACACGGAGCCGGGCAGATTGGTTCCTGTGCAAAGGTCCCAGCCAAGGAGATGCCTGGGGGTCCCATGGCCCAAGGCCATGCCCGCCTGGAAGGAGGTGAGCCTTTCCCCCGATCCCACAAAGGCACCATATGGGCCAGTGAGTTCAGAGGGAGAGAACCTCATGGCCATTCGCCAGGTGCTGTCTCCAGGCCATCAAGAATATAGAAGAAGGCTCCATTTCAGCCCCACTGAATGATAGGGGAGAGAAACAAAAGAACAAGGAAAGGGAAGGGGAGGGTTTGATAATGATTTTGTTTTGGCTTCCTACACATCCGCATCTGCTTGAAGATGAGAGCCATTGTGGCCAGGTAAATGCTACTTCTCTCTCTCTCTTGTAAAAAATTTCTTCTTTCATAATGAATTGGACCTTCTTTCAGTTCTGATGGGAATGCTGCTTTAAAGTGGTTTTCATTGGAGACCATCCTTTGAAGGCTCAAAGCGTAGAAAAGAAAAGCAAGTCCTTGGGGCGCGTGGGGGGCTCAGTCAATTGAGCATCTGACTTCGGCTTGGGTCAGGATCTCGTGGTCAGTGAGTTCGAGGCCCACGTCGGGCTCTGCACTGACGGCTCAGAGCCTGGAGCCTGCTTCGGATTCTGTGTCTCCCTCTCTGTCTCTGCCCCTCCCCTGCTCATGCTCTCTCTCTCTCTCTCTCAAAAATAAATAAACTTAGAAAAGCAAGCCCTTCCCAAACCCTCCCACTAACATCCGCTTATGCAGCCACACCCACCCATCCATCTAAGCAACGTGTGCGTTCATTCCTTCATTCATTCACTGACTTAAAAAACACCTATGAGCACCTCTGTGTGCCAGGCGCTCTCTAGAAGGACCCAGTGTTGAACCATGCAGACAGGGTCCCTTATGGGTCTGACAGGCCAGCGGACACAAGGTCATAAACGAGGCGACAGATAAGCAAGAGCATCTTAACCAACGACAAGTGACTTAGAACGAAGACATGTCAGTGTGCTGGGAAGGGTCCGGGGAGGCCTGAGGGGGCGACACGGATATGAGACCTGGACGGCAAAACAGAAAGCCCTCGCATGCACAGTCACCCAGTACTTGATCATTACAATATGGTCCATCGATATCCTCAACATTAAACCCTCCAGAACTTTTTTTGAGCCTGGAAATATTCGCAGCCAGGCCTATCATGGTCAAGGTCAGTCTCTCAAAGTGACAGGAAAAACACACTTGGTCTTTGGTAACTATCTTGAGCTGACATCAAAAACCAAGTATTGATTACCCCTGGTGACAATGACATCCGTCATTTGAGGGGCGGAGTAGAGTTGCAGGGCAGCGGGAGGGTGACGGAGCTGAGGTCGCCATGTCTTCTGCGGCTGCCGGTTCCGACCGTCTCGTTTCGAGCTGCTGACAGCACGGCCCTTAGAGATCCGAGCTGTAATTCTGCCCCGTCATCTACAAGCTGTGTGACCTTGGGCAAGTAACTTTGCCTCTCTGAGCCCCCGTTGCCTCATCTGGAATGGGAAACTCCCTAGGTCCTTGATCCTGAACATGTATCTGCACCCACATTTGAATGATTCCGAGATCAAGATCGGTTTTGCAATGTGCACACAGCGCCCGGGGATCCTTTTCAACTGCACATTCTGATTCGGTAGGTCTGGGGTGGGGCTGTCATTTCTACCAAGTTCTCCGGGGACAGTGGCTGCCGCTAGCCCTCTGCCCACCTCCTGAGTAGCCGGGAAGCAGTTGACGGATACATTTAACGTGGCTGTGAGGATATCAAGAGGGACAAAGCTACACTTGATGGGATTTTCGATTTCGGGAAATGCATTAACCCCATGTTTCATTTTATCCCCCCTCCCAGTCACCCCACACAAATGTTGGTAAAGCACCCAGCCCACAGCCTGGCACGTTGAAAACAATAATAGATGTTAGCTCGCTCCCTCGCACACCTCGAGTGCGGGCGTGGGATGCAAAGGCGGGCGCTGGACGAGGAGGTCCATCCATAATTGCGTGCGATCCCCATGAGGCCCCAGTGCAGAGGGGGTGGGACACTGGCCGACTCTGTAGAGAGAAAAATGTTAATTCCTTTCGCTGTCCCTGCATCCCCGGCTCGGGGACATGTGTTTGATCAGGCCTGCATCAAACGCCGCGTTTGCAACAAGACAAAACCCGAGCGCGCGGGGGACGTGAGCCTGTTTGAATTGGTCCCCCTCACCTCCCAGCGGTCCCCCACCGCGACCTCCTTCAGATACGTGCAAATGCTTGTCTCGAGTCACGAAAACTGACAAGCACCTGGGTAGTTCTGCCTGCTATTAGAAACGCAAAGAGCGGGTGGGGGAGGGGCGGGGAGAAGCGGAAGGGGAAGCTGGTTATATTTAGGGACCGGAACTCGGGAGCAAAGAAACAGAGAGGAAGAGGGTGAGCTGGGACGTAGGGAAATGGGGTGCTAGTGTATCATCCCCTCACCGCTCATTTCAGAAGGATGCTGCCCTGCAAGCAGCATATCCGGGTTTGTATCTTCCAGTCCATTCTCTGCCCAGTATGGGCAGCGATACTAGAAAGAGGCAATAAAGGGCTTTATTACCTTTTATTTTTCAGCTGAGGAAACTGCACCTTGGAGGCTTGGATGAAATTACCCACTAGGAGGTGGTGAACTGGATTCCGTGGATGCTCCAGGGCGGGGGGGGGGGGGGGAGGGGAGGTGTGGGGGGGGGGGCTGAGACTCCGCATTTCTAACAGGCTCCCGGGTGATGTCAGTGGGGCTGGTCCGTGGACCACCCTTGGAGGAGCAAAGATGTATCGGCTTATACACTTCAGAGACGCAAACCAAGAAATTGACCTGCTGCTACCCCAGAACTGCATCATGTATTTATTCTGCGCGTAAGTATTGGGCATTTCTCATCTCCCAGGCGTTGCATTGAGATACAAGATTGGCCTGCTCCCTGGCCTGGTGGAGTTTAGACCAAAAGCAAATAAATTAAGCATCTACAAATTGCAAAAGCAATGGTCATGCTTGTAGCACGCAGAAGCACGTTACATTTAGCGGAAGGATGTACAGTACGGAGTGGCGGCTGCAGAGACCCTAATCAGTGTGTCAGAGCCCAGACGTCTGCAGATACTAGACCCTCACTCCTCCTGGGTGTCTCTGAGCACGTTGTGCCTTGATTTACCCATAAAAGTGATGAGAAAAATCAACCCAGACCGCAGTGTGGCCATTGACACCCCAGCCCCCAGTTTACTGTGTGTGAAAGTTAGAGCTTCAGATTTTTCCAAATGAAAAGGACATCATCCACCCCAGGGTTGCCCTATCTCACTGGGTAGCAGAATCCTCTGGGTATATATATGGTTATGAGAGTTTAGCAAATAAAAATGCAAGATGGCCAATTAAATTAGAATTTCAGATAGACAACAACAAACTCAGTTATATGCTGAGTTTACACGCCCTTAGTTGGTGACAGATAATTTAATGTGGTGGTGAGAGCATGGACGGGGTCCGGAAGGTGTCTCGATTTCCAATTGCTGCCTTCTGGACCCTCAGCTTTGTTCTCTGAATCATCCTTCCTTTTTTTTTTTTTTTTTTTTTTTTTTTTTTTTAATTTTTATGAAAGGTGGCACACGTTTCCAACTGAGTAATTTTATCCTCCTATTTTTTCCTGGAGAATGCTGAGGGTCTGACAGCCTCCTTTCATTTTGTCCTCTCTGTCCTGTTCACGCCAAGCTGGCAGGGTTTCTATTGATAGAACATTCTCAAAAATCTTGTGGGTTTCCCATGTATGTTACAGAGACTCTCTCCATTAGATGAGAAGCTTCTCCACAGGTCCCTCCCAGGCAATCTCACCTCAGTCACTGGCTTCTGCCTAAATGGCCAAAGGGATCAACAAGCCGCATGTCTAATCCCTTGAAAGAGTCCTTTGTGTGACTGTCCTCTGTGACCCTTTGTTCCTTCTAAAGCACGAGCAAAACAATGATGAGCCACACCCTTGGTTTTCTCTCCAAAGTATGCTTTCCTGACAGGGACTCTTCAGATCTTTGCATTATTTGCAATCTGGATAGGCTGAGAATTTCCCAAACTGTTAAGTCCTGGTTCCTTTTTTGTTTATCGGTGCTGCCCTGAATTTACCTCTTTCCTCTCCAATTTTACTATGACGACAAGAAGGAAACCATGTTGCATTTCCAACACCCTGTGGAGGCAGCTTCATATTCAAGTTCATCACCTGCAGACTCTACTTCCCACGTGACCGTAGGACACACTTCAGCTAAACTTTCTGCCACCATGTCACAAGGATTCCTTCTCTCCCACTTTCCAAAAACATGTTCCTCATTTCCTTCAGAGTCCCCCAGAAGCACATTTCTTTTATTTCTACCAATGGTCTGTCAAAGGCAATCTAGGTTTTTTCTATCACCCACCTCAAAATTCGTCCACCCTCTATACAACACCCAATTTTAAAGTTACCTCCACATTTTTAGGTATGTTTTTAGAGCAGCACCCCACTCCTGGTACCAACATCTGTATGACTTCCCTGTTATTGCTGCAAGAAAATTACCACAAATGATGTCACGGAAAACAACACAAGTTTATTCTCCTATAGTTCTGGAGGCCAGAAGCCTAAAATCAGTCCCACAGGGCTGAAATCAAGGTGTCAGCCAGGCTGGCCCCTCTGGAGGCCACAGAGGGGTCTATTCCTTGTCTCTTCCAGGTTCTAGAGGCTGCCTTGGCATTTGCTGACACATAGCTGCACCACCCGGATCTCTCCTTACATCTTTACTTTGCCTTCTCCCCTACCTCCGACCCTCCTGTTTCCCTTTCATAATGACCCCTGTGATTACGTGTGGCTGACCCTGATAATCCAAAATAATCTCCTCAAATCAAGGCCTCTACCTTCAGTACACCTGCAAGTCCCTTCTGCCATTTAAGGTAATACGGATTTCATGAGGATATCTTTTGGGACCAGTCTGCAGCTTTCCCACAGAAGGATAAAACACAACAGATTAGGAACTGTTCCCCAAGGTTAGATCTGGGTGGGGATAAGGGAGTGGGAAGCAAGCAAAAGGCAGGAAGGAAGTGAGGAAAGAAGGAGGAAGGAAGGAAAAAAATGATTATAAGAAAAAAATTGCCCATGTTAAAACATGCATGCATGATATGAGCCCATACATTTAAAATTAGATTTATATAAAATTAGATATATGTGTGTGAGTGTATACACAAAGTGATGCATAAAGGGATGGACACCAAACCCTGCTAACACTCAGGATAATGGGATTCTAGATCATTTTTATTGTCTTCCTTCTATTTTTATGTACAACCTAACTTTCTCTTTTTCAGTCAGCATGTAATACTTCACATAATTTTAAAAAATAACAAAGCTGTTTTATGTAACAAATTATGTTTTAAAAAACTAAAAATGAAGAAAAATTTAGATTCTGTATTCTAAACTCCTGGGACAGGATCCGATTGGTGCATTTTGGGTCAGGTGGTCACCTCTGGTCCAATCAGCACAGAAGGCAGAGTCACATGACCCCAACATGGCTGCTAGGGGCTTTCCTCTTACAGGATAAGGGAATGAATGAGTGGTTCTCAGAAGAGAAGGGACATCTCAAAAATATAGACTTCCCACATTAGGTATTTTATTAAAGAAGAAATTATGTGTGGGTGATGATCAAAGTATTATAATCTCGCTTTTGCCATTTTTATTTCTGATCGACTCTGAATCAAGAGTCACCGTCTTGATGGAAAACTCAGCTGTAATTCTCGGCCTTTTGCTGGGAACTGATATGATCTCAGACTCTCTTCACTGGTGAACGACCTGGATGAGATGACCGGTGGTTTCTGGTACCTCTCCACTTAAATACTTTCTTGCCCGGATGCCCTCCTGGGAGGTAAGAGGGAAAACGGGGATGGTGCACTTCTCCACGTGTCCATTTTCTTATTGAAACATGTCACCAATCCTGCTTTTATAGGGTTTCCTGCTTCAGAAATGAACTTTTAATTTCTGAACTTTCAAGAATGTCTACAAGCCATTTTGGTTTCCAAGAATGACACCTTTCTGTTTTTTATAGATGTTGGTTTAGGGTGGGAGTGTCTTTGCTGAAAAACATGATTGCCCATAGTGGGGGAAGAGGGCATCACCTTTGGGTCTGAGAGGATCTCTGAAAGGACCAGATAGTGTCCATGGGGGTTGCAGACAGGCCAGAGATGGGGGAGGGGGAGAAGATTGGCGATGAAGAGGAGAACTGAGAGGAGAAGGAAGACGAGAGATTCAGAGGTAAGAGAGAAAACACGCAGAGAGATTTTCAGAACCAGCGAGAGAGCAGGAGAGAGATGTAGAGAAATGACAGAGACTGACATGGCCACGGAGCTGGCCTCTGAGGCCCGGCCCCCAGGGAGGGGTGTTTCGTGGACCAGAGTCAGCCCCGAGTCTCCAGGCTCCGTCCCGTAGAAGCTCAGAGAAGCTACGTTCAGAAAGACCTTGTTTCCAGCCCTGTGCCCTGTCTTACCAACTGTGCGACCTTGACCAAGCCGTGTAACCTCTCTGAGCCTCAGTTTCCTCATCTGCAAAGTGGGGCTAATAACATGTACTTCCCAGGGGTGCTCTGAGGATTTCTGGAGGTAACATACACGAAGCACCTAGCACAATGATTTTTATCACCATCACTGTCATTACTGTTAGCAGACCCGGACGTGCTGGAATTCTAGGAAACCCCCACACAGGCAACCCTGGATCTGGATGTGAGCAAGTCCCTTCAGGATCCACAGGCAATGTCTCTGTGAGGGTGGGGCTGCAAGATGTATGCAAATACAGCGAAAGAGCTTAACCAGTGTCGTGAATACACCCTGTGCCCGGTAAATGCACAGGGCACACTCGTACAGGAGGAGAGAGAGGCTGGGGGGGGGGGGGGGGGGGGAAGAGGAGGAGGAAGAAGGGAAAAGGAAGGGAAGACAGAGGCAGATCAAGCTGAGGCAGAGACTAGAGGATGAGAAAAAGGAGAAAGAGGCAGAGATAAGGGGGGCAGAAAGAGGCAAGGAGAGAGAGAGCGAGTGAGAGAGGAACTGTGTGCACCCAGGGGATCTCTGTCCTCTGCTGCATCATTGCCCAAGCTGTTCCCATTGCTACCTTCTTACCCATATCCCCCACCCATCTCTGCAAAGCCACACCTCCCACCATCCAGACCAGGCTGGCGGTCCCCTATGCACAGACTGGGCTTTCTGTCATGGGGGCTGGCTCTCTCTGCAGGCATCTGTCTCAGACCCATCTAGATCCTATCGGCCATAAGTACCATCAACTGCACGGACCTGTCTCCTACCCCCACCTGCCTCTGCCCCGCAGAACTATAATTTTTTTAATGTTTTATTTATTTTTGAGGGGGGGCAGAGAGACAGAGAGACACAGAATCCAAAGGAGGGGTTCCAGGCTCCGAGCTGTCAGCACAGAGCCCGATGTAGGGTTTGAACCCACAAACCATGAGATCATGACCTGAGCCAAAGCCAGACGCTCAACTGACTGAGCCACCCAGGTGCCCCATGCCCAGCAGAACTATAAATGTCCTGCCGTTATCTTGTGTCTGCCCACCACCCTTCCAGCTTGGGTCCAGCACAGCTGGGGCCCAGGAGCAGGCTTGCACAATCAGGTCCCATCTGTAAGCATCAGTCGCCCCCCCCCCACTCATCTGCCAAGGGGGGTAACTAGGGGCAGGGGGCCCTGTTGGAGCATCTGAGGGACCCCCACCCGGGGCAGAGGGGCCAGCAGCACTGATGGCCGAGTAGGTGCTACCCTCACACCGTCTGCCTCACTCCGCTCGATACTTCTTGGAGTGGATCCATTTATACTGGGTGATGTATGTGTCCATCAACGCTGCAGTGGAGTGGATCCTGTCTCTTCCTCCTCTTCGTCCTCCTCCTGCTCCTCCTCCTCCTCCTCACCTGAGCCACTTGCAAGGCAGGAAGGGAGGGCATAAATTCAGCCAAATAGCTTCACTAGCCTTCTGCCTCCCAGTGCCTGGGACCTGGGAGGGTGAGCTTGGCTGCAGCATTCATTGAGAGGAGGGTATCTTCCAGTGGCTTCTCTGAGCCGCTGGGCCATGCCAGACGCAGGAGAGCACGTGGGCAGTGGGGCAGTTCAGGAAACATGCCCACCGACTGTGTGCCAGGCACCTACTATGTGTCAGGCACATTCCGTGCCCCCCCACCTCACCCCCTGGCCAGGAGTCTAGTGGGAAAGACAGGGGTGTGTACAAAGACAAGAACGGAGGGTGGGGTGGAACAGAGCAGCCACCCCGCTGCCCGCTAGTATCACGTGCACGTTCAAATGCACAGTGAAATATGTATGGGATGGTCATAACTATCTCTGCACTCACCCCTGGGCAGCCGGGAGGAGTAAATAATAGAATGCATGCTCCCATCATGCTGCTGGACAGTAACCAGGAAGCGGCTTAGCTGGAGTGGTTCCGTCCGGGTGCGCGTTCCGGCTCTACCTCCAGCAAGTGCTGAATACCTTTTTACTTCCGTTTTTACTTCCGTTTCCTCGCTTGTAACATGGGTCGATTCCTAGGGAGTCCCTCCCTGGGTTGCTGTCAGGGCAAAACGAGAGGACATGTATGCAAAGCTCTTGGACCGCCATCGGGCACGTCCGAGCATCGCGGAAGCATGGGCCGATTTTGTGACGGGGGAGCTATTGGTTTTATTTTCCCAGATGCAGCAGTTCTTGGAAGGCTTGAGTGTTGACTTGCAAAATGGGGAAAATAACAGGACCCACCTTCAAGGTGGGGCTTGAAAGAGCTAATGTGTATGCAGCTTGGTGCTGAGCGGGCATACAATACACTGTTAGTAATTAACGTAGGTTTCATCTGTTTCTGCTAATCCAAAGCTTGCATTGGAATAATCAGAGACTATGACCTCGCTGTCCTCTGGAGGTTCACGGTCTAGTGTTATGACATATTAGGAAGCAAATACATGTCACAGATGTCGTGCCCACGTACAACACAGGCACACGGGGCTAAGCATCTCTGACAGACATCTCCAGCTTCGTCTAAGACCAGAGAGCTGACTGGTCCCCTGCCTGGCATTGCTTTTCTCCCACTATTAGGCTCCTGGGGCTGCCACCACGAATTACCCCAAACTGGAAGGCAGGGGTGCTTAAAACAACAGAAACTTAGGGGCGCTTGGGTGGCTCAGTCGGTTAAGCGTCCGACTTCGGCTCAGGTCATGATCTCATGGTTCCTGAGTTTAAGCCCCGCATCAGGCTCTGTGCTGACAGCTCAGAGCCCGGAGCCTGCTTTGGATTCTGTGTCTCCCTCCCTCTCTGCCCCTCCCCAGCTTGTGCTCGCTCTCTCTCTCTATGTCAAAAATAAATAAAAAAACTTTAAAACAAAACAACAGATACTTAATCTCACAGGTCAGGAGGCCAGAAGTCCAAAGTCGAGGTGGTTCCCTCGGGGTGCTTCCTTCTAGAGGCTCGGAGTGACAATCTGCTGACAGTCCTCGGTGCTGCTTGGTTGTGGGTGCATCGCTTCTCTCTCTGCGTCCGTTGTCACAACGTTCCCTTCTGGGTGTCTACTTCGATGCCCTTACATGGACACCGGTCATTGACTGTCAGGCCCATCCTGAATCCAGGATGGTCTCATCTTGAGAGCCTCAACTAGTTACATCGGCAAAGACCCTTTTCCCAATAAGGTCACACTCTGGGGTTCCAGGGGGAAAAGAATGCTGGGGGGGCCACAGTCCAACCCACTACACTTCCTTCCTCCTCTTAGCAAACTCCCTGCTTCCCCTTCCCTCCCCTCCTCTCCCAGCACTTACCCCCAGCCCCCTGGCCCTGGATGTTTCTGCCCCTTTACTAAGAGCTCTCGAGCCCCTCCAGGCAGGCACGGGGTCCTGCTTCCGTGGGAGCTCCTCCCCAGTGCAAGTCTGGCCCAGGGGAGGGCGGCCGGCTGCTAACATTAGCAGTCTCGGAGGGGACAAGATAGATGGAGGCCCGCACACCCTATGTCCGAGTATTTAGAAGTTATAAATGGAGCTAACAAACTCTTAAATAAAATACGTTCTTATCCTCCTGCCTGGGCAAATATGTCATCATAACAAACCGGAAGGCAAGCTTGGAAGTTTGTATTCTCAGACTCTGGAGAGTGTTGTGCCCACATGTGGTGGCACAGAGAACACCAGCCCGTGGCCCACAGCCTGACACCAGACAGGCCAGCGTTTGGGCGAGGCCACTGCAGGGCGGATCCCGTCTTCATTTGAAACTTTGAGATTCTGGGGTGCCTGGGTGGCTCAGTTGGTTGTCTGACTCTTGGTTTTGGCTCACGTCTTTTAGGTTTCTCCCAAGTCGTAAACCCTAAAATGTCAGAGCTGGCAGGGACCTGGGGGTTGTTTAGTCTGAAACACCCCAGGAAGCAGCAGAGGCTGAGAGTCACGGGCGCAGAGGTGGACCGGGGAGGAAAAGGGAAAAATCGGGACTGGCCAGGGGGTGGTGAGTCCTGAGCTGAGTGGTCATGACCCCACCCTAGGGGCCGCCCTAAGCCTAGCGAGCCCTCGGCTCCCACTGCCTTGCCCCACCACTGGCTGGAGGTTAGCCTGAGAAAAGCATGACCTTGGAGGGAGCAAGCAGCTAGAGGGCACCCACCAGCCACAGTCCCTGCAGCCTGCGGGAGAGGCTTTTCTTGAAGGGGATGCAGTGCATTGCCATGGCCACGGCCCCGCCTGATTTTGTGCCCCCCCCCACCCCCCGGAGGGACATGAGACTCTCGGCTTTAGCGCATTCTCCCAGTGGGTCAGCCAGGCAGCCAGGACTCTTCTCCCAGACCAGCTCACACGAGGTCAACACCCATGCCGCATCGAGCGGCCACCCTTCAGGAGGGATGGGGAAGAGACTACGGCCCAGGCCTCACCATCACGTGGTGTCCGAAAGAGAGGGTTTAGGGCACTGGTTCTCGGCTGAGTGCAGCTGTGCCCCCAGGGGACACCGGGCACTGTCACATTCGGTGGTCACAACTGGGGTCTGGCAGGTAGAGGCCAGAGACATGGCTACGCGCCCTCTGGTACACAGGACAGGCCCCCACCCCTGAGGACTTATCTGACCCCAAATGTCAACAGTGTCATGATTGAAACACCCTGGTCCAGTTGGGTTGAAATCCGTGAATATGTTCATGTTTCTGATCATAGGTGAGTCAACCCAACTTGGGCTGTGCCCCGGACTGAGCTGAGACCCACTGTCCTCTGCGCTTTCCTGCCCAAACGTGCCACTTGTGTCCCGCCCTCCCCAGGCCTCTGTCCTTGCTGTTCCTCTGCCCAGAACGCTCCTGCTTACCCACCCCCCCCTTCCTCATCACCCACCACCTTGAGTCCTGCCTGCTCTGTTCCAGGCACCGCGCTCAGTCCTTTCCCGATTTTCTCATCTCAGCCTCTAAAGGAGGTGTGATTTTTGTCCCCAGGGACAGGAGGTGAGGGAACAGAAGCACAGAAGGGGTGAGTAACTTGTCCAAGGTCATACAGTCGGGGAGTGACAGGGCCAGGATCCCAGCTCAGGCCGGCTCAGGAGCCCGGGGCGCGAACCTCGGCCCTGTCCCACCTCTTCCCCAACCGTGTGTCACTGTCCGCTTGGGAACTGCCCGGCATGGCTCCTGGCACAGAGGCGGCGCTCTGGTAATATCTGGTGAGCAGGTGAAGTCATGACACTCCAGCTGCAATTCCCAATTCCGATCAAGAAGCTTAGCGATGCTCCCATCGAGTCACGACTGAGCCCTGGGGCTCCTGCTTCTCAGTGGAGGGTGACAGGAGGTGTGCCCATCGGAAAAAGGCTCCCGTAGGTTTGGTAGAGGCCATGACACCTGTGCGCACTATGCGGTTCCACGGTCCTTCGGCGAGGGTCTCAGGACAGAGCCCTGCCCCAGGATAGAGCTTGCCTTTGAGGACATCACCCCTGCAAGGTTTTTCTCCCGCAAGCCCAGAGAACCCGTTTTGAGAGAAGATTCAAGACACAGGGCAGATCCTGTGTAATTAATAGTGAGCCGCCTGATAGGAGATAAACATCCAAGGAGGCGGAGAAGCCCTGTAGCCAGACAGACCGGCAGAGCCCAGCCCCCTGCAGAACCGCAGAACCCAGGTGAGAGTTCCCTGGGCCACCAGGTTCCTCCCTCCTCAGCCCCCGGGGAGCAGGGAGGGTCCAGGGGCGGATTTACTGAGCAGCTACTATGAGCCAATGGCAGGCGCTGTCCCAGGCGCCGGCAGCACAGCAGTGACCCAGACGGAAACATTCCATTGGAAGCGACAGATGGCAACAGAGAAATAGATGAGGGAGGCGTCCAACTTCGGCTCAGGTGACGATCTCGTGGTTCGTGAGTTCGAGCCCCGCGTCGGGTGAGCCGCAGCCCTGCTTTGGGTGGTGAATTCAAGCCCTGGCTCCGCGCGCTCCACACTCTCCCTCTCTCTCTGCGCCTTGTGGGATTCTCTCTCCTCCTCTCTCTCTCTCTGCCCTTCGCTCACTCGTGCTGTCTCTAAATAAATGCATAAGTAAGTAAATAAATAAAATTTAAAAAATGAAAATAAAGAAATAGATGCACACACAGTAGGCGGGGTGGTGGGCACGAGGAGGGCAGGTGCAAGCAGATGAAGGGAGGAGACACGGTCGAGAAGGGTCACGAGCTTCGACCTCGCGGACAAAGAGCCCCCACCCCCACCCCCACCCCCCACGCCCTCGAGGGACATTTGAGAAACAAGCAGAATGGACTGAAGGGGCACCTGGCAGTGGGATGTCCGAGCAGGGGTGGGGCGGGGCGGGGTGCGGTGGGAGGTCGGAGAGGTCACAGGGCGGCGTCTGGTGGGGACTTTGAGCCACAGCGGGATGTGAGCTGGGGACTGACTTCCATCCTGGCCAATGTGTGGGACACGGACTCTGGGGCCGGGAGACCGTGAGGACGCTGCCGTGTCATCATCCAGTCCCGGGTGGCGGCAGGGGCCGTGGGGAGAAGGGGGAGGAGGAAGGTGACCGACGGGGAGCGCCTCCAGCCCAGCCGGTGGTCTTTTCCTCCCTTTCGTTCTCAGGCGGGAAAGACAGGGTGAGTGATGGGCCCATTTCCCAGATGCCCGGGTGGGTGACGAAAGGGCTCCCGACCCCTCAAGCAAGACGCCAGGAGCCTCCAGGGACCCGGGCCCTGGGAGGCCCGGCCAAGGTTAGAGGCAGAGGCTGGCGCGTTCGGTGTTCGGGCCCGGAGGCCGGGCCCCCTGTGCGCGTGCGCGTGTGCGCTCCTCTGGCCAGCAGCCTCAGCCGTGGGTCTCACAGCGCACTGCCTTTGCTAGAAGAGTCTGCGTGAAGCCAAGGGCCGTAGGTGGCTCGTGCGAGAGGCACGGAGTCCCAGCTCTGCCGGTCACTAGCTGTGTGACCGTGGACAGGCCTCGGAGCCCCTCAGTAGCTTCAGTATTTTCATCTCCAAGTTGGGGACCCACATGTGCTTATCTCAGAGGGGTTACTCAGAAGACGAGGTGAGGTGATGTCATTGAAGGACGGATCACGGTGCCTGCCCACAGCAGGTTTCCGGAAACGCTCGCTCAGCCCCTGGCCCTTCAGTAGGTTGCAGAAAAGGCCACGATATTTAGCAGTTGGGGCCATCAAAGGGCGGCGTCTGTTCCCCCGCGGCGCCCACGCTTGAATCTGGCCTGGCCGTGGGGCTTGCGGTGCCTCGCAGAATGCAGTGGCGGTAAAGTCCTGCCAGTTCTGAGCCTAAGCCCTAAGCGGCCTTGAAGGCTGTGCTGTGGGAACACCTGTGCCCATGCCTGAAGAAGCCTGAGCCAGCCCGTGGCATGACCCTGTCACCCCCGGATCCCCGCCGAGAGCCCGCCAGCCGCCAGACACGTGGACCAGGCCTACATCACCCAGCCACCCTCTCGGATGTCCCAGCTGCCCGCAGACACGGGGTGGGGGGTGGAGGGGGCAGGGACGGGGAGGCGGGGTGCGGGGCAGGCCCGGCCAAGGTCAGCCGAGCCAGCCCAAACCACAGCGGTCGCCCGGCCAGCTCGGAGGCATGGACAAAACCAACGGCTGTTGAGAGCCGCAAATTTTGGGGTCGTTTGTTGTGCAATAAAAGCTAAGTGACCCCCACACCGCCCAGGTGATGCGCCTCCCCCTTCAAACTTAGCATATGTGGCCGGCAGACCAGCGGCCCCCCAGAACGTCCACCTCCTAATCTCCGGAACCTGTGAATCTGTGACCTGACGGGGCCGAGGGGGCTTCGCGGAGGGGATTCGGTTATGGATCTTGAGACGAGGAGACTGTTCTGGGTCCTCCAGGAGGTGGGCCTGGCGTGACCTCTAGGGTCCTTGGACAGAGAGGTGGGAGGCTCGGTTACAGAGAGGGAGGCGTGGTGGCAGAAATAGGAAACCAGAGACGCTCTGATGCTGGCTTGGACGCTGGAGGCAGGGCCTCGTGCCAAGGATCGTGGGGGTGGGGTGGGGGGGGCAGAGAGGCTTCTAGAATTTAGACTTCTAGAGAAGGCAAGGAAATGCATTCTCCTCTAGAGCCTCCGGAAGGGACAGAGCTCTGCCAACACCTTGCTTTTAGGAATTCTGACCTCCAGCCCCGTAAAAGAACGGATGCGTGCTATTTCAAGCCCCCAGTTTGGGGTAATGTGTTAAAGCAGCAAGAAGACAGTAACACAGCGTAGGAGGCCTCGGTACCTGCTGCGTCTCCCACCCTCCGGTGGAGGAGCATGCTAGGAGTTCATCTTCCTCGTGACGGGTGACCACGGCAGCCGACAAGGAGTAATGACCCTCCTAATAATAACGGCTAATATTTCCGGAGCCCTTATCGGGTGTCAGGCACATCAGGCTAATGGCTTCGTTCGTAGGTATCATTTCATTTAAGCGTCAGGAGAGGCAGAGGAGGAGGGACTGTTAGGATCAACCCCACTTCACAGATGGGAAAACTGAGCTCGGAAAGGTCAGGAAACAGCCCTCCAAGGAAGTGGCAAGACTGGGATTCACATCCAGCGACGATCAGCGACACTTCCCTGGACTCCGCTCGCTCCTACAGGAAGAGCCCGTGCCCCCTCCCCACCCTGCCGGCCTCTTCCCTCTGCTCCCCGGGGTGGGGGGTGTCTTCCCACGCACTCCCCTTGGCCCCCACCCCTCCCACACCTCCCCAAGCCTCCGCAAAAGGCGCGTTCTCTTTTCATACACCGTTTCCTACGCCACAGACAGGCTGGTGGTTCTGAAAGGGACTCTCTTTCCTTTTTTGGCTTTCCCTCAGCTTTGCAGTGAAGAAAATAGAGATTGCAAAAAATATAGACACATCCTCGGACTGCAGATTTTTGATCCCGAGAGTTCCCTCCAGCCAGGGTGGGTTGGCATCGCTGACTGGCACCATGCCTGGCTTCGCCCTTCCTCCCAGCTCCAGGCCCCCCCCTGCTGGACAGCGTCTTGCCTCCCATCCTCGGGAGAGGTGTACCTAAAATCAACATTACGTGATGGTCCTACTTGTAGAGGACCTCTGTGCTCTTTCCGTTATCTCTTACGATGTTAAAGGCACCCCAATTTTCTTAGGGGAACCACAGCTTACTGCCTGTCAGGCCAGGTAGCCTTGATGGGGCTGACCCTACGGTCAGGCTCGGGGACAGGCAAGTGATCCCAGGCAGGCCACTGAGAGCACCACATCCCCTCTGCCCATAGGCATTGGTTCAGGCACAGGCCTATGACCCAAGGTGAACCAATCAGAGCTAAGGAACAAAGGTACCTGACTTTTGCTGGCCCTGTGACGTAAACGCCACTCCCCTTTCTGCTGTGGCTGATGGCTAGAGCAGGGGGACCATCTTTGCCAATGGTTGAAGCAAGTCTGCCTGGGTGGGGGGTGGGGGGGTGGCGGGGAAGCCAGCTCAGAGGAAAGCACAACTTTCAAGTTGGAAATGATACAAATTCTTGATGACATTGTTGGGGGGCCTGGATCCGGCTGTGCCTGAAGTCCTAGACTTGAGTATGAACTTTTCAGACCGTGAGAAGATGAGCTGGCTTTGCTTGAGCCTCTTTGAACTGGGTGTCTATCACCCCCCCTGTCCAGCCAATAGCTAATAGCCAATAGCCAATAGAGGCTAGAGCCAAGACCAGGAGGCTGACAGATGATCCACTGACTGCTGTCCTCTGATGTTAGAAGGGCCGTCCCGGGGGCGATGTGGAATAGCCCCCTACGGACGTCCATGTCCTAATCCTCGGAACTTGTGAATCCGTTAGGTTACATGGCAAAGAGCGATGAAGGTTGTGGGTGAAATTAAGGTTGCTAATCAGTTGACCATAAAATATGTCTCCCTAGACTGTCCTGGCATGTCTGGGTGGCCCTGCTGTCATTGCAAGAGTCCTTATGCGCAGAAGAAGAGGCGGAAGACGGACAACCGGAGAGCTGGCAGCGGGAGAAAGACTCGGCCCAATGTCGCTGACCTTGAAGATGAAGGACGGGGCCATAAGCCAAGGAATATGGGCGGCCTCTAAAAGCTGGAAAAGGCAAGGGGGTGGTTCTCCTCTAGAGCCTCCAAAAGGAACGCAGCCCTTGATTTTAGTCCGGTGAGACCCACGTTGGACTTCCGACCTCCAGAAACATGAGGTAACAAATCTGTGTGGTTTCCGGCCACTGACCTGGTGATGATTTGATGACAGCCATGGACACACATGCAAGCAGAGCCCCAGGCTGCACTGTGTCCAGTGGAGTGGGTCCCCACGGCATCAGACAGGGCCTGGGACAGAAGGAGGAATGACAGCTCATCCTTGGGGTGGGACGCTGTCACCACAGACGTGCGCCTCAGCTTGCTGGCACAGAACGTGCACTGAATTCAAGGTGGGTTGACGAACCGGAAGCAGCTGCCACCAGCCGTCCCCACGTGCCAGGCACCGAGTCAAATGTGCCACATGCAGTATCCTGTCTCTGCCTCCACTCGAGGCATGAGAGCTTCTCCCCTTTCCTTATGCAAACCCCCTATCACCTTTGGGGGTTCGAGTCCGAGGGACCCTTCTGGTGTGCGGTTCATTGGCACAGCAATGGCGAATACCCCACCAACTCTTGCAGACGATCACGTGACCCCTTCCTGCCTCTCATTTCTGGGCGTCGGCTCTGCCTGCCTCTGGCTTTTCCAGGAGTCACCATCCAACCTTCCAGTGGTAAAAATATCCAGTAACAGTGAGGCAAGGGAAGGGCAGGGGATCGTTCTTTCCTCGGCACCTGGAAACATCCCAACCTGGATAGCAGATGAGGAAATGCTACCCTGCCCCAAGCAGACATTACTAATCGATCCCAGCACTCGGGATTACTGAGTCCAGACGTGCTCCTAACGTGTTTCTCAACACAGCGCTCTGGACGGCACAACCAATGTAACTGGACTTGGAAGGGTCAAGAGCATCCGTGGTCACTGTTGGTTACCTCTCATATTGAATCTGACATCCCCTTCAATAGTGAAGCTTCAAACTCCTAAAGTCAAGAAAGGAAAATGCTCTTGGGCAAACATCTGTGTCCAAGGGAAAGGCTGCTGAAGGGGTCCCAAATTCTTCCCTGTCTTCCCATCAGCCTTAAGTTTTGCTTCTTTCCATAGCTCTTCTTATTCGTGGTAGTATCTGCAACAATTAGAATTGCTTCCAGGGGCGACTGGGTGGCTCAGTCAGTTAAGCGTCTGACTCTTGGTTTCCGCTCAGGTCATGATCTCATGGTTTGTGAGTTGGAGCCCTGCATCAGGCTCTGCACTGACAGCACAGAGCCTGCTTGGAATTCTCTATCTCCTCTCTCTCTGCCTATCCTCTGCTCTGTCTCTGTCTCTGTCTCTCTCAAAATAAATAAACTTTAAAAAATAAGGGGGTACCTGCATGGCTTAGTTGCTTAAGTGTCTGACTTCAGCTCAGGTCATGATCTCATGGCTTGTGGGTTCAAGCCCCACGTTGGGCTCTGCATTGATAGCTTGGAGCCTGGAGCCTGCTTCTGATTCTGTGTTTCCCTCTCCCTCTGCCCCTCCCCTGCTTGCTCTTTGTCTCTCTCTCAAAATAAATAAATGTAATAAAATAAATAAATAAACATAAAAATAAGAAAGAATTGCTTCGATTTATTGAGCACCTACAATGTGTCAGATGCTTCTGTAGAACATTCCTGAACATCCCCATGATGAAGGTAATTAGCTCTACTTTGTAGGTGAGAAAACTGGAGCTCAGAGACATTAAGTGCCTCTTACTTGCATAGGGTCACACATCACCATCACCTTCTACACGCACAAAACAAGATCAAACCGCTTGGATTTGATCATACAAAAACGGTATGAGAACAGGGCTCACGTAGCCTCAAATACCCAGCGCAAAATCAGGAGATGTAAGGAGCACGTGAGAAAGGGGGTCTCATCCCTCCATTTATTCATCAAGAATTGTCTGAGCACCTACTATGTGCCACTGCAGGTGTATACCCGCACCAGGTGTAGCCTCCATTCCCATGGGATTCACAGGTCTGGGGGAAGGCAGACCAAACACACATACAAGTAAACAAACAACAAACATACCGACCGTGATAAGCGCCCTGAAGGGCGTGAGGAAGGGGTCGAGCCAGGGAATTGCAACGTTGCCTCTTGACGAGTACGTTTCCCTCCCACCCGCCTCCTGGGCTGTGCCCCAGCAGATCATTTTATCCTCAGTGCCCAATGGCACCAGGTCCGTTTTTTCCAATAGCTGCCTGTGTCTCCCACCCCATCGGTGTCCCCCTACTCAGTCTTCCTAGTCATTAGCTGAACTGTAGCTCTTCCTTCCTGCCTTAATGAAACATTTATGGAGCACCTACCATGTTGTGTGGATGGCCATAAAGATCCTGGAGGTTATTTTCAGGGTTTGAATGTTCCAGGCAGGAAGCAGAAACCCACAGAATGGGGGTTGGGTACAAGACAAAAGGGATGGCAAGGACTGTAGCAGACAGAGACTCCTGCTCGGCCTAAAAGGGGTGACTGCCGCTCCTCTCCAGCAGGTGACTGCCACACAAAAGTGCAGGCCCAGCAGCATGGATAGATTTTCCTAATTTTTTTTTAAAGAACCCAGAAATCCAAATACTTACATGAATTCTCACAATTTTTAAATAGTGGCGACCAATGTAACTAAAAATAACCAAAGGGGGCGGACGGAACCCCTGTCTGCAGGCTGGTCTGACTTAAGACTTCTCATGTTATAGCTGGGGAGACTGAGGCTCAGGGAGATTTGCCTAAAATGTTACAGGGAGGGCCAGCTCGGCCCATTTTCGTTAGAACCAGAAGCCCCAGCTGTCTCGCCTCCAGGCCCAGGGAATCCCCATGTAGAGGAAGGCAGAGGAGGAGGGGGAGGCCGAGAGTTTCCTAAGTGACCGGCTCATCCCAGGCTCCCGCATCCGGATGCATTTTTCAGAGGCTGGACGGTGATTCTGAGTGTGGGGATCCGCGACCCTCTGTGTCACTCTGGTCTCTGTCTCTCTGTGTGTCTGCCTTTCTGTCTTTTAGCAACAGATGCCCTGGCTTTGACTGCTTCAGTCTCTCTCTCTCTGTGTGTCTCTTTTTCTCCACTTCTTGGTCTGTCTCTCTTCATTTCCCTTCCGGCAGCTTCTTTTCCTTTCTGTCTGTACCTCCTTTCTGCGTCTCTCTGGCTATTTCTTGGTCTATATTCTTTCTCGAAATCTCCACCCCTCTGTGTGTGCCTCTCTGTCCCTCTCTGCCCGTCTCTCTTCCCATCTCTCTCTCTCTGCTGTCTCCGTCTCTCCCCATCTCGGCCACTCTCCTGCACTCCCCTCCCATGCCCCCCGTCTCCCCCAGGCCTCTCCCCTCCTGCCCTCCCAGTCCCTCCGGCCACCTCCGAAAGGTTACTGTAAACGGGAATGAAGCCGAGGGCAAAAGTAATCAACCCCCGGGCTGACCTCCGATCCCGCTCCCCGCGCCCAGGCTGGTGGAGCCCGAGCCGGAGCCCCGGTCCCTGGCTGCGCCCCCTCCCCCGCCCGGCCCGGCCCCCTCCCTCCCCACCCCCAGGTCCCCTTGCTGACAAAAGGCCTATCTTCTCTCTGCCTAAATGATTTAAATTCTAATCAAACATCATTTATAGTACATCTCGGAGCCGTCTCCCGGGAGCTGCTCCCACATGAGACGTTGCCATGGCAACCGGGGGGTCTTGTTTCAGAAATGTCAGATTGTATTATTGCCTTCACACTTCTCTGATAACCTAGTGTCTCTCTCTCTCTCTCTTTCTCTCTCACACCACCATCCTTAGGATTTTCTTCCTCCTCTCTCTCTCTCTCACTCCCCCCCCACCCTCCATTCAACACCCGCCCCCCCCCAGGCTCTTCCCAGGACCCCCCCCCCCCACCCCAGCCTTCCTGGGACCCCAGGGAGAAAATGGCCTGATCGATTTCAGCCCCTGGCCAGCCGCCGCCGGCCCTGGGGCCTCCCCTCTTTGGGAAAGGTGTCTCCCCACCCCACCCCTCATCTTCTGCAGACACGCTCCCCCTCTAGGGGTTTGCTGGAGCGTTCTGGTGTCATTTTATTTTGCTAGATATGAAAATGAGACATAGATTTTTCCGGCGATGCGTGTGTGAAGTTCTAATCTGGCTTTTCAGAATTTTTTTTTTTCTTTCTTTTGCGGGAAAGGGGATAGCGGTGGAAGCCACCAAGCTCCCAACAGGATCCACACGGAGGGGTGGAGCACGGGGCAAAAGGTGCTCTGTGGTGCGTGCGTGCGTGTGTTTGCGATGTAGACGATGCCTTCCCTGCCCGGATTTGGCACCTAAGGACCCGGACACCTGCGTCTGTTTCCACCCAGTCCTTCCAGAACATAGGTGGGCACGTTTTGCCAAGACTCTCACAGCCGGTCCAATTCTTCACCTTGTCTGCCGTCGAGAGAGAGACATTATTCCTGCAAATGGCCCAGAGGATGTTCTAAACCCAACGATCCCCCATTCCACAGATGGGTAAACTGAGTCCCTGGGAAGAACAACGGTGTGCTCCAGAGTTGAGGTCACAGTGGGGTCAGAGGTGGCACTAGGGCTCATGTCTCCCCCCTGCCAGGCCCCTGGGAGGCTGGCAAAGTGTAAGTGGAAACCAGGGCTCCTCCGCCTTTCGGAGAAGACTGTGCTGTAATGCGGGGCGGGGCGGGGGCTGTGACAGCCCCACCGGGTCCCCCAGCGCTGGCATGACGCTCACGAGGTGTCAGGCACGGCTAAGCCCTTCACAAGAATGACATCATTTAATCCTCGTAACAACTCTAAGGGGATTCTATCATTATCCCCGTTTTGTAGACGGGGAAACTGAGGCTCAGGGAGGGGCAGGAAGCTGCATGAGGTCACACAGCTTCTAAAGGGCAGAGGTGGCCCATCAGCCCAGTCTCAGCGACACTGGCCATTTCTACTAAGGGGTTAGGAGCCAGAGGACTGGGGTCAAATCACAGCAGCCCCAGCCCTCACTGGCTGTGTGACCCTGGGCTTGTTACTCGACCTCCTGGACCCTCAGTTTCCCCACCGTAAAATGGGGATCGAATAATACCTACCTGATGCGACGGAGGTGAGGACCCCTTGAGCTAACCCTTGGTCGGCGCTTAGAGGGGTGCCTGCAGGACACGGGAAGCCCGAGGACAGCACCAGGGTGCGGTGGGGGCTCTGCGGACAGGAGCGCCCCCTAGGATCCACTGGTCTTTACCCGCTGATTCCTTTCTTGGTAACCCCGCATTCGGCCAGGGACCGTCACCCCTCGAGGAGTTCCTGAAACTGGGGCCCTCCTGCCCCTGAGCTTTGGGGGCGGCCTCCCCATGGAGCGGGAGCTGGGGACAGCCCTGAGTGGGGGCAGCAGGGGCCGGCTCGCACCCCCACACCTGGCACCTCTACCCCCCTCCCCCCCCCCGGGGCCCAGTCACATGCAGAGCTGTTGACAGAGGCCAGGGCCTGCCACTCAGGTGACCTGAGCCGAAGATGGACGCTCAGTTGGACGGACTGAGCCACCCGGGTGCCCCTGGCAGCTTGAAATGCTTAATGGACAAGTGGCCCCGAATTTTCATTTCTCATTGAGCCCCTCCAAGCGTGCATCTGGTCCTGAGCAAGACACAGTTAGACATGGAGAAGCACACCGTCTCTCTGGGCCTCCCTCTGTCTCTCTGGGTCCTCACTGTCTCCCCGCCTCTCTGTGTCTCTCTCTGTCTCTGTCTCTCTGGGTCTTCACTGTCTCCCCGCCTCTCTGAGTCTCTCTCTGTCTCTGTCTCACTGTCTCACTGTCTCTCTCTGGCTCCCAGTCTCTCTGGGGCTCTCCGTCTCCCCCCTGCCTCTCCATCTCTGGTCTCTGTCCCGGGCGGAGAGCGAGCGAGCAGGCGGCAGGAGGAGGGCTCGGGCGTGTTTGTCCAAGGCGAGGCGCATTGATCCTCCTGCCCGCGCCGCCATCGGGTAAATCCCGGCCGCGGTAATGAACCTCCCCACACAGCGCTCTCAAAGCACACACCAGCCCTGGCCCCAGCGGTTAATATTTAACTGAATAAGGGCCATAAATATGGAAAATGGGACTTTTAATTAAATAAGCAGCTTTTAAAAGGGCCCTTGGGCGGGAGAGGCTTTTGTTTAAATATGATTGATTTGACATGTCCTTTGCTCCCACGCTCTCCGGGCTGTGCTCCGACGGTAACTCTCGGCCCCAGCCCCGGAAGCAAGGTGGCCGAGGCCAGACTCTGTCCTGCGGCAGGGAGGGGGGCTCCCGGCCGGAGGAAGAGGGGTGTGGTGGGAGGGAGGCGTCTGCGGGGGGCTGGGATTCGAAATCCAGGGGCCGGGGCTGCGCACACTTGGGTTACACTACATCGGAGGCCGCCTGCATTTGGGGGATGTGCATTTCATTTTCCCTAAGGAGTGGGAGAGTTGGGGGTGGGGCTCCAGATCCCGGCCTGTAGGTTCCCAAACACCTGGGTGTAAGCCGTCACCCAGATGTGCACCCTTTGGTGGTCCAGCTCGGGGTCCTTCCCTCTGTGCCTCGGTTTCCTCATCTGTAACATGGGGATAAGAATATTACCCACTTTACAAGGCTGTGTTCAGATGACGTGCATCCCAGTCCACGGCAGGCCCCACGAGGTGTTAGTTTCCTCTCCTGGTGTCCACCAAGATCAAGGCCGGAGCCTGTGTGACCACTCAGAGGCCTGACGTGAGGGACCTGACGCCCAGAGACGTTAAGTAGTCAGTCTGGGGCTGCCCAGCTAGGGAGTGGGCAGAGCTGGACTTAGAGCCCAGGCCTCTTTGCCTCCAGTGCCCGTATGTTCAGTCCCGCGCGGTTTTAGCCTGATGTCCTGGTGTAGACGCATGTCCTGAGACTCGTGTCCAGTTTGGTCCTGACCCCTCTGAGCTAACACAGAAGTCACCTCCCCGGACAGTCCTGCAGAGGCAGGAGGTGCCTGGACTCCTCTCCTTGTGAGCCCAGAGCCACGCGGGACGAAACTCTGTGCTGTGTACGTTTGGGAGGGGGCCTCCCCCCTAGACTGTCCCCTCCCGATACCGTCAGCACGTGCTAAAATTCTGCCTTCCCGGTCCCTCCCCTGTCCCCGCCCCATTTTGCACCAGTATGCAAAGTCGGCTGTCGGCATTTCCGTCCTGGGCGACAGAACTGCCTCCTGCCTGAACTCTCTGGCTGGAAACCCACCTGCACACACCCCTGTTCCATCCAGAAGCCAGAGGCCAAAGGCTTCCACTTGCTACACCTCCATCTCCCCCTGCTGCGAGCCGCAGACGTCGGCCCGGGGAAGGCCTTCCAGCTCTCGGTCCAGGCCGCATCCCCGCTGTGGGCAGTGACTCCCGCCAGGCCCAGGGGACTCTGGGAACCGGGGAGACGGGGAGCAAAGGTTGGGGTGAGGCCAGGTCCCTTTGGTGTCAAAGGAGATTAGGAGGCTGGCTCTCAGCGCTGAGGACTGGGGCTGAAATCAGCCTGTGATCCCAAGGGAGGTGAGTTCAGAGGCCACCAGCTGGTTCCTTTGTGTGTCAATATTCACGTGAGAGTCACCTAATTGGGGTGGGTCAGCCACCGGACACAGCCAGGACGCTCGCCGGGAGAAGGGAAGGGGACCGATGGCCCCCCAGGCGCTGTGTTGGGTGCTTGACCCAAGGCGGCCCATTCACGACGTTAATATTCTTACCGATATTACTAATACAGAAGTAGCAGGAGAGTGGTGACCACATATATTGAGTGCCTATTAAATCCAGGCTCGGTTCCCGATGATTAATTAGACCGTCTCATCCCTCCAGCCTGCGTGTGAATTAGGTACCTCATCCTACAACCAAGAAGATCGAGGCCTGACATGGGCAAGTCTGGGGTCCAGGGCCAGAGAGCTTGAATGAGGGACGGGTACTTGGATGTTGCGGTCAAGGATGACCGTCCCCATTCTCCTGAGGAGGAAAGCGAGGCTCAGAGAGGGCTCGAGCTTGTCCAAGGCCACACAGCCTGTCATTGGCACAGCTGAGTTACAACCCCTCCGGAGGCCACAGTGGACCCATACGGACACGTGCTGGAATCATGGCATCCCGGGACCCGTCAGACACTCCATTTAGGGAGCACAGAAGCACTTTGCCTGGAACGTTCTGAGTGGAAGCCGGGGCTTCAACAGCAGTCAATACAACACACGTCTCTCGATCGTCTGCTATGTGCCGGGTGCTGGGCACCGGACGTTTCCCTGCCCGCTTGCAACTCACCTTCCGGGGGAGGCGGTACACGTCGATCGCACGGTCGTGCCTGCAATGACACGTCGATACTGTGCCAAGCGCTACTGAGCTGAGGACAATTTCATGGCGCCACCAGACTTGGCCAGCAAGCTCAGGAGAGGTAGATCCTTGAAGTGAGGATCTGAAAGATGACCAGATGCCAAGTCAGCAAAGAGGGAAAGGAAGGTCATCCTGGGCGGAAGGAACGGCACAGGCAAAGGTTTAACATGCGCTTTCCCATTGAATCTGCACCGGGAGGGGAGTATTAATACCCCCATTTTATAGAAGAAGTAACTGAGGCTCAGAACAATGGGAGCCTTGCCTCGGGTGCAGGGCCTTGACCTTGATCCAAGTATGTCTGATGCCAAGTCTGATGCTCCCCCCCTGTGCTCCCACACCGTTGCTTAGACATGACATCATGTGGTGATAGAAGGAAATCTTCCCCTGGGGGGGAAAAATACTGCAAATGGGCCTGATGTTTGTGTCACACAGAGCTCTTTAGACTGCGATGGTAGAAACCCGACTCATGCTGACTTCAGCAAAAAAGGAAATTTATTGTCTCACGCAACGAAAATCCAGGGCTGGATGTATGGCTTCAGGCTCAGTGGGATCCAGAGGCTCCAACAATGTCATCAGAGCTTGGTGTGTGTCTCTTTCCCTGATCCTGCGTCCTGGGTGTTGGCTTCGTTTGTGACAGTCCCTGGAAGCCCCTTGCTTACCTCTTCCTCACTGTTAGCGGTCCAGGAATAATGAGAGACTCCAGAAAATAATGAGACATCCCCGGATTAGCTCCAACTGGACCAAGGTGCCCATCCCCGGACCACTCAGTGTGGCCCGGGGTGGGGGGTGGGGGGGGAGAGGCTGGAATGTTCTGATTGGCCAAATCTGGGTCACATGCTCATCCTGGGCCAATCAGTGAGGCCAGGGGGCGGGAGTGCTTCGGCCAGTGCTGAGTCAGGTGGTCACCCCTGCCCTCGGAGGTGGGTGGGCCTCACCCAAGCTCTAGGGCCCCAGAGGGGCCGGAAGTGATCGTGCATTGAGAGGAGAAGAAGGAATGGGAAAGGTACAAACGCCGCCGGATCCCCAGAGAGACGGAAACAGAGAAGGCCTTCGTCTCCGCTGCATTTTGCTTCACACAGGGCACGCTCCGAGAGATCATCGGTTTGCCCCTCGCACCCCGTGGTGGGGCCAGCATCGCAGACCTTCAGGGCACCCGCTAAGCTCCCGGGGTTTTCCGGCCTAATCTTCCACCTTTCCTTCACCCCGTTTCACCCCCAGAGTCCGGGGCAGGCGGGGAAGGAGACGGGATGTCTCTGCTCTTCAGTGCCGGCACAGGTTATCCCCACGGCTTCTGTCTCTCGAACACGTACCGTGTGCGCGAAGGCCGTTCAGAGTCTCGTCTCATCCTCCCGCAGCCCTTGGCGGGAGGTATCATCAACGCCCGTGTTTGAGAAGAGGGAACCCAGGTTCAGGGAGGTGTGGTGACCTGCCCGAAGTCACCGCGATGATGCGACAGAGCCAGGATTTGAACTCCGGCCGTCTCCGTCTGAGTCAACAATCCGTTTCATAACCTCGACACTTTACCCTGTCTCGGGATGGATCACTGCAACTGGTTTTAGCAGCACTGGGCGTCCGCGTGACCCTAAGAGCGAGTGCCTACAGTTTACGTCCTGGGCGCCCTGCCCCTGCCCCATGCTAGTCCTGTTTCTGATTTTTTTTTTTTTTAAATAACAGTGTATTTGCTTATTTATTCATTTACTTTAAATGTTTATTAATTTTTGAGAGAGAGAGAGAGAGAGAATAAGTGGGGGAGGGGCAGAGAAAGAGGGAGACACAGAATCCGAAGCAGGCTCCAGGCTCCGGGCTGTCAGCACAGAGCCCCACGCGGGGCTCGAACCCACGAACCGCGAGATCACGATCTGAGCTGAGGTCGGGCGCTTCACTGGCTGAGCCACACCCAGGCGCCCCCAGACAATGTATTTATTGATTCAGCAAGTCTCTATTGGACACCTATGACCTTAAGTGACCTCCTTTCCAGGCGGAGCCGGGGACGGGGCCTCACAGGACGTGTTTTGCGGCAGGAGGGGGGGCAGGAGACGCCAGCGGGAGGTGAGGGAAGCCCGGAGACGGCGGAGGAAGGAGCTGGACAGAGGCGTGGTTGCAACTGGGGTGTGGCCTCAGCCCGATCCCACGCCCCCACTCTTGAAGCAAGGGGCGACTCTTACCCTGAATCAACCAGGCATCGGCTGTGGGGTGCTGCGGCAAAGCCCCCGCCAGGGGGCAGCCCCCGTTGGCGGGGTACACGCCTCTGGAGTGGGAAGGGCCTGAGCGGCCAGCCCAGAGCGGGGGTGGGTGCAGCGGGCAAGAGTGACTCGGGTGGGGTACCGGCCGCATCTGCCACACCAGCTGCGTTTGGGGCACCGGCTTCACGGAGCGTGACTCTCCTGTGCCTGACACGCTAGACCCGTGACCAGGCGAACTCCCCCTGCAGCCTCTGCAGCAGCTACAACCCATCTGACCGATGAGAAAGACGAGGCTCTCTCGGGACCCGAGCCGAGCACAACGTGAAACCCACCGGGTGTCTCCCCAGGCCCGTCCTCGCCCCCCCCCCCCCCCACGCCGGCCGTCTGCGGCCTTCGAGAAGGTCAGCGGCGAGGTGCAGACCCAGCCGGCGGTGGGCGGGAGCCGGAGCAGAGGACGGTTTTAACGGCCTTGGCATTGTCTGACATTTGGGTTTTACTTTCTGTGGGAAGTACGCTAATTACTCCTGCTCGCTCACGAGTCCGACTTAACTACCACTTGGATTTTATGGAGTTCTTTGGAGTTGCCGCTTCCGCCCGACTTCTGGAGGCCGCCGGGCCTCTTGCCACCTGACTCAGCCCCGGTTGCTGGCCACGCGCTGACCCCCCGCGCGCACGGCTCCCCCGTGCCCCCAAGCACCCCAGGCGCTACGAGGGACCCCGTTTGGCGGATGAGAAAACCCAAGTTCCCGGAGGGCGACTCGCTGCCCCTGTCCGCCAGCTGGGAAGTCTGACGTCACAGCCGGAGCCTTTCCGCTGTGCTCGCGGCCTCGGCACCCCCGTCAACAGCTCTCAGCACCCAGAGGAGCCCCACGCCTCTCTCTGCCCGCCTTGTTAGGGCTGTAGGGAGGGTAATGAGAGCCCCGCTCGACCGGTGGGGAAACCGAGGCAGGAAGCCATACAGCAAAGAGGTTAAAAGCACATTCCATCGTCCCGTAGGGGGTCTCTGGGTTGGTGGCCCGGCTCCCCACGAACCAGCTTTGGGCACCTCTCTGGGCCTCAGTTTCCTCATCCGAAAGATGGGGGTAATAATAGTACCCGCCCCCTAGGCTGGTCAGGAGGATGAATTTTAAGTGTTGAGGACAGCGTGTGGCGCACCTACCGGTCATTATTATAAAGGTGACTCCAGGGTCAGTTTGGGGGCACTGCTGTGTGTCCCGCCACCCCACCCACATCCCCGGAGGGCTTGGCTCCTCTCCCCCGACAGCCAGTGCTCTACAGGAACTCCCCCACCCCGGCAAGTGCCCCGGTCGTCGTGACTGGCACCGGCCATGGTTTCTGCGTTCAGGAGGAATACCAGGCACCAGATAAGAGAATCTCTTTCAGGGAAAGGGGGGAACTTTTCTCAGTCTCCCCCAAACCATCACAGCAGAGCAAGAAGGACCCCCCTCCCCCCACTCCCTGCTTTGTAGGTGGGAAACTGATAGGGTATCAACAAACATGTGTGGATGGATGGATGATGGATGGATGGATGGATGGACGGATGATGGATGGATGATGGATGGATGGATTGGTGGATGGATGGATGGATGGACGGACGGATAGATGGATGGATAGGTGGATGGATGGATACGCGGATGGATAGGTGGATGGATGGATGGATGGATGGATGATGGATGGATGGATTGGTGGATGGACGGATAGATGGATGGACAGATGGACGGATGGACGGATGAATGGGTGGATAGATGGATGGTTGGATAGATGGATGGATGGATGGATGGATAGGTGGATGGATGGATTGGTGGATGGACGGATGGACAGATGGACGGATGGACGGATGGATGGATGGACGGATAGATGGATGGATGGATGGATGGATGGATGGATAGGTGGATGGATGGATACGCGGGTGGATGGATGGATGGATGGATGATGGATGGATGGATGGATGATGGATGGATGGATTGGTGGATAGATGGATGGATGGATGGACAGATGGATGGATGGATGAAGAGTCACCTGTGAAACAGAGGCAGCACCTGCCAAGTCCCAGGCTAGGCGCTGGGATTCAGCAATGCGCATTGCCACCCAGTAAGGTCACTTAGCCTGTATTCCACACACCTGCAGGGGGCAGTGGTCACGAGCCACGAGGTCGTAGGCACCCCTAGGATGTGCAGGGTGGTGGCCCTACGTCTGAGACACCGTCTGTATTCCCAAGGAGTCCGTGGATGGGGGGGGAGGGACGGAGGAAATCAGCCGTGTGGGAAGTGCGATCATAATCGTACGAGGAAGCCTCTGTGGCAGCATTTTCTGAGAACGGAATGCGCGACTGTGGGTGTTTGTTGCCACCTCTCGCGAGGCCCGGAAGGTGGAGGTCACCGCCACCACCGCACAGAGGAGGAAACGGAGGCTCAGGGGGATGAAAAGAATCTGCCCGGAGCCACACAGGAAGTGGTGGATGAAGGATTCAAACCCACGCTGGTCTGGTCCAGAACCGTGGGTCCAGGACGAGGGAGTGTCCGCCTCTTCGGAAGAGCGGGGGACGTGGGGCTGGAGGGCTTCCCTCTGGAATGTGGCGCCCGGGATGGGTAATGGCCAGAGCAAAGGCCATCTGAGCCAGAAGCTTCTTAGTAGACCTCCTCTTCCTCCTCCTCCTCACCTCCTCCTGGGACGGGATTGAAACTGACTTTAGCTCTTTTGTGTTCCATCTGGAAAGCGGACGTCCTGCCCCCATGGGGGCTCTGCTTCTGCTCTACCCCCTGCCTGTCCCCAAATTCCAGTGGCTTTCAGCGCCCCACCAGGCCCTCCAGACAGCTGACATTTTACACGGCCCCTGTGGTCAGCTTTGGACAGTGATAACAGGATTAACCCCGTGGAGGCAGATCACTTAATTAAACTTTGGGAGGAGGAACACTGTCTTCCTTCCTGGTCGCGGCTCCGGGAATGGGGAGTGGGGGCTCCTAATTGGGCAGCCTGAGGGATTTCACCCTCACCCCCACCCCCCACCCCTGCCCGTGGTCAATTCTGGCTCAGACAAAGGCAGAGAACATCCATCCGTCATCCCTCCACCTGAACGTCCATCCCACAAGTACTGACTGGAGATCCTCACCCGTCCCAGCACCGTGTTATTGCAGGGAGAGATAAGTGGTGTACCTAAGTGGCTTCCAACGTTGGTTCGGCCGATAGAATGTCCCGGAAGTCATGCTGTGCCAGCTCCGTGTCTAGACCTCGAGAGACCTTGCAGCTTCTGCTTGCCCTTGTAGCTCTGGGCAAGCCTGGGGGATGAGCGACCATGTGGAGGAGAGCCGGGTCCTCCCAGCAGAGGCCGTTCTGGGCCAACCGTCAACCAGCTGACGCCTCGATTGCAGGTGCCACCTGACCCACAGCTGACCACTGATGTGTGAGAGAGCCCAGGCAGAGCCAAACTGTGACCCACGGACACACAAAGCAATGCTTTATGGTATTGTTTTAGGCCTCTGAGTGTTGGGGTTATTTGTCTCGCAGCATCATCGTAGAAACAGCTGACTGATACACCTCCCCCTCGCCTCTGTATTAAATCCAGCCTCCCCGTGCACCTCACCTCTTCCCACACGTCCCCTCCCTCGCTCCCTCCCCTCGCTCTTTCCTTCAGCCATGTTTGCCTTCTTGCCCGTATTTCCTTGCAAGTCTCCAGCCATTCAGTCTGGCCCGGGGCAGGTCCCCAGTCAATGTCTGAAGAATGACTGACTTGATGAATGAATGAGTGAACACAGCGGTCCTTGCACATAGGGGACTTAACTGCTGAGTGGCAGAGATGATGTTACCAAATCCCAAACGCTGCACGCTCTCAGGGAGGTCAGGGGTGGGAGGAGCAGTCTGTCAAGAAAGCCTTCCCGGAGGAAGGGATGTCTGAGCTGAGACCTGAAGGACGAGTGGGTACCGATCAGGTGAAGAGGGCACGGAAGGGCATGTCAGGCAGAGGGAACAGCAGGTGCCAAGACACTGACGCTGGAGGGAGCCTGATAAGCTCAAAGGGATGAGGGGGGCACTTCGTCTTAGGTCTCGGACCTCAGGACCTCCCTGGCCCGCGACAGGAACTAGCACTAGACCCGGGCAGTGGAACAAACCACTGTATAGACCGATGGTGGCCCGTGAGTCAACCCTGGGCTGCAGCGCATTTCGGTCCATCAGTGATACTGGGGCCCAGCGACACCGTTTGTGTCCACGTTGTTTATGGCAACTCCGCTCTTCTCTGCAACGGCGGCAGGGGTGAGGGGGTCACCGCAGGCCTCCGCAGCTGAAAATATTTACCATCAGCCCCTTTACAGAAAGAGCCTGCCCGGCCCCTGCACGGGACAAAGAATGTCGATGACCTTCTGCCGAGGGGACAATGCACCGTGATGGCAAGTCGAGAGACTCACTCCCAGCCGTCCAGAGGCTGCTGGCCCTTCCTGCAGGCTTCCTCCCCCTGCTGTGACTCAGGAAGCAGGGAAGGCCAGACCCTGCCTTCTGCGGAGTGGCTGTGTCCCAGCAGAGGACGGGTGTGGGGAGGAAGGAGGACGACCGGCGGACGGGGAGTTGGCCTTTTGGGAGACCTGTGATCATCCTCATTCTAGACACGGCCCACGTGGTATTTCTGAGCCTCCTGGCCACCCACTGAGGTATCAGAGCCCCCTTTTGCAGATGGGGAAACTGAGGCCGACGGAAGTGAAAGTGACTTGCCCCGGCCCATGCGGGTGGGTGGTAGGGTTACGGCCCGAACTAGTTTGACCAGATTCTGTGGTTTTTCTACAACCTGCCCCCTTATGAGCGTGTGTTCCTTTTACACACGAGAAAGTGAGACCCTGAGGCATCACCCGCGGTTGACGTGGGTGACCCACGGGTAGTTTCCCTGTACTTTTGTTTCTACTCTTATTACAAGTGAGCGACTGCCATATGTGAGACACATCATGGGCAACGTCCACTTCGTCCGCACGATTATGGATTAGGTCATGTTATCCCCCCCTCCCCAGTTTACAGATGGGGAAACTGAGGCCCAGGCAGGGTGGCGATGTGCCCAAGCTGTGGTCAGGATGGTGCTGGGACTTGATCCCACCCCCTCGGCCCCCTCGGCCCCCTCGGCTGGTAGCTTTCATTGGCCTTTGGCGGACCTCAGGGTTGTCGCCTCCCACACCTTGTGTTTTCGTGGTCTGGGGTCTCCAGAATGTTCCCGTCTGGGATCTGCTGTGTGGGGGAGGGGCGCAGGCGGTAAGCGAGGAGGGAGCGATTACCCCTGTTTGCTCAATGGGGAAACCGAGGCCCGAGGGGGAGAGTGGGCCCGTCCGGCTAGGACAGCAGGTCAGGTCGGCAGACTCCCCCCTTCGCCCAGTCCCTTGATTGGAGCCCACAGCCCCCGTCCCTCCCTCCCGCCCTCCCCAGGTCGGTTCCCCCCCAGGGAGGGCCGGGGAGGACAGTGATGGATCTGGGCCAGCCTTCATTTTCATTCCTTCTCCACTTCTCCTGCTGCAGACCGATGACAAGTGAGGACGTCTGTGACCCGGAGAAATTATCTTCCCTTCTCTTTCACGGCATAATTTTCTGCCCTCTCGTCTGGACAAGCCTGGGTGATTTTTAGCTACAAAAAAAGGGGGAAAATTATCATTCAGAAAAAAAAAAATAGAAGGAGTCTCCTAGCTATCCGACAGACAGGCTGTCTCCCGGGTGAAAATGAAAATCTCCTGTCCTGTGAGCCCCGGGGACTTCGAGGGGGGTTCGTACTCGCGGGATGACGGTGGGCATCCCAGAAGGCAAGGCTTGTGGCCCCAGAAGTGTCCAGCTGTCCTCGGCGGATGGGGTACCGGTGGTTTTTCTGGGTGCACCTCAATGCCCACCCACACGTGGGTGCCCACCTTGAGGACTTCGGGGCGAAACAGCTTGGTTGTCGGTCACCCGTGAGTGCCCCCGCGTCATCTGACAGGCCAGCCTCACGGTGCCCAGGACCCGGGCAACTGTCCACCCAGCTTGCGGCTTTCTGGAAGTTTCTCTCCCTGCCCCACCACCCAACGCGCACACACACACGGCCACATGCCCCACGCGTCAGCAAGGAAAGTATTTTTTGACTTTCCAAAAAAATCTCTGTTTAATTTTTCTGATTTGAAGCTTCACACGTTACAAGCAAAGGCTGAGCAAGGGAAGGCCCATCTGTTTCCTCAACCTTGTGAGTAACCATTGCTAATGATTTGGTGTCCATTTTTTTCCAGACTTCGTGCAAACACCATGATTATGAAAACGCAGATGTGCGTGCACACACACACACACACACACACACACACACCAGTTGTAAAGCCACTAGCACTGGACTCGAAGGGTGTAGTTGCCAGCATATGCTGGGCTAATTTGGCCCTGCTATGTGACCTTGCCTCTCTGGGTCTCAGTTTCACCATCTGTAAAATGGACACAGTAACAGCATTAAGGGCTTCTGGGAGGACAAACTGGGATGGTGTGTGTTAACCACGTATAGCGTCTGGCGTGGCAGATGATATCCCCCCAGGTAATAGCTGCCGTTACTATTATTAGCTGTGGATGTGGCCTTGCACTGAATGGACTGGAGGAGGCTGTGTTTTTGTTCTGGAAGCAACCGTGGGGCTTTGCGGCAAAGCAACTCTCCTGTGCCCTCTCCCCCAACCCGTGGCTGCAACTTGGAGGTCAGAGGTGAGCCTCGCGGGGTTGGCGTGGCCCCTGAAATGACGCACGTGCCCACCCCTTTTGCGACCACTGAAAACAGTGTTCCTTCCTGGTAGAGAACTTCCATTTTTATCAGATACACAGGGTGGTCCTGGGGACTGGGATCTGAACGCGCTCAGGCAGCGTTCTGAGGAGGCTGGGAGTCCCAGGGACCCTTTGCAGGGCCCTCCTTTTCTACCTTGCCCTATGTGGGACCAGAATGTCCTCACACACCTCAACCCCAACAACAGACTGCATCAGATTGCAGAAGCGGGTGTGAGAACAGAGAGTCAGGCACCCCAGGTCTGCGGAAAGGAGAAGCCGTGCTGCCCCCGTCCCCACGTTCAGTGTAGTGTTTGGAAAATATTATGAGCTTTCCACGAAATATGTTACGTTAATATGTAATTGAGTTTATTGGTAGTATTGCTAAATGAATTAAGTATCTTTACACGTCTCAGTTTTAACTGCTGAACAGTACCTATTAATGGATGGCACCCACATAAATGACATCTCTTTGAGGTCCTTACTGTTTTTTTTTTTAACGTTTATTTATTTTTGAGACAGAGAGAGACAGAGCATGAATGGGGGAGGGTCAGAGAGAGGGAGACACAGAATCCGAAACAGGCTCCAGGCTCCGAGCTGTCAGCACAGAGCCTGATGCGGAGCTCGAACTCATGGAGTGCGAGATCGTGACCTGAGCCGAAGTCGGCCGCTCAACTGACTGAGCCACCCAGGCGCCCCGAGGTCCTTACTGTTTTAAGAGTGGAAAGGAATTGGGGCGCCCGGGTGGCTCAGTCAGTTGAGCGTCCGACTTCGGCTCAGGTCATGATCTCGCGGTTCGTGGGTCCCAGCCCCACGTCGGGCTCTGTGCTGACAGCTCAGAGCCTGGAGCCCGCTTCGGACTCTGTGTCTCCCTCTCTCTCTGCCCCTCCCCTGCTGGCGTTCTCTCTCACTCTCTCTCTCAAAAATAAATTAAAAACATTAAAATTTTTTTTAAAAAAAAGAGTGGAAAGGGGTCTTAAGACTCAAAAACTTGAGAACTGCTGCTCTACCAACTTAACTGGTTGAGAGAGAAGGGGCCAAGAAGATTCTGACTCTAACCCAGGGAATGGTGGCGGTTTTGGCGAAGTAGCATCCTGGGGCGTGTGGCGCGCAAAGCAGGCCAGGGTCAGGCAAAAGGGGCAGATCAAGGATCAGGCCAGGGTGCCCGGGGGCTCAGTCATTAATTGACTTCAGCTCAGGTCATTATCTCACAATTCAAGAGTTCAAGTCCTGCATCGGGTGAGCTTGAGCCCCGCTTCAGGTGAGCCCTGCTTCTCTCCCTCCCTCCCTCCCTCCCTCTCTCTGCCCCTCATGGGATTCTCTGTCTCTAAAAAAAAAAAAAAAAAGGATCAGGCCAACCGGACCCTAGCCAGGGACAGCCAGGACAGCCATCCCTAGAGGTCATACAATCAGCGATAGACATGTAATAATAAGGAGAAAACAGTGTTTTCTAGAACTCTTGTTGGGGGAGACTCAAACAGCTCTGAAACACTGTAAGGCTCTTGGAGTAGGGAGGGTGGTCCCCAAGGAGTTTTTTCACATAACAAAGATGTTTGCTAAACTGCCTTCGTACGACCATGTGTCTAGTAACTAATGGCAAAGCCATTGCTTTGCTGAGGACGATATGCAAGTTCAGAGCCGGAGCGGAATTGCAGTGGTTCCTGTAGGAGAGGCCGAGCTCTTTCTTCCACCAGGGGCACTCATTCTTACCGTCTCCCCAGGAAGCTCTCTGCTGCTCCTTAAAACAATGCTGAGCAAATATCTTTAGTGGCTCTCAGCCTGAAGGGGCACCAAATCATTAGCTCTGCTGGGCAGAAAGAACATTTGGGTTGATTACAAGGAGGGCAGAAATGGAGAAACAGGTGGATCCAGGAAAGAGGCAGTTGAGGATTCCGGGGGAGGAAAGGGCTCCCGTGCCTCTCAGGGTGGGCTTACGACATTACAATACTCAGGGTCCAAAGTGCAGACACTGGCTCTCCCATCAGGAAGAGACGCTTGCCAAGAAGCATCCTCAGGGGCGACAGGTTAGGTGTGAACCTCAAGCAGGACCTCGAAGGCAGCTGGGGATAGGAAGGAAAGTTCCTTGGCCAACCTGCATGGATTGTGTAATATAGGCAATCTTTTTCTTAACAGAACACGTTCGGAGGGCTGCGGGTCGACACGTGAGACTCCACTGTGTTTGCGGGCTGGAGGCTGATAGCGAGGGGGTCCATCGGCCTTGGAAAGAGGCTAAACGGCTCTGTTCCCCTATGTTCCCGACACTTCCTGAGAAAGGGGCATGCTTTCTGTGCACCTGAGGAAATGCTGAATGCTCTTGGGAAGCAACGAGGTGCTGAAGCACGGCTGTGCTGTGCGGCTGGGGCGTTCCCTCCACCTGCAAGTTCCAGGGTCTCGGGGGGGGGTGAGCCGTGAGAGGGACAAGCCATGCCAGCCTCCAGGCGGGAGGGGTGGTGGTCTGGGGATGAATAGGATCTGGGTGTGTGTGTGGGGTGGGGTGGGGACTGTCTACTCTCACACCCTGCTTCCAGAATGTTCTAGAACATTCTGGAACATGGGGTGGGCTGTGGGCTCAGTCACCGAATCTCCCTCCAGTGGGGGCAGGGGGGCAGGCAGGAAATGGTAATTAAGGAGGGCTTAACAAAGGAACAGAGGTGTGGGCGAGGCGAAGAGGCACCACGAAGAGGGGTGAAGTGCCTCGGGACTGGCGACAGTGGGGAGCCATTACAAGTCGGCTGCCGGAGGTAGGGCGCCCAGAGAGCTCGTGCCTTCTCAGTGGGGTCCACATCACCCCCAAAGGAGCAAAAAATGGGTGCCCGGGAGATGAAACGAACTTACCTTTTGATGTCTGAAGCATACACATGCATACCTAAACAGACACCCAGTAGGTCTGCGGTGTTGCGATTTAAGCGGTGGGGGAGTCATTAGGAAGGAGTGGAAGGGTCTCCGTAGGGGATGGTAATGAATAGAGAAGGGCCTCTGATGGGGGGGGGGGGGACCAGTCAACCCCGGGTGACCCGCCAGCCGGGGGTCTGGCAAATGAATGGCCCAACCTCTTTCCCCTCCGGCCGCTCATCTTCTGCCAGGGCCTCCCCCGGGGCCAAACACAACTTGATCCTTGAAAGGGAGTCCCTTGACGCCTTCCACCTGGGCCAGCCTCCTGGGAACGGAGCGGGGTGAACGGTGGAGACCAGATCCGGGGCCAGATGCAAACGGATGATGTCCGGCACCTGATCCTGAGTAGCCCTTACGAGCGGCGCGGTTTTGGGGGAAGGTCTATCTGACACCAGTTTCGGCCTGACTTCCCAGCTCTCTGTTGGAAACGATATCCCTCTCTCTCCCTCTCCAGGCAAGAAATTGGGTCAGAAGCTGGGTGGTTCAAAAGTATGGCCATCATGGTACCTGGGGGGGGGGGGGGCTTACGGTTTAATAGGGAGTTAGACTTGCAGACAGGGCAGTTCCTCTGCAGAGATGTACAAAGGTCATGGGAGGTGAAGAATCCAGAAGAGGATTCCAGTTGGACGGGACCCCGAAGAGACAGGTAGAGCTCTTCATGCTCCCGAGGCTGGTCTGCCTCTGTGCCCCCATTTGTGCCGTTCCACCCTGGAATGCTTGTCCGTGCCCTCTCGTGTGACCTGTCCAACTGGACGTCCGTCTTATCCACAAAGCCTTATCTCCTCTGACACAAGGTCTATGCCAACTTCTTTCCTGAGATGTCTTGGAGCAGAGACAATCCCAACTTTTGATTATTTCTGGGATCTTGTCTCCTCTAATAGACAGTGAACACCTGGAGGGGGGGGGGCTAGGGTCACCCTTGAGACAGAAGTCCCAGAGCCCAGGGTTGCTATCCATCAAAATGACCGGGGGGCACCTGCGATGCCTGTTAAACACACACACACACACACACACACACGCACACACCCCAAAAACAAAACGGACACCATAAAAAGCAAAAAAAACCCCAACACCAAACAAAACAAAACAAAACACCCAACAACCAGAAACTTAGCCGGGAGTTCTGAGACGCCCCCACTGTCCCGGATGAGCCATTACAGAATCTCTTGGGGTGGGGTCAAGGTGTATGTCTTTCAAAAACTCCCCAGGGGACTCTAACGTGCATCCAGGTAAAACAGGATAAATCACATAACAGACTTGACTATTGGATTACATACGCACGTGGGTATCTGTGGCCTTTTTATTTGTTTTTGGAGCTACAGCTTAGGCAAAAGGCACATCTCACTGCATTTCTACCCGTGTAAACCCCTGCGTGACCGCCACCCAGATCAAGGCGCGGGGACGTCTGCAGCCTGTCGGCGGGCTCCCCTCAAGGGCAGTGGAGTCGCGCAGCAATTTTGTGCCTGGCGTCTTCCACCCACTGGGCACCGTCGGCGAGATTCGTCCACGCCACGGTCTAGTCACCCGTTTCTGCTGCTGAGAAGACATCGGCGTCCCCATGGACGCCACACCTGGAACTTTCCGGGCATAGAACGGCCGGGCCGCGGGGCAGCAGGCACACCGGGGTCTTCGACAAATGTTTGCCGACTGCCTGCCATTGTGCCCGCAAGAGCTTAGGCAGAGAGAGCCGTGTGACGGTTTCTCTTGGCCTCGTGGCCCTCGACCTCAGGTCAGGGAGTGGATTAAGGGGTCGGGACTGGGAACTGGCCTGCTGCTAGGTACTGGGGAACCAGGGCTCACACACTCAGCGCCTCTCGTGCAATGCCACTGAGGCCTCCCTCGATGCCAGGGTATCCGGAGTCGGGGTCGTTGTACAATTTCCATTTCAATGCACCTCTCTGCTTTAAGAATGGGCCTCTGAGAGAACAAAAAAAAACACGGAATACATGTCCTTTCTTTTTTTTTTTTTTGTCTTCTTCTGCATCAAGAATTTGCACATTCTCGTCATTTTTCTCTCCTGTTGCACAGAACGTTTGTCACGACGTGCCTCCAGCTCTGGAGACCCAGGGGGATAGCACGTGGGCCCTGTCAGCGCTTGTGCGGAACATTCTCGCCTCTCTCTACCTCCTGTTTGTTTCCACCACCCCCTGGCTCCTTCCCACTCCATTCAACGATCCCCGTGAATTTGACCCAGGAAAGCAGTCTTTTCCACACGGCGACGTCTGCCCACCCAACTTGCTCTTGGGTGAACTGAGGGTTGCACGGAGAACGAGGATCCGTGTCTAGCTGGACTCGCTTCCCTTTAGCCCTTCCCAGTAAGGAAGGGGGACTTGAAGTCCCCCGGTAAGGAGGGGACTTGAAGCAGGAGTTCTCGGTTTCGTACAGTGAACATCCCGCACTCAAGTAAACAGCAGGTTCATCGTGTCGTCAAAGATGGTTCTTCCACACAGGGCGCTCCATTTCAGAATCTCAAGGCTGTGGCTTTCGAAACCAGACACACCCACTCACTTCTCTCCGGCCCCGGGTCCTTACCCTGTGTACCAGCCTGGGCATTCTTTTTTTTTTTTTTTTTTTTTTTTCAACGTTTATTTATTTTTGGGACAGAGAGAGACAGAGCATGAACGGGGGAGGGGCAGAGAGAGAGGGAGACACAGAATCGGAAACAGGCTCCAGGCTCCGAGCCATCAGCCCAGAGCCCGACGCGGGGCTCGAACTCACGGACCTCGAGATCATGACCTGGCTGAAGTCGGACGCTTAACCGACTGCGCCACCCAGGCCCCCAGCCTGGGCATTCTTTTGGCAAATAACACAACAACCAACTAATTGTATCTTAAAGATGAACGGGAACTATTCTTCCAATGTACCGAAGAATCTGGAGGTTGCTGGTGCGGATTTTCAACGGCCTGCCTGTCTCTGCAATTCTCACGGCCTTTCCCTCAAGGTGGCAAAATAGCTGCGGCAGCTCCGGGCATCACATCTAAATCAAAGGCAGTAAGAAGTGGGGAGGAGCGAGGGAGGGCCTGCGGTTTCCCTACCCCTTTTATCAGGAGAACAAAACCTTTGCTGGAAAGCTACCAGATTTCTGCTTGGGTCTGATTGGCTAGAACTGTGTCTCCCACGCCTCTGGCTGCCACGGTGCCGGGTACGCAACACGGACGGAGGGGCTGGGAACCACCGGTTTTCCCGCGGCGTCTGCCACATCCTGTTTTCACCCCGTCTCCCACACTTCACCGTTGCACCCTTTACCTTCTTGTCTAAATGAACAGCAAGCCCTCTACAGTGGCCTCTGCGTGGCCGGGCACCTGTCCACTCCGTCCCTCCGTCATCCAGCTTTCAGTCCTTAGCCACATGGTCCGTCTGCCTCCGGACCTTTGAACTTGCCGGTCTCCGCCCAAGATGCTGCAGTCCGCCTCCGATGTCGCCTTCCTTTCTGGCCTCGACTCTTGGCTTAAAAGTCACTTCCCTGGGGCAAGGCCTCCCAGGCCACCACCGCCAGCCGAGCCGGCCCTTTGCCCACTAGCTCTCACCGCTGCTTGAAATTGTATTATCCCTTCGTTCCGGGTTTAGTGTCTGTGCTCCCACGAGGCTTCAGCAGGTAACGTCCCTGTGCGAAGCACGGTGCCAGGGTCTCAGCAAGTATTTGCTGAATGAATAAGTGGCAGGAAAGGAACGTTGGAAGTCTGCCGGCAGGTACCAATCGGCAGGCGGGGGCTACGGCTCAAATACGGGACCTGAATGGCCCGAAAGCCCGAACGGCACCGTCGTTAGGAAAGAATGTGGTGTGTGGGCGCTCACACATCCACACGGTGCACAGTGAAACGGGACAAGGAGAGAAGAGCAGAGGAATTCTGAGGCGTGATAAGGGCACTTTCATGGCTTCTCACCCGCCTTTGGGCTTCCTTCCCGGACCATGAGGCTGGACGGCAGCACCAGGGGTCAGAGGACGGAACGAGTCATTTGCAGTGACGCATTTATAGGCCCAGATGCATTCCTTTCCACGGGGCCCAGTGTCGCAGGCTCATGATGATGGGGCCACGGCACGGGGGGACCGGGCTGCATTTCACACACAGGGTACCTGCACACCTCTCTTGGGGGAGCACCCAGCCCCCGCCCGGGGGTCGCAGGGGGCGCGTGGGTACTTGGCACGAAGGCCGCTGCGGTTGCCTGTTCAACGCCCCGGCCGCCTCCCACCTTGCTGCCCCCTCCTAAGCGTCATCCCTGTGCAAAGGTCGTTTTTGTTGAACGCTGACCCTCCCAGGGCAGGGCCCGGTCCTCGCCTTTACCACCCCAGTGCCGAGCCCAGTGGGCGCTTATTAAATGCTTGTTGCTCTCATGTCTGAACCACACTTTCCTCCCATCTTCCAGAAGACGCTGTACCTCCCGTGTGAAGTTTATTCAATTCATTCTGGTCTTATTAACCCCACACCCGACTGGAAGCTCTTTTCAGCACAAGGGCGGTGGCCTTGCCTCTCAGGGCGCAGCCCTGGGCCCGGCCCATCACGGAGCTCTGCAAACACCTGCTCCCCCGAGGCGAGGCCCTCTGGAAGCCTCTGGAAGAGGGGGGCCACCGCGGGCGCGGCTTTCCCAACACTTGTGTGATGGCCCTGCCACTGGGAACTCAGAGCAAAGTGAGCTGCTGTGTTTTGTAAAAGGAGGTCGGGAAGACGTTTAAGGACACCTCCCTCTTCCCTTGCCTTCTGCCTCCGGAATACTCTGGACCTCAGAATATCGGTGACTCGTGCGAGGAGACGTTAAGACAACCAAGTGGGTGGACGGACAGAGCAATGGGAATCGGTGTCCAAATACTTCCAGAACCCTCTGGGTGGAGCCTCAGACCATTCTTCACCCTCTTCCCTCCTGGACAATCTCGAGCAGCCATGACATCCCCTCCTCCTGCAAGGGGCCCAGTCCTTTCTCCGACTGCTGGGGTCTATCCATCCAGCCGAGGTTGCTTCTTCGAGACCTCCCCCCACCCAAATTCGGCTCTGGCCCCAACTTTCGAAGGCGTCCGGGGAGGGTGAGCTCACGCGCTGGGCATCCACAGCCGGGACATCTCGGGAGGGGCAAAGCCCACTCTGCGTGCGTGGGTGGCCCCAGGTGGAGGATGTGGGGGCAGGGGGTGGGAGGGGAGATACCAGGCAACAAACACCAGGGACCTCAGTAGCCTCTCCTCTGTCAGGGGAGGGAGGGCTGCCGTCTGGGCCTCGGGCGGAACCCGCAGAGGAGGTCCAGGCCTCTCCTCTCCAGCGATGCCGTTATCAGAACCCGGAGAGGGAATCTGAATAAAGACGAGCCGGAGAGAGAGCGATCCGGCCCCCACCGCGGTTTCCAGGCGACACACAGGCTGTCGTGGCCGTTGTCATACAAACCCTTTCCCCGGAAGACGGCGGGTCCCACGGGGAGAAGGGGTGAGGCGGAATATTTTATCAGCCATGTACATATGTAACCAGAAATGGGGCTGAAAAGCAAAACCTCGTTTCCCTGAATAGGGGGAAGGGAGGAGGGGTGGAGAGGGGCTGGCAGAGGTGGCTGGAAGGGACTTATCTCTACGAGGTCAACGGCGAGAACACGGCTGTGGCCATGGTTCTCGCCCTCTGAGTTGTCAACGAGGAAAATGTCCACGCGGAGGGCTGTTCTGGGGACGAAGTTCAAAAGGCATCTTGTTTTCGCATTTAGAAATAGGAATCCAATATACATATAAAAGGTGAAGGGAGAAAAGGAGTAAGAAGTATTTGAGAACCGTGCAGGAACGAGCCAGATTCTCGCTCACGGGCCACCTTCCAGTCGTGGTTCGAAGACAGTTTTGCTTCTGTGGGCAACGGGTCCTAAGTCCCGGCTTCCCGTGCATTGCATTTCCGGGATCAGCCTGCAGCACGGGGCCGGGGTGGCGGGGGGTGGGGGGAGGCTGTGTCCGTGTGGTGCTGGGACAGACAGAGTCCGGCTTCCCCCTCCGCTCTATCCAGGTATGCCGAGTGGAAGGTGCGGTCTCTCCTCTGCTCCGAAAAAGGCAGCCATCTCTTCCCTGCCCTGGTGAGCTCCATCATCCGAGGATCTAAAGAATGAGGTTAAAAATAATAATAACAATAATCGCGGGGCGAGACACCTGCTCTGCCCAGGACCGGGCGTGAAAGCGACCAACCTCGCCAACACCCACCGGCCCTCTTGCCCGGCGAAAGCGCCCGCCCGCAAGGTGTGGTGAAGGAGGCTCTGTCGCGCCAGGCGGGGAGGTCTGGGCGGGGGGGTGGGGAGAAGGAAGACCCCCATGTTGTCTGGAGACCGGCCCGTGCGCGCCTCTCCGAGGAACAGAACGTGGACGGCACACCCTCTGGCCGCAGCTCACCCGAAAGTTTGTGAGGTCAGCAAAGTTAACGCGGAGACGGATGGAGACAGGGAGAGAAGGAGAGAAGAGGGAAGCGAGGGGGAGAGAGGGGTGAGAAATGCAAGAACCCATCTGGGCAATGCATCACATTGAAATTGCCCCGCATTAAAAATTCACCAGCCAGTGAATTTTCAAGGGATTTGTAGTAATTAGATGACAAAATGCTGGCAAATCTCAGGCTTGCCAAAGATGTTACTCAGGGGTCAAAGACTCGACACTTTCGGCTGGGTAATTTGTAAGTGTCAATCACTCCCAGCCATCAGAGAGCAGGCAGGATCTAACGGCTGCATTCTAACTAAGGCGAGACGAGCCTTCAGCCGGGCCGGCCGCCAGCAAAACCCCCAGACCCCGCGGCCGCCACCCCGCCTGGGGCCCCGGAGCCACGCCGGCCAACCCCACTCTCCAAGTTCTCGTTTGATTTTATTCCCCTTTATCCTCCTCGGACGTCCCTCCTTCGAGGCGGAGAAAATGTCCTGTGGCCAGAGCCTCTGGAGGTCGAGAGCTCTGCACTGGGGCATTGGTGGTGGTGGTGGGGGGGGGGGGGACACCCAGCCCTGGGGCCTCAGTTTTCTCCTCTGTGAAAGGGGAAAGAGTCACCTCGCAGGGGCATTCTGACTGAACCAGGAAGCTCTCTGCCGACCTGACAGAGTCAGTAGCTCAGGGTCGACGCGCCCTTGCCCCCGGAGCTGTTCTGGGCTCGGGGGACTCAGCAGGGACCAATAACACGCCTGCCCTCATGGAAATTTCTAGCTGGGGGCAGCAGGAGGAACAGACAACAAAGGAACAGCAACTATGTCAGAGAGGGGCAAATGCGCGGAAGAAAATGAAACAGAGTTGGGGGGTAAAGTATTTTGTACCCAGGGGGAGGGTCACATTAGATGAGGTCACATCTGAGGAGAAACCAGGAGATAACAATAGAGGACGCGTAAGGATGAGCCCTGAGCCGGAGGGGATTCTCACGGAGGCTAGAGACGGTCGGACAACGGTGGGCAGGGGTCCGGTGGGGCTTGGCCCTTGAGGCCTTGGATGCTTTGAGGCCCCACGAGACGGGACTCCGGGCGGCCCGGCCTGGAAGGCCGCGCCTCAGATCTGACCCGAGTCCTAACGGGGGAGAAAAAGCCATGGGAGGGCCTGCGGGGCTGGGCCTACAGCCGCCAGACGGCCTCATTCCACCTGCCCGCGCTGAATTAGAGCGAGGGGCCAGGCGGGCCAGTGGCTGCTTGGAGCCCAGGCCGGATAGGCTTCCGAGAGAACGGGCACGAGGGGGTCTTCTCTCTCGCTGCCTCGGCCCGTCGGGGTGGCTTCTGCAGAAAGCGTTGGCTTTGCACTCAGACCCCGGGCCTCGAAGCCTCACTCTGCTGTTTCTGGACTGCACAACCGTGGACAAGCCGCCACACCTCTCTGAGCCTTAGTTTCTGCACACGAGCCCTCGCTCACACGGTCAGGGAGGGCCTTTGGTAAGAAGCATCCGGCTCCGGGGAAGTTCTCCATAGAAGCATTTCTAACGCACACAGCGCCTATCAGTGAAAGATGATCGGACTCCGGGGGGCCGTGTCCGAGGATCGATCCTACACAGCGAAAGCGGCTGACCCCCGTTTTAGGGAGACGAACCGAAGGCCAACCTCTGCTTCCAAAGACGAGGAGCCAGAATAGGGTGTCTCCGTGCAGTCTGCTGCCCGGTTTGCCAACGTCCAGACGCAAACCGGGCAGGATCTAAATGCTGGGCCTATTTATGTATTTGGTAAAGACTCCCGCCAGGTCCGGGGCTCGAATTTCTCACTCACTTTCTCCCTCGGGCTCTTTCTGGGTATTCGGTGGGGGGTGTTGGGTCCCCTCAGCCGCCTCCCTCCCCGGGCCTGGGTCTCCAGCCGGCCAGCCTTCGCTGCAGGTGAAACCGCTCAAGGGGAAAATGAGAAACTCCGCCGGCGTTTCGGGGGAGGTGGAGGGCCGCGCTGGCCAACCCTCACTGCCGTGCCCCACCCCCTACATCTCAGAGGCATGGCGGGGCCCTTAAGGTGTGAACGACGGTCATCAGTTGGTGGCAAGGCGGCTCATCCATTCCCCACGGGGGCGTGTGATTCTCCTGGAGGATCAACGAGAGCAGGAGCGACACCCACCATCACCGTGGCTGTTGTTTACTGAGCACTTACTACGTGCGAGGCGCTGGGCGCGAGCCGGTGTGCTGGGGAGGACGGCCTGGAGGAGGTGTCCTGGCCGCTGCCGGGTGCACAGACGCAGTGCTGGCGACCGCCACACTGCCCTCCCAGGGCTGAGGCCGAGCTCCCGACGACCACAGAGCCGCGTGTCCACAGCTGTCCCATCCGTCCACACACACGACCACGGGGACACGCACCCGTGTCCCCTCAGACGCCAGGGCAAAGCACCTAACCTCTCGCTCCCAGGACGCACGGGCATGTCAGTGTTCTGTCTGCCACGGCTGGCCCGTCCGCTCCCCGCCTCACTTGTGGGCTCTGCGGGCAGGGGCTGGGTCCTGCCCTTCTCCCCGCGGACCCCAGGGCCTGGCCCAGGGAAGGTGCTAGTGTCTTGTGAATGAACAAATGCGCTGGGCTCAAAGGCAGGGAGACCAGACCGGCTTCTTTCTTCCGAGCTGAGTGACTTTGGGGGGGGCGGGGGAGGGGGGGGTCCCGGGCACAGCCCTGAGCCTCTATTTGCTCAACTGCAGAATGGGGAGAAACCGCAGGTTGCAGGGGTCGCTGGGCTGCGGTGACTCCGTAACTGATCATTCAGCTTTTTTATCGTGAAATCCCCGGGGCCGAGGACTTAGCGCTCAAAGGAAGATGGCCGAGGCACTAGGGCTCAGAGCGGAGCCCCGAGAATCTGTCGACGGTGTGTCCGGAGGCCTGCAGGAGCTTCTAATGTGGGCCCCGAACTTCTCAAGCCCCGAGTCCGGGTCGACCACAGTCCCCAACAGAACTGCCTTTCCCTCTGGAGACAGAACACCGTTCCTGCCGGGACTCAGGGGACTGGTGTTACTTCTGCACCGACTGAGGACGGGCTGGGAGGGCGGACTCGGCTGTCCCAGCAAGGGGGGCCGAGGCACCACGGCAGCTCACCAGGCCAGGCAAGGACGCGGGGCAGGTGCACCGTGGAGGCCCCCACAAGCCCCGTTAACAATCCAAATGCTCCCCCTGGTGCTCGAGGGAGAGGGGCAGCAGGAACGGGCTCAGAGCCTTTTGCGGTCGACGCAGGGCTGTGTGTCCGCATTTGGGAGACGACGACGGGCAGACGGAGACCTGGCAGGCAGGCTGCGTGGCGCACAGTCTGGAGGTGAAGAGAACACGCCAACTCCGGCTTGGCCGCGGGGCTGTGTGGTCTCGGGCGAAGCACCTAACCTCTCTGAGTTTCCGCTTCCTCACTGCAGATCAGGATGGCAGAAGCGGTGCCCGTCTGGTGGGCTGGTGGGTGAACTGAGCCATCTGTGCTTAGGGCAGCAATGATGATGGCCTCTTATCAGGACGGTGGAGAAAACCGGAACGAGGGAGGCCGAGGCGGGGAGGTGACCCTCACTCGACGTCCAGGTGTGCCAGGGGCTTTACACATCCCTTTTGGTCCACAGGCCCCGCTGCAGTGGGGCCACAGCTTAGCGAGTCCTCTGAGGTGGGTGTTCTCGTCCCATTTAAAGGAGACTGAGGCACAGAAAGGCCAGGTGACTTGGTCCCAGGGCCACAGAGCTTGTAAGAGTACGGCTGGATCTCACGCCGGAGTGCGGCCTCTTCCCGTGGCTGTCCTTAACCCCGATTCCCCGACCTCGGGCTGCAGGGCGCACGCAGGAGACGGGCACCCACGCAAGTGCTCAGAAGGGGACTGGGCTCCACCCGGGACTCCGGGTGCTGCTCTCCAGGACCAGGAGGGCCGCGGTCCCCCTGGGACGCTCTGCCCCTGGCCTCCTGTCTCGGCCGGGGGTGCCGGCTGGACCCCACGGCTGCCCGGTACCCAGCGGGATGGATGGGAACCTGCGGGGGCCCCACACCCCGGATGCCGGCGACACGCAGGTGGGCTGTGGCATCCCTGAAGGGCGGGCCTCGCCTCCCCCGCGCCCCCGGGGGTGCTGGCTGCTGCCCGTGCGGGACGCCCTGCTCCCGAGAGCGCTAGGGGCCTCGGGCCACCCTGCCGCCCGCGGCTCCAATGTCAGGCTTTCCAATTCCGGTCACATCGCGCCCACACCTGCCTGCCGCTGCCACTCTCCTTTCCCGGACCCAGTTTGGGGTGAAAGCCTTCCTTATTAGTCAATCTGGATCCCACTTACTGTGAATTACCAGGCCTGATTGATATTCATGAGTGGATGCATCTGAAACCTCAGCCGGCTGTCACGTGACTCCCCGCCTCGGGGGCCGCGGGGACCTGAGCAGCCCTGACACGCGGCGGCGGCCCCCAGCCGGGGACAGCACGGTGCCCTGGGAGCGGCCCCTGGCTGACAGAGGTCCACCCCCCCCCCACCCCCGCCTCCGACAGCGGTGGCCGGGCCCGGAAGGTGCCAGCAGGGCTTTCCAGTCTGGACGGGTTCTGGGGGCTGGGGTGGGAGGGGGCCGGCGGCCAGGCTCCAAGCCCCCACCACAGCAGCCTCGCACAGGCCGTGCCCCACTCCCCTCTTCCCCTTTGCTTGGCTGCCTCCCGCCCCCCCTGCGGGTGGGACCCCACTTCTCAGAAGCCCCTTCCCAGCACCCACATCTGCACGAGACCCCCGTTACTGTCCTCACGGTGCACCCAACAGTCCCCGCACACACACTGCAAAGCACCCCAGACTACATGACGTTTCTGGAGCTGGGGGCAGAGCCGCGGTGCGTTTCCCAGGGAACAGGCCTTGGGCTGCGGCTTGGCACCCACCCTCCGGGGCCCTGGGACCCCCGGGGAGGGACGGTCTTTTCTATTTTCAGAGGAAGCAGACACAGAGGTTCGAGACCGGGAAAGCAGAATCCGGGCTGGGTGACTCTCCAGCCTGTGCTTCTGGGCCCTTCACCTCTCACCCCCCAAGGGCTTGGGTTTCTGGCAAGTACCCTCCTCTGGAGGGTCCGGTGGCTTTCGCTCCAGAAGCCAAGACTCCCAGGCAAGACGCAGCTGAAAGTAAATACTTGACAGTCAACTCAGAGAAGGTAAAAATGCCGACAGTCCTCTCCTTCTTCGTTCTGGAAACAGCTTTGCTGAGTGGAGGCTGAACGGATGGGGCTGGGACCGCTTTTCGGATGCTAACGAGTCCAAGCACGGGCTCCAAGCAGGACCCAGGAGGACCCGCTTTCCAGTCCGCCCAGAACCGCGGCCACACCACCCGGGGGGAGAGGCAGGAGGTGCTGATGTCCCTGATTTGGGGCCACGCGGCCAGAGCAGGGGGCTGGGGATGGCAGAGGAGCCGCGACACAGAGAAACGAGGCTAACTCCCAATCTCCGGTTTCTGCATCCTAACGCTTCCAGAGAAAGTGGGGTTTGGGGCGATGGGAGTCTTGGGAACCAGAATGGACTAGATCGGGCTCCCAAGAACCCCGGGGTACCTTCTGAAGGGAGGCTGAGGACTGTCTCCGGGCCAAGATGAGCAGGCAGAACCGGGGAATGCGGGCCCGCTGAGGGCGCCCTGCACGGAGGTGAGGGGGCTGGCGGGCTTTGAGGAGGATCAGGGTTGAGGCTGCCTGGCTGGAGGGCACCTGCTGGTGGCCCGCCTGGCTGTGATGACGAAGCAGGATAGACCAGAGCGTGCAGGGAAGGTAAGGAACACAGAACCTTCCAGCAGGAGCGGAGGAACTCGATGGTCCACTCACCCGGGGGTTTGGTGAGTGCCATCTGGGTCCCCCGGCGACGTGAGAAGACAGGCTCCTGCGCGACCGGGATTTCCCTGGTTTTGGCCACAGAGACTCTGAACGGCCTGTTCGAGAGGCCAGACCAGGGCGGGCTTGGATCCCTGGGAATCCTCAGCAGGTGCCTCTCCTGCTGGCCACTACTGGGTACAAGGCCAGGTCCCTGACCTGAAAGGGCATCTGGGTGGTGACTAGGCAGTGAGGGAAGTGTGGAGCGGTGACAAACCCACGGAGGCCCCCTGGGAGAGCCCCGGAGCCGGGATGGGGGTGAAAAGGAGGGAGGCCGCCCCACTCATCTAGGTGGTACACGGTGCCCAAGGAAGGGTGTGGGGGGGAGGGACTGCATCCAAGCCCCGACTTTCCACCACCTGCTGCCCTACCCCACGTCCATGCCTCTTGGGAGTCCCCTCCCTTGAGGGCTCTGTCACATGACTTGCTGTGGCCAGTGGGGCAGCTGCAAACACGTCTTCACGCGGAAGCGACACCCATGGGTCTCTCTGGGGATCTGCGCTGACAACTGGTGCTTGGGTCTGAGATCGCAGGGGCTTCCCGCACTCGCTCCCCTGCTCCTGGAGCACGAGGACCCCGCGCCTTCGTGGGGCATCCGGCTCCCACGTGGCCCTGCTCCGGCCAGAAGCGCCGCGAGACCGCCCGGGCTGTGGACGCTGTCTGGGCTGGCCTCTCCCTGGCTCTCGGTCCTGCCATAGTGGGAAGTGACACGCCGGAAGCCGGAGGGGGTTAAGGGCTCTGGCCCCAACCCGTTCAGCGCCACGTCCCAGCCCTGAGAACCGCGAACGGAAGCAGTGATGTCGGCTGCCGTGCACGTGGCTCTCGGCGTATCCAGTTTCCGCCCTACTTCCGCAAAGCCAAGGGGACGACGAGACGACGGCCCAGACGGTGCCACGGCCGCCACGGCACGCGCCTGGCAAGCGGCCTGCCTCCATCTGGCACCTTCCCAGAATACTCGCCACTTCGCTTCCCCAAGCCTCAGTTTCCCCGCTGGTGCAACGAAGGCGACAAGTCTCCGCCTTGTGACTCGGCCGAGCTGGTGGCTGCGAGGGCTTTGCCCACTGCAGGGTGGCACGCGGGCATCAGAGGAGGCAGTGGTATCATCGCCTGGAATCTTCTCGGGGACCGGGAGACGGGAGGGCTCCTGACAGCTCCTGGGGAAGGCAGAAGCAGCTGCTGCCTGGAAATCTGCAGAAAAATGCCTGCTGTTGGCCTGAGCCCAAGGACGGGGCGCTGAGGCCCCAGAGGATCGTTTTCATGAAAGCCGCAATTAAGGGGAAGTGGGGTTTATTAAGGAAGCTGGAGGGGACGGAGCCCTGGCTTCTGGCGAGGCTCTAATTAGATCGCAGAGCCCCTCTTGTTTCGCCGCTGAGCCGGAGCGCTCGGCCTCCTGGGTGGTGGGTGGTGGGGTGACACAGGGGACTCTCCTTGACGCTGGGGGGGATGGGTGACGGCAGTGATTTCTTCTGCGGCGCCCAGCGCGTGGGGGGCGCCGGTCTCAGCCCTCGGCGCGTCTGTGCTCGTGAAACCGTCACGGCCCCAGTGAGTCGGTTCCGCCGTTGCTCTCGGGTCACAGGTGAGGACACTGAGGCGGAGAGAGGCCAAGGAGCCGGCCCAAGGTCACGCTGCGGGTGAGGGGCAGAGCCGGGATCTGGGTCCAGACGGCCCGGCTCTGGTCTGTGCCCGGGCCGCGTGGTGCAGCGGGCAGCGCACGGGATGGGGAGTCCCTCAGGTGTGGCCTTGTAGCAGCCACTGGCCCTCTCTGGGCTGCAAAATGACAGCGGCTGGCTTTCGATCGGGACTCAGCAACCTTGATGCGAAGGGTCAGATGGGGAATATTTTCGGCTTGGCAGGCGATACTGCCTCTGTTGCAATTATTCAACGACAGTATGTAAACCCACGGGCGTGGCTGTGTGCCAATAAAACTTTATGCAAACAGGCAGGGGCGGGATCTGGCCCCCGGGCAGCAGTTTGCTAACCCCTGCTTCCCACCATTCACGGCTCTTCGTTACCACTTCCGTTTTACTGTCTTCACGGTCTTAATAATTCTCTTTAGACGGAGAGTTTTGTTTTGTTTTTGTTTTTTTAACCTCCTCCTGGAGCTCCGTGAAATCACAGGTTCCACGAGCTATCTGTGCATTTGTATTTGCCACATACGTGTGAAAATAAACACACACGTTAAGAGTCTGCCCCGAATCTTGTGAACCGCTGCAGGCTGCACGCGATGCTCTGTTGAGTCCTGTTTTCATGTTACCTCGGTTCTTTGCACCGCTGGGGTGTCGAGGCAAAGGACGACTATGTGGGGGGGGGGGCCCGGCCTCACACCCCGACTTTGAACAGAGTGGTTCTGCTCTGTTTTCTACACCGGGGTTCCGCAGGACACTTTTGTTTGGGAAAGAGGGTCCTGTGGCCAAGAGAGTTTGGAGCTGTCTAGGGCTGGCTTAAAAATGAACTCGGAAGTTCTGAGGATTTACTGGCTCTCCCTTCAGGGGCCCGTGAGTCCCCCACACTGCTTCTTAGATTTCTTCAAGAAACGCAGATGGTTTCCCATTATGCCTTTGGTCCGGCCCTCTCCTGTGAACTTGAGACACGTCTGCCAAGAAGCTCTTTGTCTCCACCTGACGGCTAATGGTCATCTCCAGCGTAATGTGCATTTAAACCCCCAACTCCGGGTGTCCCCCCTGCCAGCTCCGGCAGCAACCGGCCTCAGCACATGCTCGCTTCTTTCTTCCCACTGTGCAGGCCCGAACCTTGGCCTTGCACACCTCAGAGTGTGTCCCATGGGCTGCACCTTCAGCACATCTAGGACCTGGCCGCCTGTCACCTCCTCTGAGGGTCTCAGTCATCCCCCCCCCCCGCCCCTAGATAACGCATGTCACGCCCTCCCCGGGCTCCGTCCACATGCCTCGCCCTCAGGGAGCTCCCCCGTCGGCCCTTCCGGACACCCTGTACAGACGGCGGCCCCAGTGGCCCTACAAGGAGCCGACTGCTGGCTGGCTGGCTCCCCACCTCCTGCCGTCAGCTCCCCGGGACCGGGGGCGTCATCTGCCGAGCTCACTCCTGGTCCCCAGTGCCCACGGCCCGGCCTCGTGCACAGGAGGCTCCACAAACACGTTGGACACACACAGCAAGGTGTTTTACTTTCAAACCTCAGCTTTGGCTTTGCAGCTCTATTAGCTCCCGGGGATGAGGACAAGGGCTCAGACCACCCTCCAGGGAGCCTCGGAGCTGCTCCTGTCACCCCCACTCTCCGCCCGGGGGGCCCTAGGATGGCGCCTGGCGCTGGCCACAGCCCTTCTGAGCCACATGTGCCCGGGACTGATGGCATCTGAGGATACTGCAAACACGTGCACGACGAAAAGCACACTAGGGATTCGTGGCAAGTAGGTGCTGGACGGGAAAAGCCTGATCGGGGGGAAAAAGACAGGATGCCTTTTGTTGCAGCTGCCCGGAGTTAGAGATCCAGACCCAGCACACAGGGGGCCTTCCCTCCGGAGCCCCAGACTCGCCTGTAAACTGGGGACACTGTGGCCAACCGCCCTACGGCTGAGAGAGGGAGAGAGGCTCTCTCTCACGCTTCCTGTGCGGCATGGTGCTGGGCATGAGCCCTCCGCATGGCGTCACCTGGGGAAAGTGAGCCCACCTCCCACAGCCGCCGGGAGGTTCAAGCGGGGAGCATTCAGTCCGTCAACTATCGCCACCCCCCACCCCTGCCCGCACCAGGCAGGGGAAGCAGGGTGCAAAAACATGGCTCCTACCCTCCAGGGGAGGTGGTGGGGGGGGCACACACAGGAAACCACAACACAGACGACCTGTGACATTTGGGTGTGGCTGGACCTTCGGAGTGGGGGGGGGGGGTGCTGGGCTTGCACAAGTCACTGCTGGCAAGATGCCCGTTTCAATGGCTGGGGCAATATGGGAGAATGTTATGAAGCAAGTATTCTGCTAATCTTTTATTAGTAGTATTTCCGGAAAAAAAAAAAAAAAAAAGCGTGCTACCTAGTCTTAGTGAGGCTCCGGGGAAACAGAAGTGGGGCGGGGGCGGCGGGGGGGGGGGGGGGGGACCCAGGAGCGGCTGTCGCACAGAAGGGGGAGAACGTGTTACATTTCTGCAAGGTGCACCAAAGGGTTAAAGTCATTTTCATTAAAATTTAAATTTCAGCAGGCGTTCACTCTCCCTTCCCCATCCTTTGAACGTTTGACTGGCAACCATTTCATATTTCAATCTCGGCAGAACAAATTGAATTAGATGTTGAAGCCGAGCTCGGTGCTGTTCACCAAAGCCTGCATGCTCGGCTTGCGCTAATCCTTCCTAGATGCCGCGGAGCACAGGCACACCGGCCCGGCCACAAAAGACAAGCCGAGGAGGCAGCAAAGGAGGAGGAGGAAACACGGGCGGGCGAGGGCCGCTGAAAACTGTCTTCGGCCTGATACGTGGGTCTTCAAGCCCAGGAGACAGAAGCTCATGTGGCCGTTCTGGCCTTGAATCCCGGGTGCCCAGCACACGGGGCCCCTGCTAAGCGTCTGATGAATGAATGAATGAATGAATGAACGGACGAACAGGTGAGGCGTACTGGCTCACTCCGTGGCAGCCTCTGCCTCTGGCTGGTGCCCCTTCCCGCCCCATGTGGAGTGATGGTGGCTGCCCGGCCCCCTCCCAGAGTCCAGATGCTTCCGTGGGATCCCGGGTTCACTCAGGTCCCGTGACCCTCTACGCCAGCCCCTGACCGGCGTGCAACCCGGCCAGAAGACGCCGGCTCAAGTTTGCCGGGAGGGAGGCAGACCTGAGGGTTTGCCCAGCGACCTTTGCCGGGTGGGCACCGACAGGACCCTTTCCTTACGCAGCCAAGTGGGCGGACGGGTCTAGGAGTGCTGGCCCAGGGGCCCGAATCCGGCTCTCAGAACGGACGGTTCTACTGTGACAGTGGCATCCCTGCCCGCGGGTGGGCCCGGGATCACAAGCGTTAGGAGCAAACCCAGCCATACCACGGCCTGGGGAGGGGTCCACCTGTTTTCCAACCGCACACCCGGGCAACCACTGGCTCATCTGGGGTCTGGCTGTGTGCCAGCAGCTGAACCATGTGCTTGCTCGGCCCGCTTTGGGGCCTGTGGGCAGAGGGCACCCTCTCCGGGCCACCTTCCCGCGCGTATGGACTCCCCATCCTGCCCCATGCCTCTGATGTGGGCCCAGCAGGCCTGCCGGGCACGCACTGGGGCCTGGCTTCCTTGGGCATTCGTGGGCAGAGAGCCCCAAGCTTCCCTCGTTGTGAAATTCGGACAGCAATTGTGAGAACTACCCCTTATCTAGCACCCCTGCGGCATGCAACGGTCTAAGTGCTCCCCACCCGGGGTCTTTCAATGTTCAAAACGCTTCTACGAGGCAAGAAGTCTTCTCCTACCCGTTTTAAAGGCATGGACGTGGAAGGAGGAGACAGCTGCACGGCGGCAGGGGTGCAGCAGGGGTCCCGCCCAGGCCTTCCTGGGACCAGGGCCTCTGGGTCCTGCTCTCACTTCCCTCTGGGAGACCCCCGTCTAACTCCCACCCTCCCCCCGCAGGAGGCAGCCAGGCCCCTCCTCACCCCTCCAGAGCTGTCTTTACGGCCCTCCCCGCACCCCTGCCCCCCACTCCGAGCCAGGCCCCACATTCCAACACTCGGTCCTATCCTCCAGGGTTCCCCGGGGCCTCATGCCCTTGCTGACCCCCCACGGCTCCTGCACAACTCCTGCCCTCCCACCCCGGCTTCTCTCTGGGCCCCCTCCCTGCCGTGCCTGTGGGGCGGGTCCACCGAGGGGGACTTCAGGCAGAGCCAGAGGCCAACGGGTGACAATGCCTCCACGTGGAGGGCCCCAGGGACTGGGAGGAATACCCTGGCTTCTCTCTCCTATGAGCCCCCAGAGCCTGAAGGCGCCCACCCCCGACCAAACCCTGCTGCCAGGCTGTTGCCAGGGGAGGCTGGGAAACACGACCTGCGGGGCTCGGGCCCCAGGAGTCCCAGCAGGCGTGCGGTGGGTGTGTCGTGTGTAGACGCGGGGCACACAGGCAGGGCTCTAGCTCCTGACTCTGCAAACGGCCGTCTGCACAGGCCTTGAGGTCAGGACCCTGCTCTGACCCTGCGGCCCCCGGCCCCACATCACCTCCCCTCTCCGGGTGCCTGTTCCGGTCCAGCCTCCAGCACGGCCCTCTTCCTGGCTCCCCCTGACCACCCGGGGGTCAAAGACCCCCTTGAGAAATGGGTGAGTCTGCACATACATTGGGAGGCTCGCCAGGGCCGCACCCCTTCCTCAGCGGCCACCTCCGTGGTTTATTCCTGGCATTTCTTCTCTGGACCGAATGATGGCCCACTGTCACTTCTAAATCCTCCTCATAAGCTCCCCTGTGCCCCATGTTCCTGGTGACAACAGTGCCCGTCCGCCGGATGTCTGGGCCCCACAGTCAGGAGTCCCCGCAGTTCACCCGGCACACTCTGGATGGATGCGTTTCTCCCAGGTGCTCCCGGTGGCCCCGCCCCCGTGCCCGGCGAACTTGACCCAGCTTCGCTGGACGGTCACCTGGCCATGCTCCGCCTCCTTCCAGAATCGTAATAGACACGGCAGTTCCGATATAAGTTACACAGCATTAGTAGCTCCTGACTGCTCATGACTGCAGTCATTTTCAATGGGGAAGGGACAGGGCTCAGGCCGTTCCCTGCACTAAACTGCTGCCACTGAAAGGGACAGGGACGTCCGAGACAGGGACGTCCGCACGTGGGAGGGGTGGAGTGTGGCCACTTTGGATAAAGCGGTCAGGACCAATCTGAGCGAGGAAGGAGAATTTAAACTAAGATCTCAAAGGGAAATAAAGAGAGACAGGAAAGATGCGGGGGAAGGGTGTCTGGGCAGGGGGAAGAGCAAGTGCAAAGGCCCTGGGGTGGGAGCATGCTGGAAAGGCCAGCACGCAGGAAGTGAGGGACAAGAGGCAGGGCCTTCTCGCCGGGTGAGGAACGTGACTTCGTTCCAAGTGTGCGGCGGGCCCTGACGGGTTTTAAGCTATGACTTGCACGATCCGGTTCACGGATCCAGCTGGACCCCTCTGGCTGCCTGTGGGGAATGCAGTGCCCCTGGGGAAGGGGAAGGGGAAGGGGGGAGATGAGGGTGGCATCTGCCATGGATGTCCTGGAGAGCCAGGTGTGGCATGAAGGAGGGGTGATGGGGCCCCCCGCGATCTCCAGGGGAGCCGAATCGACTGCTCTCATTTGCTTATGTGGCGGCTCTCTGTCTAGACAGTGAGCTCCTGTGGGGGGGGGGGGGGTGGTGGTGCAGAGAGGCCAGGCAGGGCAGCGAGAGGGAAGGGGACCCAGCGTCCCAGGCTGGTGTGAATGCATAGCCTATGCTCAGCACGCAGCCCCAGGCTGCAGGACTTGGCCGGTCCTGCCCTGGGGACGTTCTGGTACCTTCATCCGAGTCACTTAAGTCTGTGCCAGCGACGCCTCCCGTGTGCCAGGCCCAGGGGGTCCGGTGGCCTCCTATTTGGTGACACGGACTACCCCCCACCATCGGCCTGGCTCTGGCAGTGGGAGCACAAATCGTGTGTTCCGCCAGGGGGACCCACGTGCCGCTCAACGGGACAGGCAGTGGCGGGGGAATGGGGCGGGCCCATCACCCCCAAGACCCATGGCACCCGGGGGGACTGGCCACCCGAGGGCCTGGCCGGGGTGAGGCTTAACACTGACCCTGCCGTACAGCCCCACCTGCACGCTGTGGCCGCACCTGCTCTCTGCGGGACACTCCGGCATAAAGGCTGGCGACCAAGCCACTCGGGGTTTGTGCCTTTTGCCTCTGTTGTCTCCCAGGGCCGGGCACCTGCCCCACGGGCTGAGCCTCACAGAGCGACCAGCGCCATGGAGCTTCGCTGGGGTTCCAGACGGCTCAGGCGACTGGATGGAGACGGGAACCTCCCACCTCCGGAAACGCACAGACCCGGTTTTCTGCAAAGTCGGAAGGTTCCTGGACGCGCACCTGGAGCCCTGGCCAGAGGTCCCAAATTAAGAACAGAAGTGCTGATGGGCATTTTCTCTGGGCTTTTACTTGGGTTGATGGGGGCAGTCAAACACCAGGCTGGCACGATGTCACCTCCCTCGTACAGAAAGGGAAGCCGGGGGTCAGAGGGGACCTCCCTGGTCTGCGGCCAGGGCTGGGGAGGGCGAGGCTGGGATTCAGACCCAGAGCAGACCAGCTGTGGCTCTTTCCTCCCCACGGGGGAGGCCGTATTTCCAGGCTGGAGCAGGTGTGTGTGCACGGGCGCCCCAAGCCCGGGATAAGCCTTTCGACACCACCTGCCGGGGCCGGGGCGCGTCTCACGGGGTCCCCTGCCTGTGCGCGGAGGGCGTCCGCCATCAGAGACACGGCTTAGGCGCAACTGGTGAGCCTGGTGGCTGGGCTTCGTGAGCAGCTCAGAGGCTCCCCAGCCCCGTGCTCGGTCGCTGGCGGTCCCAGGTGACCTTGGAGCAGGACGGAGGCCAAGTCCCCAGCCGGGAGCACTCCCGCGGAGGGCCGTGGGTGGGAACCCCCCGCTAACAGCCCCGCAGGGGAAGGCGAGAACAGGAGTTTCTGGGCTGGTCTCACGTGCTCAGCCCCGCGCCCGGGGGTTCTTCGCGGATTAAGGCGGCATTTTTTCTCACTAAACCTGTACGAGGCGGGAACCCGTTTTCAAGGCAGAGGTTGGGACCAGGGAGGTTAGGTAACTGGGCCGGGGTCCCCAGCCTCTGCAGCGTGGAGCGGGGGCCTCGTGCCCAGACGGCCCGGCTGCAGGGAGCTGCCCTCACCCCCGGTGCCACACCCCTTCCCCTGCAGCCGTGCGCCCCGGAGCAACCCCCCGAGTCCCTCTGTGCCCCGACCCTCCAACCAGCAAGGTGGGGCCCTGTCTCCCCGTCTGGGAGCAGCAGACTGCCAGGCTTGGTGGGGGGAGGTTCGTTTTTGCTGCTCCCGGGTCCTGTGCTGGCACAAGAGGCTCCCTAACGCGGCCGCGCCCCGCCTGCCCGCGGCCCTTGGGTGCCGGGCATAGAGTGGGCACACAGTGGCCGCTGGCACCTGTCACCCTGGAGGCCGACTGGGGCCCAGGCTGCCCTGGCAGCGGCCTGAGGCCACTGTCCCCTCTGACCTTGGGCCGGGGCAGGGTGGGGGCTCTCTTTCCCCGCCCACCCGCGCGGTGCTGCCCGCCCCCTCCCCAGCCCATGTGGCAGGAGCGCAGAAGCCGGAGCGGCTGTCCCCAGTCCCCGGGGCCCTGGAGCCACGTACCCTCTCGGTGCCAGCTCGCAGCTGAAGGGTTTGCTCCTCACTGTCATTTTCACTGTCTTCCAGCTGCTCCAGGATCTCGTCCAACATCACAGACCGCTTTTTCTTCGGGGGCTCTGTGGGAGCCCAGATGGCAAGAGAGGAGGAAAGAACAACCGAGAGGGTTGGGAGGTGGGAAGAGAGAGCCGGCAGGAAGGGAGAGGGAAAGGGGTGAGCAAAATGGAGGGCGGGGAGGCGAGAGGGGAGAGAAGGCACGGAGAGGGAGGGGGCACGAGGGACGGGAAGCCAACGGGGAACAGAAAACACGGGAGAGAGAAACAGTGAGGGTTAGTCTCCCGCTTCACCACGGGGCTGCCTTCCCCCCAACCCCAGCCACTCCCCTGTTCTGCCCGCCACACCCCTCCCTGTCTCCCACCCGCAGAGGAGAAGGGAGGGGAAGAGAAGGGAAGGGAGAAGAGAAGGCCCCCTCCCAGCAGCTCCGAGGTTAGCGGATCTCTGTCCGGCTTGCAGGGAGCAGGAAACCTTCGGAGAGGATGGGTCAAGTGAGGGCAATCGCTGGGGAAACAAACAGAAGCCGCGCAGGCTTTCTTGGAGACGGCAGGCTCTTAATGGCATGGGAGGCGGCTGGCATCCAGCAGGTGCTCAATTAATGTCGGGTGAAATCATGCTCAAAGACGGCAGAGGAGGCGTGGAGGGAAGAACGGCGAGAGGCAGCTTTAGAGAGGAGGGGCGTTCTGACTTGGGCTTTGAAGGACACAGAGGAGGTTTCTGTGACGACAGGGGAAGGGGGTGCAGGTGCACAGCATGAACAACGGGACGGCGGGCTCAGCAATACCTATTCCCCCTGGGCCTCAGACGCTACTGAGGGCCCACTGGGTGCCTCAGCTCCACTCCTCTTAACAAGCCCACAGGCAGGTGTTATTATTGCCTCTTGCAGGTGAGGGGACAGAACCACAGGCAGGTAAGTCTCAGGTCCCTCAGACAAGGGGTGGAGGCAGGACTCGAACCCAAGCAACACCACAGCCACAGCCTTCCCGCTTTTCACGGGAGTCTCCGGTGCTGGCCAGAGAATGCCAGGGAGACTGAGGGCGGCTTGGGGAAGGTGAGCTGGTCCCCTTGGCCCTCCTGGGAGGGACGGGGTGGTGGGGAGGGGGAAGACTGGGCTCAGGCCGGGCCTGCTGGCAGTCCCTCTTCTGGTCTAACCACTCGCTAACGGTCAGCCTCAGTCAAGGAAGAAGAATGTGGGCTCCTTCAGAGGCGGCTGCGGACGAGCCGTCCCGATCCCCCGGCCCTCAAACACCTCCTCCGCGAAGTCTTCTGCGGGGACAAACCCTTCGCCTCCGGGTCTGCAGAGCCCGGTCTGGCCCTTGGCCCAGACGTGAAGAGTCCTGGGCCTCTTGTAGAATGTTCTGGGTCAGTGACTTGGCGTCCCTGAGCCTATTTCTTCACCGTGTTCCTCCCCGGGTGACCGGGGGCACCGACCCCTTCTGATCCTCTCCACGGCTACCTGCCTGATCTAAGCACTTTCACCTGAATCCCTGTTCCCGCCGCCCCACACCGCGGGGTCTGCCCTGCCCACAGCAGCCCGAGGGATCCTTCTAGAACAGGTGCTACCCCCGGGGGTCTCAGAGCTCCCATGGCTTTGCCCAGCAGGGAGCGGGAACTCTTGCGTCCCCTGGGTGGCGTTACTCGAGCTGGGCCCTCCGGGAGACCCCTGCCCCCGCACGACCCAGGTCGCCTGTGTTCAAGCCCCAGCTCCCATGCCCCCTTCTCAGAGGACCCCCAGCCCTGCCGCGTGACCCTTCTCACCACTGACACCACGGCGCACGTTTCTTTGTCTGGGAACAGAGCTGTCCTGTGGGTTGCTATGTCCCCTGGCTCAGCACACAGCCTGGAACCCAGTGTGTGCTCATTGATGTTTGCCCAGTGAGGGGATGAGCACGTTGAGCGGGAAGGGGGGACCGAGCGAGGCTTGAGGAAGTGGTGGGAGGCTGCCTGCCCCCGCCCCCCCCCCCCGCCCCACTGCCGCAGGAGCCCCCAGGCCTGGCAGCTGTATCCGTCATTGTTAGTCATGGAAAGGGACAGGGGGCAGGACGGGCTGGGGGTAGGGGCGGCAGCCCCCCGGCTCAGACACACGCTTCTTCTCCCCGCTGCCTCCTTGACGCTCTCGGTTTCCTTATAATCGCCAGGCTCCGGAGGTGCACAATGGCCTCTGGAAATTGAATTTGTGGGCAGGTAATGGGAGCCGGAAAATAGAAGGGCAGGAAAATAGGGCCTGTGGGCCTGTCACTGACGCCCCCTGCTCGCTACTAACAGCGGGGGGTGTGAGCTCCCGGGATGGCGGTCCCCGCTCTCCCGGGCTCCCGAGGGGCGGCCGTGGTGGTGGAGCCATGGTCCTCCCCTTCAGGGATCGTTCTGGCCTTCGCCGCAGCCCGACACAGGCCAAGGGAGCAGGCTTCTGCCTACGCGTCCTATGGCTCAAGCTCTCAACCAGTTCTGCGCCCCACGCGCCCCTCCACCCCGCCCCCGCCACCGTGTTGCCGCGTCTCTGGTCCGCAGGACGGCGGGAGCCTCCTCCGCCCTCCCTCCCCAGCCCAGGCTCCCAGGGGAGTCAGAACATGTCGCTCCTTTGTCTCAGCCCTCCGTGGTGCCACCCCACCTGGGGCAAAGCTGTCAGGACAGCCTCTAAGCCACCCAAGTGGTCCCTGTCGCCTCTGTGAACTTCCGGTCACATTCTCCCCCTCACTCGCACGGAGACAGCCACCGGGGGACCCCTTCCCGGTTCCTGGCACCCCCCGTCGCCCCCCTCTCCCATGTCCGGACTCTGCGCCTGCTGTCCCCTCTGCCTGGAGTCCTCTTCTCCCAGGGAGCCACCGGGGGGAGGAGGAACCTCACCTCTTGGGGGCTGGGGTCTCCCTGATGCTGTCTGAAGTCACAAGTCCCCCCGGTGCCCCTGCCCTACCTCCCTGTTCGCTTGCCACCACGGCATTTAGCCCTGTGTTTTACTGTTCAGCTCGCCCTCTGCCTCTCTCACGGGAACGCTGCCTCCGGGAGGCTGGGGTTTTGTCTGCATCATCACTCTGTGCCCCCCAGTGCCTCCAACAGTGTGGGACACGCAGCGGACGCTCAGAGAGTACTTGCTGAGTGCCTAAACGGACGGGTGGCAGGGACAGATGAGGGCGAAGAGGGCAGGCTGCTGAAGGACAAACCCAAGCAGGGTCGGGAACCGAAAGTGGCCTTGAACCACCTTCATTCACGTTTTGGTCCCCTGACAACACAGACCGGGGCAGTGCTGCCCTGGGCAGGGCGTGGGAGTGAACGGGACAGGCCCCGTCCAGTGTGTTCCTGGCCCACAGAGGGGAGATCGCGACGGAGCCAGACAGCTACAACCCAGGGCGGGATTAGTGCTGGGACGGGGAGGCCCTGCTCCAGTGTGGGCTATCAGGGCGGCTTCCTGGAGGAGGCGACAACGTAAGCATGGCCGGTGCTGACTCCCAGCTCCAGCCCTCTCCCGCCACCGTGCTAGTCTCACCCCCGGCTGGCGGCTGTGCTCACGGCTTCATGGCCTCTCCCACCCCCTGAGCCAGCGGGCTCCTCCCAAGCTCAGCCCGGCCTCCTGGACACCAGCCACGCTCAGTCTGCTGGGGAGCAAACCAGTTCTTCCACGCCTTTGCCCGGAATGCCGGCCCTGCCCTCAGTCACCCTGCGCCTTCCTCGGAGTCACCTGGCCCCAGAGACCCTCTCCTCCCCTGCGGCCACTTGACGAGCGTCTAAGAGCCAAGCATCCGTGATGCAGTGGTAACAGAATGAAAAGAACCCAAGGCATCCCACACTGGCCTCTGATCCTATGTTTCCCCTCCCTGGCAGCGGGGCTCTCACCCCTCGGAGCCTCAGCTCCCCGTCCCGGGACAGGTGGCCGAATGGCCACATGATAGGCTACTGCCACTCCTGCACCTCTCAGCACAGAGTGGCAGCTTGGAGGGCCTCTGCCGTCTGACCAGTCGCAGGCCTGCCCTGGCCTGAGGGCTCCGGGAGCCGGTCTGCCTTGTCCCCAGTGCCCAGCACAGAGCAGGCGGTCTGCGATCACGTGCTGAACGTAAGAACGAACGAACGAAACGAATGAACGAGCAAATGAACGATTGAGTCCCAGGGCACCGAGGTGGGTCATCTCTGAAAAACCGCACTGATGTTGACAGGACAGCAATACAACATAACGGGGGCGGGTGGGGGCGAGATGGCATCTGGCCGGGGAAACCGAGGCCCAGAGGGCGGGGGATGCGGCCGGCAGAGGAACGCACACAGGCGGGGTGCAGGACAAGCGGTGCCTCGGTGGAGTCTCGGGGGCCCTGCCTCGGGGTGGGGGGGCCCCGCCAAGGTCGCACGGGAGCCCGTGACACCGACATGGGGCCCGCGGTTACCACGTCCGGCTCTAGGATCACACACACTGGCTTTGGCACGTCCCCTGTTGTGTGCCCTCGGGCAGGGCACGTACCCTGAGGTTCACGCCCTTGTGTACAGAATTGGGGAGGCAGGGCAGTTCCCCACCGCTCCCGGTCTCTCTATAGCCACCTCTGCTGACCCGAAGGCTCTGAGGTAAGGAGCAGGTGCAGGCTCCCCCTTCCTGTGCAAGCCTCTCAGGGCACCCCTCCGTGCCCTCAACGCTTCCTTGCACGCTCAGGGATGCATGCGTGGACACCTCTCTCCCACCAACGACTAGCCTGTCTGTGCCACAGTCTCCCTACCTGTGACGGGGGGGCACTACCAACATCGACATCACGGGGTCGTGGGCAGGACTAACGGAGGGAAAAGAGCAGCGATCGATCGGTGCCTGGCTAGAACCCAGCCGACGGCGTGGAAACCGACATCTCTGCTACCGAAACTCACGTCACACGTGCTGATTTAACGTCTCGCTTTGCCATTAGGCCAGTGGGCGCCGATGGGGCGGGGACCGTCATCGGGCGGCCAGCTCACGGTGGGCGATCCACGGAGAGCTGTTAGGCAAACGCACGGGATGATGCGGCAGGTACAGTATCCACTCCCCACCCCACGTTGGAAAACGGCCCAGGGGATCCGCCGACCCCAGCGGGGTGAGGGAGGGGCGTACAAAGCGGGTCGGCGACTGGCTAACTCCACGGCCTTGGAGGTCACGTGACCGGAGGTCCCGGCTCTGCCGCCTAATGGCCCGGTGACCTCGGGTAAGTCACCTCAGCTCTCCGGGTCTCGGCTTCCTCGCCCGCCCACGGGGGATGAGAACGGAACCTGTCTCGCGGGGCGGCTGTGCGCATTAGCGAGTCTGTGCGTGAAGCCCCGCACGGTGCTCGGGGGCCACGACTGCTCTCGTGGGCCCTGGTGCATCTGGCTCAGGTCAGCCCCCGAGCGCCCCCCCCGCCCCCCCCCAAGAGGACGCGCGTTCCCACCAAACGACACCCAGCGACCCCCCGCCGGCCCTGCCTGCACGCAGAGCACCCTGCTTGCCGGGAACAGCTGCTGAAATCCCACTTCCCCGACATCAAAAGCCTCAGTGGGTTTTCACCAAACAAACATAATGCAGAACCGGAGAAAGGTGTAAAATAAATAAACAAAACAAGCTGTGCATTTTCTTTCAGCATTACAGCTGCACCCGAAGATAAACAAGAGAATGTCACCAAACATCAATACCCGAGAAATTAACTTGACAAAAAACTCAGCCGTCCCCCAACAACCCCCCAGTCCTGCCCCCCTCCCCGCCCCCCCTCCTCCAACCACCATTTTGCATTTCTGGAGTTCCCATCTAATGATTTTATTTTTCAATTAATTCCTTGACAGAATGCCAGCCCGCGTCTCTCTCCCGTCCCTGGCTGGCGCTGTCGCCCTGCGTGGAAGGCACAGGCAGGCAGAGACAGAGAGGCGCGAGCGGGTGGGCGGGGGGCGGGGGGGTGCGCTGCCGGGAGGACAAGAGAAAGCGCTTCCTGGGGTTTTGTTCCAGAGGCAGAGCGCTAAGGAAGGGCGAGCGGAGCGGGGCAGAAGGGAATTCTGAAAGGGACCGGAGAGGAGCAGGTGACGGCAGCCGGGGGAGGCCGGAGCCAGGCTGCCGGGATCGGAGCCCGCCGCCCCTGGCTGGGCCGCCTGGGGCAGGGAGCCTCACCTCTCTGTGCTGGGTCCCTACACCGACTGAACAGTACCCTGCTCGGGCAGAGCCTAGGGGTCTTAGATGGGCCAATGTGCTGAAGTCTTTACGGCAGCACCTGGCACGGCGTGAGCGCCCAGGAGAGGTTGGCTGATCTTATGGCTCATCAGTGGACGCAGTCGCTGGGCATTAACGAAGGCAGGCAGGCCACTTCCCTCCACTTGAAAATGGGGGCAGCACTACCAGCCCCGGACAAATGCAGTGGCCACCGTGGGTGTCCCATCCTGGTGGCCACCCAAGCATTAGCGGGCGGCTCCGCGACGTACACGTTAGTGGCTTTCCGTGGCCACGGGGGAATGTGCAACCCTGGCCTGGGACAGGCTGGGAGTGTTGGGGGGCATAAGCCTCCAGAGAAACCCTCCACCGGTGAGGCGTGTTAATGGGGACTTGGGGGACACGTGTCCCAGCTCCCTCGACTCCTGGGGGATAGCTTTGAGGTGTTCCACGCCGATCTGCCCACTGCTGGCTCACTGTGGCCCCTGGACGGGTTCCCTCCCTTCCTCCCCATCCCTCACCTCCTCCATGATCTGCTCTGGACCTAAACACACGTCTCCGGGTCGGCCTCTGGGGAACCCATGCCAGGACACCATGTCCACAGGTGACCAAATGGGAGGGAGCCTCAGGCCCCCGCAGAGCATCTGAAGTTGCGGACGTGATTCAAAGACTTAAACAGCTGGGGCGCCTGGGTGGCGCAGTCGGTTAAGCGTCCGACTTCAGCCAGGTCACGATCTCGCGGTCCGTGAGTTCGAGCCCCGCATTGGGCTCTGGGCTGATGGCTCGGAGCCTGGAGCCTGTTTCCGATTCTGTGTCTCCCTCTCTCTCTGCCCTCCCCCGTTCATGCTCTGTCTCTCTCTGTCCCAAAAATAAATAAAAACGTTGAAAAAAAAAAAAAAAGACTTAAACAGCTAGTGACTAACATAAGAACAAGTGGGGGGGGGGGTGTTCCACGAGAATCTCCATTTCCAGTTTTTCTGGGAATTGGCTGACCTGTGTCCCCACCTAAAATACCGTGTGCCAGGCCTGGCGCTGTGGATCCAGCCGTGAAGACAACTCTCAAGGATACTCTGAACCATCAGCCACGGTGGCCGCGTCGGAGCTCCAGGGTGGGCAGAGCCCAGGCACCTGAGAGCGAGCTGTGGGCTGCGAGACCGAGGATCTCTGCACTCCTTGGGCCTCACATCGTCGGAGCTCTGCAGGGAAGGGCAGGACGGGTCTGCAGGGAAGGGCAGGACGGCTCCCAAGCACCTGCGGGCTCTGGGCGGCAGGCTGGGTGAGCGAGCGGTGGGAGAAATCCCACCAGCTGCGTATTATTGTCCCGTTTGTCAGATGGGCAAGCGATGGCTCTAGGGAAGTCACCCGACCATACTGTCCCCTCGCCCCATCACACCAGTGGTGCCTAGGGGCCCGTGGCTCAGTGGCTGCCCTGCAGTGGAGAGGCCGGCACAGCCCTCCTTAGGGGAAGAGCTCACGACGGGGAAGGCGAGAAACAGACAGGGCCCCCACAGCCCCCACCCACCTGCAGCAGCAGCCTGCGCGAGGCCAGTGGTTCTCGACCCAGCTGCCCGAGAGAATGATCTAGAATCCACTCCAGACGCGACCCCACCCCCAGAGGTTGTGATGTGAACGGCCCGGGAAGGGTGCTGGTTATCGAGACTGCTGGTCACGGCCCTTATGAATCACCTCGGTACTCGGGGCTCCGGCTTGCTGTGAAGCGTGCAGCCTGGTGGGTGGCCCACGCACAAGGCCTGGATTATTGTGGATTTAGCCCGGGGTAGGGCTGGGGGGCCAGGCCAAGCCCGGGGGCTTTCGGGCCCAGGCCTGCATGTGTTTGCATTAGTTACGGAGGCTGGGGAGGCCAGCGCAGGCTGGGGAGGCCCGGGAGTGGCCAGGCGAGGGTGACTCCTGCCACTGGAACAAAGGAAGAGAAAGGGGACTAGTTGGAGGTCATCGTCTGCCCCCGTCTCAGGCCTGGAGGGATCTTCCCATTTCCAGCAGTTTGATGGGCATTAGCGTCCTGTCCCTTCCTCTTGGTGCAGCCCTGGGCTGGGAGTAGAGACCGGAAGGGAGGAAGTGTTATCGTCTCCTCAGGGGGCCAGGGCGGAAGGGAGTCTGCACCTGGCACCTTAAGTGGCCAGGCAGGAACGGCGGGGGGGACTATAGGGAGGGCCGAGGGCTGTGGCAACTCGGCCCAGCCGTCTATGGGCACGCAGGCCCAGGGTGGTCACACCCGATCTTTCCAGAGGCCAGGATCTCGGTCTTCAGGTCCAATCTTCTGATAGCAAAATAGTGGCAATTCGTTGAAAAAACAAAACCAAAGACACAAACCCCACCTGTCCATATTTTACGGACAGATCTGTGGCGGAGGTCCGGGGCTGGCTCACCTGTGTGGCCTCTGACTTACTGTCTCTCCCCTCTCGGTCTCCAGAACCCTGTCAGCTTTACTTGTGGCCGCACAGCCGTAACAAAAACCTCCCCGTCTGTCTGTTCGTCTTGGGTTTCTCTGGCCTGGGCCAACCTACAATTCAGAAACAAAATCGGCCACCCCCTGCTGCCAGCCACAACCCTGGAGGGCTGTCCACCCTCCTCCTGCCCCTATTTCCAGCACTCCGGTCCCCAGGTCCCTGAACCCCTGTCCAATCCGGGCCCGGCTCCTTCCCCTCCCAAGTCGCTCTGAAATTCTCCTTCTGTCAGTTTAATTCTGTGATCGATGAGGAAGAGCAGGAGAAATGGCCCGGCACAGCTGGTTTCCCCGTTAGCCCTAGCAGGGATTCCTGGCCTCGCTGGCGACGGCTGAGTGAAATGTTTGCGGAGCGCAGAGAACACAAGTCAATAACAATTTAGCTGGATTGGGAGCAAGTACCTTCCCCGCACGGACAGCCGCTCCCGGGGGAAGGGAAAGAGAGTGTGCAAGATATTGCTGAAGCACTTGGAAATATTTCCAAAACACCGCGCGAAGAGGCTCGGGGCGTGGGGCAAGGAAGGAGGGAAGGGGCGGCGGCAGAGGAGGAGGTGACCTACAGACGCCCGCTCTGGGCCCCTCCAGCCTCCCCAGCACCTCCGCAGGGAGAAGCTTTCGGCTTGCTGAACGTTGATCCCCCTCCCCGCCCCCCACCGTCATTTGCACCCTTGCGGGCAGCCGCCCCTTCGAGCCACCTGGCCAACCAGCTCCCGCTTCTCTAGATTCTCGGTGTGCGCCAGCTGGGATGGCTGGGGGCATGTGTCCGAAGAGCTGGGGCCCCGGCTGATTTCACCTTCTCTCCTGGTGCCACCCACCCTGCCATGGCTGGGAGCCGGTGCAAGAATAAAACACGCCACGCCGGCCACGGAACGCCATGTGCTTCCGAGAGGCGGAATTGGGAGCGGCGGCCTTCCTTCTGGGGCGACCGGGACCGGCCTTCGATGCCTCTGGAGGAAGGGCCGTGGAAGCGAAGCCTTGGGGAGGGAACGAGAGGCACCCGAATGGAGGAATGAAAAGGAGGCCAGGGGAGCTTACGGGAACCCTCGGTCTCTGGGGAGCTGGAAAGAGCCACACAGCAAAGGGATATTTTGAATAATAAATTCTGTGACTTCACATACTTGCTTGAACTTTCCCGACTGTGGTTTTTAAAGCCTGATGATTATGTTTTCACGGCCAAGATCAAGAAGGCCTATTTGCAAGGGCTGGCGTGGGGATAACGGGCTCTCCTGGTCCCCGGTCTTTTGAAAATGTGTCGTCCTGTGAATGATTAAGTTATGGAAGGGGGGTGGTGGTGAACTGTCGCAGGCTTTAAATATCATCTGTATGCTGATGACTTCCAAATTTATATCTCGGCCCAGACTTTGCCCCTGAGCTCCGAACTCATAGATCTATCTGCTTGACATCCCACGGGGAGTCCTAATAGGTGTCTCAAACCCCCTGTGCCCCCTCCCCAGCCCCCACCTGCTTTTCCCAGCTTCCTGGGCCTCATCACCATGAGGCAACGCCACCCTCTGAGTGCACGCTGGCCTTAATTTCCCCCATGCCTTCCAGAAGCAAATTAGGCTGGCTCTCCCTTTATCACATAGGCTCAATTCACCTGCATCTCTCCATCCCTACGGTCTCTGTCCCCACCCAGGCCCCTGCCCCACTTGCCCCTACCTCCAATCTTGCCCTTCTATAACACATGCCTCGTGTAACGGCACGGAAGAGGTCTGACGGTGTCAGCACTCCTCTCTTCTTAAACCTCTGAGAGACTTCCTGCTTTACGTTGAATGAAAAGCCAGGTTCCCTGCCAGGCCCCACAAGGAGCCCTGCTGGCCCCTCTCCAGCTTTGTTTCCTAGCATTCTGCAACCTGGAACCATCCTCTAGCCACAGTGGCCTACTATGACCATGCTCCTACCCCAGGGACTTTGCACCTGTGGGCCCCCGTGCCTGGAATGTTTTTTCCTCGCATCTTTGGCTGACTGGCTTCCTTCTTCCCATCTCAAAAGCACTGACTCCTTGGAAACACTCTTTCCAACCACAGTACTTGAAATCGCTCCACTCCTCCCCACCCCTGAGGAGTGTATTGTTACCCTTTCTAATTTCCTCCGTAGGGCTTGCTGTCACCCCAACTTCGTTGGTATTTACTTTCTCCTTTCTGTCATCTGTCTCTCCCGCCTCAAATATCAGCTCCATGAGGGCAGGGGCCTTCTCTTTTGTTCACTGCTTTGTCCTCAGTGCTGAGTAAGGGCCTGAGCATTAGATGGTCAATGCGGAATTGAGCGAGTGAGTGAATGAATGGAGTAAATGGGGAGCAGAGCAATGGGGCTTCCTTTCCAGGGGAAGCTGGAGTTCTTAAGCAGAGCACTCCAGCTGGGGGTGGGGGATGAGGGTGTGGCTGTGATGCTTCTGGAACTTCTGGAAGGCAAGGCATCACGAACACCCTTTCCCCGGCGAGGAGCCCTCCCGAGAAAAGAGGAGTCGTGGTGGAATTAGCCACCCGTGGCTTTTAGGTAAATTAAGGGCAGCCATGTCACAAGCCCCAAGGCCTATGAACTTCTTCTGCAAGCGGGGACACGTGAATAGTTCTGGTCTCTGTTGCAGCCAGTCTGCTCCTCCTTTGCAGTGTGAGGATGCAGCCGTGAGTACCCTGGGAACAAATGGACGCGGCCGTGTGCCAAAAACGCTTTATTTGCGAAACAGGCCGCAGGCTGGAAGTGGGCTGTAGTTTGCAGCCGCTGCCCTACCCGGACTGGGAGACCGGCTCCGATAAAGGGGGGATAAACCTGGGATTTATTAGGGGCTTCTGTGGCTACAGGGCGTGGTGAAATAGGCTTATCTGTTCTGCAGTGTGCAAAGCTGTGTGCCCTCCGGCAGTTCACTAGACCTCTCTGGGTCGCAGTCTGCACCTCGGAAAGATGAGAACGGCCCAAAGGGGACTGCGCGCCCGAAACCCCTTAGCAGTGCTCCCCGCCCGGAGTGAGTCCTCCGCCGGCTCTCTCCCCTCCTCTTCTCTTGCACCTGACTTGGTCGTTACTAAGAAGCCGCATGGCTGCCTCCTTCAGAGCGGTGGGGTGTCGAGGTTCAAGGTGGGGAAGAGCTGGCTTCAGGCTAAGCGGGGCTCGGGTGCTGGCTGCACACCTGGCCACCGTCCGTCCAGCCTTCCTGTGCCTGGGCTTCCCTCCCACGGGGTGACAGTGAAGAGGAACCGAGTGGCCTCCTGCACGGGGCCGAGTGCCTACTAGATGCTCGGTTAGGAGGGGCCGTTCACTGCTCATTCATGCACCCCACGGACAGTTACGGAGCGCCCCCTCCGTGCCAGATGCAGGGCCAAGGCAGGCGATGCGGAGAGGGCCCTGAGCCTGGGGATGGAGCCTCTCGGGGAGAAAACACATCGGACAATTGCACACGTGAACACAAAGCGGCAGGAAGGCGAGGTGAGGGGCGGGATGGGGGAATTGAGAAGATAAGGGGCATCGCGTCCAGGGGAATTTCAGACGCTCTGGTGGAGACCTGAGGGCGACGGGGGGTGGGGGTCAGGCTGCCAGGGCGAGGGCACCAGCAGTCAGGCTCCTTCCCTGCCTGGTCCCCCGGCTGCAGGGGGGGCGGGGGCAGCATGTGCTAAGGGCGAGTGACCCACCCGGACAGGCACCCGTCTGCACCCGGAGACGGCAGATCTCCCACCCCGGCCGGGCCGGGCTCGGGTGGGCGGGCGGGGGGCGGCACGGCTGCCAGCCGCTTGCCATGCCGATCATGTCTGCGCTCCCGGCTCCGGAGGTGAAAGGTGCAGCCGCTAACCACAGCCCATCAGTCCTCCCAGCTGGAATAAGGCAACGGCGGGAAGAGGAGCCACTACTCCCAGCCCAATAAAAGCCTGTTTGCCCGGGCCTCCCTGGCTGCGCGGGCTCCGAAACAGAGGGTTCTGCGGGCGGATTGCTTCTCTACCATTATATTCTCTCGGTGCCGCTCGCGGGTACCGCGGCCTGCCGAGGCCCTGAAAGCTTCTCGATGCCTCGACCCTGCTGGTTTGTAACACGCTCGGGAAGAAAAGGGCACAGCCAGTGGCCGACTTTCCTCCTCCTTCCCTCCTCGCGCTCTCTTTTCACCCTCCCACGTGCAAAGCGCGGAAGAATGGCACTTCACCTACTGGGGGGTGGGGGGGGGCTGCTGCGAGGTGGAGAGGGGAGAGCTGGTTCTGGGCCGGGAGGGGAGGCAGGGGCAGGGCAGGGGCGAGGGGGAGGGCGGCTCTGTGCAGAAGGGCCGTCTCGCTATTCCCTCCCAAAGCACCTCCCTCTGGCGTCAAGGCCTTTGCAGACTCAGGGCAACTTTTCCGAGGCCTTTCAAAGACCTGCCCTTCGCTGCTCAATCCGATGGGTATTTGGTAGGTGCCACCTGGGCACTGAAAACAGGACACCCGGCTGTCTTACAGGGACCTCGGAGAGGACATAGGCTTCCACGTGGTGGGGAAGCTGGGGGTTTAAAACCAGCTGCCAATATAGGGGCCTAGGCAAGCGGCGAGCACCAGATCGGGCACCGAGCACGTTCAGATCCCACAGCTGCAGTGGAAGGCAAGGCGTTACGAACACCCTTTCCCCTGGTGAGGAGCCCTCCTCCTCCTCTCGCTCCTCCTCCTCTCCCTCCTTGCCTCCCTCCTCTTCCTCCTCCCCCTCTTCCTCTCCCTCCTCCCCTCTTCTCCCCTCCCTCCTCCTCCTCTCCCTCCTCCCTTCCCTCCTCCTCCTCTCCCTCCTTGCCTCCCTCATCCTCCTCCCTCCTCTTCCTCCTCCCCCCTCCTCCTCTGCTTCCTCCCCCCTCCCTTCCTCTTCTCCCCTCTCTCCTCCTCCCCTCCCTCCTCCTCCTCGATGCTACTGGGCAAATGCCCTGTCCTGAGTGCTGCCCACGTGGTGGGCATACTCCCTCTCTCTGTCACACACATGTGCCCACGCGCACACGCTCGGTATCGCCCAGGCTTATAAAAACCGGGGCTCTTCTTCTCTATTCTCTCCTCCCGTGGCCGGGCCTGACTGCAGCGTAAGGTCAACGAGGTGCTCCTGGCGGCGCAGAGAGGGGAGACATTTGTCACACGCTCACCTGTGCCAGGGGCCCCTCCAGGCACGTTGCAGGCGTCAACTCCCTCGGCCCAAATGAGGTGGGCACCCTAGTCCCATTGTACAGATGACAAAGCTGAGGCCCGAGGGTCTTGCCTGAGCTCCCAGAGCAGGGATGGGGACGCGGCCCGGAGTAAACGGAAGGGAGCACACCTGCTGACGGGAAGACGCCCGACTCGGCCGCTAGCCACGGGGTGCCCCTTGGGCAAGTTACCTGCCCTCTCCGTGCCTCAGTTTCCTCACGTGCAAAACAGAAGGTAACGACAGTATTGAGCTCCTAGGATTCGGCAGGATTAATACCTGTGAATAATCCCGCAGGTAGCTCCTGGCAGGGAGTGAGACTCAACAGATGAAAGTTGTTACCGCGGTAATAATAATCATTAGCGCCATCTAACCTGAACCGCGCATGGAGCTGTCCGCCTTGACCTAGGCTCATCGGGGACTCGTGGCTGGAGAGGGGGCCGGCTGCAAGGGCTGGGAAGCTCTCGGTTCGCCAGCAGGCTGTGTGCCTGGCCTGGCTGAATGGCTGAGACGCCTGCCTGTCGTTCCCTGGGCCACATTCCACAGGGAGCCCTTTGTCGACGCCTCGGGGCTCGGGCTGGGCAAACGGGGCCGGGGCCTCCACCTGAGGTCTGTGTGCCTTCCTGGCAGAGCTCGGCGCGGAGGGAGGAAACTGGGCATGGGTGCCACCTGCCCTTGGAGTCTGCCAGGGCCCTAGGAGCGCCGAACAAGGCAGATTTCGACATAATGAGCTGGGTACTTTTCGCCACAGGGAAGGGGCAGAGCGGGGAACAGGGTCCAGCCAGGAGAGCAGGAGGCCAGCAGCCCTATTCTGAACGCTCAGGGGGTTCCTGAAGAGATCGGGCGGACAATGGGGTGGGCGGGTGAGAGGGACGCACGACTCCAGAGCACCTGTTCTGCCCACACTTGTCTACCCCCCTTTCCCAGGGTCCAGCTAGCTCAGGAAGGATTGATGGAGCCATCAGCCCGGGTACGGGGCGCTTCGGCCTGACTGTGTGAGTTTGAGCCCGGCTTCCCCCGTTTACTGCCTGCGTGACCCCGGGCAAGTTACTTCATCTCGTCCCTTACTCTGTAAAGTGGGCAGACAAGCGGCCTCTGCCTCCCGGGAGTGTGGCTGAAGAAACCCAAAAGGGAAGCTCCCGCTGCTTTTGTTACTCGTGCATCATCTTCACAACAATTTTAGGAGCGACGTCTTTGTCGGCCCGGTTTGTTTGTTTGTAAAAGGGGAAACGGAAGCCCACAGGGCACAGGGACTCCTCCCTGGACACCCAGCCGGGAAGCAGCAGAATCTGGGTCCCGTTGGTGACAAGGTCAATGCTCCTTCTCCTTAAAGCCAACCTTTTAGGGACCAGGACCTTACAGAAAATCGGACAACAGATCCTCTTGCCAAAGGGGTGTGGGCGCACGTGCACGCCCCCCGGGGGACGTTTCTGGGTGTTCACGGCCCCTCTGAGGCCAGCCCTAGACTAGGATCCACGAAGACAAGGTTTCATGGATCCTAGGGTACAAATCCCTGTCTCTTATCTTGCTGTGTTCTGGAGAGCTTTCTTTTGTTCTAAGAGGATTATCATGTGTTTCTTTGGGAAAGAGTGCTGTGAAACACGACTGGGAATTACTCTCAGGCTCTCTGTCCCCCAAACTCGCAGCCTGCCTTCCTGTCGCCTCTTCACGACCCAGACAGGTGAGGCCAGTGTGGAGGGTTGCCACGTGGCCGCGAGAGACCCTTCCAGACCGACACTCCCGCCCCTCACCCCAGCCGCACGCCCTGGTGTTTGTGGGCACCACACGTATTCTCTGGTGCCGCCAGATCCATTCTCTGTCCTGGCCCTCTGGCTTTACAAAGGGAATGGGCCAATGGGAGACCCCAGGGAGAGTAGAGGTGGGAAGAAGAGGGGCCGCAGGCATTTCCCACCCCAGCTCCCCACCTGCTTTGTTCTCTGGCACTGGCTGTGTCCCTCTACACTAGGGGACTAGGTGGCTGTCTGCATCGTTTCCTCCCTCTGCCCCTGCAGGCCCTGGGGATGGGACGACGGGGGAGTGGCAGGTGTGTGGGGTGGGGGGAGTTGCTCACCTCTGGCCCCTGCCCACACCTCCGCATTACAGGCTCTTCCTGCCAATCCTTGGGGTCAATTCGGTTCCCCGGTGGGACCCTGCCCGTCTACCCTTAGTGCTGGGCGGGGGGCTGGTAGCACTGACTTGCACATGCTCGGTTAGCTCAGAGTCGATGACCCCTTCCGGAACCTGCGAGGACAGTGTTCCTCCAGGAACAAAGGGGGTCTAAACACAGAGCTTGGCTGACCTTCAAAACTGACCTCAGGGGCCTCGTATCACCTTTGCGCTTGAGCCCCCTCACCTGTAAGTGGGGACACTGTGCCACGCACCCCACACGGCTTTCTATGAGGATGCACTGCGTCAACACCAAAGGGCCTTATGCCATTTTCCATCACGATCTATTACTCACCCCCTCCATTTCTGGAAGGGACCCTGGAGATTCTACGTTCAGGGTCTGGACGAGTCCGGACGAAGGCAGCCGTGCAGTAAATGCTCACACACCCCACATCTAACAAAGGCCCCAAGCTTCTGGAAAACGACGTTGGCTAGTATCGGGCAGCACGGGACAGCCGGGCGGGGTGGGAGGCTCCACAGCCGGCCTGCTGTTCAAACCGGCCACTCTCCAGCTGCATGACCACGGGCGATGCCTCAGTTTCCCTGTCTGCAAAACGGAGCTAGCAGGGCCTCGAGCGGCTGCAGCTCCGGGAGGAAACACGAGGCCACGCAGGTCACAGACTGAGGGCGGGCCCCCTGGCGCAGAGCGAGTCCTTCATAAACGGCAGGGGTCACGTGTCACCCCGATGCTGGCTTGGTCTCAGTTCTCCCATCCGTAAAACGGGGCGAATCGTGCCCATCTCGTGGGGTTGTTGGGGAACTGATGGCAAGAATCGTACGAACCAGCTGCAGCCTCCCACTGCTGCCAGGACCGCACCTGCCCCTGTGCGGGCCGCGGGGGCAGCCGATACTCGGAGACGGCAGATCCCGCAGAAACGCTTGTGGCCGAGGCTTTCCGCTGGGGTGAGGCAATAATGCTGTCTTCGGAACTCAATTTATTGAAGGGGGCTTCTCTCCCACGCAGGGCAGAACTGCTGAGCCTGCACTCTGCCGGCCCTGGGGACGGGCGGCGGGGAGGACCGGGGAGAGTCCCTTACACAAACATTTGCCGACGGGTGCATTTGGGCCTGTCAATGGCTGTCGATAAGGACGGGTTCCCTTTCTGCGCGTCAGGATTTGGGGCCTTATTGAGTCGTAAGCTGGGGACTGTGTGCTCAGCCCTGATCCCTCCAGCTGCTCGTTCGCCCCTGCTCGTATATTCCCCAGCCTCAGACTGAGGGCCCGGCACACAGCGTGCCCAGCAACGGGGGCCCAGCCACGAACCCGAGGACCCAGTCTGCATGCCAGGGAAGGCATCAGTCCGGTGAGGATAAAAACCAAAAGAAAGAAACTATTTCATGGCAGGGAAAGAGAGGAACAGAGGGAGGAGCCATGACTGATACCTGAGAAGGAGGCAGACGGAGGGAGGGCTTCCCGGAGGAGGTGTCATTTGAGCTGGGCCTTAATGGCTGAATAGGCACCCCTGATTCAAAACCACTGGAGGGCCAGGCATCGTGAGCAGAGGGGAGAACACACGGGAAGTCACAGAACACCATGTGGCGTGTGGGGAGGGTCGGTGGGCCGGGAAAAGGCCACCGGAGCAGGCAGGGGAGTGTTCTGAAGGGTCTGGCAGCCTGGGCTTCAGTCCCAGCTCGGAGTTCTTAGCACACTTGACCGGGCTATAGTCTCGCATCCCCGAAACGCTGCTTGGGAGCCCCGCTTGCTAGCCCAGAGCAAGACAGGTGAGGCCCAACCGGAAAACAAGGCCCTGTATGGGCCACCTCCTCCCTGGGTTCTCCTAAGCTGAGCATGACTTTGTTCTGGCTCCAGGCTCCGTCCCTACATGGACGAGCGGGGGAAGGGTGGGCTGTGTAGCCAATACCCCCCCAGACTGCCCCCAGGTGACACCGCCGGGCAGCAGGGATGGGTGAGGGGGGCAGTGGCAGGCGCTCGGGCGAACTGGTCCATCCAGGAAAGTCCCCGAAAGCCATGAACCTGCCGGTTGTCCCTGGGACCTCTGGGCAGAAGAAGGCAGGCAGCAGCCGGGGCGGGGGCCACGGGGGAGGCCACGGAGCCCCTTCGCCAAGCCCAGCTCTCCCAGGCCGGCGGGAGGAAGGGACGCGTTCCCAGCTCGCTGAGGCTGCTTCCTGGACACCCATCACTGACCCACCAGGATCCTAAGGTACGAGGCTCGCAGCTGCCCTTTTACGGCCTGGCCTTGAACGCACTTCTGAGACGGTGGGAGAGGAAGGAGACGGGATGCGGGCTCAAAGGTCCCTTGACCGTCCGAGCGTGGGGGTGTGCACTGGTGGGGGGGATGGTTGGGGACCGGGGGATGGCCCGGTTCTTGGGGCTTTCCCTCATCCCCTCCTGACTCCCCAGCAACCTGCTGGAGAAGGTGAGGCCCCTTGTGAGCCAGCCCCCCACGCTCTTCACCTCATCTGTTCCGAACACGCTGGCCCTCCCCGTTTCTCCATGTGCCAAGCTCAAGGTCCCCGCTGCTCAGGCAGCCCTTTTGTGGGCACGAATGTCACCTCTGCAGGAGGCCTTTCCAGACCACCTGCTCAAGCAAGGTGCCGGCCTCTTCCGCTCGGACCCACGGCCCGGCTAGGCCACAGCCACATCACTAACCCCAGGACACAACCGGTGAGTAGTTTTGGGGGACGGACCGAGCGATCGGCGAGGACGCGTGATGCCACAAAGGTGTGTGAGCGGTGGCGTCACGACCTGGGACCATCAGGCCCCTGGCAGAGAGTACACGGCTCTCAAACCAAGTAACTGAGCAGAGTCGGGCTAAAAGGCGGCAGGGGGTAGGGGCTTCACGGGAGGGACCCCCCCAGGCTGGCGGCCGGGACGCGGACAGAAAGTGCCAGGCAGAGAGGGCTATAGATGGGGGGCAGTGCCAGCCGGTCAGCCCGCAGAAACCCGGCAAGAGGGAAGGCGGATGGGGATGATGGGACCGGGAGGTGATAAACGCCCTGACCCCAGTCTCTTCCTCTCCCCAGTTTCCTGCCAGGCCTCTCGATGACCCAGCCCAACCGGAAGCCGAAGGGCACGGAGACCAGCGACGCTGTCCACACGGGTTGGCCTCCTGGTGCAGAATGAGGACAGGAGGCCGGGCAGCAGCTCGGGGGATAGCTGGGGGGGGCGCCCAGCACGCACTGGGAGGGAGAAGGGGTACCCTGCCACGCGCGGCCCGGCCCGTCCCGTCCCGGCCAGGGCGAGGGCAGTCCCCTCGGGAGCCCCGGCGCGCTTACCGTGGAAACGCTCGGCCGTCTTCCGCCTCAGGGCTGGCAGGCTCACTTCGGAATCGGCCCACTCCAGCACCAGCCTCCGGCCGTACAGGTGGGTGCTGTGGCACAGGGCGTGGAAGGCTCTCTGGGGCGGGGGGGGGGGGGGGCAAGAGCAGGAAACGGAAGCGTGAGTTAGCTGAGACCCACCCGCCGACGCCCCATCCCGCCCCCCTCTTGCCTGCCACCGCCTCAAGCTCCAAGGTCAGGTTCTGGCCCTTGTGACACCTGCTCTCTGGCCAGGGTGTGGGAGCTCTTGGCCACTTGATTCGATTAGTGGGTTACGTTCCCAGGGAGAGAGCTGCAAGTGACCGTGCCGTCGATATATCTGCCGTCCGGGCCTGTAATTGGCGCCTGGGCCGGCGCCTTCTTCTTTCCCGTGCCGTGTCCTGCCTGGGGAGGGCCACCCCATTAGCTGGCTCGCCTCCCACCAGGCCGTCAGGGGCACCGCACGAGACAGCCGAGCCCTGCCTGGCTATGGTGACAGCCAGGCAGGCCCCTCACCGTCGCCTGGTGGCTCTGTCCTTCGCTAACCCCGCGGATTCTGTCCCCACCTCTCTCTGCTGCCCTTGGCCAGGCCCTCGGGCCCTCAGATGGCCTCCGCCCTCTCGGGCGCCGGCTCCTTCTCCCGGCTCGGCAGCCCCTTCCTCCTCCCAGCCTTCCCCCGACTTCTGGTGTTTGTGCTTTATTGAGATACGATATCCACACGTCACCCATCTGAAGCATACGGCGCTGGGTCTCAACAGATTCAGACTTGTGCGGCCGTCACCACGCCAGCCTCACAAGGTTCTCCACCCTCGGCCTTCCGAAGGAAACCCCACCCTCGTGAGCGGCCATGCCACCCCTCGCCCCGGCCCCCAGCAAGCACCAGTCTGCTCTCCGGCTCTTTGGATCCGCCTGTTCTGGGCGGATACAGACGGAACCACGCAGTACTGGTGAGTTCCGTCCTAAATGGCACCGGGGCCCAAGCTAAGTGGAGCCTCGCGGGTGGTGGGGGGCGGGGGGGGGGCTCTTCCTGAAGCACTCCTGTGGTACATGAGAGGCCACGCGCTTGGCCTCTGGAGCCACCTTGCCCGGGCAGGTGGGCACGCTTCCAGAGACTGGGCGCGTTGATGAATCTCACCGGCCTCGGTTTTCAAATCCATGAAGCAGGAATGTCAACGGCGTGCCAATCTAAGGGTTCTAGAGGAGGCGAGGAGGAGTTAACACGGAAGGTACTTCGAACGGCGTGGGGGCACACAGTCAGTGCTCAAGAGATGCTAGCTCTCCTCGTGGGGGTGCCGTTAACTGCAGGCTTATCGCACCTGCAATTGCCTTCTCTCAGCAGAGGGGCCTCGGGTCAGCAGTGGGTGCACGTCGGCCCCGGAAGCCACGGTGGCTAACGGTGGGCACCTTCGTCCCTGCTTCTGGGCTGTGGCAGCACCACGAGGCACCAGGAGGGGCCGTGGGGCCCGTCCCTCTTGCTTCCTCCGTGCTGCGGGGAGGCAGCGTGTGACCGGGAGGGCTCTGCTCCGGAACCGGTCCAGACTCGGGCCCTCAGCTGCAGCGCGACTCTTACCGGCTGGACCACGTTCTCCCAGAAGACAGCGGTCGGCATCCAACCCTGGGGCCTCAGGTCGTGACCTTGTTTGGAGATCGGGTCTTTGCAGATGTAGTCAAGTTAAGACGAGCGCACACTGGAGAGGACGAGCCCTTTAACCTACCCTGACTGTGTCCTCGGAAGAGACGGCCGCGTGGAGACACGGAGACGCACGGTAAGCGCCCCGCGGGGACAGAGGCCGCCGAATGCCGCTGTCGCCGAAGCCAGGGGAGAGCGGTGGGGAACAGACCTCCCTCAAGAGGGACCACACACTCTTGGCCCCTCGAGTCTGGGGACTTCTGGCTTTGAGAATCGGGAGCCGAGAAATTTCGGTCGGTTGTGTTTCCGCGGTACTTTGCGACGGCAGCCGCGGGGACCTCGGGTGAGCCGAGTGCCCCACGATAGCCTCAGTCTCCTCATCTGGACAACGGGGCGGGCGGGGGGGGGATGTGTGGGATTACCACGCAGCAAGCCCGTGGGTGGCACACAGCTGATCACCCCCGCACGACCCACCTTGAGAAGCGTGACCGGGAGGCGGATGGGACACGCATCTTTTTAAAACGAGACACGTGGCCGGATTAAGCAAAAAACACTTTGTTCTCAGATCCGCCTTTCCGAGAAGGGCCAGGTGCAGGCAACTTTTCCTCCCCCCCCCCCTTTTTTTTTCACTTTAATTTAAAAAAACTCTTTCTGACTGCCAGCGGAGCCTCTGCGTTTTTTTCCATGCGGATATAAAAATGCATCTGGACTCCGAGCCGAAATGGCCCATTCAGAGCTTTAAAACACACGCGTGCTCAGCTGGCGCGGCAGAGAAACAGCCTGACTGGGGGAGCCGGGGGTTTGAAGACGGGGGAGAGGAGTCAGTCGGGAGTCTGGTGTGGCGGGTACTCCGGCCCGGCGCCGGGGTCCCTGAGGAGCTGCGGTCCCGGGGACACGGGCGGGAGGGAGCGGCCACGAGGCAGCATCTGGTGGAAGCCGGGAGCCGCGGCGAGGACAGGGGAGCAGAGCCCGGGAGGCGGGCCCAGGCGAGAGGCCCTGACCTTGGCCTCCCTCCCTCCGTGCGGCCATCAGCCTGGCGTTTCCTTCCTGCCCCTGGAGCCCCGTTCCTGTGCCACACAGAGCCCGGAGAGGTCTCCACTCGCCACAGGAGTTGCTAAGAACTCCCTCTCCTGGCCTCCCTCCGACATCAACCCTTCCAAATGCTCATCTCCTCTTTAGAAGGGCTTCTGACGGCAGGAGGGGAGGTGGCACAGCCACTGAGATGGGGGGCTCTGGGCCCGGGCGACTTTGGTTCAAATCCCTGCCGCGCCACTTACGAGCGAGCTGTGTGAGCTGGGGCAGGCCGCTTAACGTCCCTGGGACGCATTTCCTCGAGAGGCGGCAGCAAAGAACGGATAGGAGTCCGTGGACTGTGAAGTCTAGCACTTACAGCACCACCGTGGGCTGTCGTTCCTATTAAGGCTGCCCTCGGTTCCCCTGAGGCCACCAAAGAGCAGGAATAACATCTAGCGGGTGCGTTTGGCGTCGGGAGTGCAGTGGGTGGTTCCCCCAAAACAGCAGGACCACCCTCCCGAGTTCCAGTCCCTTCTGGTCAATAGGAGACCAGGCCGCTTTCCTCAGTGCCCGCTGCGTTGGTGGTGACAGCGACTCGAGGCTAAGATCGGCCTTGGACAGTCAGTCCGGGCCTCACGGGGCTTTCAGGTGAGCGCAGGGGAAGGCGCTGAGGAACGCGGAAGGTTCCAGGCACAGCAGAAGGGAACTGCGGCCCTGGCCTCTCTGGCCTCGGCCTGCCAGCAGCTTCCTCGCTGGCCTGTGTGCCTCCTGAGACCCACGCTGCCTTCCCCGTGAGAGTTCTGAACCTCGGCTGTGGTTCTGAACCTCAGGGCCTTGTCCATCCTGGGGCGCCCAGGGGTCAGTGCGGTGAGGGTGTCTCGGGAGGAAGCGGGGAGTTACATGTTCCTGGCCGTGTGCTTCTCTCCAAATCCAGTTTCTTTCTGCTGCCTGTTTCCTTGCCTTGGGAGGAAAGGGCCGCCTTCGTCCCATGGATTATGGATCCCCTGGGTTAGAACTCGGAGCCCGTGACCACAACCTACTCATCAGAACGAACATTACTCTCCCGTTTCAACGAAAGGAACACAGAGGCACGGGCCGAGGTCTGCGTGCGCGTCAACCGCCTTCTTGTTTTCCTTTCAGACTCCGTGCACTCCGTCCCTGGGCCTTTGTAGCAACACCCGCCCTGGCCTCGGAAGAGCTCCCTCATCACAGCCGCCTCGGTGGCGGCCCAGCACAGGCCCCGCTCGCCTCACACAGACTGCCACCGGGCACCCTCCCCACGCCCTGCACACGCGGCTTCCATTGCGGCACCTGCCCCGTTAACGTGTGCCGGCCTCCGCGGCTCAGCCTTGAACCTTAGAGGCAAGGCCTCTCTCCCTGCTGCCCCTAGTACAGTGCTCGGGGCAAAGTGTGCTCAGGAGATCGAGTAGCTCCCCCTTCTCCACAGGGGATACGTTCTAGGACCCCAGTGGGTGCCCGAACCCACAGACGGTACCAAACCCCATCTACGCTGTACTTTTCCTGCACACACACACCTGTGGTGAAGTTTAACTTCTAAATCAGGCATGTGATGCGGCGTGAGGCCACACGGCCCAAGGAGGAGGGCCATCTGCTTCCGGGCCACGGTTGATCGTGGGTAACGAACCACAGAAAAGGAAACCGTGGATGGGGTGGTGGGCTGCTGTATTCACAGAGCTGTATTCAAGTTGGTCCTGGCTAGAGACGGCGGGCTGGCTTAAATAACCCGCCGTGGTCCCTCCACGTCCCTACGATACAGACCACGAAGACGCAGGAGCGAGGAGTATGTCGTCTCCGGCTGCCACGTGCACGGGACGGCCCGCCTTGCGGTTAGGACGAGACCTGGCGCGGACACGCTCTTGGGTCTGGCAACGGGGAGGGGAAGGCCTGCTCCTGACGTGTATGACTCTGGGGCCCTCGGGGACGGGAGCAGGTGCCCAAGCCACCAGGACCCGGGAGACCGCAGATCACCCGCTCGGCTCACAGTGCAACTCTAAGGGTGCGTTCACTTGTCCGGGAGCAGAATGCCATAGAAGGGGGGGCCTCTGGCCTCCGGAGCCACTTCCTGCCATCCTCTGTGGCAACAGGGCTGGCCGCTCCTACTCCTCTATCGGCCCCCACTCTCCGTGCTTTTGCAGGCCACTCCCACGGACCGCGTAACTCGGGCTCTCGCCCTCTGGCTTCCGCATAGGTGATGCCCGGAGTCCTGGAGGGAGGGAGGAAGGGGGTAGGGGTGCCGTTCCCCTGCCCCCTCCCGCCAGGACTACAGCTCCTGCCAGTGGCCCCTCCCCTCTCACCGGTCCCCCAGCCCCACTTATTCCTCCATAAATCTCTCCTAGACCATCGGGGGTGGGGTGTCTGCCGACCCGGGGGGCTGCCCGAAGTGCCTCTGCCTCGACCCAGGGCAGACGGGCTTCGCGCTCCAGACAGCAGGTCTCAGGGCCTGGCCCCGCTCCGAGAGTTGAGGCCCACTGAGGAGAGCTCGGGCAGGGCCGGCTGGGGTGCGGGCTGGGGTGCGGGCTGGCTCCCACCGTCATCTGGTCCCTGGCTCGGCTGTCCCAGAATCACGCCCCTTTGATCTCTGACCCGAGCCACCAACTGTGGCTCCCGAGAGCCCTAGCCTCCACCGCCTCTTCTGCGTCCCCCCGGGAGGAAATCTGCGAGGACGGAGCGGGGAGTGACTGTGACCAGGCCTGGCAGCCATCTTTCCAGAACAGGGAAGACGCTGGAAGGCTGCCAGCGCGGCGCTGGCCTGACCTTTCTGCAGCTCTCCCTGGAGACACAACTCCTCTTGGCGGCAACAAAAGTCCACGCGATGCCCTTGGTGGAGCTGCCGTCCCAAGGGCGGTGGCTCCCGGGCCAGGCTGAGGATGGGACTCCTGTCTTCGTAAGTCCAGGCACTCGTCGGCCCCTCCTGCCCCGTGTCTCGCAGAGGGGGGGAGGGCTGCAGCAGGCGTCAGATCCACCTGAGCACGGACAATGCCAGCCTGCGCCAGGCCATCTGTGCCCCCAATGCCTGGAGTAAGCATGACCTGAGCCAGCCAAGAATGACCACGTGTGCCCGGGGGCACGGGACTGAGCGGAGGGAACGGAGGCCCGGGGCCCTGGCTGGGGCTGGTGGGGGCCAGGCTCCTCCCGTCGGCCGAGACGGCTGAAAACCGGGGGCTGTGCTTCTGGGAGGAGGGCCTGCCGCGCCGGGATGTTCGCTGTCTCTCGGTGCAGCGTCCTGTGCTCTGAGGCACAGAACCGTCCCGTCCCTGCCTTACGGCTCCCACAATCCCAGAAGCAAGCTCTCAGGAGGTCGTGCCAGCTGCTTCGGGCCTCCACGGGGGAGGAGTGGGGTGGCAGCCGGGCCCGGGAGGAGTACTGGGTGGTCGGCCGCGGCCCCCCCGCCGCAGCACCTCGGGTCATTTCCAGTTAAGATACCATGGAGCTGAGGACGAGTTTCTAAGAGAAACACCCGGGGCCCCAGTTCTGGGCGGTTGTGCCTCCATCTCTCAGACAAATAGATGTGTCTCCTTCCTTTCCTGCCTTCATCCACTCAGCTCCTCCCAATTCCAGTCGACAGTCCCCGGAGGACCCGCCAGGAACCAACGCTACGCAAGGGGACCCAGAGGTGAGGCACCACCTCTGCCCTCTGGAGGGGCGAAAGAGCCACCAGGAAAGATCCAATGCCGCCAGGTCGCCGAGGGTCAGAAACGGTAAGGCGAGGGGGCGGCGTGGCCTGGTAACGGCCCTGGGCTCCAAGTGGGGCCCTGCTGCTTTCTGGCTTTGTGACTGGACGAGGAACTTCTTTGGGTCTCTACTCTGTCAGCTGCAAAATGGGGGCACTTGGACCTCCCGCGGCTGCCGAGAGGAGTAAGTAGGACAGCAGCTATTCACCGACCCCAGCGCCCGGGGCACGGGAAGGGCCTGGGTCCTGGTCCTCGCACCTGCTGTTGCCATCGGCAGTGAAGTCACCAGAGGAGCTCCTGGAGGGGAGAAAGGTGTCCCACTCAGCCGGGCTCGTCACCTTTCCCTGGTAATGTGTTCCGAGCGCCTGGTGACTCTGACGTGAGGACACCAGCACCCTAGGTCTTCTCGTGTGGGCAGAGGCCCGGAGGGAGGGACAGGCTGAGCGAGGGGCACCGCATGGCACTGCTTATGCCCTGGTGACGACGAAGGATGCACACCTGCTAGTCTGAGGAGAGTGTGGCTTGCCCCCACCCCCCCGGCTTCTCAGCCCAGAAATGTGTTGGCTGAGCCTGAATCCCGGCCTTGAAATGCAAGGCTCAGGATTCAAATACACTTTTTTTTCCCCCCACTCCTGGGCCCCAACGATGGGAACTAGGAAAACCTTGCTAACAAAACGCAGGAAAGAACCTGCATGCACGTGAGTATGTGTGCGTAGCACGCATGCCCGAACAGAAAGGCGGGGACCAAAGCCTGGCTCCCTAACGTTTCTGGAGACGAGCAACCTCTACCAGGCTTCAGACCGGAGCAGCCCCACCCCACGGGGCTCGAGCACACCCGGCGGCCGCCCCTTCTTTGGCGCTGTGTGCCACAGCCTGGGCCTAGCCCTGATCTCCACACTTGCCTCCAGGGCCAGTATCATTTCCGACACGGGGACAGACGAGTCACCTGGGCTTCGGGGACGTGACGCCCCTTCTCAGTGTCCGCGGCCTCCTCGCTCCCAGGGGGCGCTGGCCCCTGCGGACCCTGCTGTGCTCCCACGGGCCCCACGGAAACTGCCCGACTCCCTTCTTACCCTCGATGAAGCAAGTGCGTGTTGAGCTCACGCCAGTGATGATCTGACGGCGGTCACCGTTTACGGGGGGGGCAAGATGGCCCGGCCCTGTGCTGGCCCCCCCGGGTGCCGGGCAAGGAGGCGTCCCCGCCTTGAGAGGCTCCGGCTGGCCCCCTCACGGTCCCCCTCTCTCCGCCACGGGTCTGATTTCGGCAGAGCTCTCGAGGCGATAGCACGGGCGGGGCCGGGCCCGGGGCCCCGTGTCCATGTCGCACCCCCCCCCACCCCAGCACCGTGCAGAAGCGGGAACCGGGAAGGGACGCATTAACCGGTGCGACCCCACAATTAAAGCTGCGGCTGTTTACCACGGTGAGAACAGCTCTGCCTGCCAACGCCAGCCGCCATCACGTCTCCCTACTGCCGGCTCCCCCCAAGTGTTTATTTAAGCCAACACATTGCTCTGCTAATTGGATAACATTCCACGTGAAAATAGACCTTTTAAAACAACAGCAGCGGCGGCAAATAAAAACAGCCACAACTGCAAAAGTACAAAGGCGCGGCGGGCTCGGGGAGGGGAAATTAAAGGCGCCTGCATGGGGAAAAAAATTAATATTCCGGTTTCCCGGATGAGAGTCTATCCTTCCCATCCCTTCTCTTCCAGGCTGGCCTTCCTTTCCTCCTGCAGGACCAGCCTGCTCTGCACAAAGCGGGAGGGGGGGCAGCTGCTAAACAGAAGCCCGGTGGCTACCGGTGGCCTCTCTGGGGCCAGGCTGCTTCGGGCTCGGGAGGGCTGGACTCGTGCACTCATGGGCCTGATGCCGGAGCGCTCACTCTTCTGGGCGCGCCCCCAAGAGATGCTCCGGCCCCTCCCCCTGAAATGGCTCTAATCGGTGAGTCGTCCTCTCCCCTGGGTGCTGGGGTGGGCAGTGGCGGGCATGCTGGGGACAGGAGGGGCCGGCACTCAGCTCAAGCGAACAAGCAGACGAGGCGGGGAGCGCCCTGGACACACGGGCTGTGGCAGCCGGTCAGCACGCAGAGTTACCCGGCTCTGCCCGGTTCCGGCTGCACGACCCCGGCTGACCGACGTCACCGCTCTGAGCCTCAGTTTCCAATGCCACCTACCACTCACCTCCTAGAGTCCCGGGAGGACAAGACGTGACAAACGCAAACGCCCAGCAGCCAAAGACAGGCTTCTAGAAGTTGACGGTTTTGATCACCGCCAAGATGCTGCCCTTCCGGAAACATCGGGGCCCAGAGAGCCACGGGGGCACCTGAGACAGGGAGACAGCCGTGCACATAAGTGCAGACCCAGGCCACCCGGGGAAGACCACTGCATTTGGGATGGCTTGCGTCCTTGACTTCCACTCTTCCCTCGTCAGCCTCTGTCCTGCCCCCCTCCACCTCGAGGGAGTAGGTTCTTTGGAAGACATCGCCTCACAACCCCCGGAGTTTTAGGGAACACGGACACTTTCAGAGGGCCTAGGACTCCGAGGGCTGACGAACGACCTAGGAAGGGGGAACGTGCCAGCTCACCGAGGCCGTGATGAGGGTAGACGGGTCTCCTCCAGCTTAGCGCCTTGGCCCTGGGGGGCCAGCGCCAGGCTTCGCGGGGATCGGTCCATGGGGCTCTGCAGCGGCTGCACAGACAGAGCTCGGCGGCCGTGTGGAGATCGGGAGGGACTCATGCAAATCTCCTGCCCGATTCCCGGGGCCGCTGCAGGTTGGGATGAGACAGTGCGCGTGTGGTGTATATATCACGTACAAAAGCCGGTGCGGTCGGTCGCAGGGGCCTCTGACTATTGTCATCAGTTGCCTGGTTACCCTGAGCTCTGCCACGACAGCCTCTGCGGAGCCTCGTGCTAGGATTCTCTTCACAGTTTGGGGGTGTGCGGTTGCCCCAGAGGGGCCTGACGGATGCACGGGCGGGGTGGAAGGCAGCGTCGTGGAGGAAGGTCAGAGGACTCAGGGTGCAGGGTGCAGGGACGGCGCAGATGGGCAGGCTGCCGAGGGGCTGCCTCGAGGGGCAGACCGGGGCTAATTCTCACCTCGGCCAGCTGGTGAAGGGGGCTGGCTGATGCCGGGGAAGGAGCACGGTCCTGGGAGCCAATGTATCTGGGTCCCGGCCCCCGGCCAGACACTATCAGTTTCTCCACTGCTTCCCAGACTCAACACGGAACGCCCAGCTGTCCGTTACCCTCTCCCTTCTCCCTTTTCCCCTGGTACCAACCCCCCCCATTTCACCCTCCCCTCCCCTCCTCCTTTCCTCCCATCTGAGCACGGCCCGGGGCCCCCAGGAGAGGCTCTGATGCCAGGTTCCCGCGTGGCCGATGCCAAGAGTGACGCCTTCCATCCCCACGGAGGGTGTCCTGCTGGGCACTGGGAGTGAACCCCCTCGTGAGGGGTGCAGGTGGGTCAGGCAAGGATCAGTCAAGCTCCAGAAAGGCTTCTGAAGGAGGAGGACTCCTCCTTCCCCGAGTGCTTCCGAAAGAGGACGGCCACTTAGGGGGAGCCCGCCAGACGGATGGGGGTGAGGCGCGTCCCCCCGGCACTCCCACCAATTCCTTCTGTGGGAGTAAAGGTCTCGGGGTGCTCTCCTCGGCGTCTCCCTGCGGCCTCGCACCCCGTCTTCAGACTCACGCCCCCCCCCCCCCCCCCGCCAGCTGGCTCAACACGTGCGGCAGTCAGAACTGCGTTCATCGACGTGCAGTGCACGCGGCCCCCTGGGTCAGTGGCGGGCGCTGGCCGTGCCACTCGGAAGACAATGAGGTTCTCCAGACAGACACGGAGAAGGAGAGAGAGGCACGGCTTCCCCGGGAGGCAAAAAGACCAACGACCTGCTGGGTCCACGCCGTGTGGAGGGCCGGCTCGCACGCTGGCGGGCACGCGAGGCCCCGGTCCTCATGCGCCCAGAGGAAGGGCTGCGGCGGGGACGCAGGAGCCCGGTCGCCGCCTATGGGAGGCGAGGGGCAGAGGGGCCAACCCCGGAGGGGCCGCGGACTGAGTCCCTGCTGTCCTCGGCCGCCCTTTCTCCTCCTGGAGGCCAGAGCGGAAGGCGGGGAGGGGACGGAGGGAGAGGAGCCACCTCCGTGACTCCCCGGGGGGCCGTGCCGGCCTTCGGAAGTCACGTCTGCGGCCTGGCTCTGGGGCCGAGCGCTGCCCCGTCTACCTGAGGTGCCCCTCCTGCCCCGGCGATCCCAGGGAACAAAACTGCCACCGACCGCGTCCCGGAAACGCGGCCATTGACGCTGGAGGCTGGGAGCCCACGCCGGGTCTGAGCCTCCAGCCCCAGGAGCCACATGGGTTGTGACATCAGCCCCAGCCCTGGAGAGAGGCCGCCGTGTGCAAGGGACACGCCCTCCAGCTGGGGGGCTCCGACGCCTTTTCTCTTGGCTCGGTCCTACCCCTCCTCCTTCTGAGAGCATCTCCCTTGTCACCACCACCACCCTCCTCCTCCCGGAGCCAGCGCCACTCCGAGGACATCACCCCCACCCAAACCTCACGACAGCTTGGGGAGGAAAATCCTCTCGCCGTCTCGTAAACGTCGCGAAAGCTGAAACACGCAGAACGTGAGTCAGTCGCTTGCCCGAGGTCCCTCGGCAGACAGGAGCAGTACCAGGGTCCCGACTCAGGCCATCTGGCTTCAGAGTCTGTGCTCCACCAACGAGCCCCCTCATCAGAGGCCTCTCTTGGGGGTGAGGGGCGAACCCCTGCTCTTTCTTCCCTGGTCACAATCTCACACGGGAACCCTGAGAGCAAACAGGCGACCAGAGCTCTGTACCCTCACCGCCCAACCCCCCAGAGGCCCCCCCCCCCCAGCAGGGTTAGGGTTAGGCAGGCTGGGGAGGAAACACTGCCCTGCACTTCCCTTCCCTCTGTCTGGGGTGAAGGCACCCCGGCTCTCGACGGAGCAGGGCCGGTGGGAAGGGGGAAGAAATAACTCACTTGTCTCCAGCACTATGGGCCAGGGTTTCATGCGCACCGTCAGACGAGGAAACCGAGGCACGGGGCAGGGCTAGGGGAGCCCAGCTGCCGGCAGGAAGGTGCTCTGGACCTCTCCCCTCGTGGCTCCCCTCTGAGCGCATGCGGGTCCCCCCCCCCCCCCCCCCCCAGAGGTGCCCGCGTGCCACACGCAGGGGGTGACGCCGCGGACAGGAGGCAAGGGAAAGGCTGCCAGCCGAGAAGAAAGGAGAGCAGATGTCCGGACAAACGCAGCCACGTGTGGACAAAACAGGCACTTGAGTTCAAGATGCTGAGACAAAGGTGGCTGGCGAGGCTCCCTGAGGTCCCGGGAGGGCCTTCCGTGCCTGTGCGTGTTCCCAGGGCCCACAAAGGCCGCAGCTGTGTCCCTGAGATGTCACCTCCGGCTCCGCCCACTGGGCCTCTGGCAATGGCAGCTCGCTAAAGGCCGACGGGTGTGATTCTAACAAATAACTCTGCTTTTCCCAGGGAGGTCTCGTGAGAAGCGGAGGGGGTCCCAGTGTGGGTGAGGCCCGCCCGTCGCTTCCCCCGGACCCTTGACGAGAGGGGAGGCCGACAGAGGGAGAAACGCGCAGGCTCCTGAGGGAGCCCTGGGGATTCAGTGGCCGCGAACACAGCCAGAACCCCCGACCACACAGCCTCTGCGCTCCCACATCTGCTGCCGGGCTGGGCCCGGCACCCACCCCCGCCGCACTGCGCCCAGCCCAGATCACAACAGGCCGCCTTGCTTCAGAAACGAGAGGCGTTCTGCCTCCTAGGAGAATTCTGGAGAATTCTGTACCTGTGCCCCTGCACAGCAGCCCCTGCCTGGGCAGACCTTGCCTGTAAGCAGCCCAACCGGCAGGCCCCGGCCACAAGCGGGAAGATGAGGACGAGACACGTGTCCCCGTGGGAGCCTCCTCTCCCAGGGCCGCCCCCCTGGACCCTGCCTTCGGGGGGCGCTCGCAGCCGGGAGCTCTGGCTGACCTGGGGAGGCCTGGGAAACCTGCTCGCTCCCCCACTTTTTATCCCAGTTTCTTGCTTCTGTCACGTGAGCGGGCGAGGGAGGGAGGGAAGGAGGGAGGGGGACACAGGTCTGCCCCCTCCTCCAACCAAACCCAGGGTCTTGCCTTCCCAGGGAGTTGCACAGATTGGCGGGGTCAGGGAAAGACCAGGGAAACCCCACAGGGCAGGGACATGCCCACATCCGTTAAGGCGTTTCGCTGCTTCTACAAGGGGGCCGGAAGGCAGGTGGGAGAGTGGGGGGGGGGGGCACTGCCTCACCTTTGCATCCTGCTTCGTGAGGAAGTCCACGAAGCCGAACCCTCGGTGCGAGCCTGTCCCGCTCATCTTCTTCGGCAAGCGGACGGTCTTCAGCTCCCCGAAGGTGCTAGAGACAGAGGGCAAAGCACAGGAGAGCTAAGGACCGGGGCCCACAAAGGGGCTGGGGTGTGTGCGTGAGGGCAGGACCGGCTTACACACTCATCCCCTCTGGTCAGAAAAGACAAGTGCTCGCAGGTGCACCCGTGCGCGCACGCACACGCACCGTAAACTGGTGTCGCCTCCCCCACCGGCCGGCTCGCGCTCGGGGCGTGCCTGGCCTTCTCCTCTCCGACCCCGGCCTTCCCGCTGGGCAGGGAGGGATGATGGGGTTGGAGACACGGATGGAGAATTTCCAGTTCCTCTGACAGGCTGGCACCCTCGGCCCCCCTTCGCCTGTGGGGCTGAGGATCTGGCAGGAGGCGTGTGTGGGCTGGGGGAACGCAGCCGCACACAGGCAGGGCCAGGGCCCGGGATCCGGACGCGGGAGGAGGGTCTCCTGACCTGAATCCGCCTGCACGGCTGAGCCGAGCACACAGCAAGCTTGCGTTGAGCAAGAAGGATGAGCCTCTTCTCCCGGCCCCGAGACGGGGTGTCTCCTCAGTGCTCCCCGTGGGAACCAGGCGCCGCGACTCCCTTGAAACCCCACCTCCCCTACCTCCGAGCTTTAGTTTTGAGATCTGCTAAGCCAAAATCAGGCAAAGCTCTAGGGAAGAAAATGTGGCGCCCCCCCCCCCCCCCGGCCCCCACCAGTCAGGGATCAAACAGGTAAACACAGCTCGGACCATCCCCTGCCCTCCCTCACCCCAGCCCCGGAACCGGCCTCTCCTCCCAGATAAGCGTTTGAGAGATTCCCGGACAAAAGGATCAGGCCTGCCTGGCCCTCCTGTCTCACTTCCCAGCCCCAACCCCACCCTCACGTCCGTTTATCAAATATATATGCACAAATCGCTGCCAATAAATATTTAACGCGCGCGGCGTCTGAAGAGCTGTTATTGTATTTGGAAATCTCCACACACTTGCGGTCGCCCGGGCACACACACACGCGGGCTCAACGGCCCAGGATGCTTCAGGGCCAAAGACCGATTGGGTGAAAAACACAGTAAAGGCCGTAAGCCCTCATGAAATGATATAAGCTAAATCCGAGGCGTTAACCCGCGGCCCTGCCAGCATGACCAGGCATCGGCCGGCCCAATTTCCGAAGGCGGGATGGTGGGTAAATGCGGCATTATGAATCCTCAAAATGAATCTGCACGTCTGCCCGCGGCTCCCCCCGCCGCTCCCCCCAGGCTGGGGAGAGGGCCAGCCTCCCGGGGAGGGGAGGGGCTGGAGGGGGCAGGCGGTGGGGCCCTGTCGGTCTGCCCGCCCGGCTGAGGCTCTCTGGCTCCTTCAGGCGGCAGGGCTGGGGCCCAGGGGCTGGGCAGGTGGGGACAAGCAGGAAGGTGAGGTGGGAGGGCTGAGGAGTCCAGCCTGCAAACCCTGCTTTATTGTGCCACCTAAAGGCCGACACAGCCCATGACAGACAGACGCGGCCTCTCCTCCTCCGCGGGAGCCCCGGGGCCTCGGCCAGGGCGGGCGGGCAGGGGGATGGCGGAGCTTTCTCGCAGGCTTGTTGGGTAAACGGTCCTTTGGCTCCGGGTGCTTCAGAGGGACACGGGGGTGCTGCAGGGAGGGTGTGCCTGAAGGGCACGAGGACCAGACCGCGACAGCAGTCAGACTGGTAAGAGAAGGCCTCGGTGAGCACCCATGTGCCCAGGCCGTGCGGGGTGCCGTACCGACAAGGGTGCGGACCCCCGATGGGTGTGGGGGTCCTCCCTCCTCCCTGCCCCAGGCTCCAGGCTCCTGCCGGCCTTGGCGGGCTCGCCGTGCCTCTCAACCAGGGCACTGGTGTGGACACCAGGGTGCCCTCTGCCTCCCCCTGAGGCTGGATGGAGCTCAGCTCTGCAACAGCAGAAGCCACATCTATCTTGCTTATCAGGGGCTCCGCAGCGAGGAGCCCAGGGCCTGGCTCAGTGGGATGAACAAGCAAGAACACAGGAGCCCCGGGCCGCAGACACGACCACCCGTACCTAGCCGCCGACACGCACGGGGACGTGCCGAGGACTGCGTGAAAACAGGCCACGGGGTACGTACGAACAGCACCGAGGTGAATTAGTCTCCCCACCTCCATTTTACAGATGGGGAGACTGAGCTCAGGGAGGCAGCAGCTCCTGTTAGCAAGTGGCAGGGTTAGGATGCGAATCCGGGCGGGTCTGATGTTAAGCCGGAGCTCTCTTTGCACTGCACGGCATTCGGTTTTCCTTCAACTGTCTGGACGGGGGCCGTCCACTTTCAGGAGTGGCGGGGGTGCGGGGGGGGGGGTCCTCTGTCAGAGGTCTGGCCCCCCCGTCTGGCGCAGAGCTGGAAGGGGGTGGCTGGGAAGGGCTTGCTCGGACTCCCATGGATCCGGTGACTCACCCGAGACCCCAGGGCTAGAGAGGGCGACTGAGTCCCAGTTCCTCCCGCTCATGCCATGTGCCAGCCTCCTGCCTCTGCCCCCACGGATTACCATCCTGTCCCTCGATGGTCCCGGTGGCCTCTGCCCAGGTCTCCCCGTAGCCCTGATTTCTGGCGAGTTGGCCCATGTGAGCGTGTGCGTGAGAGAGGGAGGGGGAGAGGAAAACGGCTGAGGTTAATTCTTCCCTCTGCCGCGCACTGCAAGCTGTGGACGTTCTGTGCATGGCAAGCAGCTGAGGGTCTGGAGAAAGGCAAGGAAAATAATTAAAAGGTGGAGAGAAAAGCTGATGAGGAGAGGCGGAAGGCGGTGTGCTCACGGGGCCGGGAGGACGTGGCACTGAGAGCTTGGCGCGGGGTGGGGGGGCGGGGTGCACGGCAGAGGGGTGCCCTTGGATCCACGAGGGACCACGTGCAGAGATCCAAGGGGGGGCCTTGGGGAGGTCACAGCCCCTGTCTGCGCACGTGAAATACTGTGTCCAAAGGCCCTGGTCCTTTCGGAAATCCCTAGTCCTTTCCAGGGCTCAGGGAAATGGTTATGTGAACGTGTTTCTCCCTCCCTTCTGAGAACGGCACCAGAGAGAGCTGAGGCGGAAGGGGCAGCTGCAAGATTAGGGTTCCATCTTAGAAGGAACTCCCCGAGGTCCGGGAAGCCCTGAGATGAACAGGCAAGGCTTCAAGACACGGTTGTTGCTGCCGAGGCCCCAGGCGCCGATGCCCGCATGCCTGTGAGGTGCTCGGCCTTTTACGGACAGACTCCGGGGGCGCCTGGGTGGCTCAGCTGAGCGTCCGACTGCGGCTCGGGTCATGATCTCGCAGTTCGTGGGTTCGAGCCCCGCCTCGGGCTCTGTGCCGACAGCTCGGAGCCTGGAGCCCGCTTCGGATCCCGTGTCTCCCTCCCTCTCTGCCCCTTCCCCGCTCACGCTCCGTCTCTGTCTCTCAAAAATAAATAAACATTAAAAGAAAAATTTTGAATACAGTTTCCAGGCATCGTGACTGGAGGGGCAGTAATGTCGCTGTCTCTGTTTCCCCAGGTGAGAAAACCAGCGGCCAGGAGGCCCAGCGACCTGTCCACGTCCCACGGCCGGGCGGGCGCTTTCTCACGGCTGCCGCTCCTCCGGCCGGAGGACAATGCTGGGGAAGGTGGATGGTCCTGGCTGCTTGTATCACCGCGCGGGATAATGTAAGGCTGATGCTAATGATCTCGCAGCTATATCGAAAGAGAATTAAAAAGAAAAAAGAAAAAAAAAAAGGTTGGGGGGGGGAAATCGATGAAGTACCTTTAGCTCCTTGGAGATAAGCGATATATAAATACCAGCCATTATTAAGGTTCTTATCTGACAGGAAGGTCCACGGAGCCATTTTTAAGAGTGGCTTTTGAAGGGAGTTCTGCACGCTCCCCCCCCCTCCCCACCCCCGTCTCCTGGGAGCAGAGGCCGCTGCCTGGGGGAGGCCGGGCAGGGCCGCCAGGGACCAGAGAGGGAGGAGAATCACAGGGCACCCAGGAACTCCCCCCAGCCCAGACCCTGCCGCTCGGGGAAGGAGACGCGCACGCTCCCCACTGTGTAGATAATAGAAACCACAAAATAGCAATTACTGTATCAGAAGCTGTGAATACAGAGGACATACCGGGCTTTTAAACACGGCCCTCCTTCCCTCCCCCACCCGCTCACACTTCATAACAAACTCGCACCTCACTTTTCCAATTATTTCATTCACCTTGGGTTCACCAATTACTCCCCCACGCGGCGGCCCCACCCCCCTCTGCCGCACCCAGAGCGCACGACTGCCGGCAGACCGGTCGGTGGGTTTGCCACAACCGGAGTTTGTTGTCACGTTTCTAATTTCTTCCCAGGCGGGTAGGGGTGGGAGGGGGGAGAGGGGAGGAAGGGGTGGGAGGGGGGCGCGAGGTGTTGAGCGAGGCGAGCCAATTACGCCCGGCCCTCGTAAACAGGTCTGGGCATGCAAATCATGTCTGCACACAGGCCCGAACGCAGGCACGATATGTGTGCGTGTGTGTGTGCGTGTGTGCATGCGGGGACGTCCTTCCTCTGCACACGCTGCACACCCCGTGGCCGGACCACAGCCCTGGCCGGCAACTGCTGGGGCCCTCTGGCTGTGCTACTGAAAACGGATGAATCGTCCGCTCCCTCCTTGTTTGAAGCGATGGGATCAGGAGGAAGGAGTGAGAAAAGAAAGGTGAGGGGGAGGCAGACAGAACCCTCCAGAGATGCACAACTTGACAGCCGTACAGCTGCTCTGGTGCCTGGGTTCCGGGGCTTAATGAGGGGGCTGGGAGGCAGCCCGACCCTCTGGCCTGCACGCTGACACCAAGTGGGGGTCGGGCACACCTTGACAAAGAGCCCAGGCCCCTCTGTTCCCAGGATGTGCGTCCTTTCCGCCTCCCTACTTAGCTCTGCCGGAGGAACCGGCAATCCCAGCAGAAGTGCTGAGTCACGTGGGGAACTTTGTTGGCATGACTTCTCTTCCACCTGCGCTCAGTGCCCTGCTGACGGGAAAAAAAGAATCAGCCGTCACCCGAGGGACGCAGAGTCAGACAACAGTGTGGTCGCAACAGGACGAAGGGGCGGTTTGCGGTAAGAATACACCCGAAGCTTCCTTCTCTTCCTTCTGGAGGGAAGAAGAAAGGGCTCAATCTCTTGGCAAAAAAAAAAAAAAAAAAAAAAAAGAAAAAAAGCCTTTCAAATAGAGCCCCTTTCCCAACACGCACAGTGCACGCACAGCACATCCGTCCGTTCCCCCAGCACTCCAGGCTACGAGCCCCTCGGCATGTTAAACACCTGCTGCACAGGATCTCACGGCAGCCGCGTGAGCGAGGCACGGCTGCTCCCGTTTGACAAACGGAGCAGATGGGGCTCAGAGAAGTCACGTGATTTCTCCAAGGCCGCTCAGCCCGTCGTTGCGTACCACAGGGGGCGACGGGTCTGGCCCCAGGTCCCGTAGGCGGCAACGAGCCGCGCTGGGCTCAAGGTGGGCGGCCTGTCCCCTCGTGCCTTTGATCACGCAGGGCTTACGGGACCAACAGCCAGCTAAACGCTCCCTGTGTGCCGGGTGCTCGGAGGGAGGCAACAGTGGGCCAGACACCAGCCTTGGTCTCAGGGGACGCTCGCCTGACGGGGAAGAGCCGGCAGGCGGGCCGCGGGCCCCTCTCTGCCCTGCCGAGGCAAGGAGAGACAGGCCACCTCGAGGCAAACCCCTCCCTCCGTCCATGTTAGGTGAGGTCTGCAGTACCGTGAGGCTGCAGGACAGGACCCATCACCCCAACCCCCCAGCCGGGGCGTCCAAACCAAAGCCTCTGATCCAGGCCGCCTTGTCCGATCCTCCAGCCTCACAAACGGGGAAGGAAGGCGAATCCAACAACACTGGCTTTCCTCCTGCTCCTGAAGCCACCAAACTCAAGCCAACCTCAGGACCTCTGACCTCACCCTTCTTGTTACCCGGACCTCTCCTTCCCTAGACGTTCCCACGATCAACTCCTGCCCGTCATTTGATTTCTGCTCAAATGCCACCTTTCCAAAGAGGCCATTCCGCTGAATGTTCCCCACCCCCCCTCGCCCCCCTCGCCGGCCACGGTCCCACCTGCGCACCGAGGAAATGGCTTGTTTCCTTGTCCTTGCCCTCCCTCTTCTAGAAACAGAAAGAACACTCTGAGACGGCAGAGGTCGTGCCTCGCACACACGCCCACCATCCGGGCACCCACCCGGCACCCGTGGGCCCTCCCTGACTTGCAGGTCCCTATCCTCCCCGTGCCTCTGCTGTTGTGGCCACGCAGTCACGTGTGGGGGCAGGACACTCAGTCCTTCTGTCCTCAGGACGCGTCTTCACGGGCCACAGCCACAGCTTATTACAAGGAGCGTTTGGCCCCCGGGCCAGCGCCCCTCCCCAGGTACCCAGATCCACCCCTTCGACTGCGGTGAAGAAACAGCAGGAAATACAGACGGGGCCGACTCAAGTAGTTACGAGGGGACGGGTCCCTAGACTGGGAGGTTCAGAAGCGAGCCCTGCTGGGTAAGGGCGGACGCGGGTCCGTGCAGACGGCCTCGGCCAAGGGGCGGGCACGGGCAGGCAGGCTCGCGGCCGCCGCTCCCCCCCGAAGGCTGCCTGGTGAGCGGAGACACGCTGTGGCCTGGAGCCTCGTGGGGCACGGGCTCTCGGGGACATTTAGCGGACGCAGACTGAGGCGTGCAGCTTCTTCCCCTTTTGTTCTCGCTCGCTCTCTTGTTAAAGGGTGGCTGTTAGACTGAACTTTTCCAATTACTCACCACTCATCACGGTGAGAGGCGGATGCGGACAGGTTACCTGCTCACCATCGGGAGCCAGCCTTCCTTTCATTTTTGCCTCTTGGAGGCTGAAAAATGGCCCGGTTTCCGAGAAAGTGAGAAAAGTGGCGCGGGGAACAGCATTTAGCTTTTCTCAATAGCCTTTCACGGGGTCCTTTCCAGGCAAGCGTGACCCTCTCGTTTTCTAGATGAGGAATCCTGGGGAGGAGCAGTTAAATGGTATCTCTGAATCAGAGCTGGGGCCCGAGGACTCTCTCGAGAGGCTCCTGCCAGGAGGGGACGTGGCCCTGGGAAATGGAAGGTCTGGCCTGGCTCTGCCCTCACCAGCTGGGTGACCCTGGCTGAGCTGTTTCCAGGCCGGACTGAGGAATGGGGAGGAGGGGAGGGGAGAGGAAGGGAAGATGGAGAGAGAGAGAGAGAGAGGACACATGGGCACAGGGGAGGGGAGTCTGATCTGCCCTAGGTTCAGGGCCACTGCTCCACCAGAGGGGGCAGGGGCCACTCGGCCCCAGTCCGGATGGCCAGCTGGACACGTGGGCCCAGGAACAGCAGATCTGTTCTTTCCTCTAAACAGGCCTACAGTCGAGGTTCTTCTGAGAAATGAGATTTTTTAAAAAAGGGCTTTTTTTTTTTTTTTTTAGTGTTCTATTTATTTTTGAGAGAGAGAGACACAGAGCATGAGCAGGAAGGGGCAGAGAAAGAGGGAGACACAGAATCCGAAGCAGGATCCAGGCTCCGAGCTCTCGGCGCAGAGCCCGACGCGGGGCTCGAACCCACGAACCGCGAGATCACGACCTGAGCCACAGTCGGAAGCTCAACCGACTGAGCCCCCCAGGCGCCCCTGAGGAATGAGATTTTTAAATACTGGTAACAAGGCCAAGACATCTGAGACACTGTGTCCCCAAATCAAATGAGCAGACGCACCTGTGGGCTTGCCCGATCATCACCGCCACATCCGGGTCCCGGTCCCGATTTGGTTCCAAGAGATGGGAAGCGGTGGTCTACTTCCAAAGTGACAGCATTGCCTCACCTCTGTGTTACCCAGGACCGGGTGCCTCCCGGCGCCCTGCGGCCCAGCGGCCCTCTTGCCGGCTTGTGTTCACGTAACGTGACCAGTGTGGGATTCTAAGCTCCTCGAGCTGGAGAGAAGGTCTTGCCGGGGTGGTTTGCTCTACGGCATCGACCCCAGGCACCGACAGTCTGTGGCCACACCTGCCCTGAACGAGCACCGGTCACCGCCCTCCAGGACCCGTACCCGGATTTGAGGCGTGGTAGGAATTTGAACGTGCCTCGTCTTTCGTGCGCTACGGGTCCTTCATTCGCTCAGCAAAGACTTCCTGAACGTGTGCTGGGCTCTGAGCGGCAAAAGAGCAGCGGCCCAGACCCGCTCTGGCCTCCACCGGCCGCAGCCTCTTCCTTCCTTCCTCAAGGATTGTAAGCCGGTGGTTTCCTTTTTTTTTTTTCTCTCTCTAATCCCAGAGCGATGTGTCGAGCATTCATCTCCGATATTCGTATGCTTTTGATTCGGAAACGTGTACATACCACTGTTCCACTGCGTATGTACGTCTTTAAATACTGAAATATTAGAAGACTTGAAAGGATGAGATAGAAAGTAAGTAGAAATGGAAATTCTAATGTTTTTCTCCTGTTCCTCCAACTGGCTGTCATAGGCCGTGTTTTGGGGGGGGGGGGTCACACCTTTTGAAGGCACAAAACGGGCCCAGCGGTGTTGAGTTTATTCCACGGATAACTGGAGGCCGTCCTCAGCAACCCGTGAAGCAGGAGTTACGCACCTATGTTACATATGGAGAAATTAAGGCTCAGTCTGCTTAAGGGATTTGAGGGAAAACTCACAAGGCTATATAGTCAATGGCAGAGCCAGGACTCAACCTTAGGCCTAATGAAATTCTAAAGCCTGTGTGCTCTTAACCGTGGCCTTGCAAGAGAGGGGGTCCATCTGTGCATGGCTGAAGGATTTAAGAAGCAAATGAAGGCTGAATACTGTCTGCTAAACCTGAGTAGAGTCCTTAGAAAATGTCATAAAAATAGTTTTAAGGTAAGAGGCAACTTTTTAAGACTGATTTTTCAAACCAGTCCTGAAAGATAGTCATAGGTACTTTATGGAAAAAAGGCTCCTGGAATTAAATAAATTTGAGAGCTGTCTGGTTCAAGAGACTTTCGCAAGCTTCTCTGCTGCAGACCTTGTCAGTGCCTTGGAGGTCCTAGGTACATGCAAGATGGATCTGGAAGTGAGAGGGAAGACCTGGTATTTTTCAAACTCATCTGGCAACTGAACCCCTCCAGCCGCCAACAGGAAAACCTATTAGCATCTGTCAGAATGCAGCTGGGAAATGTAATTTGGGAGATGGAAAGGCAGGTAGTAACCATGGAAGGCCCGAGCACTCACACGGGGGTGAAGCCGCTAACTCGCCGGGGGCTCTGAGCGGTGGGGAGCTGCTGCAGGGGGTCGGGTTTCAATGGCGGCGAGGGGCCAAGTTCCCGCATCAGAGAAAGAACAGAAGCACGGAGTCAGATGTGGGTTTAGATCCCAGCCCTACACCTGACGTCCCCTTTCTGAGGCTCAGCTCCGGCACCTGAAAAATGATCATCCCGCCCTACGAGGCTGCTGGACCCAGGGTTCCTGGCGTAGAACGGGAATGAAGAAACGGAAGCTGGTGTCGGCAACGCCCTTGACCCTAAAAAGGATCCGCAGGCGTGCCAAGCAAGGGACGGCTTCCAAGCCCTATGGCGTTTCAGGTCGGAGCTGGAAGGAGCCCGCTGGGCCGGTCAGGCCCCTCCTGGCGGACCCCAGGGGTTTCTAGCGGAGAGCTGCCGTGGGACAGCCAGATGGGACCTTGTGATTCTTGGTGCCCTGAAAAAGGCAGCAATTCTCCGTCTTCCCCACATGACCCACGAGTTTTACAAGATAATTGGAAGAAACTGTCCCCAGGGAGGCATCCCTCAGCCAGACCCAGGCACCCCCGTGTCCCCTCGGGCGGAGCGAGGCCCCCGGATCAGCCCGTGCTCAGAGGGAGAGGAGCAAGACGCAACCCCTGGCCTGGGGCGCACGTTCTGGTCAGTTCCACGCCTCTGCCGGGGTGAGTTAATGGAATCCACAGCGGCTGCTCTCCCCCACTTTCTCCCTCTCTAGTCTTCAGCTGCCTCAAGTACAGCTAATCCCATTACAAGGAAATAAAGTGGATAATTCAGGCTAATGAAATCGTTACAAGAATGTGGCCAGCCAGAGGTGGACATTCAGAACCAATTTAACACCCTTTGGTGTCATTATCCTCAGTGCAGGAAATGCTGGAGAAGAGGAAGGAAAAAAATGAAAAAGGGAGAAAAAGAAAAGCCCAGCCTCCTTCTTGTTGGCCTAACTCTGGTTGAAGAATGGATCCGCCGCGTATCTTGCTCGTTGTTAGTATCTCCGCCAAGTCCCGTATCTCCACGGTAACCCCAGCAAATATCAAAGCGGGTGGGACGGACCCGGAAGTCACCCGCCGTGGGTAAACCCGCGGACCCCTCCACACCTTTCGTTCTGCCCAAATCTGTTGCTGTTCCGGCAGGGACCACGAAGGGGGGACCCCCTGGGCCCCAAGATACCACCAAACTCTGAAGCCTCTGACGCTGAGTGGGGCAGGAGAAGCTGGGGTGACCTCCCAGGCAAAACAGAGCAGCCGGCAGGACCCTGTCTCAGGTGGGCCTGGGGGGCCGAGCAGGCACAGCCCCTCATGCCGCCTGCTGCCAGGTCACGTCCAGGCCTGCTGGGAAGGCTGAATCGAGAAATAGCCACTCAACCTCGGAGCACCCGCTACCCGCACTCGGGTCAGATGGCTCCGACCGGGGGCCCGCTCCTGCCCCTGCCGTGTCGCCACACACTCCGGAAGGGCCCTGATGGTTGCCTTTCCTTTGGATCCATTTCAGGGCTCGGGACCTTAAGGAGGACGGCACCTACCCCGAATCCCCGTCATCTCTAGTCGGTTCCCATCAGCTTGACGCTCTCTTCCAAATGAGTCCTAGGCTGTTCTAACCCCTCAGACTAAGGGCACCAGTCTCCAGTGACCCGGGTCCTAACTGGGGAACACGCATGGCAGGTGGAGAAGAAGGAGGAGGAGGTGAAGGGAAGGGATCCCACAGATGTGAGAACTTCCGCTGAGCTCGCGGGGTTGTGTACAGATCTTAAGTGGCCACGCGGGGCAGAAGGGAGTTACAGTCACTGGGGGTTAGAAGGCTCCCGGGGACGGTCCCCCGCCCAACCCCCCGGTTCTTTGCGCCGAACAGCGGTCCTCAGTAACCAATGCCGCCCTCTACGTAGTGAGCGACAGGAAGGCCTCTGGGGAGACTGAAGACGGGCAGCCCCGCAGCCTGCAGGACTTGGGGTGCACCAACACATGCCCCACTCATGGCCTCTGGGCCCCGCCTCTGCTGACCTCCCTGGAGGGGCACAAAGTGGCACACGTCTACATCCAGGCGAGTCCACGTGATGTCCCGGCAGCAGCTCTAGAAAGGGCTGGGACGGGGGCAGGGGCCCTGGCCGGGTCCAGTGAGCCCTCCTGGGAACACCGATGGGATGGGAGCCAATGCCACGACTCAGGGGCCGAGGACAGAGACTCGGGGAGCCAGGGGCTCGGAGCAAAGCAGGCCGCGTGCCGTCCAGGCCACGCAGCACCTGCCCACTTGCCTAGAAGCCCGAGGACCCAGAAGGAAGACAGGGGGGTCCCCAGAACTGACGACGCCACGACACCCACGCGCTAAGCTTCTGCCCGCCATTCGCGGGCAAGCTGTTGCCCCTGCCCCTGCCCCTTGCCCGCTGAAAGCCTGTTTACTTTTTCCTTTACAAACTTGCTCCTCTAACTTCTCATCCCGGAGCAGCTGAGAACGGCAAAGCAGTTAATAGAGGCGGGCGCCTAAAAGGCCTCAAGAAGTGACAAGCGACAGGCACGGATCAGACCAGGGGCCCCGCACGCTTTCTCTGTCCAGAGCCACAGAGTAAATATTTTTGGCTTTGCAGCTCCTCAGCTCTGACACTGCAGAAAGCGAAGGGTCACAGGCAGTGTGTACACGAACGGGTGCAGCCGTGTGCCGATAAAACTTGATTTCCCAAACAAGGTAAAGGGGCGGGGGGGGGGGCCTGGTGCCACACGAGCCTTATTTTGCCAACCCCTGAATTAGCCAAAGAAACCCCACCAAAACACGATTCTTTACTGGCAAGGTGCAGCAGTCCGGGCCTGTCACGTGTTGGGAACCCGACGTGGGGCTCGATCCCACGAACCATGAGATCACGACCTGAGCTGAAGTCAAGAGTCAGGGTGCTTAACCGGCTGAGCCGCCCGGGCGCCCCTGCTTCTGGCCACTCTTGTGACCCAGATCGTAGACACCACTGGGCACAAGAGCCAGAGGGCGGGGAGGGGGCCGGTGCTGGCTGGTGCCAGGCCAGATGTGCCACCTTCACAGCTCAGAGCAACCCCACGGGGCGGCAGTCCTCCCGGGGTGAGGGGAGGTCTGTCCGAGGGCTTGCTCCCAGGCCCGTGGAGCTCCCTGACTTCCGGCTCTGCCACCCTGCCCCTGGGGGCACAGCAGCCCACTTCTACCCTTGAACAAACTCCTCAGGTTCTAGCTGTGCCCGCCGGCCGCCGGAAGCCATCAAGCAAACGACAGAGGAAGCACAGAAGAGGCCGAGGAGATGACGACAGATACAGAGAGCAGCTTCTAAAGAGCTCGGCATTCCAGAGGCTGGGGTGTGCCTCCGAGAGCGGAGGAGCCTCAGCATCTGATCTTCCAGGAAAAAGCCAGGCCTGCGGCCACAGGGGATGACAGCCGAGACATGTCTGCAGGAAGGCGAGAGCGGCGAATCCACAGCGCGGGCCAATCGATGGCAGGCGCTGGAGGCCGTCCTGGGGGCACGGCAGGGGACAGGGGACAGGGAGCGAGGACAGTGATCCATGCCGCTGAGCCTGCCAGCACCGAGGGGGAGGACAGGCGCTCGCCTTGGCTGGGACAAATATTATTTTTAAAAGTCTACGAAAGAAAACAACAATAAAACAACTCAGGCTCGGGGTGGCTGGCGAGTTTTCGGATGCAGGGAGAGGAGGAAAGAGATTTGCGAGAGGGACCGTTTGCTTGGGGCCAAACGAACCCACGCAGAACTCCGCTCGGTCGGAGAATGGGGAGGGGAGGTGGAGAATCAGGTGGTCACCAGAGGCTCAGAGCCACGGGTGTCGAACCCGGGCCACGCGCGGTGTGGGGTCTGGCACGGAGCCATGGGCTCCGGAGGGCGGGTTCCGGGGGGCGCTGCGGGTGAAGGAGAGGCAGGGACCGCGAGGACCGTGAGTGTGGGTTCTGCCGTGGAGCATCTGGGTGTGTGGGGTGGGGAGGCGCCTCCCTGATAAGACAGCCCGTTAGGGCCAGACAGGACCTCGGGGCTGGGATGACCGAGGAGCCGCAGGCAGAGGGTGCAGGGCAAAGAGAAAACCCCTTCCCCGGAGGGAAGGAGGCCCCGTCTGCAACGACCACGGTCCCCACGGTGAGTCGAGGAGCCACCCTTTGCAGAGTTCGCGAGGAGGGAAGACGTAAATTATCGTGTGTCTGGCGACGCACAAAGCCCTCCACACGCTTTGTCGGCTCCCTCGAAGCAGCCAGGAGACGGGCTGCGTGTGCCAATCCGGGCTGTGCCTCTCCTTCCTCGCTTCCCTCCTTGTCCCATCTGCAAGACGAGGGGGCGCGGCCACAGTTTTTCCCGAGGCAGCAGGCCCGCGGTGACCTGGGCCCCGGGGGTGGCCACGCGCTGGGCTGGGCAAAAACAGTCAAAGGTTTCTGGGCCCTCCTGGGGCCGAGTGGGAGGTAATTAAAAGCAGACCCGGTTTCTCCGGCTGCACTCAAGCCCCCGGCAGAACAGAAATCCCGTTCCCATCACGTGCGGGGTTTCCCGCTCCCGGTGGGGAGTTGGCGCCCCGTGTGTGGGGTGGTCCCGACCCCAGCTGGGAGACGTCGGGAGTCCGAAGGCGTAGGTGGTGCGTAGGGGTGCCGAGCACAGGCTGGGGGGGTCAAGCTGGCGCCTCGGCTTGCTCATCTGTAAAATGGGGACAACGGCCTGGCACTCCACGGAGCTGTGCTAAGGATTAACTGAGATACTACGTCTGGGGCACTTCACAGCCAGCTGGGCCCACGGCGAGCGCTCACAAAGAGGCGACGAATGCGGGCATCACGTCAGGCAAGTACGGACAACTGTGCGTGTGCTCTCCTCTCCGTCTTCCAGATGAGGCGCTCGCCCGGCCAACCTTCAAGGAGCCAAGCCACAGAGGTGGCCCTGGAAGCCCACGGATCGGTGTCCGTCTCCCAGGGGGCTGTCCCTGTGGCCACAGGGACGCTCTGTCTTGTTTCACCCTCCCCACCTGGACCCAGGGAAGTGCCCCCTGGGCGTGGTTTGCACACTGGGATTCTGGGGGATGATTTCCCTTGAAACAAGGTTCCCCTTGCGGGGGAGAACCCCCCTCCCTGCTACGCCAATGACCACGGCTGGGATCCAGGGACATGTACTGAAGGTGCGTGGCGGCGGGGGGGGGGGGGTGGGAGGTGGGGAGTTACTATGGCAGAGCCGTCACCTGCTCTCCAAATACCCACGGCTCCCACGCCTGCCAGCCCAGACTGGCCTGTGAAGCGTGAGCACAAGGAAGCCCGAGCGTGGCCGTGCGGCTGTCTCTTCCCCCGCCAAGGAGAAGCCCGAAAACCACACGCTGAGCCGCGGGGTTGTTCCCACAGCGCAGAGCCCATCCTGACTAACGCGGGAACGAGGACAGAAGCGCTTGGGGGCGGGGACCGAGCTGCCTCCGAGCAGGAGCCGAAACGCAAAGCAGAGAAACCCAAGAACGGCAGCCCCTGGGACGGGAGCTCCAGGAGACGCGTCTCCAGAATCCAAGTCTGGTTTGTTCCTCCGTGAAACTGGTAGCACCTCCGACGTGCCCGGCACTTCGCCAGGTGTGCCGAAGGCGCGGGGACAGCGAGGCCCCGCGCCTGCCCAGTCTCGCAAGTCCTTCAGCACTGGGGTGGCTCTCCCCGTTTCCAAATGATAATGAGGAGAAAGCGACCAGGGGCCAAATCTGGCTTTCCACCTGCCTGGGTACGTAAGGCCAACCTGGAACACAGCTATGCCCGCTCTGTGGCACAGACCACGCGGCCCAGCAGGCCGAAAATATGGCCTCTCTGGCTCTGCGTTCGCGTTCTCCGGGGAAACAGAGGCAGCGGGATACGTACGGGATGTAGAAAGAGCTCGACCACCTGGGACTGGCTCACGCTCGCGCGATCATGCAGGGCCAAGCAACTCCGCCCTCTGCCGTCCGTCCGCAGGCTGGAGGCTCAGGGAGGCTGGTGGTGTGGTCCAAATCCAAGGGCCCGAGACCCGGCGGGCCTGACGTACCGGCCCTGGTCCGGGGGCCCAAGAGCCAGGTACAGTGATGTCCAGGGGAACGTCCCGGCAGAAGCGGAGAGCGGATTCGCCCTTCTCCCTCGGCCTGCACGGTGCCCGCCCCCGCCGGGGAGGGCCGCGTGCTTTACGCACGTCACCAGCCCACAGCGGACATCCTCCCCAACACCCTCACAGAGGCCACACCAGAAAAAGTGTCTTACCAGCTCTCTGGGCACCGGGTGGCCCCGTCGAGTTGGACATGCGAAGTTAACTCCCGCGGGCTCTGCCCAGGAAGGCTGGCAACCCCAGTTCTAGAGCAATCTCATCCCCGGGGCCCCGAGCCCAGTCCGCAGTCACGGTCACGGCCCCCCAGCTCCGGACCTCCACGCTGCACTGCTGGGCCCTAATCCCGTCACCCTGAAAACCACGGCCTTTACCTCCTCACTCCTGCGTTCTCGGTCTCCCTTAATCAGGTGCTTCTGAGATCAGGAGGTACTTAATAGAGGCCGTGAGAAAACCCAGGTCAGCTGGTCTCTCCGGAGGCGGGCACCAAGCTCCGTCAGGCCTCCCTGCCTTGCCCTCCCCAGGCAACATCTACCTGAGGGCCCGAGTTGAGGAGCTGTGGCCGGGGAGCCACCTGCCACGGCTGAACCTGCCCTCCCCCACCCCCGCTCCTCTCCGCAGGCCCGGGAGAGGGGGACACCTGTGCGACCACCCTGCCAGGCTTGTGACAAGACATGGTCCCGCCCCCTCCCCGGCCCCCACCGCACACACATCCTCACCCCCACAAACTCACCACAGCATAGAGACCTCAGAGACGGGAGGCAGGCGGCCCGAGGTTGCCTGTCTGCCCGCCTGTCTGGGGTTCCATGTTAGGAAAGTGCTCCCTAAACTAAATCCTCGCCAAGAAGTGTGATTAAGTAGAAAGAAAGAAAAGAGAGCCAGGTGCCAGAGCCGGGGGCGGGGGGAAAGGGCGGAGGGGGGAGGACGTGTACACGCCGTGTTGTTTCGGGGGTGAAACACGGGACCTTGGCCGTGGTGGCTGCCTGTGGGGGGCACAAAGGGCCAGCCCTTGTGTCCTACCAGGGGTGGAGCTGGGCCGAGGCTGGGGTGGCCCGTCTCCCTGACAGCTGGCTTCTGGCTCCCAGCCAGCACCCCACCTCCGGGGGCCACCGGCTCTGCCCCAGCTCGCTCGATCCGGGGGCAGGGCGGCGCTGGCCTCGGGGGCCGGCCTCAGCCAGGACCCTGGCGCGGGAGCTCAGGACTGTTCTGGAAGGCATTCTGTACACCGCTTGCGGGTCTCTGTGGGATCAGCTCCTTCCGCATCCCACTCTCCCTGCTCCCCAGGGTCACCTCCACCACACTGTCTGCACCGATCGTCTCTCAGCTTCCAGTTCGGGAAGAACCAAATTAATACACACATTTGCTATTTATACTATGCCTTTTCACAGCTTTTACGCTGCCTGGTGTTTTCTAGAAAACATATAAAACAACTGTTTCTATCACACAATCTATAAAACAAAACAAAACAACATCAGATGTATAAACGCGGTAAATACGTGTGTATGTAACATATATACGGGTGTACCAGAGAAGTATTTTTTTTATGTTAGAAACGTTTAAAAACGTTAAAGGGAGAAATGAGGCCCACGGACACCTCAATTACTGGTCCTTCCAACCACAGGGGGATTGCAGCCCATTTCTCCCTCCTAAAAAGTGTAGTGCTAAGAAAATAATGTTCTCTCTTGATCTGTGTATCCAAGGTGCCCAGGAGAACCACTTGCTTCCCTCATTCCCTAGGCTGCCAGGGAGCTCAGGCTACATCCAGTATCTCACTGCAGAAACCCACCTAGGCCAAGTCTTCTGGCCCAAATATGGCCCTCACCTGCACACAGCTCCAACTGTCCCCTCCCAGGTCTATTTCCCCAGACGCCCTATGGAGGGCATCGCCCTGCCTACCTTATGGGCGTGTGTGGTGGGGGGTGGTGGTGAGCGGAGAGGGGTGGGGTATTTCTTCCCAGCGTCCTTCTCCTTCGGGCACCACCCCCACCCCCGCCCCCGCCCCCGCCAGCAGTTCTGTCCTGCCCGCTACAACAACAGCTCCCCTAGGAAGTCCCCCCTCCGTCCCCGACTGCTGTCTGGTGCCCCACCTTGTCACCCTGGCCCCCGGGGGCAGTGACGGGGGCTGCCAGAGAAAACACAGGGCGCGCGGCGACACGAGAATTTCAGATAAAGAACAAGGAACGGTGTTTAGGGTCAGCGTGTCCCAAATATTGCGTGTGACACACACCAAAAACCAACAAAACAGAAACAAAATGAATCACCTCCCCTCGCTGTATTTAAAACCTTTTTAAAATCTGAAATTCAAATTGAACTGGGCGTTTGGTATTTTTATTTGCCACGTGTGACACCCGTGTAGTGACATATTTTTGCCGTGGGGTCTCTGGGCGCCCCCCTGCCCCCTCCTCCACCGGTTCCCCGTGGGCTCCGCAGCTCTGCCTGCGTCTGCGAAGCATGCATTTAAAGCAGAGGCAGGAATTCTGCACCCTGACAGATATGAAGGCTCTTATTCTGTTGGCCTTGTCCTGATGACGGTCTTCTGTCAAGTGGCTTCCAATCCTCGGGGTGAGTTGTTTAGACTCCACACCGCCCCAGGGCCTGTGGGCTCCGCCTGCCTCAGTCCCGACATCTCAGATCAGAGCCACCCCTTTTAGGAAGCCTTCCCTGACCACCTGCACCGAACTCCCAGGCACCACGGACCCATCACCACACAGCAAGCCAGCACTGCGTGTCAGTCCCTGACGTCACCTGTTTACTGGCCATGTCCCCGCGTGCACAGGAGCTCCGGGGCAGGGCTCTCCGTGGTCTTGAGGAGAAGCCCTCTCTGCCGGTCAACATCAGTACGTACGTCACACGTACCTAAGTGCCCCCCACGTCCCCAAACCGCTTTGTGACACGTGGCAAGGCTTGCCCCAACGGGGGCGCTGCCCTACGGGTCTGTGGAGACGCGCGGGCTCATTGTATCGGATTCTCCGCCTGGCCCCGATAATGAGTTTCCTCGACCAAGTTTCTCGGCGGCGACTGCTGCGGAAGAAAGTGATAGAACCGGGGACAGGTACAGTTGCCATGATACGGCCGTCGTGGTAATTTAGCCTCAGAGCTCCGGCTCCCCTGGAATAATTTAACGATCGGTCATGCAAAGGGGAGGAAGGAGGACAATGTCGTGTGGCTTGATGTCTCCACCTCCAAAAAATAATCTAAGGTCCCGTAGCCAGAGAAGGCCCCCGGTCGGAGACGGAAGGGTGACAACATTTCCTGCCAGGACCGCAGTGGGGACGCCTTACCTATCTGCCTTTGTGGGGAGTGCGGGAAACAGCAAGTGAATTAGAAAAACCGTGGGGACATCTATTCTGAACCGTGTCTCTCCCTGGCCGCCAGTTATGTTCCTTTCGTACCCAGAGCCTGGAGCGTCTTTCTTTAAAGCAACCGCTCCTCAAAGCCTCTGACCGGCTTCCTCCCTCCTTCAGGCCTCCTGCCCCAGAGGACGGAGGACGAGGGAGCTGGGGGCGGGAGAGGGCGTGGATGAGAAACGGAGCCACCGCTCTGGGCCCATGACCCCTGTCTCCCTGACCGGAGACCAGGCTGCTTCTACAGGCTGGAGAAACCCCTTGGTGCCACAAGCCACTTGTTACTTCCTTGGGCCTTGAAAATAAATACCCGGGGGCAGGGAGCAGCTCTTTAGAAAGCCGGTTCCTCTGTTGTGCAAAGGCTGTACGTGGGGGTGCGTGCACGGCCTCCACCCCCAGGAAGTGAGCGCCCCTGCGTGTCACTGACCGTGCACCTGGCCCACACCCCGAGCACCTGCTGCTGAGGCAATGCAGCAGGGACCTGCCTGCGCACCGGGGTCTCCTGCTCAAGCTGACGAGACAGAAAACCGCATTCCTCCAGGAACGGACAGACTAACGGCGGCCTGCGGCAGGGAAGTTCATTTTAACCGGCCGTTCGGAGACATCGCACGCCTGGCCTTGTCTAGGACGTTCAGCCAGTCGCCAATCCCGCGTGTGGACCGGCCTGAGCGGCCTGGTCACCTCCACAGGGGACTCCCGGAAGGGGTCCACAGACTGTAAAGCGTCGTCCCGACTCGCCCCGATTCTGCGTTCTGGCCACACTCTTCCTCAGATGTCAGGGACTGGCACGCTTTATTTAAGGTCACGCCAAAAAGAGTCACTAGGCAAAACCCGCCGGGGCCAGCAAGAAGACAGGAGGCACCAGAGCCAGGTGAGTTTCAAATGACAGTGCTGGGCGGGGGCTGGGACAGCTATAATGCCGAGGGGGGGCTGCCTCGTGACCAGGGCTGGCTCCCGCGGAGGACGGGTTGTGGCTGGGGGGCATCTTACCCCGAGGGACTGCCATCAGTCCCCACGCCACCCACAGTCTAAGTGTAGGCATGTGCTTGTTACTGTGCACGGGTGGCCTTGGACAAAGCCCCTGCAGAACCAGCTCCCCCGCCGGAGAGATTCTCCAGAGTTGTGGGTTCAGGACTCCGCCCTTACCCCAAGCGTGTGCCCCCTGGGTAGCTGTGCAGCGGTATTAAAGCCGCCCTCTTCCTCCCGGGACAGGGAGTCAGGCGGTAACGGGAAGTTCTTGGGTCGCCTTGCAAGAAACGGCGAGCCTGAACATCTTTTTGGAAAAGCCAGAAGGACAGAGAGACAGAGACATGTGATTTTGGGCAATGGGAAAGGCAAAAGGCAAGCCACCTTCCCTAAGAACATTCTGCCCCCAGAGTTTTCAAGAAGGGGCCCGTGGCTGCCAAAGCGACCGTGAGAGTGGCAGGGTGGTGACAGACTGCAGGGGGCGCTCTGGGCAGTACGGGCCTAAGCTGCAGAAGGCTGGGCCCGGCAGGACAGCAGGAGAGGGGTCACTGTCCACTGCAGACAGGGCCCCCTTTGATGGTGAGCCAGACACGGGTCGAGGTGTCAGCTGAGACTAACCAGCCGAGCTGTCGGCAGAAGTGATGGGAGAGAAGAAAGCAGCTTATGGTGCACTGGGAAACAACCAGTCCCGCCCACACAGCCTGTCTGCTCTGCTGCAGAAAGTTCTGACGGAACATCACCAGCTAACAGGCCAGAGTGACTGGCCAGCCCACAAAGCCAGCCCAAGACAGAGAGGGGCAAGGCCTGGGGCCGAAAGAAGGAAAACCAAACTTCCCGCCCGGTTTTGCCCCAGGAAACTCTAGGATGGAGGTGGCGGTGTTTGGAAGGGTTTGTGTGAGCACCTGCGACAAGTGACGGGTCAGTGCTGACTCCACGTCCCTATCTGTAAAAGGGGCGTATGAGGACAGAACTCTCTCGGGGCGAGGGGGCGGCGGGGGGGGGGGGCGTGGAAACAGTCCAGTCCGACGTCAGGTCAGCAGGGCCTGGCGGAGGTGGTGAGCTTCTTGAGGACTCACCAGGTGCTCTGCACTGTTCAAGGCCACAGTGGGTTTCACCGTTCAACTTTTAGAGCATAAGCAGGGTGGCCGAGGAAGGCATCTTGGGGGAGGGGACATCTAGGCGGATCGTGAACACCGTGAAGGAGCAGGGTTCCGGGCACAGGAAGAGCAAAGTCAAGGTGCCGAGTGGGCCAGGAGCGCGGTGCGGCTGAAGACGGCACTGATGGTGAGGGCAGGGAAGCCTGCCATCATGCCCAAGGACAAAGGGGGCCAGGAGAACACATACGATTTGGAGAAGAAAGCCTGTTTCCTTAGCGACCTCTAGAAAGTCTGCATCGGGAGAGTTCACTGTTCCTCTACACCCGGCAATGGCAAACGCTAGCCAAGCCTGGCCCATCGCCAGATTCTGTACAGCCTGTGAACTAAGAACGTTTTTCTCCTCCCCTCCCCCCCCCCGCCCCAGTTTTTAAATGGTTGGAAAGAAAAAAAAATCAAAAGAATAATACTTCATAGCATAAGAAAATGCTGTGAAATTTCAACTTCAGGGTCCATAATAAAGATTTATCGCACCAGCCCTGCCCCCTTGTTTACTTACTGCCCACAGCTGCTGTCCAACTACAGGGACAAGGTGGATGGAGTCACAGAGACAGAGACGAGCTGACCACAAAGGCGAAAATACTTCCCGTCTGGCCCTTTACGGAAAAAGGTTGTCAACCTCTAATCTAGGCAAGCCGTTCTCGCCCCCGGCTGTGATCCAGATCCCCGCGGGGTGGGAGGGGGTTTAAACACACCCAGAGGTCCTGATTTGATTGGCTGGGGTTCCGTCCGTCTTTCTGAAAGCCCCCCAAGGTGACATGGATATGGCCTGTGGTTGGTTCCCTTGACTCGCCCCGCCCCCCCGTCATCCAAAACCAAGCCGGCCAGAGGTGGGCACAGAACATTTGCCCTACTGGGCTTCTGAGTCAGGGGCCTTTGCCACTATGCCCGAGCTGCTTTTTGTAAAACCCGATGCTTTAAAAACATGCCCTTTGGGGGTCGCCTGGGTGAGGCGGTAGATTAAGCGTCCGAATTCCGCTCAGGTCATGATCTCGCGGTTCGTGGGTTTGAGCCCCACATCAGGCTCTGTGCTGACACTTTCGAGCCTGGAGCCTGCTTTGGATCCTGTGGCTCCCCCGCCCCCCTCTCTGCCCCTCCGTCCCTTGTTCTCTCCCTCCCTCCTTCCCTCCGCACTCAAAAATAAATAAACACTAAAAAAATATGTAAAAACACGCCCTTTGGAATACCATTATATAAGCTCTCCATTTAATGACATAACTAACACCCATTACGATCCCGAAGAAGCCAGCGTCCCGTCACTCAAAGGGTATTTGACATTGCTTCGCGACTACTATGTACATTTCAGCCCAAACCTCGTCTGGCCTTAAACCTGATGTTCCAGGTGCGAATTCCAGCGGCCACGGACTCAGGGGATGGCGCCGGTTCGTGAAGAACGCCGCCATTCACCGTTCAGGTGCGTTTACGTTCCTGGCAGAGGCAGTGGTTCCCCGGGGGCACTGGTGCCCAGGGGGCCTTTGGGAGTCTGTGGGAGCCGGTTTGGGGTTTCACGATGATGGGGACCGCGACTGGCCTCTATTGGGTGGGAGCCACACATGCGAAGTACCCCATGGGCACAGGACAGTGCCCCCCCGATGCCAGAGCACCCCTGTTCAGACGCACTGGGGCGGGTACTCCCAGCTCCTTGGCCGTTTCCTCTGCAAACAAGGTCCCCCCCTCCCTACAGTCCAGGGTTCCTCGACCTCAGCGCTATGGACATCTGGCGGTGGGAGGCGGGGGTGCTGTGTGATTCCCTGTGGTCGGGGCTGTTCTGTGCCGTCTAGGATATCGACCAGCATCCCTGCCCCCACCCACTAGACCACTGGACGCCAGGAGCACCCTCCGTGTTGTGACAGCCAACAATGACTCCAGACATTCCCAAATGTCCCCGGATGGGCACAAGTGCCCCTGACTGAACCCCAAAGCTATAGATAAACAGACCCTGGAGAACGTGGCTCTTTTTGCCTCCCTGGCACCAAAAGGCGAGGGAAATCAGTAGGAACGTGGTGGGTGTGTATCTGTGGCACGAAAGTCATTGAAGCCCCCACGCCTGATGGCAGCAGCTGAACCCTGAAGTGAGAGAGCCCCCCGTGAGGTCTGAGTTGCCTTGGGAATCCTTTGGGCAGGAAAGAAGAATGATGCACGGTCTCCCTTGTCTGGGACACGAAGATCCCACTCTCCTGCAGTCGCTAGGCCTCTGGGACGGCCCCCACGGGTCCTCGATTTAAGGCAGAAGTATCCTTGCTTCCTAATCACAAAACACCTGCTTTCTGGTGTTGCTGACATTTTTTTTTTTTTTTTATTTAAAAAAAAGAAGCAAAGAATGAATTTTAAAACTGCTTGGGTAAAAGGCAGTGAATACAAAGCATTTATTTCCCCCCGCCCGGGCGCACAGAGCTTGGAAAGGAACACACGTGGAACAATTTATATTATGGAGCGAGGAGGCTCTTCAAGGAAGGAGGGAAAACACAGGCGTCCCTCTGCACTTCAGTCAAGCAGAGAAGGGGGGGGGCGGGGAGAAGAAACCGTAATTGATCAGAGCACCCCGTTCTCTGATGGGCGCCGCTCTCCCCAGCTCCCCGCCCTGGCCTTGCGGGGCCGGCAGCCGGGAGCCCGGGAGTGGTAACCTCACTAATGGAATAAATGAACTCTGACAAGCCTAAATGGTTGTTTGGATGGATCCGCTTTCACCAGCACCCTGCCCCCCCCCCCGCCGCCCCCCACTCCTTCGCTGCCCAAAACCGCAAATAAAATAAATTAAATAAAACAAGAGACACAAGCTGAGTCTTTTACGGCCGCCCTCCCTAGCGGGAGTCAGAAAAATGCTAATGATTCCGGGGCCGCTGGGCCGAGCCGGGCCTGGCTCTGGGCCTGGAGTGGCCGGGGCGTTCTCCCGTCCTCTGTTTCTGTTCCTCCTCCGTCTGCTTTGCCTTCCCTTGGCTCCCGCTCTGGGGGCGGGGCGGCGGGGGGGGAGCTGAATATTATTCCAGCACTGTCATAGGTGCCTTCAGCCGATCGGAGGTGATGGCAGCCCCCTGCACCTTACTGACAGCTGCTGTCAAAACACCCTCACCACCGGCGGCTCGATAATGACTCGAAAATGAGATACAAATGAGCGACTCTTCGTGCGTGGGGACATGCCGCGCCCCACTCTCTCCTACCCCAGCGTGGCGGGGAACGCTCGGGGAGGCTGCAGCAACGCTCTGGCCACGGCACAGGGACGGCTTAAAACAGCAAACCACACCTGCTGGGTGTGGACCACCGTGCCCGTTCCCTTCTTACGGGTGGGGCCCACAGGGCTCCAGAAGGGGCCCCAAGTCCTCCCCCGAAAGGGATGCTGCACATTCCAAGGTACAGCTGGAGGTGCTGATGGCATCTCGGAGTGCAAACACCCGGGGCGGGGTGCATCTGTCCACCAGTCTGGGGAGGTGGCCTCGGGAGCCCCAGACAGAGAGGCAACCATGGCCTCATCCTGAGAGACGTGGCACCAATCCCCTGCCCCCTCCTGTCCTCCACAGCCCGGCTGCCGGGCTCCTCTTCGGTTTGCATTCATCAAGCCGACTCTTCCCCGAAAACTTGGGCTGTTTTCTCCCGCGGGGAAGTCAACATTAGCGAGACTTGTTTAGAAAAGCACAAACAAGCCCCGGGGAGTACAAAATGTGTGTGGTCAGCACTTCTCCGCGTTCCCCGGGATTGGAGGGGCTCGGAGGAGCGGAGGCAGGCAGATCTGAGACTTCTGTCCCCGTCGCGTCGCCGGGGTCGGACCTTGCCTGGGATCTCTGGTCTGAGAACACTGGGCGGGGCTGGGGCTGTCCAGGTGGGGCCGCGACCTCCATCCACCTGAGGACGCCTCTGGAAATTCCAGAGCACATACCATTCTCCAGGAGGTTTAGAGGCCCTTCAAAACCCAGACTTTTCTTTGCTACACTGTTCTCTGGGTTGAGACGCCCAGAAGAGTAAGAAAAGCTGAGGTGATGACTCAGGCAGGGGTGGAGGGGAAAAAAAAAAAAAAAAGCGCTTTTGCGAACAACCCGTTAAAGGGACTTTATTTGAATTCAAGGTAGGCAGAGTATAATTGTCCCAGGGAAGTGCAATCATGCTGCCGGGATTAAAGCCTCTTCCACATGCCTCTCTCTTTCTTCCCCCTCATTTCCCTGCAGAAAGCCTTTATTCCTCTGTCCGTGTGTCGGGTAAACATTTAGCTTATTCCGTTTGCATGTGACAATGCACATTCTGAATAACCCCGTCTGTGGCGCCCGTGCCTACTTTAAATTGTAAACTCCCATAAAGAAAGGATCAGCCCCGGTGTAACTTACTCTGTGAGCTGAGCCATTGTAGAAGGCTTTTAAGTGCTACACTCGGAAGGACAAGAGGCTCTCAGCATCCCATGAATAGGTGAGAAGCCTATTTGGGGGTTACGTCCAACCTCACCTACGGAGCCAGGGAGAGGAGGCAGACTGGAACTCAGGCTCGGGTCTCAGTTCTGCCACTTAACCAGCTACGAGACCTCAGGCGAGGCACTTAACCTCCCTGACCCGCTGTCTCCTCATCTGTGAAATGGTGATATTCATACCCGCCCTGCCTGCGCAGCCGTATGAAAGGACGCAGAGGCGCACGTCAAAGGGGCTGCTGTGCTGCGTGGTGGGGATGTGGGCGGTGCGCTCCTGCCTCTGCTCCATTTCCCAACGTCTCTAGAACAGTTACCGTTTCTAATGGGAAAGAGTATTTTTTTAAGTTTATTTATTTTTGAGAAAGAGAGAGAGAGAGAGCGTGCGCGCATGCATGCACGCACAAGTGGGGGAGAGGCAGAGAGACAGAGGGAGACAGAGCGTGAGCAGGGGAGGGGCAGAGAGAGGGGGAGACACAGAATCCGAAGCGGGCTCCGGGCTCCCAGCCGTCAGAATAGAGCCTGGCACGGGGCTCAAACTCATAAACCGTGAGATCACGACCTGACCTGAAGTCAGCTGCTTAACTGACTGAGCCACCCAGACGCCCCTGAGAATGAATCGGTAAAAGGGTAAAACTTTGACTTGCTAAAAACACAAAGATTCAAAGGACTTCTGTATACGGAAGAGTTCGGAAATCACAGAAACGCTGGGCAAAACGGCCAGCAAAGCCAAACTGTCCAGGTTTCACTGAATGCAGTTTGATGGTCTCAAGGGGCCGGTGTTGGAGTCGATACCGAACAGAGAGAGGGGAAGAGAAGGCTGAGCCATCCAGAAGGCGTATTATGGGCGGGCTGGGCCGAGACTGGCCCAGAATATTCCATGGGACCCCACCCCCCACGCCCTCCTCCCCTGCAGCTTTCTGGACACATAACCTGTCCCTCTGAATCCTCAGCAATCTCCACACTCGGTGTAGACAACGTGCGAGGCGCACGGTGACACAGAGGAGGAAACGGTGCGTGCCAGTGAGCTCACGGACAAGGCTGTTACTTTCGTGCCTTTCCTTCCAGTCTTTTTTTTTTTTCCTACGTGTGTTTACTCTGAAATCATAGGCTATGCTAGTCTGTGCTCGCTCCTTTTGCTTAACTGCTGGGTCAAAAGCAATCCCCCTCTCGGCGACATTCTTGATGAACACTCTTGATGTCTTTCTGGTATTCCACCCATGATTTATTGAACCCACCCGCGATTTATCAAACCCATTGATTGTTAACAGGGTTTCCAATTTTTTGCTGTCATAAGCAACCCTGCATGGGCGATCCCCTGCATGTGGAAAATTGGCTGAAATTTACAATTATTTCTTTAGGATTAAATTCTATAAACAGAAAGCCTCGATCAAAGGGTATGACCATTTTCACACCGCGCTGTCCAACGAGGGAGCCGCTGCTGTGTGCGACTATTATGTAAAACTGAAAGGAGGGGCACCCCTGGGCGGCTCGGTCAGCTGGGATCCCGACTTTGGCTCAGGTCATGACTCACGGTTCGTGGGTTCAAACCCCGCATTGGGCTCTGTGCTGACAGCTCAGAGCCTGGAGCCTGCTTTGGATTCTGTCTCTCTCTCTCTCTCTCTCTCTCTCTCTCTCTCTGCCCCTTCCCCACTTCCCCACTCATGCTCTGTCTCTGTCTCTGTCTCTCTCTCTCAAGAGAAAAAAACATTAAAAATTTTTTTAAAAGTACATAAAATTCAAAAGGAAAAACTGCTTATTTTGCTATTTAAGGTTAAATTACACAAAACTGAAATTTGGTTCCTCGGTTGCGCAAATGTTTCAAGAGCTCAGCAGCTATCCTCCTGGGCATATTACCGTTGTTGCAGAAAGTTCTAGAAGGACATACCACACACTTGCAGCACGGGCTAGCGCACCGAGGGGAGTGTGGCACTGGCAGCTGGCACTTCCCTCTTTGCTCGACCTGGTGTCATCTCCCTCCACCCCAACTTTCCTATCCTCTCCAACTTAGGACCTAAGCCCCGGCTTCGAGAAATTTCCCAGCAACGCACCTTATCCCGAATAGCAGACGAGAATAAATACCCACTTCTAAAGACTCAGTGAGCGTCCCTCACGGTTGTCTTGTGCTTACTGTAACACTTCGTGTAAATTCTGCATTCTACCGTACAACAGGGCCATATCTGTGCAAAAACAAAGGGATATGATTTTTTCCCTGTGTGACTAAAACACATTGCAGGAGAATGATCCCTGTTAATCTTGTAGTTTTAGGTAGAGGAATGCTGACCGAGTACGCTCTCTCTAGCGTGAGAACTGGAGGCTTCATTCAGCCTGCCAAGAACCCTCCCGCAGAGTGCTCTCTCTTTAGGGCGCTGGGTAGTAGATTCAGAATGAGCAGGCACTCGTGCTTTTCCCCCTTCTTGGGGGAAAGAGTATTTCCCCCAAGTCTGGCTGCTAGGGAGCTCAGACTTAAGTTCGGCGCCCCTTTACTGAAGTACTCCTCAGTCTCGGAGTTGTAATGTAATTTCCTTCCCGCTGATATTTTTCTTAAATTTCTGCACTGATTGAACTGAGGTCTTGATCGTGAAGTCGGTGAGGAACTGAGTTGCAAACAAAGGACAAAATACGAGGAAACTTTACAGACTCCTAGACAAGTTGCTGAGGCCTGGAAGTTCCTTTGGCAAAATCAGAGCTTCCTGGAAAGGGAAGACCCTTTCTTCCAGCTTTCCTGGAAAGGGAAGACACTGTCGCCTGCTCCCTCGACCGAGAGGGGGCCCGGGCTGGGACTCAAAGCTGGTGCGGTCTGACCGCCGAGCCGAGCCAGAGCTCCGGCCGGAAGTGCCTCACACAGGCTCCGGGGGGGACACCCCTGCTGGGCCAATGTCACAGCCGCAGCTCGGACAGCCAGGCGCCCACAGAAGGCCCTGAGCTTCCTGATACCGGACAAGTATCTTCCGTTCTTCTGGCCAGAGGACAAGGCCCGTCACAGGGGACGCTGCGCACAATGAGAGCCACCTAGGCCAGCAGCCAGGAAGCCCCATTAACCGAGGCTTCTGCCCAGTGCGCGCAGTGATGACTGATACTCGTAATGATGGCCTGAGGCCCTGCAGGCCCTGAATCGCCTTCTGGATCGTCAAAGATTCAATTACACTCCACCGAGTTCCAATGTTAAGTATATTTTATTCTATTCTAATTCCTTGGAAATTGGCCATCCATGGTATCGATGGTAACTCTCCATTAACCCGAATGGTGGGTCTGCCAGAAAGCCCCATCCCTCAGTTCGGTTAGGCGGAGCTACACGTGAGTCTGTAAAGGAGGGCAGGGCAGGCTGCTGGAGCTCTGGAGACAGGGGCAGGGCCGCCGGTGGGAGAAAATCCAGCCCGGGCTGGGGGTCAGAAGCGGCTTTGCGCGTGCCTGCATGGCTTTTCCCCTGCCTCCTGCGTTCCGTTTTCCTCACCTGTACAATGGGCTGCAAGTTTCCCGTGGAGGGAAGAGATAACGGCGGGCGTTAAGAAGGACCAAGTAGAGCTACATGGACTAAACCAGAAAGAGGGCCAAGACACCTTTCAGACTAGGGAAAAAAAAAAAAACAAAAAACCAACGATACATAAAACGTGGTACTGTTTTGGTCTAAATGGACGCAACACAACTGCCTATGTTGCCTACGGGTTCGCCTGTATGACGCGCAGGGAGAGGCTCTGGAAGGAGAGTCACCCAAAGGATAATGTCCCATCTTCGGGGAGGACGGGGGGCACTGACCAGGGGTGGCAGTCGATGAAAGGGAATTTTCTCTCAACAAGGAACACACGTTGCTATGCCAATCGCGTCAGTAAATTTTATTTTTTTAAAAGCGGAAAACCATACGTACGTATAAACCACACGTAACCGAAATACGTATACGTGTGTATGTAACACACACACACATAGAGACAGAAAGAGAGAGGGTGCGTGTGTGTGTGTGTGTGTGTGTGTGTGTGTGTGTGCGCGCACACTAGGTACCTGGCAGGGGACCAATAACGGGTGAATAGTCACCATGAGGCCGAACTAAGTAAAAGCCCGGTGTCTGCGGGTCACAGTTGGCCCCATGTCGGCATTCTTGCAAAGTCTAGTATTTGCAGGCTGAAGAGCACCCCAGTTCACCTGATGGCCAGAGGGGCCTGGGAGGAGGCGGGGAATGAAAACAAACCCACTGTAACCACACCGAGAAACCCTGGGCCCTGGGTTCGCACGTGGGCTGTGTGCTTTGCCCTGGTGCAGGGAGGCGTAGGGAGGTGCAGGGACAGCGGGCTTCTCCAGATGCAGCGGCCCCAGGACGCAGGATGCGGAGCCTCCTGAGAGGGCTTGGGAGTAGTGGGGGATTGCTCAGCTGGAGGCCGAGTACGCTTCAAAGGCTCAGGGCAGTCAAGGCCAAGGCCTCGTTCTGTGCAAATCAGGCCCCACAGCCAGGGTCTGCCCCCGGACTGGGAGGAGGCCTCCCCACCCCCACCCCCGACTCCCGGGTCCAGATCAAGGGCGCTGGACCTTGCCAGGAACGCCGTGAGGCACGGACGTGACGTGCAAGTGAATTAATTTCCTTCTAAGACTTTTACGTTTTGGACGCTTCACGACACCCCTTCGAGATGACTGCAGGCAGCCTGGGGTTCTTCCAAAATCTGAGCTGGGAAATCGATGTTCTGAGATGTATTTTATAAGTGAGCAGAGACGAAGAGAGGGGAGGCAGGAGAACAGCCTAATAACCCTGGACACCAACGCCAGGCCCCGCGGCGAAATGTGGGAGTCGAACCCACGTGGAATCCTGAGGCCCTGCTGGCTATATTGTAACAAAACCACCCCCAGAGCTTGTGGAGTGTGGACATTTGCACCAAATGCTAGGCCACGGGTTCCCAAACTTCCTTGGTTCATGCACAGTGCCCCTTGGTGTCTCCAGTTAGGTTTTCGTGGCATCTGTAGGCCATAAGAAACAGGTACCCAACAGTCTGGTTCTAACAAGTCCATAGCCCAACCTTACAAAGACGGCCGAACTGTAGCAGGTGGCACCATCTCGGACAGCGGTCACCGTAGTTTTCCCAAAACTCAGTCCACAGTGCACGCGTGAGCTCACTGCGGCACCCCAAGGTGCCTCGGCGCACACTCTGGGAACCAGGATACCGGGCTAACTGCTTTACTTTCATTATCTCATTCAATCTTCCCAATAACCCTGACACATACGTACTACGGTCCCCATTTTACAGATGCAGATACTGAGATTCAGGGTATTTAAATGATTTAGCCAAGTCTCTTAGCTGGTAATGGAGGAACCAACGTTTACACACTGATCTAGATCTGATGGACAACCAGGGCTGCCACGTTCAGTTGCACAGGTTGGATACCACACAATTCTGGAGAGTGCCACTCCCACAGACTACAATGCTGATGCTCGAAATCATGAAGCCTGCTGCTGGTGTTAGACTGGACACAAAGCCTCCAGGTGTTAACAGCCCCTCCACTGAACAGCCTCTTGATTTGACTTCTATGATCGCCTTAAAGGGCCTCTGCCCACATCCTTTCCCTGGCAAATTCAGACAGGCAGGATATACTAAAGAACTCCAGAAGCTTCACTGAACCCTGGTAACCAAGCAGTAAAACGATCAGCTCCAGCGGTGCAGACTGCATAAAAACGGGCGGTGGGTATTTCAACCGCAGGTAGGCTTGGCAGGGAAAAATGTCGAGAGGTGTTATGTGGACCCAGCAGGTACTGTGGACCGAAAATTTGTGCTCGCGTAAGAGCCTACTTGATAGAACAGGTGTCTCAAAATAAATATGTGCAGATGTGTATGTGTGTACTGAGGGCAGAGGCAGGGGTGTGGGGAGGCTTAACTACTTTGGGGGGTAATTAAAAAAATTGGGGGGTGTATTCAGACAACCTAATTTTCAAGATACACACATACGTACGTTGTGTGTTAGAACAGTGCTTGGAGAGACTCGGCCCCCGGCGGTACGGGCGCACTGATCTCAAGGGACCGGGGCTGGAGCAGCCCGTATGGTCCCAGGGTGACGGTGGACCCCCATATCATGTGGAACCTGTCTTACCGCATTCCAGCTTGCAACAGGCCATCGACTGGCCCCGGGTGAACAATGAAATGCTTTGCTGTTCCCCGTTCCCAAAGCAATCGGTTGCCCGCTCACTGATGATTTCAATGACGCTGCAACGCTAACTTTTATTTTTTAAGTGATCACGATGGCTTTGCCGAACCACTAAGCGACACCGCGCTAAAGGCAGCATTTGGTGACTGGCTGAGTTTAGACGAGCCGGAGGTCGGATTATGCTGAACCGGCAAACAAAGCCTGTGGGTCGGTCCTCCCGTTCGGCGCGCGCTTCCCGAGGCAAACAGGCGTCCTCGGCATTAGCACTGCTGACGTAAAAGTACCGAGACGACGCGTTATAGATCTGGACCCGAGGCTACATCCTTCGGATATTAAAACCCACGTTCTGAATTCAGTTGCCGCGAAACAACATCATCCATCACGCTACAATAATGTTGTTAATTTGAATGCTATTGATTTTAAATTTTGCTTGTATTTAATTTGAAAACGGGTGTTGGCCTTATAGTCCTAAGAGCACCACGGGCCTAAGTTGTCGGTTTATTCTGAGTTTTGCGTTTGCACCTGGCTAACTTAACGAACGACAGAAACCTTCGCATCACCTGCACCCCTGTGGGGGAAGGGCCGCAGGAACTGTATTTTTCTTCAAGAGGGCTCTTCCTCTGTTACTCGGGAAGTGGGACAGTGTCGAGAAACACCGTCACGGCCTGTCATTTCACGGACTGTCCCTTTAGGCGGAAAACCCTTTTGGAGGCCATCTCGTAGCTGAGCCCCCCTCGCTCTAGGGTGGCCTTGGGGAGACGAAGGAACTTCCCTAAGAGCTTGAAGCGAGGAAGCAGGGCCGGAGGTGAGAGTCCAGCCCCCTGGCTCTCAGGCGAGGGACCGGGTGTTCCCGAATCTCTGGACGCCACATGGCAGAGCCGCGCCTGGGCCACAGAGAAGCCAAGTGCTTTACCGATACCGCTGACCTCGTCCTCACGGCCAACCACACACCGTCGGTGACCTTGCCACCCTCCAGAGACAGGCACTGAGTCTTAGAGACTTCGTCACCAGACCAACAGCGTGTGAGACCCGGCCTCTGCCGTGAGGCTTTTTTTTTTTTTTTTTTTTAATTTTTTTAACGTTTATTTTTGAGACAGAGAGAGACAGAGCATGAACGGGGGAGGGTCAGAGAGAGGGAAACACAGAATCTGAAACAGGCTCCAGGCTCTGAGCCATCAGCCCAGAGCCCAACGCGGGGCTCGAACCCATGGACCGCGAGATCGTGACCTGAGCTGAAGTCGGTCGCTCAACTGACTGAGCCACCCAGGCACCCCTGCCGTGAGGCTTTTAGTGATGTGAGCGTGTATCCCCTTCCCCCTAAACTGAGACAGTCCCTCTCTGTCCTGGAGTTCATGTCTGTTTCTGTAACCCAGCATGCACCTGGCACAGGCTCTGCCTCATTAGAGGCGCTCAGTAAATATTTGCTAAGCCGGCAAGGTATCTTTTAACTAAAAAGCAGTGCGTCGAGACCTCCCTTTTCCCTTTCTCTCGGGAAGAGTCACGTGAGCAGGCGGGGGCTGCTCCTGCTCAGGAGCTCCCCGAGATATCCCGGGGCTCCCGCCTTTCAGCACCCAGGACGCTGGAGACACAGAGCACAATTATCAGTTGCAACAATGAGCCCACGGCCCGCCGGCTCTCCGACAAGCCCAGACAAAGCACAGGGACCTTGTAACTGAAAAGGCACTGAATGGGGAGAGAGGAGGTGTGAAAGCAGGACTAGAGCAGGCTGCCGGGAAGGAATCAGGGCGCACAATGCCACCCTCCCCCACCCCAGGGGCCGGCGCCTTCTCCCCAGGGTGCCCCGTTCCACCGTCTGGGCCTTTGTCACCTATTCCGGAATCGGAATCGGGCTGGGCACGGAGGGAACGAATACGTCAGCGGCCACGGAAGACCAGATCCCCGGAATTGCGAAGGAAGAAAACGACAACAATGAAAAGAGCAGCCCTTCTCGACTCCCAGTCTATTACTATTTTTGTGAAAGAGGAAAAGTAAGTGGGCTTCCCCACAGCCCCTGGTTTGGGACCGCTCCTCTGGCCAGTCTAGCAGATGGAAACGTAAAAGCTCCAGTGACGGGCGATCAATGCCACGTTCTTAGGTGAGATACCTGCGGCTGCAGACCTATCGCAGATGCTGTGCCCACGGGCCGGGGCAGACATCACTAATCAATTACAATGCCATTTCCTGTGGAGCCCAGCCAGCTTCCCAGTCTTCTAGTACAGGACTCCAGGCAGCCATGGCCCATGGGGCTGTGTCAGCTTGCAAGGAGGAAGCTGCCTTCCCCGGGCTGGCCTCGCCCGACCCCTTCACTGATTCACTCAACAAAGGAGACTCTGGGAAGTCGCTCCACCACCCCAAGGTGATCTCAAGGGTGCAAGGCAGAGCAGGGCCGGAAATCAGGTCTCCTGACTCGCTGGCCAGTGTTCTGCTCACTTGGAAAATCACACTGGCTCCTTTCCAAGCTGACAGCTGACTTCTGATGGCCACGGCACAAGGACAACACGAGAAAGGAGAACTCGGGTAACCAGACTATCTCAGCCGAGCGAGTGCTGCTTCATCCTGGTCTGAGCAGCAGTAACTTTCACAGCCTCTGACCATCCCCTGGTGGACAGACTGGCAGGCAGAGAGCAGGGTAATTAAAAAAGGGGACGCAGAGGGTCTGAAACAGATTTTCTGCAGAGCGGGCATCTCGAATGAAGACAGTATCACCCAGCGCACGTCCCCGTCAAGTGCCTTGGGGCTGTGCTCCTGGGGATCTTAAATGGGGAAGGGCACGCTCTGAGAAACGTGGCTTTGTGCCCAGCCTGCCAGACCCCGTGTCTGGAGGGATGGAGAATCGACAAGAGCCTAAGGAAGTTATGTGCTGGTATCTCAGCTCTCCGATAATGGGGTAGAAACCCAGAACCGCTGTTTTCTCACACTGCAAACAACGGATGCTTAATATTTTTTTGCAGTCTCTAGAGCACCAGGTTCACGCACGAATCTGCTAAACAGAAGTAGATCCCTGGAGATCAAATACACCTACGAGGCCAATCTCTTCATTTTCTTGGGTTCAATTAGCCTACGTTTCAGTGATAAAGTATATACACCGTTCACACAGCGTATAAAAATGGGGTAATTTCTCTTCCTCATTCCCACGCCCCCTCACCTGGCTGCTGTGTGTCTGTTGAGTGTTGATTTCCCTTCTGACCAAAGGATCAGACTACCTGCAGCTGACCCAAAGGCCAGAGGATTCTCCTTTCTCTGACCCCCAGGGACGCTCATGCTGACAACATTCGGGGTTGAAGTGTCTTGAAGGGAGTGGGCCTGGCCGCTTCATCAGAGATCCCTTTTATAGCATCCGTAACAGAGAGTTGCCTTAGTCTTCACTTGCTTGCCCCCGGGGATGGGCAACTCACTACGGCAGGGTGTGGTCTTGCTATAATCCTTTATGGATAAGGGTATTTGTTGTTTTAAAAAAACTTTTTTGGGGGGGTGCCTGGGTGGCTCAGTCGGTTAAGCGTCCGACTTCAGCTCAGGTCATGATCTCACGGTCCGTGAGTTCGAGCCCCGCGTCGGGCTCTGTGCTGACAGCTCGGAGCCTGGAGCCTGTTTCAGATCTGTGTCTCCCTCTCTCTCTGACCCTCCCCAGTTCATGCTCTGTCTCTCTCTGTCTCAAAAAAAAACGTTAAAAAAAAGAAATGAAAAAACCTTTTTTTTAATGTTTATTTTTGAGAGAGAGACAGCATGTGTGCACGTGTGGAGGTGGGAAGAGAGAGGAGGACAGAGGATCTGAAGCTGGCTGTGTGCTGACAGCAGAGAGCCCGATATGCTGCACAAACTCACAAACGGTGAGATCATGACCTGAGCTGAAGTCGGACCCTTAACTGGCCAAGCCACCCAGGTGCCCCTGAGAAAACTTTTTATTTTGAGATCATTATAGACTTGTAGGTGGTTCTAAGAAATAATCAGGGAGATCCTATATACTACCCTTCACCCAGTCTCTCCCAGTGGTAACATCTCCTAACAGTACAACAGCACAAGCAGAAAATCAACAGTAATACAGTCACGGACGTTATTCAGATCCCTGCAGTTTCACACGCACTCATTTCAGTGTGTGTATTTAGTTCTATGCAATCTGACCACTTGCAGGCTCGTGACCGGTCAAGATACAGAATGTTCATCGCAAGGGGACCCCCTGTGCTTCCTTTTTACAGACACAGCCGCCCTCTCTCTCTCTCTCCGTCTACCTAATCCCCAATTAATGGTCCCATCTCTCTATCTTGTTGTTTTAAGAATGTCGTATAAATGGAATCCCGCAGCATATACCCTTTGGAGATGTGCTTTTCCCTCTCGGCATAATGCTCCAGAGATTTCTTTCACCCAGGCTGCTGGGGATACTGATAATTTACCCCTTTCTCTCGCTCCGTAGTATTTTGTGGTTCAGATGAACCACGGTTCATTTAACCATTTGCCTGCTGAAGGATGTTCGGGTGGTTTCTGGGTTTTGGATATAATGAATGAAGTGCTGTGTGCATCTGTATACAGGTTTCTTCCTCCCTCCCTCCTCTCTTTCCTCCCCTCCTTCTGTAGTAGCTTTATTGAGATACGATTCACATACCAGGCAATCCAACTATTCAATGGTTTCTAGCATATTCTCAGAGTTGTGAAATCACCACCATAACGGAGAAAATTTTCACCGGCTTAGAAAGAAGCCCCCGATCCTTGAGCTATCACTCTCCGACCCCTCTCCCTATCCCTAAGTGACGCATTCATCTACTTTCTTTCTCTATTTATCTCCTCTGCACATTTCACTTAGATGAAATTATGCCATGCGTGGTCTCTGGGGACCGGCTTCTTCTCTCGAGCACAAGGTTTTCAAGGTCCAGCCATGGTGTGGGTGATGTCAGTGTGCATTCCTGTTCACGCAGGGTAACACCCCGCAGACCGCACACGGGTTGTCCACTCATCAGTGGATGGGCACATGTGCAGGGTTTTACGTGCGCCTCAGTTCCCATTTCTCTGGTGCACGTGCACAGAGGTGTCACTGCTGGGTCGCATGGGAAGTGCGTGTTTAGTTCGGAAAAAAGTGCCCATATTCTCCCCGCGTGGCTGTACAATTTCATGTTCCCGCCAGCACTGCGGGAATGGTCCGGTTTCTCCACGACCTCGTCTAGATGTTCTGATGAGTGTGTATATATATTTACCCATTGCTACTCTGAGCACATGTCTGATCCCTGGGAACATTTGCTGAGGGTTATCAGCAGTCCCCTCCCGGGCACGCCTGTGTAGGCTGGCTGGCCTATCTAACAGGATAGAGCCTCGCCCATGCCCCCTCCGAAAGCAAGCTGGCCCACGTCGGAAGCTGGGTTCAAGAGGCGGCCAGGCCACAGAGTGGTTGGGACACCTGGGACACCCGGGACTTGGGCCAGGTGACTCTGTCGAGCTCTGTTCCCCACAGCTGGCTAACACGAACCCTGGGGTCCACTGGGAACCCCAGAACTTCTTTCTAAATAAAAAGACGTTCGGCAAGGACTCCTACATTTGTCTTTGGGACACTCTCTTGGAGGAAGGATGGATTCCTTGGCATTTTTTAGTCTCCGCCTAGTAGCTGGCATCATCTTTCTGAATGCAGCGATCCTGAGGGCAGGAGCCGGCCTGGCTCCCAGAAAGCCCAGGCCAAGTATTTGCGCACTGGCCCTAATGAGCATCGCAGACGCAGGGAATCTCACGGCGATGACGGCCGAAGACCGGCGTAGCAAAAGAACTTAACACACGTGCCAAATGGGTACAGGAAAGGGTTAAGAAGGCACATCTCTGTCCCTGGAACTTGTAGTGGGAGAGGCTGCACAGAAAGGGAGGAACGGGGAGTGTGAATCCGACTCTGCGACTTGCTCGGGGTTTTATGGCCGGGCAGCCATCTGCCTCGTGTGCCTCAGCTTTGGCTCCCGGGGCTCGTCGGGGGAGGAACGAGAGAAATCGTGAGCACTGGAGCACTTCAGGCCCTGGCAGCGCCCTCTGTAAGGAGCTGTGCAAACGGCTGGGGGGGGGGGGGGCCCGAATCGTCACCAGCGCCTCCCTCCCACGGCACAGAAAGTGCCAGTAAGGAAATGTCGATGCAGCAACGTCGGTGCTGCGGCTGACATCCGCGGGGGAATCAGAGCTGTTCCCGAAGGGAGTGCTCACCGGAAGCCCCCAAGCCCGTACGTGTGCTTGCACGGGTCAGCTGAGAAGCGTGGCCCTGGCACCACCACCGTGGCCAGTGGTTACGTGCGACCCATCATGGGCGAGCAAAGGGAGGTGCGGGGAGTGGGGCTGACGCCTCCTTCATGCTGCCCTGCCCCTCCCCCAGACGTGGCCCGTGATCCGCAGTCACTTAGGACCCTCGATGCCTCGAGGAGCTGTCCTCCACTCCTGTCTCCATCACCGTCCGCACTAAGCCACAGCGGGAGTTTGCAAACGCACCCCCGCCTGCTTCCACTGCCGACGTCAGGTCCAAACCACGATCACCTCTGGCCCCTCACACCGGCTCTGACCCTCTTTTCTCAAGCTCTTTTTACAAGTGTAAGTCACCGACCACTCCCCCCCGGCTCTCGGGGCGGTGGAATATTCTTTATTTATTATTCAGACACAAAAGCCTGAAGTGCAAAGGGCCGGGAACAGTCAAGGCAATCGGGGAAGAACAAAGACACCAGATATCAAGCTCTTACTCACAAAGCCACAGTAATTAAGACGGGGCGTATTGGCACATGGGATAGACAAATAGACCGGAGGAGCGGATGAGAGAGTCCAGAAGCAGACCCTCATGTGCACGGTCATCTGATTTATGGCAAAGTCAATACTGCACAGCAGAGGGGAAAGAATGGTTTTCACAATAAATGATGTTGGGCCAACCGACTTGGGGAACGTACCTTGATCTCTACCTCACGCCATATGCAAAAACCGATTCCTGCTGGACTCCGTACCTAAATGGGAAAGGTCAAAGCTTTTGGAGGAAAACAGGAGACTATCTTCACGAGCCTGGAGGAGGGAGGGTTTGCTAGTAGGACGTGAAAGGTTCTAACCACGAAGGTAGAAAATGGCGGACAACGTTAAAATTAAGAGCCCTCTGCTCATCAAAGGACACCATTAAGACACCCACAGAACGGGAGAGTGAGGGGCTGGCAACCATATACCCACCCCAGGACTTGAAACCAAAATACAAAAAGTTATGTCAGAAGTAATTAGAAACATAAGAAAAAAATGAGACAACCCGATTTTTAGAAAAATGGGCAGAAGACTTGAACAGGCATTCCACAAGAGTAGACCACATGCTCACAAGCACATGACAAAACATCCGACTTCCTTAGCTACCAAGGAAGTACAAATTAAAACCACGATACAATGATGCCATTATACACCCACCAGAATGGCTAAGAGAGAAAGACACTACCAAGTGTTGGCAAGGACCCGGGGCAACTGGATCATTCAAACTGATAGTTTATGCAAACTGACAGTTTCTTTGGAAACCCAAAAGAGAGATTTACTAGAGCTGAAACGTGCACATCCCGTGACCCAGCAATTCTACTCCCGCACGGACACCCTACAGGAACGTGTGCACGGGGTCACCAGAGCCATATGCGAGGATGCTCGCAGAAGCGTTCTTTATTGGAAACAGCCAAAAACCTGAACACTACCCAAGTGCTCATCAGGAAAATGGATAAGCGTATTTCAACATATTCACACGATGGAACACCATACGACACTGAGGATGAACAAATCATGGTAACATTAAAACACAGAAGGATCTCACAATGAAAGATGTTGAGCAGACAGGACCGACACCAAAAGTGTATACGTGATGATGCCATTTACACAAAAAAACAAAAACAGGCAGCACAAACACATGTTTTTAGAAGTCAGGACAGTGGTGGGCAGCGAGTGGGTGGGGCGGTGACTGGAAGGGGGCACCGGGCACGCTCTTGTCCTGTTCCTTGAGCTGGCCGCTGGTCACACTTGAGTAACAAGTTGAACGACCATCCACAGCCCTCATCATGGCCCACAAGATCATGCCCTGTCCACTCTTCTCATCTCAGCATCGTCCCTCTGCTCACCCTGCCCGTTCCCCTCCAGGGCCAGGCTCATTCCCACCGGGGGCACAGCCCCTGCCACCCCTACGTCTATATGCAGCTCACCCCTTCATAGCCACAGGTCCCCACGAGAAGGTCCCCTCCTCAGAGAAGGCTCTCCTGACCACCCCGTCTAAGACACCCTGTACTGGGCGAAACGTGCCCCCCAAATTCATGTCTGCCAGAGCTTGTGGATAGGATCTTATTGGAAATAGGGTCTTTGCAGACGTGATCAAGGTAAGGGGAGGTCATACTAGATCTGGGTGGGCCCTGAATTTAATGGCTGGTGCTCCCAGCTCAGTTAAGAACGCATGAATCAATGAATGAATGAATGCATTCACACCACCCTTCGAAACCTCAGCAAAGGGGAAGGGAGGGATGAACGGGCAGACCACAGAGGACATTTAGGGCAGTGAAAACAGTGTCTATGACACTATAATGACAAATATACGTTATTACACATTTGTTCAAATGCCCTGAACATATACCATCAAGAATGAACCCTAATGCAAACCACAGACTTGGGGTGATAATGACGTGTCAACGGAGGTTCAGAAAATATAAGAAATTTGCCACTCTGGTGGGGGGGGTGTTGATGATGGGGGAGGCTATGTGGGTGGGGGCAGGAGGCCTACGCAAACTCCGTCCCTTCCTCTCAGTGGGGTTCTAAACCTGAAACTGCTCTAAGAAGTACTCTTAAACCACAAAGACCTTGGCAGACCAGGAGGAGCAGGGGTGCCCCGATGAGAAAACAGGTCAGAGCGAGGAGGTGGGCTGCAGAGGTGAACACAGCAGCTCTCTGGGACCTCACGTCTCAAGCTCAACGGGGGCCAACGGGGGCCAACGGGGGCCAACGGGGCTACAGCTCTACCTGTAAGGTCTCCGTGTTTTATCAAAAGCGGAAGAAGAAAATACCACGTCTGGGTAATTAATACTAGAAGACAATGCCCCAAACCTCTAGGGCGTGCCCCATCTCCGCGCAAGCCCTGTGGTTAGCTTAGTCTAGGGATCAGCCAACTTACCCCATAAAGGGCCGGACAGTCAGTATTTTACAGGCTCGCAGGTCGCTAGGTCTGAGATGCAGCTACTCAGTTCTGCTGCTGCGGGGTGTGAAAGCGGCCAGACGGTGTGAGAAGGAAGGAGTGTGGCCGGGTCTGGATGAGGGACGTGGTGGCCTCCATCTAGGGGCTCCCTGGAGGGCTGTGTGTGTGTGTGGGGGGGGGGGGGGGGGGGGGGGGTGACCTACATGGGGAGAGACAGCCTCCTTACCCCCTCCCTTTCTGAAGGGAGGTTTTCTCTCTCCCCCACGCCCTTTCTCCGACCCCAAGGCTGCCTTAACAGAGCTCCTCCCCCGTGGAGCCTGGTGAACAGGAAGAGGCCCCATCCGTCCAGAACCTCCGAGAAGAGCAGACTACAGGGATCCTGGCTCCCTGCTTTCGGGAAAGTACCGCTGACAACCAGGAGCCCATCAGGCAGTGATCCCTCGCTCGGGTGAGGGAGGAGGTCAGGGGAACTTGGCAGGCGCACTGTTCCGCAGCCCTCCCTCCACGGTCACGGTCACTGCGAGAGGAAATGAGGAGGAGAGAGGCCAGGGACGACGGACCCCGTCCACAAAGCGGGCGCAACAGGTGCAGCGCGGACAGGAGACGCAAGCTGTGTAATTAAGGCCCCCAGACACCTGTTGGGAGCTCACCCATTCACACCCCTAGCAGGTGGTTCACACCTCTGAGTACAAAATCACCAAAAAGGGGGGGGGGGGGGGAAGAGGCTCAGATGAAAAGCTCTCTTCACCTGTAGCCGTAGCCGCTGCCCCAGCTCACCTGAGGCAGCACTTCTGCCAGCAGCTCCCACCCAACATCCCTGGCCCTTGGGGACAGTTTCAAGGGGGTAGGAGGGGCTCCAAAGTGAGGGAGACCAGGCGGTGCCACTGCAGAGCTGTGTGGCCCTGGGCAAATTCCCTAACCTCTCTGTGCCTCACATACCCTTTCCCTCAGGATTCCAACGAGAAAGGCTTGGCGCAGTTGGACCTGTGCGCTTAGCAAACGCTCACCTATGTGCTTAGCAAACATTTATTGAGCACCCTCTATGTACCAGGGACCCGTAGACACAGCAGCGACCAGAGTGTCCAAGATTGCAGTCTGGGGTGGGGGAAAGGGACACTGAACACCCACACGGGGCCACACGGGTCACGTGCTCCCAAAGCCAGCCGTGTTTGTAGGACCTCCTTCCCAGAGGATCACTGCCTTCCAGAACCCACGCTCAAACCAAGGCCGCCCATTGGGTACAGAAGAAACGGGCGAGCCAAGGTCCTGCTAGAAACAGCCCCTGTTCCTCTCTGGGCCCCAGGAAATGGGTCCAAGAGCTGCAGCACACCGGGCTACAGTGAAGATGCACCGATGACGCGGGCGCCTGAGATGTGGCCGGCCCGGTGCCCCACGCCTCCTGGGTGCTGAGAGCATCACCACCTCGTTCTCCAGGGTGGTGCTAACTCGGGGCCATCGCTTGAAACTCGGGTGGGGGGGCGCCTGGGTGGCGCAGTCGGTTAAGCGTCCGACTTCAGCCAGGTCACGATCTCGCGGTCCGTGAGTTCGAGCCCCGCATCGGGCTCTGGGCTGATGGCTCGGAGCCTGGAGCCTGTTTCCGATTCTGTGTCTCCCTCTCTCTCTGCCCCTCCCCCATTCATACTCTGTCTCTCTCTGTCCCAAAAATAAATAAACGTTGAAAAAAAATTAAAAAAAAAAAAAAAAAAAAGAAACTCGGGTGGGAACACGACCCGTCCGTCAAATCCCATGGCTCCGCACATGCGCTTATGCGTAAGGCTGGGGGGCCCTGAGCACCTGCTTCAATTGGGGTTCAGACTTAGGCCCTATCTGTGGGGCTGTTCTCGGAACCACCCTCTGTCCCATGGACCTTCAAATCCAGGCTTTGTTCACACACATACACGTGCACACACACCTACCTCCACCAGAGCAAACCCAGACGGGAAGGGAAGCCAGTCTACACCCTTCCTCTTCCGGAACGGATGCTAGTTTAAGGCTGTGCACACCACAGGGTGAGCCGGGGGCTGCGTTCACCCCCGCTCTGGCTGTGGGGTGAGGAGTCTGGTCCCTGCGTGCCAGCACATGCTTGCATGGTCTGGAGGATCCCCATTTGTCTTCCGTGTGTCCCTTACGGAGTAGAGAGGCCAGTGTCCGTCCCCCAGTACGGACTCTCTCTGGCCCAGGGCCAGCTGGAGGGGGAGAGGATCACCAGGCAGGAAGGCAGACTCAGGGAAAGGAGGCGAACCAGTAAGAAAATGCCACAGGGGACCGTCAAGGGTCTGCAGTGCCATCGAAGACATCAGCTCTGTCGAGAGTCAGACCGGCCCTGGGTTCAAAGCCTGGCGCCCCCAGTTTCATGCTACTTGACAACCAGCGCTAATGTTTATTAACCACCTACTCCGTCCCTGGCCCTGTAATAACGCAGAGCCTGGCACAGACGTTGGGCTCGGAAACTATACTTCACGGTAACAAACACGTTCTTGCTGTAGCATCGTCATAAATTACCCCAAATGCTCCCAGCAGGGCCGCTGTTACCTGGTGCCAGGGGAAGCGGAGGCCCAAAAAGGTGGCAGGGGGGACACTGCTGTGTCCACTCTGACTTTCCTGAAGGGCCCCGGATCCGCAGTGCCTCAGGGTACTGGATTCAAGGGGCTGTGGGGTGGTGTGGGCGGGGGGGACCCTGCCACTGCACGGCTGGGGGCCCCCAGGAAGGGCGCGGGCAGGTGCTGCCCCAGGGTCAGGTGCGGGGCCCCGGGAGGCCGGGGAGAGTGGGCGAGCTGCCGCCCCCCAGCAGGTGCGCTTGAGAACATGACCGTGCTTTCCCGCGGCCCTACGCTCACTCCCTCGTGCCACAGGAGCATCACTGTCCAACTGCCACCGTCGCTTTGCTCCCTGGTCCTCCCCAGTGAACTCCTCGGGGGGAGGCGCCCATCTCTCCTGAAACCGCCGCCGGCCCAACACCTAGGCCCGTGGCTGGTGCGAACGACACATTCGCAGGACAATGGTGCCACCAACGTGATCTAGGGGGCAGTGTCCTTCTGGACCCGGGAGGAGGACGACAGGCTGCAGAGAGCAGCGGTTCCGAGCCACGGCTCTGGGTCAGACTGCTGAAATCCCAGTCCTGGCTCAGCTGCAGGTTCTGAGCAGGACGCTTTATCTGCCCAGGTCTCCAGCATCCTTCCGGGTGCAAAACAGGTAACAAACAGCCTCCCTCCTCCACACGGCGGTTACGCAGCTTAAAGGAGACGCTGCACGGGGCAGACGCGCAGCTGGGGCCCAACACACGGCGAGGGCCCCATCGGAGCGAGCTGGGATTCTTGATCGCACCCGGCAGGATGCAAAACCCGCCTGCAAAATGGACCAGACTGGTTCCCCTAAGGCCCCGAAATCCTCCCCTGGCTCTGACCTTTGCCGGCCGCTGGCTTTGTCTGAAATCGGGTCTGTGGTTTCCAGGACGAGCGGTGTCCCCCCTGAGAAGGCTCACAGCGCCCCCTGCCGCCCGCCACCGGGAACGGCCTCAACCCCCCAGCCCCGGAGCACAACAAAGCAAGGTGAGCCCTCCGCGGTGGCTTTCCGTTTCCAAGGGCTGGCGAAAGCTACCATCGGAACAATGGCAGGGGGAAGAGACACCGCGCATAATTACGTTCCGTGGACGCTAATTCCCTGTCTCCGCAAAATAAATATAAAACGAGAGATCAAACAAAGCGCTCTTCCCTTTCCGAGCGGATCTTTTGTTTCCCTGGGTAAGTGTCACCCCAAACAGGCTGCGGCACCAAGTGGAACTGTCATTTCGGCGGGATGCTATTTCCTGATCAACACGTGCTGTCTGCGGCAATCCTGTTTTGATCTGGCAGGTCTTAAATTGGACTCTCTTTCACAAGCAGGAGCCCGTTAAAACGAGCCGGCGTGCGAGGCTGAGGATGCGTACTCCTCTCCCTGGGTGCAGGGAAATGGAAAACGTCCCCCCAGGTCGTGACCCCACCTCACCAGGCTGTTACTGCCACGCAGGGGACCTGGGATCACAGCTAAGACCCCACTCGTCCGAAAACGGCGTCTGCACCAGAGCCAGCAAAACCACGTCTGTTAACGAACAGCACGTTCAGCGTACAATTTAGAACGGAGGTGAGAAGGAGGGCGGAGGTGAGAAGGAGTTTTGAAGCAGATCCCGTAAATGGTTCCCTACTCTTTAAATCGGGTGAGAGGGCGAAGAGGTAGATTCACACAAAGGTACTTCTGTCTAGTCCCCCAAATATGGGATTTATATTTTGCATCCACAGTTGACTTCAGTGAGGTGATATCATCAGTAAGATGCCGACTGATAATTCAAACAGGGACATAGCTCTCCGGGTCCTGCAGGCCCGGGACCCCCCGGCGATCTGTTCCACCTGCCGTTACACTCCGAGGGCGAGACTGTCTCTCCCTGGGCCACCCAGCACCCCACACCCGGGGAGGGTCTTGGCTTTAAACGTCTTCCTGTTACGCCCGTTCATAAAGATGTTTGATCCAGGGCTTCCTTCTAGGTGGTACCTAACTAATCTGCAAGGCCGAACGGTGTAACGCATTAGCACAGGGGTTGTTGCAAAGTGGTGGCCCTTGGGCTCTATCTGGCCACAGCCAGACTTTGTCCTGCACTGTTTGTATTTTAGAAAGTAAATTAGTTGCCAGCTTACTCCCCCTAAAAATCTGGAATGCCGGTTTTTCTTTCAAAACATAGGGAAACTGGTCTGATTCAATCTGCCTTCCTGCACAGCATCACCACTGGCCTTCCTGCTGTCAGTACCTCGCCCCCCGCCTGTCCTTCCGGGTCCCAGTGCCTAGCGTTTCTGACCCTATGCTGGCATCTGTTGCCAGACTGCACTATTTATTCAGGGGATTCATCCATATTTCAAAACAGTCTCTCTCCGTAGACAGCAATGTAGACAGCGGTGCCCAACTCTGGCTGGACAGTAGAATCCCCAGTGGAGCTTTGATCACAACACCAATGTCTGGGCCCCACCCCCGACCAACAGAATCCAACTCCACGGGGGCGGGGCCTGAGCAAAGGTATGTTTATGAAAGTCACCGGGTGACTCGAAAACACCACCAGGGTGGAGAGCCGCTGGCTAAACCCAGAGGAATGACTTGGCCGGAAGAGTTTCAGACAGATGCTGAGCCTCGGCCACCAGGGCCCCCGCCCCATCCTGCTGCGGGTGGGGACAGAGAACACCAGCCGCCCTCTCTTTCTGTCTCACCTCTGGGGGAGGAGGTCTGGCTGTTTCGAGTTTTCTCTGCATAGTGTTCACGGCGCATGAGTTCAAGAGAGATAAATCAAAGGCGGCCAAAAGATGACCTTTGAAAGACCACTGGGCCGGCCTGCGGTGGAGCCATCAAGGACCCGAAGGCCACCTGCCAAGGCTCCAGCAGGCTCCCCCCACCACATGCCAACCGGTGGACAGAAGGAGAGCTGCTCACCTGAAGAGCTCTCGGATCTCCCGGCTGTCGGCCTGGAAGGGGATGTTGCGCACCAGGATCTTTGAGGTCGTCTGCTTTCTGGGCACTTGTTTCTTCCGAGCGGACGTCAGAGCTGGCCTAGACGATTAGGGGAGAAGGTTCGAGTTATCTGGGGTGTGGGCAGCTGCTGGCCTACGCTAACCCCCTCACCCTCCCTCCAAGAGCTGATGTTCTTGGCAGGTGAGAGATTCAAGGAGTTGGGGTGGATGAGGCAGAGATGAAAAGGGGGAAGGCGGTCTCCCCTGGGTGATTCGGAGCATAACCATCTTCCTCTCAAGGTGGCTGTGGACACCCGGTCAGCACACCCGCCCTTGGGTCTCTCCTGCCCGTCGTCTGAGAGACGCGGGGGCTATCAGGGACTGGCGAGAGGAACCCTGAGAAGGGTGAGGCCAGCTCCTCACCCCATCCAGTCTCTACTGTCCCCTTCCAGATGTGGAAAGACCCCGGATGGCCCAAAGGTCTTATGTGAGACTTTCCGGTACACGCCCCAAGAGCCTCGCCCACAGGCCCGGAGCAGTTGCTAGCCCTGAAGACGGGCCAGGGGTGGGAGCGGAAGCTCATCCCGGGGCGCAAGGCCGTCTCTAACGCCCTCCCACCTCACCTGGGCCCCTGCTCGCCCTGGGCAACCTGCCACTGCGTCAAAGCGACGCGGGGTCGTGAGTGGGGAGTGAACGATCAGGGTGTGGAAGCCAAGTGGGTTGCATAGGAGCTGAGTGATCCTGGGCAGGTAATTTGGCTTCTCCGGGCCTCAGCCTCCTCAAGTGCAGAATGGGCCTAAAAAGAGTGCCGGCCTCGTCATACCGTTTGAGGGCCTGTCAGACACTGCGTGGTGCCCCCCATGGGCCAAACATTCAATAAACGGCAGCTGTCGTCATAAAGACGACCGTGTTGCCTCACTTCTCTCAGATCTGCTTCACGTCACCTCCTCGAAGGCCCTCCCTAGGTATCCCCATTAAAGCAGCAACGCCCCCCTCCCCCACCCCCAGTTTTGCTTTCCTTTCTGGCACTCACCACCACCTGACCGTGTTTTACGTATCGTTCATGTTTCCCTTTACCGTGCTGTCCAATATGGTAGCCTCAAACCACATACGGCCGGTTAAGTCTACGTTAAAGCAACAAAATTCAAAACTCAACTCCCCAGTTGCTGGGATAGCCAGCCTCCAAGACGGTCCCCACAGATCCCTGCCTCTCGGTATTCACGCCCTTGGGCAGTCCCCTCCCGTGCTCCATCAGGCAGGTCTGCGTGACCAGAAGACCGAAGCAATGGTGACTTCTGAGACCGGGTCATAAAAGACACTGCCGCTTCCTTCCTGCTGTCCTTTGGGTCACCCTTTGGGAAAATGGGCTGTGGTGCTGTAAAGACCCTCATGCAATCCCAGGTAGAGGCCAGCGTGGTGAGGAACTGAGGTCTCCTGCCAACAGCCACGTGTGGGCGCCATTTTGGAAGCGGATCCTTTAGCCCCAGAGGAGCCTTCAGATGAGACTGCAGCCCTGACCAACAAAACCTCCTGAGAGACCCGGAGACAGAAGTACCCAGCTAAACTGTTCCCAAGTTCCTGACTTCGGAAACGATGAAATAATAAGTGTTTGCTGTTTTAAGCTGTTTGGGATACTCTGTTACACAGCAACAGATGACTAACACAACTGTACTCCCACCTTTACGTGTTCAAATGCCACATGAGCAAGTGGCTGCCATATTGGACAGCACAGATGTGGAACATGATCGAAGAATCCCACTATTGTAGAAGGTTCTATCAATTATGCTGCCCTAGACCGTGAACACCACCAGGAAACCCCATTCCTGGCACTTGGGCAGAGTATCTGGTACGCAGTGGGCTTTCCGTAATTTGTTTGTTGAATAAAAGGATGACTAAATCAACACTGGCGAGGGTCAACACTGAAAGCTCGTGAGGTGACTTTAGCTTGACTCCTTCGAGACGGGGAACGGAAAAGACAGATCGCCACTGTTGGCTGAGTACTCATGTGCCAAGCACGTTCTAGAGGCTTCATGCACAACCTCTAGTTAGCACATACTAGTTCATAGGCAAAGTCAGCCACCCAAGGTCACGCAGCTCCTGGACTAGGACCCGAGGCCGTGGGGCTCAATGCCTGGTGCTCACTATTCCATCCCAGCTCAGGAGCCCTTCCCATACCGGGCCTTCTCCCCAAGGATGCTCCCATGGCACAGACCGGGTGGGCGAACAATACCAGAGGTGGCCGAGGGCTGGATTCCCAAGTAGCATTGAAAACACAGAGAAGGAAGAAAAAGCAGCAGCTGGAGGCCAGGCAGCAACAGCCAATCTGCTCAATGACCACAACAAATGCCCAACTTGCTGAAAACTACCAAAGAGAGATCTTAAACCAGCCCTAGGACTGTTAGAGGCGGTTACTTCATCGCCCGGGGCTGGTAGACGATCATGACGATGACAAGAAAGACAACACTCGTGCTGGGCGCGTCACGTGCTGGGCACTGTTCGGGGCATCTCAGGCGTATCGGCTCATTTACACACGCAAGTGGGTAGAAGCGTAGGCACAAAACTAAATCTTACGGGGCGCCTGGGTGGCTCAGTCGGTTAAGTGTCCGACTTCGGCTCAGGTCATGATCTCACGGGGCGTGGGTTCGAGCCCCACCACGGGCTCTGTGCTGTCACCCTGTCGGCACAGAGCCTGCTTCAGAGCCTCCGTCCCCCCCCTTTGCCCTTCTCCCGCTTGTGCTCTGCCCCCCAAAAATATTTTTTAAAAAACCCAAAAACTAAAACACTACTTCAGGAAACTGGCCACCGGGCAGATTGGTCAGTCTCCAACTCTTAACACTGACTGAATCTCTTTCAAATTAACTGGAGGCTGTCTCTGGGCTCCGGTGTCCAGCTCCAGGAAAGAAAGCCTTATAAAGCTGGACATCAAGGTTTTATCGCTTCTCTGGCTCGTCCAGAGCACCAGCAACTGGCAATTCTTTGTTGGTTTATTTATAACACCAAGATGAGCAGAATGTGCTGCTTCCTCCCGCTCCTGCTCCTCGTACTACGACAAATGTGCATTAAATATTTATTCAAAGGACTGGAGTGGTCCCAGTTCATCACAGAAACGGGCCTCGGAGCTGGCAAATGGGACGTCACCTTAATCAGGAAGACGATACACCAGCCCCAGAGCAGAAAGGACCCGCCTGGAGGAGAGCAGAGAGGGGGCAACGAAGACTCACTTCGTGGCTCGTTCCGAGATCCTCACTTCCAGCTTGTGGCCGTCCACGATGTGACCCTAAGAGAGAAGACCACACAGCTTGTCACCCTGTCTCCCCAGCAACACTCGCCCACACCGCTGCTCTCCAACAGAGCGGGCGTCAGCGGAGAGGAAAGGAAACTTCAGAGGGGGGACTATCCCCGGGCAGCGGGGCCAGCTGGAATCAAGGACAGAGAAGAGTTTCTCCTGGAGGTGGCTCAGGCCGAGCCCAGACAGCAGCTGGTGGTCACACAGACCCAGCCTTCCAATGCCCTCTTGAGCCATGCGTGGGCCTTGGCCTTTATGCCAATCAAGGGGCACCGAATTTTCCATCGTTTGTAAGCATTTTTAGGCAAAGCAAGCCCCTTTGGTCCGGCTTGCAGCAAGAGTTCAGGCTAGACTGTGTGCTTAAAAAAAAAAAAAAATTCTAAACCGCAGAGGAGGTGTAGTGAATGCTAGGCTCTCACGGGGGTCCCTTAAGGCAAAACTGGCGTATTAGCAAAATTACCCTCGACAATCCCTTAAGTCTCCCATAAGATACAGCACGGGTAGTTCTGTGTAAACGATTCTTTGTGGCAACGTGCACACATGTACGCACACAGGGAGGTACGGAACGCAACAGGTGCAAGGTGGAGTTTGACAGAATCTTGCATTACGTGGCAGAGAATGGACCACTGGACGTGCAGAGGCGACGCCAGCTAAATGCCTACGCGGCACCCGATGACAAAGTTGGACTGCCAGTGTCTCTTTGAAAAACAACACACAAATCAAACGCCAGAGAGGCGCCCCACGAGGCGTAACTGGCTGAAGCTAAGAAGCGGCCGCCCTCTCGACAGGGCACGAGCGTCCAGCTTTTGCTCTGGGTGATGCCTGCCCCCTCACTCCCTCACGCTGCCCGCTGGCCCCCAAGGGTGTCTGGATATGCAGCCCTGGTAGACAGCAGAGCTTTCCAAGAGAGCGGAGGCCCCGGAGGCGTTACCTCCCCGTCATCCTACCCAAATCCAACTCGGCCCTTCGTGAAGCTGCCCTGAGCCAAGGGCAAGGTCTTCAAAATCCTACAAAAACCATCAGATGAACTAAGCGCCCGGTTACATTTCCTATACCCCCCAGGGCCTCTCTCCTGTGCCAGAAGTTCTGCTGGGACAGGGCGGGGGCCCCCTATGGGCGCCCTTCCCACCCTGAGAACAGCCCAGCCGTGCCTGGCCCAGGGGCACCTGCCAGAGAGAGAACGAGAGCCGGGTAAGGTGAGCAGGCTCCCATGCACGTGGCGCGATTCAGCTCTCCTTTACCTTCATGCCACCTGGCCTCAGGCCAGGCCCTCTTTGTCCGGCGTGCACATAGGACATCCGGAATACGGCTTAAAAGGGTCCCTGGACCCCCTGAAGCTCTTCCAGGGACTTGGGTCTAGAAGCCTGACCTGCAGGCACAGTCAGGAGCGCTCGGCCTGCAGAACGAGGGGTCAGCAAAGACGGCAGGGAACGAGTGGGTCCGCAGAAAGGAGGGCACTGCTCCCTGCCCGCAAAGCCACCAAAGGGCCTGGGATGTGCGGCATCGGGGAAGAGTGTGGAGGACGCGGTCTCGGGCAGAGGCCTGCCTCACGGGGGAGGAGCCCATCCCAGGCCGTGCCGCTCCCTGCAGTCCCAGCTCAGCTCCCTCCTGCTCCAGGCGCCTGATCTGATCCTGCACTTCGGGCCCAGCAGGAGGTCCCGTTCTGTGTGGAGTCCCTGTCCTAACACCTCAGAGTCTAGTCCTCTTGTCCTCATCTTCCCTGCCTCCGCCCGACCCAGGCCAACACCCTTTCCTGCCTGGACGACTCCGTGGTTTCTCACCTGCCCCACTGTCATCCACTCTCTGCACAGCAGCGGGAGAGACCGTCCAGAAGCATAAACCAGTCCCTTCCCCAAAGTGCTCCAAGCCTTCCGACAGAATCTCACTGCCTTTACACTGGACTCCACGGTCCTTAAAAGGCTGACAAGATCTGGGCCCACACACGGTCCACCCCAGCCACAATGGCCTCTTTCTGCCTCTCAAACATACTAAGCTCATTCCTACCTCAGAGTCCCTGCCTCAGACCCTTTGCACATGCTGTGTATTCCTCCTAGACTGCTTCCCCTCTAGATCTTTGTGTAGCTGACTCCTTCTTGTCAATTAGCGACCAGCTCAATGGTCACCTCCTCAGAGAGGCCTCCCTCACACAATGTAAAGTAACCCTCTCTGCCCATCACGATGCCTGCTTTATTTCCATCCAAGCACTTCTCGTGACCTGGTCTTGCGTATTTATTCAGAGATCCACTCTGCCAGCCTCCCCCAGATCTGGCACAGAGCTGTGGATTCGTGAACGCACTACCATGACCACAGAGCGCTGAAGAAGATTCTTAATTTTTCTTGGGCCACAGTGCCCTGGAGAACTGGAGGAAGCAAGGGAGCCAAGAAAATGTGGACTTACCCACATTCTCGCTAACTTCAGGAGTGTTGACAGGCTGGACCACCGCCCTCCACCCTCCCTGCCCCGCCCCCCCCACCACCTACCAAGCGCCTCCATGGATCTCAGCTGAAATCCCCACCCTTACCTGGAGCTGCTTGAGAGCTTTCTGGGCCTGCTCCGGCTTCCTGTATTCCACGAACCCAAATCCCATGGAGAGCAGCTCTCCTAAAGGAGAGTCAGAAAGAGAGGTGAGGTGGGGGGAGCAGAAAGGCGAAGAAAGAGCGCGAACCCAAGGGCAGGGGCTCCGGCGGACCCCTAGACGTCCCCTCTTTGCTCCCTTCCTCATACCCCATTTCGTTCCCGAAAAGATTTTAGCTCCTGGTGTCCCGTTTATTACCAGTCATCTTGAAGAATCAGCCAACGAAGTTATATAGCCGTCACCTGAGGCCCAGCTGACTATTAATTAAGAGATGATTGGCATGATAATTAACTTCCTAATAGAATTCCGCCTTTGGGAGGGAGCAGGAACGAACAGGGATGACCATTGCTGTGACAAGCTGCACAGTCCCTACCTAGGCAGTCCCCTGCTTCCACACACAATGCACGCGACGGATATACGCATGAAAGTCAAAGGCACCAGAGGCTTAAGTCTTTACAGGTGTTTCTGACCATCCAACGACGGCTGGTCCTGGGCTTCAGATACCAAGTTCGGACAGGGAGAGCGGATGAATTCTTTGAACCTATCTGGTCCCCCACTTCTAGGTAGTGAGGCGCAAGGGTTCAGAGAGCGAGGGAGAGCTCAAAAGCATCGGGGACGTTTGCTTCCTGACTTTAGATGCATGCGCGTTACGTACCTATGTATCATGTGGACGGCGGGGGGAAGAGATTTTACAGGGCGTGTGTCTAATTACATCCTGCCCTATGTCACAGAATGGGACACGTGCCTCCTTCCCTGCATGTCATGCAGGTATATTCATTTTTTCACAGTGGAGCTCAGAGGACTGGCTCGAATCTGACGGGTCCAAGTGAGGATCGAGACTCGTCACCTTCGACCCACACAACAGTCCCTTCTTCGCATCTACCGTGCGGTTTGTGAGACCCGAGCCCCTCCCGGGGCACTGCTTGCCCGTGTTTCCATTCACAGCCACGTGCTATCAAATGGGGCCCCCGTGCAGCAGGAAACCCCGTGCGTTGTCCAAACACGGCTCTGTGGGCCACAGAAGGGAGTCTCTGCCCGAGTGAGCTGTTGGCTGCCAGCCATGGCCACCCTGTGACAACCTCAGACACCGGAAAGCTCTCCCTGGGAGACTCCAGGCCGAGGGTGGTCTGTGGGGGTCTGTGCACACGGGATATTTGGAGGGCGCGGAGGAGCGTGTGAAAGGCAACTACTAACAGTCAAGTCCGTCACCCGATCCCTGACGCTGCCCGGCTCCTACCCTGGGAGCCTGACCTCCACAGGCTGCACCACCTGGGCTCCCTGACCTTCTGGCTTCCTGTGGGGTGTAGCCAATGGGAAGCCCCGATCTGAGACTGGCAGGTGGAGAAGAAAAAGTTGGGGGTCCGGCTTCCTCCCACGCACCCCCCACCCTCCCCGCCTCGGCGTGGTTCTGGCCGTGCTGGCGGCTTCCGTGACGGGTGACGCCACTCCCTCCCTGCGGCCCTTGGGGCTCATGGGGTTCTTCCGCTTGATGCTCCCCTCTGCCTCAACTTCCCCATGGGTCCCTTCTGCTCAGCCCTCACCATCGCATCTGGCCCCGTCCTTACAAATGTCTCCTCGACAACCTGCTGAGGGTGCTTTCCACGGCCTCCTGCGGCCCCCTCCCTGGCACACAGGCGGCCGAGTTCCCTCACGCGGTGATGGATGGATGAGCCCTGTCGAGCAGGGCTTTCCAACACGGGCTCTTAAGTGCGGGTCGTGAGAGGCGCCCGCAACACGGACGGATCAGGTAACTATTTCCAACATACGCTCCACAGTGCTCCTGAGGGGTGAACGTGGAGGCGGGCTCCACCGTGGCTGACCGCGGAGAGCGGCACGGCGACACCGTGACCCACGGGCACAGCGGGGGGCAGCTCTCCTGGCCCCGCTCCCGGCCTGGAAGTCAGGGGTCGCCTCCTTTCCCGAAGCCGGGGCAAACCGAGCCTTCGTATCACTTACTTGGTGCTTAGCTGCCTTTCTTACGTCCCAGACTAGCCCTGCGGCCCCTGGGGAAGAGGTTGTTACGGTCTGAACTGGGTCCCCCCCTCAATTCCTGTGTCGAAAGCCTAAGCCCCCGCATCTCAGAATGCGACCTTATTTGGAGAAAGGCTCTTTTACGGAGACGATCAAGTGAAAAATGGGGGCGTGAGGGCACCCAGCATGACTGGTACCCTTTCAAAGGGGGAGGCATCTGGACACAGGACAGGCTCGGGCAAAGGGAGCCCCCCGTGAGCATGAAGACCACCGCCTACAAGCCATGGGGGAAGGCCGCAGCAGGCTCTTCCGTCACGAGGAACCACTCCGCTGAAACCTCGACCTTGGACTTCCGGCCTCCAGAACTGTGGGACGGCAAACTCGTGTCGCTGCAGCCCCCTCGTTTGTGGCGCTCCGTGACGGCAGGCGAACACAAGCACCTCCCGAACGTCTGTGCCACGTGTCTGCTTCAAACCTTCCTGCCGTGGCTTGCCCCCGCTTCCGGGGAAAAGCCCAGACTCCTCTGCAGGGCCCAAGAGCCATCCTGTGACCCGGGGCTGGCCTGCCTTTCTAAGGGCATCTCCTGTGTCTCCCTAAAGACACGCAGGGACAGTGCCCTGTGGCAGCAGCCCCTCCGGCCTCCTTCCTCTGTGCACCTGCTCCGGCTGGCCACCGCCGTCCCCACCCGCCAGCCTCACGCTGACGTGCAGACGCCAGTGCTGGGACCCGGCCCCTCGTCACCCTGTGCTGTGCCCCGCCGGCTCATCTGTGTCTCAGGTCACGGCTCTGACTGACTCAGGTGGCGTCCCTGTAAATCTTGCCCGACGGAAGGGAGGGGACTGAACGGCTGGGCAAAAGGAAAGACGTGTGGCCTGTCCGTCACGCGCAGGAAGCCGGTGGTGGAGAAGGGACAAGCGGGGAGCAAGGGCCCGAGCCAACAGCTGAGGCGTAACGGGGAGATGAGGGTTGTCTGCAAGGCACAGACACCCACAGGCTGGGGGGGGGGGGGAGTGTGGTCAATGGTCCACAGGTTCTACGTCTGGGTTGTTTCTTCTGGAAGCAAAGAGGGAAAGCCCAAGCCTGGTCTCCTTCCTGCTATTCTCTACGAAACTTCCGGAGCCCAGAGGTCCTGGGAGGAGGGAGAGGCTTCCGTTACTGGACAGTGGCAACCCTGGTGGCCCATCAAATGCCGTGAGACCACGGGCCAGTCCAAGGAGGCAAAGAGCCTGACGGGCAAGGCTGCCCCCACGGGACGCAGGAGTCTCCCGGGACAGAGGAGGGCCCATTTTAGGCGGGACGCTGGGAGTCTGAGGGGGGCAACACTTCAGACCAGAAGAGCGGGCGGTATCCCTGCCCCTCCACCCAAAGCGCCGGGTTCTTCTGGAATCATCCTTTCCGGATGCGGTTTCGTAAAGAATACCTGTTTTGTTCTTCTTCTTGGAAACAGAGCAGCTCTTCACCATTCCCACTCTGGAAAACACCTGGAAAGGAACGTCAACGTGTATCAGCAGCACGTCCAGGCTAATCCTGCAACCAGTGCAGGCACGTCTCGAAAGACGGAGGCCACGTATGTGACCACGGGCCCCAAGAGGGCTGTGATTCCTGCCCGGCTTGTGCTTAAGGGGCAGACATTTACAGACTCTCTTAATCCAAGTGTCAGGCACTCAGATGATCTCGCTTGTCCCAAGCAGATGTCTAAAACAACTCCGCGGGAAGATTCTCCCGACACGCCCATTTTACAGATAGGGAAACTGAGGCACAGATAGCCCAAAGGGCTCGCCAGGGTTGCGCCGTTAACACCGGGATCCACGTCCAGGCGTTCTGACCCGTAACTCGGGGCAACACGAGGGGAGCCCTGCGGGCTGCATATTGTTTCTGACAGCGCCTCCAATGGGCTGGTGGCCCTGGGACTGTGAACCGGCTGGAGCCCAGTCTTCGCATCTATCCGGGAGGAACCTGGACTGCATCGCCTTGGCCGGGACTCCCCGTTCCAGAAGTCCTCACTTCTTGAGGACGCGCCTAAGTCTGAAGCTTGGGTGCATCTTCCGGGGAAAATCGATTCCCGATGACAGTCCCGTCCCGGACCCGGGAGAGCCGGCAGACCGGGCACGAAACACAGACCACAAGCCGCACTGCCCTATTCGCAGCGAGCGTCACGGCTGGTGCGTGCCTCTTCCCAAAAGCAAACTCACACCGAACCACAACAGGTTCAGGAGCGGCCAGTGCAAAGCCCAAGGCTGGGTTTCTAGTTGCTCGGTCTGGTCAATCTTTGCCCTGGAGAGGCTGCTGTGTGAGCCCGGGGCCCTCTGCCGTGGCCACCCTTCTAACCGGCAAGAGGACGGCCACATCACAGAGCCTTGGCCAGATGGCCTCGGAGTGGAGGCTCTGACCTCGTCTCCCCCAGAGAGGAGACGAGTTTCCCAGTCTCCCAGTTTCTCCCAGTTTCTCCCTCCAGATGCAGGCTGGCCTCCTTCCCACCCAGCAGCCAACTTCCCGCCTCTGGGACTCAGTGGAAACCTCTTGAATCTATCTGTGGAATCTCAGAACTCAAAAGAACTTTTAGAAGTCAGTTAGTTCGATCCTTATGGTCATCTTTTTTTTTTTTTTCCCCGGAATCAATCATAGTCACTGCTGATCATCACTGACTTATGCAGTTAAAAAAAAAAATGAGCCAAACCCAGGTCACAGAACCGGAGAGTCTTCCCGTAAGCGGTTCTCAGACCCGTGGGGGGAGCTTGCAGACCCTAACCTTTTGGAACTGGAGGCCCCACTTGCTTGTCTCTGGCCAATTCCTTCCGAAGGCCCCCCAACCCCATTCAGGGCAGGCCCCGCTTGGTGTTTCCCAAACACCTGCTTGGAGATACCTACCTCTTCACCCTCTGCCTCCCTCCCAAGAATGCAGAACCCACACCCCAACCAGGGGTTCCGGGCAGGACTGTCCCTCATTCATTCCTGTGTCTCCCGCATGCTCCCGTCAGGCAAGGAGGTGGTGCTAACGTTTGCCTTTGGGTAGTTAGCCCCCCAGAGAAAACCGGGGCAGGGGGCTCTGTTTGCTGCACGCACAATGCTAGCACCGATGACACCCCCTTCCGTGTAGGGGGGTGTCCTTCCCGGCCCCTCGGCTGGTCTGGCCGCTGCTCAGGTCCCCTGGTGAGGGGTCCACGGGACAGCCCCACAGGCACGTCAAGTGGCCGGCTGCTGGTTGTCCAACTCCGTACCAGCACGAGCCACGCGCACAGGCGGAATCAACCTGGGAGCCACGTCGGCGGACGGCCTCCCGGGCCCACGACCCCCGCCCCGTTTGTAGCCATCACTCACTTCCTTCAGGGTCTCCTCAGTCGTGGCGAAGTTGAGATTTTTAATAAACAGGGTACACCCAGGGGGGCTCTCCTCCTCCTCCTCCTCCTCTTCCTCCTCTTCTTCCCCTTTCGCTGGAGCGTCCTCAGCTCCTCTCTCTGTTGGCTTTTCACCTTCCGGGGTCTCGTTGTCTGGCACTGGGTCCCCCCGCCCCCCGCAAAAAACACACATTCATTAAATGTGAAATCCCTTAAACGTCTAAGCCCCGGGCCAAAAGCACGGAACGTGCTAGATCAGAGGGGTTCTGCCTCTGGGCGGAATCAGGAAGGGGCCCCGATTCCTAGCTTGCGCTGGGTTCCAGCAACTCTTAGGGGGCTGGGGGAAGACGGGGAAGGGGTGAGGCTGTCCTGCATCCTGCCTCTGGCGGGGCACTGGGATGGCTCGGCCAGTTGTGCGTCTGACTCTTGACTTCAGCTCGGGTCACAATCACATAGTTCATGAGTTCAAGCCCCGCGTCGGGCTCTGCTCTGCGCTGGCAGTGTGGAGCCTGCTTGGGATGCTCGCTCTCCCTCCCTCTGCCCTTTCCCCGTTTGCACTCTCTCTCTCTCTTTCAAAATAGATACACTTATATGCAAATTTAAAGAAAAAAGGACTACGAGACACAGACCAGAAGCCTGAGCCTTGGACTAAGCCGTGTCAATTTAAACTTCAAAATAAACTGCTGCGTGAGCTGTTTCACGGAACCACAAACCTCAAAACAACACGCGGCCGAGTTCTCAAACTGAAACACGACTCAAAACTTCCGGAAAAATGACAGAATACAGAATGGGAGCAAAAGTTAGAACCCTCTAAATACCCCACGAACCTAAGAGATGTTACGTTCAATTAAAATTCCCAATATACAGAACTTCAGGGAGCCACATATATCGAGCACGCCTCATCTACCGCAACAAGACAAGTTCAGAGTTATACCCAACATCGAAAAATTAAAAAAAAAAAAAAAAAGAGAGAGACACAAACTATTAAGTACTGATAAATAGGACCCTAGGAACAGTGCTACCAAAGGCTGGGATGATACGTGCTCATTAAAAATAATGTTTGCAGGGGCGCCTGGGTGGCTTAGTCAGTTAAGCTTCCAACTTCAGCTCAGGTCATGATCTCACGGCTTGTGGGTTTGAGCCCCGCGTCAGGCTCTGTGCTGACCGCTCAGGGCCTGGATCCTGCTTCCAACTCTGTGTCTCCCTTGCTCTCTGCCCCTCCCCCGCTCACGCTCTGTCTCTCTCTCCTTCAAAAATAAATAAACATTAAAAAAAAATTAAAGGGGCGCCTGGGTGGCGCAGTCGGTTAAGTGTCCGACTTCGGCCAGGTCACGATCTCGCAGTCCGTGAGTTCGAGCCCCGCGTCGGGCTTTGGGCTGACGGCTCAGAGCCTGGAGCCCGTTTCCGATTCTGTGTCTCCCTCTCTCTCTGCCCCTCCCCCGTTCATGCTCTGTCTCTCTCTGTCCCAAAAATAAATAAACGTTGAAAAAAAAAAAAAATTAAAAAAAAAAAAATTAAAGAAAAATAATAAAAAAAATGTTTGCAAAGAATGTGTAATGACACAGAACGATGCTTATGATATAAAAATTATGAGAGAAATTAAGATATGAAACAGTAAACAGTCTAAGCCCAATCACGTTCTGTCCACACAATTTCGGGGCGCACACACAGGGAGGCGATGCTGGAAGGGGACACAGGATGTGCTCCGGGGTGTTTCTGGAGGCCGGGATCACAGAGGGCTGTCGTTTCCGTCCCCCCAGCCCTCTTGCCACGCATACTCAGAAGGAACAGCATTTCAGGAAGAGGGAAGAGCAGACACGAGGTTGTCCATGAGCAGGCGGGTATGTGTGGCCGCAGCTCAGGGTCGCCCAGGGGTGACAGAAGCCTCGGAAGACCGAGAACAGCACTGTGACCTCTGAGAAGTCCTGCTATGAGGAAATGTGTCCGGGTCGGTCCAACCTCCCCGAGTCACGCGATCAGGGTCCAGGGTCACATCCGACCTCCGCCTACAAGCTTCTGGACCTCCTCCTTGGGGCAATTTCCTGGGGAGACTGAACCCCATCCCGCAGGTCCCTCAGAGCAGTCATGAGACTGCGCCCTCGCTCCCGGGAGGTTCTGAGCAGGTGGCCCGTCCCTGTGCACAGAGCCAATCCCGGCACAGGCCCCAGGGAGGCCGCTGCGCGCGCTGCCTCCAGGCTGACCGACACAGCCCTCTCCTCCCGCACACCTGCACTCAAACAGTCCAAGCTCCTTGGGGTTCAAACCCATCCCCTCGCTCTCACGCCAAGTACCCACACCGTCTCCCGTCTGTCTCCCCTGCCCCTTCTGGGCCGAGCTTAAGGCCCGCGGGTCCTGATTAAGCTTCAACCGCTTTGTCATAAAACAACCCTTTCAAGCCCCGATGGTAACGGGAGGCGGTGATGATGTTGTCTGTTTAACATCAATTGAACAGGCAGCCTCTGCCCCTCCCACTCCCTCGGAGGTGAACCCAGAACCCAGACCCTCGCTCCAGGACAAAAAAGAAGACATCAACCCAAAGGCTCCTCCCCTACCCGGGAAACGAACACAGTTTACCCAGCAGGGGACTCCGTGGTGTGGCCGCGCGTTCAAAGCAGAGCAGGGTGGACAAAGTGTTGTTAATGACGGGGCAGCAAAGCTATGCAAAGAGGCTGAGCCCTCAGGTTCTGCACGAGAGCTTCGATGGGAACGGAAACCACGACCTTCCGCTGGGAATGACATTTCCACCCCGCTGGCTCTCCTTGCACTCCCCATCTTGGAGATAAAAGCGGGGGCAAAGGCAGGCCGATGAGACCCCCCCCCCACCACGCACCAGGCGCTGGGCTAAATGGCCCCGGTGGACCACCTCGTTAATGACCACGGTAGCCACACCACAAAAAGTGGGCGGCCCGTGAAAATGCTGGCGGCTGCTGCACCTGAACCCGAAATCTTAGGGACCCTCAGGCTGGGGGAGAGGCTCACGGAAGGCTACGGACATTCTTTTTACAGAGGAAACAGCGATGGGGGTGGCGGTGGCGTCAAAGAGCAGCGACAAGGGGCAGGGGCAGGAGCTGTGATGCTCGGGTTGAGGGAGGGCGGAGCTGCACTCACGGTTGGGGCTGGCGCCCCAGGAACAGCAGGCGGAGCCCGGCCACGGGGAGTGGAAGATCGAGGGGACCGTGGGGGCGGCCAGGACCTACTTCCTCCCTGGGCGTGCAGTGGCCTGCCTCACCGGCTCCTCCAGCTGCTCACGGGCCGACCAACGGCCCTGACCCCCGACGTCCGGGAAGAACGCCCGGCTTCGGATGAAAGGCGTGATTAAACGTGGCCCGTCCGTTCTCCAACAGCACGGAAGTGTCTGTTCCTTCTCTAAACCTTTGTGTCTCCAGCAGCCACCTGCCTGCACCGTTCACTGCCCCGGGGATGCTGGGACAACTAATGAGACAAGGGCACCAGTCTTGAGATCTGCTGAAAATGGGGGGGCCTGGAAAAATCGAGAAGGGGGCCCACAGGCGAGCCAGGAAGCACCGAGCTATGAAAAGCACACAGGCTTTAGGAATGAGTGACCTAGGTCAGAGTCCCGGTGATGCCAGGCGCTACAGGTGTGGCCCTGTGTGACCGGCGTGACCACCCCCTCAGCATCCTCAATCTGGAACACGGAGCTAAACGTGCACACGCGTGCACGCGCACACACATCTGCACTCTGCTGAGTCGTCTGGAAATACCAGTGGCCACTACTCCATCCACACACAGGGTCTCTGGTCCCAGGCATCGTTGCCTCTCGTCTGGATGACTGAATAGCCCCCTCGATGGTCTCCCCAGCACGTCCCACCTTGTCTGTCCCCTCTCGCCCGCTCCAGCTGCACTGGCCTCTGTTCTGACGCGAAGCCCGCCAAACCCAGCCCTACCACAGGGCCTTTGCACTTGCAGTCCCCTCGGCCTGTTGTGCTCCTGTCTTGTCTCTCCAGGCCTGGCTTCTCGTCAGGTCTCAGGTCAGTGTCCTCCCCTCAGAGCACTTCCTGTCCACTCCAGCTCCAGGGGTCTCCAGCCCAGGCCTGGCCACGTGCCAACACGTTCCCCTGGGCTCCTCGACTCAAAGCCCTTACTCCATCATGAAATCACCTTATCTGAGTACTTCTCTATGTCCCCGGCTATCAGGGGAGCTCCTTGAGGATGTGACCACGTCTGACTCAGTCACCACTACGTCCCCGATGCTGGGCCCAGAGCAGATGCTCCAAAAATATCTGCGGACGATGAGTATGCCCAGCACTTGGCATGTGCCTGGAACGCAGGTGGTGCCCTGCAAATGGCACTTAGTGTGACTGAGAGGAACTGCAGGGTGGCAGCTCAGGGCACAGACCTCGGGGCCGCAGCTCTGGGAGCATCTGGCTCTCTCCGGTGGCGCGACCTCACGTAAGTCACTAAACATCTCTGTGCTTCCTTCTTGCGATCTAAAGCAGGGAATGACCATAAGAAGGCCCCCTCAGAAGATGATCACGAGGCCTGTAGGAACAGTGCTTGGGCCTATGGTGATCTAGAACAGTCTCACCGGTCTTAACATCACCCCAAACGCCCACACTGCACACACTGCCCGGCAAGGCCTTGATGAGAAATCTGGGGGGAAATGTCCTAGGCCCCTAACCCTGAGGCCTGCAGCCAAGAGAGAAAGACAGTGGCTGCAGGGACCCCACAGCTCTCTCCCTGCAGGGCGGGCTGCCTGCGCCACAGTTCGGAGTCTGGGGAACTGCGTCCCCGCTGGCCACCTCCCTGAGAAGGGCTCCCGCTCCCTGAGCGGCCAGGCCAGGCCCTGCCGGGGCCCGTGCCTGCATCCACACGCCGGGTGCCACGGCCGAGAAGCCAAAGGTCGTTTCTGAAAAAAGCACTTCTGCTCCGGGCCAGACTGGGGAGACAAAGACGAGAAAGAAAAACGAGATACTGCGAAACTCAAACAGATGTTTGCCAACAAAATCACCAGGAACCAGAGAAAGAGGAAAGCAAGAAAGGAAGCAGGGCTGGGCCAGAGGGTGGGGGGTGCGCGTGGAGGGGGAGGGGGTAAGGATTTAAAAGCAAGGTGGGCTGGAGGGGGCTGGGACAGGCAGGGGAGAATGTGCTTCCATCTGTAGTTAGCACAATAAAACGCAGTCACGCATCGCCACATGGGGCTTTATTATAATCAGGCCGCAGAATTTACTGTGGCTCCCCCCCTCCCTTCCCAGCTCTGGGCGCTGAAGGCTGACAGCAGAGACTCTTATCAGTTGCAAGCAGCTTTTCAGGACCTCCCCCGACTCTGAGCCCTTTATCTGGAGGTGAGGGTCTTGGTTGTGGGGAGATAAAACACACTGTCCCCCTCCCTGGAGACCGGTACAGAGAACGGAGGGCTTTGCAGAAAGGAAGGAGGGGTGGGGGAAAAAAAAAAAAAAAAAAAAAAAGCTCCGTCCACTCCCCTCCCCGCTCCCTTCCTTTGGAGCCTGAGAAAATCTAGGGCTTGGGGGCTGGCTGAGTCCCCACGCAACGGGGACGGGGGTCGGGGAAGCTTCAGGAACAAGGTGGAGGCCCGGGCGAGTGTGGGGGAGGAGCATGTGAAAAAAGAGCACAGGAGGCTGGGAAGAGGGTCATGGATGCGATTCGTGTAAGGAAAGGAACAGAAAGGGCAAACGGAGGCACAGGAGGTGAGCTCTGTGGGAATTCACCTAGTAACGGGGGACGCGGCAGGGCCCAAAATCGGTCCAGACACGCACAGCTTCGCATCTGAAATCAGGCCTGCCGCCGGGCTCCGTGGCCTCCTTCGTGTGAGTCTTGTCAGCCCCGAGAGACAGGGCCTGCCGGGCCGGAGTCTGCCTGGGATGCTGTCAACACGGCCACACAGGCCCCGGGAAGCGGGGTGCAGCGGGGCAGACTGGGGTTCGACGCCTCGGCAGAGCCCCCGCGCGGTGAGCTCCAGAATGCTTCTGTACGCGGGGCCCATTCCTACCGCTAGTGTGACATCTCAGCCGCCCCCCAACAGCCCTGTCTGTGCCTCTTGGGCCTCTTCTGGGCAAGAGGGTCTGTGTCGCACCCACTGGGGTCAGCCCCGCTCAGCCCCGCTCAGCAGAAGCCGGTGCCCGCCTCTGAATGACAGGCCATCCGCTCCGGCTTCTGCTGCTGAATGAACAACGGAGGCGGAGGAACGGTGATCTACCATACCCTCCCCGGAGCCCCGCGAGGTCGGGATGGTCATCATGCCCATTTTACAGATGCAGAAACTGAGCATCAGAGGACGGCGGCTCGCTCGGCCGCGGGGCTGAGAGGGGCCGACAAGGAAGACGGAGGTTCCCCAGGGGCTGTGCGCTGCGCCCGGAAGCACCGAGGTGCTCAGCGCGGGGCCCGGCATGGAGCAGTCGCCCGTGGACTCACCCGCACTGCTGTCCCACCGGGCAGCCAGCGGACAAGGCAGCTGCCTTGCGGAGTGGACTTGCTAACGGGGAAGCCAAACAGATGGACGGCAAGGAAATGAGCCCGTCCGCGGCCGTCCCAGGAAGCGGGAAAGGGTTCCAACACAGCAGAGGGCAGCTCACAGGGCGGGCTTTAATCGGTCCGCACGGCGGGAGCCGTGACCGTCCCTTTCCGCTCTGACGCGGGCTGTCGCCGGACGACAAACCGTCCATCCCCAAAGGCCAGGGGGAGCGGCCCCCACCTTTCACGGGCCCAGACAGAGGTGCAGAAACCCTTCTTCGGGCACCACTCACTCCATCCACACACGTTCAACGGCGCCAGTCTAGGCCTGGGGCCTCACAGGGCGCGGGGCCCCCGGCAGGGCGCAAGACGGCCGCGCCTTGCCCTCGTGGCTCGCCGTGTGCCTCAACAAGAAAAACCGACAGATGAAATGAGCGTTAGAAGAGCCGAGTGGACGGAGGGCCACGCCAGGAAACACGCAAACAAGTGTGGCCACGTGGCAGTGGTCACCGAGGGAGGCACCAGCCTCAGTGGTCCCGCCAAGCAGGTAGGAGAGGGTCCTTTGCTTCCGGCAAACCAGCGAGCTTGAAAGGAGGGCTCGCTGTGGCCAAAAAATATCAGTCAGGTTCGGGTTTAGCAAGTGAACTCTAAGGCCGCTGATGATTTTAGGGTGGTGGCTCATTGGGTATGGAACATGACTACGTCACTGGGGCGCCTGGGTGGCTCTGTCGGTTGAGCATCTGACTTTGGCTCAGGTCACAATCTCACGGTTCGTGGGTTCGAGCCCCGCGTCAGCTGTGCTGACAGCTGAGAGTCTGGAGCCTGCTTCAGATTCTGGGTCTCCCTCTCTCTCTGCTCCTCCCCTGCTTGCACTGTCTCTCTCTCTCTCTCTCTCTCTCTCAAAAATAAACATAAAAAATAAATAAAAAAAAAAAAAACATGACTACATTACAAGAATTGTTTCTGATGGAGACGGAAGCAGGTTTTGAAGGGAACCCTAATCCAATGTGTGGACAAAACGAACTCACCAACAGGGGGTAGGGAAGGGCTTTGGAAGGTTCACACCAACAATCAGTAACCCTGCTGACCAGGGAGGCAGGCTCCCGGAGCCTCGAAACACAGAGACTGAAGAATGGCCCTTCCTGATCGGAACAGAGACACCACACCAGTGGCTCCGAGTGCCATGTGCTGACTGGGCTAGTCCTGAAGAAGGCTCTGCTGACTCACGGGGACGTGACAAATGCAGCCAGCCTGGCGTCGGGGGCCGGGGGGAGAGGGGGGGCAGGTATGGACTGTGAGCTCTAATCAATTAAAGGACTGTTCTTTATTTTTTTTTTTTATTTTTTTATTTATTTTTGGGACAGAGAGAGACAGAGCATGAACGGGGGAGGGGCAGAGAGAGAGGGAGACACAGAATCGGAAACAGGCTCCAGGCTCCGAGCCATCAGCCCAGAGCCTGACGCGGGGCTCGAACTCACGGACCGTGAGATCGTGACCTGGCTGAAGTCGGACGCTTAACCGACTGCGCCACCCAGGCGCCCCAAAGGACTGTTCTTTAAATGCAATTTTTAAAAAAATTTTTCTAATGTTTGTTTATTTTGAGGGGGAGAGAGAGACAGCGTGGGAGCAGGGGAGGGGCAGAGAGAGAGGAAGATACAGAATGCGAAGCAGGCTCCAGGCTCTGAGCCGTCAGCACAGAGCCCGACGCGGGGCTTGAACTCATGAACTATGAGACCGTGACCTGAGCCAAAGTCGGACGCTTAAACGACTGAGCCACCCGGATGCCCATAAAGGAGTGTTCTTTAATGAGAACTCCGCTCGCCCTGTTTCTGCTGTGAAACAGCCTTTCTGGGGATGATGGAGAGGGCCGATGGGAGACTTATTTTTTCAATTCTTATTTTAATAAATGGGTAACCCTATGGGGGTAGGTATGAAAGCGGACACTGCTGGTGAGCAAAGTCCCAACACGTGGATAACAGGACCCCCGGTCCTTTTCAAAACTTTTCTCAAGGTCTTTGATTCTACGGTGTGGTCATGGCCCCATGGGTGCTTCTCCCCTCCTAGGGCGCATCTGGGGAACACCCAGGGGATGTAGGTGGTGTTTCAGGAAGTCACGAGCACTGGGGACACTCCTGACACTTAGTGGGTGGCGTCTGGGGACACAAAATGCCTTGCAAGGTGCACAGCGGTCCGACAAAGAAGAACTGTGCTGTCTCTGTGCCAGTGGTGCCCCCTCCACCCCCAAAGTGGGCCGCCCCCGTCCCTGCCCTTGCAGCTGTCGGTGACCAGGGGGCGCTATGCCACTCTAAGGACCTGGAGAGTACGTATCTCCCCTGGAGTCACCCTCCTTGGCCAGGCATCCTGGTGGATGCATAAAACAAGGTCGTTTTCACCTGCTCTGTTCCAAATCCCTGCTGGTAGGTTCTGGGAGTTTTTTTCAACCTTTAACTGACGAACGGAAAAGCTGGCTACTTTCGCCCCGCCTATAATTCTACATTCTACCTGTCGAAGGACGTTTTCCGAGACGCAGCGGTTTCCAGGACGAACAAAGAACTTTACCAGACACCTGATACGCTTTAGTGCAGCGCCCACCCCCCACCTCCCCGTGCCTGCCGCCCCAGGGCACCCCGGCCTCAGCTCTTACAGGTTTCCGGCTCTGCCGCGCCCTCTTCCGCAGGTCCTGCTGGGGGGTCTCGGGGTTCCTTCTTCTGCGGGGCGGAGCTGGAGAAGACGCCCACCGGAGCCCATTCCAGATACAGGGGAACATGGCGACACTGCAGAGACGGGACAGGGGAGGGGCTCAGTTCCCTCTGCAGAGGAAGAGCCCGAGGCTCGGACTGCAAGGACGACTCACCCCGGGGAACGGAGCAAAGGGAGAGCCTGATCCCTGAGAGCAGCTTGGGGCCCCCTGGCTGCAGCCTGGGGCTCAGGGGAGAGGCCCCCGCGTCTGCTGTCACTGGACGTGTTTGGGTCTCCTCGTGTTTTCTCTGGCCAGGCAATGGAGAGGAGTGGGCCAGGGAAGGGAACCAGTGATAAAGCACAGCACAGTGGATCAGGACCGTCAGAAACCCACATTCTCCCCGCCCCGCCCTCCAGCTGCCAATACCACAGTGCAGTGTGTGTGCACGCAGAGTTTTTCCCTTTAAAGAAAGGACGAACTGGACACCGATAGTCTGCGCGGTGCTAAAGTGCCTGACAAACAGAAGCTACTCGTAGCGGGTTGAAGGGTGACACCCCCACAAAGGTTAAGTCCGCATCCGAAGCCCCAGAACCTGTGAACGAGACCTTATTTGGAAAAAAGATCTTTGCAGATATCGCTTAAGTAGAAGATCTTGAGATGAGAGCATCCGGGTTATTGGGGTGGGCCCTCAACCCAATGACAAGGGTCCTCGTAAGAGAAAGGCAGAGGGAGACCTGGGACAGAGGAAAGAAGGCCACGTGAAGAGGGAGGCAGACACTGGGGGGACACGGCCAAGAGTGAAGGGACACGTGGTGCCACCAGCCTCTGGCAGAGGCAGCGAAGGGTGCTCTCAGAGCAAGCAGGGCCCAAGGACGACTGGAATTCAGACTTCTGGCCTCCACGACTGCAAGATAATACAGTGCTGCTGTTTTAAAGCCACTGCGTTTGCGGCCATTTGTAACAGAAGCCGCAAGAAACTAACACGCTATGACAGAAGCGTGTGCACATGTAATGCTCCTTCCTCTTTACCAAAAAACGGGGGACAGGCCGCTTACAGGAGTGACTTCTAACTTATCGCGAGTACAAGATACCCGAAGCTCTGGGAATGATGGCCCCGATTCATCCAGGGATGGAAAACCAAGGAAAGCCAGAGTCAGGCAAGGAGCCATGGCCAGGTTTCTGGGGGATGTTTAGGGCGCCCCTCTCACATTCTCCCGCCCTGAGGTATTCTCAGGGCTGGGGCAGCTGGCAGATCATGTCAGAGAGGGCTGGTCTGCAGACAGCACCTCACCAGCCTGCCTGCGGGTCCGTCGGCCCCCTCGCCCTCTCCTGAGCAGGCCCCGGCAGCCCTACCTTGGAGTAGGCCAGATGCCTGAAGGCCCTGCGGGCCTCCAGGGGCTCCAGGAACTCCACGATGGCAGTGACACCACCCTCGGGCAGCAGCACTCGGCCCAGGCTGCCGAATCGGCCAAAGGTCTCCTGCAGCTCGGCCGCCAGGGTGCCCGCTGGGAGGTTCTTCACCAGAATTACAGTCTTGCTTCGCTCGGCTGCGGCCTGCGGGGCAGGGAATGAACACACAGGGGCAACAGGCAGGAGAATCCCCCAGCCCAACACCAGCCCCGATCTGTGGCTGGCTCTGCACCAGGTACCCCTCTGCGATCTCAGGTGCTAGGTGCTTAGGGAGCGGGCCCCCGAGGCCCCACTCTCTTGGGCACGCCGCTCCAGGGGGCAGCTTTTTGGAAAGAATGGGAGGAGGGCTCCAGCTCTGGAGCCCAGGTCAAATCTCAGCCCCTTCCCTCCTGAGCTGTGGCAGATTCTGACAATGCCTGACCACAGCTCTCTCTGGACCTTCCAGAATGTTCCTGCCCAGACTGCCAATGGCCAGGATGTGCATCTCAGGGCCGAGAGCCTTTTTTCCTGGAACTCCAGACACCACACGTGGGGCAGGCAGGAAGGGCCGAGGGGTTAACACCCTGGGAGCAGCCTACAGCTCTCAGGAGTTCACGCGTCCCCCGTCCTCTGGGCAGGACAAGTGTGAGGTATGAGCTCTGCAGCTTTCCCTATAAAGCTCAGCCCCCTCGCTGCACCAGCAGTTACTGTAATAAGCACCCCCCACGCTGACCTCCTTCCCCTTGACCTTTCTCACCAGTATTTTCTGCACTGCCCAGTAACCTACATGCACTTGACCCTGTCTCAGCGTCTGCTCTTGGGAGAAGCCAAACGAAGACACTAGCCATCCAGCCCGAGAGATGTACTGCACCCCGCTTCAGCCCCTCACCTAACGTTGAGGACGCGGTGCCCGTTCCACGGGACCCTTGCGGGGACGGACTTAATTATGCGCCTTAATACGAGCCAAGTGCATAGAGCACGTGCGCTCTGTGAATGTCAGCGGTTACTGTACTGAAAAGCAACACGGGAAGGGCGGGAAGGAGCCAAGATGTAAAGGAAAAACCCCGGGCACTTGGAGTATCCGAGCATGAGTCTCAACTTGGCCACAAATCTAACTGGGAAACTTGGGTCAGTTGCTTTCCCTCTGGCCTCTGTTTTCTCATCTGCAAAATGGACTAGCTAATGGTCACGCCCATCCTCTAGGCCTCGCTGCTGCTGGAAGGACTAAGACGGGTGAGGTGGAAGCCGTCTGTGGGTCGGAAGGGCTGCACCCCAGTGGGCTTCAGGTGCAACTCCGGCCGCAGGGGATGATGGCTAGGGGTGTGGGCTCTGGGGCTCCACCCTAACTTGCTTTGTGACCCGGAACATGTGGCTTGGCCTCTCTGTGCCTGTGGCTCCCTCCCCATCCAAGGGCCACGATGGGAGCAAGCAGTGCTGCTTTCCCGGCTTGTCACCTGAGTGACCCCAACAATAACACACAAATGTAGACGACCGCCGCGGTCAGTCCCACTGTCAGCTATTAGTGTATTTACTTGACATACCCACGCAGCCTTCCTTCCCAGCTGCCCTCTTACGGTAAACCTGAGGGTCTGGACGGCTGACGAGAGTGCCGTTTGGGAGTCAGAAGCTGAGATTTAGCCTGAGCTCCTGCCACAGGCTCACTGTGTGACCTCTGAGTCCCCCGCCCCCCTCTCTGGGCCTCAGTGTCTTGTGACGGAGGGGTGGGTGTGAGGGGGCCTCAGCGGGCCCGCTAAGACTCGACCATCCGTTACTCTAATCTCCTATGTGGTGGAGAATAAGCCATGTTTAAGTGCTGGTCTGTAACCTACCTGGTCCAAGGAAGGTCTAAACCCCCAGATAGCGGGTGCTTTTAGTAAGGTGCTGGCGGGGGGGGGGGGGGGGGGGGGGAGGACGGGCTGTTCAGGGCCCCTCCGATCTGGGTGGAGAAGCCGTGAGTCACAGGGCAGTCCTCCTGCACACCGCCCCCAAGAGACACCATCCGAGTCAAACGGGTCCCTCGTCTGAGCCCGCGTGAAGCTTTTTTCTTTAGAGACAATTTAAGGGTTAATACTGATCATCCTTGAGAGGCCTGATCCTCAAACCTGCCAGCTCACCCGGATCTGAAACTCCACCCTCGGCTCCCCGGTGGCTGGTGACTCGCCGAGCTGGTACCCACCTGGCTGAAGGAGTCCAGGCTGACCCCGTTGTCCAGGAGAAAGCGCCGTACTTCTTGAACGAGCTGGGTCTCCCCTAGGGCCACACGCACGGCCACGCTGCCCTTGGTCTCCTGCGGGAGAGGGGAAAGGAAGAGGCCGTCAGCCGGTGGGCAAGGGACAAGTCAGCCGTCCCATCTCCCAACAGCCTGAAGAGGCGGCCGGATGGGACTGGGCCCCCCCCCCCCCCCCCCGACGCCCCTCACATACCCACAGTGATTTGTGCCTCTGGTTTCTGTGCCTTTCACAGTAAATCAAGGACCCTGCGCCCACCTCTCTAGCTTCATGCCTCACCCTCCACCGTGGCCGTGCAGGCCGACTTATCCCCACCTCGGGGTTTCCGCACTTGCTGACCTCTGCCTGCACGGCGCTTACCCCACAATCCCTCCTTCCATCAAACTTCTGCGGAGATGTCACTTTGGTGACCAGCCTACCCTCACTCGCACACCCTCTCCCCTACTCGGCTTAACTCCTTCATAGCCATCACGGACAAGCTGCGCCTGTTTGTCAGAGTCTTCCTCCTTCGGAACGCTCTGGAAAAACAGGACTCTCTGTGTGGGGTGCCTGTGGAACCTGAACAGGCCGTGCGCGTCCTACGCCCAACACGGTGGCCCCAAGCCCCATCTGGCCACTGAACACTTGCAATGTGGCGCGTGCGAAATCAAGAAGTGCTCGGAGCAAAAAAACACGTGCTGGGTTTCGAACACAAAATATCTTGTTGTCTGTGTATGAGACTGTGTATGAGGTTGAAATGACATCGTGGCTGCGTTTCAGCTCCACTGAACTAAATGAAACAGATTACGAGCACGAACCTCGCCTGTTCTTTTTTGCTTTTTAAGAAACACGGCCACCAGGATGTTTCCAAGTACACGTGGGGCACACGTTCTCGTTCTAATGGACAGTGCTGACCTCGAGTGTTGGGCAGGAGTAAATGACAGCGGGTCAATGGGCTTATGGGCCGAAACCCCTGTAATCCTTTGCTGACTGGCTGGAAAACACACGCAGAGGTTCTGCCTAAGTTGGACTCTGCTGTGGTGTAACTACACACACGTGCATTTTATTATTTTTTTTAATTTTTTTTAACGTTTATTTATTTTTGAGACAGAGAGAGACAGAGCATGAACGGGGGAGGGTCAGAGAGAGGGAGACACAGAATCTGAAACAGGCTCCAGGCTCTGAGCGGTCAGCCCAGAGCCCGACGCGGGGCTCGAACTCACAGACCATGAGATCAGGACCTGAGCCGAAGTCGGACGCTCAACCGACTGAGCCCCCCAGGCACCCCCACACACGTGCATTTTAAAGAAGGCCTGTGATCCGAGGGCGCTAGAGAGATGGGTCGAACGAGTCAGCTGGAATTAGGTTGGAGTTCGACAGGAAGCGGGGCAGAGACTGAGGACTCCTCTTTTCCCGTCTCAAAGACTGGGGCTGCCCCGGGCCGAGGGACCGGGTGCAGCAACCCCTGGAGAGGCATGTGACCGGGCTCGGTGCATGGGCACCAGACTCAAACAGACCTGGTGTCATCTCATCTCAGGCTTTTCCAGGTGCATGACCCTGGCCAAGCTGCTTTGTGTCCCTAGGCCTGTTTCCTCATCTGGAACGTGGGACAGGAGGAGAGCTAGGTCACCGGGCTGTGGCGAGGAGACCACACAGCTGGGTGTTTGTCATCAGCTGTGGCCTCTGGCTCAGCTCCACACGGGCCCGGGAGACACAGGCCTGGATCATGGATGGGACACTTCTCGACGAGGCCCCGAGGGTGCCCACAACTTTAGCCTGAGGCCTGGGGCTTGGAGATCACCCCCGAACAACGGCCCCTCCCCTGCTCCTTCTCCCCTCCCCCCGGCATTCGGCCCGGAGCCCACCGTGTCGGACGGGACGCCCACTCACGTGGTCAAACACTTGACTCTTGGTGGCGCTGTATTTCTGTGCAATGGCGTCGGCCACAGCGTTTGGGCCTATGAACAGCGTGTTCCAGTTGTGAGAGCTGAGAGGCAGAGGCAGAACGGGGAGGTCAGACCAAGGCTGAACGAGCGGAGTGTCTTCTCAGGTGCAAAGCCCCAGAGAAGTAAGCTCACTGCCCACCCTTCACCCAGGGCCCAGAGACGTGAGCAAGGACAATACAATCCCTAATACCTGACCAGCACTTGCTTTGTGCCACAGATTAAGCACTTTGCTTATATTGACGCAGCTAATTCTTACAACACCAAAAAAGCAAGGCACCACTGTGATTCCCCCCCATTAAGCAGATGAGGAAAGCGGGGCTCGGCAAGGTCATGGCGAGAGGCTGAACCCATCCCAAGGGGCCAGAGCACCCGGGCAGCTGGAGGGGCGGGGCCCAGAGGCTGGTAGCAGGTAAGCACCTGGAGCTGTTGGCTTTGTCTTTAGATTCTTTCTTCTTCTTATAAGACGATGATCCTGAGGTATCAGTGTCCTCACTGGCTTCCTTCTTGATGGTGGACGGTAACACGTGTAGCATCCTGCCCTGTGGGGGGCGGGGGTGAGAAGGGGGTAGAGAGAGGAAGGGGAAGGGTACGTCCGCATCCTGCCTCAGGACACCAGTCCCTCCACCGGCAGCTGGAAAGGCTGGACAGAGTCTCGGGAAGAACCATGTGGGCCACCCACACACAATGTGGGGCCTGGCCATGTGACTCAGGGACGGGACACTGGTGGGGACCTTTTGACACAGCCTCACAAGGGAAACTGAGTTTATAAAATGCCTGCAGGGGTGCCTGGGTGGCCCAGTCGGTTGAGCGTCCGACTTCGGCTCAGGTCATGATCTCACGGCTCGTGAGTTCGAGCCCCGCGTCGGGCTCTGTGCTGACAGCTCAGAGCCTGGAGCCTGCTTCGGATTCTGTCTCCCTCTTTCTCTGGCCCTTCCCCTTTCGAGCTCTGTCTCTCTCTCTCCCTCTCAAAAATAAATAAACATTAAAATAAAATAAAAAATAAATAAAAAAATAAAAACAAAATGCCTGTAGCAGCCCCCACCCCCTCTAGCCTGGGGCCCCTCCTGTCCCCTCGCACGGAGGTGGGGGCACCACATGGGCAGGAGCCAGGTCTAGCTGGAGAGATCAATAAATCATGAATGAACGAATGCCTAGGGCAAAAAGGAGAAAGGGAGCTCGAGGTGGCCTGGGCTTGAACAGGCCTGCTAAGCACACTACATGGTAACACTGGAAAAAAGGAAGAGTTTCTTGCACCCTATTGTGACCATTTAATATGACCAGGTCCAAACTCTCTTTCCTTACTTCTCTTCCCAGCGGTATTCCTGGGGACGGACAGCATATTGGTTCGTGTGACAAACAGTTGGGAGTGTGTACTGTGTGCCGGGTGCTGTCCTAGGTGCTGAAGGGCCCTGCCCTCATGGAGCCACCTTCCACTGGCTCCGGTAAAAAGGAGTGGCTTCGCACACCATCACGCGCGTTTTCTTGCAAACATGGGTGCCTGTGCACGTGGGCACACGCACCCCTTCTCGACCTCCTGGGCCCAGCCGCCACCCGCCAGCCTCGAGCAGTCACCTGGAACACCTGCCCATCCACTTCTGCGTAGGCCTTCACGGCGTGCTCGGGGAACATGAAGGTGACGAAGGCAAAGCCCTTGGGTTTCTTGGTCAGGCTGTCAATGGGGTAATGAAGCTCAGACAGGGGACCTGTGGACAGGAGAGGCGTCAACATCTCAGGGGCCGGGGCTGGGCCCAACACGCGATGGGTTTTAACACATAACAGCTGCTGTTCTGGGTCGGTCACAGCCACTTGGCCCAAGGAACAATGTGGCAAGTGGTTGGCACGAGACCACCTCAAGGGTCAAGAGTGTCCTTGATTCACAGTCCTTTATGCGGCTACCCTCAAAGTACAGGTGCCTGGGCTGGATCCTGCCTCCACACGGATGTGTGTGGCCTTGGGCAAACCCCGAGCCTCCACATGCCTCAGTCTCTCGTCTATAACACGGCACCCCAAGAGCACCGAGCTCACAGGACAGCAGTCAGTACATCCACAAAGGCGTCACTGTGTGCAGTGTGCTGAACGGTGCTGCTCCAGAGTTAGTCTCCCAGAGGCTTCTGCTGTGACGTGATCATTACGCTCTAAATACAGCCTGTCCGAACCGGCTTCCACCCTAAACATCAGGCTGCCCTCTCTGTCTTCATCTTCCTGAACGGACACCTGCCCGTCCCCTCGCCCGTGCGGCCCAGCCCTGCTGTGCAAACCAGGGCAGTGGCCATGGGCTGGGAGGTTATACCAACGTGCCTGCTCGCAGAGTCCTGCCTGGGGCCGCCCTGCCCCCATAATAGGCACTGAGCCGAGCTCAGGTCCTCACGGCCGTCCTCCAAACGGAAGTGAGGGATCCCAAAGCTTCCAGGCCTCGCCCTCCACCTCAAACCCTCACTTCCTTCCCTCCAACGGCCTTACAAACACACACAGCCCTGCGTGCCAAGCCGAATCCCAGGCCTTCCAATTCTCTCCTGAGAGAGAACAGCAGCAGCGACCATGACGGCGGACATGACCCTTGCCGTCAAATGCACTTGGGACACTCGGTCTGGAGAGCGAGGCCTCAGACGGTGGAGCTCAGACCGAAGAGCACGGTCACATCCACACCACCAGTGACCAGACTTCAACCACTGAGCAGCGAGGCAGTCCGGACGGCAAGGGCAAGCTCTGCAAAACGTTTCCGAATCTCGTCTGTCCTGGGGTCAAACGGTGAGGGCAGGAGAGGGCGGGTTCCGACAGCACGCAAGGCCTGTGATGCCACCTTTCACTGGGGGCCCTGCTAACCCCCGATGTAGGTGACATGTCGACGCTCACCCCAGCTCAGGGATCATTAGCCCCATCTATGGATGAGCAGACGGAGACTAGAGGGGTGATGCCATTTGCCTGTGGTCAGGAGCCCCCCGGGAGGCGGACTGGACCGGAACTCAGGCCGTGTGCATGCACTACATGCCGTGGGCGTGCGCGGTGAGCGGGAGACGGGGGCCCCTACCGAATCTGGAGAAGAGCTGTCCCAGGTCTTCCTCGGTGCTGCTGTAGGGCAGGTTCCGTACGAAGAGCCTCCCAGAGTCGGCCAGGTCCTCCTCCTCTTCGTTCTCCCCGAGGGTACGGCCTGGCCAGGGTTTGGCGCTGTTCTTCAAGGGCCCCTTGGCCGTGGGGGCATTCTTTTCCCTGAACACCTCGATGTAGCGCCCGCCTGCAGGAGGAGGGGGTCAGGGCTCCGGAGCAGGCCCGGAACCTGCCGGGACTGCTGGGTCGCGATCCACACTCCCTTGCCGCCTTCTAGGTGCCGCGGCCAAGCCGACAGCACTGGCTCTGGCTCTACTGCTGGGTGGCAGTCTGGGCCGGTGGCGGGCCTGAACCCGGAGGGTCCCCTCCCCAAATCTCACCCATCCGACTTCAACCCTGGGGGGGCCTGCCCCGCCACCCCGGGCCCCTGTGCCGCATCCCCTCTGGGGGCAGGCACCCCCGCAGGGCTCGCAGCTCTGCCCGGGCAAGGGTGTCACGTGACAGCCAACGCTGGAAAACTGTCTCTGTGCAGCACCCTGTGCATCTGATTAGACCCTGACCATCCCCTCCATGTGCGGGTAGTAAGTGCTCAATGAAAACCTACCTCCTGACTTACTAACAAGACTCCTCGGGCTTCCCGCCTTTCCTAACAGCACTCGTGTCCTCACTGGGGGTCACTGGCTGGCCCTGAATCACCTGTCTGCACTGGGATGCGGCAGAGGCTGCATCTGTGGACATTGTTCGGGTGCCCCCCCCCCCCCCCGCCCAACGGTGGGAACTTGTGCTTGCTGCCCCCTCCACTGAACGGCCTGCCCGCGAAGCCAGAGCCGGCTCCCTTACTCCTCCGGGCTTTGCTCCAATGTCACCTGGGTGAGGCCCAAGTAGATGAAGTCCTGTTTCAAAACGCGGCTCCTCCAATCCCAGCCCATCTGCCTGTCTCTGCCCACCGCGTGTCAGCTTTCTCTCAACCTCCAGGAGGGCAGAGACCGGTCCGTTCTGCTCACTGCTCTATCCCCCCGTGTCGGGAGCAGTGTCTGGCCCCCAGCAGGCCCTCCACAGAACTTCACGGGGCAAATGAAGGAGCGAAGGAAGCCCTGCGAGCAGGCAGAGGCGGGCTTCCTTACCCATGTACTCCCTGTTGCATTTGAGAGCTTGTTTCACTTCCTCCTCGCTGCTGAAATCCACAAAGATGTACCCTGAGGGACGATGACAAAGACAGAATCTGTAGACACGGGTGGGAGTCACCCAGGAGTGCCCGTGCTGGGCTAGGTGTCCGGGGGGAGCCTGAGCAGAACGTGGGGGGGGAACTCCCATTTCTGCCCAGTGTCCAAAACACAAGCCGACTCTCCTGCCCCCCCCCAGGCCAAGCTTGTCTTTGCAGGGAGCCAGCGGGGAGACACCGTGGCCCGGCTGTACACGTGGAGGGCCTACAGGAGTCAGGAACACGGGAGGCCCTCACCTCCCTTCCAGCCTCACCCCACCTGAACCAGGGCCTGCCCCATGGCCTTCCCTGGAGACGTGCCCAAAGCCGCTGTGTTACGACCAGCTTGGAGCCTGCACGGCCATCTCCACCACTGTCTGTGACGCCTGAGGCCCCAACGTGCATACAAAGGAGGACCCAGGAGTCCTTCCTGGAGCCCGGAAGGACTGAGGCCTCACACCTCCACCTCACACAAGGCCTCAGTGCTGTCAGGAAGCAGAGCATCAGGGCTAACAGATGGCAGGGCTGTGACCTCGTTCAAAGCCCACGGTCCAAGGCCTCTATCACAAGGCTGTTTATTCCCTCCTAAGATTCTCCTTCCTGTCTGTCCCCAAAGGCAGGCTCCTCATCCGTCCCCATAAACATCCTCCCCCCTTCCCTCCCCCTCTGCCACACCCCAGCCCAGCCTACCGCTCTGATCCTTCCCAGGAGGGCTGCAAAGCCCCACCCGGCCCACGGCCCCAGGACCCTCCTGTCACCAGCCAGGGGTCCGTTCTATATCCAACTGTGGCCTCCCTATGCTTTAAGCCACTGGCAGGGTCCTGCACCCAGGCTGAAGTCCACGGTCATTAGTAAGCCCCAGGCCTGGGGGCCAGGTCCTGGATCCTCACCGGCTATTCTAAGGGGACATTCTGCCCCTCCTCAAAAGTGTCATGGTCACATGCCTGCTCCCTCCAGTTCCCAAGACTCCAATAGGGTTTAATAGCAGCTCTTGGGGAGCGTGCAGTAGGTGTTCAACACTGTTTAGATGCTGTGTGTGTACTAACTCACTGAACAAGTTAATACAATTTAATGAGGCAGGACGCCCTACTACACAGTTGAGCAAACTGAGACGAAGTCCCTCATCCCTGGGCACAGGGCTCGCGAGCGGCCGAGCTGGGATCTGAGCCCAGGAAGGCACTCATCACCCCGTCCTCCACCGCGCTCGGAGAGCTGGGCAAGGAGGGAGGGCTGGCTGGCGGAGCGGACCCGGCTGGGAGGCAAGGTTTCGTGCTCAGAGACCAGGGAGGAAAGATGACAAGAGCCCCCCAAAACAGGAGGCCTTGAGTCCCTAGACGTCCGCCCCACAGTTCCTGAACCCTCCGCCCATGCCAGAGTCTTCTCACCCAGGATGCCCTGCATGCCCAGTGCCGGCCTCCCCATGGACGGAGGCCCTCAGTGCATTCCTCCGTATCCTACAGCCTCCCGGCCTGGCCAGCGGGTAGGCGCTCCAAGCTCAGGCCCTTCTTTCCAGCATGCTCCCCACCCCTCTGAAGCCTAGAGAGGGGGCCGGCCACCAGGAGTGGGAAGGGGCGCAGAAGAGGGCAGCACAGGGGCAATACCACACATTCTCAGCAACTCAACAGTGCTGCCCGTGGACCTGGCCCAGAAAACCCCAGGACCAAGGACATCTGCTTTTTTTTTTTTTTTTTTTTTATGTCTACTTATTTTTTTTCAAAGAGAGAGAAACAGAGTGCAAGCAGGGGAGGGGCAGAGACAGAGGGAGACACAGAATCCCAAGCAGGCTCCAGGCTCTGAGCTGTCAGCACAGAGCCCGACGCAGGGCTCGAACCCACAAACCGTGAGATCATGACCTGAGCCGAAGTCGGACGCTTAACCACCCAAGCGCCCATGGGTATCTCCCTAAACAGAACAGGTGAGCCAACGAGCGCAAGTGTGGGCTGGGTGGGGAGGGGAGAGAAGAGGAACAGGTTAAGACGACCCGCCAGGCCACCAGGGAGGCTGGCCCTGGTCCTGAGCGCTTCAGCCCGTCCACTGAACGGGGCCCCACAAACCCAGCAGCTGCCCCGAGCCTCCATCGATACCGCCTGCCTCCCCCTCAAGCTGGCACTGGCCTTACCTGTCTTGTTCCCGTGAGCATTTCTCACTATTCGAATGGCCACTGGTCTCAGCGGGGCCAGGAATTCCATGACATTCTTCTACAAGAAGAAAAGTTTTTCCTCCTTTATCGACCCAGTAACAGACGTGCAACCCCATCAAGAAACGGGGGCCAAATTTCTGAATTCAGAGAGGTCCCCACAGTGGCTTACCCTTCAGCATCTCTCACACCTCTAAACAATACGTATCTTTTCCCCTTGGTAAAACTACCTTAGAAAAGGTTTGTAAAAAAAAAAAAAAAATTGGGAGTGAAAAGTATAAACATATCTGTAGAGTAGGAACGTCCCAATCAGCATTTTCAGGCGTGGTTTCTGATCTTTTTTCTTTTTACATACTTGGGATTAACTCTTTTGTCACTTCTCATTAATGCATGAATATTTGTCCATGTTACTTCTTCAAGGTGACACATAGACACTTAAAGGGCTGTTGTAGACAGTCCCCGATTTTCTGAACTCTTTCTGTTTTGGACTAAAGGTGATTTAAACACACTTTCTTTTTTCTCTTTTTTCTTTTTTTTACTGTTTTATTTATCTTTGAGAGAGAGAGAGAGAGAGAGAGAGAGAGAGAGAACGAGACAGAGGGTGACAGAGAATCCAGAAGAGGCTCCCGGCTCCAAGCTGTCAGCACAGAACCTGATGTGGGGTTCGAACTCATGAACCACAAGATCATGACCTGAGTCGAAATCGGACACTTAACCAGCTGAGCCACCCAGGCACCCCAGACACATTTTCTTAAGATGCACACAAATATACACAATATTAGCAAATGCCGAAAAGTACAAAACAAGAAGTCAAAAATGGCCCCGGTTTCCAATGCCCAGCTCACTTTTGTTGGCTTTTTATTAAAAATGAAAGTAGGGGAACCATTCTCATTTGTGTACTGGCTTTTAAGCCCGTTAGAGAAGCTTCAAAGGTGCAAGCAACCGTAAAAATCAAGGCACAGAAGACGAATGGAAGAAGTCCAATAAAGTTGGGAATTTTTGCTGTTGCTACCCCCATTTTTAAAAATGTCAAATTACCAAATTCTCCCCCCCAAAAAACCTTTTTCCTCATTTTCATGTGCCTACTGAGAAATCTAGCATATGATAGAAGGTGTGTCTTCTTTATGGGGCGCCGGGGCGGCTCAGTCAGTTAAGCGTCTGACTCTTTTTAACTTCAGCTCAGCTCCTGATCTCACAGTTCCAGAGACTTGAGCCCTGCACTGGGCTCTGTGCTGACAGCACACAGCCTGCTTGGGATTCTCTCTCTCTGCCTCTCCCGGGCTTGCACTCTCTCTCCCACAAAATAAACATTTAAAATTTAAAAAAAAAAAAAAAAAGGTGTATCTCTTGGAAAAAAAAAAATTCATCAATCTACACTCTTCTGTATGTTGCATGTTTTACTTGATGGTACATCCTGGGGACCTTCCATAGCAGGACATTCTTTTAAGTGACATATCATATCCTACTGTTTCAATGTGCCCCACCTTAGTTAACTCCAGCTAACTAAACTCCAGTTCGCGCGAGTCAACTAGACCTTGTGGTTTTCAGTACGGGCACTACGGAAATTTGGGGCCTGGTGATCTGTCCTGTGCACTACAGGATGCCTGGCAGCATCTCTACCGTCTGTCCCCAGATGCTCCCTCCTCGGCTGCAAGAGTTAAAGCCATCTCCAGATATTGTCAAGTGTCCCCTAGAGGGGGCACACCATCCCCAGCTGAGACCCCCTAACTTAGCCACTTCTTTTTTTTTTTATGTTTATTTTTGAGAGAGAGAGAGCAAGCAGGAGAGGGGCAGAGAGAGAGGGAGACACAGAATCCGAAGCAGGCTCCGGGCTCTGAGCTGTCCGCACAGAGCCTGACATGGGGCTCGAACCCACGAACCGTGAGATCATGACCTGAGCTGAAGTCGGACTGAGCCACCCAGGCACCCCTAACTTACCCACTTCTTTAAGGACAAAGTGTAAAGGTTGTTTACTGGTTTTTGGTTTTGGTTTGGGGTGGGGTTTTTTTGCGTTTCTAAATAACACAACACAAATTGATGCATTAAGTTACCAATTAAATAGTAACACGAAAAGGCTGCAGTGAACATTCTTGTACTGAAATCTTGGTGTATGTGAGCCACTCGCCTACAGCAAATTCCTAGCATTAAAATTGCTGGGCCAACGGACTTCAAGCTGTATTACAAGCTGTAATCATCGAGACACTATGGTACTGGCACAAAAACAGACACTCAGATCAATGGAACAGAATAGAGAACCCAGAAATGGACCCATAAACGTATGGCCAACTAATCTTTGACAAAGCAGGAAAGAATATCCAATGGAATAAAGACAGTCTCTTCAGCAAGTGGTGCTGGGAAAACTGGACAGCGACATGCAGAAAAATGAACCTGGACAACTTTCTTACACCATACACAAAAATAAACTCAAAATGGATGAAAGACCTCAAAGACAGGAAGCCATCAAAATCCTCAAGGAGAAAGCAGGCAAAAATCTCTTTAACCTCAGCTGCAGCAACTTCTTACTCAACACGTCTCCAGAGGCAAGGGAAACAAAAGCACAAATGAACTATAGGGACCTCATCAAAATAAAAAGCTTCTGCACAGCGAAGGAAACAGTCAGCAAAACTAAAAGGCAACTGACAGATTGGGAGAAGATATTTGCAAATGACCTATCAGATAAAGGGTTAGTATCCAAAATCTATAAAGAACTTATCAAACTCAACACCCAAAAAACAAATAATCCAGTGAAGAAATGGGCAAAAGACATGAATAGACACTTCTCCAAAGACATCCAGCTGGCCAACCGACACATGAAAAAATGCTCAACATCACTCATCATCAGGGAAACACAAATCAAAACCACAATGAGATACCACCTTACACCTGTCAGCATGGCTAACCTTAACAACTCAGGCAACAACAGATGTTGGCAAGGATGCGGAGAGAATCTCTTCTGCATTGTTGGTGGCAATGCAAGCTGGTGCAGCCACTCTGGAAAACAGTATGGAGGCTCCTCAAAAAACTAAAAATAGAACTACCCTACAACCCAGCCATTGCACTACTAGGCATTTATCCACGGGATACAGGTGTGCTGTTTCGAAGGGACACGTGCACCCCCATGTTTATAGTAGCACTATCGACAATAGCCAAAGGATGGAGAGAGTCGAAATGTCCGTCGATGGATGAATGGATAAAGATGTGGTATATATACACAATGGAGTATTACTCAGCAATAAAAAAGAATGAAATCTTGCCATTGGCAACTACGTGGATGGAACTGGAGGGTATTATGCTAAGTGAAATTAATCAGTCAGAGAAAGACAAAAATCCTAGGACTTCGCTCATATGAGGACTTAAAGAGACAAAACAGATGAACACAAGGGAAGGGAAGCAAAAATAACATAAAACCAGGGAGGGGGTACAAAACAGAAGAGACTCTTAAATACAGAGAACAACAGAGGGTTCCTGGAGGGACTGTGGGAGGGGGGATGGGCTCAATGGGGGAGGGGCACGAAGGAACCTACTCCTGAAATCACTGTTGCACTGTATACTAACTAATGTGGACGTAAATTTAAGAAAAAAAAAATTGCTGGGCCAAATGTATGTGGCTTCTTAATTTTGACGGACGCTTCCAAACTGCCCTCCAAAAGGCTGCATTGCACACTTCTACCGACAGCCTGCCAAAGTATTATCGAACTTTTAAAATGTTTGCAAAACGTAATCTTCCAGATTGGACCTGTAGTTCTTCAACTCTGAGTGAACTCAAGTATCTTTACTGGCTCATATGAGTTCTTTCCCTTAAAAGACCTCCTAACCTTTTGTCCATTTTCCTTTCAGGTCACAGGTCCCAATACCAACCTATTTATTTGTAAGTTAAAGAGACCTGCCTGTTCTTCGGTGATGAATGTCTGTCATCTCTTGACTTTATGACATCTGTCGTCCTACAGAAGGTTTTAACTGCTGTGTAGTCAATTAATCCATGTTCTTCCTTACGGCCACCAAAGTTCTGCAACAGCTTGGAGGGCAGTGTTTCATACTAATATGATAAGTAAATTCACCCAATGCTTCCTCCTGTAACTTTCATAGTCTCTTTTTTTTTTTAATTTTTTTTCAACGTTTTTTTATTTATTTTTGGGACAGAGAGAGACAGAGCATGAACGGGGGAGGGGCAGAGAGAGAGGGAGACACAGAATCAGAAACAGGCTCCAGGCTCCGAGCCATCAGCCCAGAGCCTGACGCAGGGCTCGAGCTCACGGACCGCGAGATCGTGACCTGGCTGAAGTCGGACGCTTAACCGACTGCGCCACCCAGGCGCCCCCATAGTCTCGTTTTTTAAAGCTTTCGGTGCATCTGAAATTTATCTTGCTGTAAGGAGTAAGGCAGGAATCCATCTTTCTTTCTGCAGAAAAGCTCACCAATTGTCCCATTATTATTTATAGAAAAATCTCTCTTCTCATTGATGTGGACCACCCCCATGACACTAGAGTAAATGCCGATATAAATTTGAGTTTATTTCTGGATTCTATCGTATTCCATCAATCTGTCCACAACTTTGCTCGAACCAAACTGTTTTAAATGCTATAGCTTCAATCAGGTTTCAGTATCTTGTAGACAGAGGTCTATTCTTGCAGGATATTCCCCATTGTTACACCATCCCCTCTCGTGATGAACTCATTCTTCTATAAGAATTGGTATCTTTACTTTCCAAAAATGTATGGCTTTCCATTTATGTTAAGTGTTCTTTTAAGAATCCCTCACTGGAATTTAACATTTCCTTTATACAGAACCTATAAAACTTCCATTAGAGTATCTATAAAGCCTCCCTTCACACACACACACACACACACACACACACACATAATGTTCATCAGAATATCTAGAGGCAGGTTTTCTTTCTGGCTTAAACACAAATCTTTTCTTCCATTGTATTTTGTTTTTGTTCATAGAGAGGGAAAAAGTGACTCTTTTTTATGGCATTAGTTTTGCAAAAAGACATCTAACGTTTACTTATTTACGTTTTTTAATTTTTTTAGGTTTACTTATTTTTTGAGAGAAAGAGAGAAAGAGCAAGCCGGGGAGGGGCAGAGAGAAGGAGAGAGAGAATCCCAAGTGTAGGCTCTGCACTGTGAGCACAGAGCCCAACCTCACGAACTGTGAGATCACGACCGGAGCCGAAATGGAGGGTCGGATTCTTAACCAACTGAGCCGCCCAGGTGCCCCATCACGTTTACTTATTAAGCATGATTCTCTGCATGTTTGATATTGAAAGGATTCTGACTCTAAATTACCTGATAATTCAGAGAGTCTAGTGCGACCCAAATACTGCCTGCAGAGATGAACTTGGATGAGCTTAATTTTTAAGAATCGGTAAATACAGGGGCGCCTGGGTGGCCCAGTCGGTTAAGTGTCCGACTTCAGCTCAGGTCACGATCTCGCGGTCCGTGAGTTCGAGCCCCGCATCAGGCTCTGGGCTGATGGCTCAGAGCCTGGAGCCTGTTTCCGATTCTGTGTCTCCCTCTCTCTCTGCCCCTCCCCTGTTCATACTCTGTCTCTGTCCCAAAAATAAATAAACGTTAAAAAAAAAAAAAAAGAATCGGTAAATACAGACTATCAAAACAGAGGAACCCTTCAAGAGGAAAAAAAAGGGCAAAGATATATATGGTTGGGAATTTTGTAAAAGAGGATGAATTACAAATGTGATCGGCCCCACCAATGATTTAAAATATAAATTAGGATGAGATGTCATTTTCTCCTGTCACGTTGACACAGGTGAACACCCGGGGTTCACAGAAGCGGGCATTTCCGTACGTCACTGAAGAGAGTGCAAACCAGCAATGCTTCCGAGGGCAACTGACATTCTGTATCAAAGCCTTGAAAGTGCCCATGCGTGCGCCTGCATGATATCTATCTGAAGCAAGGATTGGCAAACTGTGGCCCGCAGGCCAAATATTGCCCATGGCCTGCTTTTGCATGACCTGAAAGCTAAGAGTGGTTTTCCAATTCTGAAGGGTCACTTAAAATAAAGAAATGTGGTCCAGATACCATAGGGCCCCCAAAGCCTAAACTCTGTGACCTCTATGGAAAAAATCTGACCTCTGGTCTCAAGGAATGCTGACTGCATTATTATTAACAGCGAAGTCTGGAAACGACTCCCAGGCCCCACCTTTGGGGATTCGGGGAGTACATATCACAGTGCGTCCAGAGTAAGTCACGTGCAACATGAACGACGACGCTGGCGGGGAGGATGCAGAATATTCTACACCACGCCCCCTCCTGATGAACTTACTCTTCTACAAGAATTAGTATCTTTACTTTCTAAAAACGTGTGGCTTTCCATTTATGTAAGTGTTCTTTTCAATCCCTCCCTGGCTTGCTCTCTCTTTCTCTCAAAAAGTAAATAAACATAAAAGAAATTGAAAATAGTAATTAAGCAAACATTAGATGCCTTTTTGCAAATCTAGTGACATAAAAAACAGTCACTTTTTTTCCTCTCTAGGACCAAAAACTAAACGCTGCAGAACATTCAGCATTCAAAAATATTGTTGACGTATTGTGAAGTTTGAAAATAGTTTCTACTGTAGGAATGCTTTTTAAAGCTAGAAGACGGTGATCATTGTTTATATACTAAGAAAAAACTGTCTAAGATCAACTCAGAATTTATTAGTGGTTCTCACTGAGTCAGATACAGGGATATGTGGGGGGGGAGGGGCATGTGGGTGTGTAGGAAGTTGTCCTGCTTTGCCTGGGACAGTCAGTAATTACACCCGCAGGAAGTACCCCTGCGTCCTGGCTCCCTATCTGGTGAGCATTCCTCTCACCCTCAGCTTGATTAAAGAACATTTTATTTACTTTTTTTTTTTTTAATGTTTATTTTTGCGAGAGAGAGACAGAGACACAGCATAAGCAGGGGAGGGGCAGAGAGCGAGGGAGACACAGAATCGGAAGCAGGCTCCAGGCTCCGAGCCGTCAGCACAGAGCCCGACGCGGGGCTCAAACTCACAAACCACAAGATTATGACCTGAGCTGAAGTCAGATGCTTAACCGACTGAGCCACCCAGGCACCCCTTGAACTTTTTTAATGTTTATTTTGTTTTTGAGAGAGAGAGAAAGCATGAACGGGGGAGGGGCAGAGAGAGAGGGAGACACAGAATCGAAGCAGGCTCCAGGCTCTGAGCTGTCAGCACAGAGCCCGACGTGGGGCTCAAACTCACGGACTGCGAGATCATGACCTGGGCCTAAGTCGGACGCTTAACCAACAGAGCCACCCAGGCGTCCCAAAAGGACATTTTATAGGTTCATCCTAGCTCTAAGTAATTTTACCTTATTTAGCTACTTAAAAAAATCTTCTACTGTAAACTTTTGTGACTTCCATAAAGGAGGGAATCTGAAGAGTTCTCTGCTGTGTAAACCCAGAATCTAACACTACGGCCTGCAGGCCAAAAGCGGCTGGCAGCCCGTTTTTGTCAGTCAAGTTTTTCAGGCGCACAGCCATGCCTATTTGCGCACCTATCGTCGAGGACGGTCTCTGTGTTGCCACAGCGGGTTGGGCAGTCACAACAGGGACCGTATGGATCACAAAGCCCTGAGTATTTACCAGCTCATCCTTTTCAGACGTTTTTACTAGAGAAAGTCTCCCACATAACCAGGGGATGAAACCGGTCTCTCTCAGTCTCTGTTTCCTGACCCTGTCAACGCCCAAGATCAGAAGCTCTCAATTTGACCCCATTGCCTTCCAGTTCAAGTCCTCAACTGGTCCTGAAGTCCCCATGCAGCAGAGCGTCCTGGAATCCTCACCCCCGTCCCCTGCTCTCCCAGGGGCTCCTTCCCCTCGTCATGTTGTCGGCACCTACCTCCGTGACGTTGAACGGGGCTCCCCGCAGCCTCACGGTGTGGGGGGTGGTGGGTTCCTTCTGGGTTGCTGGTTTGTCTGCCTGAACGACGGCAAGAATAGAAAGGGCCACGGTGAGTTCCTTGCCACAGCTGCAGGAGGTGGCCCTTCCAGACGCCTCGGCAAGGACTCAGAGGCACGTGCTGCCAGGGCGAGCCGCGGGACGCTGACAAGCATCACGCCGGCCGTGGAGGTGCCGTGTGGCTGGTGTGGAGGTGAGGGCGTGCTAACAGGGGCTCCAGGCCACAAGGAGGGGCAGAGGGCCCGGGATGGAGCCTTGAGGTACCGTGACAGTGGCTACCATTGACTGAGGGCTTGCTCTGTGCCCGACACTGTCTGAGGCACTTTGCAAACGCGGCTGGCCTGCTGAATCTTCAAAACAACCTTAGACGATTGTGGGTTCGGGATCTTCTTTATAATGCCGGAACCCAAACCGCCCGGAAAAAAGGTAGGTTTTCTATAATCTCTTTGGCAACAAAACTTGCCCTGACTTGAAGTCACCTGCCAGGACGACCTGCCCTCAGCTGATGCGAGGCAACCTACAGGCGACCCTTACCCTGAGGGCAGGAGTGGTCCTTTGTGGTTTCACTGCAGAAACAGAAGTGTGTGATGACAGACCGGACCCCACTGTGGGTGCCACACCGCCAGGGGGATCTTCCTGATTTCTGAAACTTCAAGGGCCAGCAGGTGCACCGGCACAGGGGTTTGGGAAACCGGACACAGAGGCCATTGCTATGCTGAGTGTCATCTCAGACGAGGAGAAGCACCTTCGGGTCCCACGGCTACTCTGTGTCCGGGCTGAGATCTGAACCCACAGCTCTAGGAACTCGACATTAGTCCGGAATATACATTTTTAGGAGAAAAGGATGGAATGTGCAATTGGAGGGGGCCGAAAATGAAGGACGGAGAAGGATGAAGAAAGAAAAAGAGAGAGGACACGTGGCACCTTTAAGGGAGCTGGCTGGGGTATAGGGAGGTGAGGGCATGGGGCCCAAACACGACCCACCGGGTCCCTAAGCAGAGAGAACGCCCTGGTGGGGGACAAGGCGGCCGTCCCTGAAGGTCGCACCCACGTTTATAATGTAGACTTCAGAGCCCAGCAGCCCAGCAGTCGTGACCCCACGACTTCCCAGCCATGACCTTGGCCAAGTCGCTTCCCTCCTCTGGGCCTCGGTTTCCTCACCTACAAAATGGGACAGGAATCCCTGCATGCCCCCGCTCCCCAGAAGGCTGTCCTAAGAGTCCGCGACAAACGACAAAGCACGCGTTGTACCCAGCATGTAGTAAGCACTCAATTAATCCCATCGGTATTGCCGACTGTGGGCTCACACCCGCCTATTCTGCTATAACGTAAAGTATCACCTGCTCCTACCTCTCAACCGGCTCATTAACACCCCTCAGCTCCGGAAGGCAGGTGGCCTCTCCACGTTGCCACAGAAAATAAACTCGGGAGGGGAGAAGTGCTTGCTCTAGGTCCCACGGTGAGCAAGTGGCAGGGCTGAGCCACAGAGCGGTCTTTCCTTTATGATACCCGCCGCCAGCAAAGGGGCCGCAGCGAGCATGGGTGAGGACGAGGGCACACGTCCCCTCCCCGTCCTCCCTCTGCCTCCCGAGCGCCCGCGCACGTCCTCACGCACACACCTCAGCTACGGCCGCCCCCGGCCTCTTGTCCCTGGACGGCGCGTCCTGCTCCGGGCCAGCCGCGCGCCCCGCTCCGTCTTGCCGGACGGCCTCGCTCCCGTCCGCACAGCTGACAGCTTCGTCTTCGCTCCCCTCCTCCTCCGAGGATGACAGCGACTCAGACGTGACCATCTTGGATTTCAGGTAGTCCATGTCGGACAGTTCCTGCTGCACGGCCGCCCTGGGTTCGCGGCCACCCTCCTCTGCGAAAAGCAGGGCGGGCAGTGAGCGGAGCAGGGGCCGGGGCGGCAGAGGGCCACCGGGGGCAGCCCCGGTGGGTCCTCTGACACGTGATGTTAACCGGGGCGAACTGCAGGGAGTTCTGGTATCTCACGGGCCACGGCTGGTGGAGAGCCACGCGACTCCCCGGGCCGGCCCTGCCCTCGTCAGTCTGCTCTTTCGACTGCGGCCTGCGGGACTCTTCTGAGAGCACGGACAGGACCGTCACTCCTGGAGTGGCCTCCAGATGCTCCCGGGACACCCACCCTCTTCCTCGGGCCCACGTGAGCTGCCCGGCTTCTCCCTGGCAGCCACCCCAAACCACGCGGGGTCCCCTCGAGCTCCTGCACTTCCCTCTGCCCTGTGCCCTGGCCACGCTCCTCCCTCTGCCAGCGACCCCCTTCCCGCGCCTCCCCTGCTCTATCCCAGCAGCTCCCAGCGAGTCGTCTGGACTCCAGTGTTGCCAGAAGCTTTACCAGGCCTGAAATTCACAGGGAAGTCATTCTCCCGCCTCAATGCAAAATCAACGCCCGACCCACGACCACAGCAACTGCCACTCTGGATGGCGACTGCTCCCGCTCGCATCCCCCCGCCCCCCCCCCGCCCCGACGTGGCCGTGGGCCCCTGCTGAGGACAGAGGTGCCCTCCCTCACCGCCTTCAGGCCTCCGCTCTACGGTCCCCTCCTCAACAGGCCTTCCCCGGGAGCTCTCCTCCCCCCTTTCCTGCTTTCTTCCTGTGGCGCCCGTCTTTAGGCACGTTGTCAACACTGAACTTCATCTCCTGTGGTTTCTCTCCCCACCACTGGAATGGGGGCTCCATGCGAGCAGGATTCTTCTGTCTTTTGCTCACTGCTATGTCCTGAATGCCCGGCATTCAGCGAGTGCCCCATAAATATTTGACTGACTGTGACCAGGCCCGGTCAGGGCATCTTGGGTGGGATAACCACCCCAACTTGAGGACAGCGTCTCTCACAGTCGTCTCCTGTGTCTGGCACTGAGGGGCCCAAGGTCACACCCCTGCTGGTCTGGACACACGCATGCGGATGCCCTTACCTTCCGGGTCCTCCCCAGGCCCCTCCTCGTCACTCTCCTGCCCCGAGTCGGAGTCGAAGTTCAGGTAGTCACTGGTAGGCCTGCCCTTCCCTTTCGAGGGCTCGGCGTCCAGGGCATCGTTCGCCCAAGTGGCTGTCTGCGTCCGCTTCTGATGAACCGACAGGAACTCCTGGAACTCGGCGTCTTTCTTCAGCTGGTGGCACCGGGGCCGGGGACAAAGGGGGACAGGCAGAGAAGGCTCAGCTAGGGCGCACCCGCCTGCCTCCCCGGAGGATGAGGGCATCCGCCAAGCTCACGTCCCTGGCCTCCTGAGGACCCTGGGGGCAGTTGGTGGTACCCTTCACCAGACTAGAGGACTACGGAGCCACAGACACATGGCAAGGAAGACGAGGCCCACCTCTGCCTGCCAGGCTGCCTCACCCCCTCTGAGCCTGCCGCAGCCCGCCCAGCACCACCCAGGGCACCCACGCTCTCGGCCAACGGGACACACTCACCTTCTCCAGCTCACCCGCTACCTTTTTCGTCTTGTCATCCTGCAAACAGAAGTCGCAGACGGTGAGGGTCACAGATGAGGGGGAAGGGGGGACAGAACGCATTGCCCGGGGAGCACCCGCCTTCAGGAACCACCAGAGGGGGGGTGTCTGGCCATTCCCGCTCCCACCGCCCAGCCCATGCAGGGGCCACCACCTTGCTGACGCCGGGGATGCGGGTGGGAGTGACCTTCTACGCACTTTCTTAGGTTCCGTGGAGACGGAGTCTTGGCCTTTTGAGGGATTCTTAGACTGGCTTGTTTTCTGGGCATGCTTGCTCCAGGCCCGGGGCTTTGTCGGGTCCCCAAACGACTTGCAGAACTCCACCTGCGTGGGAGAGAGAGGGTGATGGGGACACTGCCACCCGCCCAGCACAGGCGCTCCCCTTCGGCACCTGGGGAGCCGGGCCTTTTTACAAAGGTGGCTGTCACTTGTTGGCTGAGTCGGCTGAAGCAAATCACAACCGACCCTTGAACCACAACCCCCGAGTTCCTGTCTCCACTCCTGTCCCGATCACCCAGGTCGAAGGTCACAGCCCCTTAACCTTTCCGATGTTCAGAGTGGGGAGGGTGGGGGTCGCTCCCACCTGCAGAGGGCTCAGACTGCCTGGCGCATGGAACTTGTGGGCAAGTGCAGTGACCGTGGTAACTTTAGCGAGGACGGGCAAAGGCCGGCAGGGACTACAGATGCCCCTGGGACGATACAAGTTGGAACCATACGGGTCCGCTTGTATGCAGATTTTTTTTTTTTTTTTTTGCTAAATGCAGTACAGCATCGTGAATGTCTTTTCTCTCATGATTTCCTTAACGTATTTGTTTGGTTTTTTTAGCTTATTTTATTGTAAGATTACAGCACAGAACACATATAACATGCAAAGTACACATTAACTGTTATCAGTAGGGTTCCTGGTCAACGGTAGGCTATTAGTAGTTAGATTTGGGGGGAGTTGAAAGTTCTGCACGGATTTTTAATTGCGCAGGGTGTCGGCTCTGGAGCCCGAGTTCTTAGCCATCCAGCCCCCAGGGTGGCTGACGCAGGGGGTCGAGGCTAAGGTAGTGGCTTCCCGGATCACTGTAATTACCGTGGGGCAAGCTCAGCTGGCCCCAGAGGACAGCTCTGGGGTGACGAGACAGGGGGGCAACCGCTCGGAAGCCCGGAAGTACTTGGTGTCCAGCCTGAGCTGAGAGCCACGCTTTCTGCCACACTCAGGAGTGCCAGGCGGCCACCTCTGCCCCCTGGGGACAGGCTACCATCCTGCCACACCCCTTTGTAGGGATTTTCAAAATAGTTCTGCTGTTTCTGTAGCAATGACATGTGTTCAATGTATGAAACTTAAATCAACAGAGGAAAGTACAAGTGGAAAAAAAAAACAAACAAACAAAAACCCGTTTTTACCCTAACCCGTATCACCCGGAGGGAGAAATTAACGTTTTGGTAAAAATCCTTCCACGTGGCTCTCTTCACATCACACACTTGTAGACTAAAAAATACGAACTGTCTGAATGGGATCGCATGATACACACTTGTCCAACATCTGGTTTTCTCTTCTCACCAGAGCGTTAAGGATGTTTTACCAACTCATTAGATGTACGTGAGTGACACGGGCAGGACCTCCTCCTCCAGGAAGCTCTCCTGACCCCTTCCCAGGCCAGGACACGGGCCCCCTGGCGCTTCCCCGTCACAGCGCTCACAACACGGACTGAAAGCGGCCTATTCACCCATGAGGACGGGGCCAGGGGCACGATGTTTCTCTAAACCCCCAGCATCGGGTGGGCGCTCCCCACCCCCACGCTGAGTCCCACCCCGCCCCCACGCTGAGTCGGAAACGGCGGAGAAAGCTCTCCAGGGGATTCGTACGCAGGAAGTTTGAGCACCGGTGAGGTGGACCGGGGAAGCATGGTCTGGAAGCAGCCAGGCTCCGGACAGGAGCGGAGAGGGGAAGGTCAAGCGGGGTCAGGTTCGACGGGCAGGCAGAAGTGGACTCACCACAATCCGGGATGTGTCGATAAAACTCCTGTTGAAATGGTTCAGTGCCGATCGGGCCTCTTCCTCCGACTTGAAGCCGATGAAGCCAAACTTACGGAACTTGCCGTCTTTGGTGAACTTCAGGCTGCAGTCGGTCAGGGCGCCAAAGGAGGCAAACAGCTGCCTGAAACGCTCCTCCTTCATCTGGGACGGAAGGGGCGCAGTGAGGGAGGAGCAGGGGAGTCCTCAGAGCCAAGGGGGCAAAACCGGGCTGGAAACCCCGAGGCCCTGGGATTCCCTGTTAGGATAAGGAGAGCGAACACATCGGGAGGTCAGCCCTGTGGCCACTCCACAGCCAACACCTGATAAAGACCTGTCAGGATAAACGCGTGAACAAACGAACGTGGTAGGTTACATGTGTTTGCTCATTGTGGTAGAGGGTAGATGTCCACATCCTAATCCCTGGGCCCCGTGAGTATATGACCGTTGATGGCAAAGGCATTTCACAGATGTGATTACATTAAGGATCCCGAGATGGGGAAGTTCTCCTGGATTATCCGGGTGGATCTGAGGTCCATGTTCCACTATACGAGAGAGACAGGAGGGTCAGGGCCGGAAAAGGTGATGGGATGTTGGAGACAGAAAGAGACTGCACGATGCCATGCTGTTGGCTTTGACCATTCAGGAGGTGGCCAGAAGCCCAGGAGAGCAGGCAGCCTGGAGAAGCTTAAAAAAGGCAAGGAAACAGATTCTCCCCGGGAGTCTCCAAAAGGAACGCGGCCCTACCAACACCTTGATTTTAGGATTTCAGCACCGGGGTGGCTCAGCCGGTTAGGTGTCCGACTTTGGCTCGGGCCATGATCTCACAGTTCACGGGTTTGAGCCTCACGACAGGCTGGGCACTGGTGTTGTGGAGCCTGCTTGGGATTCTCTCCCTCTCTCTTCCTCTTTCTCTGCCTCTCCCCCACATGCACCCACTCTCTCAAAACTAACTAATAATAAGATTTAAAAGAAAAAACAAGGTTCTCTGCCCTCCAAAACTGTAAGATTACCAATGTGTATTGTCTAAGCCACTTCGTTTGTGGCAATTTCTTGTAAAAGCAATAGAAAACTAATTCATTAATGTTCTTAGGATTTGGTCACGGGGCCCACAGTATGGAAACTGGCTCCTGGCCCCCATCCTCACTCCAGCCAGGCTACCCATCCAATTCACTGAGTTTTTTATTTTATTTATTTATTTATTTATTTATTAAATGTTTATTTATTTTTACAGAGAGAGAGACAAAGCATGAGCAGGGAAGGGGCAGAGAGAGAGGGAGGCAGAATCTGAAGCAGGCTCCAGGCTCTGAGCTGTCAGCACAGAGCCCGATGCGGGGCTCGAACCTGCAGACCGCGAGATCATGACCTGAGCTGAAGTCGGACGCTTAACTGACTGAGCCACCCAGGCGCCCCACAGTGAGTTTTTTAAGCAGTGACTGGGAGAACTGTGTGTATGTGGTACTGGGGACACCAAAACCCCCCCCAAAATAGCCAATACAAGGTCTAAAATTAAAAACACTGGAGACCTTGGCAGCCCAGTAGGAAGGGAAAACACATTTTCTGAGGCAGGTTCTTAATAACTCTGTAATCATTAAAATCTCGTATCACCCTATGAGTTAGGGATCATTATCCACGTTTTTAGAGAGGAGAAAACGAAGCTCGTGGAGGACCAATGGTCTACCCAAGGTCTACAGGCTCGAGGTCTGTGACTCAGCTCAGGTACATAAAAGGCAGTGAAATTCATCACCCCCACTACCTGGGAAGAGCCATGCCCAAGTCTGACCCCACCATTCCTCTGTCCAAAACCTCTTGGCGACTTTCAGACGCCAAAGGCTCATGGAGAAGCTGCTAAGGTAAAACACGAGATTCTCCACGACCCGGCCTGACCCACCCCTGCAGTACCACCTCTTGCCAAACTTCTCGAAGCCCTCCCCGACTCCCACCTCTGAGGTTTTACTGGTCGTCTCCTGTGGGTGCAACCTTCCCAAAAGGCCCCGGCTAACCCCTCATTCTCAATTCAGTCATCTCCCCCAGGAGGCCTCTCCCGGACTCCTCAGGTGGGTCAGGTAACCAAGCCGCCTGTGCTCACACAGCACGGGGTCCGACTTCGATCCCTGACCTTATGTCACAGTGATTTGGCTCCTGTGCTCTAAGGGAGGGGAGGAGGGGGGACTGAATTTTATCTCCCACTATCTACAATGTCAGCAACATAACAAGTACTCACTGCTAAATACGTGTTGGGAAAGAGTTAAGAAAAGCGTATGCTATCGTGCAAAGAGAGACAGTGCGGTGAAGGGGTCAGGAACGCACATTTCTAGAAGCAGACTGCTCAGTTCAATCCCTGCTCTTTGAATTACCGGCTGTGTGCGACCTCAGGGAAATCACTCTCCTTTGCTGTAGTTCGGTCGCTTCACCTTTAAAATGGGCGTAATAACGGAAGCTACCTCGTAGGGTTCTGCTGAGGAATAAATGAGTTACTTTACCGAAAGCCACTGGTGCAGTGCCTGGGACGCAGCGAGCTCTCAAAATGTTAGCTACTGCTACCATTGGTTTTTGTGAATTCTTTCATTCATCAGACAAGACAAGCAAGGGTAAGAGAGTCAGTCCAACGAGAGAAGCAGCCCAATGAGACGGAAGTTGGGAGGGTAGCCATGCTAAAGTCCTCATCCATCAACGTGAGGCACCAAGAGACACTGCCTAAAGCAGATGGATGGATCAATATGTATTCTGAAGGTTTACTCCTTAGGGTAAACAATGGAAGAATTAAAAATAATATAACAGACAGTTAGGGAAAAACAGATGATCAAAATTCCTCATCTTGCTTAGGGGAGGGTCAGCAGATAGTCACTGAGGTAAACAGACCACGAAATGGAGGAGAGAGCACGCTATTTAGACATGAAGAAACACCAATGAGGAGTCCTAAAAACAAACCACTGAAGATGATTCCTCCTGGACAGAAAGACAGAGGCAGGGTGGAGCAAAAGATTTTGCTTCTCATTTCATACACCATTGCGCTGTTTGAATTTTTTTTTTTTTTTGTAGTGTTTGAATTCTTAAAATCCTGTCATAGGTCCCCCACAACCGCTGGGGGGGGGGGAGGAGTTACACACACACACACACACACACACACACACACACACACACACAATAAAGCCGAAATGGTTTTGTGTTGTCACTCCTAAGGAGAGAACCTCCTGAGGAATTAGAGTTAAGAGTCCAGAAGACGTCTCATCCCATCCAAAGGGCACATTTTGTATCTTGGGAACGAGCTTACTAGCCACACCAGTGGTGTGGGGGCTCTTCATCCCAACAGAAGTTATAGCAAAATAGGTAAGGATGAACCCCTGGGGCACGCTGCCTCCAGGCATCTGACACCACCTACTTCCCGGCTATTTCTTCACTCATTCGTTCCACATGTTTTTACTGAATGTCTACCACGTGCCAGGTTCTGTGCTTGGCTCTTGAAACAGTGACAAGTGTGACTGGCTCACCCCTCTCTACTTATTGGATAAACGGTTTAAAGCCCTTCACACGCACTCAGTCTCCTTAAATTATGCCCACTGGCCCTAAAGTTGGGAGTCAGGATTGTAACGCAGGTCCTCAACCTAATAGTCCCCATTTGCCTCTCCAACAGTTTCCCGAGTGGGAGATGAATACAAGTGCAGGGTCCGACCCAGTCACAAGTGAACAAAAAAACGTGATCGGACCAGAGGGGTTGTGGAAGAGAGCATTCAGCCCACGTGGGGTGTTGGCATCTCCGCCGGAAAAGTTGTCGGGATGGAAGTCAGGTAGCCTCGGACCGGCTGTGGAACCTTGAGCGCTCGCTGTCCCCCTCTCCCAACTGTCAAATGGGGGATTTGCCACCGATCCTGCCGTTTTGGGTTTCGAATACGTCCTGAGTCCTGCCCCAGGGCCGAAGCCCCTCAATTCTCCCCAGCCACCTCCTTCCTAGCCCCCAACTGGCTGCTCCCAATTTCAGATTCTCAAGTCCAGGCCCCGCACTCACCCCATTCGGGAGGTTCTTCACGATCAGTCGCGACATGGCGCACGGTCCCCACTGGGTTGCGATGCCAGCGCAGATGGACAGCGTCTTTCACCAACAACTTTCACGCTCCCGCTCTGGGGGCCGCCATCTTTGGCGAGCCGGAACAAGATCACGTGTTTCAGCCGTAAGCCCGCCCTCTCCGGAAGCAGGCGTGGCCGAACCGGAGCGACCCAAGGAAGTCACACCCCTCAAGGGGCGGGCCTGAGCGCTTGCATTCTGCGCATGCGCAGGCTGTTTTCGCCAGTAGAAACCCGTGGCCCCGCAGGCGCCCGGGGGCGCTGGTTGGCTGGGGTCTGCGTGGGGCGGGTTGGGCGCTTGAGTGCTGGGGAACACTCGGAAGTCGTTTTAGCCCCCTTCTGTATTTTCTTTTATTACTGAATCCTAAAACAGCCCGAAGAAGGCGGGGGGGGGGGGGGGCGTAAGGATTAGGGATGCTTGCCTCCCATTCAGAGATAAGGAAACTGAGGTTCAGAAAGGCTGCCAGACACCATGAATCTATGAGAGCGTCACTTGTAAGTATTAGAACGTGTCCATTGGAACTAAACATGTCTGTTTTGCGGGCGAGTCCGCTGGGAACCAGATTAAGGCAGCTTGCCCAAAGTCACAGAGCTGTGACATATTAAGTAGTATTAAGTAGTCTTAAGAGCTAGGATTTTGAGGTTCGTTGGTTTCCTACAGGTGCTGTAACATTACCAGAAACGTGGTGACTTAACAGAAACGTATCCCTTCACAGTTCTGGAGGCAGGAGACCCCAAATCAAGGTGTGGGCAGGGCTGCACCCTCCTGGTAGTCTCTAGGGGAATATCCTTCCTTGCCTGGTCCAGCTCCCGGTGGCCCCAGGTGGCCCGTGACTTGTGACGGCATCCCTCCAGTCTCTGCCTCCTGTTGACAATGCCTTCTCCCCTGTGCATCTGTGTCAAATCCACTCCCCTCTCCTTTCTCTTACTGGGCTTAGAGCCCATCTCAAATCCAGGATGATTTCACGTCAAGATCCTTAACTTTCTATCTGCAAGGACCCTCTTCCAACTAAGGTCACATTGGTAGGTTCCAGGGTGTAGGGCATGGGAGTGTATCTCTTCGGGGGACACTATTCAACCCCCTTCATGAGGATTTATTTGCTTTGTGTAGAGGGTTACTTGGAAGGTCGAATTTCGCCCTCTCCGCCTCTTGTAGTCCCTTCTGAGGAAAGCACACATACACATGTAAAAATGTACCCTCACACGCCTAGAGTGGATGATTTAAGGGATCACTTTATTTATTGATATTCGTGAAAATGCTCTTTAATTAAATGACAATTAGGGGGTTGTTTTCTGCACACAGAGACCCTGGCCAGGAGGGGCTGAAGCAGGCTTTATAAGGCAGCTCCAGGATATTAACCTTTTATGAGAGGGCAAGTGTGGGTTGCCCCACCAGTCCTGGCTTCATGTACTTTTATTTTATTATTTTCATGAACTGCCTTTATTAAAATGTGCGACTAAACGTAGCCTTCCCTAAAGAAATTCACAAATCAGAAGGTCTTTCAAAGGTATTAAAAGAAATCGAATGCTCTTTGCCAATCTGTGTGTCCCAATGCTGGGCCAGGAAAATATGGTCGCCACATGTCCGGGACGGAGGGACTGCTCCTGGGTTGTATTGCATATCCCCGTGCATTTAATAAACAGCCACGTTGTAACGTTATTATTAATCTTCCTGTTCTCCTTCCTTGCCAGGTTGTCTCTTGCCGCCTTTTCTCTCCCAGCAAATATAATCTGGGGGCACCTGGGCCCCACCAGACCGGCCTCTCTGATCACACTCAAGGATTAACAATCAGGTAGGTCTAAGCCGGCTCTACCCGCAGCTGCCATCATGAGTGCGCTGGGGACTGTGGGAAGTTGTGTCTGGATCGTGAGGGAGTTACCTTCCCAGGGGGAAAAGGCTTCGGGAAGGACTTGGAAGGGTTTGGTAGAGGCAGGATAGAGAGAGGACAGGAGATTGGAGTCTTGATTTCCTCCACATGAAGAGTCTAATTATGAGAAGACATCAGATAAACCCCAAGTGGGGGACATCCAAAAAAAAAAAAAAAAATCCCTGATCAGGACTCCTCAAAATTGTCAAGAAGTCTGAGAAACTGTCCCGGCCAGGAGGAGCCTGAGGAGACAGGACAACTAAATGTAACATGGGATCCTGGGACAGAGAAAGAGAAAGGCTGAGGACATCCAAACAAAGCATGCCCTTTAGTTAATAATACTGTATCGGTTTTGGTTCCATTGTGACAAATGGACCATCGGGCTGCTAACCCGCAGGGGAACCTGGGTGCAGAGTGTGTAGGAACTCTAATAGTCTCACAACTTTTCTGTAAATCTAAACATGATTCTAAAATAAAGAGTTCATTAAATCTTTTTTAAGGATATTTTGAAAATTAAAGGGATTTGAGAGGTCGGTAATTATAGATGTGGAATAATCACTAAGGTGTGTTAGAAAGGGCAAAAAGCAAGGTGCAGAAGAGAGAACTCTCTCTGCCCCTGCTTGCCTGATGCTAACCTGCCCCACCATGAGAAGACCGACCTTTGGAAAGGGCTTCTATCCAGTAAAATAACAACGGATGCCTCAAATGCCTTCAGGCATGATCCTTTCTACTTAAGATGTCTCAACCCCCTTCCCAGGGGCCCTGTGAAACCCACCTTCCTTCTCAAAACGTCTTTTGGTAAATGACTTAGATTTTTAAGGATACATCCAGCAACCATGACTCCCGTTCCCCCATCCAATCTGTTCTCCTTCCTACAGCAAACCACTGTCCAAAGTTCTCATCCATCTGTCTCTCCAGGGACAGCCAAGCTTGTGGTTGTCACAACAGGAAAGTAGCCACATCAGTGGATGTGTGTGTGGCTGTGTTCCAATAAAACTTTATTGATGGACGCTGCCATTTGAATTTCCTGTCGGTTTCATGGATCCCCAAATGGTACTCGTCTTTTGATTTTTTTTTTTTTTTTTCCAACCACTTAAAAATGGGAAAACCATTCTTGGCTGTGAGGTCATAGAGAAACGGGTGGCTGACCCAATTTGGCCCGGAACATAGTTTGCTGACCTGTATGTAGAAGCAACATGGGTAGAGAGCCTTTTCCTTTGAGCACCTCTCTTTTAGCCCTTTCTAATACACCTTAGATATTATAGATATTCCACATCTATAAATACCGACCTGTCAAATCCTTTTACTTTTCAAAGTATCCTTAAAAAAATTTAATAAACTCTTAATTTTAGGGTTATTTTAGATTGACAGAAAAGTTGGGAGAATATTAAGAGTTCCCACTCACCCTGCACCCGGGTTCCCCTGCGGTTCACGTGGGCGTTCGCGTAGGCGTGGTGCATTTGTCACAATCGAACGGATATTGATACATTATTATTAACTCGACTCCGTGCTTTATTTGAATGCCCTCAGTTTTTTCCCCCGCGGAGGTTCTCACTTCCGTTCCAAGCGTTCCTCTGTTTCTTCCAACGGCAGCTTTTCTGGGGATCCTGACACCTAGTAGTCTAATGCAGCCCAGCAAATATCTGAGTGACTCCCGTGCAGGCGCTGGGGCTACAGCCGTTAACAAGACAAGCGTCGTCCCTGTGCTCATGGGGGATCCCACATGAGACAACGAATTCCAAGTGCAGTGAGCATTCTGAGAATTAGGATGTGGTTCCCCAGGGGACTTGATTGAGGCTGGGGCTTCTAAGAATCCCGGCTGGCCACATACTGGCTACGTGGCCCCCAGCAAAGTGCTGATCCCTGAGCCTGTTGTCTTTTCTATAAAATTGGGTAAAATGGCTGTCAACACCCACGTGTCCTCACCGGGCTCACTGAGGATTAACCTTCAGCCCACTTGACTTACCTCTCTCCGTGTGTTATCGTTATTACAAAACTAGTTGTACTCATCATGGCCCTTCACGCTGAGACTCCTCCCCCCAGATCCAATCCATAACCACAGTGCAATCATCAAATTCAGGCACGTTTAGCATTGATATAATACTTTTTTCTAACACCGCGTATTCAAATTTCAGCCAGCGTCTCAACCACCATTCTGTCCCCTGGTACGTGATTCAGCCCAAGATTACACGTGGCAATCCCTTGTCACGTCTCTTTAGCCTCCTTTAATCTGCCAAGATTTCACCAGTGTTTCTTCCCCTGTCGTTCCCCTGATGGTTCCGAAGGCTGCAGGCCAGTCATGTTATACACTGTCCCTCAGGGGAGGCCCAGCCGGCATTTCCCCACGACTGAATTGGGGCTATGCTGTCAATCTGTCGCCAAGCGGGCGATGGGAACGCTCGTCAGCAGGGTAAGGGCCAATCACCCATGGGGTTTCTAGAAAATTTGACGGTATTTACAAAGGCTTAGCGGCAGTCAATTTTAGTTTGTACAGGGTTACACAAGTCCCGGACGACTGCCTTTCTATCCATTGACACACAGGGAAACTGAGGCCCCCAAAGGAGGAAACACTAGCTCAAGATCACAGGGTAGAAACCAAGGTCAGGTTCAAGCTGGGCTCCTCTGGCCCCTTCTCACCTGTGGCCATTCCCTGTAAGGGCGGCAAGGGAGGTGCTGGAGACCGCTACCCTGTATGTCACCACCTGACAGTTTCAGTGTGGCCCTGGCCATTCACTGCCCATCACCCCAGAATCCCCTTCCCCAGAAAAGCAGCCCCCTATTCCCAGGAACCTGCAGAGGAACCTTGATGGATGCAGGAGGCCATGGTAACCTGAGACAGGAGACCAGGTGTGAGTCACACCTGTGTGGACATCGGCTAGCTCACCTGTGACCGGTGGCAGCTGAGGACCCCCCCATCCCCCTGCCTCTTGGCCCTGCTGGGAGCCCAACATTGGAGATGTGGGGGGCCCTTCTTGCCCTTGGCGGTGAACCGTAAAGATTCACCTGGAGGCACATGGAAATCACAAATCATTCCTCACACAGACTGTGGCTGGGGGGAAACTGAACCCATTCTAAGAAGATATGCCCACGGGGGTCTTATCCCAGGCTCTGGTGCCTCCAAATTCCAGTGCCTGTTGAACCTGGCCTGGAGGCCTGAGACAGGATGATCTGGGGGTAAGACCAGAATCATTGTCCTTTCTTTTCTTATTTTTTCAGCTGTACTGTGGGCAGATGCCCTGTCTCACATACAGAGGATCAAAAGGCTGGTTTGAGAAGGGAGTTCGTTTCCTGACCGGCCTCCAGGTCCCGTGAGGTCCAACCACTGACCACTGCTCCCAACTCAGCTGCAGCCACACTGGCCACTTTCTGCTTCTCAAATATGCATGCCTTGTCCTCACCTCTCATGGGTTGAACTGCATCTCTCCCCAAAATATCTAGAAGCCCTTGGAACCTGTGAGTGGGATCTTATTTGAAAATTAGGTCTTTACAGATGTAACTTAAGGATCTGGAGATGAGGTCATCCTGGATTTAGGGTGGGCCGTAACCCCAATGACTTGGTGTCCTTACAAGAAGGTCACACGAAGACACACGCACACAGGGAGAACTCTGATGGGGGAGACAGGGGTTGGGGGAGGCAGCCACCAGCCGAGAATTACCAGCAACCACCAGAAGGTGAAAAAGGTGAGGAAGGATCCTCCCCTAAAGACTTCAGAGAGACCACGGCCCTGCTGACACCTTCATTTTGGATCTCTAGTCTCCAGAAGTATGAGAAGATACATTGCAGTTGTTCTAACCCTCCCCCCCCCCGCCATTTATGGTAATTTATTACAGGAGCCCAAGGACACTAACACATCATCTCAGGGCCTTTGCATGTCCTGAGCTCTTCTTTTTTTTTTTTTTCCTTTACGTTTATTTATTTATTTTTGAGGGAGACAGAGACAGCATGAGTGGGGCAGAAAGAGAGGGAGAGAGAAAATCCCAGGCAGGCTCCACGCTGTCAGCACAGAGCCTGATGTGGGGTTCAAACTCACGAAACCACGAGATCATGACCTGAGCCCAAACCAAGAGCCAGAGGCCTAACCGACAGAGCCACCGAGGTGCCCCCCGAATTCTTCTTTCAACGCTTCACCTGATCGAGGCCAGTTCATCCCTTGGGCCTCAGCTTAAATGCCTCAGCCTGAGAGGACACATCCATCTACATTCGGTCCCGGCCGACACTGACTCTGAGTGTACCCGCCACCTTCCCCAGCGGCTTGTAACTGCCTAGGTGTTTGCTTGCCTACAGGTTTAACACTTGCCCCGCCTAGAAGGTGCTCCTCAGCGGGCGGGGGCTGTGTCTGCTTTTGCTCACCGCGGTGGATGATGGCAGCCCCCTCCCCTGAAGGACTGTTTGCAGAGCCTCTCCCCGGCTGCAGAGAGCCGCCTTGCCCCAGGTCCTACCCCACCGTTTTGGCCTCGATCCACCGACTGCTTGGTGTGGGGGGTTGTAGAGTCTCGGCCTCCTTGCCCTAATTAGGGGCAACCCCGGAGTTTTGGCGCTCTTCAAAATTCTTTGCGAGGTCTGCGAGGTCTCTTCTGACACTGAAGTTCAGCCGGGCTCATCCTTCCGGCCCTTCCTGCTCCTTCCCTGTCCTTGCCCGGGTTCCCCCCGGATCCCAAGAGCACCCCTTCATGAGCCCGCTTGTACTAAACTCCATCTCAGACTTGGTGTCCTGAGAACCCCATGCACAAGGATGTCCCGACGCTGGGCGCACGCGGGAGAGCGGTACCAACTGCATAAAAACAGTTGTTTGTGGTAAATGAATGAACTTGAACTGCTGTGGTCCTCCCACCCCCTCCAGGTGCCTGTCCTTAGCATCCCAGGCCAGTCACCCTTGTCTGCCTCCCTTTCTTTCTTTCCTTCCATCCTTCCTTCCTTCCTTCCTTCCTTCCTTCCTTCCTTCCTTTCCTAGTAACGATCTCCTAAGCCAACAGGTGGCACACTTTTTCTGTAAAGGCCGAACTATTTGGGCTTCATGAGCCATGAAAGTCTCTGTCACAACCACTCGGTTCTACCATTGTGAGCAGCCACAGACAATACATAAGTGAATGAGTGTGGCTCTGTTTATTCCAATAAAATGTTAATGACGAGGCAAGGGGCCAGATTGCTAACTGCTGGCCTCGATTTACTTTAGTGGCTCTAAGGCACCGACACTCTGTTCCCTCTGCTTAGGTGTCAACCCTCCGAAAATAGAGAAAGCATACTTAGCTTGCAGGTCATACAAAAGCATGCCATGGGCAATACATGGCCCGTGGGCCACAGTTTGCCAACACTTGCTCCAGATAAATATTTTATGCAAGTGCACATATGGACATTTTCAAGGCTTTTTAAAAAAAAAAAAAAAGTTTTTATTTATTTTTGAGGGAGAGATGCAGTGGGGGAGGGGCAGAGACATACAGAGACAGAATCCGAAGCAGGCTCCAGGCTCCGAGCTGTCAGCACAGAACCCGACAGATCATGACCTGAGCCACCCAGGTGCCCCTAAACTGGCTCATTTAAACCTCACAATAACCCAGTGATGTGGGTACATTTATTAACTCCATTTTACAGATGAGGAAACGAAGGCATAGACAGGGGAAGTGACTCAACCAAGCTCACTCAGGAAGTAGGAGGTGACAAATCAGAGCCTGTGTCCTATTCGCTGCGGCACACGGTGTAGAAGCCACTCCCAGAACTCAGGTCAGGGTCAAGCTTGATGCCTCCTCTTTACTGGTTTTAGGTTTTTGTCTCTCAGTGCTAAATGCCGGTGGTGTTCCACAACCCTTCCCGCCTTTCTTCCTTTTCCTTAGTGCGGGGGAGGTATCTATCCTCACTTGGCGGGTCTTTGTGCGGCCAAGCCAGAAGGGCTGCCTGCAATTCCACAGACCGACCAGCAGGGGGCGCGAGAGGATCACGTATAAACCCGCGCAGAGCAGGACAAAAAGGGGGACATTTCAAGCTGGAAGTTTCCAGGAGTAGGACGCTGCCCACAGGCCTGCAGGAGCAGCAGAGATATGGGTCTAATCTGGCCTGGTCGCAATGGATGGAGATTAGTTCTGATTTCACTCCATTAGGAATACAGAACCCTGCCTCCTTGCGCCAGAACCCTGCTAAACTTAGCCTCTGGCTATATATAGGTTTGTCTGTAAATATTTCTGCGTTAAGTAAATGGCTTTGACCCCAGGGGAAATTAAAGAAGGCCCACAGTGTCTACATGAAGACAAACAAGAGAGTTACCTGTCTAGGAAGGAAGGCAAGGACACTGTGCTGGTCAGGTTAGCAAGCAGGGAAAAAGGTCACCGTGGTCTTGAAGACACTTCGATGTAGAGGCCTTCTCCACAGTCCTGGGCGGGGTCAGGAGATGCCAAGGATACCAGGACCCTGGACCCAGGACCCGTGACAGTGGGATCCATGGCAGGTTGGGAAGCGGCACCCCATTAGAGATGCACACCATAAGCCCGGAAACTTGAGGTCACCTTGCATGGCCAAAAAAAAAAAAAAAAAGAAAGCCTTTGTAGGCGTGATTAAGATTAAGAGGAGATGATCCAGGACTTTCCTGGTGGACCCGAAATGCAGTCACATGTGCTCTTACAGAAGGGAGAAGGTGATGTGAAACGGAGCAGAGGGCGATTTCAAGGCGACCGTGGCGAAGACCGCACCGAGCAGCCACGAGCCAAGGACCGCTCGCGGCCACCGGAAGCCGGAGGAGAGAAGCCAGAGGCGCGAAGCCGGAAGAGAGAAGGCACGGATCCTCCCCCAGAGCCTACGGAGGCCGGGTGGCCCGATGGACGTTCGGTTTCCACCCAGCGATCCCGGTTTCCGATTTCTGGCCTCCGGAACCGTCATGAGACAATAAATCATTACATTTGTGGCAATTTGTTACAGCAGGAACAGGAAATTAATATAGAGCCATTGCTTCTGCAGGTCCAAAGGGGTGGAGGGAGGTAGGGAGGGTCACTGCCCAGGGCTGCCCAGAGGGGAGCTGAGGGCACAGGGAGGCACAGCCACTGTCTGGTGGCACTGTCACGCTGGGCACGGGGGAGGTCTAAGTGCCCAGTCCCCTGCCTGCCTCCCAGCGCTTGATGGTGCCTCCCATTGGCTGAACCGGCTGACAGGTGAAGGGTAGACGGGAGGCCTGCGTGATGGGGTCCGTGCAGGTCGGCCTCAGTTGGGCGGGGGTTGAAGGACAGCGGGTCATAACCAGCGCCCCTCTCGATGCCCCGCACGGGCCTGTAACTGGCCAAGAGCTCCCATTTTTCCAGGACAGCCCCCTATTTGGGTGGGTTTTCCGTCTTCTACAAAGACAACGTAGGCGACCCCCACTGTGGTGCTTTAGGAACTTTCCCGAAGATACCTTCACTGATGAGCTTATGGTTTCCGACTCAGCAAAAACAAAAACAAAAACAAGAATATAATAATCCGTATTGGTGAAGGTGTTGGGAAATGGACAGTTTTGTAAGAGCCTGGGAAAGGTCGTGCAAAATTTTCTGAAAAGGTTATTTGGAAACCACATCAGGAGACTTTTTCACAGCAGTTGCACTTCTTGGGGCTTATTTTAAGGAAGTACTTAAAATTTTTTTTAATGTTTATTTATTTTTGAGTGAGAGATCGAGCGTGAGTGGGGGAGGGGCAGAGAGGGGGAGACACAGAATCCGAGGCAGGCTCCAGGCTCTGAGCCGTCAGCACAGAGCCTGATGCCAGGCTTGAACTCAAGAACAGCGAGATCATGATCTGAGCCGAAGTCAGACACTTAACCCTCTGAGCCACCCAGGAGCCCCAAGGAAATACTTTTTAACACATATTTGAAAATTTCAATTATGTACGGTTTATAATAGTGAAAAGTCAAAGCTATAGAAATGCCCAACAGTCCAGAATTGTTTCAAACCTTAAAAAGATTTTCTTAAACCATGGTGTATCTACACAATGGAGTTCACTGAACTCGTAAAAATAATGCCATGAGAAGATGTCCAATATATACTCATTGCAGTCTTCAAAACGTTATGTAGAGCATGATTCTATTTTGGTGTAAAACCCATTCTGCACACTTTTATTTTTTGCTCTAACCAGTCTCATGGTGATGGCTTCATGCATGTATACATTTATTCAGCTACCACTTGTATAAAGATGTGTCCACACACACGTGCCAATGTATGCAGAGATGACTTCCGGAAACTGGCAGCGATGATGTCTACAAGAGAGGCTTCTCTGGGCACTTACACCCTGCCCGCTTCTTGTGGAGCTGGCATCCCCCCTCCCCAAGGGCTTCCTACCAACACCCTGGCACCAGGCAGGCTCTCAGGATCACGATGATGTGAATGGATAAGCAGCCCACATTCCTCATCCCTCGGTGAAAGAGGACAGCTCAGGTGTTTTTTCTACAGTCTCCCCAGACTTCCAGCTAGACTGAACCCCAGCTGTCCGCATCAGTAACGGGGCCACATCAGGCCTCATGAGTCCTGTAGGATCGGGACACATTTGTCTTTGAGGCATCTTTCCCCGTTAAAACACACACGCGCGCACGCGCACACACGTATATGTCCTGTGCGTAAAGGATGCATATATTTTATGTATAACCACATGTTACACATATAATACGTGTATATATATAAATGTAACTGCACAGGCTTTATGCAATATTTATGTATACATAATATCACAGGGAACATAACATATATATATATATATATATACATAGTATATGCCATATAGTTATATATGCTATACTATGTGTAACATGATACATAGTCATGTAACTCTTATAGTAATCATACACCTGTCTTATGACTGTGTTGCTATAAAGATAAATACAATCCAGGCTGCAGTCACTCCTTTCTGTTCATTATTATGACGTTCATTTTTTTTCCCCCTCCCGATTAAAAAAAAAAATTAACACTAAAACCTTTCTGTGAGCCCTTGAACTTGTCATGGGCCCCCGGCACTGTACCCGCCATTCCAAATGGCGAAGTCCTTTCCAGCAGGGATCAGTTCATTTCCATCCAGGCATTGTTCTCTTTCTCTCTTCTCTCTTACTTCCCCACTCCCCAGCCAGTGCTCCCGGGCATCCGCCACCAAATAGAAGACTTTCATTCAAATCTTTGTCTTGGGAGTCTGTGTCTGGGAGGTGAAGCCACAGTTCTCTCCCTGGGAAGGGAGCTGTGGTGGGGGGAGACATCCTTGTTTTCGTTCTCACCCCCCCACGCTCATTTGCACGCTGAATTGTGTGAGGGTGAAGGTGGTGAGTTTCGCCGGCCTAAGTGGGTCACCCAACGGGGGTGGCTCTTCCCGGCTGCTGCAGGTGTTGGCACGTGGACAGGCAGCCCCGCTATTGAAAGGTCTTCGGAGTTTCCCCCAAAAATGTCAGAAATTTTAGATTTTTCACATGACCTCTCCTGGCCTTTGAATGTTGGAACTGATAAAGTAAGAAACAGAAATTCTGGGAACCCAATCAATCAATGAATCGATCCATCGAGTACATGGGTCGGTTTGGGATCGTAGGCCACCTGTTTGTGGTCCGTGACTCCCCTTCTCCCCCCCTCCCCAACCCTCTTCCATCTGGTTGGAATGGAGGCATGAAGGCAGGAGCTGGGGAAGCCATTTTGGACCATGAGGTAGAGGCTACGTTTATTGAAAATGGAAGGGTGGTGATAAAGAAGTTGCCACGCAGCTCCAGCTATCGCATCTACATTCCAGGCAGGAAGGAGGAGGAAAGAGGGGAGGGCAAAAATCCTTGCCAACAGGATCAGGTACCTTCCGAAGTCTTCCTAGAAGCCCCCCTCGCCAACAGCTTCCACCCACCAACCATCAGTCAGAACTCAGCCACATGGCTCTCTCCAGCTGCAAGGGATGTTGGGAAAGAGTCTTTTCAGGTGAACCCAGAGTCCTATTAGTGAAGAAGAAGGGGGGGGGGTCTTTTCTGTACAAGGAGCCCACGGACGAGGCTGCCACAGCTGTTCGGTGAGAGGTGATGGCACCTCGGATTGGGATATGGTGGGGATGGAGAGGGGCATGGCCACCTGAGAAGACCTCCCCCAACGTGGTTGCTGGAAAGAGAGGGACAGGAATAAAATCAAAACCTCCCTGCTCCCGCCGTCTCACACGGTCATGACGAAGTTCCCTCCATGAAACGGGGACGTCTCAGTGAGGCCGGGAAAGGATGTGGCTTTCTCCACCCACCTCGTAGAAGTCCACACCCGAAGCCATGTCTGCATCCCTGGGTGTGTGGGGTTGGGGGGGGGGGGGCTCCTAGGTTCCAGGTCGGGGAAACAGAGTGAAAGTTAAGCCAAATGACCCCATGGCCATCTCATCATCTGTGCTCACGGGATCACCCTAGCACGGGGCTCTTCCCCACACGGTCCGCCTCACTGCCCTCCCCAGCTCTGTGAGCTTTTCTTCAGTGTTACTGTTACCCTTTCCTGACGGGAATCTGCTCAGAGTTGGGGGCAGTGTCGGCGGATACACGGCATCCCACGACGGCGGTGCCGACAGCCAACGGATCATTTTGACGGTGGAGGTCATGTTTGTTGAGTGATCGCAATGTGTCGAGAACTGTGCCAAGCGCTTGGACCTACTGCCTTAGTTCTCACATTAACTCCCTGCAAGGCGGGAGTACTTGATTTCCATTTTATAGATGAGGAGATGAGGCTCTAAAGGGGGGAAGTGACTTCCCTGGGCTTTCACTATTTTTTAAAGATTATTTATTTTGAGAGAGTGAGAGAGCTCAAGTGGGGAGGGGGGGGAGACGGAAAAGGAGAGAGAGAATCCCAAGCAGGCTCCGCACTGTCAGCACAGAGCCCGACGCGGGGCTCGAGCCCGTGAACTCTGAGATCGTGACCTGAGCCGAAATCAGGAATCAGACGCTTAACTCACTGAGCCACCAGGCACCACCCCCCCCCACCCACCACCCTGTGCTTTTAATTGTTGTGTGCTGTGCTTTTCCTCGAACAGGGCCCAAATACCTGCTCATTCAAACGTGTAAGCTCCTGTCTCATCCCAAGCGCTTTTTTGTGTGTGATCTTAATTTTTTTTCATTTATTTAGTTTTGAGAGACAGAGTGAGACAGAGTGTGAGCGGAGAAGGGGCAGAGAGAGAAGGAGACACAGAATCTGAAGCTGGCTCCTGGCCCTGAGCTGTCAGCACAGAGCCTGACGCGGGGCTTGAACTCATGGACCACGAGATCATGACCTGAGCCGAAGTCAGATGCTCAACCAACTGAGCCACCCAGGCGCCCCAGTGTGTAAACTTATTTATTCCTACACGACGTACTGGCTTCAAGAGCGATTATTGTGCCCATGGAACAGATAAGCAAAGTGATACCCAGAGAGGTCAAGGGACTTGCCCAAGGTCATATGGCTGGAAAGTGTATACTTTCGTTTGAACCCAGGACGTTCTGACTTTGGAGCTTCAGCTTTTGCTCCTGGTTCTGGCTCTAAGGGCAGCGTGCGGGGATGGGGCCCGGGGGTGGGGTGGCTGGTGGTGAAATGCCAAGCTCAGAGGGCATGAGAGAGGCAAGCCCAGCCTGCCCTCTTTCCCGGCTCTCTCTGCCCCTGGGACGCTGCCTCACTCACACGTACTCAGCTGCCAGGGATCAAAGTCCTCTCTGAGATGTATGGGCTGCGAGTTCTAAACAAACGGGTGTTAGCATGTAGCTAAGAGAAACATCGGAGGACACGGGGGATGGAAGCCGGCGGCCTTTAATGTCCCGGTGATTGATCAGCGCCTCTGGTCTCATGCTCTTCAGGGGCCAGGACGGAGGGGTGGGGAGACGCAGCGCTGGGAACACTGAGGCAGCGCGGTGGGTTATTCGGGCCTCCACGCTGCCCATCTGTCTCCCCTTCGTCCTGGAGGGAAAGCCCCGTCCAGCTGACGAGGGTGTAAAATCAACACACACACACACACACACACACACACACACACAGCTACATTTATTGAATGACCACACTCATCATGCTAAGCACTTTCCATGCATTGCCTCTTTCAGGCCGAACCACAACACGTGTGTCTTTATTGACCCATTTTACAGACGAGGCTAAGAGCACACATTGCTGGTAACCGGGGAAGCCGGATTCCCTTTGGCACGAAGCAAATACTGGCTGATCGAGATGGCGGGACACCGTTCCTACCTTGCGCTTGCCCACATTTTCAGGGGGAAGACAGGGAAAGGAACTCGTGTGGTCTGGCGGGATGAGGGGCAAGGCAGGGCTGAGCAGAGAGGATGCTCTATCAGAACCTGGAGCCCACACAGGAGGGGTGGTCAGCAGAGGTAAACCGAGGGGAAGTGAACTGGGGACAGCGGGGCCGAGGCCGGAAGGAGGAGAAGCAGGTAGCTAGGAACGAGTGACGAGACCAGTCCAGGGAGGGAGCACAGCCTGGGTGTGCAGGGCAGAGGTGTGGCGGGCTTGGCACCCGAGGACCTGAGGTACTTGGTCTGCTGGGGCCACAAGGGACAACGGAGGGAACCACGGGAGACTCGGCCGGAGCCACGGACGTGATTCCAGCCACAGCAGACCTTGACCTTGAGAAGGAGTTTGGCCATTGACCGAAGAGCTTTGGGTCGCCACGCCAAGATGTGGGGCAGGGAGGTGACGTGGCCGGTCTAACGAAACCGGTCGAACGAGCTCACTTCCCAGGACCGTGGGAAGTTGGCGGCTCGCACAGAAGAAGATGCGGTTCCAAACTCCTGCCAGTGACTTTCTGCTGGTACTGCTCTTACGTCCTTCAAAAACAACACATTTGGGGACCGAGGCCAGACACTGCATCAAGTGAAGCGGGATCAGTTAGGCCCTTCTGCTCCCAAGGCGAATGACTCGCGTGATGCTTGGGCCCTGACTGCCGGAAAGAGAAGAACGTGGATGGGTTTTTACTTTACCTCCTCACGTAGCTGGAAGACGGTAGCCGGTGGCTCCGGGGCCCGGCTTCAATGACAGCTTGGCGTCCTCAGTGCAGGCGGTAAGAGCACAGGTGCCCGTCTCGTACGTTTCCAACCCCGACTTTACCACTAAGGACGATGTGTGCTGGGGAATGTTTACCAGTGCTCTCTGGGAAAAACATTGCTGAGATGTGACGTTGGCCAATCTCCCTGGCATGCATGCTCCTACCGTGGCCGATTCCTGTAAACGTGATATCCCTAACAATATTTCCAGCAGCCGGAAGTAACCCCGAGAGCACAGACAACAGTAGAATGTCATAAGACAGTTAAGAAGCAGTGGGGGGAGGGGGGGTGCCTGGGTGGCTCAGTCGGTTGAGCGTCCGACTTGGGCTCAGGTCGTGATCTCGCGGTTCGTGGGTTCGAGCCCCGCGGCGGGCCCTGGGCGGACAGCTCGGAGCCTGGAGCCTGCTTCCGATTCTGGGTCTCCCTCTCTCTCTCTACCCTGGCCCACTCACATTCTGTCTCTCTCTCAAGAATAAATAAACATTAAAAAAAAATTAAAAAAAGAAAAAAAAGAAAGAAAGCCGTGAGCTTGGGGGCACCTGGATGGCTCAGTCGGTTAAGCCTCTGACTCTCGATTTCGGCTCAGGTCGTGATCTCATGGTTCATGGGTTCAAACCCCACGTCCGGCTCTGTGCTGAGAGCACACAGAGCACGGGACTCCCTCCCTCCCTCCCTCTCTTTCTGCCCCTCCCCTGCTCTCACTCACTCTCTCTCAAATGAAATAAACCTGAAAAAAGAAGGGATGCGTTTTGAACATTTCCCTTGTTTTTAATATACTTTATTTCACTGTAAGTGTACATAATTTACTTTTTAGTAATGGCCATGATCATCAACAGATTCACAGAATTCCTGAAAATGGAGTCATCAGCTCACACCTGTGTCCTGGTAAAACCGGGATGGTTCCACTTGCTGAAAGCGTCGAGAGTCAGAGAGGATGCCTGCAAAGAAAGGGCTTTCCCCAGATCACGCGCTCAAAAGGAAGGGAGCCGCCTTATCCCTGTCCCATTAGAGTCTGTGACTTCTGAGCGGTTTCTGAGGCGGGGGACACAGGGCCTTCTGGGACACCCTCCACTTCGCTTTCTCCTCCGGAAACGGAAACTGGGACAAGAGAGGGAGGCGCGGTCTGCCACCTGCCGGTCAACGCGCAGGTTCCGGGGGCGCCCCTTGCGTATTCCAGGCTCGTTTGTTTTTCCAGCCTTGTATCTTGTCCATTTCTCTCATCTACCGTTTATATAGTCACATCATACCTTGCCGAAAACCAATATCCAAACACACGCGCCATCTCACATCGTAAGGAAAACGGCCGTTTTCCCCCAGCCCACTTCTGGCCACTGTCGATTTTCTGCAATATGCTCTTCCAGATTTTTCCCTCCGTTCCTACAACGGTTTTTTTTTTTTTTAAAGCCCCCAAACCATAGGAGTCTCCTACGCAGGCTGCTCCTTTATTTAACGAATTGTAAACATCACATTCAGCTCTTGACGACTTGCAAGAAAACGCGGAGTCAATGGGGCGCGTCATGTAACAGAAGGAATTACTGTCATTACCAAAGCTACAGGCAGGCGCTGCGCGAGTCTCCGAGACCCCGCTTTGGTGATCTCCTTTTGAGGCTGAGGCCCCCGCAAGCTAGCGCCCGGCGTTTTCAAAGGTAAGCCGGTGCCTCTGGGTCCGGGCGTCGGGCGTCGGCTGCAGACCCACAGCCACAGGGCCAGGGCCCAGCCCGGGGGTCCCCGGCGCCCGGCCCCGCCCCCGCCCCGGCGGAGCGGCTCCATCTGTCACGTGTCTGTCCCTCCCACCCTCTCGCCGCTGCTCCTACGTGCGTCTACGATCCTGTGCTCCGGGGAGGGTCCGGGCAACAGCTGCCTTTGATCAGGCCAACATCTGGGAGACTCGGCACTTCAAGAACGCTGACTGGTGATCAAAGGTGGGAACGCTGTGACAGCCCAGACTTGGCGAGGACCCAGCCCGACTAAATGCACGGGTGGGGGAGGGGAAGGCTGGGGTGGGGTGGGTGGGGAGCGGGGAGCCACCCACCCAACCGCAGGGGCCTGGCGCAGAGGCGCACGGAGCTCTGCGACTGAGCTTCTGTGACTTTCACTCTCGGCGCCTCAGTTTCCTCCTCTGCAAAATGGGGTTATGCGATACAAAACAAAAAGCGCTTAGAACACTGCCTTGGGTCCCGGCCAGAGCCAGCTGTTCTGAGGCTGGTCTGCGGGAGACCTGCCTCTCTCCCAAGACTCTGCACCTTTCCTAAAGCCTCCCCTAATTTGCAATGAACCATATGGGGCCTGTTTCCCCCCTCAGGAAAATGGAGAACCACAGACAGACTTGGAAATTAGGCAAGAATTCTTTCCCCGGAACTTTGGAGAAACGGAGGTCTGAAGGTGGGAAGTCACGTAGCCGGGAACCTGCTTTTGCCCACCTAGCAGCTCCCCACTCAGCGGGCCCAATGCAAAATCACTGGGTTTTTCACTCAAGCCAAGAATTCTCCCGCCTTCTCCTGCAGGTGGGGTTCCAAAACACCACCGGCAGCAGGTGATTTAACCTTTCTTGGCTTCCCGCTCCTCATCGAGGTGGCACGTGCACATAGGAGAGTGAACGTGTCAGCACGCTGAGTTGTCACAAACGGAACGCACCCATAGAACCAGCCGCCAGGGGGAGAAACGCACCTTCCCAGCCCCTGGGAGAGTCCCTCTTGCTCCCTTCCAGTCACTAGCCCCTCCACCAAGACTGCTTAGCTTTGCTTTTATTTAGTGCACGCCCGCTAGGAGCCAGGCAAGGCAGGAAACTACCCTGCGGGTGTGGCCTCACATACACGTTGCAGCAACCCTACGAGGCCAGCGCTGTCGTGATCCCCATTTTACAGATGAGAAAACCGAGGCACGGAAGAATCCCAGTCACTTGCCCAGGGCCACACACTGGTAGGCAAGGCTTCGAGGCCTCAAAGGCCTGGCCACAGGACTGTGTGCTCTTGCCGTGAGAGGGATGAGGCTCTTGGGAGTGGATCGGTGCGGAGAGCACTTTTAGTTTTTGGAGGGGAGACGGTAACACTGCAGGGCTTTTAGGAAAACAGAGGCGTTCAGTGGCCCAGGGGGGCTTCTACTGATGCCCGTGAACTCTTCATAAGCAGCAGCCCGGGGCTTGCCCTCGGGAACTGGGTAGCACAGCCCCCACACCTCTCTCCTCTTACCTCCCAATTCTCTATCCCAAGAGCTCCATCAGGCCCTACAGGGGAGGTGCTGATGGCACCAGGGGGAAGGCCACCCCCCTTTCCCTACAGTCTTAGCCTTAGAATATCTTAGCCTGTGTCTGAAAGCAGAGTGTGAGGCGAGGGTTCATGGGCAGGCAGTTGACCTGGGAGGTGATCCCAGAGGGTGGGAATGAGGGACAGGGAAGGAGGAAGAGCCAACGTGGGGGTGTGTTACTGACTTGGCCGTGGCTGCGGGCGGCCGGTGTATATCCTGCAGGACCTAGAAAGCCTCGCAAGATGCATCTCGGAAGCATCTGCTCAGGGCATAAAGGAGGGAAGCATCCTTTACTGGCACCCACCCTCCTTGGCTCAAGGTGATCCTGTGACTGTCAGTCAACTCCCACTCACTTCTAGGCTGTGGGTTGGTGACCTGGTCTCCACATCAGTGGCAGGGGTAGGAGGTGGGCTTGAGTAGATGGACGAGGTTCATGGAAGAGTCTGAGACACCGGGTGCTCCGTGGGCTGGGGCTGGCTCCTTCTCTCCACAGCTAACTGGTCACCCTCCCCCCTCATCGGTCCTTCCCCCTCCCGCCCCCTACTCAGGTGACCACTGTCCTTCTACCTTTTGCTCTGACACCATCCCCGACAACACCAGATGGTGCCTGCCTTACTTGAAGCCATCCTGAAATTGTGTTTCTCAACCATTCTTATGTTCAAGTCCTAGCATACAGTCAGCTAAGATGAGGTCATCCTGGAGTAGGGTGGGCCCCCGATCCAGTATGACTGGTGTCCTTATAGAAGGGAGAAATTTGGGCACAGACATGCACGCAGGGCGAACACCACAGGAAGACGATGGCGGAGATCGGGGAGGGGGAGGAAACATCTACACACCAAGGAATGCCAGAGATTGCCAGTAAACCACCAGAAGCCAGCATCGGCCCCCGAAGGGCCTACCAACACCTTGACCTCAGACTTCCAGCCTCCAGAACCATGAGAATAAACTGATGGTCTTTTTCATGAGCAACCTGTGTGGAAACATAAATCACGAGAAGGGAGAGACGCCTGTCACCGTTCACGATGCAAAGGTACAAGTAGCAGAAACCCGAGGATGGGGTCTGAATGACGCCCGCTAGCTAACGTCACAGCTTCCGGCTCGCAGGGGGGCGCTCACCAACGCTTGTCCCTGGGAAAAGGGGACCTAGAAACAGGATCTGGGGCTTGCAGACCAGGAACAGTTCCACGGGGCTACTGCTCCGAACCCAGGCGTCCAGACTTCCAGCAGATTTGGACCATCGGCGCTCCCTCCAGATTCCCTCTCCTGGGGATCTGCGAACATCCTCTGGCTTCTGTGGGCTTTTGCTTCCGGCGGCTGCACCTGTCTCCGGTGACCGCTGCTCAGCCTGCAAGCAGGGCTGAGGTGCCAGGAGACGGGCCGCAGCCCGGGCACCACGCAGGAGTGACCCTCAGCCGACTACCGGCTGCTACAGGGGTGTGAAAGCTCACTTTCCGGGTCTCGAGGGAGTCGGGACAAGCTCGGAGACATAATTTACACCCCTGAGCTCCCCACAGGATCAGGCTAAGCCGAGGCTTTGCTGAAACCTCGCCGTGGCTTGGCTGCCTCTCCGTCCCCCTTCGGCTTCCCCCGCACGGCCTCTTGATTTCTCCCGAGCGCTTCCTGAATAAATCACGCGTAAGATTCTTGTGTCAGTTCCTGCTTCTGCGAATCTGACATAAGCGGGGCTGTTCAGTCTGTTCTGAAGCATCCCGGATATCTCCAGAAATATCCTGGGATGTCTGCTGTGGGTCTGGTCCGAATGTTGTCAAGTCGTCCAAGAAAAGAGATGAGCCCGGGGGTAGCATGAGAGAGAAAAAAAAGGAAAGGCGTCAGTTAATAAGGTGATCAATAAATTTATTTATTTTTGAGCGAGAGAGGGACAGAGCATGAGTGGGGGAGGGGCAGAGAGAGGGGTAGACACAGAATCTGAAGCAGGCCCCGGGCTCCGAGGTGTCAGCACAGAGCCCGACGCGGGGCTCGAACTCACAAACCACGAGGTCATGACCTGAGCCGAAGTCGGACGCTTAACCGACTGAGCCACCCAGGCGCCCCTCCATCTTGGCATCATTGACATTTGGGGCTGGACGATTCTTTGTGGTGGGGGCTGTCCTGGGCATTGGAGGACACTGGGTAGAATCCTTGACCACTCAACAGGTCTCCAGACACTGGCAAATGCCCCCCAGTTGAGAACCATTGCATTAAAACGAGGCCCGAGCAGTGCGTAAGAGCCAAGCGAAAGGCAGCATGCTGAGAGAGGAAAGAGCATATGCAAAGGCCCTGAGGTAGGAAGAACGTGGGTCACTGGAGGAAGAGAAGGAAGGATGACGTGGCTGAGTACAGTAAGCAAGAGGGGAGATGGTACCAGATGAAGCTGGGAAGATGGGGAGAAGCCAGAGCACGCAGGGCCTCGTGGGCCACCGCAGAGATTTTCAAATTTTAACTTAACACGAATGGAGAGTCACAGAAGCGGGTTGGCTCCCCCCCCACTCCCCCACTTTCAATACCTAGTAAATGTCTACTCTGTACCAGACATGGTGTGAGTGAAGATCAGAGAAGGGCCTTCAGAGGAAGGATCTTAATCAGTGGTGAATCTCTTCTGTGTACGCGCTCCTAATTCCTAGGGCCGCTTCTGTGCCTTGCTTTCCAGCTCCACATTCAAGGACATCATACTGATGCTTTGAGCGGGCTACAGAAATCAGTAAGCACTACAGATCAGGACGTCTCCCTCCGTGTGGCCCAGGAGATGTTATCCCCCAGCAGAGGCAATTTGGGCTTCTGCCTTTCTCATCTGGTTGCCCGCCTTTCCCTTCCTTCCCTCCCTCCCTCCTTCCTTCTCTTCCTTCCTCTTCCCCTTCCCCTTCGTCCTCCTAACTCCCCGGCTGCAGCCTCCGGTGCAGTGAGAACAGACGTGGCGAGAATGGCCATCGGGGGCCCGGTCCTGATCTCCAGGGGAACGCTTTGGGTGTTTCGTCATCAAGTCTGACGCTTGCCGTGGGTTTCTTCTTACCAGGTCGAGGAAGTGCTCTTCTGTCCCCGAGTTCTGGAGTGTTCTTGTTTCATGAAAGGGTGTTCAGTTCCCAGAAGCGCTGGCGGAGGAGTAAGTACCTTGAGCAGACTTTTCCTACGTTGCGAAGCTGGCTCTGGCAGTTCAGAGAGTGGCCTGCAGGGGGCGGGGTGGAGGCAGGGAGACCCCGGGGCGCTTGATTTACTGCGGGAGGCCCTAGGGTTGGGGGGTGGGAGGTAGGCAGAGGGGGGCGGGGCGAGGAAGCAGGATTGGGCCGCAGAGGGGGCCGAGCCAGGGTGTGGTCTCAGGTGAAGCCTGGCCGCCTCGGCCTGACCCTCAGGGGCCTCTGGAGCACAATCTGCACCATAGAGGTGCCCCCCTCCCCCTTTTTGGTCAGTTGTCTCCACGTCTGGGTGAAGTGGCACGACTCAGTCAAGGTCAGTTCTCCAGGACGGTTGCACCTGTGCGCGAATCAGGCCTAAAGGCGGTGTGGGCGGGGCATCAGCCACGTCGACGCGCCTGGCACATTTATGCCACGGAGGGCTCAGCCTGGTGCCAAGCTGGTCAAAAGGAGTGTGGGACGAATTTTTGCAACTGAATCACCAATATCCTTGAAGAGGTCAGCGATGGGCAAGTGTGTGTGTGTGCCTGCGTGCGCGCACGTACGTGTGGTTGGGATCACTAGCCACCCAGTCGCTTTTCCCAGGACTGAGGGATTTCCCAGGACGTGTGACGTTCAGTGCTAAAACCAGGACTGTCCTAACCTGCCTGGGGCTGTCGGTCACCCTGTGAGTGGAAGGTAGTTCAAGCCACCTAATGCGCAAGGATCCTAATAAAAGAAGCTTTCCCTACAGACTGCAGGTGACGTGCCTTCCCAGGGTCCTTTTCTACTATTTATGTGGTGATAAACTGACCAGCAGGAAGCATTTTCCAGACATTACCTAAACCTCATCCCTCTCCTAATATATCAGAAGATGGGAGTTTGGTGGGGGCTGATCCAAGCCCCAGCTTTGAGGACGGGGCGACACTTACCTGGCGCTTAGCTCTCCTGTGCCCAGGCCACACGGGCCACGTGGGGAAGGCCCCCTCGTCCCAGATCTGCTTTCTAAGTGCTGTCTGGAAGGCAGAGAGACCCTGGCACCCAGCTGAGCCGCGTCGGCCATCTTTTTACCCCATAACCTTTCCCTGTCCAAAAAGTGACGCCGACTATCTTCGATCCCGAAGGGGTTTCAACTTTTTGCTCCTTCTCGAAGTTTGCCCTGAATCAGCCCCTTCTCCTGGGACGGGACGTGCAGACGACCTTCTTCTGTAATGACTATCTCCCAGACCCTTCCCCTGCTTTGCCAAGATACACAGTCTCCACCTTTCCACCCAAGCCCGGTGCCCAGCTGTCTGGGAGAGAATGAGCCCCTTGTGAGCCCTGCAGGGCAGTCCTGCGCGGGGTGGTCCACTGGCATCTCCGTGAGCATGACCTCCTCTGCCCTGGGCTCTGCCGGCCCCAGCCAGAGCTGGCCAGACTCTCCCCCCCAACCCCCCCAACCCAGGTCCCCGGCAGCTCAGGCCCAGGCAAGGCCACACCGCCTCCCACTCTGGTCAGGGGCCTGAGTTTTCTTGGAAGCATCTGATGACGATTTTCAAAAACCTTCTTTTACTTCTTTTCCGAAAACAGCCCATACGGCCAAAGGAAACGTATCTTGGTTGGGGGCCGCCCATGCACGGGCAAGCCGACGAAGAGAGATTTTTCTTTTCCCCCCTTCTGCCTAATGTTTTGAGAAAGTCGATGGCAGCGTGGTTTTCTGTTCTCAACTTCTAGGGAAGATTTTTTTTTTTTCCAAACGTGTCACCTGAGTCGTCTCCAGGTGTCGAGATATTGGCGATATCCCGGATTACATAAGACTCTGTCAAGACTCTACGGGCTAATGATCACTCTCTTTTGAATGGAATTTGAACAGGAATCTCTCACACAATATGTAGCATGTTGAGAATGGGTGTTAAGGCCGTGAGCCCCTGCTGACCTCTTTTCCAGGCACGAATCCCGCGATGTCAAGGACTACAGGCGTGTTGTCGGTTTGCAGGGGGACAAGAGCAAGGCTGGCTGCTTTCTGCTGAAGAGGAAAGTTGCCACGCCGGGTACCGGGCAGCTGAGTATGCAACCTGGGCAAGCGTCCTCTCCTAATATTAGCCGTGGCCGAGGCAGGCCCAGCCAAGCACCTCACACACATGAAAACGACCTCAGCTCCAGCTCAGGACAGATCAAAGACTCAGGTCCCTAGGTGGGAAGGTGTCTTGGGTTGGACTCCCCCAGAAGAGGACCCTGAGGCAAGGAATCGAATCTCACATGACTGTGAGATCATGACCTGAGCTGAAGTCGGACGCTTAACCGACGGAGCCACCCAGGCGCCCCGAACCCCTGCCTTTTAATCTCCTTTCCCAGGGTTAAAAGCCTTGATTTGATGATTGGGCAGCCCTGTGTTTAAGAAGGCCGAGTTGTCTGGCGGCGGGGGGGGGGGGGGGGGGGGGGTGCCTGGCTCAGTCGGTTAATTGTCCGACTTTGGCTCAGGTCATGATCTCGGTTCGCGAGTTCGAGCCCCGCGACGGGCTCTGTGCTGACAGCTCGGAGCCTGGAGCCTGTTTCAGATTCTGTGTCTCCCTCTCTCTCTGCCCCTCCCCTGCTCACGCTCTGTCTCTCTCTGTCTCGAAAATGAATAAACATTAGAAAAACTTAAAGAAACAGGCCAAGCTGAAGTGCAGCATACTTTGAACAGGTGCACAATGTTGCATTCGTGCGCTCGGGCACGTGGCTTCCACAGAAATGTTATTTTCGCACTGTTTTGGAGCCTGGAAGCCCAACATGAAGGCGTCAGCAGGCCTGGTTTCTTCTGAGGTCTCTCTCCTTGGCTTGTAGGCGGTCTCCTTCTGCGTGTCCTTGCGCGGTCTCCTCTGCACGTCGGTGTCTAGACCCCCCCTTCCATGGGCCATCGGTCAGGATCAGGGCCCATCTGAATGGCCTCATTTTAACGTTATTACCTCTTGAAAGACTCCCTCTCTCCACACGATCACATTCTGAGGCGGGGGCGGGGAGGGACACAATATCACAACAGGTACTGGCCCTGGAGATTGTATTGCAAACCACAGAAGACTTTTTTGCCATAATATGGGGAGGGTTGAGTTTTTGGTTTGATTGCATCGCAGAGAGTGAATACACCCCTCCCGGGGATACTTCTTAAATTTCATTAAGTGATTTTGAAGCAGCTTCTGGACTGTGGCATCCAGCATCTGCCAGTGAAGCCATCCCCCTGGGAATACTTACAAAATCCCCGGTGGACTTAGGGCTTCACGTAAATAAACCGGTTCCAGGGTCAGTTGGCTTCCATGAGCATCGTGCACGGGGACTGAGGTGGTTGTCAGCCCGTGGTCCTTGAACTTGGACGCACTTTAGACTCACGGGACAGCTCTAAAAAACCCTGAACATTAAAAAAATAATTTCAGGGGCACCTGAGTGGCTCAGTCAGTGAAGCATCCGACCTCGGCTGGAGTCATGGTCTCACAGTCCATGAGTTCGAGCCCCACGTCGGGCTCTGGGCTGACAGCTCAGAGCCTGGAGCCTGCTTCAGATTCTTTGTCTCCCTCTCTCTCTGCCCCTCCTCCACTCACATTCTCTCTCTCTCTCTCTCTCTCTCTCTCTCTCTCTCTGTCTCAAAAATAAAGAAACATTAAAAAAAAAGTCCTGCCCAATGACAGCAGATTCCCCGGAGCATCAGGACTTCTCAAAGCTCCCCAAGGTGATTCCAATGTGCAGCCAAAAGGGGAGAAACAGTTTTTTAGGCTAACGTGTTCTCCAAATACTACTTTGTGGTTCCAAGTGCAATAACCTGGGGGTAATCCACAAGCTTGAATGGGAATTAACAACGAATGAGTGCGGAGTCGACTTTTCCAGTGCTATGTAACGCTGCGTCCAGGCACTATGTCCTGTCCTGAATCGCCAGTGGGAGCTGTTGCACCAGGGTGGGCCGGGAGGCAGGGTGGGTGAGTGGCGAGAGCCTTTGCTGTGGTTTCTCCAGGAAGGGCAAGGCAGGGGGAGCAGGCTGAAGATGAGCCGGTTTGCATAATTTGAGAGGATTCTGGAGCATCGTGGCTGTCCCTGGGGGTCTGGTACCTGGCCTCCGATTAGGGCAGGGGCACAGTGGCCCAGAGTGGGAGAGCCCAAGGAGGGGGTGGGTGGGGAGCTCTGGGTCGGCTGGTTTGCATATGACACTTACAGGCAAGACTTTGACTTTGTCTAGGAGTCAGCCGGCCCTGGAGGAGCAGTGTCTCCAGGACCAGTAAGACCCCGGGTGTCAAAACATCAAGAAAATACAGAAAATGAAAAGACAACCTTTGGCAACTTCCAGAGGAAGGGAAGGCAGGTGACTCCCTGAGGTTTGCTTAAATGCTGCCTATCTTTTTTTTTTTTTAAGTTTATCTATTTCTTTTGAGACAGAGAGAGAGAGAGAGAGAGAGGGAGAGAAGGTTTGTGAGCAGGGCGGGGGCAGAGAAAGAGGGAGAGAGAGAATCCCAAGCAGGCTCCATGCTGTCGGCACAGAGCCCAACGTGGGGCCTGAACCCCAAACCGTGAAATCATGACCTGAGCTGAAATCGAGAGTCAGACACTTAACCGCTTAACGGACTGAGCCACCCAATCTGCCTATCTTTTTTTTTTTTAATTTTTTTTTTAACGTTTATTTACTTTTGAGACAGAGAGAGACAGAGCATGAACGGGGGAGGGGCAGAGAGAGGGAGACACAGAATCGGAAACAGGCTCCAGGCTCTGAGCCATCAGCCCAGAGCCCGACGCGGGGCTCGAACCCACGGACCGCGAGATCGTGACCTCAGCTGAAGTCGGACGCTTAACCGACTGAGCCACCCAGGCGCCCCAAATCTGCCTATCTTAAAAGCGGCCATGAGGTCGCGAGTGTCCCTGCAGGGCCCCCCAGGTGGCTCTTATCACCCAGAGATCAGAACCAGCCAAGGGCTGGGGATAAGGTAAGGAGAGAAGTCAAGTGGAAGGAGACAGAGAGAAGAGGTCCAAAGAGCACCACGTGCCGTTGAATGGATGGCAGTGGAGACTAGATGGCCAGGTGACAACCCCTGGAGGGCTAATCCTGACGGTCCCTAGGCTCCTGGGGTACGGGAACCCCCAGGATGGGAGGAGAATCCAGGGAGGAGGGAGAGATGGACAGGGGTGAGACAGAGGAAAACTGATCCTGGAGGGTCTGGCTGGGAGATTCCCATGGCTGGTTTGCAGTCTACAGTCTCGCTATCCCGATGCGCACACTGGATCAGAGAGGGAAGGGGACTCACCCAAGGTCACGCAGCAAGGGGAGGGCAGAGCAGTGCCGGGGAGTGGGGTCTAGCAGGGAGCGAGCCCTCCTTGTGTGGCCCCCACATGTCCTTTGTCATACACAGCGGACCCCTGTGGTAGGCGCCCCTTGGGTCCCCAGCTTCCCCCAGCGATAACTCATTGACACGGTCTTCCTTCTACTGGTGCCGAGACTTCACTTGTCATGTGCCAGGGACCCGTTTGCACGTGTCCACGCTTTCCCTCACTGCCTCCTCACCAGACTCCAGGAGCTCGGCTTTATGACTGGTTCCATCTTATAGGCGAGGACACCCTGGTCTGTTTTGCAGACGTTTCCGCAAGCGGGCGGGGCAGGGGTGCTTTGTCAAGCAGTGGGGTTCAATGCGTCTGCGTGAGGTGCTTCCGTATCAGGGACTTCCGCTGGTGCAACTCTCACCGCCAGGCACCTCACACACGTGGTTTTGTCGCATCTGGGACAAAGCCCTGTGAAACTGGCACGTCCCCATTTGACAGATGAGGCGGAAAGAGGCGACGTATCTCACTCAGAGTTATGAGGCGAGCCAGCGGCGAAGCTGGGATTTGGAGCCAGGCCTGGTCAACCCCTGACCTGCGCGGGGCAAGGACACGACTTCCTAGCTAGCCCTGTCTTCTTTTCCTTTCCGGTTTCCTTTCTGCCCCAGCATCCCGTGGCCATGGGAACCAGCGGCACACAGACGCGCGGACCCTCACCTTACCTGCGTTTCTCGTCCTTGCGTTTCTCCGCCCGCCGCAAGAGATCCTCCGGCCCTCTGGACGTCTACACACACCGGGAGGGATTAAGGAGTTAACATTCGCCCGACGACCTCGACTCACGGGGTCAGAAGCTGCTGGATTGAATGCTCTCCGTGCCTTTGTCCTCTGTCTTGGGTGGAAACATCTGAGGCACGTCCTACGTGGTTCCTCACCGGTGCCCACGTGGGACGGAGCCCGGGTCCCTAGTAGCACCCAGATCAATACCGCACCTTTGAGTCGGTTTCCTCTGGTCCTCATTTCACCCATCGGTCTCTGCTCCAGCTCCCTGATCGCCTCCCCAAATCACCTTGGTCTTGGGCTCTGACTTGGGGGAACCGAGGTAGCACAGTGAGTACTGTTTGTCTATCTGAGACAACCTTCCTCAGCATCCAATATCTCTCTACACCCCCCGGCTCTGTGCCATTCTAATTAACTCACTAAGCGAGCATGACTGTCCGAGGCAGGGCTTTCCAATGCTTGAGAATCCTCTAAATCAGTGGTTCTCCTGGGGCGCCTGGGGGGCTCGATCGGTTAAGCATCCGACCTTCAGCCCAGGTCGTGATCTCGAGGTTCACGGGTTCGAGCCCCACGTCGGGCTCTGTGCCGACAGCTCAGAGCCTGGAGCCTGCTTCGGATTCCGTGTCTCCCTCTCTCTGCCCCTCCCTTGCTCACGCTCTGTCTCTCTCAAAAATAAATAAACACTAAAACAAATTTAAATCAGTGGTTCTCAAACGAGGGGATTACCCCTCCCCAACCTCAGGGACATTTGCCAATGTCTGGAGCCATGTTTGGTTGTCCCGATTCTGGGGGTATTTACGAGTGTGGTAGGCAGAATAACGGTCCCCCCCAAAGATTTCCATGTCCTAATCCCTGTAAATTGGTGACTATGTTAGGTGACATGGCAGAGGGGGATCGAGGTTGCATATGGAATGAAGGCTGCTAATGAGTTTACATTAAATTGGGGGAATTATCCTGGATTATCTGGGTGGGCAAGTGGAAGCTTCTAAGTTGGGGAGGAGAGAGGCAGGAGGAAGACAGTCAGAAATGGGACTTTGGGCCAAAATTTAGAGAGACGCCGTGTGGCTGGCTTTGAAGACGGAGGAAGGGGCCACGAGCCGAGGACTGTGTGTGGCCTCCGAAAGCCGGGGAAGGAGAGGCAGCGGACGGTCCTCGAGCCTCCGGAAAGGAGCACAGCCCTGCTGACATCCCATCTCGGCCCAGGGAGGCCCGTGTCGGACGTCTGACCTACAGACCTGTGAGATATGAACGTGTGATGTTTAAGCTGCTGAGTTGGTGGTAGTTTGTTACACCAGCTGTAGCAAACACGTAGCACTAGCATCTGGAGTGTGGAGGCCGGGACGCTGCCCACAGGACCGTCCAACCGCAAAGAGGTGCCCGGCTCCCAATGCCCACGGCTCCAGGGCTGAGGTCCTTTAGGGATTTCAAACATTTGTTGGCAGTGAAGGGAGTCACGGGTCCCTGTGGGCGTCGAATAAAAGTAAGGGGCCTCTCGGCGGATGAGCATCTCGTGGGCATATGTACACAAACACTCCCATGCGGTTTCAGGGGGGCCAGGGTACCCCCTCAGGGTCCACAGGCACAGGTTCACAACTCCTGTCCTAGGGGGCGCCTGGGCAGCTCCGTCGGTTAAGCGTCCCACTTCGGCTCCGGTCATGATCTCACCGTCTGTGGGCTCGAGCCCCGCGTCAGGCTCTGTGCCTGGAGCCCGCTTCGGATTCTGTGTCTCCCTCTCTCTCTGCCCCTCCCCTTCTCGGTCTCTCTCTCTCTCTCTCTCTCTCTCAAAAATAAATAAACGTTAAAAAAATAAAATAAAATAAAATAAAATAAAATAAAATAAAATAAAATAAAATAAAATAAAATAAAAGAGCTCCTGTCCCGGAAGAGACACAGGACCCACCTGTTCCCAGGTGCCGGAACAGAGGGAGCACCGGGAGCCCACTGAGGCATCCCGGGGCGGGGGGGTGTTTTGGAAGCCGCAGGGAGTCCTGACCCCACTACCCCCAGAGTCTCTAACTCAACGGGTCTGGGACAGGGCTTCAGAATTTGCATTTCTAGCAGGTTCTCAGGTGCTGGCTGCTGCTGGCATTTGGATCCCAGTTTGGGAACCCCTGTCGTTGTGGTAGCTCAAAATGCCCGGGGAAGGGGACACTTTGGGGAAAATGCAGATTTCCAGGCCGCCCCATGAGAAACACCGATTCAGTGGGTCTGTGCTCTGGGGTCCTAAAGGGTGAGACTCCCCTCTTTCAAGAAGCCCTATCTTCGACCACGGGCTCTCTCTGAGGTCAGAGCCAGAGAGGAAGCACATTGCTGTTTCCTCCTTCGTAACCCAAGACCCTCCCCTCCTTTGGGTGGCACACAGAGGTAAACCAAGCTGGCCCAGGCTCCCCACGGAGTTAGAGATTTGAGCCCCTGTGGACTTTCGAGAGTCTGTTCGTGTGACCACCCCTTGCTCCTCTCTCCCTCTTTGGGGAGCCAGCTGCCGGGGCTTGATATGATGGGTTGTAGCTGGCGGGCCCATCAGGGTCTCCTGGGGCGGATCCAGGGGTTCGGGGTCCAGCCAGGGAGGCTGGCAGTTGCTTCTGGGAAGCAGTGTGGCCGGCAGGCCCTCAGTGGGTGGAGGTTAAGGCCGAGCCTGAGGCCGGCTCTGCAGAGAGCAGTCCGGCCTCTCTTCCTCTGTGAGCCTCGGGTGCACAGAGCAGGGGCTGGGCGTGGTCTCTGCAAGGGGGAGCCTCCCCTCTCCCACCTGCCCTGGCTGTCACTCTGGGGTTATCTCCGAAGCAAAAGCCACCCCCCTCCAAGATGACCTGCTCATTGCTCACACAGCCAGAGGTGCACGTTTAAGATCTGGGTTGCTCAGGCTGGACCCGAGCAGCAGAAGCTTTCAGCGGCCGAGAAAGGCCTGTGGGGACGGGCCTGGCAGGTGGAGGGGACTGGGGGCCGGGCTGGGTGGGCTTCACAGACCTCTGGGAAGCCCTTTCATGCCCCCTCCCAAATCTTTTCAGCAGGCAGCCCGCCTCTGTGCCGATGCCCGTCCTCTAGAAAGGTCATGAAGAATCGTGGAGCCTGGGGCAGAGAGTTCTACTTGGGCTCAGAAGACTGGGGTCTGAGGTCCGACTCTGGCCTAGGCTGCCAGCATCACTGTTGAGTGCTTAGGGACAGTAGTGATGGTGACGAGGACCGCTAGGGGCCTGTGACGATGGACGAACACGTTCTAAGTGCTTTACATAGTATTAAGTCCTTTAATCCTCAGACACACCCGCGAGGAGGCTCAGTGCCTTGTACAGGTGCATTTGGGGTGGGGAGGGGAGAGAGAGATGGGTGGCTGAGGGAGGGAAGGAGGAGGTGAGGGAGGGGGGAGGGGGAGAGACGGAGGGATGATGGGGGGGAGGGAGGGAGAGAGGAGAGACGATTATGTATATTTGGACGCAGGAGGGCTAGGTGGGGTCTGGGGCTTTGCCCCGTGGTCCACACCCCACCCTTTGTGCATCCAGGGCTCACTCAACATCCCAAACCTGGGACTAGCTACCCGTTAGCAGAGAGACTGGGGAGGGGGTAGGACTGGACTGCCCTGAACCTCAAATGATGCCAGGGCCCTGCCACCCGGATGGCAGATAGACACCTGCGATGCCTGCCTTTTGCATTTAGGGTGCGGTCCTGCGTTACGACAGAGCAGAAGCAGCAGGGCGGGAGGAAAGGCGTGGCGGCTGTGTGACCCCGGGTGAATTCCCGCCCCTCCTGAGTCTCCGTGGCTTCCCAGGGAAGACGGGGGAGAGGCAGGGCCCGACGTGTCACAAAGAACAAGCGGCAGAGACAGGCTCGGGACCAGGCTTCCGGCACCCACGCGCGACCTTTGCCACAGCTCCCGAGAGTCCTGATGCTGATGGGTGGGTTGAGCCCAGATGCTCCTGCGGCACGAGCTGGCAGGCTGGGGTAGCCAGAAGCCCCGCTAGGGATGAGGGAAGGCGGGTCCTTCAGGAGGGAGGAAGATGCCAGAACCAGAGGGCCTTGCTGGCCCGAGTGGCGGGCTGGCTGCTAGCCGGGGGACGGGGCTGGGGACGGAGGTGACCTCTGGCAGCCCCTGCAGGACCCTTGTCCTGTCAAGTGTCAGGCACTGGGGTGGGACATTCTAAACTGCATACAAGGTGTCTTCAAACTTCCCATCCTTCCCCAGATTTCATCCAGAAATTCCATCCTACCCACGTCCTTCCTGTGTCCGGTGGGGGCTGCGAAACCCCCACTTTGGGGGGCTTTTTAGCCGCAGCTCACCGATGGCCTCGGGGGGAGCCAGAAGCACACACGGCCAGGGACTCGCCCCGCTGACAAACGGGGGCAGAAGCGGACACCCCTCCATCCTCGGGAGGGAAGGGGTTGAAATGAGCCGTGGGTGCCGCCACCCTCCACCCCTCCCGCCGGCAGACCTCGTAGGGCGTACCCCGACTTCCGGGACATTCCAAAACATGAGCGGTGGTGTCTCGTGATGGGACACAACTGAATACTTCTGGTCATCCCATTCTCTGGGCGGGTAGACTGAGGCTGCCCCACGAGCCGCCGCTTTCTTCCAGAATAGTATGATACAAAGAACGGTTCATCGTTTCCATAGGTCCGTGTTTTCCTCCAGAAGAGAAAGAAAGCACCTAGGCTGATCTTCCCGATGAGGCTGAGCCGGAATAATTCAGTGGCTTTCACGGGAGCCTCCCTCCCCACCCCACCCCACCCCCCTTCCGCAATCCCTCCCACCACCCGGTCCCCTGGTGATGGAACTGTTCTCCAGTGAGGTGAAAGTTAGCCACAAGGGGTCCCCCACACTCTGCCCGAGGAGAAGGGGGTTTGGAGCCTGAGAAACTCTGGGTTTGTTATCTCAGCTCTGCCACCGGCTCTCCGCCCCCCTCCCTGCCCCCCCCCCCAGCACTGGACAGGGGATTCGACCTCTCTGCACCTCAGTGTTTCCATCTGAGCACTGGGGATGGTGGTCCTTTGACTCCATTAGCAAGTTATCAGAGCGTGTGCCTGGTGCCTGCGGGTGCTCTAGGTAAGTGGCCGGTCTTCAGGATGTTCTCGAGCCTGCTGCCTGCCTCCTTCCTGAAAAATGGGGATTAGGGGCGCCTGGGGGGCTCCATAGGTTAAGCTTCTGACTTCGGCTCTGGTTATGATCTCGCGGTTCGTGAGTTCGAGCCCCGTGTCGGGCTCTGGGCCGACAGCGCGGGGGCCCGGAGCCTGCTTCGGATTCTGTGTCTCCCTCTCTCTCTGTCCCTAACCCACTGACGCTCTGTCTCTGTCTCTCAAAAATAAGTAAACATCAAAAGAATTAAAATGAAATAAAATGGAGATTAAAATGGTCCCCAGCTCCCGAGGCTCAGGGGCCGGCTTGACCGCATGCCTCGCTCACCTAGCTGAGAGTTTGGGGCTTGAATTTTAACTTCGCAACCATTAATGGATAATTTTGTTGTTTTTAGTACTCTATGGTCCTGGTCGGCTAACGTCTCCATTTGACAGAAGATGGGAGGAGATAAATTAGGCTAAGCCTTTGACAGGAGGTTAGAGGGGACAGGGAGCTTCCCCAGGCCCCACCCCCACCTCCTGGCCAGCACACTTCCTGCTGTCCTCTGCCCAGGACGTCCTGGTGGGGCCACTGCGTGGGCTACCCTGAGTGCAGTGCAAACTCGCCCCGGGCAGTTGTGCAGTGGAATGACCTGGATCCTTGCCCATCCCCTCAGCAGACCAAGGACGACCCCCCTCCCCCGGTACAGAAACCCCTCGACAGCCCTGCCCGTGCATCTTCTCTCCGAGAAATCCGTGCAAGTGGCCTCGAATTTCGCAGGGACACGTCCCCTCTGGCACTAACTCTCCGAGGGGTGGCAATGGGGGACACTTCCCCAGCCTCCTCTCCTGGCAATCATTTTGGGACACAATTCTCTCCGGAGCCTGGATTTGGAACCAGGTGCAGGACTGAGCCCCGCGTCAGAACTCTCACCTGCCGTGAAGACGACTTAGTAGGAAGACTATGTGCTTAGTAAATACCTGCTCTAATCTACGTATCGACGCATGCTTGTATCGACCTAGCCATCTAATACGTATAAAATTAGCACATACGTAGATAGAGATAGACAAGGGGATGTTTAACGGAAAGAGAATATATGTAGATAAGGATGTGTGTGTCTATGTAGGTTGACGATATATGAACACACACACACACACACACACACACACACACACAGTGTTTCAATCTTCCCATTTGAGGCAGGTACTGTTATCGTTATCCCCATTTCGCAGATGAGTAAACTAAGTCCCAGAGATACCAGGTGCCTTGTTTCAGAGTCCACGCTCTTAATTGGAGCTCTAAAGGGCCTGGCACCATGCCTGGCACACAGGAAGGGCCCAGCACCTGGGGGCTGTTTGCACGGGATGGACAGGCAGCCAGGGGCACCCCTCCACATCGATGCTTTTTAACTGACCTTCCGCAGGGTGGGGGCGCAGAGCTGGGTTATCTCACTGTGGCCTTTCAACCTCCCGGAGATCTGGGGTCAGGGCCGGGGCAGCAGGCCTGCCGAGAGCTGGCGGGGCAGCATGGACCCTGTCAACGTGAGACATCCCAGGAGGATTGCCGAGGCGGGACGCGGTGGGGTGGGGTGGGGTGGGGTGGCAGGAGGGGTGGGGCGGGCGATGCTCTGCCACGCACCCTCCCCCCCCGGGGAGAACAGGCTGAGCGCAGAGGCAAACGGGAGGCCCAGCCTGCCTCTCCGCCCTCTCCCCTAGTCAGCAGCTCTTCCGGGTTTTAGTTTTACTACCCGAGTTTGTCATTTGGAAGGGCGGGGTGACGCGAGGCCCTCAAGGACAGCGGAGAAACGCAGAGGGGTGGGTGTACCGTCCCGTCCCCCTGGGGGAGCGCACGGCAGTCGCCGGTGCGTGGCTTCCCCGCTCTCTCCGCGCTCCGGATACCCATACACACGCACCTAGGACTGTCCCCTGGTGCAGAAACTGTACGGCACCACACTGTGGGGCCGGCTCGCTTTTCACACACACGTCCCGGGCGTTTTTCAAGTTAAACTTCACGGACCGACCTGGCTCTGAGAGTCGCGTAACACTCCGCTCCGTGGGCGAACCTTTGCTTCCCGTTTCCCCCGGGGGGGACGCGCGGGTCACGCCAGGGTGGGCCTTTTCTCCTTGGATGTTATAAAACGCACCACGATCCAAACCCCTTGGCGTGTTCTTTGAGCACTTCGGGCGCCTGTGGGTTTCGCGAGGGTGGGGTTTCCGAAGGGGGGGCGGGGCAGAGGCCATGTAAGTTTAGGATTTTAGTAGATTTTTCTTGGATCGCTGGCCATTCATACTACCCCCCGACAGTCCGTTGGGGGCCCATATCCGTGCAGCCCGGGTGTTCTATCGAGGATGGAGGAATCTGTACCTGAAAACCACCAGCTTCTCTCCGCTTATGGTTAAGGCGTCTCCGTCACAGGCAGTTGGAGGAAATCTTCCTCTGCCTTTGTTTCGAGGGAGAAGTAAATAAAAATCGTGGTATCCGAGGGGCACCTGGGGGGCTCAGTGGGTTGAACATCCGACTTTGGCTCAGGTCACCATCTTTGCTCCTCGTGAGTTCAAGCCCCACCTCGGGCTCGCTGCTCTCGGCGCAGAGCCCGCGTCGGACCCTCTGTCCCCCTCTCGCCGCCTCCTGCCCCGCTTGCACTCTCCCAAAAATAAATACTAAAAAAATAATTAAAAATAAATAAATGCAAATCACGGTGTTCTAGTGGGACTACTCCTCATTTCACAAAAGAGGAGACTGAAGGTCTGGAAGGGAGTGCCTGTCCCTGGGACCAGGACAGTTGTGGCCAGCAGCAGGGAAGCAGCCTGGGAGGCTCTAGTCAACTTCTGACCAAACAGAAGGTTGGGGTGTCCAGGTCGGGAGCAAGGAGAATCGCCATGTGGAGCTGACCCCACTGGATCATCACCCAGGTCCCCTTGGATCCCTTTATCCTGCCTGTGGCCCCATCGGCCCACTCCTAATGACAAGCGTCTACACCTCCCCCCCGGGGGGGGGGGTAGTGCACGGAGGGCCCTGGAGTCGCTCTGCCTTCATTGGCAGAGAGGTAGAAGTATCTGGAACTTCATGCTCTCCCGGGGCAGCCCTTAGGCAGTGACTGATTGGGGGGGGGGGCAGAGGACCCCAGACCCTTTGCCTGGAGTCAGACACATTCAGGGGCAGAATTCTCGGCGCTGAGCACCCGCAGGACCCGGATGAGACCCTGCCTGAAATCACATCCCTACCGGATCTCTTTTCCTCTCCTGCTTCCCCCTTTCCTCATAGGCTTCTCCTGGGGACCATCCCTTCATCAACCCCTGGCACACAAGTCTCCTCTCAAGGTCTGCAGACGTGAGGCCCCGTGAGGGTGGCAAGGGCATCTCCAACTCCCACGGGCTGCCGCAGAGAGGCTGGTGTCGGCCCCGGAGGGGCATCTGACGGCGCGAATCCGGAAACTAGGAGTCTGTACGCGTCTCGCTTTTATCCTCCTGAAGCTCAGAAAGCGGCCTGACAAAAAGAGCTTGTAACACTCACTCCTCGCTGGGTAGGCTTGTACAATCCGCTCATCCTCCGTAGCCCTCAGTTTCCTCGTCGGTGAAATGGAACAATCACAGCACCGGACCATATAGTTGTGTGACCTCAGATGATGCATTCTGGTGCTTAAACCCCAGAGCCCCAGTAAAGTGGAAATGTGAAATAAATGCCGTGGCTTATCCCACATACAGCCTTGCAAGCGCTGACATTTCCAAACCGCGGGGACTAGTAAATTGCCCACGGTTCTACGATGGCATATTATTGACTTGATACCCCCCCCCCCCGGAAGAATATAAGGGACTCCTAACATTGGTCATTGTGGGGAAACAGGAACCAGCAGGAGTTAGGGAGACATTTACTTTGAATTTCCTTCCCTGTCGTACCGATATTCTTAGAAAGTGCCTCAGAGGGTGTAAACCCAGAGGGTCAACAGGGGTGACCCAGGTGATGAGACGGGTCTGGCCCCATGCGAAGTGTTCTGAGGACTTCAGACGTATTTGCTCACTTCATCTCTGCAACCACCGCATGAGACAGCCACTGTCACCACCCCCATTTCAAAGTCGGGGCGGAGGCACCGAGAACTTCAGTAACTTGCTCAAGGTCGTACAACGTACAAGTGGCGGGTCTGGGATTTGAAGCCTGACCACCTGGCTCCTAGTGATGCTGATGGTTTAAAAACACTCATTTTGGGGGGTGGCTCAGTCCGTTAAGCATCCGACTTCTGCTCAGGTCACGATCTCACCATGGGTTCGAGCCCCGCGTCGGGCTCTGTGCTGACCGCTCGGAGGCCGGAGCCCGCTTCGGATTCTGCGTCTCCCTCTCTCTCTGCCCCTCCCCTGCTCACAGCCTGTCTCTTCTCAAATAAACATTGAAAAAAAATTAAAAAAAACAAAACCACTCATTTTGGGGGCATATACCCTAGAAGTTACTGGTCCTCCAGTTCACGAAGCCCCACTCGTCCCATAACAAACTGAAGACATCTGGGCTGAAAATTCCAGAGCCTGGGACCACGTCTTCCATTCTGAGGCTGGCGAACCATGTGATCTGAATCTCGAGGAAGCGATGACCTAGCCCGGCCCGTCGGAAGGTATCTTTGGCTCTAGCCCCGCAGCTCCGAGTCTGTGTCAGGAAAAGTCCCTGAATTAAACGTACAAGGGATTTGCGGCTCAGGGCCGGGAACACTCCTGGCCAGGTTGCTCGATTTGTGCACTGCTCAGCCGAAGCAGGAGACAGCTGTGGTGTGCCCTTGTGAGGCAGTCACTAGACTCAGCCTTTCTCCCCCGAGCCTGGCCACTCAAGAATCAACTAGAGGGGCGCCTGGGTGGCTCAGTTGATTGAGTGTCTGACTCTTGATTTCAGCTCAGGTCATGACCCCAGAGTCCTGGGATTGAGCCCCATGTCAGGCTCTGCACTGAGTGTGGAGCCTGCTAGAGATTCTCTCCCCCCACTTCCCTCCTTCTCTCCCACTTGGATGTACTCTCTCCCAAATGAACTTTTTTTTTTTTTTTTTTTTTTTAAGGAAATCAGCTAGAGATTCACCTGAGGTCCTCTCTGCTGGCTCGCCACTCAGCCCTCCTAGGCTGCCCTCCAGGTACTGCTGTTCCAGGAAATGGTCCTGGAACAGGTGGTGCTGTCCCTAGAGCCCTGGCTGGGAACTCTGTCCAGCAGGGCACCGGAACTTGGCAGCCTCCTTGCCTGGCCCTGAGCCATTATCAGGTCAGAGGCCGAGCTAAACCCTCAGCTGGGCTATGGGGACATTATATGGCATTTCTTTAAAAATATGTTTTAATGTTTATTTTCGAGAGAGGGCAGGGAGGTGCAGAGAGAGAGAGAGACACACACACAGAATGTGAAGCAGGCTCCAGGCTCCGAGCTGTCAGCACAGAGCCCGACGCGGGACTCGAACTCACAAAGCCGCGAGATCGTGACCTGAGCCGAAGTCGGACGCTTAGCCGACTGAGCCACCCAGGCGCCCCTTATATTGCATTTCTAAGAAGCCTGAAAGATGCTGGAGCCATAATTGGTGGGACAACGTTCTTTGCAGACGCATCTGGGTGGGGGAGGTGATGGAGGTAACCTTGGAATGACCTTGGGGGACTCCTCAGGCTGGAGCTCAGCCGTGGCCGGAGCTGGGGGTTCACACTTGTCTCTACGGTGCTTGTTTTGGCAGAAAAAAAATGATAGTGTGACCTTCAAAAAGTTCAAGCTGCGAATTTCAGTCCCCCCCCCCCCCCGCCTCCTTGAAGTGGGAACAGCTACTTCTCTCATTACGACTATCATGAGGATTAAGTGGATGGCCATGCTCATTCGTGATCATGCACAAAGTAGGTGTCCAGCCATGTCATAACTCCCACTTGGGATCACCTGGGATGGGAGGACAAGCTAGGGACACACCAGATGTCAGACCAGGAGGGAAAAATAGACAATCTGTAAAACACACACACACACACACACACACACACACACACACACAATCCAGCAAGAACATTTTATGACTGTATAATTAAAGAGAAAGTCACACAAATTGATAAAGCAAAAGTCTATCCTGATCCTCCCCCAAGGTCACCACTGCAATGAGTTAGAGTAACTCTACAGTCTGTTTTTCAATGCATTTAATTTTTTTCAATGTTTATTTATTTTTGAGAGAGAGAGAGAGAGAGAGAGAGAGAGAGTACAAGCGGGGAAGAGGCAGAGAGAAAGGGAGACACAGAATCCAAAGCAGGCTCCAGGCTCCGAGCTGTCAGCACAGAGCCTGACCAGGGGCTAGAACGAACGAACGGTGAGATCAGGAACCTGAGCCAAAATCAGACGTTTAACCGATTGAGCCACCCAGGTACCCCCTTACGTATTTTTTAATGTAACATTTTGAAAGATAGTGATTTTAATGTAATGTGTCTCTATGAGTGGAACGTTTTCAGTTTCCATACCTATGGCTGAGTTAGCACTGCATCCTGTAAACGATCGCTGAGTAGTCCCTTAGCAGCTCCTTCCTTGATGGGCACTTAGGTGCCAACTTTCCCCATTGCTGGTCATTCTACACACTCACATCTTTGTGTGTGCTCATCTCTGTGCATGTGTGCTATTATCTTCCTAGGATCCATCTGTTGGCTTTCCAGAAAGAGCCCCAGAGAAAGTTGTAAGTCAAGAAAGTTGAGTTACTAGACTCACCGCAGTAAGAGAGAGCCCCTCTCCCCGCCCCGGACACTATCGGTGGGGTCTCAGAAGCGGGGAGGAATATTTATAGGGTTTGAAAGGCTGGGCTGGATGATTTTAAGGGGGGGGGGGTCTTGCCAGGCAGACACAGTGAGGTGAGGATTTGGGGCAAACCTTGGTGAGCAAACTGTCACAATGTCAGTTGCTAAGTCTCGTCCTCTAGGGCCAAGGATGTCCTGAAACAAACAGTAAGGTGTCTTACGTTTTGATTGTTTTTGCCTGGTCTTGTTATTGTCTAACACACAGACAAAGATTGATGTTGGTCCCAATCTTTGACGTCTATGGGGTAAATTTTTGAATCAAAAGCATGACTGTTTAGAACTCCTACAACTCAACACCCCTCCCCCCAAAGATGCCCCCAAGCAACCTGCTTTAAAAAAAAAAATGGGCAGAGGACCCGAATAGACATTTTTCCAGAGAAGACACACAGGTGGCCAACAGGCACGTGAAAAGATGCCCGACAGCATTCACATACAAATCACACCGCTGTGAGTAAACCACCTCACTCTGTCAGAATGGCTGTTATCAAAAAGACAAGAGACAGGAAATGCTGGCAAGAATGTGGAAAGGACCCCTCCCCCCGCCCCCCGCATCGTTGATGGGAACGCACACTGGTGCAGCCACTATGGTAAACAGTATGGTGGTGCCTCCAAGCTTAGAAGTAGACCTACCACGTGACCCAGCACTTCCTGTTCTGGATATTTACTCAAAGGAAATGAAACGCTGATTTGAAAAGACACGTGGGGCGCCTGGGTGGCTCAGTCGGTTAAGCGTCCGACTGCGGCTCAGGTCATGATCCACAGTTCACAAGTTCGACGGTTCTGTGCTCTCTCAAAACTGACATTTGAAAAATTGTTGAAGAAAAGATGTATGCACCCCTATGTTCATCGCAGCGTTATTTACAATCGCCTGGATACAGAAGCAACCAAGCGTCCATGGATAGGTGAACGGACAAAGAAGATGTGGGGTCTACACCCAATGGAATATTACTCGGCCCTAAAAAGGATGAAATTTTGCCACTTGTGACAACGTGGATGGAGTTAGAGGGTGCTATGCTAAGCGGAATGAGTCAGAGAAAAACAATCACTGTACGATTTCACTTGTGTGTGGAATATAAAAAGTAAAACGGAAAAAAAATAATAAAAAAAATAAAAAGTAAAACGGAAGCAGACTCATGGATACAGAGCACAAACTTGTGGCTGACAGAGGGAAGGGGGGGAATGGGCGAAATAGATGAAGGAGATTAAGAGGAACGCACTTCCGGTTATAAAATAAATAAGTCACGGGGAGGTAACGTACAGCAGAGGGGACACAGTCAACGATAGTGTAATAACTTGGTGTGATGACAGAGGGTAACTAGACCTTTCAAGAGGAACATTCTGTAGTGTATCAAAATACCGAGTCACGAGGTTGTACACCTGAAACTAGTAAGATATTGTACGTCGATTCTAATGCAGCTAAAAAATGTAAACAAAGGCTTAAGAACACGTTTAACAAAGATTTTCCTAGCAAGCTAAACAAACCAAACCAAAAAAGCACGAGTGCTTAGAACTGTCAGCACACAGCAATAATAAAAAACAGACCAACTGCTACTGATTTTATTGTCGCTTTTCCTTTCTTCACAGACAAATGCACCTCGCTATTGTTTGTATTTGGGGCAGCCGTTCCCACATCCCTCTCCCTCGCTCCCCGCAGTGGACCAGTAACTGGTGTGCAAGTATTTTGGAGAAGAGCTGGCAGGAGAGAGCGACGCGGAAATAACATCAGCGATAAGATGATCCCTTCCCGCCATTACGCAGAAGCCCATCCCACCTTCTTGGCCCCATGCTGCTTCTAAGCTATACCACTGACGAAGTGTCAGAGGCTAATTCCTTTCTGGAAAAAAAAAAAATCACTTCTCAGATGTTGGAATAATTTTGGATCGACAAAACAGTTGCAAACTGAACCCAGAGAGTTCCCGTAGAGCCCCGTCCCCTGACGTTCCCATCTTCCAATAGCAGGGACGTTTGTTCATCGAAGCTAAGAAGCCAACGTTGGTTTTGCACCATTAACTAAACTTTACTCTGACTGCATTCGGAAGAATCACAACGGAATATCACTCAGCCATGAAAAGAATGAAATTTTGTCACTTGCGACAACACGCACGGCGTTAGAGGGTGCTATGCTAAGTGGAACAAGTCACAGAGAAACAATTACCATCTGATTTCGCTTACGTGTGAATATGAAAAATAAAACAGACTCATAGATACAGAGAACAAACTCGTGGGGGAAGAAAAGGACAGCTTTATCTGGGTGCCCTCACTTTATACGCAGTTGTATCTTATCTTTGTGCCAACGTCTCGTCCAGGATCCCACACGGCCATCTACTCATCTTGTCTCCTCCCACTGCTGGCAATTTCTCAGTCTCTCCGTGTTATTTCGTGACGACCCATTTCCGGAGTACTGGCAAGGCACTGGTAGAATGAACTTGGAGTTTGTCTGAGGTTTTTGTCATGATGCCCCTGGGGTTATGGGCTACTGGGAAGAAGACCGCAGAGGTGAGGTACCTTTCACATCACGTCAGTCACCTGCCCTCGCAGGTGGCGTTAACCTTGATCATCTGGTCTAGGTGGTGTTTTCCAGTCTCCTCCGTTTTCTTCCTTCCCGTGTCATCTTATTTGTGGGGAGTAGGGAGTGGGGAGGAAGGAGCTTAAGCCCCACCTCCCGGACGGGGAGATATTCACTTGCATTGTTTGGATTCTTCTACGATGAAGGCTTTTCCTGTTCTCTTATCAATCACCTTTGTAAAGAGAGAATTTCTCAAATCCCACTAAAATTCCCCTCTTCCTCCAAGATGGGTCACAACAAGCTTGAGGGACAGAAGATCAATACCCGACACTCCAATCTCATTCAAGTTATATTGATTGCGGTGTCCCCAAAAGGTCTCAGGCAACATCCTCGATACCGCCTGAGCTCCTTCTCAGAGCCCTCTGACAATCGCCTGGGGCCAGTCATCAGGGGGCCAACCGGGTGGTGACTCAGACGTGGCTTTTCCAAATGGCAGCCGCTCGGCCAGCCATTTGCATCACCTGGGAGCTGGTTAGACACGTACGTAGAACGTCAGGCCCCACCTGGATGTCCTGATTCAGACCCCGCATTTCAAGGAGCCCCCCCCCCCCCAGGCGGCTGGTGTAAGCATCCATCGCTTGCAAAGCGCTGCCCTAGAATCCCAGAGTCTCCAGAAGCGGGGCGAGGGTTGGGCGGGGGGATCTGCTCCAAGCAGGGTGGTCCCACGTCTTTTGCTGTGGCACCTGCTGTAATTCTCTCTCCTGCGTCTTGCTCAGTTGGAGGACGATTAGGAAGGGCAGGAGCGAGGGTCACGGAGGTACAGGAGGAGAGGCTGGAGAAGGTGGGTGAGAGGCGGATGGTATCAGTGTAGCTGATAGATGAGTGTGACGCCTGGGATGGCCTTGGGGAGATGGATGAGAGCGGGGACCGAGTGATGGATGGGCCGGGGTGGGGAGGCTGCCCGACAGCTGTGAGGAGCAAAGGACTCAGGGCTCAAGAGTCCGCCATGGGTGGCAGCAAAGCCGGACAGCCACAAGCGAGAAGGTGCCCCTCTTTGTTGAGCAGCGTTCACAAAAGCTTTCCTACTTCATTCCCAGTCTTCACGTTTTCCTTGAAAGGGTACAGTTCAGTGGCATGAAATACACTCACGCGATCGTGCGACCATCACCGAATTCACCTCCGGCACTTTTTCACCTTGGAACGTGGAGACGCCGAGCCCCTTCACCATAGCTCCCCGTTCCCCCTCCGCCCGGCCCCTGGTAACCCCGCTTCGACTTTCTGTCTCCAGAGCTGACCACCCGGGGGACCTCGTATGAGCAGAATCAGATAGCATTTGTCTTTCCACGGTCTCTTTCCAACTTCCCGACTGCCTTCTCAATCAGATGGAGTGGGAAATGGTGGGCCCCTTGTGGGAGACGAGGAAAGTGAGGGTTGACTTGCCCTGGGTCTCACACCTAGTAAGTAACCGGCACTCAGCTGAGTCAGGACACTGGGGGACAGTCCTGGCCCACCTGCCTTGAAGTGGGTCCTCTCTGAGATCAAGGTCCAAACTCGGAGAGGAATAAACGCTTGTAGCTTCCAAATACCCTCTCCGCTCAGGTACCTTGGTACCCGATCTGGAAAAGTTGCTCAGACGTTTGTTGAGTGAACAGACGATACACGCTCTTCTTCCTCGTCTGAGCGACGGGCAAGAATGAGTTTGCGAAGGCCCGACGGAGGATTCCCTAAATGAAGATTCACCGTGAATTCAGAAGGTGTTCCTGGATTTTGCTGGACCCCCTGTTCCTGTAGTTGAGCCCCCAGGGCCGCACGGGCACGTGCACCAAGCAGATGGGGGAGGGGAGGAGATGTGCCCGGACGACGTGACCATTTCAGGTTCATCTTCTAAAACAGAAAGCAAGTGTACTTCAGAGCTTCTCGCTCTCAAAAGACAGGGTCACCTGTCTTTCACGCTGTGCTCTAATCAAGACACTGAACACTTATTAATCACCAATCACATACTTACCTTTAAAAATAGGATCATGTGGGCGCCTGGGTGGCTCAGTCCGTTGAGCGTCTAGCTTCAGCTTGGGTCATGATCTCGCGGTTCGTGGGTTCGAGCCCCGCGTCGGGCTCTGTGCTGACAGCTGGGAGCCTGGAGCCTGCTTCGGATTCTGTGTCTCCCTCTCTCTCTCTGCCCCTCTCCCGCTCGTGCTCTCTCTCTGTCAAAAATAAATAAGCATTAAAAAAGATTAAAAAAAATAGGATCATGTGGGTGCCTGGGTGGCGCAGTCGGTTAAGCGTCCGACTTCAGCCAGGTCACGATCTCGCGGTCCGTGAGTTCGAGCCCCGCGTCGGGCTCTGGGCTGATGGCTCAGAGCCTGGAGCCTGTTTCCGATTCTGTGTCTCCCTCTCTCTCTGCCCCTCCCCCGTTCATGCTCTGTCTCTCTGTCCCAAAAATAAATAAACGTTGAAAAAAAAAATTTAAAAAAAAAAAAAAGATTAAAAAAAATAGGATCATGTGGGTGCCTGGGTGGCTCAGTCGGTTAAGCGTCTGACTCTTGATTTTGGCTCAGTCACGATCTCACGGTTTGTGAGCTCGAGCCCTGAGTCGGGCTCTGCGTTGACAGAGTGGAGCCCGCTTGGGATTCTCGGTCTCCCTCTCTCCCTGCCCCTCCCCTGCTCGTGCTTGCCCTCTCTCAAAAATAAACATTGTGTTTAATTTCTTCCTACGCATCCTCCAAAAAGCTTATAATAAGCTTAAGCTTATTTTGCTAATTTTTTTTTCCCCCACAAGACCAGGAGTGCACCTTTTTTTGTTTTTTGTTTTTTTCCTGTGAAGGGTCAGATAGTAAATACTTTAGGGTTGAGGGCCACTCAAGCTCTGTGGCAACTACTCAACCTCGCCATCGCAGCGCGAAAGCGATCATAGACGAGACGTTAATGAACGAGCAGGGCTGTGTCCCAATAAAACTTTATTTGCAGAAACAGGCGGTGGGCCAGATCCGGGCCCTGGGCCGCAGTGTCTTCACCCCTACGCTAGACCGAGAGCTGTGCAGTACTGGTGTTTGGCTCTCTAGGGCTGAGAAGCGCGTAGGTGGCTCTAGTCTTTGGAAGCAGGAAACACGCATCCTACTTCAGTAGCCAGTCGCCTTGAAAGCTGCCTGGGATGAGCAAGGGCAGGATCTGCTTGGCAGCCCCCAGAGCCACCCTCCACCTCCCCGGAGGCCGACCAGGGGGGCCAATGAACTGGGCTCCCTGCTCTCGGACTTCCGGGGGAGCTCTGCCTTTGGAAGGAGGAGCGGGACGTGAGGAGAGAGGTCAAAGCGCTCCCCACCCCCGCCCTGCTCCCTCCCTGCGGGGGCCTGTGGGTCAGTACAGTCGGGCAGGCAGCCCTCTGCCTGCACTCTTTGCTCTGGGTTCCGGGATCGCCTTGATCCCTCCCTCTCAATCTGTTGGAGCTGCTCTAAAACCCTGGACGGGGGACCTTAGACGAGGCACATAGGTCTCTCACAGCTCTGGAGGCTGGGAAGTCCAAGAGCAACGCGCAGGCAGACCGGGTGTCAGGTGAGAGCCTGCTTCCTAATTCGCAGACTCACAGGACAGAAGAAACAAGGGAGCTCTCGCTTTTATAGCAGCACCAACCCCATCCCTGAGGGCTCAGCCTCCTGAGGGACTACCTCCCAAATGCCCCACTTCCTAATACCCTGAGAATTAGACTTCAGTATATGAATTTGGGGGGGGGACACAACACTGAGTCTATAGCACCCCCCTTGCCTCTTGAGGGATGGGGGTGTCAATGGGGTCTGTGCTGCTGGCCCCAGGGAACTTCATCAGCCCCCCTTGTACGTTTCCATGCTCCCTTCCACACCCTTGCCTGGGGCGGGCTGGGGGTGGGGGGGATGCTTAATGAAGGGATCGCACTTGAATGGGCCTTGTGTCCGGCTGGGAGGCTGAGTGCCAGGAACCTCAGACGATCCAGGCCCCACACCACGTGCTTCCTCCCCCCCTACCAGTTACAGCCTGTCTTCCAGGCTTACCCAAGATGGTCCCTGGTGACCCCGCCTCCCGCCGTCCATGCCCTTGGAAAACGGCCCCCCTCGCCACCACCCGCTAGGAGCGGGGCCTGGCACTTGCTTCCGACCAGCGGCACGTGGCGCAGGGGATGGGAAGCCACGTCTGCGATAGGACACGGGCGGTTGGGACCTCCCTCTCTGCTAGCGGACTCTCCCTCGCCGCCTTTGATGACGCAAGTGGCCGTGGGGGGGGCAGAAGCACATGGCACTGAACGGAAGGCAGCCACTCGCGGCAGCAGGTCCCGCAACCCGCGAGAAACGGACGCTGCCGCCACCATCAGAGCTCGGGCGCGGGTCCCGCACCAGAGGAGCCTTAGGATGAGACCGCAGCCCGGCGTCTTCCGAGTGACCTCGTTCCAGCCACATCCTGGTTGCTGACCCACAGAAACGGAGTACACGCTTGCCGGTTGAAGTTTACGGCAATCCACGAAGCCAGAACGTAACCGCGCGGCAAGGGATTGCCTTTATTCCACAGGTGAGGACAGTGAGGTTCAGAGAAGTGCACTCACTTGCCTCGGGGCACACAGCTGGGGAGCAGGTAGGAAACAGGGCAAAGGCTGGCGCTCGGAGCTACCGCCCCCTGTGCGCGTGCACCGGTTTCCGCCAAGGGTCCCTGTCCTTGGTGGAGGGCTTGCCTCCTGCTCTACCCAGCGGCACGGAGGGGGGAGCCGCAGGAGAACAGGGTTTGTAAAACAGCGTCTAGCCGTCAGCACTGGCGTCTGTCAAAGGAAGTGACGGCTCTTGGGCTCCAACGCTGTTCCCAAAGCGGACGCCGCTCCTGAAAAGCGCTAGCGTGGGAGGGTCAGGTGCAGCCGGCGGGGGGCTGGGGGCAGATAAAGGGGAAGCAGGTGCTGGGGGAAGCTGGGCACCTCTTCCCTTGCCCGCCTCTCACTCCCAGCCAGAAGCAGCCTCTTTCTCCAAAGCGCTCACGGGGTGGGAGATGGGGGGGGGCAGGGAGGGGAAAACGCCTCTCTCCAGATCCTACTAGGACCCAGAGCTGGGGAACCAGTGATTCAGGCTCCCCCTCCCTAGTGGAATCCGCTGCTGGATGGACGGATGGAGGGTGTGTCTGCACAGCACAGATCGGAAGAAACTGAAAAGGCCTTTTCTGGTCCAGAGTAGGGGGCGAATGGGGGTGCAGTCCCCCCAACTGAGGAAATTGGGTCCTGAATTTTAGGACCTTTGGAAAGTCCGCCTTTGGAAAGGGGGCGTGTGAGCATCTCGCTGTCTAGGTAGGTTGAGGACACTCCCGAGTCCCCCCCCTCCCCCGGTGGCCCTGCTTTGTATCACTATTGTCTACCTGCCCTTATTAAGCAAGAATAGGTAACTCCAGATAAAGAATGCGCACAAGTCACTGCTCATCAAGAAGAGGGCGGGGGTTTTGTTGCCCAGGATCTGGGGACGAGGCACAGTGCCCACTTGAATGCCCAAGTATTTTCATAGATGGTTGAAGCCAATTACCAACTGGAGCCACGCTAGACCCAAGGACACAGTGGAAGCAGAACAAAATCCCAGCATGAGAGCTTACAGCTCAGGGGAAACCAGCGAACGCCGGGTAACAAGCATCCCTGAACTCAACAGCTCCAAACGATGCTGATTTCTCATTATGTGGTGGCTCCGGCCTTCGGGCAGGGCTCAGCTGGGCGGTTCTCCTGCCCCCATCTGGGCAGCGGGATTCCCTCGTGTGCTTGTATCTGCCGGCTGGTTCGAACGGAACGCCCATGTGGCCTCTCATCACGGAGTCCTCACGGCGCCACGGCTGGGCTTTGGGAAGGGAAGGCAGCGGCCACAGTCCACCGGAGGGCTCAGAAGCCCCGGAGCAACACCTCCCTCACACTCTGTTGCCTAAGGAAGGTCCCAGGGCCAGTCCACAAGCAGGAAGAGAGAAAAGAGAGCCCCGCCTCTCACTGTGAGGAGTGACACGTGCACACAGGGAAGGGAGGAATGGGGGTGGCTGGGTTTTGAGACCATCTTTCCTGACGCAATTTCCGAGAGCAGTTCCCTCAGATCGTTTTTTTTTTCCTTCTCTGCCGTGTGTAACATCCCGTGCTGAGGGCGAGCGGCACAGCTGAGGCGTGGGGACGCTTTCGCGCGGTGACGGGAAGGGAGGCCTCGAGAGGATACAGACTTGTGCTTGTAGGATTATCTGATCCTCAAGGATTCAGCGATGAACGCGTTATCCCCATTACACACACAAGGGACTAGCGGCCAAAAGAGGTGATGTTACGGTGTCCTGGCTAGTTGCTGGGGGGCTGGTGTTTGGCAGTGGTGAAGGACTTCTTCGCCTGCACTATGTTGTAGCGTGCTAATACACGGAGCCAGGAACCACTGAAAGGTGCAAACGTCCATGGCATCCCTTTGGATTAAAGCAACCCGTGTCATTCACTCGTCTGTTCACATGTATGTGTGTATATGCATAGACGAATGAGTGCGTGCATGGATAGAACACGTTCACATAGATGTTGCCTAAAACATGCATGCGTGAATGAGACACCCAACGCACATAACACACGTACGGTCTGTGCTTATGGGAAAGGGCAAGGGGATGGACTGCGGCCATTTCTATTTCTGGTTGTTTCCAGAGGGCCTTCAGAAGGATCGAGCCCCTGTGGCTGGCAGACCCATCGGACTGGAGGCTGGTGCGCAGAGGTTTGCGCATCCTTCCTGTGAGACACGCACAGAGAGCTCCCGAATCCATGGGAAGCGCTGCCCTGGGCGTTAAAGCTTCTAGAAGCTTCTAGCCCACGACAGGAGCAGACTCCCTTCCAGATTTCGGGGTGGGTGGTGGTGGAAGGGGGACCTTCTACCACCGCATGTAAGGCAAAGACCCGAGAGACGGGGAGGCAGGAATGTGTCGCAGTTGGGAACGGGGGCCTTGGGCAAGTCACTGCGATATGAGTTACACAGCTGGGGAGCGTCAGGATCCAAAGCCTCTGCTTTGCCATCTGTCACATGGGGGGCAGAGCAGCACAAGGGTTGGAGGAAATCAGGCAGGGTACGTTTCTTTGTGCTTCCAGCCCCAGAATGGCGTATTTGTGGGGCGTTTTCAATAGACTGGATCCAAGAGTTGGGCCCCCACATCTCTGCTCTCCCTGTGTGGCCCCTGGTCCTGCTTCTCACCTCCTGGGCACCGCAGGACCCGTGGACTGGATGCCCTATCGTCCCGTACACAGAGACCAGGCTGCTGGCCCAGGGAACATGGCTGTCTGCCTTGTCCAAAGCCAGGGAGCAACGCGCGTCCTGTCTCACGCAGACCCTAGCAAGGCCAGGAGACCCCCGCCCCCCGCCCCATCCTGCTGGTACTGGGCCACTTCTCTACACCCGCCCAGCAGCAGACAGAAGTGCTAACCTTCCGCTAGAAGGTGAGTTCTTCCAGGTGACCATCCCTTAATTCTTGGGGCTTGCCCATCGCAGGTGCCCGTGGAGCATCTACAGAAGACGCCCGTCATCTCCCGGGCCGCTTGCCTGCTTACCTCTCTGTGGCTGCCCCAGGTACACGGTTCATCCGTTCCCAAGGCTGCCTCTTTCCAGCCGGCTGGCCCTGTAGTCTGTCACCGACAGGACGGCCAACCTCAGTGCCGGGTGACCTTTCAAAGACACCGGGATTTGTTTAATTTTCAGAATTCGCCTCCCTTTATCCTTCTTATCAGAGGCAGCGAGGCCCCAGCTGGGGAGGCTGTTTGGCGTCTTTCCCTGAATTTTGAAACAGATGGGCTGGGACCTTCTCAGACGGAGTCCTTTCTTCTCCACGGAGAGGAATGGAGAGAAAGGGAAAGATAGGAGAGAGTGGGGAGGGGTTGGCATTCGCTGGAAGAAAGGGGGGAAAGCTGAACGCGCAACGATTATAACCCGTTTTCCTGAAAACCTTGTTATTACTGCATGTCTGGTCTTAAAGACGGGGCGTGATGGGGGCACCTGGGTGGCTCAGTCGGTTAGGTGTCTGACTTCGGCTCAGGTCAGGATCTCATGGTTCAGGAGTTCGAGCCCCGCATCGGGCTCTGCGCTGACAGCTCAGAGCCTGGAGCCTGCTTTGGATTCTGTGTCTCCTTCTCTCTCTCTGTCCCTCCCGGCTCATGCTCTCTCAAAAATAAATTAAAAACATTAAAATAAATTAAAGTGGGAGAGTGCACTTCATCACTCGTGTTTACAGAGCCCTCATCAAATGCCAAGCATCGTCCCGTCGGATCCTTACAGCAGCACCTCGAGCCTCTATGATCTCCATTTTATAGGCAAGGAAACGGAGGCATAGCCGGGGAAGTCATTGCCCAAAGCCGCGCGCCAAGCGGAGGGTCCGGGGTTTCGGTCCAGCTCTGTGGACTCCGAAGTCTGTGCACGAGGCATACGAGGTCTCAGGAAACCTCATCCGGTCCTCGCGATGGCCTCAGGGGAGACAGAATCCTACAGAATGGGGGAGGACCTCGGAGTATTTCCCTTTAATTTTCAACTCCGAGCAGCAAACGTCAAGCGCGGCAGGAATTGTACTGGAATGCTAAGAGCAGTGTCTGGGCACATGGGGGGCAGTCAAAGCCCCTTTCCGCCTTTGACCTTATGTAATCCCACCAGCCACATGGAACACGATTTCATCCCACGACCACTGCCGATTTCCAGAAGAGAAAAATGAAGCCTAGGGATGTAAGGTGCATCTGAGAAACCGCCGGCAGCTGGTAGAGGCAGGTATAAATTGGCCACCTGTCCCCACAGCCGACCGCGGGCTTGGCCACCAAGATCTGTGCCCCCTTCCCCTGCAGACCGGGGTCAGTGGGACCGTCTCCAGTGGGGTTACCCGGTGCCCACGGATGAAGGACTCTGGGCGTTCAAACCTACACACCCTGGGGAGCCAGGCGCCAGCTTGCCTGCCCGCCTCCTCCCTTGCGGCCCTGGCCAGTCCGCACTCTCCACACGTTCCGCTAGAAGCCATGGGGACCTTAACTAGTTCTGGAGGAAAACATTCCTTAAGTGGGGCATGACTAAGGCAGAGGCAGCATCTCAGCCAGGAGGGGAGGAAGAGATTTTGTAGGTGGGGGGTGGGGGGTGGGGGGGTTGCCACGAGGACGCGGCTTATGAGCCTCTGTCCATCGTATTTACCTCCGAAGGAAGATTTGCTGGAGAGGCGGGCACCAGGCTGACGCCGGGGCCCCCAGGAGACGATGGCGGAGGGTCCTGTTCAGCCGGGAGTGAGGAGAAAGGCTCTCTCGCGGCCTCCTGCCGACCGCGCTAACCTTGGAGACGGCAGGTGAGCAAAACACGTTTTCCTTCTGGAGCCCAGCTACGACCGTCGACCGTCGGAAGACAGCCAGGGCTCCGGGCCCGGGGGCCACGTGGGAGCCCATGGCGTTTTTGGTTTCCGGCCGGACTTTATCACCATTCCACTCCTTCTCGCCTTATTTCTCATCACGACGCCCTCACTTACCATCCTAGCTTAGGCCTTCCGTCGGTTCCTAAGCCCCAGCTTAGCCTTTCACGGAGATTATGGATTCTAGGAATCTCACTCAATCAAGAAACTGCAAGTGGGAAAAAGGAACACTCACAGGGAGGACGTGCTCTGCCCCGGCGATGCACCCTGGGGGGGAGGGAGGGGGAGGGGGGACACGGTCTCCCACGCACCCAGGGAGGGTTCCACGTGTCCCTTACCGGCGTGGGAAGTTGCAGCGAGGGGGGCGCGGGCTGCTTCCAGGGTCCTAACCTAGCCCGGGAAGTTGTTTTACGATAATTCTGTTATTTTAACCTTTTATCCGTCTCTTTAATTGGGGTTCTTTTATCCTCTGTTTGGAAGATCATCCATTTAGAATTTTATTCCTAGTTGATAGGCTAGCAGGAAGTGGAGACGTAAGGGTGACCATACTGAGGCGAATTCCTATTCGAATCAAGGCGGCCTTTTAGCTGCCCCTTCCAGAAACCGTAACTCTCCCAGATACGTGCGTGCGCACGCACGCTCCCATCGTCCAAAATTCTGGCGGTGTAAGCTCTGACTTCTAAAGAGGAAACTTTCCTCAACATTTGCACCTTAACTGCTAGAGCTAGATTACAAACGACGCTTTCCAAAGGTCCTGAGAAAAGTGGCTGACGTTTGCATGCTTACCATGTACCATGAGCTTGTCTAACGTTCACCAGGACACCAGCGGCAAGGTGCTAGCTATTTCCATGAGCTTTTAGAATGCAAATGCCCACGAGGAAAGTTACTCCTGCCCAGGGGAAGATGCCACCGTGCTGTATACACTCTAGGGGATACGGAGGACACTCTTACGGTTGGGAGACCTCTGATCCTTGAAGGTACTGTTACTGAGTGCAAGGCAGACATGAGACCTGGATCTGTCCCTTCCCATCAATGTGATGTGGGAGGAACCTCAGTTTGCTGATCCGTGAAATGGGGATCCTACCATCTCTTCCCCCGGAGAATCACTTTGAGGACAAAATGAACCCAACGAAGGAAGGAAGGTACCGGGGAGGGGCAGCGAAAGTAGAGGACATGCTGGAAGGTGGGAACAGGCCCCTTCCAGGTGGACAAGAGTTGGCAGAGGGGTGGGTCAGAGGAGCTCTCCTGAGCTGCCTGTGGGAGGGTCCAGACCACTTTGGAGAGCAGGCTGGGCATCATTCACTAAATCAAGGTGCAAGTCTGCCCTGTGGCCCAGAAGTCCCCTTTTCTATCGCCAGATACATCCAAGAACGTTCATAGTAGCATTGCTCATCATGGCCCCAAACTGGAAACCACCAAATGCCCAGACCACGATGGGTAACGGGGACATATTCATAGAACACTGTGAAAATCCAATTAGAAAAAAGAAATCGCACCACAGTTGTGGTAGATTTTTAAGGCAGGCAGGCCACAACACAGCCAAATTCAAAGGTCAGCCCAGCAAGAGTATGGTGACCAAGACGGATGGGAGTTCTTGGTAGCACAAAATCTGGTCTGTGACCTCCCTAATACCGAACCAAAGAATTGGAGCGTTAGGCATTTAGAGGCCATTCAGGTACAACCCCACACTAGGCATGACTTCCTTTGACGGCGTTCCCGATAAGGAGTGCCTGACCAGCATCTCTCCCTGGAGGCCACCAACCAAGTGCTTGTCACCAACCCAGGGGGCCCACGTGAGTATGAGTGAGGAAATTAGACTGTGCACCAGATCTGATGGCGAAGACCCCCTTCGGGTGCCTCCTGTCCGTGCCCCCCCTTAGTCTTGCCTCCCCGGAGCCTCAGGAGGAGCTCTGGGGGAATTTCCAAGATGGCGGTCTCTATGCCTTGAGCTTTTCCAACCACTCCCCCTCCCTTGCTCTATCTCAAAGTGGAGAGGCACCGTGACGTAATGGCTACGAGCCCTGCATCTGGAGTCAGATGGCTCAAGTTCAAATATAACCCACATATTAGCCGTGTCACTCTGGGCAAGTGATTTAATCTTAAAGTTACTCCCATCACCCCTGTACAGGTGACCAACGAAACCTTGAGAGAGATCTTGGGGACTAAAGTTAGGGTATGCCATCTATTCAGCACAATGCCTGGCACAGACATAACGCGCGAAGATTTACGACAATGGTTCCCAAGTTTTGCTCCACGTTAGGATCACCTGGGAGTTCTAAAATAATCTCAAGGGCCAGGTCACATCGTGTACAAATCACATCAGTGTCTAAGGGTAAGAGCCAAGTATTAGAACTTTTTTACAAATCCCAATCCGCAGCAAAGTTTGGAAACCACTGATCATGAAATCAGGTTTGGGGTGCCCAGTTTCCAACTTGGGGAGCACAGCCACCTGCCTGCATAGATCTCAACTGTTTTATTGGCTCTGGCTTCAAACCTTTTTCCGCTTAGGTGTGCAAGACCGATTCAGCCGCTCCAGTCATGGCCTCTGCCACTTGGCTAATGGAAACACACCGGCAGCCCTCCCTCGCTGCAGTGAGTGGCACCCCTCAATGCCCAAGGGCTCCCAAACTTGGGAGGCTGCCTTGACCGTTCCACGTGCTGTATTCAGCCAAGTCCAGCTGGGCTCCATCAGTCCCCCACTGCTATCTGTCAAGGAGAGAGAGAGAAGCAGCCATTCCCAACCAGCCTCACCTCTCACCTGGGTGGCTCAGTCGGTTAAGCATCCGACTTTGGGTCAGGTCATGATCTCCCCGTCTGTGGGTTCGAGCCCTGCATCGGGCTCTGTGCTGACAGCCTGGAGCCTGCCTCAGATTCTGTGTCTCCCTCTCTCTGCCCCCCCCCCACGTTCTCTCAAAAATAAACATTAGGGGCGCCTGGGTGGCTCAGTTGGTTGAGTGTCTGACTTTGGCTCAGGTCATGATCTCACAGTTCATGAGTTCGAGCCCCGTGTTGGGCTCTGTGCTGACAGCTCAGGGCCTGGAGTCTGTTTTGGATTCTGTGTCCCTCCCTCACTCATGCTGTGTCCATCTTTCTCTCTCAAGAATAAATAAAACAGAAAATATTTTTTAAAAATAAACATTAAAAAAATTTTTTTTAATTCCCGATCCTGTCCTGTAAGACTCTGCTCCCAACTCCTCTAATCTCCTTTAGTCCTTGAATGCCCAAGCTTTAATGGTACTGGCTTTTAATTCCTTGAGTGCTTCAGCCCCAGGACCTTTGTACATGCACTCTTAACCCCAAACCACCTCTGAAACTTCCAGCTAGCTTACGTGCTTCTGTTAGCTATTCCTTGGGTTCCTTATTTTCTGCCTTCCCCCCCACTGATAGGTGTGCCTGGCATCCTATGCCTGCCATTGGATGCTTGCAGTATTGACCTTATGGTGTAGACGCTTACCCTATTTTATAGGTGAGGAAACCAGGGCGAAGAGACGTTGAGTAGCTAAACGGTCCCAGAGCCAGTCAAGTGCGAAGAATCCGAACCAAGAGCCGGAGACCTTGGCACGAGCCACCCTGACGCAAACAGCAGCCACGTGAGCTGCCTCTAGCTCACTCCTGTACTCCCCTCTTGCTTCCTAGAGCCTCGTATGCAGTAAGCACTTAATAGTTGCTGCATGAATAGCCTTCACCTGAGGAACAAAAGGCAGGGAAGCATCCTGGTCCCCGTTGCCAGGCTGGCTCAAACACAGAGCTGGGGCGGGCCCTGCCTCCACTTGTCCCAGGACCCGGGTCTGCCTGCGTGTGTCTACGCAGCCTCTCCCTCACCAGAGCCATCCAGCCGCTCCCCTGCCCCCTTCCCAGCTGCCTGCTAGGGGTCTCGGAGCAGAACAATTCCACCAATCCATCAGGGGACGTCAGCCTCGCCGAGCGCTTCGGGGCATAAATCAAACTACGAGGAGGAAAGGTTTTTTTTTTTCTTTCTTTTTTTTTTTTTAAAAAAAAAAGGTAGCAGAGAGAAAAATCGGGGTAGGGGGTGGGGAGAAAGCGATGGAAGGAGGGGGAAAATGAGATCAAAGGCAAAAATTCATCAGAGATAACGGAATTATTTATTTTTCCTGCTCTGGTCTCTGGGCCTTTGAGGCCTCCACGCTGATGTATTTGGACATCTTGGGGCCGTCTGTTACCGGAGGCCACCCCAGCCCCCCAAAGGCACGTCGCTTCCATCAGCAGCAGCCGCCCCCTCCACGGCTGCCCACGGAGCCTTTTGAAGTGGGTCCCGGTGGTGTTTACCCGCCTTTGCGAAAGAAACGTGTGCAGGGTGGCGGCAGCTGGCCCGGGTGGGGCCGGGGAGGAAGGGGTCCCCTCATCACTCACCAGCCTGTTTATTTGGGAGCCGGAGTGGCCCTTTCTCCAGTTATTACTCAACGTCCTCTACAGGCCAACCCACCATCATTCCAGAAGGTGGGGCGGGAATAACACACACGCTGCCCGCTGCTAGACGGGGCCCAGGCAGGATGGGCACGCGGTGCACTTGGCTTTCACAGAAGACGTGGCCACGATGGCCAGGAGGATGCTGGGCTGGTCCCAGGGGGGCCGGCCGGGAGCACACCCCCGGGAACCAGGACACCTGGCTTCAAACTCTGTCTCTTCCCACATGACCCTCCCAGGCAAGCGAGCTCAATCCTCAGAACCCCTCCTTTTCCTAGGACAGCCTCAGAACATCCGCAAAGCCCAGTAGCCTTCTTGACACACGAAGTCCCGTATGGATGGTGTTCAAACACCGGCGGTCGGCCGAAGCCTTCTTCCTCTTTTCCTAGCTCCCCCAGGGAACTTCCCAGAAGAGTAAGTATGTGGTTCATTAACACGGTCCCTCCTCCTAACGTGTCTATTTTCCCCGCATCCCGTGTTTAGTTAACCGGCACACGGCTTGCGACGTGACTTCCTAATGTTTGAACGGGACAACAGATAGGCTACGAAGTGACGGGTGAAGAAGTCAGTGGTCTGGAAGGCTTATGGATCATGTCGCTGCAGGACACAAGCGGGCACGTTCAAAGAGAAAAACCATCTTGCCTCAGGTCGTCGGGTCGATTAGCTACGATATCAAACCGCGTGTAGGGACAAAGACTGGAGTCCGATGGCCGAGACTCGAAATCCCGAGGCTGCCGCCTGCCAGCCGTGTGCCCCGTGGGGCACAGAGGCCCCGGCTTGCTGGCCGGCTTCCTCACTAGTGACAGAAACACAAGAGTTCCTTTCGCCCAGAGGTTTTTGTGACGATTCAACGGGCTCATTTACCAAATAACGTTACACGACACGACCCGGCATGCGCGTTCTCGGTGCTTGAGAAAATACTTGCTGATTTAGGTCTCAGAGCAGACCTCGGAGGGGGGCACTATTGTCCCATTTTACAGATGGGGAAATTGGGGGCTCTGCGGTAAGATTACACAGAATAATGCGGCCAGTGCACACAAGAGCGGCAGATACAGAGGGTGGAAAATTCTCACGTCTGCAACATTGTAACGCGTGGGCAGTTTTGCGTTATAACCCCTGCCCCCAGGGTTCAGAACACAGACCAGCAGGCAGACAGAGAGGACTCTTCTGGAAGAGGTCTAGGAGAACGTAAAGGCACTTGGGCTGTGCACCGGGGGGGGGGGGGGGGGGGGGGGGGCGGGGAGGTGGGGGCTCAGATCTCTCGAGTCTCAGGGAGAGGAGGTGAGCCAATCTGTCCATTTGTATTTCTTGCAGAGAAAGGGACCCGAGTCCCACCAGACCCTGGCCGTTGGACCTCAGGCCCCAAGAGCCGCCAGGAGAAAGCAGGGCTCTTCCGGGAACGCACCGGTGAGCCCAGGCTGCTCGTGGGAGTAGAAGGTCTCACGGTGGCTTCTTGTCTTATTGGAGGAAACCTAGAACGTGGTGTGGCGGACCCCCAGAGACCCCACAGCTCCCCCACCGGGGCGGGTGAGGGGTTGCTGGAATTTGTGGCTCGAGCGACTAACGCTGGCACCCGGCTCACGCCGTCCTGGCTAACCTTACGAGCCTTGCCCCCGATACCAGGACGACAGGACCGGCAGGCATTAGGTCAACCGGGTTTAGCACTTAATTGTAAGGTTTTCCAACAGAGGTAGGGGTCTTCACTCCCCCTGGCCCTTAGGGGCACCCCAGAGAGCATGGAAGCAAATGCATCTCACGCCTGGCATCTGACTTGACTTTGGAATCATCTCACACAGGGAGTAAGGCCAGAGGTGGCCCATAGCCCCCCTGGGACATGGAAACTCCCAGGGGATCCTCTGTCACTCACCTGCTCATTCCTGCCTCGGAGCCGCTGGCTCATGCCCGGGGTTGAAACTCCGGAAGACGCCCTCCGAAGGAGTGGCTTCTGGACGGTGTAGACGAAGCCTCCCGGGTCCCTGGGAGGACTGGTCGGGCCAGGGAGGCTCGGCCTGCTTTTGATTAAACAGCCATCATTTACTCTGGGCAGGAACAATGCCGGGGACGGCGGACGTGCTGACGTGACCCACGGGCTGGCGTGGGAGCCAGCAGTCCTGCCAGCCCAGAGAAGCCACTCCGGGTGAGGGTCCTGGCAAGGCGGGAGGACCCCATTACATCCCCGCAATGCTGCTACGGAGACAGGTCTATCTATCACAAAGATTTCCTCGTTTCCCTCGGGGAAACTACTGCTCTCCAGCCTTTCGGACTCAGAATCCTTAGGAACTTTTTCCCCGTGACAAAATTAGGACGTGAAACAGATTCCAGACCGATCCCAGGCTCGGGTTGGCCAACACACCGCATTATTCTGAGGCTCCCGTTAGAAATTAAGTCAGCGGGAGTTACAGGCTTTTTCTTCCTCTTTTCCTAGCTCCACCAGGGAACTTTCCAGAAGAGCAAGTATGTGGTTCAAGACCCTTTTCCACTTGGGGGAATGATGGTAGCTATCACGAGGTACCAGGGCTTAATCGGGGCTCTGAGGATTCTCGCAGCATGGGGATGGGACGTGGGTGCTTGAAAGCATTCATATTTTACAGATAAAAGGAGGCTCACAGCGGCTCACGAGGCAAGGTTTCCTGAGACCTGTACAGCGAGGCTGTGGTAGAAATGGGGTGCAGAGTTGGGACCCTAGAAGGCGTGTCCCAAAGCGTTCTGCAAGGATATAATTCTATGCGGGCAGGGAGCTCGCCTGTCACCCCACTGCGGAACAGTGCCTGACACAGGGGAAATCGGACATGGCAGCTCAGGCTGGGGTCTTGAGGCTCACAGGTGAGGGAAGGACCCAGTTTCTTCGCCATTAAGATGAAACTGTGAAACCTCTTTACTGCCCACCACTAGGGGGCGCTCTGGAGAACACAGAGGGTGAACTGGATGGTCGTACAGTCATGGCGCATCGTAATTGGAGGTTATGTTCAGAATGAGCTGAAAAGGCTCTCAAAGCAGCACCAGCTCTGGTACCGGTTTTTTACGGAGGCGTGGCCACCTGGACAGATGTGTCTTCGGTTCTCAGCCTCGCCTCTGGGTAGCCGCCAGAGCCTTGAGGGATCTGAGGGCACTAGGGACGGAAGGCCAGCCACCAGGCAGAGGCATCGCGCTGCTCAGCCAAGGTTCGCAGACATACCGAGCCCAGAACCAACCAGGGGTCCCGTGTGGGTTCTCGGCCTTAAGCAGAGAAGCTGCAAGCATCTGACCTTTCAAAGTCGACGAAAAACCTATCGCTGAGCTTACAAGTGTTCATTAAAAAAATTATGTTTTATTTGAGAGAGAGAGAGAGAGAGAGACAGAGCATGAGCAGGGGAGGGACAGACAGCGAGGGAGACACAGAATCCGAAGACAGGCTCCAGGCTCTGAGCTGTCAGCACAGAGCCCAACGCGGGGCTCAAACTCTCCAACCGCGAGATCATGACCTCAAAGTCAGACGCTCAACTGACTGAGCCACCCAGGCACCCGAGTGTTCATTTCTAACATACATTTTAGTTTGGAATACTTTCAGGTGTATAGAAATGCTACAGAGAGAATATGGAGAATCCCCCCGTATACTCTTTACCCAGCTTCCCCTCATGCTTCAGGTTGCCATGGGTACATTGGTCGGAATTAAAATGAACACTGGTGCATCACTATTCACATATTGCTGAAATTCAAACAAAGCCCGGAGTGTGTCCACTGTGGTCTTTCCTCTGTCCCAGGATCTGATGCAAGGCATCACACTGCCTTTGGAAGAGTATCACTTTTCTTTTAAACACGTAATCTAGGACTACATTTCCTAAATAAGCCAAATCACACCCAAGAAAGAGAAAACAATCCCCCGTGATCCTGGCCCCGTAGCCTTCCAAACCTGCACCATCCAATATGGCACCCACTTGCCAATGAGGCAATTTCAATGAATGAAAATTAAGTAGAATTAACCTTCCTCAATCACACCCCACACTCCAGTGCTCAGGAGTACGGGTCACCCGTGGCTTTGGGTCCGGGCAGCAGAGGTTCGTAATACCGCATTATGTAACGCTCTACTGAACAGACTGTAGGAAAACACATGGAAAAGATCCAGAACACACATACACTTAAAGACATACCTCTAATTTTTTTACACGAAGGCTGTAGACTTTTGCGGATCATGTAGGATTTTTACCTGGTTTTGGAGATCATTCCACGTGGCAGCGGCCATCAGCAATGAGGCCAACGCACCAGATCGGTCCAGATCGGTCCAGATATGCACCAGATCGGTCCATGGTACAGACTGCTTTTATGGGGGTCATCCTCCTGACGGGCGCTTAAGTTGTTCCCAATTTCCTATTCCAATGAAGACTGCCAAAAACATCCTTGGTTCCTTCCGAGAGTACCCTGGGTCGACTTAATTCAGGGTACAGGGACTTTGGCCAGTGGGATAAACACTCCCACGGAGAAGATCTTTCCGTACCATCAGGGCTGTGCCTCAGGCCACGACCGGGCTTACCAAGACTGGACGCAGACAAGGCACCCGGCCACGCTGTGATGTGGGCAGGTGGCCAGGGTGTCCCGGGGGCAGAAGGGTTTCAGGCTACCATTGAGAGGTGCGAGTCAGAGACACTACCCATTCACAGATCAAAACAATGTGACAAGCAGACTAGAAAACCACATCCAACCAGTATCTCGGGATCGGAGTTATGTGGTTTGATTGGCAAACACCATCTGCACGCCAAGAAACTACTAGTTGGTCCTAAAGAGGTAGCTGTGTACCAGCAAAGTACAAACACTTTAATGCCATTTAAGCCATCGCAGCTCCGTTAAGCAGGACCCCTGTTCCCCATTTTTACAGACGGGGAAGTAGAGGTGGAGGGCTGGGGGAATGTCACGATTCTGTTTCTGCAAAGAATTCTGGTAAACGGCTAAATGGGGACACGAACCCAACGTCGAGCCTGCAGACCTAGAAAGTTCCCTGTGGGAACTCGTTCCAGCTTCCTCTAATGTTAACCTCTTAGGTTATACATTTATTAGAACTAGGCAATGAGCCTTAGTATGTTACTGCTAAGTTCCAGACTTGAATTTTTTTTTTTTTTTTTTAAAGCGGTTTCCTCTTCTCTCCATCCCTGCTGGCCGCAGAAAGCCAGACTCTTCTCTGCAGAGGTTCGTTCCCGGAGCTTCTGGCCCATCCTTCGCGGACCAGAGCTGTACCCTCCAGCCCGGGCCTCTCTGAGGCCAGACTGAGCAGACCTTGAGCCGGTCAGTTTGCCTGGGCGGGTTGTGCTTGATCTTCTAGTCTGCTTTGCTATCGTGCACACGTAGCTGCTCAAAAATCAAGGGTTGCAGGAACTGGGCAAGACTTCTGGGTGGTGACGTGAGAATCAGGACCAGGCAGAACGAGGGCTGGGGTATGGGAATCCACCCCAGCACTGAGCAGAGAGCTCCTGTAGGCACCCGTGTCCCCAGCCCTCTCTCCTGCGAGCAGCTCGGTTTGGGGCACAGAAACTTACTTTGTGATTGAGAAATCGCAGGCCTCCAGGCTTTGGATGCCGGATCTCAGTCGTCCTGATCAAATTCAGCTGGCCATCCGTCCACGCGGCTCAGATAGGAGGTCCGCAGTCCCCCAAAGCACATTTGGTCTTGCTCGCTGCTTTGCACGTGTGGGAGGGCCCCTCCACGCCCAACCCACAGAGACTCCAAACCTAGATCGATCTTTGAGATAGCCAAAGGCCAAGGGCCCACCTGTACGGCCTCCACCCCAGCTTCCTCGCGGTGGTTTGTCATCACGGAAGAGCATTTGATCGTGGTTTCAATTCCACCCCTCATTCATCACGGAGGGCCCCTAGCAGCAACACGCTGGCAGAAGACGGCCCGCAAGAAACAGGGTAAGGTTACATCAGAATCCCCCGGGGATGCTTGCAAAGCATCCAGAGGCCCTAATCGGTCCCCTGGCTTTTCACAATCTCCTCAGGGACTGGACCAAAGCCAGTCTGAGCCATGATCTTGAACGGGTTTCCCGAAATCTTACAGGAATGTTTCCAAGGAGCGGTTTGTGGAGAGAGGCGTCCTTAAGATCTCAGGGACTGAACTCAGATGGCACGGTTGTCTCACTTTTGGCATCGCCCCGAGGGTGTTACTATTGGGGGCAAAGCAGGCAGGACACCTTCCTTACCACTGGGATGGAAAGCTGCCTCCTGACTGAACAAACAAGGATCATCAGGCACCTTGCAGAAGCAAGCTTTCGCCAAGTACACGGTGAATAACTAGAGAGGAGCACACTTAATGCTTCGTGAGGATACTTAGTATCCAAGTGTATAAGCTGCCTTCACTCCAGGGCACCATTTACTTCCCCGGAACCCATGCACCGAGCCCTTTGCTTTCAGAACACTTATGCCCTGAACACTACGTTCACGACTTTTCTGGATTTTGAAAACCTAACCTTTCGTTGATAAATTGTTTGCGGATTACTCCAAGGCACCTAAGCTTTCCCATTAGAGTATGCGCCCCCTCCCCGACCAAAGCAACCCACATCTTGAAAACCCAGTGGATCCCCTCTCGATTACGATTCCCCAGTTGTGCAACCCAGAAGAATTCAGCGCTCTGATTTTTGGCATGCAGCTTTGTAGAATACTGGTTCTTAGCTGGGGGGTGACTTTGCTTCGGGGACATTTGGCAATACCTGAGGACAGTTTTAGTGGTCACACCTGGAGGGTGCTGCGAGCATCGGCGGGGAGGGGTCGGAGAGGGTCTCCAAAACATCGTACAACACACAGGACAGCCGCTCCCCACCCCCCCACCCCCCACCCCCAGTGAGTCATCCAGCTCCAAGTATCGCTAATGTCAAAGTTGAGAAACCTTATCCTAGATCTGTCCTGTGTATGCACGCATACACAACCACACGTCCCCCCACCCCACCCCACCCCACCCCCGGGACATATTGTAACAATCCTGACTTGTTGCAATTTCTATGCATCGCTCTGTTGTGTGCACATATCCTAAAGCATTTAGAAAAAAAAAGAAAACTGGGAACCATCTCCTGTCGATTACCTACACTTTTGCACATTCATCTGAGGGTTTTCTCAACTCCTGTCATCTGAGCAATTGCAGAGTGATTGCAGACGGTTCTCTTGTATCAAAAGGACTCCAGAACCGCGCGCTCAGGTTGCCAGAATTAAAACGTGTGGTTGCGTCAGCGCCTGAACACATACTCACAAAGAGTTTTGCGAATCATTGAGCCACCGGGGCCTCGGAGGACCTTCTCTCGAAGAGCCAGGCCTGTGCAGGGAGCTCGTCGGACAGAGCTGCTCTCCAGGTCCTCGGCCTGAAGCACACATGAGTCACGGCTTTGAAATCCACCTCAGAGGCCAGCTGAAAACAGAGGCTTTGCATAATCAAGTTGACAGATGAAGGCAGAGCTGATCTGCTAGGGACAGGCCCATCCATATCCTGGGTTAAAAGAAATATTGCGTTTTTTAAGAGGAAAGAAACATATTTAAGAGATAAAGGGAGGGGGAAAAAAAGAGAAGAGTTTTTTGGCCATTAATTATAATAAAACACAGGGGGAAAAATTCACTTTAAAGGCATGCTAAAGCCCTGTAATCTTCAAAGAGACAGGGGCGGCTCAGATGCCCGGGAGGAGAGAAACTTCACCAGGAGGCCACCATTTCCAACAGTGCACACAGCCGACGTGAGGGCTGCCTTTGGAGGAGGGACGCGGGCTGGGAACCAGTTATGTCGCTGCCTAGGTCAACGCTTGCCCCGGAGGGGTTGCTCAGATCAGAGCACGTGCAGCGGGGCTGTGGTTTCCAGATCGACTCCGGGATCATAATGCCCGACTGTCCACCGCCGTTCTTTCGGGCTCTGGCTGCCTGTTGGGACCTTATGCGATCAGCGCAAAGTCCTGGTTTCCCTCCCTCGGATCACCGCCGGGTGCGAACGCGGCCCAGCTGGGGCCGACTTCGGCCACAAGAGGCCCGGGCTCCAGGATTTTATGCCCAAGGTTCCCGTCCGTCCGAGCAAAATGCCACGCCTGTCCTCGAACCAAACCCTGCCATAGCCAGTTGGTCTGAGGCTTTCAGTGGCTTCCCACTGGCCATCTCGAGGGAGGCGACAGGAATTAACGCCACGATGTTAATGGCTCAATGGAGTGTAGTTATCAGACAAGTGCTTGGCTTGACTGCATAACCCACGGTGGCGAAAGAACCCGCCAGTTTTGCTGGGGGCGGGGCGGCGGTTGGCGCGGTGGGGGTACTGGATTAGGAAAGGACCTTGCCGTCCTTGGCATAAACCCCCTAGAGAACACGTTCCTGTGGAACCCCCTCGTTCTCCCCCACTTGCGAACACTTCCCAGGACATTGTGAAGGTGAGGATACAGAAAAAGGAACCCTCAAGGCGCTGTTGGTGGGAACGCAAACGGGTGCAGCCACTTTAGAAAACGGATGGAGGGTCCTCAAAAAAGTTACAGATACAAATACGACACACGCGATGTGATAATTCTACTAGGTGTTTACCAAAACAAAAATACGAGTTCAAAAAGATAGAAGCCCCGATGTTTACTGCATCATTTACAATCGCCAGGGTATGGAAGCAATATTAATAGACAAATGGATACGGAAGACGGGTGTCTATAGAACGGAACGCTATACAGCCCTAAAAAGGAGATCATGCCAGTTTCGACAACACGGATGGACCCAGAGGGTTCTATACTGAGCAAAATAAGTCAGGGTGACACAGATGTCACAGGATTTCACTCACATGGCATCTAGAAAGCTCAGGAACTAAAAAGGAGAATCAGACCCATAAACAGAAAGGTGGTGGTTGCTGGGGGCGGGGGAAGGGGTGTGGCTGGGAGGATGGAAAAAATGGGTGAAGTTGGGGGGGGTGCAGAAGGCACAGGCTTCCTGTTATGAAATAAAAGGCACAGCACAGGAACTCATGCCACACGGTAGCCACACTTGTGAGCACAGCTTTGACAAACTTGTCACTGTAACATTGTGCGACTGCACTCAACTCAAATTAGAATTTTAGGGGTGCCTGGGTGGCTCAGTCGGTTGAGCATCCCACTTCGGCTCAGGTCATGATCTCACAGCTCGGGAGTTCGAGCCCCGCGACGGGCTCTGTGCTGACCGCTCAGAGCCTGGAGCCTGCTTCGGATTCTGTGTCTCTCTCCCTCCCTCCCTCCCTACCTCTCTGTCCCTCCCCTTGCTCATGGCTCGCTCTTTCTCAAAAATAAAGACTAAAACATTAAAAAATAAATTTTTAAACAGTATCTTGGGGGAAGTAACTGTGAAGAGAAGCTTTGCAAGCTTTTCAACGTTTGTTGTTGTTTTAAGCGAGCCTTTTAATTACTTTTCTCCCCACCTCCTGAACTTATAAGTTTTGGATCACCGTAGAGGGGCACAATCTTGCCCCAAACACACCCTCCTTCCAGCATCCACCTGCGGCTCGCTATGCCAAGCAAGACTCACCCCTAACACCTGCATTTCACCCTGGAAGTCATAAACCCGTTAGAAGCTTCATAAGTAGAACAGCAAATCCAAGCTCACTCCGTATGGCGTTATACGTGGAATATACCGTATTGCTTCGAGACCTTTTTGCTTCGGTTACTCACGCCCACGCGCGTGTGGGAAGGCTGGCTTAGGATTGGTGGGGTCCGGAAGCTGGCTCCTCATTCAATGGCTTCAAGATGCTCCTCTGAAATTGGTCAGGGCGGGAGCCTTCACACCATGGAAACCGGCGAACCATACCCAGCTTTTCCCCGGCGAGCTGCTTGTGTGTAACCAGTGGCATACCGGTAAGTGTTAAGGATGCGTGTCACTCTTCTTAACCGATGGTAGGAAAGGCACGTATTGTTAGTGGGGGAGGGCCCCCATGTAGGTGGGCTTACTGGAGAACCCTCAGGAATAGCACCTGGGAACTGGTGGGAGGATTGGGCTTCTCCTGGGAGAACGGGGCCATGATGCGGCTGCAACACAGCCTCGGGTGGCCCCGGGGAGAGCCTTGGGAGAACTCGAGGCCCACCCCGCTTTTAAGCGGGGTGAGGAGAGGGAAGTTTTATACCCTTCGTAGACCCAAGCCATATGCACCGAGCTCTCCACGTACCATTTACGCCCTAGCCCTTGAACGCAGGTTGCTAAGGGAGCCGTCTCACCCCGCGTCAGGCTTCCGCCTCAGGAGCAGACAGCAGTGCCCAGAGAACCACTGGACTGTGAACCATCAACAGCCAAAACCCACGGCACTTGGGGGAGTGATGGGTCAGTCCAGAAAAAGGATACCCGGGTGGTGCCTCAAGGCATCTGCTACGTTGGACTCTGAAGAGTCCAGAAAACCTTCTAGGATCACTTGAGTGAACTCAAGCTAGCCTACTGGAGAAGGACAGATCACGTGGCCCAGCTGTGCCCAGCCAAGACCATTCTAGACCAGTCTATAGCCACTTGACCCCCAAATACTACCTGAGAAAGCCCAGGGCTGCTCCCCAACCCCAGCTGACCAGAGAGGCAGGATGAGCCCCCCCCCCCCGAGATCAAGATCCTCCCCCCCAAGCCGAGTCCTAGACTCGGTAGCCATAATACACACTCAGCTCTTTAAGCCACTGCACCTTGGAGTAAGTTTGACACAGCAATAGCTAGCTGATACAAGGTCTGAGCAGATTATCCTGGCTGAAGCCACACTCAGTAGATGTGAAAGGGAAGGTGTGGATGTCTGGTGGAACCTCCCTACCCTGTATTTGGGGCCTTTCGGCAAAAAGATGAACTTGATTCTGAAGGCAGTGGTGAGCCATAGCAGGTTATTGAGCAAGACTAGCTCACCCACCCCCGAGCGCTCCCTTTCCAGAATCAGACTGTTCCAATCAACACTTTTGGCCACTAGAAACAGATCCACTCATGTGTGCAACCTACGGGCAGGAGACTGGATGTCTGGGCCTGCTGGAAGTCAGAAGACTGGCCGTGTCGGGGCAACGGTCTGTTTCCCTGCGGCCACATGGCCTTTCTTACATCCCTGCAGGTCTGTTGCATTCCGTTTCTCCTTGAATGACGGAAAAGCAGAGGCCAGCCTCTTCAAATATTTGAATACCTGCAGCGTGCCAGGCCAGGATTTTGCTGTAACCACTTCTCGTCCTTCTCACCCTTCCCTCGGCGCAGCCCTGTGCACGAACACCACCGGGGGCTGCTGCCTAGACTCCCTGCCAGCAGCTCATCCAACGGGAGGAGAGAGAAGGGAGAACCAGGCTGTCTCCCTCCCTCTCTCTGGTCCTCAGATTTTGTCCCGTCAGTTCTGTCGAAGCCCTGTTGCCGGCTGTATTCCTCTTGGTCGCCAACCACTGCTGGGGGAACCCAAAGCCTTTCCAGACTCAACCCGATGGCTCCCTTCTAACAGTGGCCTCCAGTTGCTGCTCCCTGGGTTGCCTCGCCTTACCCTGTTTGCTTTAACACAATTTGAAGTTTATTTTGAAAGAGAGAAGAGAGTGAGAGCACAGGCAGGGGATGGGGGGCAGGCAAGGGGGAGAGAGAATCCCAAGCAGGCTCTGCACTGTCAGCACAGAGCCCGACATGGGGCTCAAACTCACGAACCACGAGATCACCACCCGAGCTGAAACCAAGGGTTAGATGCTTAACCAACTGAGCCACCCAGGCGCCCCTGCTCGTAATACTTCAACACGCAGAATCCATTCCAAAGCCCTTAAATGCCCTCGCCTTCCCCCCACTGCGCCCACCCACCCCCCACACGCCTGGGACCTTACTGATGGAGCCGCCATATTGGGTCACACAGGGACACACGGGCCTTTCACTCAGTGTCCCCTTCGAACGACACGGCGCAACAATCCCACACCGGGTATTGTTCTACGTGCTAGGACAGGGCCGTCAACGCGAATAATGAAATCCCAACCCTCGGGGAGCTCCTATTCCAAGCTCTACTCCCCACAGGGGAGGGGACCGCTAAACAAATACAACATCAGTTGGTGATGAATGTGAAGAAGGATAGAGTAGGAACAGGGGGGGAGGGGGGAGGGGGGAGGGGGCAGGCCGGCCTTTTTTTTTTTTTTTTTTAAATATGCTGGAAAAGGTCTCCTAAAAGATAATAGGGGGGAAGACGTAAAGTAGTAAGCCCCATTAACGTCTGGTATAAACAGCCCCGGGGGAGGGAACTGCAGGTTCAAAGCATTCTGCCGTTGGAATCAATAAATAACCCGGTCTTTTTCTCCCTCTACCTTCTGATCTTCCTCCTCCACCGACTCCACTCCACTCCACTGGAGGCCAGAAAGCAAAGACAGAGTAGCTGGAAGGGGCAGGCAGCGAAGCACGGCTGGTCCAGAGCACGTGGAGGCACGGAAACGGGGTTCGGTGCCCGTCTGTCCCACAGCAGGGTCTCGCAGGTGGGGAAAACGCAAACCCCCTCCCGCATGCGCAAAGGGGGTTTCCGCCCCGTAGCACGCTTCTCAGCTTCTAGTTCAGCTCCAGGAAGGTGGTTAGCCGACAGAGTTAGGATCTGCCTCCCCAGCGATAACGATAACGCGGCTGGGCAGGGGCAGACGATCTAGCCACTTCCGCCCAGCGCAGGGGTCCTCTGCCCCCGGGCCGCCTTTGCTCTTGAGCGCCCCCCCTAGACTACCTTGGTCAGATCCGCTTCGTAGGCAGCGGCCAAACCTGCCAAAGTTTGGGTCTTCCCCACCCCTTAGCTTTCCCTGGTGTTGTCAGCGGTGGGCTGGTAAATGATTAACCTGCCCCTGAACACGGTGGGGAAGGGATACCAGCTCTAGCCTGACCCTAGGAATTGTCCTAAATTAAAAAAAAAAAAAAAAAAAAAAGGGGGGGGGGGGGGGGGGGTCGTTTAACATTATCGAGAGACAGCATGAGCAGGGGAGGGGCAGAGAGAGAGGGAGACACAGAATCCGAAGCAGGCTCCAGGCTCCGAGGCATCAGCCCAGAGCCCGACACGGAGCTCGAACTCACAAACCACGAGATCATGACTTGAGCCGAGCTCGGATGCTCAACCCACTGAGCCACCCAGGTGCTCCAACGACTTGTCCTTTTATCTGCATCTCCTTTTTGAAAAACCAAAGGAACACAGTGGGGAGGGGGGAGGGGTGGACTTTCAGAATTCTACCTTAAAATTTCTCTTCCTAGATCCCCTCCATCAGCATGTCACGTCAACTCACCAATTCTGTTCCTGAATCTACCCACATTCTTTCTACTGATCGTTCTAGAGAGAATGGGAGAAAGGAGACCAGTTGGCTCCACCCATGGTGATAGAGTAGTATTTCAAGATCTTATTTTAATACTTCTGCTTTTCTACTGGCCTGAGAATAAAAGCCAAAGTCCCTTCTCCAACCTATAAAGTCAGTCATAGTCCAGCCCCACCGGTCTCTTCCCAGGGCATCTACCACCGCTCTCCCCCAGCCATATTTGACCTTCCTGCAGTTTCTTGATGCCAATGTCAGTTGCATCTTACCGCCCCGCCCCCTTCTCCGTTCCCCTGACTTGGGATGATGCTTCACTCCGGCTGCTGGCTTAGCCACCTTCTTGGTCTTCATTCAGATCAGCTGCCGGCTGCCATCTTGGCTGTTTCCTTATTTAAGGATCTACAGATGCCAAGTAGGACAAAGTGATGAAGAATGACTGCACCGTAGTGGGTTAGGAAAACGGTGGCTACTTCTCGAAGTCAGGAGATCTAGATTCTTTAGATCAACATGCTCAATACATAAGACCGTGGGTGGGACCTAGCCATGGCTTAGACATTTACTGGCTGGGTTAACCAAGGCTGCCATGCCGGTCCAAGCACAAGCTGGCTGTATTAGCGGGGGCTTGTGTAGGCTTCCAGCTCTACGAGTTCCCAAAGGCAGCACATGTGGCCTGCACGTTGCCTTGCAGACCACCCTGAAGTTCACCTACAAGTTCAGTGGACAGCTCCCGTCACATGATCTTTATGCTGATACCCACCCCCACCCCCCACCTCAAAAGCCCCTTCATCTCTGAAGGGCTTTCTCCAGCCACTGAGAGCAGCTGTAATCACACACAATTCAGAAGTGCTGAGAAGTTAACACCCAGAGCGACCCCGCCCCGTCGACGGGAGGCAGGGCTTGGTGGTTAAAGACCCCCAGCTTCCTCCTTCCTGGGAGAACAATTCTGAGGTTTATTCCAGGCGGTATCTCATGAGGTTCCCAGGAGGATAAGTCTTAGTTGCTCAGGATGGTCATCTCATTTACAGCCCTCTTAGTTTACTTGTACCCAAATCATCTTAATTCGGGGTCCCTGGACCCACAAATCAGCCAAGCCGATTCTAGCAGGAGCTGGTACGTGTGGAGACGACTATGAAGCCTCATAGATTCAGCTTCCAATGACACTCGGTCCTAGCATTGGTCCCTGCCGGGCAGTGCAGCGGTCAGATGCATGGACCAACCATCTCACGTGCAGCAAAAGCAGGTGCACGTGGGAGCCCCGGGAGGTGGGGGGGGCCACCTTGCTTCACTTAGCCCTGGCATTCTGGGCCGGAGATTGCAGGGCCCACCCCTGCCCCACACGCGGAAACCTTCAGAGGCAAGCCTGGTCCCTGCAGATTTATAGATTGTAATCTCCGGCCTTGATCCTGGGCCATTCGCTCACAGCACCCTCCCTGCTCTGCGTTCTCTACCTGCTCTGAAGTTATTGGGGCCTGGTGTGAATTTAGGGACAATAAAACCATCAAAGGGCTGGGTCCTGAGAACAATCAGCTGGGGGGGGATTTGCAATAAAGGAACATCCTGCCCAGGAAGGTGTGAGACTTGAAGGCAAGCTGCAGTGAGAGACTTCTGAAAGAGGTCTCTGGGGAGTCTGGCCCCATCCACACCTGGGCTGGCTTAAGGTGCCATCTGGCCTGGAGACAGGCGGATGGGCCGTATCTGCCGCAGTGAGGGCCCCTCTCTCTCCAGGTCTCCGGGAGGAAGGTCACTCTGTCCTCTCCAGGACATCTGCTCCAGTGGCCAAGGCACCGGGCAAGCTATCAGGATGCACCATGTTTTCTAAACCAGTTCCTCTGCCCCAGGACCCTTGCACAGGAGGTCACTGTACATTTTGCCACCCGGCCCTGGCTCCTCTCCCATCTCTTTGCTCACTCGGGCAGAGCCCTCAAGTGCAGCCAAGTGAGTGGCTGTTGCTCCGAGTGCTGGGGCTTCAGAGGATACAGAATAGGTCTTCCCTCGGGAAGATTTCCATTCTCGGGCAAGGACAGCTGGGGAGCAAAGCAGGGTACAGGATGGAGTACAGCAAGGGCTGCCATTTGGGAGAGAGTCATTGGCTCAAACGTCCCCTCCTCAGGAAGGCTCCCCAGGACCTGAATGTAGAGAGAAGTGAGCCATGTGGCTGTCTAGGGGAAGTGTGTTCCCAGAGACTTCAAACAGGCACACGCTTTGTCCAAGGACAGCAATGGGCCCGGCCCCTGCCCTTTCCTTCCTCCACCTTCCCCATCCTTCACCCAGGTTTCCTTGGTCTACACATTCCTCCCCCCTGCACCCCCACCCCTGTTGTCTTTCACCTAGCCAAGTCCTTCTGCCGTGCCCTTTAGCACTCAAGCCAGAGGCTGCCTCCTTCAGGAAGCCCTCCCTGCCCCACCCCCACTCCATGTATTTCCTTGGGACTCACTGCTCCTATCCGATCCCCCAGCTGTAGAAAGCCACCTACCCAAAGGTCATGCCCTGCTCTGCCGTAGCCCACAGCTGGGGATATGCCCATGCAGGGGGGTATAAAGGCCTGGCCAGGCCACCCCCGGCACACCTCTGAAGGGTCACCCTAGCTCCAGGGCTTGCCACGGGGTCAGCCAAGGCTGTTGCACTGGGTTCACGCTGCAGCTCAACTTTTCCCCCTCTTCCCTAAGGGTGGATCCCGTTTAGTGAACATCTCAGTCTTTTTCCCAGAAATCTAACCTGTGACATCTCCCAGTGGGACTTCTCAGTCTGCAGCCGCAGCCATGGAGATAGTTGCAGCCTCAACAAGACCGTTTTCTCCATGCCCAGCGCGGACACGGATGAGCATTTTCATGGGAAACCACATGTGCAGAGTTGAGTGACCTCATCTCAATCACCCTTTTCCTTGCTCCATAGAGCGGGGAGAAGGGGCTCACCTAAGGTCTCCCAGCAGCTAAGAGGCACAGCCAGCGTCTGGCACCTCGGGCAAGCTGGGAAATCGGGAGCTATGATTGTTGCCCACCTCCTGCCTCCTCCTCCGAGGGGTCCTTGACCTGGCTTCCCACTTCTATGGCCTCTGCGTCTCTCATAGGTGACTGAGCCCAGAATGGACATCACCAGCCCCTCATCAGCTATTACCCAGTTCTGTGCCAGCTCCTCAGCCATTCTTCTAAAGTTTCCTGGACCGTGGGTAGAGCTCCTGAGCTCCTCTGTGCAGAGCCCCCTCACCACCATCTACAGATGTCAAAGAACCTGGCCCCATGAACCAGCACCTACCCTTTACAGAGGGACCACAAAACCCCAGAGAGGGGTATTGTTCACAGTCTCAAAGCATTGGATGGGCTAACTGCACCTCAAAGACAGGAAGTTGCCTCTGCTGGCAGGAACTTTGAGATCTAGGAGAAGAGAGGCCTGCTTCTAGGGTCTGAGCCAGCCCGAGGGGTCCCCGGGCTTTGCCAGCAAGAACCAGGAACTGAACACCAGAGGCCCGGGGTGCAAAGAAACATATCAGCACATCCCTACCACTTGCATTGGGGGCGGCTCTAGTAGGTGAAGGAAGAAAGCCACCGTTTAGGGGCCACGATGTACATCACCAGTCCCTTCCAGGACATGCGGGCTTGGGCAAACTCCTTATCCCCATTTTACAGCTGAGAAAAAGGCTTAGAAGCGAAGCCGTTCCTGCCCATTTTCTAGCATCATACTGAGGAAGGGGCTCTGAATTACAGCTTTTATGAAGGACGGGTTTTCTCAGCAACCTGGTATCCATCTGGAACTCTGAGGTTGACCAACTACAGAAGGAGGTGTCTCCTTCCCCGAGAAGGGAGGTCTTTTATCTCTATGTCCTAAGGAGTCCTCACTCCAGACATCTAACAAGTGCTTTCTGTGTGAACATCCAGTTGCCTGGCCTCTGTTTTGGGGATGCTCACGAAGACCACCCATGATCACTATTAGCAAGGAAAGATACAGGGCTGAGGGCCAGGCAGGTGCAGGCTTGAATATTCTTTCCCTTAGGAGCCTGGTGACTGTAGGGGTGGGACTTCACCTCCCTGAACCTTTATACCACCGTAAAAGGAGGCCTTTTCCCAGACCTCATAGTTGTCATTGGAGTTGGGGTGCACTTTGTATCCTGTGTCTTCTGCCCAGATTGAGCACGTTCAATAGTCATTTTTTTTCCCCCATGGGGTGGGAGGCAGACACCTCCACATGGTGTTAGTTGGTGTTCACACCCTTGGATATAGATTCTTTCTCCCTGGTCCCATGGCTGGCAAGTCAGTGCGGGTTATATCTAGTTGGGCTTCTCAGGAATGCTTGGGCTTCCTTCACAACATGGCATGGTTTCCAAGAACAAGTGTCCCAAAAAGAGAGAATGCTGGCTGGAAGCAATAGTGCCCCTTATGATCTTGCCTTGGATGACGGAGTATCCTTTCTGCCAGATTTTGTCCGTCAAAGCAGATACAAAGCCTGGTCCAAGTTCCAGGGGTGAGGATGTAGACCCCCACCCTCTTGATTGGGTTTGGCAAAATGGACAAACATTGGTGTGATCATTTTTAGAAAATGTAGTCTGCCATTCTGCTGCCATCCCAAGTTCAGTTGCCCACATCAAGCATTTGAGTGCCTGCCTCTGAGCTTGGCACGTCCCCTGCCTTGCTTGGCTTCGGGCTGAGCACCAGCCTGGAAGCACTAGGGATAGGACAGTGAACCATCAGGTGCCCTTAGTGGCTCCTTCCCATCCCCCTTCTTATGCTTTGTGGGTCTTCAACAAAGACTCTTGGAGATATTAAGACTTTACTAAATACATAGCTTCAGACCTTTTAGGACTCTGGGCTTTTTAGAAGAGCTACAAAGGGGGATGTAGCTGTAGGAGTAGATGATTAAGCTACCTCTCAAGTTATTTCCTGCCATAGGAGTGCAGATCGAGTTCTAGAAGAGCTACACATGTTCTTCAAGGGTTGGGTTAAAATGGGGGCACCATCTGGATTCATCAGACAGATTCTCCGAAGGACTCGAGTTCTTGGAAGGGAGGTGTGGGCAGGAGAATCCCCATGTGGCAGCCCTGGAGGAAGCTGCTTGGATACCCTGCAAGAGAGAAGCTGTTCAGTTGTAGGAGAGCACAAAGCTGCAGCACCTTTGGGAGGCTTCATAGAATGCATGCTGTTACCCATGGCCTCTCCGGAGAAGCAGGTGTCCCAGGGCCCGGCCGTTTCTGCCCAGCGTGGCACATCTCTAATGGGCAGTCTTTGCTCTGGAGCTCCCGTTGGGTTTGCCGAGACCTTACTGGATCCGCATCATGATGGCGGGCTCTCCACCCCACACCGGCATCACCCACCCTTGCTATAACCTGCTTTCACACCTAACTCCTGGGTCTTCTGGTAGGTAGCTGCTAACAAACGGATCCACTCCAAGGGGGTCAGTAGGGCAGCCGGCGTGGAGTACAGAAGTGATTGTCGTGTGTCTATTTCCAGACAAACACCAGCAATAACGTTATGCCCAGTTGTCAAGCCAGTCCCTGTTTAGCCCAGCCCCCCTCTATCAGAGGCATGCCTCTTCCGGTGGCCATGTTGGCCCAGGGAGGTTCTGCCCCAGCTCCTCCCAGGGAATTTTGGAAGCATAATTGCTGACCCAGGATGTGCTGGTGCTGAGTTTATCATGACGCTAAATGCCAGCATTCTTCCTTCAACTCAAGAGCCAAAACTAATATAAACACCCCACTCCCCATTTGTTAGCCTAATGCCATCCGCAATCTGATGGGGCCTGACCCCATCTGAGCCTGATTTATGGCCTTACTAACAGATGCTATGGCTGAGAACTGAGCCAGGCATCTGACTGAGGGGGAAGATGGTTCAAGAGAAATGGCAGCGTCCCCTCCTCACCTTGGGGGCGGGGGAGGGGGCAGTGCACAATCTTCTTTCCCGTCTACCCAGCAGGGTCCCCAACTTCTTAATCTCTTCGCTGAATAACAGAGGCTATCTATTTAGGGCAGACAAATATTTATGGATCTCCTCTTTTCTCGCCTAAGTCTGCTGATCTGGGAAAGGAAAAGCAGTTGCAAAGCATGGGTCAGGGGCATAAGGAGGACGTAGGCGAGGTCTTACTCCCTTCTCCCTGATTATGAGGAGTCCTGGATCCTTTTTAGCAAAAACTTCATGATAGGATTGTGGGCAGCACTCCCACCAAGTCAGGATGTACAGAGCCATGTATTTTTCTCTTTACAGTCAGATTTTTTTCCACATACACATAGAAAAGTGCACGCGTAAGTATAGAGCTCGAGGAGTTTTCATAGTGTGAGTGTACTTGTGTGCAGCCATAATTACACACAAGTCACCATTAGGTTACGATTAACATTCTTTTTAAGGATGTGTTTAAGAGTTGGCCCCAGGCTTTCTTTCCTATAGGCAGAAAACTCTCGCCTGGTTCACTTAAGGTGTTACTCTGCAGGTTTTTAACTACCTGGTAGAGGAGGTTTTCAGCATAAGGAATCAGAGCTGGTTGTAGCCTGGGGCCATTTGCAGTCCGGACTCTCTGGCATCCTAGTGAGCAATTCTGCCCCTTCTCGCTGTCCTCACTTCCAGCCCCATCACATGGGCTGCTTCATGCCAACGTTTGCTCTTAACTGTGGATCTAGATCAACCCAGGTTTGAATCCCTTCTCTGCCACAGTCTTAAAAGTGCTCTGCCCATTTCAAAACTCAGGAAGTGGAGGCTAGCGGTTATATCTAGGCAACTTAATTTCCACAGGGCTGGACACCAAGCAAGACGACCACATGAGCAATGTGGGTCGCCCATCATAAGGTCCCTTCTGAAGTTTGGGTGAAAGCTTGTAGGAAGCAGTCTCAGAATCCACCAGTTGGGCAGCAAGGAAGTGGGGCCAGATAGGCAAGGAAGCACACAAGGTCTTCGTATCAAGCTAAGCCCACAGGGTACAACTGACTTGGTTCTACAGGCCAGCTGCAGAAACTGGGTAAATCATCTCAGGTTGGCCTCATGGTGGTGAGGAGCCGGACCATTTATACACCTGCAGCCATCAGTCATCTGTCAAGGCACTTCTGGTACCCCCCACCCCCCACTGTGTGCACCCTGAGCCACCTGAGGTCCATCCTCCGAGAAGATGCAGGTAGGTGCTGGCTGTTACAAGTGGAGCTGCTCCAGGAGCCAATGGGTTTGAACATGGCAGAGACACACAAGGGGCATAGACAGCACTGAACACCTGCCTCACACCCACTAGGGTATGCTACAAGGACTGAAGAGATTGCCAAGGTGCTAGATAATTCCTGCTATATAGCTCATTAAGAGGCCACTGTGGGGTTGAGAGTCCAGATCCCTGTACCCTCACCAGCCTTCTGAGCCACAGATGACTTGCACCACCTTACCTGTGGCTTTCATTGTAGACAGAGCCACAGCCAGAGAACGACGTTCCGATGAAAATTAAGGACCAAATTTACTAGACACTTACATTTTTTACATCAGCATTGTTGGCAGGGACAACAGGTGTGGAATTGATGGTGATGGTCACTTCTCTTGCTGCTCTGAGAACCCGAGAAGCATAGAGCAGTAGCAGCCACAGTAGGTGTGGTGGTAAGACCAGAAAGGACACCTGCATGGAGACCATCTCCTTATGACCAAGTCAGGCAGAAGAACCACAATAAGACTTGAAAAAGGCTCCAAAGAGGCAGTGGCCACCCTAGAGCAGAGAGCCCCAATGGTAGGGAGGATCCTACAGCATTCTAGATACAGAATGCTGTCAATCCTCGTGATACTTGAACAAAGGCCAAGAAATAGGCTGGCAGCAGGATAGGACTGGGTGTGATTATTCGGCTTGCCTCCAAAGATCCACTCATTCTACCATTCTTCACCCTGTTCTATGCTCTGACAGGATCACCCATTTGTATTTGCCTGGAGGATAGAGGGAAAGACATCCACTGCTTCTCTTGCCAACACCTGCAGGCACTGCTCATTGGTTGTAAGAGGAGAGAGGTTGGGGTATTTAGTCCCTTTCCTCTAGGCCAGTCTTTTAGGACTTCAGCTCACTATCAGGCCACAGGGTCATTGATTATTTCCCCTTCCCTCTGGATTCTGAGAGGAAGGAAGGAGAAGAATGAAGTCCTGTGGCTATAACAGAGGGAAGACCATCTGCCTTTGGTTCCCTCAACTCTGCCCATGTCAAAGTAGTAGTCATCTAATGTGGATTAGATCTCCAGTCAGGGCCCCAAGAGAGATAAAGGCTATTTTGTTGTCAGGATTCAATGCCTATAGCATGCAGGCTGGTAAGAAGGGTACAGCATAAACAGTCTCCTACGACAACTAGGTCAACCTTCCTGACCGAGGAGGGAACATCACCACATGAAGAAACTAGGACTCAAAAGGTTGTTCTTCCAGATTAACCAGGATGAAAGCTTTGGTACACAGGAACAGGACTCAGAAATCGGAGATCCCCAAGCACAGAAAGATCATTCCATCCATTAAAGGAGTACAGAGAGTCAACTCTTCGTTGATACGACCTCCTCAAGAGAAGTTCCTGTCCATGCCTCTTTGGGATCATTAGGATCCATTTGCCCTCGCAGTGATCCAGTCTCTGGGCAGAGGGCCAGAGTGGCACTTTACTCATAGCTGAGTCTACTCCTGGATGCACTTAAGACCACTTTTGGACTTCAAACAACAGGAGAGTCCCTCCTGAGATTCTACAGAAGAGCCTGACCTCACTTCTGAAGTCAAGGATATCCCGAGCAAGGCTCCACTACTGGGAACTTAGTTCTGTGATCTCAAGGATATCCAGGAGAGCTTGCTCCACTGCATTTACGCAGGGCTGGCCAGAATCTGACGTCCTCATACCTCGTTTGAGATTATCTTGCTTCTGTTCCTTCTGTCTCACTAAAGCACAAAGCCTATCGAGAGGTCTACCTCCCCACTTCTGGAAGATTCTATCATCTAAGAATTCCTGAGACTGGAATTCCAGATGGTGCTGACCATTCAATGTTTCCATTGTCAACTAAATCCTATCTCCTCAGACATCCAAGAAATTTCAAAGGAGAAACACATTCAACTGGACTCAGAAGCCAGATTCTCAACACCAAATCCCCAAAAGATACTTAGCCAAGTGATTGCAGGGTGAGTGCAACGTTTCTGCTGGTCATTCTCCCTCACTTGCGATGGCACATCTTGTTTCACCTTCCAACAAGAGGAGCAAAATGCTCCTTGACCAACTATCATACCATGGAGTCAACTTGAATTACCAAGTGACACCATTCCAGTCTAGCCTCATGCTCATTGACTGAGGCTCCACCCACCCTCACTTGATCCATGCAGGTCTACTACCCACATAACGCTTTGCTAGAACTAGAGAAGACTGCCCGAGATATCTTACGCCACTTCAAGTTGCATGGCAGAGCCATTTCACCTATCCCCCCACCCTGGCAAGACCTCATGGCTAAGTCGACCGTGATATAGAAAAGGGATCTGTGATGTACCTCCTTGACGACTCTGTAGTCTACTTTAAATGCCAACCAGAATTCTGACTCTGGAGATGGACTACGGGGTCCTGTGGGATTCCTACCATTTGTAAAATCTAGAATCTCAATGCAGTAACACCATTATCCCCAGAAGTTTCTCAGTGGATGGATTTTCTCAGCACCAGCAGGACTCTAAAGACAGAGAAAGGGAAGTGGCCAATACAGCAAAGGAGGTGTACAGAAGAGAGAGAAGAGCTCTCCTGAGAAAGGCTGGCTTGCAAAGCTGACCATTGGCTGCCACCTGGGAGCACGAATTTTGGGAGGGCCTACCATTCTATCATTAGGCACAGCGAGCCATTCTTAACTGTGCAAAGAGTGTGGTATACATTGAACATAGGCTTTTCTCTGGGAGTCTGGGATTTAGGTATATGCTAAGCAGAGGGTGGCTATGTGACCAGCCCCCAGTGAAAACCCCAGACCCTGAGTAATGAGCTTTCTCTGTAGAGCTCACTTCATGTGTCAACTCATCGGAGAGGATGAAGCACTTCCTGTGGGACTCCACCGGAAGGGGACTTTTGGAGGCTTGCACCTAGTTTCCTCCAGACTTTGCCCCATGTGCCCTTGCTCTTTACGGATTATCACCGTGAAAGGCTGCAAAGCATAAACATCCATGAATACCATTATACGTAGAGTCCGGTGAGTATCCTGGTGCATCCTTGAAACTGGGTGTGGTCTTGGGGGCTTCCAGCATAGAAGGGGTATCTGACCACAGGAGTTTAGATAAGTGTGCACAGAAGTGCAGATGCCAGCGTCCATTTCCTATATGCAGGGAGATTTGCTACCTTTTTTTTTTTTGAGCGGTAAGCACATGTCCCCATATTCCCTCAGATGCTCTCTCCATCTCCATCCTTGACAAGCATTGGGTTCTACAACTATAAAAACGTCTGAGCTTCTTCCTTATGTGAAAACATGCACGTCCTTGTTTACTAATGTTTGCTGTTCCTTTGCATTCTCGTTGAAGTGTTATGAACAAGGAATTTTCACTTCTTTTCTCATGCTCTTACTACCACAAATATGCCAAGAGTTTACAGCTTTTCCCTCCTTTATCCTCAACGTACAAAAGGTGACGTGCTTAGGCTGTGAAGGCTACCAGGTCATCCAATACAGCATTCTTGTTAGACACCCAATTCTGCTGGTCATTTGCTGCTCTGGCCTCAGAGTTCCAGTTAATTGCAAAACTTCTGCACCGATGGACCGGTCTGGAATCATAAGAGGGAAGGAGATGTAGCTCAGCTGTCCAAATCTGGGAGTTAAGAATTCAAAATCACCATAACTCAGAATTTGAGTGTAGAATTACCATCAGTTATATGCACTAGGTTTATGTACAGTCGTATTCTTAAGATTTCCTCTCTAAGGAGGAGGCTCAAAGCTTTTCCTTATTGGGATAGCATAAGGGGGAAGGATCAAGGCATGGAAGTCTTCTGTGGTTACCTCTCAAGTCACATTTTCTAAGAGGTAAAACCTTTAGAAAAGCCTAGAGACACAGATTTTGCTTGGATGTTTCTGTGCACAGTGTTCTACTGAATGATGGTCTTGGCTAATACAATTGTGAGACTTAAAGACTTAGTGGAGACTTAGTTTTACCCCAATTTATGTCAGAATTGCATTTGATTGGAGGCCAAGAACTCCAGGGACTTTATAGCCAGAACCTCGCCTTACTCCACCCTCACTGCCAGCACACACATTTCAAATCATGTTGTAAATGGGCCATCCCCGCAGCACGAGGTTCCTGTGTGAAGCTTTCCTCCCTCTATTCACTTTTTAGCTTTTACTCGTTGCCCCATCACAGTCTTCACCCAGAAGACTACCATCTGGCTGTAACCATAGGGTAACCAGTAGTTCCTGGCATAGTCTATCATTTCCAAAGCAAGAGTCACTCCAAAGAGTTTTACCATTCTCAGATGGGGCCTCACAGGCAAGGGGAGCTTCTGTTCCAGACCTGGGCTAGAATCTTGTGGTTGTTCTTGGTCTAAGTGCCTAAGCAGGGACTGAGGAGTGTTCCCACCTTTTATTATCAATCATAATTCCCTGTATAGGGGGCTAGAAACCAATCCCATCAAGCAGTCCTTAAATCTAGGACAGATAGACCATCACAAAAGGAGACAGGAATGACTTTGGAAAGCCTTAAGTGGCTCACTTAATGAGCCTTAGGCTTTTTTAAATGGTGTTTTAGTATTTTGCTTTGAGAATTTTTTGTACAGTCTTGAAACCCATCTTGCCAGTCATAGCTGATAAGCGTTTTCCCCTAAAGGGCTTTTCATTTTTGTATGATCTTCCAAAAAGCAGAAGTTCTTAATTTTGATAAAATATAAACTTGAGGTTTTCTTTTAGAAGTTTTATAGTTAGGTCAATGAACCAGTCTGACTTAATTTTTGTACGTATCGTGACATAAATCAAGGTCCCCCTTTTACACATGGGCATTCAGTTATCCCAGTAACATTTGTTGAAAAAACTAGCCTTTTTCCATTGAACTGCCTTTGCGACTTTGTTTTAAAACATTTGATTCACCTCTGACATGTGGGTCTATTTCTGGATTGTTCCATTGATCTATTCTTGATGCCTATAGACTTTCGATTACAGTAGATTTATAGTTAGGTACACAAGCATTTAGGAGTTACGTCCTTTTAAGAAATCAATCTTTTACTATGGAAGGAAGGGCTTTCTTCATACCTGGTAAGTATTCCTTGTTCTAAAATCTGCTTTGATATGGATATTGCCACTCCAGAATAAGCTGGGGAAGTTGTAGGGTTCACCTTATTTCCCTTCTATTAGGGGTCACCTGGACCCCTTGCTATCAAGTGTCTGAAAATTATAAACTATAAAGTTTTAGTTTTTCCAGGTGGCACCTGGACCCTGTTACTTCATTTTGACCAGAAGAAGAACAAACTTGTCTCCTACAGGAATATATGTATTTTATAATATAGGATTTTTTTCTCTCCCAAAAGATATGGGATAAGGTCTTCTCCTAGGACCCCTGGAAAGACCTTTCACAGCAAGATTTCCCAGTTCAGAAAATTTTTTCAAGGCTTCAAGGAAGTAGCCCTTAGCCATTAGTATTTCTAGTCTGTTATCAACAGTTGCCATGCTGTTCATTAGATCTTCTGAATTTATTCCTCTCGAATAACTGAAATTTTGTACTCTTTGACCAACATCTTACCAATGTTAACTCTTGACTACCTTCTGTGTTGTGTAATTGCTTAAATGAGTGAGAGAAAGAGCAGGGCTTTTGGTGATATTGAAAGAGCAGACCTAGGCTGGCCAACTCCATCTTGTTCTGTATCCTCCATCTTGAGTGATGATGTCCCCAACATGGCCGCAGAAAGAAGTTCCCGCTCAAACCTCAGACCACACCTCCTCCCCTTGAGTAACTTCCTGCTCCCCTGTTCAAACTTCCTGATCAAACCACGCCCGCCCGGCAACCTGCCTGAAGGGACTCTGACCTTTCCCCAGCCAATCGGCTAGCAAGCCAATCGGCTGAGGCCACGACCCTTCCCCAGCCAATCGGCTGAGGCCATGATCCCTATAAAACCTTTGTGCTTTTGAAACATGCTCTCTCCTCCTCCCCCCGTATTCTCACCGCTGTGTCGGTGCAGGTAGGGGATTGAGCCCGAGCTAGCGCGAATAAAGCCTCTTTGCTTTTGCATCGGACTCGGCTCCCTGGTGGTCTTTGGGGATCACGAATTCTGGGCATAACAATATTTGTCAGCCTTATCTTAGCCAGATTGCCAAGGATGAAATTAAGAACCCCTAAGAGTTATTCAGGTCTGTAGCCTTATAAGCAGTCTTCAGAATAACATGGTCTTTGGTGCTTTTAGTTTGGAAAGCAAACCATCGACAATTCCAGATCCCGCAGATGCAACCCCAGTTACCAATATCCCCCCCAAATCCAGCTTCCATGTTGCTGTTCCCACAGGTTCTTTGGGGAAAAGAACCGAGACTTCAAATAAGGTCCTGATGACACCAGCTTAAAATCTCAGATTCCCAAATCCCTTGGACTAGAAGATCCTACCAACCTGAGCAAGCCCTATCAGCTGTGGCTCACAACTATTGAAAGAGGAAAGAGTGATTTAAGCAGAGCTGTTAGTAAGAAGGAAGGTTGTCATTTTACCCTATTAAAAATTGGTTACTAGAGGTTTTCCTTCCTTTAAACTTTAGATCTGAATGAAATAAAAGCCAGGGACTTTATAAAGTCAACAAACAGTTGCTACAATATTACCTGAACTCCTAACACTGGTCAGAAGTTACTGGTGGCTTTGCTTCAAGGTTACTCGGCTTTTCAGAGATTGCATATATTGAAATAGCTTCTTTAGACTTCTCTCCAGATCTTTGCTGGGTGGTCGTGAGCTCTGATAAGAGCAATACCTTTTCTTCCAGGGAAATAGTTATGTGGAAAGAGGATCATGTAAGGAGCTTATAAGAAACGGGATCTTAACATCAGCTAGAAGTTGCTACTTCAGGATTCTTTGAGCCAGTCTAGAATTTCAGTAAAATTAACAGGAACCATGGAAACCAGTGGAACAAAAGCAGATAGCAAACTAAAGTCTATAGGAATAGCAACCAGGATCAGATCAGAGGCAATTTGGGGAAGGCTCTAGATCTGAGAGCATACAGTGACTGAATCCAAGATAGGAATCCCAGTGGTTCACCTACAGATAACAGGTCTGCCTTTGAACCTGTGAGCTTGTCACTAAAACTATCGTATCTGTGAAGAATTCCTTCAAGAAAGTGTTGTTTTGTTAGTAGTGCCCCCAAATGGTGACAACCTGTATTTCTGGTTGAGAACAGGACACCCCTCTCCACTAGATTCAGGCAGTACCAAAGAAGTCTATCCCTAAACAAGGTTCATAAAGGGACCTTGGGCAGAGGGACCCAAAGCTACATGCAAGCATTAGGAAGTGACCACGTCATAGCTTGCAGGGCCCCATTAAGAATGGAACACTTTTCACTCAAAAGAATTTCCTTAGGAAGGTGCCATTCTGTTCCAGAGAACAGAGCTGGTGTTCTAGAAAGAGTCGTAGCCATTCACAGCCTGACCTTGTGTACATATGCCCAATCTCGGTATCCCACATACTGCTGGAGAGGCAAAGGCCTCTTCCATTGTAGACTTGGGCCACAAAGACGAACCATGGCAATTTTCCAATCCCGGCTTAACCATCACTCCCTCAGAGTCCATATCACCAAGTACATCACAAATCTCTTTCAGTAAAGCTATAGATCAAGTCAGTTATTCTAGCTAACTCTAAGCCTGGGGCAAAGAACCCACAGTGCTTATATGGTGACACAACCTTAAGAAATCCCAGTGGCTGGTCACGAAAGCCACTCTACCGAACCATATTCTATTCAACCGGTTCAGGAGGAGCTAGAGACATTCACAAAATCAGTCCTTCAAGAAGAGGGAAGGCATGTTAACTCCTGTAAAAGAGAAGCTACACAACTAGCCTATTTTATAGCAACTTTACCAAAAGAAGTTCAATTCCTGACCAGAAGATACCATCAATGTTGCAAAGACTAGATTACAACACATGCCAACATCCTTTCTCCTAAGCAGTTGGATGAGGATACCCACAGCTTCCTACTGGTTTCAGACTTGCAGACAGTTACGAAGTCAAAGGCTAATGACAAACCACAATCTAACATTGAGGATAAAAGTTCTATTGTAATTTGAAGGGTCTCAAAACCAGATGTATAGTGAGATGGGAAACCTAGTGGCCATAAGGAGCATCTGTAATGAGCCAACAGATGCTGGGGATCAAAGAGGACTTCACAGAGCTATTCAGAGGAAGATCTATATTCTATCTTCATTAACAAAACCATTATTTGGCTGAGTGGCTCTGAGTTGAGGTTATTTGTCCCCCCCCCCAAAAAAAAAAAAAAAAAAAAAACGGAGACTGAACAAGTCAAGGGACCCTGACTACACTGGACAACTCACAAAAATGCCATACCCTGTTGGACTCCAACTTCAAGGAAAAAAAAAAAAAAAATCAAACCATTTTTTTCAGGGGAATTGGATCCAAAGCTAATCACAGAAAAATGTAGTGTGAAGGTTAGAATGTGGGGGTGCCCACGTAGCCCAGTTGGTTAAGGGTCTGACTCTTGATTTTGGTTCAGATCATGAGCTCATGGGTCTGAGATCGAGCCCTGCATCGGGCTGTATGCTGGTCATGAAGCTTGAGAGGTTCTCTCCCCCGCTGCCCCTCCTCTACTTGCACACTCAAAAAAAGAGGTTAGAACTTGGGTTTTCTAAAGGTACACGTTCTCAGCCTCAGAGTCGTTAAAAGATTAAAATGACCAACCCAGACAAGATGCCCCACAGACCCTAAAAGGGTGCTGGAGACTGTGGGGCCTCTGGGTAGCATCTGTCCTGAACAGTCACCATGTGAGTAGAGTAGGGCCCTCGGAGTACAGGGCACTTAGGTGAGCACTTCCACGAACTCCTAGGACTGCTAGGGACAGGCAATACACATACAGCTTCATGAGTGCACACCTCACCAGGACCACAGGTGTGGTCCTGGGCACTAGTGCAGCAGGGCCCTCAGTGAGGGGGCCTCTTGGCCAACCTACATGGCCAGGCCAGAATGCACCACTATGCTGGAAGCTGCAGGGCACCTGGGTGCCTCTTGGCCAATATGTTCACCATCCACAGTTAGCTGCAGACCTTGAGATGCATGTACTTGCAAAAGTTGTAGGGCTGTTTGGGTTACAGCAGACACCAGGGATGCACCCCTTGTCCCTGACTCTGGGCTTCATTCTGGGAATGCCACTGAATGCCAAGGCCCTTTAGGGAGGGGTGGGACATAATCAAGAAGGGAAAGATAGGGTCCCTTCCTTTCCCTGGGGAAGGCCAGGCTCTGGCTTGAGTCCTGCCTTACTCTGTCTCGGCCCAGGAATAAGTCCAGCTAGACCAGGAGACTTGAAACAGACCAGCACTTTGCCCTTGAAGTGAAGGGGCAAAGACGAAAGCAGAGCTGCAAAAGAACAGTCTAGATCTAAAGTTTTCCTCTGGACAGTTGAATTTAAAGTGAATTCATATTTATGTTTTGGCTTTTTAGGAAAAAAAAGAACCAATCTTCAAGCTCCTAGCTTGTTTCCTTGACTCATGGCAGGGTGGGGGTATAGTATCTCTTCTTGTATATGGTCATTTCTGCTTATGTATTTTCAAACACAGGACCATCATCTCATGAACTTAGATGTGTTTAGGTTTGGCAAAAAGGTGCTTGGGGGCACTCGAGTCAATAGCTAGGACTTGGCCTTCAGAGAAGTTGCCGTATGTTAACAGGGGACCTCAGAGGTTTGTAGCCCCCCACCTCCCTGCCCCGGGAAAGACCAGGATCAAATAACTCCTTACACCCACTTAAACTAGGGTTTCAGAAAGTTTCAGAGGCCGTGGAATACAAAAATGAAACTGGCAATTGGGCAGATGGCAGTCAAAATGACTGAATGGCCAGGACCACAAGTAGGAGGTTCTCGACCTACTCACTGGCAGGCTCACAGATCTGCACTGAGGAAACAGATGCCTGAGCCCCCATAATCAGGACAGCAAATGAAAATGAGTTTTGAATAAATAGGAGTTTAACCCAAGATCCCGTGAAGTCATCTTTAACACCTATCCCAGAATAACTGCAGCCTTGAACACCACTTGGCTCCCCTCAGGTAGTCCTAGAAGCTTTAGAGGGATGACATTTTCACCTAATTGGAAAATGGGAGTTTTCAGGGATTTCACGTCTGATTCTAGACTCACCCTATACACTTCAGTGCAATGGGTCTTTGTAGCCCAGCTTTTGATTCAATGACACATTGTAGGCAGAGACCAGAACAAGAGAATCGCCACCTTCTATGTTTCTCCGTTTTACATTAGCCACAGTTCTTGGATCAGGTGAGGCAGACTAGGCCATCGTAGGTACTTCCAGAGCCTGGAGTAGGAGAATGAAGGAGTGCAGATCTCTCTAGAGGCTGCAGCATGATGAAGTCAGGCTGGTCGTGTCACAGGTTCTCACACAGAATGTTCTAAGGGACTCAAAACCATATAACACAGGAAAAATAGGACTTCTTCCATGAACAGGATGTTTTCTGTAACAGTACCATGTTAAGTGAACATAACTCAACATACCTGTTGAGGTGCTACCTGTGCTATTAGACTCAGTTTCCAGCCACAACTGGAGTCTATAGCTCTATTCCTGTGCATGCTGAGGGCACTCAAACGTGATCCAGGGATCAAAGGGTGTGAGTTGGGATGACCCATCACATTGTGTCCTATCCCTAAATGCAGAGATTGTGCTAGATTAGAGGCCTTGGTCCCAGGACAGATAGGTGATAGGTCTGCCATGGTACATAGTAAGAGGGTACTTGCCATCAGATTCATGGGAACCAGGTGGCAAGGACTAGGCTCCCCACTCACCCATGAACTAGCAGGCAGAAACAGGAGTTCTACCTCCAGGGGTAACTGGGCCTGGCTATCATCCAGCAAGAGCTATTGCTACACAACATGGGCGTGGAGGAGGAGGTCTGGAACTTAGAGTCACTGGGGCATCAGCAAGTGTAGCAACACAGCCTGACAAAGGCAAGGCAACCAAGGCTCAGATTCCTCCAAGATGAGGGTCTAGGTCACTCCACCATGCAAGTATAGGCTGGCAGTGGGGGAGATAAAGTTAATTGTAGTCTCAGCTTTAGCAGTAGAGACAATAGGTGGTTGGTTTTACTAGCTTTCTCATTTGCACCCTTTTCAGTCATTAAGCACATGCTGCCCTGGCACCTCCAAGTGGAGGCTGGTCATTGTGGAACACGGGAATGGGAGCCGTCCAAGGGACACACTGTTGATTCTTCAGGGGACCTGAGCTGTGGCCCCTTGGCTCACCTCCATCAGTGCATATGGTAACTATCAATCACAGCTGACCTGAAATCAGGTGCTAACTCAAGAACCCACCGATTCTTTTTCTTCAAAGCTGTGAGAAGTGACAGTATGCAGGGTAGCCTGGAACTCAAGAAATTAACCTCTTCAGAGGGCTTTCAGCCAACAGCAACTGAGTGCACAGATGAATGCCCCAGCCTCCTGTCCTCGGAGGTAGATTCTAAATGGCAATATGGAGCATCCCCTCAGGATGAGCTCCAGTTGCCCACAGCTGTGACCAACTTGTGGTCACATTTTTACTGGTTTTTCCTCCATCCTGGCCCCTCTCTTCATCCTTGCTATTGGCTCCCTGGAATCAGATTCCAAATAAACCTCCTGCCCCCAAGTCTGAATTTTGAGAGAAATAAAAATTGAGGCAGGGAAGGAGGAGAAAAGGAGGCCAAAAATTTCCCAGGTATTGCCCCACACAACAGGTAGTTTAAAAATGTGGATATGGGTACCACGTTCCCAGTACATAAATTAGAAGAAACCCCAACACTGGAGTTGCCATAACCCCACATGGGAAAAATATTGGGGCTGTTCATCACTAACCTATTTCCTATCTTCAAAAGCTATCCTGCTGCCCAAGGCCAGCAAGAGGTCCAAAGGTATGGAGAGGACCAGTGCAGAAGTTCTCTGAAAGCAGAGACTCTTTGTCCCCACCGCTTTTATATTGGCTTGAGGAATACACATGAAGCTTGCTCTCAAAATCCTTCAGTCCCTTGCAAGTCTAGGCTAGCTGAGAACATGGAGGATTGAGAGGTTGTCAGGATGCATTCATCCGAGTCCAAAGTCCAACAGCCTCATAAAAGGGAGGGAGATTGGTTTGCACACCTGCTACAGCAGGGAGGGACTGGTGTTGAACTACACCCAATGACTGATGTGATAGTACAGAGGCCCCGCCATCTTGATCTGGCATAGGACACGCTGATACATACTTCTTGCTCCAGAGCTCTGTGCCAAGTTGGCCAAGGCTTGATCAGGTCTGCACTGTGGTTTCACACTTCCCCCTCAACCCAGTCCTGCTTCCTTGCCCTTTTCACAGGTGTCAATCCTAACATGTCATGGTCCTACCCCTCACTTATCTTGGCCTCTCCATCATGGACAGGCCTTGAATGGCAAGTAGCCCAAGGGCATGGAGAGGACTCGGGAGTGGAATCCTCTCCTGAGAACAGGTGTTTCTGGACTCCCCACCTCCTATGATAAGGGTTTGCTTTCCCTTAGAGGTGGTCTCATATCCCTGCAAAGGCTGGGACTGCTCTTCAGAGAGAGACTCAACAGGGGGTGTTGAAGATCCAGCCAAGGTCCTGTTCAACTATCTCTTGGGAAGCAGGAAATGAAAACTCTAGGTCCCTCTTGCTAAGCTGGTGCTTCCTTGCCTGCTTTGAACATGGATATAAGCCCAGCTGGGCCATGGGTTTTGAGGAGAGGACATTCCTTTGACCTGAAACATAGGAACAAGAGTGGAAAGACACTTTGGAGCTGTCACCCCCTTTTGCTATCTAGATGACATTTGATAATCTTAAGATGTTTTGGGGGTAATTCCAATTTCATAGGATTTTTAACCTCACCTGAAGGAGTCATTCTAGCACATGTTCTCTGCCACGATGGTACTCCTAAAATGGTAGTAATGAGACTAGAGTATTAATTAGTATGAGTTCAAATCTATTCTAGGATACCAGAGACCAGAGCATATCATGCCATGTGGCTTCAGCACAAGCCCCAAAGACATGTACCTTTCCAAATCCACTTCATAGAATAGCACCAGGAAGCAAGCAGCTAGTGACCCAAGGAAGGCTTCCTATTAATGGTTGAAAAGGTTACAGCATTCAAGTCTTTGTAAAAACCTCTAGAACGACGGTCTTTGGTTTGCCTAAACCCCCTAATAAGATTGCATATGGGTGCACACAATTATGTGCCCACATCTCTCGCACAAATCACTCAGTGGAAAACAGGGGTCCCAATTCGGAAAGGGAGAGGGCCTCAAACCCAAGGTGATGCCAGCCAAGGTGCTCTCAAGGGCCATGTACTGACCCTAATTCTTCACATTCTGGATAAATTCAAAAGGGCAGATACTAGCAAGAATTCACAAAGGCATGAGGATGTCCTTGAAACTCTAGCCACACTGCTCTGCAGATTTCTCCTTCTGCCTGGTTTTGAGCTTGTAGCTATTAAAAAATAAGAAATGGTGGGAAGTTTTTAATGAGACAGGTTTTCTCTTGATTCAGCCACCACTCCTGCTATACTCCCTTCCAACAGACTCAGTCCAACTGAATTACTAAGGGTATCATCTCTTTAGTCTTTAATAAAAAAGATTTTTTTTTTTAATGTTTAGGAGAGCGTGCGCACATGCACATGAGCAGAAGGGCAGACAGACACACACCACACATTGTCCAGAGCAGGCTCCAGGCTCTGAGCCGTCAGCACAGATCCCTACACAGGGCTCAAGCTCACGATCTATGAGATCATGACTGGAGCCGATGTTGGACCCTCAACCGACTGAGCCACCCAGGCACCCCTCATCTATTTAGCTTTGCCTTGCTTGCCTATCAAGTTGGGGCTCCACCACTGCTATGAAAAGTTTTCACCATTAACTCCAACTGAAGGTTGGGTCTACTGTTGCTTAGATAGGACCATGAGATACTTGTTCCTAGATGGCTGAGCAGTTATCAGGAAAGTCTTCCCAAGCCTCAACAGTTTCAACGTTTTGGTTCTTGTCTGATCGGTCCAACAAAATCTCAGAATCCCCAATTTAAAAAATTCCATTCTGTTTTGGTTTCTGTGGCTTCTGAGAGAACAGATCTACCTCCACTAGAGAACACAGAATTTCAATATAAAAAGCTTCCCTTGTGATCTTAAGGATTTCCATCAACTAAGGGAATCATCCCATTGAGTACAAGGAATAGGGCCTTAGAGACCACCAGATGCAGATGCAAATTCTGGTTCCCGCACATGTATCAGGTGACATGTGTATAGGTTCCGAGCCTGACCCTAAATTCCTGATATGGAAAATAGAGTTTTTCCATGCCAGGAATTTTATAGCTTAAAAAAGCATAGAAGCCATCTAAAAAATGAACTTCTAGTATCTAATATATCTAATGAATGAAGTCATTTTCTTCTAAAGTTTTGCTGAATTATTCAAAGTGAGAAAATAACTGGATTTTGGATCATGGTCTAGCTCCAGTGACCACATAGACAGGATGTCTAGTTTTTCAAAACTGCTTTAATATTATGGAAACCAGATAACTCAGTCCACATCACCATTGCCAAAAGGGATTTTCCCCCACCTTGGGAAGCAGCAGTACCAGCTTGGAGCCCAGATTAGTTTGGACCAATTCCGAGGTATATAACCTTGTCAAATTCCTACCTCACTGGGTAAATACACATAGCGTCAGATTGGTTCTGCCTATTAATACACCACTATGAATTTCAAGTGCCAGAAAAATCATCCAGAGGAAAGATATTTATCTGCTACCTCAAGAGAACTTGTTTATTTTAGATCCCATCTATTTGACAAACCCTCTTCTGAAACCAGCCTGAGGTCCCAACCACTTGCCAAATCTCATCTATAAGAGACTGTTAAGGGCATAAGTGCCTAGTATATGGTCTTGGGATAAACCCACAAGGGGTCTCATCTGGAGAACTGAGCTATCGGGTAACATTAACTCCTACAAATCTGAGACTTCCAATAGCAGACAAGTCCCTGGTCCTCAGTAGCTTCCAAAGGAACCCCCTGCAACATCCTGATGAGGACTGGTTCAAAGCCCCCACACAACAGACTCCCTGTCTACTTTCCCAGGAACTTCCTTTCTTATTGATACTATCTTCATGATTCAGGAATAGCTTCTAGGATTATAATTTTGAGTGGCTGGAGGTATTAAGTTTGTTCTTTAACAAACCTTTAGACACAGAAAAGCGTAAGAGGGAAAATTAGCTCTTATATCCCAAGTCTGGCCAAAAGTTACTGGTTACTGTATCTCCAAACAGGTCACACTGTAGACCTCTGGGAAGTTTCTAGTATGGGTAGAAATATATGGAACGATCAAATGGGGAATCCAAACACTTATCTCTCCCAAAGCAATTCCTCTATATCAATAAGGATGGGCAAGAAACAGTCACATAGAGCCTTAATGGTGAGCAGTCTGGGGGCACCCGGGTGGCTCACTTAAGTGTCTGACTTTGAGTCTGGCTCAGGTCATGATCTCACGGTTGTGGGCTTGAGCCCTCATTGGGTTCCTCGCTGAACGTGGAGCCTGATTAAGGATCTCTCGCTCTCTGCCCCTTTCCTGCTTGCACTTGCTCTCTCAAAAGAGAAAAGGGGGGGGGGAGTTTGGTAATGCCCCTGGAAAGGCTTAGAACAGTGACAAAGCCTCTTTTGTAGCCATGAGATCATGACCATTTCCAGGCTTCTGGAATTGAAATGAACCCTTCAGTACAAAGGCCTTGAAGATGTTGCTTTCAAGAAAGTCAGAAAGATTATAAAACCCTACAGCAGTGGCCTCAGTGAATTTTGTGACCCATCTGAATCTAACTCAAATATTTAGATCAAGATGGTACAGGTTATGTGGTCAAGGCCTCCCTGGAAACAGATAGCTGGGTCTACCTTAAATTGGATTATCAGGTAAATAGAACAATCCAGCATCAAGGGAGATAGATTGCTCTAGAAGAGATTAGCTACACACAATCCCTCACCCTAAGGTCAGCATGTTGTGCTCTGTGTTCAGAAACCAGGTTAAGACTAGAATATGGAGGGGAAGAAAAAAGGAACCAGATACAGCCAACTGCAAGACACTCAGGTGAGGCTATGATAAGATTCACAGTTGCCCCTGCAGAGTTAGCCCCCCATGACTGAGGGGCTCTTATCCTATCCCTAAGTCCTTGGCGCTACAGATACAGGAAAATCAACACCTTTACCATCACTGGGATCTGGCCTAAGATGTTCCTCACCCCTCCAAGTGACTCTTGCTCCTGATCGGTGATAGAGGGGAGATAGAAAAACTAGGAAAAAAAAAATACCTGCTTATTCTGAAAGTAGAGACCAGAGAAGATTTTAAACGGAGGAACATGTTATAGGACAATGTGAACACTCAGTAAGAAGTACAAAATGGGAGGCTTAGGGCAATCAACCATCTTTAAGAAATAGGTGATAATTCTTTCAGTGCTACAAAAAACAGTTATGCAGCCATAAGACGCTATGGAGGAAATTTACACATCACTAAATGAGGCCCATCTGAAAACACTACATGCTAGGATTCCAAACAGGACACTCTGGAAAAGATGAACTTATGGAGACAGTATGATGATCAGTGGTTGCCAGGAGTTGGGGGTGGGAGGGTCGGGAGGGATGAACAGGCAGAGCACAGGAGTTTTAGGAAGTTACTACTCTGCATGATACTAGAATGATGAATACATGTACACTTTAGAGGTTTAGACAAGCGCATGACATCAAGAGTGAACCCCAATGGAAAGGATGGACTTTGGGTGATAATGATGTATCACTGTAGTCCAACTGGATCAAAAACACTGCTCTGGTGAAGGATATTGATAATGGGGAGGCAATGTATGTGCGGGGCAGGTAGCATATGGGAACAATGTACCTTCCTTTTAATTTTGCTATGAACCTAAAACTGTTCTTTAGAAGTCTTAAAAAAAAAAAAAAAGATGGTGAATAGAAATGGGAACCTATAGCCTTTAGAAGACATGTAAGACCTAGCCACCAACTACAATGTGTTGACCTTTTTTGGATCCTGATTAAACTGTCAAGAACATGTATGATCCTTAGAATTTAGAAGTTTAAAAACTGATGGGTTGTTTAATAATGAAATTGTGGCTACTTTGTACGACAAAGGTCTGGTGATGGTTTAAAAAGACCATCTTTTTAAGGGATATGTATACATATTACAATATTATGGATTAAGGCAATTGAGGGCTCAAGTTGACATGAAAGGACTCAGGAAATGAATAGGTTAGGGTGTGTATGAAACAAGATTCCCCATGAGCAGTAACTATTAGATGTGGGCACATGAGGGACTGAGATATCATTCTGTCTAGTTTTAGGTACATCTAAAGTTTTCTACAACAAGAGTTTCAAGACAAAACAAAAACAAAAACCGCCTTTCCAACCGACTCAGAAGGCCAGAGTATTTGTATCACACATAGATTCAAGGATTCCGAGAAAGGTTTCTGGAGACTAGTTCATTGCAACTCCTAAGACCTTCTTTTCCTCGAAATTAGAATTTGAGAATTCCATCCTTCCTGAAGTTTCACCTTGGATGGATCTGCACGCTTCTATTGTGTTTTCCTTTTTGCTAGTAAAGCTCTTGCACATGGTAGCAGGTCTGCATTTATATCAGGGAAGTTTAGGCAAACCGAGAACCACCAACCACTTTATGAGCCTTCAGTATCAGACCCATCTGACACTATCACCCAGTGACAATGAGGAGGTTTCCCTTGTGCAACAAAAGCGAATCTGCATCTCAGGGCAGAATTGCCACCAGCAAGGGGCTTGCCCAACATGGCCAGGGGGCTCACCCCAAGTCCACACTCTAGATTCCAGAGTCAAGGTGAGGAAGAAATCTGCCAAGGAACAGTGTTGCTCACAGTGACCCCAAAGGAAACAGACTGAAGCCCTGCACTCTCTCCAAGACAGACTTCCATACTCATACCCCGATTGCCACGGTCATTCCTCTTCTGAGAGCTAGTTTCAGGATTCTTCAGAGAAGAACATGGATGGGAACCCTGGGAGACTGGGCAGGTTAGCCGGCAGGTGCTCTTTGTCCCTCTGAACTCAGGAGGTCTCAAGATCAGTTAACGTTTCCTCCTCAGGAAGATACCAGCTCTGTCCTTTCAAGCAACCAATAGCCTCCTGGTTATCAGATGCCAAGTACAGCTTCTGTAGTCTCTGCATTCGAGGTAGGGCTTTTTCTTCTAGCAAGATGGTCTAGAGTTAACAAAAGCAAGGGGGATGAGGAGGATTAAGGTAGCAAAACCAGGATATTTTAGCAGTTCTTTCAGGTTTCAGTTAGCTTTGGACCGAGTCTCCCAACTCATGATTCCCACTAACATAAGGGGCAGCTTTGTTTGGCATGAAAAAGCTATTCCTTGGCTCTCATAGGCTTCCCCATGGAGCCAGTTGAGCTGGAAAAAGAGGGAGATGCCAGTAAGCATGAAACAGCAATGACCAAAACAAGTATCTTTTCCAAGACAAAGCCTAGAATACAAAATACAGTATCCCAGCCTTGGGCATGCAGGTTTCCCTCTAAATTTTAATGTTTGAGAAAAAGAGACAGAGTACAAGCAGGGGAGTGTCAGAGGGAGACACAGAATCTGAAGCAGGCTCCAGGCTCCGAGCTGTCAGCACAGAGCCCGACATGGGCTCACAAACTGAGATCATGACCTGAGCTGAAGTTGGACAACAAACTGACTGAGCCACCCAGGAGCCCCTGCAGGTTTCTCTTTGTAAGGATTCTCTCCTTGTGGCCAGAGATGGACCTCAAAGTGTGTCACAACCTTTAGTACCCAACCCCTAGAGCTTTGACTCCAAACAGAAAATGCTACAAAGCTGGTTGTGATCTTAGATCTGACTATCCAGTCTAAGAGGCATTCAGGATTCTGTGGAGTCAGGAAACTCCGGCTCCCCGTCACCTTGGCTCCCCCCTCACTTAGGTAAGCATTAACCTTCTACATAGAATTCCCAATGGTTCCATGGACAGCCTATTTAACTCTCTTCCAAAATAACAAGAATCTCATAGTAAACATCAAAGGCAACTGTCATCTTCAAGGCTGAGCATGGGAAACCGTGAAGGAGGGTGCAATCCAAAGCCCAGGGAGAGCAGATCTGTACCAGCCACTCAAGGATCAGAGCTCTGGAGCTATGTTCAGCTTTCTCAGGTTTCCCCTGAAGGGCAGGCTCCCTAGTTTCTACAGAGAGGTAGCCCAAGCACCAGAAACTAGCAGACCCAGAAAGAACTGTCAGACCCATCTGATAGACCTTGGTCTATAACTTCCCTTAACACTAGTGACAGACTGAGAATAGATCTTTTAGCCCTAGAGTTGATAGCTTATCTAGATCAATGTGGTTTTAAGACCAAAAGGTGGGTAGTGATGCAGGAATGTTAGTGGTTTAGTTACAACTCCAAATACTTGAGCCTAAGACAGTCACAGGATACCAGGTTTAAGCTGGGTAGCTGAGAAGCAAGAAGGTCACACTTCGAAGTCCTCATCTTAGAGAATCATCACATGCTTTAATGGAAAAATCCTACGGTCCTTACTGAGAAAGAGTTGGTGTCCCTGTGAATTACATCTTGCCCATTCAAATCTGGGTCTATCCATACAAGTACCTCATCCCAAAATAATATCATGGCTGCAGTTGAGTAGAGAAGGCAATGACCCTGTCAGACCTAGACCTGGCTACAAAAACAATGATCACCATATGCTTCAGCAAGAATATAGTCATCGATCCTTCAGTGTCCAGACTCTCAGAAGGGACACACATCACCATTCTCTGCTGTGATCACCACCTCTACTATTGGGGAAACACTGGAGTCTAGGATTGAAAACTAAACCCTAATTAGGGTTGGCACAGCTTTGGGAAATCCAGGCTGGTCAAACCTGCACTTCATCCAAGAGGGTGGTGAGGAGAATTCATCATTTGACTAGACACCTTCATATTGGTATGACCCTCATGAACACATTTAACGGATGAAGTCTTTCAACTAGGAACTGAATTTACCATGGCAAACGCTGGCAGAAGAGGGCAGCCAGATCCCTCCTTATTGGCCAATAGTGCCGAAGGTTTCCTGGGAAGTGACAGTATGTTTCTCTATTTCCCTGCATTCTTGATGGTTTCTAAGTTAAGTTGGTTAGTGAGCATTTATAATCTCACCAGATCAGTGTTGCTACCACCACCAATCCTGGACAATATGTGGTTTAAGATGGGACAGGTCTTGGAACAGCAGATTTACCCACTATTAATGTCCCCCCCCCCCCCACTAAACAGAATAAAAGTGCTTAAAGAATCTAGAGGAGTTATCTTGCAGATTATCCCCCATGATATAATTTAGGAAATATTTGGTTTTGGTCCTTGCCTTGACACATAGGAAATAACTAGCTTTTTATGAGCTACTTAAGAGCCATAGGGGCATCTTTTGTAATGTTTTTTTTTCCCCCCTGAGATAGTTACAGGGCTAGAAAGAGGAAATGGGGTCTTTTGTTATTCATAACAAGCTCCTTTTAACCACACCTGGGTTTTGCTTACAAACCAAGGGGCTTAATGGGGGCTGGTTGCTATGGGAACCAACCCTGTGACTCTAAGGTAGGAACTTCCAGTCCTACCCGCCCCCTCTCCACCTCCAGGGAGGGGCGAAATGCTGGAGATTATGTAATTGACTACTGAAGATCAAGTCAGTCACACCTACATAGTAAAGCTTCCAGAAGATCCCAAAAGAATGACTTCGAGGACTTCTGTGTTGGTGAACAAGGGGGGGGGGGGGCGGAGTATTGGAAGGAAGATGCTCCTGCTCCTGGAGAGGGTATGGGTGCTCTGTGTCCCTTTCCCCATATGTTGTCCTATGCAGTTCTTCCATCTGGGTCCTCCTGTGTTCCAGCCTTTTAGAATAAGCTAGTCCTCTAATAAAAGGTCTTCCCGAGTTCTAGGAGCTGCTCCAGCAAATTAAATCAAACCTATAACCCATTGGATCTGACACTTCTCTCCAAGTAGATGGTGTCAGAATGGAGTTCAATTACAGAACACACAGTTGGTGTCAAAGAATTGCTTGATGAGTGGAAACCCCACACATGTGGTGTCAGAAGTGAAGCAGTAAGGTTGTATGGAGAATAACAATTCCCTTCTTTAGGTTTTGGATCACTGTCATTAAAACCTTGACCAAAATATGGTGGGAGAGGGTGGCATAGATCTTCTGAGGTTCCACCTTCCAGACAAGTGGCAGAAATGCTTGGACACAACCAAGGTGAAGAGTCTACTTGGGAGAAACGCCGTCCCCTGACCATACCACCTCCATGTGGGTCTGACACTTCGAATATATGGAGAAAGGCAAAAACCCATGGGTGGTGTGTAGTCTTTAGCGATGAGGGTAGTTTTGATACAGGAGCCCCACCAGGCAGTTAGAAGCAAAGCTCCCTTACACACTCTCAAAGCTGGTGATCATGAAGCAGAACACAAGACCCTCTCCACCGGTTGCTGAAAAACGTGGCACCAGCCACAAACTTCACTCGCCTTTTATCCTGGGTTCAGGAAGACCAGTGAAACTTCATGGAGAAAGGTACCCATTCTAGGGAAAAAAAAAAAAAGTATCTCTATCCTACCTCACATGTGTTTAAGAAAGCTGCCTTTACACAACCTCCACATCCCCTTCTCCTTGGAGGAATAATGACTAAAGAAACCTACGGAGGCATTTTCATTTCACTGCAAGGTATCCGACCTCCTATCAGGTGGTCAGTCCAGTTCATCCTAAGACAGGATTTTCTCATTACCCTTTGGTCTGTTTACCACGAAGGCCCAACTGGCCTCCAGGAACCCACAGTTGGTACATCAGGGTAACAGCTTATAACATATTCATGCCAACAGGGTAAGGAGTCCTCAGTCTCTCTCCAGGTAGCTCTAAGACCATCAGAAAACAAAGATGTTCTTTAGTGTCAAGTTTCTCCAATCCCCAAATCTATGGCCAGTCTGCCCCTTCCTCCAACAGGAAGCCAAATAGAGGCATTTTAACAGCTTATGCCATCTGTTATTTGGGAGCCAATGGATAGATACCTATTTAGTGGTGACAGTCCATCATCCTTTGGGAATGCCCCCAGAGAGAAACCCTCAACATCAATAGATGTGCAAGAAACCATGTTCAGGGACAGCCTTAATGAGGTGTTCAGCACTGCCTCTGGAAAGTCTTTAAGCTGCCATGAAAACCCTTGTTGTCTCTTGCCCAAGCTCTTCCCTCCAAAGGCCTTCAAGCAACGGAAACTACAGCAGTGGGCGTGTTTACTCTAGCCCATTGAGTTCTTGAAATTGCTAGATCAAGGCACCTGTTACATAGAGGTCTCCTTAGAGATACAACTGGTTGGGTTCATCTGAAACTTAATCAGGTACCCAAATCTATCCAACTTCAAGGGAGATCCGTCCTTCTCTTCTGGTTACCCACATGTAGTATTTAAGAGTCCTCTTACTCCCAAAAGGGCCCTTCCCAGCTGAGTTCCTCTTTCCCTCGTTTTCTGGCACATTGGAGATACAGGCTAAACCGTAGGCTGGCCAGTGAAACTACCAGTCTTCTAACTGCCCTTCCCTATAACGTTTACCACGTTTGACAGTTCCTTCTGGCCTGATCTTCTCCATATTCTGTTGGATAGGAGGTCAGTTCCTTGGGGAGAGATTTGGGGCTCTCTGTTCTAGGGCTGCTCTCTCTCCAGAGAGCAAAATCTGAGCCATGGTTCTGATGCTAGGGGGTGGGGAAAAAGGCGAGATTCAGTGACACTCTCACATTAGGAGCAGACTGCTTGGTGAGTAGGTGATGGCCACCCCAGGTCTCCTCTGCTCATTTCTCTACAGGAAATCCCTGCCCCACAAGCCCTGGTAATTTCAGCAGCACTGAGCCCAAGATAGAAGTTCTGTCTCATCACTAGAAACTGAGCGGAAGCCACGTTGATACAGAACTTCATCTCAGCAACAAGTCGCTGGGACAGGAGGAGAAATGCGGACATCCTGTACCTCCCTGGAAGGAAACCCTCCAACATAGCAGCCCTGTGTCCACAGCTGTACTGTGATGGAGGAGATCTGCCCTTTAGCTGAGCCATGAGGGAAAAGGACCTTACTGGTCTTGCCCGGTTCGAATGCCACAAACTCAGCAGTTGTAAGTTTTTAGATTTTCTTCTTAGATGTTTGTTTCCTATAGGACTTTAGGGCCTTTTCAGGAGACTTTAAATGGTTGAAAATTTCACCAGTTTTGCCAGGGAACAGGTCTACCCCAGAGCTTGTTATGCTAGAAGCAGGGCTCTATGTCTCCCTTACTATTTTAGGAAACTGAGGTTTGCTTACAAACTCAGGATGGGGAATAAATGGATCATAATGACTCACGAGGAGAGAATTTCTGGATGTGGGTGTGAAGGTTAGGGCTACCGTTCTGTGTAGTTCTACAGTTTTCTGTAATAATTTTTAAGAGGCAAAAAGCCACCCGAGATGCCAGAGCAAGTCGGGTGTCCTGCATAGCTTTGCAGAAGCCCCTCCAAGCTATTTTTATCTTTCCTATAGACCCTAAACCTATCATTCATTGGTTAGTTCGAAGAGTTAGATTGGCAACCAAGTTGCCTTCCTAGATGAAAATATTCCTTTGGACAGAACTCTGAGGGCATTTTTTCTCATTGTCATTTTACTTTTTGATAACAGGGTAATTTCTATTTGGTCAATAGGAGGTTCTTGTACATCTAGGCTCACAGCAGGAAAGTTGAGGCAAACCAAGGACGGGCTCTTCATGAGCCTTCACTGTCAGACTTGGCTCTGACACAAGTGACCCAGTAGCAATGACAGGGTCCCCTGTTCAACAGGAGAGGGAATCTTTAACTCAAGACAGAGCTGACATCAGCAAGGGGCCTGCCCAACATGGTCAGGTCTCACATCAGGTGCACAAACTCCAGGTAGATTCTAGAGTCAAGACAAGGAAGAACTCACCAAGGAACAGTTGTGCCCACATGGACAAAGGAAACAGACTGAAGCCCTACACTGCAAAACAGGCTTCCAATATTCATGTTCCAGTTGCCAAAGTCCTTCTCATCAAAGGACTGCTTTAGAATTTTTCAGAAGAGGAGGACAGTGGCTTTTGGGGGGACTGGGTAGGGGAGCCCACACCAGCTTTCCCTCCCCCTGGGCTGTGGGGTCTCAGGTTGTTTGCAATCTTAGTGCTTCAGGCAGATGTCTACTCTGCCCTCAGCCTCCTGTGCTCAGACACCAAGTGTGGTTCCCTGCAACTCTATTTCCAGAAGTTGGCTCCAAGTTTAACAAGATGACCAGGAGATAAACAGGGAAAGAAGGATTGAGGCAAGATAAGAAGGTAAAATAAAATTATGTCCTATCAGTTGGCACATTGAGATTTGAACCAAGGCTCACAGATCACAATTTCTCCTACTGTGGTGTGGTTTTGAATCATCCAGAACATCTTATTCCCCGCCCCCGCCCCCACCCCTACACACTTTGTGTGAGGTCTCCCAGGCTTTTTCACTGTGCCCGGAGAGTTGGAGAGAGAAGGAGAAACCAGAAGAGCATAGAACTGTAGGAAAAAGCTTTTGCCAAGACGAAACCTAGAAAGCAGTAAAAACCACCCCCATCTATGAATGCCAGCCTGTTTTTCCAGGGTAACAGAGTGGCAGCTGGACCTTGGTGACCAGAGCCTGTGCTCCTGGAATAAAATTCCCGTGCTGTCACAGTGTCTCCCTGTCCTTCTGGACCTCCAACTCCAGGCACATAAAGCTATGGGGTTGCTTGCAGCCTTAGTGATCTGACCTCTCAGACACAAGAGAAAGGAGCTAGTGTCTTCTACTGAGTGGGTTTAGGAAACTGTTTAGAAACTTCTGGGTGCATCCTGGCTTCCCCTTCCCCCAGTTTAAAGTTAACTTTTGACATGGTCTTCTAATGGCCCCAGGGACTTCCTGCTCCATCACTGGTCTGGAATCAATCTCCGTTGAGGTGCCATGGGGCTTGCACTCAAGAAGCTGAGGTCTCCAAGGAGCGTAGAGGACAGTGACAGAGGGGGCAGTTGAAGCCCAGTGAATGCAGATCTGTGCCACCCAGCCAGGAACAGAGCCTTAGAGGTGCTCTCAGCTCAATGCTAAGTCTCCTGAGGAGATTTGCCTAACATTCATGGGGCAAAGCCCATTATCCCAGGGAAACCAGCACACCCGAAAATCCTCATACCTGCCTGATGAACAGGTATTTTATTATAGAGAAATTGACAGCTTTCTCTGTAAACCTAGGGATAGACTGAAGGAGAGGTCGGTGACCTAGTCTGGGGTTGATCAGAACTCACACAGACCAATGAAGCTTTAAGATCAGAACGTGCACAATCACTAGAATAGTTGTAGGTCCACATTTGTCAAAGGATGTTCTGATTTACCTTTGGTTGCTGCCCCACCTGGCCTTGTCACCAGGAAAAAAACACTTTTGGGGAGAATTTCCACATACCTTACTGAGATCTGATATCACCGCAAAATGTTTTTGTCCATTTGAAACTTGGTCCTACCCACACAAGTGAGTGATGGGAGAAGGACACCATGGTCTCAAGTCAGGGAAAGACAGTCTCTTTCAGACGGAGCCTTGGCTGGAAAGCAGGAAGAGGCACCAGATAGGTGGAATTCAAGAGTCAGGCCTTCAGTATATACGCTTTCAGGATGGACACTCGTTGCAACTCTTCATCTTGGTCATTGTCTTAATACAGGTTTAACGCTAGAGCCTGGAGGTAAACATGCCAAGGAGTGCCAATTAGAATGGACTTTGGGAAATCCAGCTCATCAAACCCTTGGCTTGTAGAAGGTGGCGGCACGGAGATTAATTGCTCTTGCTACTAAGTATCTTCTACCTTGGTCTCCACAAAACCCAGGAGTTACCTGGTGGCCAGAAATGGAGTTCATTATATATAGGAGTACTGACAACACTATCTCTATCTTTGGCCCTCCATCTTGTTCATGTTCCCTTGATGACCTCTTGGGGCTGCATGTTCCAGGCCCCTTGGAGATTAATATTCAGATTTTGGAAATACCCATCAAGGAGGGTATTTATCAAGGTGGGGGGAAGCTTGTTAGTCTTCCATGAATCTTTAGAAGCTTCTTCCCTTCCTGATACACAGGTGGTGCCACAAGATCTAATCAAAGGTTAGATGTCAATTAAGTGCATGTAAAACTATTTTTGAGAGAGAAAGACTGAGGGAGGGGCAGAGAGAGAGGGAGACACAGAACCCGAGGCAGGCTCCAGGCTGTCAGCGCAGAGCCTGATGCAGGGTTCAGGCCCAAGAACGGTGAGACCATGACCTGAGCCAAAGTCCGAAGCTTAACCAACTCAGCCATCCAGGCACCCCATGCATGTGAAACCTTGGACTGCACAGCACTGTCTTTCTGTGTGTCCCCTCCCTCTAGAAAGTCTATGGACTAAGGTCTAGACTTTGTGGAGGATAACTGCACAGCCATCATATCAGTTACCCTTGATAAAACTCCATAAACTTTATGGCATCTCTGGCTTCATTTTCTAGCCTCAAAGTGCCTTCTGAGTTTGAGGAGGGACAGCAGAGTATCTCCCCAAACTTCTAACATTATGGAAAAAAAAAAAGACAACACCACAAAACAAAACCGGAGTAAAATGGCAGCCAGACTCCTCATTGGCTAATCGTTTTGCTTCCTGGGAAGAAAAACAGTTGCTTATGAAATGAGATGGTCCAATTCTTGAGTTAGTGCTCATGTGGAATTATTTTTGACTTAACCAGATAGGAAGAGCAACACCAACACCTGCCAGTTCCACATACTTTGTTTTATTGAAGGAGTTTCTGGGACTAGTGTACCCAGCACCCATATAAGGATCTCCAAATACCATTCCCCACTAAGAACCACCAAAACCATTTAGGTAAAAGGCCAATTACAGACCTGGAACACAGCAAATTCCGGAGAAGCATAGACTGTACCGTGTCCTAAAGAGAAATACACAGAGTATTAGGGAATATAAAATAGACACAGTAGCTACCATGAAGGGGCTCCTGTAGCACAAGAAGGATAATCTCTATAGAAGTAGAAACAGATTACAAAAGGGCACTTGGGTGGCTCAGTCAGTTAAGCGCCTGACTTCAGCTCATGTCATGATCTCATGGTTTGTGGGTGCGAGCCCCGCATTGGGCTCTGTGCCGACAGCTCGGAGCCTGGAGCCTGCTTCAGATTCTGAGTCTTCCTCTCTGCCCCTCTCCCACTCATCCTCAAAAATAATACATTTCTTTAATGTTTATCAAAGTGGTTAAGATCACTGGAGTCTCCGGTGTTATTTAAGAGGAAGAGAGGAAAAACTTTAGGGGATGGTGGGTTAATAAGTATATACCAAAGTGACAGAATTAAGAGTGTCACCACCCAACATAATGGATTCAGGGAGGAGTCAGCTGATATTATAGAAATTGAGGGAAATAGGTCAACTCCAAAGGGCTCAAAGATTCTCCCCTTTTGTGACTAATCTGGAATGAGATTCCCTTACAATGGATAGAGGTTTATTTCAACCAAGCCATCAACCTCTGCCTCTTCAATAGCAAACTCCCCAGCATATACCTCTAGATACAAGGCCATAAGGAACAACCACTGTCTACATGGGATTCTTGCCAAGTATTTAACTGAACTTGATTAGAAGCAGACAAGGACTTTTTGACAAACTCAGGTTAGTTGCTGTACAAGTTCCCATGCATTCTGGCTTAGCTGATCTTGAGAATTTAGGGGTGGGGGGAAGCATGGTAGGAGGGGCTGCCATAAATATCCTAAGAGCCTACCTTCCAGACACCTAGAAATGCCTGGAGAAGACCAAGGTGAAGACCCTATCTGAGAGAAAAACCCTGTCCTCTGTCCACACCACCTCCACGTGGATGGGACCCTTCAGACATGTCAAGAAAGGCAAGTACACAGGTGGTGACTAGGACAGTAGGAAGGTTTGGGGTATGTGGACTCCCAGGGCAGACAGGGTGGGACCTGGCTACCCAAATGCCACTCAGATGAGAAAACCAGGTAGGGGGACCTGGAAGAGCCAGCCACACAGAGACCAGAGGGTCCCTGACTGCACCAACCGGGCTCTGGGAGCAACGAGCAGCCCAGCCGGGACTCAGCTCAAAGAGGATATTCCTTCAACATGAAGGCAGGTGCACTAAATAGAACATAGGCTGCTGGGGTTCAAGTTCTCGCAGCAACTACTGACTTCCCATCACTGAAGCACATCCTTATGCTGTACTAAGGACAAATTTTAGCTCTCAGCCTGATTTCTGAAGTTTTGTACTGTTAACGGACCTCAGTAGGTGGAGTTCTTAGGCACCCCTCTCTCATCACTTTCCCATGCATGACAGGTTGCTGTGAACCTCTCCCATGAATGAGGCAGTGGTCTGGACAAGGTTCAGGTGAAGTTGGGGATTTCCTAGGAAAATAGCAGGTGTCTTGGCATGAACCCCCAGAGTGTCTCTGCAGGTTGGGCCAGATGAGGTTCTGCAAGGGCAGAAACAGGGGCAGCAGACCCATAGGCCACTGTGGCTCTGGGCAGTGCTAACAAGCCAGCTTTGAGCCCTGTAACAGGGCACATAGCCCAATCCCCTACAGCATTGCCTGTGAGGACAGTCATGGAGGAAACTGCTCATCACTGCTCCCCCAAACCTTTTTTCAGCTGAGAGTCTTGCTTCCAAGGGCAGGCTAGGGAAACACAGAGGGCTCTAAAATGGTTTCAAATATACAGGAGCCACCATAGTGCAGAGGAGCCCCATGGCAGAGGGGCCTCCCTCCCCACCACAAACTGGAAGGGGTCTTCAGATCTATTTCTTGGTCAGAAAGCACTGCACTGAACAAAGTGTTGGGAATCCAGAACCAGATGGCCCTGAAGGAGCATCTACCCAAGATCGCAGCTTCTGAGCAAGTAGGTCCAAGAGTCCATGAAATCTTATGAAAGTCTAGGCAGCTTATAGGCCAGACAGCACCCCTAGGAAGGGAGGAACTGCAAGGACCTAGAGGAGAGCTCGTTGACCCTGTTCTGGTTCTCTTTAAAGGGGTCTGGAAAAGGCTTTGGGGCAGCAGACCACAGTCAGAGACACCAGCCTTCTGAAGAGTCCCATCCCCTTGAAGGATTAGCAGTGGCCATCAAGGAGGTTTCTTGACCAGCCTGGGCACCATGTGTGAATAGCAGCTGACCTTTCAGCATGGAGAATGTAGGTACAAGCTCCATGGACACTTGGGCTACAAAGAGGGGGGAGGAAGCCACTCAGGCATGGTTACTCCTAGAAAAGTGACTAGGTCATATGGAGGTTGGATCACTGTTCTTTTCTTGGTCCAGGACCCGACAGAGGCACTCAGGACTTCTTGCAACTTCTAGACCAAGAAGTTATTGGACATTAACCCTAGGACTTGTCACACTCCTCTTGGTGGGGTGTCCATAAAGACATTTGAGGAGTACCATTTTGGCCAGGAGACTGAACTGCAGGATTCAGAAGTGCCCCCTGTGAGGTTAATATGTTTGCTCTTTAGAGGTTTCTAGGCAAACCTCAAACACAGCCTTTTAAGATTCAGTAAGACAATCAGCCATATTGTAATTGCGATCTCCAGTTTTATATAAAATTCACTTGCTAGAGAAGGAGCTATGGAACAGAAGTGGGCTGTTTCAGTCATCTGCAACATGGCAATCCAGGATAAAGCAAACTAAGTGAGGAAGAGCTACGGACTCTGGGAAACTCACACTTGTCAAGACAGGTCCCTCAAATGCCCCTCACCCCCTTCATTTTGATAGCTATGCTTGCTAGCAGACAGCCTCAGCAGTCCCCTCCCTGGGGGCACTGTGGTTGCTGAAGAGCTACCTTTGCCCAGGTTACATGGTCTTCCACTGGGAGAGCTTGGCTCAGTTGGCCAAGGCCTCCAACAAGAGAGCATCCCACAGATTTCTCCACCTGCCCCATCTTGCTTCATTTCCATCGGCATCAAACCCAAGAAAGCTCTGGACTACAGGACCAGTGAGTGGGAAAGAGCATCAGGCATCCATCTGAAGGAACAAAGCAGTGTGTAAGAGGCTAAGCAAGGGCCATGGTGCCCCCGCTGTAAGAGACTTTTCCTAGGAACTGCCTGCCACTCCACCATGTTAGGACATCTCAGAACCAGAACTGCAATGCCCCTAGAAGGGGTGGCTTTGTTTCAGTCAAGGCAGATCAGATCTAACCACAGCTGTAGCAACCTCCAAATGCAATGCACCCTCGTGGATTTACGAGGATTATTTTCTACCTCGGCAAGCAAGATGTGTCCTTCTCTCAAAGGCAGCTCCCCAAAGCTGGTCAGCAGCCTGCGGACCCACTGGCGATACCAGCATCACACTGCCACCTGTTCGTCCTAGAGCATTGGAGCCACCACTCCTCACCCCCCAACCCCACCATCCTGGAGTTGGGAATTCATGGCACCAACTCTGCCAGATGGCTCCTGGAGACTTAAGTGTTACTTAAGTGTCAGGCACCATGAGGACATAGATCTGAAAGCCTCTAGGGTGAAGGATGCCCACCTCACCATCCTGCCTGCCCTCTGCTGCTGCCCACTTCAGGCTCCTCATCTCAGGTCATCTAGATTGGAGAAACACGAAGGAACACGTACTGGGGCTGTCCTAGCCCCATTAGTATTGTGTGTGTACGCGTCAGGGGTGGGGGGCGGGTGGAGGCAGACATAGTTCAGCTGGATTCCAAGTGTTTGATATTTTATCAGTATAATTTGCCAGGGACGAACTCCCACTGATAAGGTATCTAGATACTACTATTTCAGTCCTTCCTATGGTCCCAGATTTAATGTTTGATGGTCTAAAAATGTTTCCCCAAAGACCCCTGGGCTACGTGAAGTGCCCTTGTCCCGTTGAATGCATTGAAACTATCTGTGTCCACCCACATGTGCAAAGTGGAACAGGTCCACATGCCAAGTTTCCGGAAATATTCCAGGCACATGCACAGTGGACCCCATCCATCTGCCCTACCTTATGAAGTAGACAGCACAGCTTCAGTGGAGAGAATAGCAAGTAGGAACCACAGTAGGTAGAGCTTTAAACACCAGTCAGCCAGCAGTCTGATGCCAAAGGAAGCTATGGAGGTTCAGGTAGTATATGAACAACCTATGATGCCCTGTTATGCAGTCTTTCCCAGCTCAAAGCAAAATGCCGGGACTCTGCTCAGCAAGCATTGGTGGAGTGCTTACATGCTGTTACGTACCAGAAGATGAGAAACTCCGTGATCTTTCTGGACTTCTGTTCACACCATTTCTGTTTCATTTCGCTTCACCATAGATCTCCCTCTCTGGGCAACAGTCATTGGGGGAGTAGCTTCCTCATCTATGGCCATGTAGAGGAGTGAGAAGCACAGACTTTGGCATCTACTCTACCTGGATGGAAATCCAGGGTTAAAATGAGCATTTTGAAGAGGAAGACATTTTGCTCCTTCTCCATGGAGAAAGTGGATATTCAAGGTCATCCACATGGTCTTTACACTGACTACAGTATCTATTGAAGTGCAAAGTACCAGAGACAGGGCCTGGCCAACTGATAGAAGCCAATGTTTGCTGTGTGCATTAGGATTTTCAGCATGTTCAAGGTTATGAGAACAGAAATGTGCTTCCCCCATTCTCTATTGGAAGTTCTAGCAACTAAGGAGAGGAGGGTGGCAGATTTAGTTCCTTTTTGGAGAGTGGACACAAGTCCCCAGAATTCGGACTATTGGTCCCTTGGGAGGTACACTGATCAAATATTCAAGCCACCATTATTCCCATCCTTCCTGTGGTCCCAGCTTTAATGTTTGGTGGTCCAAGAGTTTCCCCCTGAAGAACCATGCTGGGATCTATGTCCAGAGTCTTGGACACCCATCCCTGCTTCACACTGACTCTGCCCATCTGGCTCTCATATTCCAGATCAAACCCTGTTCTGCTCAGAAGTCCAAGTGGCTGGTTTCTCCCTCAGATCTCAGCTTACATTACTACTTCTTGTCCTGGGGACCAGGAGCAGAGGCTGGATGCAGACCAGGGGAGAGCTTTTTCCTGAGCAGCATGAGATGCTTGGGGAGTGAGCCGACTTCACTCCTGGCTGCAAAGCCTTTCCAGAGGAAGAAAAGACCTCAGGAGCTCGCTTGGCCAACAAAAGATTTTATCACAAGGGCTGAAGTAGAACCTAAAAACTGTGGGAGAAGTAGCTGTGATTTACTTCTGGCACATGCCTGCATGAGCATGCAAGTCAAGGGGGGCCTACAGGGCCAGGTTTTAGAAGATGAAGATGGTACATCATAACCTTCCAGGAGCACAAGACCCTCTAAGGTGAAGCATCTACTAGGCACCTTTTTGCAGAACAAGCTTGGGGTCTCTGAAGGATTTCACCGACTCACCGGTAGGGCTGTCCAGCTCACACACACACCATACTACACCAGCCCATCCATGCCTTTAAGCAGCCATCATCCAACCTCTTCTAAACCACAGGAAGAGGACAATTTCATCTCCAGATCCAGGCTCCCTGTGCCTTTACGTCCTACATCCACACTTTTTATTCATGCACCATACTCTTCAGCATGGTTTATATTCTTATCCAAACTAGGTCATCAGTCCAGAAGGCTTCCCTATAAGCTTCATTGCCAAGATAGACCCAGGTGATCCTAGCCCACCTCTGAGCAATGGACTGGCTAGATCAAGGGCATCATGGACAGAATACTCTATCAAATTGACTTAGAAGATGCAGAAAGGATTTAGACCCACCATCTTTCCAATATGGGTTATCAAATTCTTTATTGGGAGATCACACTAGATAAGAAAACAGACATCTCTACATTATATCAGAAAGGATCAGTTGGGAGATTCTGAATACCACCTGGTGAACACTTTTACTGGGACCAAAGCAATGTTGGAAGTACCATCCATTCCTGACCAGTTGGCACAATCTGAATGATTACTGAGGTGGGGTGGGGTGAGGGCAGAGGTAGACCTTGAAGCCATCATAAGACTCTTTTCATACAGAGCTATAAACACTTAGTTTTTTTATAAGCATGTGAACAGACCTATCCAATCACTTAAGATAACCACCCATAAGGGCACGTGGCTATTAGTTGCTTCAATTGGAGGTCCTCAGGAATTATTTCATCTAGAGAGTAACTTTTAATTAGGAACCCTTTTTCTCATGATGGGATCATCCCCCGCCACAAAATAAGGTTCAGCCAACTAGAGGCCACGTGGGGGAAAGTCAAGTGGCCCAAGACTGAGTAGTTTTGTACTTAGCACTTAGGATAGCAAATTCCTGAGCCCCTCTTGGAAGGGAATTCAAGAGTTTCTATGGGACTGAAAAGCAAAGAACCATCCCAAAGAAAAATCTTAAGCTTGGACCAGGTATCACTCGCGTAAAAGGAGAGCTTGGGGTTGGGAAGAAAACCTGTTCCTGGACTCCACATTCTCAGTTCCCTAAGAAGCATGAAATGCAATAAAGCAGGGAGGCTTTCTACCCCAAATGGAGCCACGTGCCTCCAAACTGATCTTTTCAGCAACCAAACCTCCTAGAACCAGCAACAATAGCCTTTTAGTGCTATGTAATTGCTCTGTAAGAGCAGATTGCAAAGAAAATCCTTAGAGAAATTTCTGTCACCAACCTGTTACCAAAACCAGGGGTTATTCCACTGATGCTTCATACAATCCATAACCACGAATCAGTTAAGACCTACCTTCAAGTCCCTGGTGTACAGAATGGACTCCATATTTATTTCTGGCAGGTTTGGGGAGGGAGGAGATAGGATTGAGAGGAAAGAAGTCACTGCTGGCTTCAGCCAAGATCAGCATAAAGTCATCATCATTTGTGCAAAGTTATGGAAGTGTTTTTTAAAGGGGGGAGGGAGAGTTATCTGCGTGGGATGGATGCTTTTTCATCTACTTGGGTCCTCAAACTAGGAGGGCCAGAGTGGTCATGAGCCTGAACTTACTCTGAAGGAGACTTTAAGGCCATGGCTACTTGCCCCCAGCTAGCACACTGGCTACAGGAAACCAACTGACAGGGATAGACCTCCACAGGAGAAAAGTACTTCCTCACCTCCTGGATTGAAGGTAGCAGTCATTCCACTGGTAGCCAAAGCAGCCTAGAAGTTACTAAGCAAAAAGCACAGCTGCTCTTGGAGACTTGGCACAGAACAGGAACGAATGAATGGAGATGGCATTAGCCTGGCCAAGTGGAGGGAGACTGACACTCTCAACCTTTGGATCCTTGGACCCCAGTAGACTAAGGAATCTTTTTAGCCTCAAAGACTTAGCCTTGGAGAGAAAAGAACAAACATGGTCCACATGGTCCACAGGGTCCGCTTTACCCCAGGGTAGATTTTTCTTAAATGGATTTCGTCTTCTAAATGAGAGGGAGGCTCTACCTCAAAGTCAAGATCTCTCCAAACTGGAAGAAGCTTCACAGTTGCCAGTTGGGACCTTCATGATGCAAAAGCAGCAGTCCCACCCTCTGGTCCCTCCAGCAAAGAGCAGACACCAAAAGTTCTAGGGGATGGAAGCCACAATAATGGACCAAGTGGGTCCCTGAATGAGGAGGTCTGCCCATGCCTCCTGGTGACCATGAGGGAGTAACATGGAACTGCAGGGGAGCAAGAAATACATTTCTGTTAAGATACTAAAGAGCTTGTCATTTATATATCAGAGAAGAGAATCCACAGATGGATCTGGACATCCAGCTTAAGAGCTAGAAGTCTAGATGTACACAGGAGTAGGAAGAAACCAATAGATTCCTTTTCCAAGAGCAAAAGATTCCACAGAGGAGGTTCCCAGTGAATTAAATGCACCAGCCCCACCAGCCAGGCAGCTGTAGTTGAATCAAAACAAGTTCCCAGGAGACCCTGACTTGCCTGATCTCCAAGAAGAATCCTAAAGCAAGAAGAGAATTAGCTTGAGCTTTCCTCCATACCAGACACATAGGCTGGGAGAAGGAAGCATAAGGAGCAGAAATGATGAGAAGGCCAGGTACTGCTCACCTGGGGGACCCCCAACATTTCAATAGCCCTGAATCCCCCCACAGTGGGGAAGGATGTTAGACATGAAAGGTTGAGGAGAGGCTCTGGGACTCCCATCAGCTTCTGTTCCTTGGAATACTCAATCCCCTGAAAGCAGGAAGCAGGTTTGGAATCTGAGGCAACATGTCCTCTCAGATTAGACTCAGAGAAAATGCTCTCCTGATCTCTGCCCCTCCTCTGTGTCTGATTGCTTCGGCATTTGAGTTTAATCCCTCCTTTCTGAGCTGATGCAAAACAAACACCATGCTCCCTTTCTTCTTTAGAGATAGGGATCCCATCCGTGCCCCCCTAGCAGCAGGGAAACAGACTTTTGCTCTCCTGGGTCAAAGAGGAGACACTCAAGAGATGGCCTGCTTCCAAGCCCCTGCCCTCCCCTCATTCCTGAAGCCAGAGGCTGGAGCCACCGTCAGCTCTCATTAGGGGAGCTGAGTATCCTTGCTTCCATTCTTAAAATGGCAGACATGGGGTAATCACCCCCACAGGGAGTCAGGCTGGGGGTGGGCACTCTGAACGAAGGATTCAGGCTCATTAAGGCCAGATTCAGGAGATGTTCCTTGTCCTCCTGCACTGAGCAATTAGGACTAGCTTTGTTCAAGTCCTTCATCACAGCCGAGGAACTAATTGATCCTGAGCTTGGAGGCTCCATCTTGGTGAATGCAGAGGCACCATAGGAAAGGATAAGTGGCACAGAAAAAGTTAAAGAAGTCTAGGAGCTTCCCCCAGAGTGGTTTCTACTGAAATACATCGTTTGGGGGCATTACTCCATGCAGGGGACAGGCTCCATCAACCCAACTGCAACAGGCTTGGGAAAGTTTAAGCATCTGGTTTGGTCGTTTAGAAAAGACCTTCACTCAAGACCCAGTGTTCAGTGAAGTTAGTGGAGAGGACACTGGAGTTTCAAGGACATGGTTCCAGTAGGACGGTAGTCAGGAAGTTGGCCCACAGAAAGGAGGCAAAAAACAAATTCGTTTTACAGAAGATTCTAGAGAGGAGGTTTGCAGCGAACTAGCTCCACCAGCTGACATCTATCGTAATAATGACCCTTAGTTTTTCCCATAATGAAGAAAGCATCAGCATGTCTCGTCTCCCATTCTGTCTCCAGATCATGCCTGACAGTGATTTTTGCGGGGAAAGAGGAGGGTGGTGAAGCATACATACCATAAAACATGCCAATAGGATTACATATAGCCCCCCCCAAAAAAGGCTGAGAGTTTCTACAAATGGCTATTTTATACCCAAGGAACTTCAGCATGGAAGAATCCAAGAAAGTGAGGTACAGAGAAAGATGATGCTGGCCAAGATGGCCGAGCTTTCTCCAGGAACCAAAAGGAGGCAAGTTGAAGGGAATCATCATGTTTTCCAAGAAGCTAGGATTGTTGGCATGATTATTCCAGCCCCATGACTAGGTCAGAAGAGCTTCAAGAGGAACACAGCGGGGAAGTTTCTATTCCTGCCCATGCCAGCTTCATAACCCAGGGAGACCCCGGCTTCATACAGTGGGGGATACACAGTCCCATCCCAGAGATGGCTGCATGCATTCCAAGTTCATGTTGGACAAGCTTGAATAACCAGACACAACGGGAATACCATTGTTTCTCGTAGGCAGTTTCTATTCCTACACCTGGATGGGCTTTGGATAAACTCAAAGGGAAAGACCAGGCTAACTGAGCAGCCTGAGAAAGACCTGAACTCCCAAAAGGCACCCTGGGTTGAACCACATCCTAACCTGTCATTTCCACACAGAAGGCATACGTGCCCCTCAATGGCAAGTCAGCCCAAGCCCAAGGTTTAGAGCAGTCAGGACTCCCATCCCCTTAGCCACATGGACAGTTCGAGGCCACCCAGGCCTAAGGGTGAACAGGCAGTCACCACTTGGCATTCCCCAGCCAGAGTGGAGTTCAAACTATCTCTGGGAGTTTTTTCTAGGTTCTCTTGCCTTCTGAACAGTACAGCAAGCACAGAGCTTAGGGAGGGATAGGGAGACATGAAAAGAGGTCTGGTGAAACCAATACCTGAAGTCCCCCATCCATGTGCATAGACATGGATACACAGACACTCTGCACGGGCTTCTTTCTGTGGATTCTCAGCTTCACGTTTTCCCAGAAAACTTACAGATACTTCTCTCCTTCCCCAACCCCTGCCATTTAAGCAACATGAAATGGATTTCTATTCTAAAAATTGGGAGTTCTTTTTACACAAACTTCTGGGATGGATGTTCAGCCCTTCTGAGGTGGGAGGTGGCGAAATAACCCCTCCTGGAGGGTCCCATGGGAAACTGCTCTAGTTTGCAACACAGAAGGGATAGTTAACTATGGACAAGCCACATACATCCTACATATCCACACACTCCCCAGTCGGTGTGGGTAGGCTTCAAATCATTCTTCATGGCAATGCCTTACAGAGCCAGGCAGAGGACCCCCGCATTCTAGCAATTTTTTTTTTTTTTTTAAACCTCAGAGGAAGTGCTTAGATGCCTGCCCAGTATAGAAAAGCTCTGTCCTACTTCAAAGTGTTTTGAGGATTAAATGAATGGTACTGCTTTTAATCTCACCCCAAAACCACCAAAGCAAGCTGCTTAACACATCTGTGCCTCAGAATCCCATAGCAGATCGGCGAGCAGGCAGGATTCGCACTTGGGCCGTCTGGTCCCCGTCTGGCATGGCGACACTAGAGCCTACTGCTTCTATCACTGACTTTGAAGGAATTTTAAAGGGCCGTATATAGAACGCAAACGCGTTCACACGCACAGGGAAGGGTTTATTGACAAACAAAACATTTAAACAATATCTGATTATTCTTTTTATGTTAAGGCATATTGAAGCCTTTAGATGTAAGCATGGTAGTTTCCATAGTTTTCTCCCCCTATGTAGCCTCTTTAAAAGCTAAAGTAGGGCAGATGTTTTATGCACAGATCACTGTGGTGGGCAGGGCTGCCCAGGGGGATGCTGGGAGAGGGGGGTGAAAGCAGCTTCCAGTAACCCTCCTAAGTTCAACCTAGAGGAAACCCAGTATCTTTCCAGTCACCAGAGACCTTAGTCCGAAACTTAAGCACTTTGTTATTGGGGTCATAAGTAGGGCAGGAACAGATACTACATAAAATGGGACCTTCCACAAAATGGACGGATATTTGTCAAAAGTTCTAAAGTACATCTTCCTGCCCAGACAGGGAAATGGGTCAGGTGGCTTTATAGGTTCTCCCCACTCTAGCATTTCACGATACCGATCTTTGCTGTATCAGAGTTCTTTGGCATGAGGGAGGGGGCAGCTTTCAAACTCATTGGCAGCCGTAACACACAGTTCCGCCCTGTTCCACAAACCAAGGACGTTGTAGAGAGAACAGCCCAGGTCCTACTTCACTCAGCCCAGCCTTGAGGAGGCAGCCTCCCAGGGCCTCCTTGTTATCTGGAATCATCATTTGCACCTTGCAACCCCAGCAGCGCCCTCCAGGCTGTACACAGTATGAATGGAGCCTGGATGGACCCAGGTTCATTATCAGCAGCATCTACTGTATACAGTTGTTGAAAATGGATCCTGCAGATGTGGGACAGCTGTTTGTACTTAGCGGTTAAGTGTCCCTGCGATGCTGGCAGCCTCTGACAAAGGCATTGTTCTTTGAGAAGCATTCATCTCAGAGACTTCCTAAATCAGGCCCAGATGTCGACATTCAACTCACATTTCCCCACGAAGACTTCTTTCTAGAGAAGTGGAGTTTTCGCGAAGGTAGCGAAAAGAGTTGGCATGCCCAACTCTGAAAAGGAAGGATCCAAACAGGAACTAGAGAAACACCTCCAACATCCAAGTCAATCCTCACAAGACCATGTAGTTGATAGCATGCCCATTTTACAGGTGTGAAAGTAGCGGGGATGAAGGATCTTCCCAAGAACACCTAGCAGACGACAGCAGTGGTTTTAGAACTGCAAAGCCACTGACACCCAAGGCTTCTACGGTCACCCCAGAATATCTGTTCTTGCCTTTTCAAACATAACTTCCATCTTTCAGTTGGGTGGACTTGACTGCCCAGAATAGGACCAGTTTTTCTTGCACTTGGGTTTGGCTAGGTCACTAGAATTCTGGCAAATAGGATATACGTGGGATTTGGGACTTCGAGTTCCAGACCCAGTTCTTAAAGGAGGCACCTCCGTAGTCACCCCTTTCACCTTCCTGCTGGCTGGAATCTAGACAGTGACTGGAGCCCCAGCAGCCATCTGGCAGCATGAGGGGACTTTGGGAAGGTATGCTTTGTACAACAGGGCAAAAAGACTAGAGACGTCTGGGTTCCTGCATCTTGGAACATCACACCAGCCCTACAGGGACCACCTCTAGGTTTTCATAACAAATGGTTAAGCCACTGCTCTTTTAGATTTGACACTTCCTGGACAACCTTAGTACAGAGTAACAAACTGCCTCCCTCAGACGCATGGACCAAAACAAGAATGCCTGGTCAGCACGGGTCCTGTGCCCCTGGTCAACTACCTTCCACCCATGCCAGGTGGAGAGGGGTCAAGTCATTGAAGATGGAATCTTAACAGTTCTGAGCAGCTGGGAAGGATTTGAGAGGACAGCATTTTAGCCAAGTTTTAGCATGGCTTGACTGATCTCGCTCTCAAGTACTCGAACTCCTGAGGTTTTAACATCTTTTAGAAGTTGGCATCTTGGCGGGGGCCTTAAAGTGCTCAAAAACGGATATAGCTGTTGGGTCAACCACTTAGACACAGGATGTTATCTAGACTCACGAAAGCCCTGTGAAGCAGATGTTCTGGCAAGATGAACCTGAGCCTCAGAGAGCTGTCACCTTGCCTAAGGCCACCCAGCTCGTGGCAGAGCCAGGCTTTCAACAGCCACAGGGGACTCCTAAGCCATGCTTTGAGTCATGGCACAGGTGTTACCTGGCTCATCCCCAGGCTCACCCACCCAGTTACTGACAAAGCCTAAGTCCCCAAGGGGGGTATGTTCTTCCTTTCTATGCATCCGAGTCCTGTGTAGGGACAAGAGTTTGGAACGTACGGGGGTCTAAAGACCTTCGTCAAGGGAGTCAAAGTTTCAGGAAAAAGGGTGTCGAAATTCTAGACGGTTTCTTGGCTAGAAGATCTCAGGGGAAACCACACAGAACAGCAGGCTGCTTTACAGGGGTCAAGTTAGGAATCAAGCCTCTGGAGTTGGATTCCCCAAGTCTCCATGCTATGGGCCTCTGAGCTAACCTACGAAAGGTCCTAGGAGCTCAGAAGGACAAGGGCGCATCCATCACCACAGCATGTGCTTTCCCGGGCCATTGTGGAACCACCTGCTCTGTCCTAACTTAGACCAACTCCCACACTTGGTTTCTGTTGCTAAACACCCAACCTCCCCCCGCCACAAAACAGGCACTCCCCTTGTTGTGCACCAGGCACTTGAACAACCAGCTCTCATGGACCCTACTTCTCCCTCCATCGCTAGGGGTTCGCAGAAGGTGGAAGGGGCATTGCAAATCCCAAGCAACAAAAGCAAAAACAGCCGCGCCAGCCATTAGGCAACATTGCTGGCCTGGCTCGAGCCCTGCCTGTGCGAGCTGTTTCATCTATGCAACAATTGTATTTTACAGGAGACTGAGGTTTAAAGCAGTTTTAAGACCTTGCCCAAGGCCACACGGCAAGAGCCAAACCCAGATTTCAGTTGGACGTTTAAAAACCCTATAGGAGAGAGGATTCGATTCTAAGCATTAGCAAGACATTACAACCCCCAGAAATAGGGCCAGGGTAGTGCTGGCAGGGGGGAAGCGGGGTGGGATCGAACCCGGCCTGTGGAAAAAGTCCCAGCCTCCTGCATCCTTGCCCTGCAGCCCAAATGCCTATTTAGATTAGTCCCCGACAGACCTCGGGGGGAAATTACAAGTAAGTGTTCCATTTCTCCTTCCGCAGCAGCTTGGCTCTGGGAGACGGTTCCTCCCCTGCAGCCTTTCCACACCCACAGCTGCGGCCCCTCAGTGTCAGCGTGTTGCCAACAGGCTGGAAATGAACGCATTTCCTGCGGATGGCTGTCCGGGAGGACACACGTGCGCTCTCCCTGCGCTCAGGTGGCGCTGGCCAGTCTGGGAGGACACCGTTCCTGGGCCGCTGTACCAGGCAGTGTCTGCTGTCTGCCCGTCTAGGGTTTCTGTTGACAGGGAGGGAGGCAGGGGGGGTAGGGATGGAAGCTGGAAAGATCTGGTTGACCTCTGCTGAGCCCCTCTGCTTCCTAACTGTGGCAGGAATTGCTAAGGACGCTGGACGTGTGCATGGAGGAGAGGGAAGACGGGACCACCCGAGTTGTAGCGACCCACCTGCCCCCCAGGCGTCCAGGGAGCTGGATAATGGCACACCTCCTGGCTAGGACTTCCTCTGCCTGCCCAAGTTACCTGGCGTTTCCCTTACTACTTTTCCCACATGGGTTGGTGCTTGGAAGGGGGAGGGGGAAGACTGTTCATCTTCCAGTTTGTTCTTGGTAGGAGGTGATGCTTCCGAAGGTGTAAGCCATGGGAAGTTGAGCGACCCAGTCAACTTCTACGAGCCTGAACCAGGTGTCCCTCCTTATCACTTCTCGGGTGCCAACCCTCCATGCTGCGAGTCTTTAGATGTTACGTGCTCCAGGAACCCTTTGAAAACTTGCCATCAAGCTTGGGACCAGGAAGCTCTTCTCAAAAGGTCCCACAGCACTGTGCGCTTGACCCCCTAAAGCACTGGTCAGACCACAGTACACTGATCAGTCTCCCCAAGACACAACTTCGTGGTGGCAAATGCACAGCGGCTGTTTAATCCATCACTTACAGGAGTACTGGTGGACCATGAACTGTGTAAAGGCCCACAGCTCATCCTGACAGTCTTGAATGGCAGGTTACAGGCCCAGAAGTTAACTCCCCCCAAACCTACAAATACGAAGAGGCAGAATGGAGTTGGGTAGGTCCTTGGTCCTAAGAGGATCACAAGATTCCTACATTACCAGCATGTATGGGGAACTTAGCTCCAAGAAGAATCTAACAGCTACAAGACTGTCCAAAGAGCAGTCTTACTTTCGGGAGGTCACAAATGTTGCAAGGTCCCCCCCCCCCACAACCAGAGGGTCAACTCCAAAACTTCTGTCCAGAAGAGTAGTTTCTGTTGAAGTTACCAGCCCTAAAACTCTGCAGGAATCCTCCTGAGCACACGTGGGTTTAGGAGGGCATTGGCAAGACAGTTCACCAACGTGGAGTCTGTATTCTTGTTTTCAGGAACACGTGTAGGGTTGAGTCAAAGTACACTGGCGCATCCATTTTAGTATGGTTACCTATGCCCCCATTTATCAGTCGAGCGCTCCATTGCATGGTTAAACAGAAAACTTAGGTAAAACTGATCTGGAAAATTCAGTCCCATAGCTACCTTATGACAGTTCCTGGAGAGTTTCAATAACTTTTTAGCTCACAAGTCTTTTTAGCTAATAAGGAAGTTTTCTTCTGCTTTGGGAAAGCAAGTCTGAGTCCTCGGGGCTCTGGACATCACTCAGGGGGATCAATGGACTTGGTGGGCTATTTAGTGGCAGTTTCGTTTGGGTTTAGACCGCTGGACAGAGCCTGGGATTTCTTCAAATAAGTGGCCAATGATCTTAGAAGCCATCATGTTGCCTGGTCTTTGCTTTTCCTCCATTCTTCAAGGATGGTGTTCGCCCTTCCTATCCTTTGCCCCAGGGTGGCTCCCCCTGGACACCTCCCTCCAGCTCCCAGCTGTCTGATTTTAGCAGCAGACAAGGCATCAGAAGGAAATGGGCAGAAGAGAAAACAAGACCTGGACCTCATTCTCCCAGTTCCTTCTTCAGGAGCTCCATTTTAGAAGTAGCCAGTTTCCTACCTCAGCCCAACTCTGGGTTGGTAGCAGCTCCCCTGCTTACTGTGGGTGCCTGGCTCGTTCTGGTTGGTTCCCTTAACTCCACTCATGCCTCTACATACAGGCCTTTCAGTTACCCCCCTTTAAACCCTTTGGATGTGCCAGCTTCCCAGGATCCTGAACAACACAGCTGGTCCTGGGAGGGCACATCACTTGCTGGCCCTGTTGCAAAGTGAAAACCTGGACTTCTTACTCAAGAATTCATTTCAAGCCAAGCAACATCAGAGCATTAAAACAAGCATAGGGCTCTAAGCATTTGGCTCTTTGAGACTCCCCAGATTACACCCTCATGAAGCTGGTCCCGTGTCTGCTTATACAGGAAGGTTTTTCTTCACCAGGCCCACAGGAGGGATGGCAAAGGGCTCCTCCCTGGTTCTGTGGCAAGATTATCCACCTGACACACAGTTGTGACTCTTTGACTAAGAGGGGGACAACCAGAGGCTGCCCAGGTACAACAAGTATAAAGATCCAGAGTTGACCCTCCTTATTGGAGAGGGGTTGGAAATGAAGGTCCAGGCTCCCACCACAGGAGGAGGAATCCGATTCACCGGAGGTGAGGAGATCCATAGTAATGGCTGACAATCCAAGAGACCTGTTCTTGTTGTAGGTACGCACCATGCCAAGCTGAGCATTTCACACACATTCCAGGTTTGCCAGGACTTAAATGGGTAGCCCATTTCATGGATGGGAACAGAGGTACAAAGAGGAGCAATGACGTACCCAAGCTCACATAGGCAAGGGAGAGGTCACTTTAGAACAGCTCCCCAAACATTTAACATTTAACGATGGGTCATTCAGAGCCAAGCGTTTGATACGCTGCGAATCTCCACCATGCAGGATGGGGTTATTACGACTTGGAAAATGGAACTGTCAGATCTGCATCCCCTGGAAACTTGGTTGACCAGTGACCTAGCTGCTGAGGTTAGAGAGCCATTTGGTGCATTTGCACGGAGACCATATACCCCATGGGCTACTCCCAGCCAGTGACTAGGCACCACTGGGACATGGAGGGAAGGGAGCATTTTCTGGAGTCCGGGGATACCTCTGACAGGGACTACAGCCTGATGGCTCCCTTACAGCCTTGCTGAGGTTTTAGGCTACCCGAGAGCACTTAGCTTCCACCTCCTGTCTTTTACTTAGGACTGTGAGGTGCATTGCAGCTGAGGGCCCCCACAACCCGTGTCCCCGTTTTCCCTCACAAGCATCTCCCTTAAGGCATCTCTTGCAAGTCTAAATCTGCTTTAGCATTTCTCAGAGGACCTAGAGGACAAGAATCGAGCTCCATTTTGAGGTAAAGGCTCTCAGACTAGGCATTTGCCCAAGGTCACACAGCAATCGACAGTTAAACCCAGTATCAGATTCTCGAGTTTGTGGTTTTCAGTGCTCCAGTCAAATTCGGATTTGGCCCAAATTCGTGTTGTTCAAGGCAAGGTTCCTTATTACAAAGTTGCTTAAGTCTTCTGGGCATTAGGAAGCTAGCAATTTAGCTTCTAGAATGTAGGCTTGGTCATTCTTTGCTTACCAAGCAGGATAACCCAAAGGGATCTCCTACAAAAGGTCACCCCGCTCTACTTTTGGAGTTCTTAGGTATGTGCTCTGAAACTGGCCTGCCCGGTGAGACCTGGGCTTGTTTTTAAGAATTGCTTTAGCAGGCTTGATTAACACATTCACCTTCATTCTGTGAAATTATAAAGTTAGTATGTGAGAAGACGCAACCTCAGCTTTCTGCCTCCACATAGATTTTTACGGACATATGTGCAACTGTGGATCTTTAAAAAAAGAAAAATTGTGACCTGGAATGTGGATGTGCCATACTAGATCTTTCTAATTTAAACCCCTTAAGTCTAGTGCCCTTCCCCCAGTCTTGTGTTTAGGAGTCCAAAGAAAACATTGCCTCTCGAATAAACCATGCCTGGAGGACCTTCATTTAGCCAACCCTATTGCTAGAAAGTCCAACAGGACTCCAAGGACATCTACATATATCAATGTGGAATGATCGCCAGAAATAAATACATGAGTGAGCCAAGGTACAGCTGAGGTTTGTAGCGTGTCTTAACATCTAGAAAGATATTTCTGTCCGTGGAGGATTTCAGGGTACTTCTTCCCAGCAGGTCCTGCTAGGAGGAAAAGCTTCACTATGTAACAATGATTTTGGAATTTTAATCACGTATGTATTACCTCACTGTAATTGGGCTTAAGGAATTGTACCTAATCTTCTAATAATAAATACTAAGAGGTTTGGGCAGCTTGACTTCTAATTATCTTCCAGCATACTGGAAATAGTTAATTGCCAAGTATCTAGTAGCAGCCAGAGTCTACCAGAAACAGTCACCTGCTTGACCCTGAAAGTTCATGCTCGTGGATGCACGTGCTTACCTGGGCCCGGTCGGCATTTCCAACTGGCTCTTGGCCCTGCTCTGGGTCTAAACACGTTCATTTGCCAGCTTGTAATTGCAGGCGTTGCCAAGGGATTAGGACCCTCACCTTTGGACCTTCTCACACTCTGCTAGGTGTGTTCTAATCACCACAGCAGGCCCTGGCTGTCAGGCCTCATTACTTAAATATATTATCATGGCCTGGCCTCAGTATTTGTGGGATTAAGGCAATAAAACTATATGGACAAGTGGCCGGCCTTAGGGCTGCTCTTACCCCATTGCTAAAGGTAATGGCCCACAGCTGCAGCACCAGGCCCTTGGCCGCCCACCCCCACTTCCTCTCTGCATAGCCCCCGCCCCAGGCACAAGGAAGATGCTTCTGCCCTCCCTCAGCAAGGCATTGGATTGGTCCAGCTCTGGCTACTCGGCAACTAAGTTCAATATGGAGACCCATTGTCTAGCGACACACGAGCTTGGACTTCGAATTCCCGGAGGTCCTAGGAAAGGCCCCTTTTATTATCATAGCTACCACTTGCACGGACGGAATCCTGGCTTCTTTGCATTTATACTGGTTTATTCCTAGTAGCTCTCAGGGGTGCATTAGTCTTTAAGAGGGGGCGGGGCAGAGTTCAGCAAGGCTCGAAGGTCGTGGTGTGTAGGCCATGTACATTGTAGGGCAAGTCAGAGCTAAGAGTTAAGACCCTGGTTCAACTAAAGCCCATGCCCTTGCAAAGGATTATCCACCTTCCATGCTTTTTTGGCCCCTCCTCTCAGTAAGGCACCTGTGTGATGCCGATTTCATGCATTCTTGCACCTTGTCTGAGCTTTTGACACCTGCAGATTGGTCATGCCATTTTCGGCATGGATGCTAGACGTGTTTTGTTTTGATGACTTTTACCGTACTCATTTGTGCTGAGTTCCTCATTCTGTGGGATGTTAGTACTCTGCAGAATAGTTTATGAAAAGCATAGGTGTTTTTTTTGTTTTGGGCTAAAGCTGCTATTGATTGTAGCCAGTGACAAGCCACGGTGTGATTCGGGCAAACTGGATGGTTGTTCCCCCTCGACATGGACTCTGAGGGCTGATACTGGGAGAGTCCCAGCAGGGAAGACTGGTCACTTTCTGTGTAATTTGGAGGCTTGTGAGAGAAGGGAAAGGCCAGAATGAAGATGGAGGAAAAATGAAGTGCAGGCATTTTCTGATCGCCTGGGTCCATTGTTGGCCATATAATTGATAGGTCACAAGACAGGTTCACCTGCGAGGGAGAACTAGGATGTATGGAATCTAACATATCTACACAACCTTAGTCTCCTCACATCACTCAATCTCTTTTAGTTACCATTGGAAGACCAGAAACGCAGAGGAACACCATACATGACTTAATGAGCCATTCATGGGGGGGGGGGGGGGGGGGGGGGCGGCACATGGAGGTTTTTAGTGAATGAAGTATATGCCATACTTAAACATCAGGACCTTCCCAAATATCCCTCAATTATGCTACATCCATAGCTATAGCTTTGAACAAAGTGGATCTTTATGACATGGGAAGACAATATAGCAAAATCGCAGAAATCACTTATTGCATACTATGAATTGTAGGTCGCTACCCAATTTTGATCTTGTCTTGCGGCATAAGATTGTATTTATTACTCAGGAAGAGTTAATGGACCCAAGGGCTCCAATCTATCCCAACGGCTCAGAAAAAGACAACTTTACAGGGAATATCAAGCAGAGGGGGCAAAACGTAAACAATCAGGGAAAGCATACATGAGAATTCATAATATTCCTACAGGTCAACCTCACAAGGTAAGATACAAAAAGACTGAGCTGCATGTAAGTGGTTCTGGTAGGATCTTTTTGCTTTGTACTAACAGAGCACAGAGTAGAAGACCACTGAGCATCTTCAGATTTTAAAAAGGGTGGTCTCAGAGATGAGGATTCCCTAACTTTTCACATTAGGAATCTCTGAACTGTTTGGAATTTAGGAGTTGTAGAAATAAGGCATAAATAAGAAAGGCTTTAAGGAAACACACACATAACCCCACCCTTTAAGATACCAGCTACAAACTGCAGGGGGGGGGGGCGGCTAGGATGACAACATTAAATTCCACCTGGTGATCAAAGGGCTGTGGTCGAGAAAAATGGAGGATAGCCTGGAAGACAGTTTTACTCAGTTTCACTCATTTTTCTGAGTTTTGGACTTGGCCACTCACTCGAGGCCAGTGGGATGCATACTCGGATGGTCATTTCAGTTCCCAGGAGGATGTTTTTTTTCCCAGAAGTTCTTGGTCTTCACTCCAACTGAGAAAACCACTTACTGTCACTTAAAGGAATCCAGCTCTTAGCAGCATTAAGAGCATGGGCGCAGAGTTCAGCAGACTTGGGATGATTAATTCTGCCGTTTCCCCACTGAGGGCTCTTACAAAGACTTTAGGGGCTCGAGCTGGTTTCTTCCACTGTAAAAACAGATGTTGAAACCTATCTCAAGTCTTCTGGGTTACGTGACATCAAGACATGGTCTCCATGCCTAGAATGTTGATAGATCTCATGGGTCTTGGTGTTTAGCATCAGGATGATCTTTGTTCCTTCTGAGCAGACAAGTTTTATTGTGAATAGTGAAGTCTCCATAGACTATGCCTTGCTGTCATCCAGTAGGAAGCTTGGAGCCAAGTTCATAGCCCTTGGGTTCTATTGGACTCACTTATATATGCTCACACAGCTTAGCTTTAGGTGTGTTTTATCTTTACACACTTACTTTGAATGTTTTGCAGGAAAGAGTAGCAAGCACTTCCAAATGCATCAACATGAAGAATGAAGAAATCATTGGCTACTCCCACACTTCTTTCTTAAACCCCTACACGTTTGGTCAATGTATCAGCCCAGTGTCCATCTTTCTACAGCTTTCTCTAGTTTAAGTCGTAAAAACAGGTCTAAGTTTTACTGCATAAGGAAGTAGTGTTCACTAGAGAGACTTGGACTGTCGACTACTACAGAAGTCAGTCCGGTCCATACAGAGTTGACACTATCAAAATGGTTAAGTTCCAACTTCTGGTTGGGTTCTCTAGCCACCCACAAGGCCCTAGGGATAGGAGATGCGGTCCTGTCATGCAGGACTCTGGATGAGCAACTTGGCTTCTGATCAGTTTTCTCATCTATAAAAGCATCAACACACCCTGCTCCAGATTTAGGGGATCATGAATCTCAAAGGATAACATTAAGAGCTAAGGCAGTCCAGTCTGCACCAAGAACCATACCAGAAGACCCCTGAAATCAGCAAGTCTCAGCAAGTTCCCAGTGCGAAACACAAATGGAAAGGGATTGGGAAACCCTGGTCTACCCAACTGAAGAGATTGAAAGGAGAAAACAAGCTGGAAAAAACCTCAGATGCAGATGTGAGACTGTAGAAAATAGTCCATTAGGAGAGCAATGGTAGCCACATTGCTGGGTTTTATAGATAAGCAGCCTAGAGAACATGGAGGGGTGGAGGTTTACACTGGACCCTAGGGCCTGGAGCCCAAGTAACCCGATCAGCTTCCCCCAACTCTGTCTTAAGCCCACAGTGGAGCTTAGATTTAAGCTGGGTTGTGGTTCAAACCATTAATCTTATTGGCTAAAGGGTAAGGTCATATTAAAACTGCCCCCCACCTTGTCATTGGTGCGGGGGGGGGGCAGTTGATAGCCATCCACTTAGATGTATTAGGAAGATCAGCTCGAAGAGCAAACCACACTCTTGAGCCAAATGGAGTTGGAGCTGGGTGGGGGTTGTCAATGCATCAGTTCTCAGCCCTAAATCTGGACAGACTTCCCCATTGGCAAGACTTCCTTATTTGAGGTGCTGTCAATTTCACAGAACTTCATTGACCTTGAGTCAGTTCTGGTGACTCACCCCCAGATGTCTGTCTACACCCCATGGCAGCTGCCACTACCAGGGTCCTGTTTTTCCAGCCTCATCATGTTGGCTCTCCTAGTCTCTCCATGCCAGCCACATGGGCCTCCTTCCAGGCCTGCTCATTTGTCTAAAAACATTCCCTTCTCCACTATTTGCTGCTTAAACCTACCCAGACTTCCTTTTTCGGCACAAGGGTACCTCCCCATAATTCTGAGTTCTCATAGGTCGGACAGACTGCTATAGATCTTTTAGTACTACATGCCTGTCCTTCCTGGAATGGGCATAAAAAGCCTGGGATGGGTCTAACAGGTTTCCCACTAGTCTATGCCAAGGCAGCAGGTACCCGATGCACTGTGCCTGGCGTAGTGATGCTCATGTTGCACAAGTGATTGCCATGGAGAAGTCAGAAGACAAGTTCCAGTCAGCTCTCACTTTGGTAAACCTAACCCTAACCCTAACCCTCATGGTGATAGGTCTTCACGGGTACAAAACTGGGTGGTTCCCAGTGTATTTCTTTCTCATGCCTAGGATTTGATTTCCTACCAGTAAAATGAAGTCTGATGAAAAGTTAGCATGGCATTCATGGTACTAGCACAGGAGCCTTAGACTAACCAGACACTGCCATTTGCCCTACCCACTCCTACAAAGCCCCAAAGGAAGTTAGGGGTCCTAAACACCTGATAGAAGGCAAAGCAATACAATAAGGGGCATTAGTCAAGACCTTCAGTACACAAATCCAGTAGAGAGCACTGGAGCAGTGAACAGCATTAACTTTAAACTAGCTTCAGACCATAGCAGCTACTGAGCTTATTCAGAGTCCACAATCTTATTCCTATTTTGAGAGCAAAGGATGAGCCACTGCAAACTTTGCACGGGGATGGGATTGTAGAGCTTTCCAGAGTTTCCTCACAAAGCTTAATCCACCAGGAAGGGAGACTGGCCTAGGATCTTGGGAGGAAGGAGATGAACATCTGAGAAGGAAATGGAGAGTTGAGAACGGACAATAAGCCAGCCCTTAGAAAGACTAAGGTTTTGAAAGTGCTTGAAACCATGAAGTGATAATGGTAACCGAGGAATAACAATCGACAAATGAGTCCTGTCTGCAGAAGAAGTCTTCAGCAAGTGGTTCATAGGACCTGGGCTAGCCCTAGGATCCTGACATATTTGGTTGTAGGATTCAGGAGTATCCAACAATGCTGCTTGGGTCTATCCTAGCTTAGACTCTGAATTGTTTCCACTAGGACAGGAAACTTTCACATGTTTTCCTGTAGCCAAAGGAAAGGCCTTCATGTTCCAGAGCATGACCACCTCTTGTTTCTGGTCGCCAGGGCTAACTAGCTGGCTCGTGATCCAAAATCATGGTTTTTTATGGTCCTAGGATTCAATCCAGGATACTATGTTGCATTTAAATGGCAATGTCTCCACCTCCTCTAATCTGACAGTTCCTCAGTCTTTCCTTGTCTTGTGACTTTTAAGAGTTTGGGTCCGTTATTTTGTAGGAAGTCCCTTGTAAAGGCTTTTCTGATGTTTTCATAATTGAGGTTATGCATCTTGGGGAAAGATGCTGCAGAAATGATGTTGTGTCCTTCCCAGAGCATTTTATCAGGAGGTACACGACATCAGTAGGCATCATGGGTGAGGTTAGCCAGGAGTTTTTGGTTAACCATGAGTTTTATCAGGGTCTTCTTGGGTTCTTGGTTGTAAATTCCCCCTTTGTAATTACTATTTGGGCAGGAAATACTGATGCTATGAAAATCCTTTCTGCTTAAGTTTTTGCTCACTTATCCATGTGTCAGAGGATACTAGGTCAGCTTTCCCGGGCGGGTGGTACTCTTCCAAGCAAAGACCCAAGTTAGGAAATGGTTTCTCCAAGTCCTTAACCATCCTGGTCTTCAGAGAAAACATTTAACAGAGTCAGAAGATTTGTACAAAGTTTCCATATACCTTGACCCAGCTTTCCCTTAACCTCCAAATCTGTAACCTACCATTACAACAGCTATCAAAATTAAAGTAGTTAACCCCAGTACAACGTTAAGCTACAAGATTTTCTATTTGATTATCAAATATTGCTTAGCTACCAAAGTAGACAAAAATGAGGATAGGGCTGGAATAGTTTTGTTTAGTGATTAAAGCCTGCAGGCGTCAATTGATAACAATCCTACAAGGTCCTCTTCAGGCACTTGCTGATTCCCTTCAAGGCTAGGAATGGAAAAGTACTCATCTTCAGTAGACCAGTTATCAATAAACTAGGATATCCCAGAAGATTCTAGACTGAACCTGTTTGCAAAAAAACCCTTTAGCAGCCATATTTGCTCCTGGAAATACAGAAGCCAAGGAGAGAAATATCTTTGTTGATGAGGAGTGTAGTTGTAACTATCAGATTAGATTAATAGATTTACAACTATGGAAAAATAATTTTAGAGCAGCACACCAGTACAGACATCCCCTGGTTGATAGTTTGCTAGTGATTCAGATAAAGACTGTTTTATTGACTACACCGTTATCAGGCCTAAGAACATTTACATGGACAACTGTGGTCTCATTCTGGTCTGTTTTCCAGTTTCACCAAAATTAACCTCAGGGATAGGTCAAAACTTAGACCAAAAACACCTTCCTCAACATTCGAGTTGAAGGGACTTAGAACCTTTAACTTCAACAGAAGTCAAAATTGCCCAAGTTAGTTCAAACGTAGGCTCTTAACATTATAACTTCTAGAACAGTGGTGTTTACTTTCTCAGTATGATTGATGTTGTCAAATAGTACTCCACGCAGTATTTGGGACATCCTTATACTAGAAGTTTTCTGAAACTTAAACTTCATTGGGAGTTCTGGGTTTTTGCTAAGTCTGGCAACCGTAGATTTAGTATTGAGACCATGTCTGAAGAGTGGGTGTTCAGTTGTGGGTGTTTTAATACAGACTGAGGGAAGGACTGTTAAACATCATAGCTCTTTATGCTATAGGGGAAGTATAGAAGATATGGAAATGCATGAGAGCGGTAGAAGAGCTGGCTTAGTGCAACGCTCCTCTAGTGGGCAGTTGGCTCCAGAGCCCCTCATTGGACTGCCAAGGACTTTGCCAGATAGGCATCACGGTCCGATGGTTCTGTCTGTCCAATCCTGCTTTCCCCCCTTTTCTTCAAAGGTAGAACTCCCCCATGACCTTTTACACTCCTACCTCCACCTGTGATTTCCTGGAAAGCCCAACCAGCGCTGGAAGCAAACTGGTTTTAGAGTTCAAAACTCGGACCAGCCAACAGAAGTCTTAGGCAGATTTCATTGTGGAAAGTGCTGCCTTGGGAGACTGAGCACTTTAGAGCAAGTGAATGAACAGGAAAGTTAGTCTCTTCTCTGGAATTTTAGAAGTCAGGTCTATACTAGGTAAGGCCAGTTTTGACACTTGGTATGGACTATGGGGAATATCAAAATATATTAACCTAAGTTTTAATAAGTCAAACTCCCCCAGAAGGTCTTCATTGATTTACATTCCATCTAAATGCTCATGAGGCATACATGTGTAGTATTAACTGCTACATTCATTAGGGCTTTGCCCGTGGGCTGGCGAGTCTCCAGCTCCCCCTACAACCACGTATCCATTCTAAGTGGATGGTCCTACTGGCATTTCAGAACCATGAGATTTATAGCAGTTCCTTGGCAGAAAGGCTACTTAGATTCCCTTTGGTAACCAGGATAAGGCAGTTCTAGATGCCATTAAAAACATAAGGCTGGAAAAAGCCCATTCCTAGTTTGCCCTGATGAATCAAGTGCAGTTGCACTTCAAAATAACCCATGAATCCTGGGGAAGAATGGACTCCTCTTTTCCATATAACAGCCCACAAAAATCAGGGGGAAATGAACTAGTCGTTAAGTTCTATTTCTACAGCCTCGACTCCTCCATGTCAATCTTTGTTATCTCTGTGAGCAGTTTCCTTCACTCCTCTGATTACCAAGGTGGGAAGAGATACAGAATGTTTACCAGATAGGTTGAGTATACTCTTTGCAAGGTCCTCGTGAGACAAACAATAGCACTTAATACAAATGCTAGGATTAAGAAGCTGGCAATCTGTAGTTGCATGGAGTATTCAAAGCTTAAGAATTAAAATACCAGATAAGGAGGCCATTGGAACTTCCAGCTAAGCATGACAGACTGATTACGTGTTTTCTTCCTTCCACCAGAATCCCAAAGGAATTGAGAGGTATTAGTGAACAGAAGTCACTGGAGACTCCGTTTCTAGAAGAAAATGGCACATCTTCCTTAAGGGAGTACAGAAAACCTAGTGTCTGCAAAGACACACACAAAATGTGCTAATCCACCCTATAGAGCTTGCAGCCTCAGTTCCCGAGAAGTGGGTTTGAGAGGAAGAAGAATCTTCAGTGGGTATGGATCTCTGGAGGTGGGGGCTGAGGGGATTCTATTCTGTAGGTGGAATCCAACCAGAGGCTAGAATTCATGACCGTGAAGAGCCAGAGGCAAAAACAAGTCAACTAAGTTGAGGGACCCTCTGCCTTTTCCCTGCTACCAGAAATTTCACCTAGCTCATGTTCTAACCTCTGTTCGTTCGTTTTCTTCATCTGATGGTCAGCTCTTCATTGCATTTTGACTGCATAGACACTGTCCATCTTGCACATAGAAAACCAGTCTTTAAACTTGAGCTTGAATCCCCTTTTTCCTCCACCTCCTCACTGGTTGAACTTGTGAATATCACCTGTGAAGTGAGAATTCCCCCGCCTAGACTCATGGGATCAAGGCAGAGGAGCCGATTGTGTTAGCACCTGGAGATCCAGTCACAGTTCAATGAACGACCATCATTTCAGGAGAGTACTTTGGTGCATGGGAAGATGACCAACTTGAGTGATTAAGATGCTTTCTATTGCACCTTCATGTATGTCTAGCCTATAGTCAGTTTCAGATCTAGAGTCCTTGAGAGGATCCAACCCATGACTTCAGAATGCCCACTGACTTTCAGCACGTTAATAGTGGCCTTTGGCCCTTTAGAACTGTACGATACTTGCACAAGAGATCAAGGTTACCTCTGTCACCAGGGTGCCCAGTACTGTTGTAATTGAGAAGTCTGGATATGAAGCCAGGAAGTCTGCCTGGGATTAGCAGAATGGCTAATCCACAATCTGATAGTTGTATGTTGCTTATTTCAGCACAAAACACCTCTACTATTGAATATCCATAGATTTGTAGATGATTATTCTTTGAAAGTAACACGATTTGTACATTTTCCAACAAAAGTAAAAGCTGGTTAGGACTTTCAGAGGGCCCCTCTTGATCTCTTTATCCTTGGGGTTTCCTCTCTAACAACTTTATCCCATTCTTCCCAGAGGTGTCTTATATAGCTCAGATGTGTTCTAAGTCTGGGTCCATGATCAAGATTCCTTGTAAAGATAGGGTCAAAGCTGATATTCCATCTTTCATGCCTCATTAGACCCTAAATATACACACAGCATTCAGAAGATACACCCTCTGTAAAAGGGGGGGGGGTCAAACATGGCCACGAAGTTGCTCAAAGTCCTATATAACAGACAGAAATAGTACTCAGGCTTAAGTCTTAACCCAACACAGTTGTGAACAGGTAGAGAAAGAACATCTTATCGCCATATACACACAGCCTGGTGCATGCTAGGTGTGCTTACTGCTGAACGGACCAATAGCACTAGATGCCAATCATCTGTTGGGCACTAGAGATAGGTCATCCCCAGAAAAGCATTTCCAGACCAAATTGCTACCCCACAGCAGAGACCCTATGGGAGGTCTTCCAGATTAGATTGACATCTTGTTTTCTGGTCTTCACCAGCTCTCCCAAAGCTGTCCATCCCCCGCCCCCTCCTGTTCTGTTATCAGCCTAAGGTTAGGGGCTGATATTAAATGGGCCCTGATAAAGCTCCCTAAGTGGCAGCAAGCTGTAAACATTCCCACTGATGCCATTTGATTAACCTGCTGAGAAAATGCCTGAAGAAGGTCCTGGCTTGTCACGGAGAGACAGGCAAGGGTGCCACACAGAGCTGTTGAAAAGTAAGTTGGTTGGAGCCACCACTGTGGAGTTATATAAAGCACTTGGCTCCAAGACCGAGGCCTCTGCAGCATCGCATGTGCAATCTGCCAGGGTGGCTGTGGGTTTATGGTTTGATGGACGTACGCAATGGGGATGCATTCATAGCCCAGATAAGTGAATGGCCTATTAGTGGCAAGCGGGGATAGAGATAAAGCCGTTGTGAGAAATCCTGCTCCGCATTCCAAAGCCACAAACAATTTGGTTTAACACCCTGGTTATATTCCATCCAAATAGCTTCCTTGTTAGTAGAATGCTGTTTCTAAATACACATCCATGGGAGGATGGGGGTGGGGGGAGATGAGATGGGCTAGAAAGGGATTAACTATTTGAACTCCATTCAGGTGATGGTTAAAGATTTGAACTTATTCATGGCAATAAAAAAAGAAAGTCTAGGTAATAAACCAAGTTCAGGTTTTCCTCTTAACACAATAGAATGCTCATCCAGACAGTTCTTGCAAGGAACGCGGCTTGGAAGTGGATTTGGCACATTTGCATAGGTGATTTAGGAAGTATTTCGTAATTGGCTCAGGATGCCTCAATAGAGCAGAAGGGATGGTGTTGGGACAGTGAACTGAGATTTAAGAACCTTGCCAACAAGATATCTGGAATGCTCCAGATACCTTATCAAAAAGGATTCCAACTCCCTGGATGGCTGCCCGGTTACATTCTGCCTTTGGCTCTAATAAAAAGGGTATTATTTTCAGTGGGTGTATATTGTCCTTTTTGGAAAGCAACTTGGCAACAGCTAGTAGATTTACATACGACACTCTTCAAACTCTCAGCCCCCTTTCTTGGGATTCCATCCTGTAGGAATAAATGCACTGGTTCGAAGATATATGGCAGTCCTCTACCTGCAGTTCAACTGCAGTCTGGAAGCAGATGATCCCTCCTCCTGATGTGGTGGGGGGAGGGTTGGGGGATGTCAGAAGACCAATAGTAACTTAATGTTCTATCACAGTATCTCCTCCTTCACCCCACTTCATCTCAGGTAGAGATTTGTCAGCTCACATCACAAGGTAAATACAGTACAAGCTATCTTGAGGCCAGTCACGTCTATTATGGTATAATTGTTACTGTTAGCCATACTGTGCCTTACTTTTTCATAAGTAGGTCTATACAAGAAGGGATACGATTCAGTACCGTGTATGGTTTGGGGCATCCACTAGAGGTCCTGGAACACCTCTCCCCATAGATAAGGGGTAGGGGGGACTGTACACCCAAGGCTTACCCAGTATTGCCTAAGGGCCAACCCCCCCCCCCCAAAAGCAAGACTCCACCTAGTTTGGGGGATGGGTGCATTAGTTATGGACTATTAACATCCCATGGAAGCAAGTGAACCACATGTCATTGACTTAGGTTTTTCACACTTACTGAACCAGAAGAGCCACCCAAGCATTGGCTGTCTACAAGAAACACATGTTAAATACTAGGACAAGTAAAAATTATGGGATGGAGAAAGATCCCATATGGACACTGATTAGACAGAAGAGTAGCTACATTTTCGGTAAAGCAAAATTCAGGGAGTTATTGGGGAAAGAGGAACACCGGGTAATGGAGTCCATTGTAACAAACAATCCTTAGTGTATATGCGTTACAGCAGCACAGAAACCAGGGAGGCAAAAACAGACCCACAAGGAGGTATACACGGAGCACTATTATAGTTGGGGACTTCAACACCCCTTTATCAGGGGCTGGCCAACCAAGCAGGCAGAACAGTAAGGACAGCTGAACAAAATAGTACCCATCAACCAAATCTGATGAGCATTTGGAGTGCTTCACTCAACAGAACACACTCCTCTGAGTACACATGGAACATTCACCAAGAGAGGCAGCATTCGAGGCCATGGAAAGACCAGACAAAGAAAGGGACAGACCCCCTGTGGATGACTGCACGTGTGTATTTGGTTGTGTGCATTACAAACATGCAAAGAAGTTTGTACCTACCTTCCCCTGGCATACACCCTCAGAGGCTAATGAAGGAACATCTAGGTGCTCAACTTTAGGGTTCACCAAATATAAGGGTTTAAGTTTGGGGTCTGAGCAACAAGGACAAGCCATTGCCTCCCGAGTTTGAGGAATGGAGGAAGGCCCCCTCCTCCCAGTGAGATGCCTGGAGCCCTGCTCCCGAGTCACTCCAGTCCATCAGATACTAGAGAAGAGTAGCGTTAGGTAACTTTTTCCAGTCCTACAGGTGATTTTTTTATAAGCAAGATTCTACGTATTAGTCACCCTGCCTGCCCACAGCACCTGGGAATAGAAACCATCCAACCCCTAACAGTGAAGCCACGTTTCCGTATCAGGGCATTCCAATTCAGGGCCCAGCTGATTGGACCAAGGCAGTCACCTGACCCTGGAGTAGCTTGCCTATTGGCTGGCTTTCATTCCGAGACCTTAGTTAGAAGAGGGGCTGGGCCAAAACAGAGGGATTATTTGCGATGCAGGTAGAACACGTTAGTCAGCAAGGAGGACCCTCGAAGGCTCTTTGGATACCAAATTAAGGTCAGAAGAGCTTTGAAGCCTAAAAAGGCTGAGAAGTCAAGCCTGCAAGCTGCTTCATGCTGTAACTCGATCCCCCACCTGTACCTTGTCAGCACAAGCACCTTTCGACCTAGGATTCCTTGAGGGAGGTCCAGGGACAGGAAGGACACAACTGCACGTTTCTGTGCTCACATACCCGGTGTTGACAGCGGGACTCTGCCCTCCTCTAGCCACTTGGAAGTCAGTACTTCCTTCCCTCAGCAGCAACAGAAATGCCACCAAGGACTGGGGCATCAGCTCTTAGAAAGCCATAATAGGAGTACAGGACATATGGTGGTCTTCCGTCCTCTTGACCAGGAGTAAAACAGTACACATTATGGGGAAGAATCAGGACCGTGAGGCTGGTGTGTAACTGACAGGCCACAAAAGGTGATTTCTGCAGGGATTTGGAAGTCCACACAGAGAAACTTCTCTCCCAAACTAAGCATCTCCCTCATCTGGACACTAACAAAACAAGTACCAGTATGTAGGAATTTATAACTCTGTTCTATGGCTTCTTGGCCTTAATTCTTCATCTTTAAAATGGGCATGTAGTCAAGACCCCAGGATTGTGGAGATGCAGAGAACACACATGAATACCAACAGGACAAGGCATCTGGGTGCTTAGGGTATGAACTTCCATAGCACTTGGGCCACGTAGAACTTCTCCAGTTCCCGGTCAGGCTGTAGCTCCCGATGCAGGAGCACCACCCTATCTGTAGTGGTCGTTGGTGGGACGTATCAAGACCACGTCCCACAGAAGGGGGGGAAAAATGATGCTCGTCAAGTATCTGCTTCTATAGGGTATGAATGGGTCTTCAGCCCACCGAAATCTAGAGCACCCGTTTCAAGACGTCAGCAGGAAGTCCAGGAACCAGTACAATCAGAAAGTAAAGGAGGCAGCACATGAGGAGTGAAGACTGAGTGGTCGCTCACAAAGCCTGGGCCCAAGGGAAGGACCGATACACTTAGTGGCCTCACTGGGAGTTCATCCCATATGGGGAAGGACCTTCATGTACATGATCAGTTGTGCAACTATTCTCATTTCATGGGTGAGGAAACAAAGGGCACCATGTGATACCCTGGCCAATGCTAGGAGCCAAGGGAGATCAAAGGTTTGCCCACCCGTGGCACACCTCCATCCTGCAGAAGAGGGATCCATGAGGTTTAAGGCATGAATTAGATTGCCAACACTTGAACATGGAGTGCACAAAATCCAGATTCCTGGCTTCTCTTGAACTCAGTGGGACGGGCTCATAACATGGGTCTGCAGTTCTACACGGCCTGAGTCTTAGTCCACTAGAGATGGGCCCTGAAGACGACACATCACTCCTGGCCAAGCCTCACTTTAGGCCTTTCCTTTCCCTCACCTGTCTGGCTCCTGGGAGTGTGCATGGGTTAGAGGGCCCGGAAAGAAGGTTTAGTGTTCTTAGCATGCTTTAGGAAGTTGTGGGGGTATCAGGAATGCAACTTAGGGGGAAAAAAATGCAACTCCATCTTTAAAGTGAGACTTTGATGAGCAGAAGGCCCCAAGAGTGGCCTTTTTATGGGTAGCAGGATATTCTGAGTTAATACACTGTCATTTGAGATTTAGCACTTCAAAGACCACCAGATGGCTGAAGATTTTTTTGCCCCAATAACATGGAGTCTTATCAAGATTGGAGGTATATAGAAGTAATTCGATATCTACCTATAACTTCAGGCCATATTTGAAGTCTTAGATTTAGAAAATCCTTTTCCTTTATATAAAAGTTGAATGACTTAGTATGCATATTCTTCAAAGATGTTAACTGGAGTTTCTTAGTCACTCGTTTTTCTAGGGTAGATCTCTACTTCCACCTAAATTGCTAGGTGTGTTTTTTGAGTACCTGAGGCTCTAGCTAGAAGTTGTATCCCAAGCCACAAGTCTGTTTTCTTGATGGTGACCTTCAACACTCACATAGGGGAGGCCGTGCCTGGACAATAGGAGGCTTGAGTTTGGTTTGCTTCCTTTAGTAGAGCATCAATGGAAGGGGTTTCCAGTGAGAGTTCCCCAAAATAGCACTTTGAAGATCTCAGACCTTGCTTGACTTTAAGGCTCAAAGATTTTTTTTTTTTTTTTTAACCCTCAGACAGAGAACTGTAAAGGAACCCACCATATATTCACGTGATATTTAACATGTGCTTTATGCCAGGCACTGGCCCATGGGAAACTGAGTTCTCGTTCTCCTAGAGTACAGTCTAGTTACAGGGAGTCACGTACACAAAGGTTACATCACCAGGATAAAAAGACACTTTTCTAAGGAGCTTGATAGAAGGGAGGTGGTAAATCATGCAGGTAGTGTGCACCGACTAGCTCAGTCCTCCCCTCCAGTCACAATGGACCATTTCTGTGACATTCAGGAAGGAATTGTAACAGCCCACAATGTCCATCCATGCCTTTGCACTGGAAGTTTCAAATGGCGTTCAGATATCAAAGATGGACCTGGATTACTCCCACAACAGACACCCTCCCGAGTCCATCTCGGCAAGTGGCAACATCTATTTAATCACCACATTTCATTCCCATGAGAGGAGGGTGGCTTAAAACAAAAAAAAGAAACCATGAGGTTATCGAAGCACAAGGACCCCCAGGTCAAAGCCCACAGGCTACCAAGCCACAACTTCCGGAACTTCAAAGTGACTGTTCTGCACCAGACCTTCAGCCATGCATGGAGAACACCCCAAATTCCAGCATCAGGAGTCCCTTAAACGCCATTTCAAAAGGGTGATGGAGACATAGGATCGCTGGGTAAAGGGCACAGTGAACTGGTTTGCTGGCCTCCATATTCATACAGGAAGGAGAAAGCTAGATTCCATTCAGAGCCCAGATGCCCTGACCGAAGGAAGAGATCCTTGCTCTAGGGATGGGTAGAGAGGACTCTGGGGGCTGGGGTGGGCATTATACCTGCTCCTTACAGCCACACTGGAAGGGGACCAGAAGCAAGGGGTGATACGACCTTCGAAGCAGAAGTGTGTTATACCCTTAGGAATATTTACTGTCCTTATGCACGTTAAGGATCTATACATTCATGCTACACCCAAGTGCTCCAGGGACACACATATTGGGGCGGAGCGGTTCCCCTGCTTCTCCAGAACTGAGCAACTATCACCAGTGAACACCAGGGCTTCCACCAAAGGGCAACCCAGACCACAAGCACAAGGAAGCTTTCAGAAGTCCCCTATTTTAACTTAAGCAGTACATTCGGGTTTTGTAAGCAAACTCAACTCCTGGAAGGACTTTCATAACAGTTAAATCCTTTTGTCCAAGGCATTCCTGTGCCAGCTCTTTCCTCCAGCTCTCCCAGGGCTGGAACCCGGAGGTAAGCTTGCTTTTCAGTTTGGAAACTCTATTTCCTCTCCAGCTGGTCTCAGAAGCAGGGGAGAGACAGACGGGGGCAGGGAGAGCCACAGGTTAGCCTGGAGTCCAAGATGGGGCTGACAGGTCAGGGAAGGCCCTGATTTATTCTCCTATCCGTTGTGCCGACCATCTGCCCTCATTAACTCGCACGGGCTTATGGTTTTTTAATCTTTTCCACATACACACACTATATGAACATTCCACGTTTTTTTATGGTCTGTGTACTTTCATGTTCTGATTGTTTGCCTCTGAGTTATGACCCAGCACACATACTGTAGTACTTGTTGTAGTATTTCCACTAATGAGCAAATAGGAGTTATCCCCCCTCCCCCAACCACCAAGCAGTGTCAGGAGCTAAATCAAACCTTAGCCCAGCAAGCATCGCTGGGGCCATATGGCATCGTTGTGCCAAAGTCTGAACCTGTGTCTAGAGAGTTCAGAAAACCCAAAGCCAACTATGGTTTCAGACGAGAAGCCCAGTGGGATAGCCCCATCCAACCCAGAGCTAAAAACCCTCCGTGAGATATCCAGCTTCACGTTCCCTCCTCCCGCTCTGAATGGCAGCTCCAAACAAGGGTGGGAACATCACTAGAGACCCTTCTTTCCCTAAATTCAACTATTCTTCCTCCTTACTTTTAGGCTTAGTACTTCTGTTCTCTTTATGGGAATTTCTAGTAATCCTCCTTGGATGTGGAAACCTGGGCATTTTGCCCAGGATCAAAGGACAAGTTTAAGTTCTTTGAGATTGAACTAGAAACAGTTTGAGAAGTTGGCTTTCCAGATACCATGACTCTCACACAGGATAACTTCTCCAGTTCTACTGTTGGAGTCCCTCTTTAAGAGGGTTGTGCTTCCTTATTTGGAAATGGTTAAAGTAACCACTTAGGAAGACACTGGATGAAAAAGTCACTTGAACACAAGGTAACTCCCATCCAGTCCTCAGTAGGTCCCATCTTTAGTCATCTGATTGGGAGAAGGTTATTGTTGGCAACAGACCCTGAGTGGGATAGGAGTTTTGTTCTCCTCTCTCTTCTCACTTTATGGGTTAGGGGAATGCTTCCCAAGTTGGTCCACAGGACCCTGGTTCTACAGTCACCCCAGAGGTTTGTGGTTACTAGGTCTGAGGGACACTGGTTTACACAGCCATATGCATTCCTTTGCAGGACTTATCAGATTTTGGTATGCCAACATTGAGGTCGACATCCAGAATAGGACACGTAGTATTCCCTCGAACTCCTTTGCTGTCAACTTTTCCTACTACAGAGCAGCTCAGCTATAGACACCATGCACTCCTCTGAAAAAAGATCATGGTTTTGGAGGTCAAGCCGAGAGAACGGACACGGTTAAGTAGTTTACACAAGATCTTGGCTAGATACACCAAGTGCAAGATCCCCGCTTGTTCTTTTCCTGCTTCATTTTCCTCCTAGTGACACAGCCCAATTTATTCTGCATATCCATCTAGAACACTCCATTGCAGGTAGGGACTCCCTCCTCCACTGAATATTCAGTGCCTACAATGGTCTCCAGAACATAGCAGGCATCTCATCATTTGTTGAGTGCATTACCCCATTCTAATATGTCCAGGCTTCAATTCAAGAAGTATTTTAGTATTCTGATCCATAGCATTTCACCTCTCAAAGGCTGAGAAAAGTTAGGCTACAGCAGGTTTGAGGTCAACGTAGATTGGATTCCAACTCCAATTGTTTAGTAGCTTTCTACCCTCAGACCATGTAGTTCTAAATGGAGATGCAAGTTTGGATCTACGAATAGCATCCAAAAGATCTTGAGCAGATCCTTTAGAATCAGAGGAGATCGGAGTTCGCAGTGCCCAAAGGGCCAGACTTAGTCATTACTTTCTGTAACAGCTTTCACGATTTCTGGATCACTGAAGGTCTGGAAAGAACATGGGATGTGCCTTAGTAGCCTCCTCTCTCAAGCATCTACATGGTCACCTACCAGAGTCACAACCCCCAAAGAACACGGACCTTCAGAGTGTCCAAGGAGAACAAGGCCTCTAGAGGGCTGAAGGAGGACCTATACACAGGCAACATTCTAATGGAGAAGTTTGAGGCCCCATGGAAGAGATTAAGGCTGTCCAGCCTTCAGGGGAGAAAGCGAAGTCAGCCTGACTCCAAAGACTTCGTCTACCTGGCAGCTAACCATTGCCACTCATAATGCATCATCTACTGAGAAGGTCTGAAGGTAGACACACTCAGATTGGAACTCCTATCGCAGGGTCAGGTCTGCTCCCAGAAGCAGAATTGCTCTGAAGGACTAGGAAGACCTTGACTTTGTGTAAGATGCACCCAGGTTGCTTTCCCAAAGCTTTCATCCACGAACCTAAGACAACCTTCCTTCTGTCTTGGACTTCCCTCCAGCTTCTTAGCCTCACTGAACTTGGGTAAAGACAAGCACTCCTGGATCCTGGTCCCCTTGTACACCCACTGGAGACTTCCAGATGGAAGCGGAAATGGACGGCTCCAGTCTGATTGGTGGAGCTACCATGGCAGCAGATGCTACCTGGACAGAATGGAGGGAATACCAAATGCTAACCTGCAGTTTTCTGCTTATAGCTGCCCTAGACTACCACATTAGTGATTGTACATCCATGCAGAAGCTCATGTTGGACCAAGCTTAGGTGAGTTATAGCAATGGCCCAGGAGGGATGGGGGCAGATTTGCTATGGGAAGGAGTCAGCAACTTCTCACTGTTCTACACACAGGGAAGAAAGTAAGGCTCAGGAGTGAAATTAAGGTTGATACGGGGGAGGGGGGGGGGGGAGAATGGGTAGGACCCGGTAGCATGTACTTTCTGGCAGGGATGGGGGGCACAGAGCAACAACGTAGGACAGGCTCCCCTGACGAGGGTAGAAGGAAGTAAAGCGTTAGCAGTGGGCATTCCTGACCCTATTCAGGTGAACACAAGACCAGCATAAGAACTACTCCCTCTGACCCAAAGGGGGCAGCACTTACCCAACATAGACATTTTTCACAGGCGAAAGCACTAAAGGCATTTGACAAGGAAAACCCTCTGCTCCTTCCAAGCAGCATTTAAGCTGAATTATTCTTATAGCCACACTCTGTAAGGACATGGAGTTCAGGAAAGGCTAGGCCTCTTATTTCCCTTGGTATGAACTGTGGACAATAAGGACAGCAATAGCAATGCCAGCTAAAGTGGGACTTTTGCAAATGCTTTGGACAGCATACAGAACTGGAAGGAGGGATGCCGACTGTCTTGGTTTGATTTTTACCTCTCAGAAGGCAGCCCTCTCAAATCCAGGTATGTGGGGAGGATTACTTCTGGTCTTGACTTTGAAGGCTGCATCTACAGAAAGGCAGGATTAGTCTAGTAGACTAGACAGTTCCCATGTAGGATACTCTTAAGTCCCAGAAGCTCCAAGATCTCTCCCCCCACTCCCAGTTTGCTCATAGGTGCTGAGTACAGTGAGGGAGGCAAGACTGGTCCTTGAGTGGGTCTAGCAAAGGGTCAGGAGTCCTAGGAGTGATGGGCAGTACCCTAAAGGTGGCCATCAAGACTGTCTCCCATATGCACGTGCCCATCTAACCCCTTGGTGCATAGGAGAGATCACACCTAGGATCTTTACAGTTTGGCAAGAGGTAGGTTATCCTGGGTGGGCCAGACCTAATCACATGAGCTTTTTGAATATGGGTCTAGAAGTTCCAGACCTAGTCAGAAGTTCAAAGCACAGATGATTCACAAGACACTGTTGCCACAGAGCCCCCTCCAACTTCAAGCTGGCAAGGGATAGAGGCGGCCTCTAGGAGTTGAGTAGCCCTCAGCTGACAACCAGCAAGGAAGAGGCCTCTATCTTACACTGCAAGGGACTGGCTAATACCTGTAAGAATGAGCTTGGAAGCTGATCTTCTGGAGTCTCCAGATAAAACCACAACCCACGTGACACTGCGATTTCAGCCTTGGGATACCGGAGCAGAGAATCCCGCCACACCATGCCGGATCAGCACCTACAGAACTGTGAGCGAGTAGATGTAGCTTAAGGCTACAAGTTTGGTTTATGCAACAAAAGGACTAATGCAGAGTACAGTAAAACCTTGGATTGCGAGTAACTTGTTCTGCGAGTGTTCTGCCAGATGAGCGAAATTTTCCAAGTTTTAACTTGATAAGCAAGCCATGTCTTGCAATAGGAGTACTATAGGATGCTGAGTGTCACATGATCACAACTGGGCCAATGGTCCACTCTCGCTGCGGGATTGTGGGTGATCATCTCTCATGCTTGGACATTCAGTCTCAGGCCACCGTTCGGCAGAAATCAGGTTTTTCAGAACGTTGAAAGGTGCCTATGATTGGCAGTAGTGTATTTGTCGTCACTTCAAAGTGTGTATGGACAGTCCTTTGCTTTTCTAGACAAGAGGAAGCATAGGAATGCTTTGCTTCATTCTATCTATCTAGGTCTGGCTGCCTGCGGATATAGACCCTTTCCTCTGCTGTCTTATTGCCAGTTAAATGCAGTATATGACAAGAGTTTAATACTGTACTGTAGTCAAAATCCATGATAATGGAAGTCATCCTACACGATAACCCTCCTTTGCACCCCCCCCCCCACCAGCCACGAAGGTTTTCAAAGTGCAGGTTAGTTCACGTTTTGTGTTTTCTTACAGAATTGTAATCATTTTTATATGAATATTTTTGGGTTGTGGAAGGAGTCATCGGAGTTTCCATTGTTTGTGGGGAAATTCACTTTGATATACAAGTGCTTTCGATTACAAGCAGGTTTCCGGAATAAATTATGCTCGCAAACCAAGGTTTTACTGTACTTGTATAGCCACAATTGTAATAAGTGCAGCGAAGATACACAGGCATCACGAGAGAAACAAAGCTTGGCTGTGGGGATGGGACTTCCCCCTTTGAAGTAATACCCTCGGGATGGTACAAACAACTCTGTCTCTACCACTTTGTGTTACAGATGCTCAAGCCACCACCAGAGGCTAAGACAATGGTAGGCAAGGCTCATTAGACCAGGGATGAAGGAGGTCAATTCATTGAGGTTAGAAATGGTCAGAACATAGACTTAGAAGGCTCCAGTTAGCCAACATCCAACCAGAATATCCCTTTGTTATCCTATTATCTGTTCAAGACCTAAGTCACTTGGGAGAGGTGTGGACATCCTAGGGCACACAGTCCCAGCCTGAGCCATACTCCCTCCATGGATGCTAGTTTTCATTAAACATGAATCTGAGCGTGTCTTTAAAACTGCTCCCCTGAGAAGGGACAGTCTCCACCACCTGGGAGAAGAGCCAGCTAGAGGATCTACATAGGAGTGTCTACTAGAGGCCAAGAGCTTTAAGCTGGTTTGCTTGTATGAAGGTGTATGCACTTTCTGAAAATGAGGATATTCGGAGAGGGATTTGCCTACTATGCTAAGCTTATCCTAACCTCTCCTCCTTGGTGCCCCTTAGGCTAAGGAAGTCCAGCTAGCTTGAAAGAGTGAGAAGTCTTCACAATAGCCACATTAGGACAGAAGATACCTTTAGGAAACCTATGAACACCATCTGTATAGCACACGTCCTTCAGAAAGCCAAGGCCTCCTGATTTCTTGGTATTGTAGTGCTATCTTAAGCCTCTAAGACCATGGGGCCACATCTTCCAAGTTCTGCATTTGGATTAATGCAAAAGTTAAACTCCAAAACTAATACAGTGGATACACAGGACCTCAAGAGTTCACTGTCCCAAGAACATTTTCCATTCCAGAGAGGCAGAGGCATGCTCTTGCCTCACCTGGAACTCTGCCACCTCAAGCTTCTCCTCTCTGGTCTAGAAACCCCCGCCCCAGCCCCATAATCTTATGTTTGACCTCCTTGCTTCCATTAGCAGGTTTCTGATCTGTGCAAAAATGCTGCAAAGACAAACCAAGGGGGCCATCCTTCAGTGTTCAGTCCCCTTGGAAAAATAAGCCATGATGCACAACCTACCTTAAGAGTCTATTCTGAGATGATTTAGGAAGAGTTGTCCTTTACAGCATACAGGGTCCTAAATACTTTTGCAAGACCCCATGGCACCCGACCCCTGCTCTCTGCCTCTCCTGGAATTAGGCTCTGCTCCCCCTGGCCCCCAGGCTCGTGCAAAAGCCCTTCCCTCTGTTTAGAGGGCTTCTGAACTCACTTGAATTCCTGGGATGGAGATATTGCAGTGTAGAAGCCCATGGGGGTGAGGCGACTACTTAGTGGAGTCTAAGAGGGATCCATTTGAAGCCCAAAAGGTAACCGTCTGTGTTATCCCTCTACCCGCCTCCTACCACAATTAGATCAAGCTGGAGTCTTTCCCAGCAACTGGCACAGGGCATGTGCTCCATAAGTTCTGGAAGGATATGAAAGCAGGTGCCGCTTTATAGAAGTCTACAGTGAGAGGCTAGAGCAAGGCTCAGATGAGGGGCCAGAAGCTGAGGCTCAAAGAAAGTTGGAGTACTGGCACTGCAGGTTGCCTCTGTTGCAACCCAGGTGCACAGGCTTTTTGTCTTGTCTAGTGGAGTCATTTCAATTGGAGAATCACTTCAATTGCTAGACCACGCTTCACATTGTACTGACAGCTGCCCCATTTTTCCCCAGGTTCTCAATCAATGCCACGCCAGAACTCCATGTCAGGCCATGCATTATTGACTGCTAATGGGAGTAGGGTTCCTCAAGGCATCGATGGATCCATTGATGTAGAGGTTTCATGAGTGCCCCCCCCCTCAGTCAGTAGGCAGAGGGCAGGTTAAAGGGGAGGGGGAGAGGGAGGATCTGAAGATTGAGACGTCAGGATCTGGTTTGCAGTCTTAACTCGGGCCTCAATATCCCTCATCTGCACGAAGTGGGCAGACAGGTTGAGAGAGGCCAAGGACCCTCCCAGTCTTTTTTTTTTTTTTTTTTTTTTTTAACCATTGAGACTGGAGGTTTCCAGGAACTGTTCCCAGAGCAGCTAGAAAGGTCCAAAGCAGTTGAAACTAGTTAGCTTAACTAGCCCCGGCGCCTTCAGAAGTGGGGTTTTGGAAAAGCCATTAGTTTTACAACATCAGTGATGACTCACACACCCAGAGGCAACCAAGCCTGGATCATGCTTTCCATGACCAGCATAGCTTCTTGGACATTTCTGCCCAGGGTAAGGGTTGATCTCATTTCTAGTAGGTTATAAAAAGTAATCCCGTGCTCCTAAGATGGTTTGGAAAGTAGAGAACCGTAGGGGAAAGGAGCAGAGCCTCCCAGGTCCCTCTAACCTGATCTCGACTTAGGGCTTGGTTTTAGACCTTGATCATTTGACGGGTCAAGATTTGCTTCTGGGAGTTGAAATAGGATCTTGACTCCATGCCTAGTAGGCATTTGGGCTCCCAGCTTTGCCGTTACAGATCCCCTCGTGAAACTCTTCAGTACTCCGGAGGGGAGATTCTTGTCGTTGGCATCGTTTACTCTTTTTCCTGGAGAGGTCTTTGCTTGAGCTCCCGGACTGCCGTGCTATTGCAACCTCCTGCTCCCTTATGGGACTTACATTCCCAGTTCCTCCCACCTCTCATGGAACGAGCGTCACTTCTTGAGGTCCCCAACTTGTACGGGAACTAGTTTGAGGAGCCCCCAAGTCCCTGCTACTAAGGAACCAGCACAGTCTGGGGCTCAGCCCCAACAGCACCACTCACAGTCTGCTCTGTGCTGCCCGCGTCTTCTACCCTTCACTTCCCTGTCTCCATCAGGGCTGCTATCGTCCACGTAGCTCCTACACTGGGAGTTCTAGTCTTGATTGCTTGCTCCCCCTTCCTATCTGGTATCCAGTCCTCCAGCAAGTCTGGTTACCACTTCGATCCCCAAAGCCCGCTTCATCGAGGCATGCTCATTGCCACCATTTTGATCTATGTCCCATCTGAATAACCGGGATAGCTTCCTAACAGACACCCCCCCCCATTGTTGCCTGTAGACATCCCGCCAGCGACAGACGCAGCACATCATTCACAAGCTGTGATCGCCAATTCCTTCACATCACCTTTGGGACAAAGCTCTGATTCCATTTCATTATCATGGTCCTACAGAACCAAGCTCCCACCCACGTGTGTGTTTGTCTTCTAACCACTGCCACCACGGCCCCACCCCATGCTCCTTCTGCTCTAGACACCGTCTTGTTTGCCCCCAACTCATTACTGCCTCAGGAACTTTGCACTGGCTGTTTCGACCTTGAAGGTTGGAGGTTTTTGCAGACTAATAATTCAGGCATCTGCTCAGATGTTCCTCCCAGAGGCCTTCAACAGACTACCAAACCTGGAAGTTGCCAGTGAGCCCCACACTAGATTAAAGCACAGGGGCAGGATTTCCACCAGATGTATGGAATTCTCCTAGTACTTTATCCCAGAAGAGTTAGAAGGCCTTGGACATGTCACCTTGTTACAGTGGGGACCTTTCCATATAGTCTAGGCAGAGAGGTATTCAAAATACCAGCTTTCCAACAGGTGTTTTGTTTAGACACTTAGTTTTGCAGGTTACTGAGGTTAGTTACATCAAATGAATTGCCCCCACACCAAGAGGGGTTCGGGTCCTCTTACTTCATCAGGTATGGTCCTCCTAAGTCAAATGCAAGTAGATGATGCCAGAATGGATTGCAAGACTGGAGTCCAAGTTTACAGGGACACTAGAGTATTCCTTGCTCTTGGTGTAATTCCTGGCAGGTAGCAAGTGCTTAGAGTTCAGAGTACTTTTATCCCCTTTGGTCCCTGGATGGTTTTTAAACTTGGCTTCAGTCTCTTGTGGTACAGGCTTAGAAGCAGAGCATCTTTTGAGGTCTAAGGGCAAGAGTTGGGTTTAGAGAACAAGCCTATGATCGCTCCAGCTCCCTCTTGATTCTAGAAGGGTCTTGGAATGGGGAGTCTGACACCACCATGATGCCATCTTTGGAAGTCTTCATTCCTGAACCACCAGTGCTCCAGCTTCCCAAGGGAGTCCCTCATTCGTGACTGGAGACGCTCCCCAGATTCGATGGGCAAAAGTCTTCAGGGCTATGATAGCACCACAGAGCTGGTTTGCCCTGATCAGCTACCTACATCTGCACAGCGCCATGGAGGGCAAATCAAAGCCATTAACTGCTGGAAGCCCAACAGCCTGAAGCTGCACCCAACACCTTGTAACTAGTACAAGGTCCTAACCACAGGACTGGACTGGGACAAGATAGTAAAACCTTGGATTGTGAGTCACTTGTTCTGCAAGTGTTCTGCAAGGCAAGTGAACATCTCTAGCAGATTTTAAACTTGGCAAATGAATGATGTCTTGCAATCCCAGTAATAGGCAATGCCGAAGGTCACATGATCACAATGGAGCCAGTGGTTCTCTTATTGCAGGATTGTGGGGGATCATCTCCCGTGCTCAGATGCTCGTTCTCAGGCCATGGTGTTTGGCAGAAGTCAGGAATTTTTCAGAGCTTTAGAAGGTGCCCACAACCGGCACTCATGTTTGTCACTTCAAAGCACCCATGGACAGTCCTTTACTCTCCCATAGAGGAGTACGCTTAGGAAGGCTTGGTTTCATTCTAGGTCAGGATGCCTGCAGATCAAGACCCTTTCCTCAGCTGCCTTATTGCCAGTTACGTTAAATACGGCATATGACAGGAGTTTATTAATACTGAACTATAGTCAACATCTGTGCAAGGGTATGTAATGGCCCCCCATGCAAAAAGGTTGAAAAGGCAGTAAGGAGAGGATTACAGTGGAAGGAAATTGAGAAGTATGAAGGAGGTATGCAAGTGGCCAACATTGCAAGGTTTTATAAGAAGTCTGTGTCAGCCATTTTGCATGATATTAAAGAAATAAGGGGGCTTCATGCAGCAGCAGGAGTCATGCTAATACCAAAGCAATTCCCACATGTTCTGGAAGATGTAGAAAAGTTGCTTCTGGTTTGGATAAAAGAAGCAACTAGCAGGTGATCCAGTGACCGAGAACCAGATCTAGGAGAAGGCAAACGCCTCATACACCGACCTCGGAAGTCAACTATCAAGTACATCAACAGGAAACAAAGAAGGCTTCAAGGCAAGCAGGGGATGGTTTGATAGCTTTGAGAAGTGGCATCCATAGTGTTGTGAGGCATGGAGAGGCAAGGAGTTGGGACCCTTAGGCAATGGGGGCATTCACTACCAGGTTCCAGAAGCTCATGGTTTCTGAGGGTCCCTGCTCAAGCAAGTTTTTAACTGCTAGGAGAGGGGCTTTTGGAAATAGAGGCTAGAGAGGACCTACATCAGAGAGAATGCAGTGCCCGGTCACAAGCCCACAGAAGACCGTCTCCCCCTCTTGCTCTGTCCTAATGCAAGCGGGGACTTCAAGGCCAAGCCCCTGCTCATGTCTCATTCTGAGAATCCAGGAAATGCAAGATGAAGAGGCAGTTAAACATTATGGGGAGATCCAACAGCAAGGCTTGGGTCACTCCTATCTTGTTTGTTGAGTGGATCAAGGAGGTCTTCAGCTCTGCAGTGAAGAAATACCTTTTAGAAAAAACAGTCTGCTACTCAAGACTTTGCTGGTTATATATACATTCCTGCTCAGCCTCGAGGCTTTGGAGGAGGACTTACTGGGGGAATTCAGGCTCATTAAAGTCAAGTTCCTTACTCCAGTCCTCCAGCCCATAGATCAGCAGGTCATTCTGAACTTCAAGAAGTCTTTACACTGAAGAACTATTTAAGCAAGGCTTCAAGATGACTAAGGAAAGAAGCTTGACCCTCCGAGAGTTTTAGATCTTTCCACATGGTGACTTCCTTAAGATCGATAAAGCCTGGGATGGGGTCACCAAGAGAACGCTCAATTCTGCTCGGAAAGATCTGTGGCCTGATTGTGTTCTTGGACAGGACCTAGAGGGGCTGGTTCATGAACAGGAGCATCTAGTGGTTGGGGAAATGGTGTCCTTGGGGAAGACCATGGGGCTGGAGGTAAAGGACAATATTCGAGAGCTGGTGGAGGAACATGGCCAGGAGTGAACCACTGAGGAACAGACAGATCCGTGTTGCAAGCCACAGCAAAAGGTTATGGAGGAGATCTCATCTGCAGATGAGAAAAGGCAAAGGAATCCCTTAGATTAGGGAGATGTGTAAGATGTGGGAAACAGTGCAAAGTTTTGTAGAAAAGCATCACCCAAATAGGGCTGTACCAGTGCGAGCTAGGAGTCTGACAATGCCAGGCCACATTTCCATGAAATTCTCGAGAGAAAAAAAAAAAATCAGGGGCCATTGGATAGGTTTTGTTAGAGTTGCAGAAGAAAAAGATTCCCCTGAGCCAATGGATAGCAATGATTCCATTAACAATCGTGAAAGTCGTCCTACACAATAACCCTCCTCTTGTCTCACTCACCTTTGAGAACCTTTGTGGCTGATGCAAATGCAGGTGGTTTTATGTTTTATGTTCTGTATTCTATCAGTGTTGTAATAATTTTTGTATGAATATTTTTGGGTCGTGGAACGAGTTGTCTGGGTTTCCATTATTTCTTATGGGGAAATTCGCCTTGATATACAAGTGCTTTGGAACAGAATTATGGAGGCTTCTGGAACAGAATTATGCTTGCAGACCAAGGTCTTACTGTTTTTAGGTTGCCAAGTTATTGGGGGTTGGGGGAGGAAGAGGAGACATGGAGGCTGGAGAGAGAAGCGGGTAACTGAGTAGGTGGGAATGAATGCGTAGGAGAGGCAGTCAAACCCCTACATCGGAATCTCTAGGGGCACAAGGAGGAGCTCACAGTAGCTTCAATTTCACAAGTCTGTTGATTTAGAGGCAGAGTAGTACTTAACACATGCTAAATGCTCAGGAGGAAGTGGTCAGCAATCTAGTCAGAAGAGGAAACTCCTCCAGGAGTCATGAAAGGACTGGCTAGGTTCCCCCTAGTACATGCAAGTTTGGAGGTGGACCTGGGACTCCCAATGGGATCCTGTGAACTGTGCACCTCCAGATCATGTCCACGTGGCTCAGGTCAGATCAAACCTACGTGATGGTCAGCAGAGGAAGCTCAGGTCAGCCACCGGTCCTCCCATCTCTGCTTTATGCCCATCTGAAGCCCAGGTCCTGAGTGTCCTCTAGGTTTCCAAGGCTACAGTGCCTTAGGATTGGATGGTCAGAGCTATACATGGGTCTAGAGTGGAGTCCAAAAATGGATGCATTTCTAGGGGTCGCACATCACTGGGGACCATCCACTCTCCTGCAGGAGTATTTTTCCCCCTCCAAGAGCTAGAGAGTTCCCCTGTAACTGCCACCTTGTCACTACAGCCTCACCACTGCATCTACGTGGCCGTTCAACAGTAGGGTCCTCAGTCACTCAAGGGACCCCTCACCCCCGTTTAAGAGGAGGGGGGAGGGAGATCAAGCAACCACCACTTTGCCCAGCTATACTCTCCGTGCCAAGCCCACACCAACCATTAGCACGGCCTCTACCGTTCCTGGTTCACGGGTCCACCCTGTCTGGTCAGTTGTAACCAGGGTCCTAGGACACCCGCTGTAGGTCCCCAGCCTGAAGTTAGGGATTGTACAGCTAGAACTACCAGGGCCAACATGCACAGGGCCTTCAGTGAAAGTTGGAGCTCCAGGGAGCACTTCGGGGAGGATCCTGAGGGATTTCAGGTAGATTAGGAGCACAAGCCATCCTCAAGGCCATGCAGAGAAGGCTTGTGATCAGTTTCACAAGCCTGTTCTAGTTGTGGGAAGGACAAAGGGGACTGAACACCAAGATCCGTAGCCTGGACTCTTCCCCTACCTCCCCACACACGCTTCTGGGTCTGTGACCACTGGTCTGAAGCTTAATATCCTCCGGCTCTTATCTGGAAGAAGGATTTTATCAGCCATCCTATATGATTTACCCCCAACAGAGAGGGCCATCCTGGTCCTTAAGGAACTCCTGGTCTGGTCAGGGGGAGGGGTGGTGGGAGAGTGGGATGATCAGAGACAGAAGCCTAGTCAGCCTGTGTTGCAGACACATGTATCCCCAGTGGTCACCCTTAGTCTTCCCCAGTCCCAGATGGGACCATAGGGGTAGTTCTAGTCAGGGACAGGGTCTGGCCTCAAGCACAGCCTTGCTTTCTACCCTAGGCACATCTCACCACAGAGGCACATGTGTGGCTTACCAGTGTAGCCAAGTTCAAGCCCAGATTCAGCCCTTGCCCAATGGAAGATGGGAGCCAATGAGCAAATGGCCCACCCCCTACACCTGATATGGGCAACTCAGGCATTTGTGGCCACAGAGGCTCATTAGAAGTCACCTCCAAATGCCTTAGTTTTATGCTTGCTACTCACGAGATCGCCTCCTCGACCAACTACCCATCTCTCCTGAGATCTAGACTCAGACTCTTTCAAGGGAACCCAAGTTATGACCGATCAGTGGGGAGGGCACCAGCAACACAAAGGACAAACCTTGTAGGAGCCACAACTCCAGTCAAGGGGGAGGGTAGGTTTTGCATCGTGAGAACACTAAGGGTTAAATTGTAGTGTAGGGCTAACCTGTAGCCTTAACAGCTTTAACACTATAGGTTAAAGAGATAACAGCCTTATCTTATCAATCAAGGGATGGATTAATGTTTGATTGGATTGGGGCAAGGACTGGTTTGAACTGTTTCCACCTGGGAACGATTCCTTTGTTCTGTTCCCAGGTGATATGATGTGGTCGGCTATAAAAACTCTGTACCCTGGCTGTTCGAGACCGCACTCTGGTCAAGAGTGTCAGTCCTGATCGATCGGTTTGCCTTGCCTCTCATTGCAATAAACTTTGTTGCGATGGTCACTGGTGCCCATAGCATTCTGTTTCAGGAGTCGTGTGGATGCAACAACACTTCTCGTAGCTCGCGACAGAGACAGGTAGCCTCTTCTAGGCACAGACATACTGGGAAAGAGGGCATCTTATGGAGAGCCACATGCTCAAGGTCCCTGGGCTGCATTGTCCCACAGGGAGGGAGACCATGAGCTTGTAGGCCATTGGAATCAGGGAGAGAAGTCCTAAAGTTAGGATAAAGGCACAGGTCTGCTAGGTCGGACAGTCCTGGTGGTACACTAGGTCTCAGAATTCTATGTCAATCACGAAGCTACATCATTAGCCGTTTCTCTGAACGGGCCCAAGTAACTTGTTCAAGGTCTTCCCAGAGAATTAGCCTATAGTTTTATGTTAAAAACAAAGAAAAAAAGAGACAAGTTCCCAGACTATGGCCACTTTCCTCCGTCTATTTACAAGGACTGGAACTTGTTTTTGAGAATAGAGCAAGGACCTCAGCTAAAGACCACGGCCCCCATTGTGCACCTCCCTGCGACTGGCCTCGCTACAGTCTTGGGTGGGGAGGCTCACCTTCCTTTCTCATGGACCTGAACCGGGCCAGGCCTTCCGGAGCAGGCACCCTTCACAGCCCGAGCGGAGGACCCGTCCCCACGGACCACCCCCTTCTCTACACTTCACGTCTGGCACGGCAGCATAAGTAGCCAGATGCCCTCTTTAAGGGTACAGTTGGGGAGACGTTGGGCGTCCATCACTGGGAGAAGGATTAGAAGTGGGAGCTGCTCACTAGGAAATACCCCACAACAACTAGGGGCCACAAACCGGACGAACACTCGGTGACTGGGGGGAGGGGTGTCTCAGATGGAACCCGACAGAGACACTGGCAGAAAGCCATGACTGTGTACTTATGGCATCCACACCAGCTGTACGACCCGCTTATGCAAGAACCCAATTCAAAGATGAAGATCAGGGTGCAGGAGGGGGGTGGCTGTGGGGGGTGGACAGAGCACAGAAGGCAGGACGGAAGAAGCAGAGAAGGTCCCAACGACGCTCAAGTAGGACTGAGAACCAGACTCCGGTGTGGTTTTTAAGTGAGGAAGCTTGACGACTGGATCAAGAGTTCGCTTTAGCGCAGGAGCAGGTGGTACTGAGTGCTCGGGAAGCCTCGCACGTGACCTTCACTAGGGTAGGGGAGCAGATAGGGTGAGAAGCCCGACTCTACCCCCAGGTGCCTGGGCTTAAGCTCTCGTGCTATGAGGAGCAAAGAAAGCAAAGCTGTGGAAGGAGGAATAGGACGCCGGGCTCTTCCGGGAGCCTTGTCGAAGGAAGGGGAGGTTCCCACTCGGCACAGGTGGCCTCGATGTCTGGGTGACCTGCACGGGTCTCGGAGGATGTGCAGCTTTGGGGTCTGAGCCAGCGGGCAGGTGGCCTTCCTCCCTTCCCACCACACAAGGGCAGAGTCCAGGAAAAAGGGGAAACCCAACCGGGGAAGGTTTGGGACCCCAGGCTGAGCCAGTGGTCAGTAGGCGAAGGCTTACCCAGGAACGCTATTTGCACCTGCCCAGAAACAGGTGGGAGCAGCCACCTTCCCCTTAGAGGCTCAACCCTTCAGAAGACATGGTTTCCCCCCAGCAGTTCTCTGCCAGCTCTAACCTTGGCCTTGTTCGAATACAAACAGGTGATCACTTGAACCGTGTACCCATTTTGTTGCCACCACCCTACGACTACATACCAGACCCCCAGTTTAATAGGGGAGGAGAAGCACAGATAGGTCAAGTAACTTGCCCGAGGTCCACAGGAGACTCCGGCTCCGGAACGCCCCCCCCCCCCCCCACGTTGCACGGACTCAGAATTCGGTGGGGGGTTTGCGGCCATGCTCCATGAACCCTCTCTGGCATTTTCCAGACCGGGAGGGATTTGCCTTAGCAGTCAGAGTCCCTTGGGAGAAGGAGCGGGGAGACGCCCGTGGAAGTACGACGTTGGGAGATTGCAGCTACCGGTAAAAGCCCCTTCCCCCTTCGAGGAAGAGACCTGGGTAGCTTCTAACCCGCCTGGGGTCTGCTCAGAGCCCGTAGAGGTAGAACTGCGGTTAGCGAACCGGTTTCCTTCCACAGTCAGGGGACGGACTTTCAGAGCCCCGTGTCCTTGAGCGGTTATGCCACCGAGAGCCCCTCGCAGCCCAGACTAGGGAAGCTGCCTCCCCCCACCGTGGCTGGAGAAGCCGGGTTAGGAGAGCAGAGGGGAGGGGGCTACAGGGTCCCAGAACAGATCGTTCGCCAGGCAGCCTTAACAGGGACCCCATCCTCGGCATCCCGTTTCCCTTTCTGTTGTGGTCACCCCACCCCAGAGGGAGCCCCCAGGGCACCAGAGCTCAGGCCCCACCTAGTACATACAGGTCTTTGCGAGGGAGAAAGCTTGGAGAGGCCAAGGGGCTGCTTAGAGAATTCAAGGAAGAGAAAGAACAAGCTTTCACGGAGCGGGCTCCTGGATAGACAGACAGACAGCTCAGCGCCCTTCCTTCCTTCCCCATCTCCCCCTCTTCAGCCCCAGGATGAGGGGCAAGGCTCGTGGGCTTCCCCACGGGGATACAGCTCCGGCCCCGGCTTCCACATCTGACTCCAAACAACCTCCCTACTGCCCCTTCCTTCCTCCCCCGGGTTAGAAAACAATACTTCTGGACTTGCCCTGAATCTAGAGCATTTCAAGAGAGAGAAAAAGACCTGGCCCGCACCCCCCACCCCCCCCAAAACACAACTCCATAAAGCATCCTTGGCTTAGAGGAAATAAAAGCAGCACTTCTAACCCACACCCCCGAGGACAGCTTAGGAAGACAGGAAGCCGCGGGCCAAGGGCGGTCCTTTTGAGTCTCCCCTTGGTGCCGGGGCGGCTCCCCATTGGCCGGCCGCTTTCCACCCCAAAATGCCTTTCACCTGGTCCCAAGGAGTAGCTCTTGGGTGTATTTAGTTCCAGGTGCCCCTTGTAAGCACCTTCTGTAAGGAAGCTCCCCATTTATGCTGCTGTCCTGGTGTAATCGGTAATCGTGCTCCCTCCCACGGTCAGGTACGTCCCCGTTTTAACAACAAGGGCCCCGTTTTAACAAGGAAGATGGGAGTCCTTCTCTAGCTAACCTGACCCTTGCGGAAAGTCTCTCCCGCCAGAATGGTGGCATCGATAACGGAAGCATTTGCAGGGAGACAGAGAAGGAGGCCTCGGGACGGCGTGTTGGGAAAGCTCCAGCCTCAGGGAATAAACCCAGGCTGTGGCCCTGCCTTCTCGAAGCCTGGCCAGAGTCGGCCCGATGCGACCAGGTTCCATCTTACCCTCCGGCCTCTTCCCTGCGAGCTTGTGTTCCTGCTATGGCTGTCCAGCAGCCCGATGGTACCAGTGCATTTAACTTCAGATGCTCTTGACAGCTCTGGTCGTGGGAGTTTCCCCTGCGGCTTCATTTAAATGCTCCTTAAACTGCACTTGAATCCACCCTACCCTGGGTCCAAACTCTGGATTAGCTCACAGACCAGCCGTGAAGTCTGGGGGAGGCAATTCGCCGGCCCCTGCCTCCGCTTCCCCATCTGAAAACAGAGATAGCCCTCAACCTGGGGATATCAGGAGGATTAAATGAATTCATATTTGTAAGTCTTTAGAATCGTGTGTGAAATCTAAGAGAGGTATAAAGGGCCTGGTAATTAAAAATAAGATGACAGAGGGGACCCTGGGTGGCTCAGTCAGTTGAGCATCCGACTCTTGATTTCGGCTCGGGTCATGTCCCAGGGTCACGGGATTGAGCCCCAGCATTGGGCTTCATGCTGAGTGGGGAGCTTGCTTGGATCCTCTCACTCTTCCCCGCCCCTCTCCCTCGCTCGTGCTCTCCCTCTCTCTAAAATAAAAAATAATAACAAAAAAAAAAAAATAAGAGAGGTTTAAAAATAAGATGACAAAGAAAAGAAACAGAATTGATATTCAAATTTCATCTATGTCGGGACGCCTGGGTGGCTCAGTCGGTTAAGCGAAGTCGGTCCGACTTCAGCTCAGGTCACGATCTCACGGTCTGTGAGTTCGAGCCCTGCATCGGGGTCTGTGCTGATGGCTCAGAGCCTGGAGCCTGCTTTGAATTCTGTGTCTCCCTCTCTCTGTGCCCCTCCCCTGCTCATGCTCTGTCTCTCTCTGTCTCAAAAATAAATAAAAACATTTAAAAAAATTTTTTTAAATTTCATCTATGAGCTGGCTTCTTCCATGCTTTCATGCATTTCTGGCGGAAGCCTTGGAGAAATTGCCACGACCCACCTCCCCACTTTACAGGAAAGGAAAACTTAGAAGCTGAGGGATGTGCACAAAATCACCTAGCCAGAAAGTGTCCGGTGTGGGTTGGAACATGGGTCTAGCTGGGGCTAAATCCCACTGAGGCATGTATCTCATTGAGGCTCGACTTAAAACTCTCACACCGCACGGCCTCTCCTGGCTCTGGCACACAGGGATTCACCTAAGTCCGACTTTCCCGTATTTATAACCCTCCCGGTTGCGCACACTTTGATCACAACGCCCCTTTGGCCATCCTATTTCTAGACTGAAGAGGCAACGTGGTAGACTAAACGAGCCTTCTGTATATGCGCCCTTTCTTGAGACCGTTCCAGATCCTTCTGAGACGTATGCAGGCAGAATATTCTCAACCGATCATTCCGGTGCTCTTAGTGTGATAATACTTAAACAAATTCACCTTGGCCTGGAAAAATCTAAAGCCTAGTTGGGTACACGATAATTATCACAAAGGAGCCATTACATTGTCACCTCTCCGATGGCAGGGAGGCTGTGTCCCTGATGCCTGGAACACTGCCTGGCACATAGTAGGTGCTCAGGAAATAATTCTGCAATGCCCACGAATGCATGGCTGACTGAGCAGAGAATGACGGAAACAGCGCAGCAGAAAGAATAAGAATATACACTCTGGCATCAGACAGATGCAGATTGAAACCCCAGCTCCATCCTGCTTTGCCAGAGATCATCCCATGGTTAGCGGTTGGGGCCGAAAGCCCTGCTCTCTGGATGAAGCAAGACAGAGGATTCCCCCCCGTCCGCGAATCCCTAGATGCACGCATGCGTGACCTTGTGCAAGTCCACTGGCTTCTCTGACCTTCAGTACCCTTAGCTCTAAATGGGCTGACAGTAGTATGTACTCACAGGGTTGGGGAGACATTAAATGAGATACTACATACAGAAGACCTACCCCAGGGCTTAGCACACAGGAAGTACTAGCTAATGCTGGCTCTTTCTGTTCTCGTCACTTAGATTGACTTCTGGGCCTCGAAAATGCCTCCTGATGTACGTTCCCGACGCTGCTTGGTTTTGTGGCAGAGTCGGGGAGGGGGGAAGGCGAGCCCCAGAAAAGCCCCAACTATGGTGCCTCTGGGACATTTTCCCCCGCAGAGAAACGGTCTCAGCTCATCTCCCCCCTCCCCACTCCCCAGGCTTTTTTAGCAATCCTATCTGGCCGCTCCGCGCTGATTTCCAACAGATGTACCTCTAATGAACCACACTGTAATCTCAGGGCCTTAATATAGTGCCGGGGTGTGATAACTTCGAAACGGCTGTCATCATGGCCTGTGAGGATGGTCTGGCCATCGTTTGGGACTGTCTTCCTCTGATTGTTATGTGAAGGGGAATTTATTTTCTTCCATCACCTCTTCACCCCGTACACCGGCCCCCGCCACCCCGGGCCCCAGCCCCTGCCCAAATTAAAAGTCTGCGTCAGAACCTTCTAGAAAGTGCTCAGTGCACCGTGACGAGGGGGATGACAGAGGGAGGAGTTGGGGAGGGATGGTTCAACAGAGGCCCGAAATCAATATTTTGAGGCTACGAACATGCAGATTCACGGATTCTCAAGCGAGGAGCAGAGGCTCCTGGGGGCCGGAGGCAGATGCTCCCTGAGCAGGAGGTGTCGGGGTCCAGGCAGGGAGGGACCGGTGTGACACAGCTGGTGGCTCAGCGGGGAGCATCCATTTACAAACGCGCGGACCTTCTGGACTGGTCGGGAGAAGCCAGGAGCGGGGAGTGGTTTCGAGCCCCTGTCTGGACACGTCTCGTTCGTCTGAATGATCTCGGAGCCCCAGTTCGGTCAAGTCAGCAAGCCTTACCCGAGGGGTTTCCAAGTGGCCGGCAGTGAGCCCTGGCACGTAAGTGAAGTTCAATAAAATACACACCAAGTGGAGAGCGGAGCGGGATCCCCCCTCCCCCGCCCCTGCCTCTGGCTGGGTCTGTTTGATAATCGGGATGGCACCAACAGCAAGAGACCGGATGCTGTGTCTCCTTTATCCGCTAGATGCTTCATCCATGTGATCCCACTAATTCTCACAATAACCTCACGAGACAGTTGCCTTTATCTCCGCGCTCTAAGTAACAAAGGCCCAGAGATGTTAATCACTTGACCGAGGCCACACAGCCAGCCAGCGACCAAGGCAGCCTTGGAACTTGGAGGGATCTGACCCCTAAATCTAATTTAAACTACTGTATTCAAATTTACATCCCAATCCCGGCTATTCACAATGTTCCAGTTGTTAAGATACTCGGGGGGGGGGGGGGGGAAGAAATCTGATCTATTTCCTTATAATACACTTAAAATCTATTTAGCTCCGTGCTTAATAAAAGAAGGGGGCTGGGTTTTTCATCATGTAATCAGAGCAGCATAAAGAATTTAAGGAATCTGCTGCAGAGAGATTTCTCATTTTATGGGAATTAACCTACGATCCGGGGTCTCTCTCCCCTGATAGTCACCTGGGGGAAATCTAATCCGTATAGAATTCACACTGTACCACAACCATCCCTATAGGAAAGACCTTAAAATTATTCCTGTATGGAAATATCATTGCTATTCACAATATTGGAGGAGAATGGGAGAAAAGCTAAAAACCAAATGCAGCAATAAGGACAGAGAACATAAATAACCCTCACCCCGTATCTTCAATGACTCAGTCCAAGGGTCTGCAATTTTTTTTTCTACAAAGGCCTGGGTAATAAATATTTATGGGCCATACAGTGTGTGTCACAACTGCACAAGTCTACCGATGTAACCAGAAAGTAGCCATAGACAGTATGCAAAGGATTAGAATGGCAGGGTTCCGATAAAACTTTATTTACAAAAACAGACAGAGGGGCCTGAATTAGTCGATAACGTACAGCTGGGAAGATTTGAACCTGGTAACCTGACCTGGCAAGGTGTTGGTAAGCTCTTGCCAAATTTAAGTGTGGCATCAAAATAAATAACCCTAATAAACAGCATTGATTAAAAGCTTTTTAAGGGCTGGAGGTTTCTTTTAGGCATTGAACGCTCACACAAACTTCATGACGTAGCTGCTGGCATTGTCCTTTCTAGCTCCAGAGGGGTGCCTGCCCCCTAGGAAGGGCTCACTCCATCCTAGCTGGATAAATAAATTCCCATTTTAGGGATGAAGGAACAGAAGCTCAGAATGTTGTTATTTGCTCCAAGTTTTTGAGCCTATGATAAGTGCTCAATGAACGTCAGCCTCAAGACAGAGCCACAGTCCAAGACCAGTCAGTCTGACCCCAGATCCTGCCTGGTCACTTAAAAGACATTTTTTTTAATATTTGTTTTTGAGAGAAAGAGAGAGAGAGGGGGAGGGAGAGAGAGCGCACGCACAAGTGGGGGAGGGGCAGAGAGAGAGGGAGACCAGAATCCAAAGCAGGCTCCAGGCTCTGAGCCGTCAGCACAGAGCCCGACGTGGGACTCGAACCCACGAACCACAAAATCATGACCTGAGCTGAAGTCAGACGCTCAACCAACTGAATCACCCAGGTGCCTGTGCCCGGTCACTTTAATATGGGGAGCTTTACCCTCCTGAGACCTGGCCCACCCAGTATTGCCAGGGTCACCCTCTGGTTTCCCAGGCCTACTTCTGGAAGGCTCCGCCTCCTTCCTCAGGGCAGAACTGAGGTAATTAGCTTTCCTGATCTTTCTAGATTCCAGTTTCTTCTGTGAATCTCAGCTTTGCCCGTGCAGTTATGCCTGGCAAAGAACATAACACTGAGAACCCCCACCCTCGGGTGCACGAAAGCTTCCGGGGGGACATGAGAAAGACGAGGACCCTGAAAAGCTGAAGGGACAGGATGGGCCGGGCACGGTCCAGAGAGAGGTGGCGTCGGGCAGAGGCCAGGCTGTGCGACCACGGACTCTGCCCAAACTGGGTCAGCAACCAACTCTGTCACCTCCCAGCTATAGACCTTGGACCCATCACGTAGCCCCTCTAGGCCTCAGTTCCCTTACCTCTACAGTGGGGACGAAAATGGCACCTACCACCTGGGTAACACGTAATGAGAAAATTCAAATACAGAAACTGACCCATAGATCAAGGGCTTAAAAAAATGTCTCCTATTGGTCACCCAGTCCTCTGGTGTGCTGCAGAAAATCAAGCAGGCTTTTGTGGCTCAGACGTGGGGTTTGGGTGGGGAGGGGGCATCGGGCAATCAGAAGGGTTAAAGGGGGCTGAACCACAGATGGCCTTGAAGCAGTGATTCTCACATACGCAGATTCCTGGGGCCCCCAAATGTTCTGCTCAGTAGATCTGGTTGGGGCCCCAGCATCTGCGTTTCCGACAAGGGTCAGGAAGTCCAATACGTCCACAGAACGGGCTCTGAACATCAAGTGAGGACACCCGGACTTGCCCATGTAAACAGGATGGGCACTGAATGGTTGTCGCCAGGGAATGACAAGATAAACACCATCTTGAGATGACAAGCCTACCAGAGGTGTGAAGCTGGCTTAGGGAGGGGGGAGGATAATTAAGAGGCTCCTATAATAGTCCACAAATGAGTCACCAGTTTCACTATCTCTCTGTTAGGTGTCTCAGCTGTGCTGACACAGGTCTCCGGGGACCCGTCTGGGGACCTGAAGCCACAAGGCTCTTTTTCCCCGCAAGGCCCCTTCTCCATTCTTGAGCGATTTTGACTGACATTAATCATGACAACAGTGACCATCTATTAAGCGTTCCCTCTGTGTCGGCGTCCAGATACTTCACTTCTAATCCTCTCTGGAGGCTAAATTCTATTATCCTCCCAAGAGGCTCAAAGAAGGGACGCCGCTTGTTCAAAGTCACACAAAAAGAGGGGCGCCTGGGTGGCTCAGTCTGTTAAGCGTCCGACTTCGGCTCAGGTCATGATCTCACGGTCCGTGGGTTCGAGCCCCGCATCGGGCTCCGGGCTGACAGCTCGGAGCCTGGAGCCTGTTTCGGATTCCGTGTCTCCCTCTCTCTCTGCCCCTCCCCTGCTCACGCTCTCTCTCTCTCTCTCAAAAATAAACAAACATTGAAAAAAAGATTCATTGTGCATAGCAAATGACTTGTTAAATAAATGCTCAGGTGAAACAACGGTGTCACCTGCCCTGTGCAACATCAGTCCACACAACTAGCCTGCAGGATGGGCATTACCTCCGATTCACAGGTTAAGAAAATTCAAATGTTGAGGCGCCTGGGCGGCTCAGTTGGTTAAGCGTCCGACTCTTGATTTCAGCTCAAGTCACGATGTCACGGATTATGGGATAGAGCCTCGCGTCGGGCTCCGTGCTGCCTGCTTGGGATTCTCTCTCCCTCTCTCTCTCTGCTCCTCCCCTGTTCTCTCTCTCTCGCTCTCTCTCAAAATAAAGAAAAAGAAAATTCAAATGTTTAGCTGGAACAGTTTCAAATTGTAATTCAGAATCCACCCAGCCCTCTCTGGTCCCGGGGCCACCGCTCTTGTCTAGGGGAGACCCTTCATTCTGTTCCAGCCTCCGGGCCTTTGCGCTTGCTGTTTTCCTCTGCTGGAACATTCCACCCGCCCTGGATCCTTGCATGACTGGCTCTTCCTTACCATTCAGGTCTCTGTTTAAATATCACCTTCTCCACGACCCCTTCCCTGCCTGCCTAAGCTGAAGAAGATCCCTCCTCCCCTATTTCTGCCAGTCTTCTGTCCTTCTTTCTTTTGCTATATGCTAGTTATCACTCAATATTATCTTGTGGAATGACTCATTATCTGTCTTTTCCTCCACCAACATGTAAGCTCCCCAAGAACAAGGACCTGTCTATCCGATTCTCTGCTGTGTTTCTATTCGGCACACAGTAGGCACTCAATATTTATTTAGTGACTCATAATGAAACTTGGGCTCAGGGTGGTTAAGCCACCTGCCCACGGTCACACAGCGATGTGGAAAAGCCAGGATTTGAACTTAGGTCTGTCTTGTTCCAAAGCCCATGGGCGTTCTGTTAGTCTAAGTCACCCACCTGGAGTAAGAGTGGTTGTTTCCCAGGCAGAGGCCGGATTGTGACCCCGTCTCTGATGTCAGGTGGGGAGGGTAGCGTCGCCTGGCTCAGCCCAGAGACAAGTTGAGATGGCTTATGCACTCAGAGGCCACGTAGCTTTACTTGTTCTGGACGCCTCTCTCTTGCCAGATGTAAATGAGAGCCAAGAGGCCCCCAACGTTTAAATGGCCTTGGCTTCTGGTTCATAGCAGCGGGGGAAAACGCGAAGTCTCGTGCTTTGGAATCACAGTGGCTGCAGTTTGGGCCCAGGGATGCTGCAAGAGCCAGAAGGCTAAGGAGCCACAAACTGCAAAGGGCTCCAGAAAGCTCTGAGGAGTCGTGTTTGGCTTTCTGGGACCAAGTTCCAACTGGCCAAATCGATGGAGGTATCGAGTGTCCAAGAGACATTCCAGTATCCGTCCTCTTGAGGGGCAGGAGGCTCGGGTGGGATTCTCACACAAGGAGGCGTCAGGGGAGCCCTGGGCATGTTGGGTGTGCTGGAAATTCTCAGTTTGCCCCCCCCCACCGCCGCCCCAAGAAATTTTCCACCCACCTCTGCATGGCCCTGTGTCCAGGAGGCTGACCCGTGTGGATGGCACCACCTGGGGGCGCCCTTGCTTTCTAGCTTCTGGCTGGGCTTGGCCAATGGGGGGCACCAGTAGGAGATCAGAGGACCGGAGGAGAGAGAGAGGTTGGGGTATTTCTCCCCCTCTCTGCTGTTCTTAGCCACAGTCGCCTCTGCTGTGGCTATGGTTCCCGTGGGACAATTCCTCCTCCTCGCTTTCTGCCCCCACTGGGGGCTGGTTACCACTGATGCCCCCACATCCATGGGGGGCTGGGGTTAGTAGCCCATACCTCGTTCAATTAAACCCTTTGTGTGTGCCATCTGTCTTCTGCTAGGACCCTGACTGATTTGTGGGCTATTCCAACACGGGAGTGTAAAAAGCAGCTATCCAAACACCCACCTTAAGCAAAGCCACAAATTTCCCATGCCAGGCCGGCCCTGCGAGGTCCTTGCTTTCCCTTCCTCTGTGTGGCCAGGTGGCTGACCGCCTACAGGCTGCTGGCAACGAGAGTCCCCGGGGCGAGGTGGGGGTGGGGGGGAGACCGGAGGGCAGGAGGAAGGGCAGGAAGGAGCAACGAGGGGGTGCCTGTGTTAGGAAAGCCACATTTTTTATGTTTTTTAGGGACTCCCGGGAGACTTCTGCGTGTGTTTTATTGGCAAGAACCGTATGACCCAGCCATCCCCAGCTGCCTGCACGGCCGCCCTGAACAAAACCAGGATTCTGGTGGCGAGGAAGAGAGGGCAAAGGATCACGGGAACCGGAAGTGTGTGCTACGGCGGGTGCCTGTCCCCGCTACACTCGGAGTATCCAAATGGGGCTGCTAATTCATGCCCCAGATGTGTGACGTATTATTCTAAATTTTCTTCTGGTTCTGCAGTTCTGTAAGCCCTAGTCTCTCCAGCTGCTATTTTTTAAATGTGTTGAGAGAGAGAGCGAGCGAGCATGAGCTGGGGAGGTGCAGAGAGAGAGAGAGAGAGAGAGAGAGAGAGAGAGAATCCCAAGCAGGCTCTGCACTGTCAGCACAGAGTCCAATGCGGGGTTTGACCCCACGCGCTGTGAGATCACGACCTGAGCCAAAATCAAGAGTAGGATGCTTAACTGACTAAGCCACCCAGGTGCCCCTCCAACAGCTATTTTCTTGAGCACCTACTGGGTGTCAGGGATACAGACTGAACAAAACAGGTGGGGCCTGCTGTCACAGAGCAGGGGAAGGACACCGAAGGAGACCAACAAAAACGTGATCATAGCGACACAGGGGCTTGATGGACTCACTTAGAGCTGTCAGAGACCACCCCCTTCTGTTTTCCGAGCCTCAGCTGGCCCATCTCTAAAATGGGGAAGGTGCTATCGATCAAACGTCTGTGCACCCCCGCAGCTCCAAATTCATACGTTGAAACTTAACCCCCAATTAGGGGTTAGTGGTATTCGAAGGCAAAGGCCCTTGGGAGGTGATTCGGTCATGAGGTGGAGCCTCGCGGGTGGAATCAGGGCTCTTGTGTATCAAGGGGACCCCAAGAGCACCCCGGTCCCTTCTGCCATGTGAGGACACAGCGGGAAAACGTCTGTCTATGAAGCAGGAAGTGAGTCCTGACCAGACATCAAATCTGCCAGCACCTTGATCTTGGACTCCCCAGCCTCCAGAGCCATGAGGGAGGGATACAATGCCCAGCCCGTGGTATTTTGTTAGGGAGGCCTGAGCTGACTCAGACAGGAACGGGTCCGTGATTTCTAAGAACCTCTGCCACCCTAAACACTGACATTCTAAGCCAGACAATTTCCCCCTCAAGATGGAGACGGATGGAAGAGAACCAAGTTTTCTTTCTCTCCTACAAAGCACCACCACACCGTGAATTTGAGGCTAGCTTTAAATATCTACCTTCACTGAACTGCTCACCTTTACAACAGACTTGCGTTTGGGGGGGGTTAAAGATTTGGACCTATTTCCAGGACCATCGATTGATTTGTTTTTCTTAACATTTATTTATGTTTTGAGAGAAAGAAACAGAGCGTGAGTGGGAGAGGGGCAGAGAGAGAGAGAGAGAGACCCAGAATCGGAAGCAGGCTCCAGGCTCCGAGCTGCCGGCACAGGACCCGCCGCGGGGCTCGGACTCACCAACCGCGAGATCATGACCTGAGCCGAAATCGGACGCTTAACGGACTGAGCCCCCCAGGCGCCCCCAGAACCATCTATTTAGAGGCCATATCATTTCAACCAAATAACATCGTTTCTTTTGATTTATTTTCCTAAGTACGAAGGGGCTGCTCGAGGCCCTTCGGGAGATGGGAGAGCCAACCCCGAAGAGCCCAGAGTGTCTGCAGAGGGACGGGACGAACACGTGTGCTCACCAGGAAATCACGGAGTACGGTGGATGGGGGTGCGCGCTAGGCAGCGTGGGGGAGGGACCCCCGTAGGGCGCCTTATGAGGGGGCAGGTCGACGGTGGGCGTTGCCTTGGCGTTGTGTAGACAGGCTGAAACGTGCCGGCCGCCCTGCTCCGCGCTTTCTGCTACGCGCCCCCTGCCCGCCCCCTGGGCCCCCACAACCCGCGGCTGCTTTGGCTTTCCCGCCGGCGGGCACCTGCGCACAGGGGTTTTGAGGAAACCCCTACGCCAGCCAGGCCGGTCTAGCTCCTGCTGTCCTGTCCTTCCTCCCTCAGACTTGCGGTTTGCTTCCTGGGTGGATTCCCAGCCCTCGTGGGTGACGCCTTCTCAAGGGCCGGGAAGGACGGGTGCGTCCAGGGGGCGGCTTCAGGCCCAGAGCGACGTGCGCTGAGCGTCAGCAGAGTGCCCGGCCCTTGAGCCCCCGCTGCGAGCCATCGCGGCCCCCTCGCCGGGCAGGTGCTGCTGGGACCATGCTCGCGAGGTGGAAACTGAGCGTGTAAGTCAAGCGCGTTCCAGAGGCAGATGGTCCATTCTCGTGAATAATAAAAGGTGAGTTTAATGAAGAGGCAACTCGCAAAGGGGTTTGGTGTAGTACCCCGGGGGCAGTAACAGGAAGGGACCTCTATACCCCCCTGCGTAGACAGAGTAAGTGCCCCCCAGATGCCATGCCCTAATCCCCAGAACCTGTGAATACATTCGTCTACATGGCAGAGTTGACTTTGCAGGTGCAATTAAGTGCAAGATTTTGAGATGAGGGGATTACCTGGTGAGAGCAGTACAATCAGAAGGCTCCTGATAAGAGGGGGGCAGGGGCGTCAAGGTCAAAGAGAGGAGATGCGATTTGAGGCAGAGGCCAAGCCCTTTGCAGATGGAGGAAGAGGCCAGGAGCCAAGGAAGGCAGGCGGCCTCCAGAAGCTGGAACAGGGAAGGACACCGACGCTCCCCTAGAGCCTCCGGCACCGGAAGCTGATTTTGGGCCTCTGACCTCCCCGATTGTGAGGTAGCAAATTTGTGTTGTGAGTTTGCCACCTTCGTGATAGTTTGTGACAGCGCCACAGGGACCCCTGGGCCACAACGGGGACGTGGAGGCACAGAGAGGAGTGGGGGGTGGGGAGGCTGCTGGCGTCCGTGATGGACACAGGCCGGCAGAGCAGAAGGAGAGGGAATAAACCCCTCACCTCCCGCTCCTCCCTCCTGGAGTTCCCCTGCCTGGCTCCCCAGTGGCCAAGGCCACCTGGAGGGCCGAGAAGGATGCGGACTCGGTGGGACAAAGCAGGGCAGCCAGCCAGCCCGCCCGGAGGCAGACAAGGCCGTCAGCACTGGGCTCCGAGAATAATCGCTTGCCCCAGACAATGCAGGAAACGTCAGATCCCAAAACGAGAATGTTGCCGCCAGTTTCCAGCGTCTGCCTTTGCACCGGCCACTCTGCAAAGCACCTCACATACATTTAAGCAGAAGGCAATACAAGATGGGGGGTCCGGGGCTCACCCTTCCTCGGGTTTCCATCTCGCGTGGCTTCTTATCAGCTGTGTGACCTCAGGTATGTGACCTGACCTCTCTGAGCCTCAGTTTTCCCATATGTGAAAGGGGGGGGGGGGCAATAATAGCCCCCACCTCAGAGGGTCACCCGTTTTTAAGGAGATAATAAGGGAAAGCACTTGGCATATTGGCCAGCTCACAGAAAAGCACTGTGTGAGTGTTAACTATTTCATTTTTTTTTAATTTACTTGTTAACATTTACTTATTTTTGAGAGACAGAGCACAAGTGGGGGGGGGTGCAGAGAGAGAGGGAGACACAGAATCCGAAGCAGGTTCCAGGCTCCGAGCTGTCAGCCCAGAGCCCAACCCGGGGCTCGAACTCACAAACCCTGCGATCGTGACCTGTGCCGAAGTTGGACGCTCAACCGACTGAGCCACCTGGGTGCCCTGAGTGTCAACTATTTTTTAATTAGTATCTACTTGGGACTGAGATTCGGACCCAGGTTTATCAGACAGAAAGGCTAGGCAAATGGTCTGCTTGGTGACAGCTCAAAACCTTTCCACGGCAGGTACCCCCCGATGTGAGGTCACAGCAAGGACGTTTCGCTTTTGTGGAGTTCTTTCCCCAAACGCGTGATGCAATGCCATTGTGGCAAAACCATCACACGACAATGGAGGGCGTTCTGCAAAGCACCTGACCAGGCTGTGCACACTCTCAGGGCCCTGCCACAACGAGGAAAGACCGAGAAACTTTCAGCGTGGGATCCTGGGTCCGATCCTGGAACAGAGGGACATCAGTGGGAAAACGGGTCAAAGCTGAAAGAAGTCTGGAATTCTGTTCATAGTCACACACGATGTGGGATTCGTCGTGGTGACAAATGTCCGCTGTAAAGTGGAACATTTTATGATAAAGTAAAACCATAACATTCCAGAACACCGAAACCGGGTGGCGGGGGGGTGGGGGGAGGTCTCTGGAGACTCTCTGCGTTGTCTTTGCAACTTTTCTACAAATCAAAAATGATCCCCAAATCAAAGGTTGGTATAAAAAAACTGTTTGGGGAGAATTTCTGCTGGTGTCCTCAGAAGCATCGGGCATTTTTTAGTCCTAACTTCACAAGAGCAGGGGTGGGGAGAAGAGGTGGAGAGCGAAGGTTGTGTCCCCGATAAATGCAAAAATTATAATGAATTTAATGTACGGTTGCTTTTTAAGGCCCAGTTAAAAGGTGCCAGGAAAACGTCAGTCTCCAAAGAAAGGAAATTCATTCATCGCCCTTCGGGGAGCAGAGAAGCCGCTGTCCACCCGTGCTGGGGACACGGGTTTCCCCCTGATATGAGCAAAGGCCGGTGGCCCGTGGGCTGCCAGCGGGGGCCGGTCCGAGGCTCCTGTCCCAAGAGGCTAGAGGGAGGTACATACCTGGGGCCATGGGGGTTTTGCTCTGTCTTGAAAAGCAGCGTGAGCTATGTTCTTGAAAAGCAACTCTGCATGTGTCTTCTTCGTCAGCCGCAAGAAAGACGCCCAGCGTCCAGCGTAGGGGTCTCCAAAGGTACATTGTTCGTTCAGACTCACTCCTGTCTTTTTCCTACTCTTAATTTCCGATGTACCCCTTTCTCTTTACTTATTGTTTCGTAGGGTCTCACTGGTTGTGCCACACGTGGATTTCTAGAATGCAAAGACTCTTAAGTCCTTCCTCGTAGTGTTGGACAGTAGGTACGTCCCCGATGCACATCCCACGTGGAAACACTGGGCCAAGTTACAAACGCACGTGCCCTTGGCCTCAGCAACTGTGCCGTCAGCAACGTATTCGATAGATTTTCCTGTACACGCGCCAAGTAGCACGCGTCACGGAGTAGAAAGAACTCAAATGTCCGTCAGTCAGTGACCGGTACACCCATCCATGAGTGGAATAGTCTACTGCTACCAGAAAGAACTAGAAAGTTCTTTATGCACCAACACGGTAAGAGATCCAAGACGCCTTAAGCGGAAAAAGCTACATGCAGAGAAGGTGTACAATTCACTACTTGTGTGTAAAATGGGGAAATGAGGGCTTATATGTATGCGTACTTGTACTTAAAGGAAACTTTGGAGTAAAATGTACGAAACGAAGAACATAGGTGACTTTGGGAGGTGGAGGTAGGAATTGGGCAAAACTCAAGAACAGGAGGCAACTTTTTACTCTTTTTCTGGGATGTGGACAATACAATTTATCAAAAATCTACATACAAATGGGGGGGGAAGGAACAGGAAAAGAGAAGGAGAGAGGGAAAGAACACAAAACTTGATTCTCGCTAGGCAGCTAACCTCGCAAGAAGTGAAAGAGAATAGAATTGCAAGAAAATGTGAGTCTCCTGAGGTATTTTGAGAACAAAGTGAGGATGTGGAGAGGGAGGGAGAGACACAGAGAGTAACAGTGCAAGAATCTTCCAGATGGTTTGCAAGGAAATTGGAATCCTACAACCACAGAAATCTAAACGCGGTTTTATTTTTAACCGATAAAAAAGAAAAAATTCTGAATGGGGGCACTTGGGTGGCTCAGTGGGTTAAGACTCCAACTTCGGCTCAGGTCATGATCTCGCGGTGCGTTGAGTTCGAGCCCCGCGTTGGGCTCTGTGCTGACAGCTCAGAGCCTGAAACCTGCTTTGGATTCTGTATCTCTCTCTCCCTCCCTCTCTCTCTCTCTCAAAAATAAATGAGCATTAAAAAAATTTTTTTTTAATTCTGAATGATCTTCAAGATCTTCGTAGCAGTTGCTATACATATTTTAAGAGCATGGAATGGACTTTCTAATTCTTCATCCCTTTTACAGGTTTGCTGTGTGAACTGGGGAGAATAGCATATACTTCTGGTTAACAAAATTCCCCCAATCCATGAGATGGGAAGAGAATTTTTCAAAAAAAAGTCTTAATCCAGCCAAGGATTTGTGCAGTGCTCTGATGAGTATTCTGGTCATGTTTACACTAAAACCTAAGCAATCAGATGGCTTATTTCTTTGAGACGCAGTAGACCCTTTAGAAGTACAGAAAAGCAGACAGGCGCCTGGGTGGCTCAGTCGGTTAAGTGTCCAACTTCAACTCAGGTCATGATCTCACAGTTGGGGAGTTTGAGCCCTGTGTTGAAGCCCAGGGCCTGGAACCTGCCTCAGATTCTGTGTCTCCCTCTCTCTCTGCCCCTCCCCTGTTCATGCTCTGTCTCTCTCTCTCAAAAATGAAAACATTAAAAAAAGAAAGAAGTACAGAAAAACAGAAAGGCAGAAAGCCAAAATCATGCATAATCGACTCTAATGCAGACAACTTCCAGCATTGTAGTGGGTAGAATCCCAGGACCTTCCTACGTGATGATACTTTTAAAAAAAAAATTATAATCTAATGCTGTTTTAACAATATGTCATTAAAATGTGTTGGTCATTAATTATTCTTCTGCAACATATTTGTAAATAACTGCTTTCCTTCATCTTCTAAAAGTATCAGGACTTAGCCAACCCTTTATATTAGACATTATTTTCCTTTGCACCCTAACTTGTAAGGTACAAGGAACGCTTCCCTAAACATCTTTCACGTGCAAGTTGTGCACACCTCCTTGATAATTTCCTTAGGATAAATCCACGGCTGTCAAATTTCTTGCTTAAATAGGACCATTTTATGGCTCTTGTTGCGACAGGGCAAATCACACCTGTCAGAAAGTGTATACCAATTTAATTGCTTCACTGTGGCCTTTCAAAGGAATCATTAGGGACCCTAGTTCTGTTTTGGTTCACCAAATGAGCAGAGAGATTTCGTTGTCCCTAATTGGAAAAGATTTGGCCAGGAGCACAGCCTAACGCTGGCCACTAATAACCCCTTTGATCTGCCCCCAGGGCACGTCAAAACAAGTTTGTCCCCTTAACTCTGAGGGCACTTGGAATTCAACTGTCCAATGAGCTACCCTCTCTGTCCAGCCATCGCTGACCCTTCTGGACATTAAGGACTGTCCTGAGATGTCTCTGGAGCCAGGGAGCCCGGACTCCTCAGTCTGGTAGCGGCATAGAAACTGCCCCCTGACCACATGCCCTCCAGGTGCCGGTGGTCCCACGCACCCAAAATGATGATACGTTCAAATTAAGCCTTATGGAGTGCGGAATGTTATCATACCTACTAGCCATAGCAACATTTAAAAAAATGAAACACCTACTGTGTTTGTTGGGCTCAATCTTCGTCCATTGGGGCTGCTGAAGCAAAACACCGCCGTAGAATGTTGTATCTCAGGGTTCTGGAGGCTGGAAGTCTGAGATCGGGTGCCGGCACAGTCAGGTGAGAACGTTCCTCCAGGTTGCAGACTTCCTGTTGTGCCATCACACGGTAGAACAGGTTGGGGAGCTCTCTGGGGTCTTTTCCGTAGGAGCACCGATCCCATTCCCAAGGGCTCCGTCCTCTGACTTAAGTACCTCCCAATGCCTCATCCTCTAATACCGTTGGTGCGGTTTTTGGGGTGATGGCGGGGTTTCGAGTCAACAGCTAAAAAAAGAATTCTTGAACGTGTCTTTGGTGCAGAAAAGGCGATTTTATTAAAGCAGGGGGACAGGACCCGTGGGCAGGAAGAACTGCCCCAGGACCTTGAGGAGAGACTGGTTATATACTATGGAGTTGCGGGGGGGGGGGAAGTCCAGGGGAAGTTTCCAAAGGGATTTCCATATGCTAAAGACTCCCAGGATCCTGGAGGCCTAGCTATTGTCAAGCTAAGGTTGTTTTTCCCTCTAGCAAAGCATTAGCATCAGGCAGTCGGGAGTTCCTGGAGAAACGTTAGACACTGTACCTGCCTCAAGTATGTGTCAATGGGCCGCAGGCTAAAAGGAAATTTAATTTTATCTACCGTTTCCTTCTGTCTTTATTTCCCACATTATATGGGGGAGGTGATATCAGGGCCTCCAGGAAACTGAGTCTATACGTTTCTGGAGATGAGGCTATTGATAAGATTGCCTTTTTCTTGTAATTTACAAGATATTCGTAAACTGGTGGAGACCCCTGTCCTGCATGACTGCGATCTCTTGTCAGTTAACCTTTTGTTTTCTTTCTTTGTCTTTGTTCTTGGGCAGCCAGGAGAGCCTGAGGGATTGGGGGGGGGAGGGCGGGGGGGGGGGGGAGGCGGTCAGGGAATGCTAGCTTGTACTTTGCCCTCAGCTTGCCTTATTCCCCTTCATCACCATCACGTTGGGCATTAGGATTTCAACATATGAACTCGGGGGTGACACAAACTTTCAGAACGTAACAGGATCCCTCGGGGTGGAGCCTGAGATGCAGGTTTGTACCCAAGTGAATTTTTGAGGCAGAACTCAGTAGAGATGATCCGTAAAGAGGTGAGGGAAGCAGGGTGGGGCAGGTTCAGAGGCCAAGGGATGGTGTGGTTCCGCTGAGGTGTTAGTCTTTGCCTGGCCCCGCCGGGAGCCCAGGACTGTGGGTGGCATCACAGAGCTGTCCCCCTGTCCCCTTGAGGCCTCTGGTCCCCTCCCCCCAGGGTGGGGGAGCATAGTGGGCAAGAGGACAACTGTCCAGGAAAGGCTGTGGTTATGAGCTGGGAGGTGGGTGGGCCAGCCCAGGGAAGGCACCCACACCAACAGCATCTGCCCATCGTGGAGAATAATTCACCCCCATGACACACACCACCATTTCAGATAAGACTAAAGGCCCCAGGGACATCAATGACAAACCCTGTTCCCTCCATTTCATCACAGAGGCGACCGCTGTCCACGATCACAATGCGACTTTGCAGGCTGTTAGGCTTTTGTCGTTTTAGGTTTTTGGTTTTGGTTTTTTGGTTTCTTTGGTCTACGTGCATGCATATATATCTGAAGAAAAGAGTAAATAATACTGTTTGTGTCCAGAAATGGAATCCTCTTGCTTGTGAAGGGTTGGATGTATCCCCCCACCCCCTCGATTCCTATGTTGAAGTTTTACCCCTGGGGGGACCTATGAATGTAGCCTTAGGTGGAGACAGGATCTTTTCGGGGTCTTTACAGAGGTGATCCGGGTAAAAGTGGGAGGTGATCAAGGTCAGTAGGATGGCCCTGGACCAATCCGACTGGTGTCTTTATAAAGAGGAGGAATTTGGAGGCAGGAAAAGGCCACGGGAAGATGAAGGCAGAGATAGGACCAGTATTTTTACAAGCCAACCGAGACCACAGGCTGCCAGCAACCATCAGAAGCTGGCAGAGAGGCGGGTGGCATCACGGGACACAGAAGGGACAGACCCCGCTGACACCTTGATGTCACTTCCAGCCTCCAGAACACGAGACATAAATTTCTGTTGTTGAAGCCGCTCAGTGTGGTGCTTTGTTATTATTATTTTTTCTAGATTTTATTATTAAATATAGTGGACATTTGAACATGTTTTTTTTTTTTAACCTGGGTAGAATTAATGAAAATTCAATTTCCCAACATAGTTTATAAGACAAATATGCTTGTATTTAATCACAAGACAGAATGTGTATGGTGAAAACTCATTACAGCATGCTGGTGACTCACGATTGTTGTGAGCATTCAAGGTGAAGTTGAATTATCTCCCTTTATCTATCTTTTTTTTTTTTTACTTTTTTTTTCAATATATGAAATTTATTGTCAAATTGGTTTCCATACAACACCCAGTGCTCATCCCAAAAGGTGCCCTCCTCAATACCCATCACCCACCCTCCCTTCCCTCCCACCCCCCATCAACCCTCAGTTTGTTCTCAGTTTTTAAGAGTCTCATGCTTTGGCTCTCTCCCACTCTAACCTCTTTTTTTTTTCCTTCCCCTCCCCCATGGGTTTCTGTTAAGTTTCTCAGGATCCACATAAGAGTGAAAACATATGGTATCTGTCTTTCTCTGTATGGTTTATTTCGCTTAGCATCACACTCTCCAGTTCCATCCACGTTGCTACAAAGGGCCATATTTCGTTCTTTCTCATTGCCACGTAGTACTCCATTGTGTATATAAACCACAATTTCTTTATCCATTCATCCGTTGATGGACATTTAGGCTCTTTCCATAATTTGGCTACTGTTAAGAGTGCTGCTATAAACATTGGGGTACAAGTGCCCCTATGCATCAGTACTCCTGTATCCCTTGGGTAAATTCCTAGCAGTGCTACTGCTGGGTCATAGGGTAGGTCTATTTTTAATTTTCTGAGGAACCTCCACACTGCTTTCCAGAGCGGTTGCACCAATTTGCATTCCCACCAACAGTGCAAGAGGGTTCCCGTTTCTCCACATCCTCTCCAGCATCTATAGTCTCCTGATTTGTTCATTTTGGCCACTCTGACTGGCGTGAGGTGATATCTGAGTGTGGTTTTGATTTGTATTTCCCTGATAAGGAGCGACGTTGAACATCTTTTCATGTGCCTGTTGGCCATCTGGATGTCTTCTTTAGAGAAGTGTCTATTCATGTTTTCTGCCCATTTCTTCACTGGGTTGTTTTTCGGGGGTGGAGTTTGGTGAGCTCTTTATAGATTTTGGATACTAGCCCTTTGTCCAATATGTCATTTGTAAATATCTTTTCCCATTCCGTTGGTTGCCTTTTAGTTTTGTTGGTTGTTTCCTTTGCTGTGCAGAAGCTTTTTATCTTCATAAGGTCCCAGTAATTCATTTTTGCTTTTAATTCACTTGCCTTTGGGGATGTGTCGAGTAAGAGATTGCTATGGCTGAGGTCAGAGAGGTCTTTTCCTGCTTCTCCTCTAGGGTTTTGATGGTTTCCTGTCTCACATTCAGGTCCTTTATCCATTTTGAGTTTATTTTTGTGAATGGTGTGAGAAAGTGGTCTAGTTTCAACCTTCTACATGTTGCTGTCCAGTTCTCCCAGCACCATTTGTTAAAGAGACTGTCTTTTTTCCATTGGATGTTCTTTCCTGCTTTGTCAAAGATGAGTTGGCCATACGTTTGTGGGTCTAGTTCTGGGGTTTCTATTCCATTCCATTGGTCTATGTGTCTGTTTTTGTGCCAAGTGTGGTGCTTTGTTAAGTCAGCCCTAGGAAATGAATGTGCTGATCTTCTCCTTCACCGCTTGCGTTTTGTTCTCACTCAGCGTGCGCCTCAGAGGCTTAGATGTACGAGAATATGGAAATCCGCTGTGTTCTTTTTAACCGCAACATAATATTCCAGGGTGTGGGTTTGTTTTCTTCTACTTTACAGAAACGTTCCCCTCTTGATCGGTCACAGTTTAACAAAAGTTATTTAAAAATACCTTTGATTTGGGGGTGCCTGGGTGGCTCGGGCGGTTAAGCGTCTGACTTCGGCTCAGGCCATGCTCTCATGGTTCATGGGCTCGAGCCCCGTGTCGGGCTCTGTGAGCCTGGAGCCTGCTTTGGATCCTGTGTCTACCTCTCTCTCCGCCCCTCCCCCTCTCATTCATTCTCTCCCTCCCTCTCTCTCTCTCTCTATCTCTCCCTCTCAAAACTAAATAAACACTAAAAAAACAAAAAATAAAATACCTTTGATTTCGCCCCAGTTTCCAATTCAGCTGCGTGTTTTGTTAACATGTTGTTGTTTCTTGCCAAGAATCCTGTGTTCTTCCGAAGTGCCCCATCTGTTTGACTCGCTCCCCTGCTCTGCGTCTGTCTTCCCCGCCCCCCCCTTCCCACATTGTCTGTCTAAGCTGTCAGGTTGTGGTCTAAGTACAGACCCCAGAAGGAAGCTGGGCAATGGCTCAGTCTGACTCATGTCTCCGGGCAACTCATGGGGGCCCTGACTGAGGGCTATATAGTTCACTTTCAGGCATAGCGGCCACCCCTTCCTGGGCCTCTGGGACCCCCTTCCCTCTTCCTGCCTCTGCCATCAGACCAGCTGCTTTACTGTGCTAGCCCTGTACCCACACATCCAAGGGGCAACTGCAGACAGAACGTTGGAGAAGATCAGGGGCTGGGGAGTCCCAAGACTGTGGTTTGGTAGGCGTGTGCTTGAAACTCAGTAGGAACTGGGTGCTCCAAATTGTGAGGCATCATTTATAAAGGCATGGAAAACTCTGGAAGGACCAAAGGGGAAAGAGCTAGGCAAAGTCACCCAAAGAGAATTAGAGACAGAATTGGGCTTTTACTTGGCCTCTGTTCCTGAGCCCAGCGCTCCTTGAAGAGACCCCAGATGGTCTCCAGACACAGGAGGGCAGTTCCTACGAACCGGGTCGTGCCCTAGCCTTTGGGACCAATAATCTCTACACCTGGACGACTTATCTGCAGCCCCAAGTGAATATATCCAGTGAAGGAAGCAGGGGGAAGGCTATTGCCCAGTTTCCCCTCCTCGCCTCCCCTCTTGGTTTGATATGATCCATCCCACCCACCCTTAATGCCCAGATCCTATCTCTGGAGTCCTGATTCTGGAACATTCTATGACTCAGCCAGGTGCTTGTCCTTTGGACATGGAGAATAGTACATCAGGAAGGCTGCAGAAAACTTTAGGACCCACCACGAGGGGAGACCCCAGGCCCCCCACACCTCCAAGGCCTTCCAGACCCCCCCCCCATCCGGGCCCAAAGTCTGATTCTTACTTCCTAGGCTGGGTTGTGTCCCGGGGATCAATGGAGTTGGGTTATGAAAACGAATATTAATTTTGGAATCAGACCAACCAGAGCCCAAACCCGAAACCTGGGCTCCTACCTAGGTAAGTGTTAGTGAGGTGAGATCATTTCGTCTCTCCGAGCCTCAGTTTTCTCACCTGTGAGACGGGATGACAACAAGACGTACGTACGTCAAAGGATCGTGGGGAAGGTTGGGTAGGAAGCATTCCGGGTGGACAAGCCTTCTGACCTGTGCCCGGCATGGGGCAGGTGTCGGACAAGCACAGATTAAAGGAATGAGTGCCCCAAGGAAAGTTGTATGGAAGCCACCCGAAAGCGTTCCTTCTCCCTTCTGTCTCCTCTCCCGCCCTCCTAACCCAAGCCAGAGAGGCAGCATAGCACAGGGCTTCAGAGGGTAGGATCTGGGGCCTTGACTCGCCCCTGTCACTGCCTATAGGTGACTTTGAGACTCCGTTCCCCTCCCCCCTTGAACTGAATAGTAATAAGGGCACGTACCTCTTTGTTTGTAAGAATGGCATGAACTAGCCGGGGGAAAGCACTTACTACAGTGCCCAGAATAGATGTCCTTAAGACCAGCTGGCTGCCTTTATCATCCTCCGCCTGGCAAACGGGGCACCTGAGCTGGTCTCGCAGCTTCTCTTACTGCCATGCCGTCCTCGTCCCTGTTTATAATCCCCAAAGTCTTCATCTCAAAGTGCGGATCTGAACGTGTCCCCTCCTTCCCTAAAATCCTCGATGGCTCCCTATGGCTCTTGACTTCTCAGCATGGCCTGCAAGATTTGGCCACTGCAGACCCCTCCAGCCACAGACATGCCCGGAGCCCCTCTTGTCCTCGCTTCCCAGCCTGTCCCACTGGTTTCTGCTCAGTTCCTCTAATGTGCAGTGCGGCCACAGGGACTTTGCACATGCTGTGCTGTCACTCTGCCCCCTCCCTTTGGTTTTTTAAAAAAAATTTTAGATGTTTATTTATTTATTTTCAGTTTTACTTTTTTTTTTATTAGTACGTTTCTTTATTTTTGAGAAACAGAGAGAGACAGAGCATGAGTGGGGGAGGGGCAGAGAGAGAGGGAGACAGAATCTGAAACAGGCTCCAGGCTCTGAGCCATCAGCCCAGAGCCCAACGTGGGGCTCGAACTCACGGACTGTGAGATCATGACCTGAGCTGAAGTGGGACGCTTAACCGACTGAGCCACCCAGGCACCCCCCCCCCCCGCCTTTATTTATTCTTTTGAGAGAGAGAGAGAGACAGAGCATGAGCATGGGAGGGGCAGAGAGTGAGAGGGAGACACAGAATCCAAAGCAGGTTCCAGGCTCTGAGCCGTGCACACAGAGCCCGACACGGGGCTCGAACCCACAAACTGTGAGATCATGACCTGAGCCAAAGTCGGACATTTAACCGACTGAGCCACCCAGGCGTCCCCTCCCCTTGGTTTTTAATTCCAGCTCAAATGTTACTTCCCCAGGGCAACTCCTTATGCGTCACAGACCAATTCACATCCTACACACTTAGCACCACAGGCCTGTTTTCACCACAGTTACAGTGTGTGTGGCTTTACCTTTAAGTGAGTGATGGATGTCCGCCACCCCCTCGGAAGGATGAGCTTCATGGGAACAGGGACCAAAGCTGACTCGATGTTAGTGCTTCACCATTGTCCCCTCACCACGCCAGCCAGGCAGGCCCTACTTCCTACCGTCCAGGCCCTGGATGTTTTACATTTCTTTTAACGTTTTATTTATTTTTGAGAGAGACAGAGTGCGAGCGGAGGAGGGGCAGAGAGAGAGAGGGAGACACAGAATCCGAAGCGGGCTGCGGGTTCCGAGCTGACACAGAGCCTGTGGGGCTTGAACTCACGAACCTTGAGATCACGACCTGACCCGAAGTTGGACGTTCAGCCAACCCAGGCGCCCCCAGGCCCTGGATTTTTTATCTTCGGGTTTTTAGGGTTGAGGGCTTAGATTTAGGTATCTTAGGGTTGGTTCACTCTGGTATTAAAGTCTGTGTCCGCCCGTATGGAAGGCCAGAGTGTTGGGTAATTAACCAGGAACAGCCTCCACCAATGAGAGCTGGGAGCCGACCTGTGCAAACCCGGCTCCCTCACCCTCCGGCCGCCTAAGTCTGACGTGCGTGTCCTACGCTGGGTCCCAGAACGTCCCCAGTGGGATTAACCTCCATTTGCCCACAGTGGCGACTGGCCTGATAATACAGCCAGGATTGGCTGCCTTCCCTTCCTGGACTCGCGTCCCCATCTTCCTGTGCGTGCTTCTGTCATTTCCCCCGCGAACCACTTGTGTGCAAAGCCTTGTACCTGGACTCAGACCCTTGGGTTTCAGGGAAAAACCCAAATAGGACATTATCCGCTCTCCCATAGCTGGCGTCATACACACGCATAGGGAGCCCTCCGTAAAAATACTTCTCAAATGAATACATGAAGGCACACAGGTAACGAAAAAGCCTCCCGCGATGACTCCTTGGTCTCTGGGCTCACAGAAGCCACTGGGGGCAACGTGCTGCCCCAATCGGGGTCCCCGTTTCTCCGTCTATAAAATCACCAACGTTGAAGGTGAGGATTTGGAGAGAGCTGACCTAAGAGGCCTTAAATCAAGCGGCTCTCACAGAGGGAAAATTTTGCACCCCGCCCCCCATAGGGGGTGTTTGTCAGTATTTGAAGATATGTTGGTTGTTACAAGTGGACAACGGGGCTGTGCTCCTGGCATCTCATGGGTAGAGACCAGGGATTATGCTGAACCCCCTACAATGCACAGGACCGCCCCCCACAACTAAGGATTATGCAGCCCCGATTGTCAATGGTCCTGACATCGAGGAACCGTATTCTAACTACTTTTCAGCTCTCAACATCTATAATTCTTTTTTTTTTTTAATTTTTTTTAAGTGTATTTATTTTGAGAGACAGAGAGAGCAGAGGAGGGGCAGTGTGAACCCCAGTGCGGGGCTCAAACCCATGAACCACGACATCATGACCTCAGCCGAAACCGAGAGTCAGATGCTTAACCGACTGAGCCACCCAGGCGCCCCTCAAAATCTATGATTCTAAGACAGGATCACAGTCCTCAGACCCAAAAGGGTACACTTTCCTGACCTCTCTTTCAGGAACACAATTGCCACAATTCACTTACTTGTGGATGTTCGTTTCCCCACATCTTTTTATTTCTGAAAACAGGATGTGTCTTACAGTCAATGGTCCACGCCAGTCTCATTGGCAGAGGCCTTATTTCTTTCTGACTTAGGCAAACAAAATACCAGTGCACATGATCTTAGATCTGGCAGCACATGGCCCTCGATGTCCCTTCCCAGATTATAGTTCATTGGAGACTAGAGAATGCAGAGCTGCTCCCGGGACGTTTGAGACTGTCTCCAAGCCTTGTACATAAGAATCTACTTTTCTCCAGCGCATTTTCCCACTGGAAAGTATTTGCTCATCGTATAAAATCAACCGCTCTCCTTTCTTTCTTTTTTTTTTTTAAACTTGCTCTGACCTGAACCCTTACTTTGCTCTCTCCACACCCACAGGCAAAGGTATTCTTCATTTACACTTGCCATGTTTTCACTCTTGAGACAGTAGCCTGTAAGTGCCCCCCAGACCTTCCACCCTCTGAGAAGCCATAGTCTGTCATACTTGGGTGAAACTCAGGCACTTGAGAGCCCCCCCCCAACAAAGCCCAGGACTCTAGACGGTCATGGTAGCACTGAGGCATGGCCCCTTCAAGCTGGACTTGGCTAAGGTCCTGCATCAGGGAGACCCCATGAAACATTCTCACAATGACCCAACCTGGGGTAGACCAGATGTTCATGCCCATTCTCCCCACCCGTCGCTAGAACTCTGCTTCTCTTTTTTTTTAAATATTTTTTTTTCAACGTTTATTTTTATTTTTGGGACAGAGAGAGACAGAGCATGAACGGGGGAGGGGCAGAGAGAGAGGGAGACACAGAATCGGAAACAGGCTCCAGGCTCCGAGCCATCAGCCCAGAGCCTGACGCGGGGCTCGAACTCACGGACCGCGAGATCGTGACCTGGCTGAAGTCGGACGCTTAACCGACTGCGCCACCCAGGCGCCCCGAACTCTGCTTCTCTTAAAGTTCATGGTCTCTTGGGAGATCATTAGATTCATCCTGCTGGTTCCAGGAAAGAGGTCTTTTCATTATTCATCCTTTATGATTCAGCTTATGTACGAACACCTCTATGAAACCCCCGAGATAACTGCCCCCCTCTGCATTCCCATAGCCCCTTGGATTTACCTGGACCACAGCACTCACCACAATAAATTCTCATTGTCATTTGACTTGCCCCTCTCCCACGAGGCCAGTGCTCCCAAACTTGAGCCTGCATCAGACCTCCCTGGAGCTCTTGTTACAACACCGAGTGCCAAGGGCCGGGCCCTTCTCCCACATATTTCTGATTCAAGCTTAGGATGGGGACAAGAATTCACATTTCAAACAAGAGCCCAGGTGCCATTGATGTCCCTTAGTCAAAGATCACACTTTGAGAAACACTGCTCTCACCCACGGCTTCATTAGGATCGGGGACCTCACTTCCTTAAAATTTCTAGATTCCTAGCACACAGGAGGCAGCTGACACGTTTGCTAAATAAATTCAATCAGGTTTTAATTAAATGCCCCCTCTGTGCTAAGAATGGCATTAAACCTTATAAAAAAAAAAGAGACATAACTATTTACAAGAGCCAAGATATGGAAACAACCTAAATGTCCGTGGATACATGAATGGATAAAGACGATGTGGTCTATATACATGATGAAATATTACTCCGCCATAAAAAAAAAAAAATAGAATCTTGCCATTTGCCACAACACGGATGAGCGAGAGGGTGTTTTCCTGGGCAAAATAAATCAGAGAAAGACAAATACCATATGAGTTCACTTATATGTGGAATCTAAAACACAAATGAACCAACGCCCACCCCCAAATACACACACACACACACACACACACACACACACAGAAATAGAGTCATAAATGCAGAGAACAAACCCCTCTGGTGATTGGTGGAGGGGAGACAGGTGGGTGGAAGGATGGCTGAATTATGGTAGAGAAGATAAGGAGGTACACACTTCCGGGTATAAGATAAATACGTCAGGGGGTGAAAAGTGCAGCACAGGGAACAGAGTCAGGAACAGCGTAACTCTGTAAGGTGTAGTAAGATGACCTACACTCGTGCCGGTGAGCATTTCGTAATGTATGCAATTGTTGACCACTATGTTAGACCCCTGAAACTAATACAATATTGTATGTCGACCATACTTCAACTAAAAAAATATTGGGGAAGGGGGGGCGCCTGGGTGGGTCAGCCCGTTAAGCATCCATCCCTTGACTTTGGCTCAGGTCATGATCCCAGGGTTGTGGGATCGAGCCCCGCGTCAGATTCCAATGCTGAGCATGGAATATGCTTAAGATTCTCTCTCTCTCTCTCTCTCTCTCTCGCTCGCTCCTTCTGCCCCTCTCCCCTGCTTGTGCTCTCTCTAAAAAAATAAAAAATAAGACGTTATTTAAGGCGCATAAAAGAGGCGGCCATAGGCGCATCGTCTTGCAGGAGGTACGAATCGTGTCAGTTACCTGATCTTGTTGGATCCTCAGAGTCTGTCCGCTTTGTCACCTTGCACATGTCCCGCCTTTCAGTCCATCCCCACCGAAGCCAGAGATATATGTTTTATTATCCCCGTTCTGCCGAGGAATTGGCAAAATCGTAGAAAGCCGCTAATTTTCGACGTGAATTTTCTTACCCCTGGGGTCCTCGGATACGATAGCAGGCACTGAATTAAAACCATGTGTGAAATAGAATAAATTTTCTTGGAGGTTCAGTTTTCCTGAGGGATCTGGGAAAGGGAGAAGATGTTCTGACACATGCAAATCCATCGGCAGATTCCGTTTTCCACATTGACTGTGTCGAAATAATTTGTGTCACAAAACACAACACTTGCCGAGAGACTGGCCACTATGTTCTCAGAACCTCAGCACCTCAGGGCAGTGAAATCCTCCAATTTTGGCTGTGCTTGAGTGAAGCCACTTGTTGGTCTCTCTCTTTTTTTTTTTTTTACAAGTCCCTGGGAGTCTGATGTATAAAGTCCGAGCTTTTTCGTCACCATTGGAAATGTATCAGTAGCAAAGCATGGTTCACTCAACACCCATTGTCCCATCATCCTTGCTAATAGGACAGCAATTTTGTTTGGGAAAACAGTAACCCCAGTCCCAATGGATGAACAACTGCATTCTAGGCAAACCATTGTTAGCCCATTCTGGCTTGCCCGAGACTGTCTTTCATGGCCTCGCTGGCAACTGGGAATTGCCATGTGACCCCCTTTGGGGAAGGATAAGACAGAAGTTTTCAAGGATCATTTTGCTCCTGCCCCATCTTTCCTGTTTGGGATACTGGTGTGATGTGCTGTGGCAGCCATCTTGAGACCATGAGAGGAAAACCATGACGAATGAAAGCCAACAGGATAAGAATGGCTGGGTGTAGGACCTTGTTGCTATTGTTAAGCTGCGGTACCAGCCTTAGACTGCTTGCCTCTGGTCTTATTTTAGTTAACAATGAATATCATTTTGGCTTAAGCCGCTCCTTGTAGACATAAGTGTTCTTCCCTCATAGATAATCCCAGAGTCCATCCTTCCAACAAATGCAGGGCTTTGTCCTCCTACTGGGTCATTTTCCTTTACAGCCCAAACTTTGATTTTCTATGAAAAATCTAAATTTCAAACAATGATTCTCCTATGTTCCTTCATCCCATAAATATCAACTGAGTGCCGTCTACACGCCAGATACTCCTCTGGGCCTCGCAATAGGACAAGGAAGAAAAAAGACAAAGTCTCTCTTCTTACAGCACTTGCCTTGTAGAGGCAGGAGACAGAAAACAAAGCACAGAAGCAGGGGATGCCTGGTGCCACCAAGAAGAGAGAAGGGAAACAGCAGCTTGAGAGGGAGAGAGAGACTCTCTGAAGGAAGAGAATTCCAGCAGACAGAAGAAACGGCAGGTGCACAGTCCTTACTGATGCTCTAGGTCCAGCAAGGAGACCAGCTGTAGCTGGGGCGGACAGGGTGGGAAGCGGAGGTGTCCAGAGTTGAGTTCCTAGAAGCAGGGAGGACTTGTAAGCTCTGCGGAGACGTTCTCTGCAGATGTGGGAGCTAGTTCTCGGTCATCTCTGGTTCCTAGTGCCCCCTCCCGCAGGACACCTGCTCTCACTTTCTCCTCGTCCCTGCCCGACCTCTGCTTCCCTTGCTCCACGCCAACCCAAGCACAGTGCCTGACCCACAACTGACAAACAAACCCCAAAAAACCCTACTTGTTGAATGTGTGAATGAACACTTGATTTGTAGAAGGCCAACCAATGAATTAAAGTCCACTCGCTATCCCGTGACTCTGGGCAAGTGACACCATCTCTATGCCTCTGTTTCCTCACCTGTAAAGGAGGGATCATGGTCATAATTCTCCCTTAGTGTTTTTGTAAGAATACAAGGGTCATAATAGGGGCGCCTGGGTGTCTCAGTCGGTTAAGCATCTGACTTTGGCTGAGGTCACGATCTCGTGGTTCACGAGTTCAAGCCCCACCCTGTGCTCCCAGCACAGAGCCCACTTCAGATCTTCTGCTCCCCCCTCTCAAAAATAAATATTTTTTTTTAATTTTTTTTTCAACGTTTATTTATTTTTGGGACAGAGAGAGACAGAGCATGAACGGGGGAGGGGCAGAGAGAGAGGGAGACACAGAATCGGAAACAGGCTCCAGGCTCTGAGCAGTCAGCACAGAGCCCGACGCGGGGCTCGAACTCACGGACCGCGAGATCGTGACCTGGCTGAAGTCGGACGCTTAACTGACTGCGCCACCCAGGCGCCCCTCAAAAATAAATATTTTAAAAAAAGAAAGAAAGAAAAGCTATAGGTCCCCTTCCAAATGCCCACAGCCCTATGAAACGGGTCATCCGATATCCCCATTTTACAGAGGACGACACTGAGGCACCCAGTGCTTTATCACGTGCCCAAGGTCCCCCAGCTGCTAAGAGGTAGAGTCAGAATTGGAGCGGCCATGCCGGGGCCGGCCTTCATTACTGCAGAGACGATGCATGTGAACGAAAGGCAAGCTTAGCAAACACCAAGCAAGCGTCAGCAGGGACTGTGCTTGTGACGTCGTCTGTCGATGTGATTATTACTGTCGCCATGAGTGCCCAGCCGGCCCGGGGAACTGATGCTGTGCAACAGGGTGGATGAAACAGACCCCATATTGGAGCTCGGAACAAAGAAAGCAGAGGGAACTCGGCCTGCCTTGTGAGATATCTGTGTGCATCTCCTGAGGGCCCTGCGTGGCTTGGGGGAGGGAGGCTGCGGGCGGAGAGACACGGGGGAGACGAGTACCCTCACCTCCGCCCCCAGCCTCTCGAGCCAGGCAAACCACACGCCCCCAGCTGAGGAATCACATAACCATGGCAGCTGTCCAGAGCCGAAGAGGCCCGCACCTGTTTGCAATGTAATTTAGCTATTATCAGCCTTCCCATCCAGCTGAAATTCAAAGACCAAAGAATGGGGGATGATGGAGGGGGCTGCGTGGAGAGGGGGGTTAGGAAGTTGGAGAGGTAAGACGATCAAATGTCCTGAATTGCCTGCACTTTAATGCCTTATATAAAAATTTCCTGTAATGCATGTTACCATAAATAAGGCATTGCCGAACAAGCCCCAAGCGGGATGGGGTTCTCGCAGAACTCTCTCCACGGGAACCAGCCTGGCTGTGTCCCATCTCTCCAATGATCCCGTTTTAAAATGTCTGGCTCCCAAGGCCTGCGTTTGCTGGGTTGAGCGCAGCTCTCTCTCGTGTTCTTTGCAGTGCAACATCTTGGACCCACAGTCCCTGGAGGACCGAGTCCCTTCCAGACCCCATCCCTGCTTACAGAGATGTTGGGGGGGGGGGCAAGGAGAGGCTCTCTTGATCCTCGGGATTCTCTCTATCCAGCCCACCCCCCCATCCAGATCCAAATCAACCTGTCAGGGCTGGCAGAGACCGACAGCATAATCCCCAATCCTGGCCCCAAGGAGCCAAGCCAGATATTGGGGTCACTGGGGCACACTTTGACAGTTCTTAAGGGAAAGTTTGCAGGATGCACCTGGACGATTGGTCCCAGTTTCTCTTAAGGGAAAAAAATTGGAAGAGGCAATTTCTTCGTTGATAAGATTCAGATTCAAGGGGTGGTTTATCGTGTGCCTGCTGAATACCCAAGAATTGCCCTAGGCTACTATACGTGCGGAGCTGGTGGGGACGGTGGTGACGATGATGGTGGCCGTGGTGGTGGCAATGGCAGAAGGGGAGAGAAAACAGAAAGAGCCAACCCCCACGGAGCATTCACTACATGCTGTGGGCATGGCCTGCATTACTGGATTCTCATAGCAAGAATCTCCTTAAGAGCCAGATGCTATTACCTCGATTTCATAGAGAGGAATTCCAACAGCCAGTAGCCCGCCCAAGGTCACACTCTTCACGGCTCCGTCTTAACTTTCGTGCCAAACTTGGGGAGTCAATAATCTCATCACTATTTCTTGCCAAAGAAGCAGAAGTGAAGAGAGATAAAATGACTGTATTCATCCCACAATTACGGACCGAGTGCCTCTAGTGTGCCAGCCCCCGTTCTGGAAATTGTGGTCATGTCAAGCAAACACAATGGGCAAGGTCTCTCGCCTCCAGGAGCGTGAATTCTCACTAACATTCTTCCAAGGAAGGATTTAAACACAGAGCCCTTCTCCAGAGGTATCTGAACAACACTAATTTGGGAAGGGACAATCGGTAGCATTAGAGAAGGGCCTTCATGGGTATCTTTGCAAGGATTTCACACACTCCCCAAATCAGAGCCCCAGACAAGAACTTATAAATAGTTTATTTAAGACCTGGTCCTTAGGAGCGGGAGCAGAGATTAGGGCAAGTGCATCCAGGGAGGAGAGAGAGCCAAGACAAGGGTGCATTATGGAGGAGGCCGTTGCTATGGGTAACCAGTGCTCAATCCACAGGGACGTTCTGAGGACGTATATGGAAGGCTTGTCAGAATTGTCCCTTCAAGGGATATATGGAAAAAGCATTTACCCATCAGTTCCTGTTGTCCTGTGGTTGAGGGTTGCCCTTTGGACTTCTCTTCATGACCCCTCTGGATTGTGCATGTGTGTGTGGCCTACGGTTTCCTTGGCCATCTCATGCCGTGCATTAGACAAGGTCCAGGGCAGAGAGTGAGTAACCCAGCACAGGCTTGGAGTCTGCTGCAGCCATGACAAGCATTAGACATGAGAAAAAGAGGACATGAGTCCGTGCACAAGAAGTATCTAGTCATCCATGTATTAGTCAGGATACGCTTGCTTTGGCTGCAGTAACAAATAATCCCACGTTCTTGACACCTAGCACTTCAAATGCATTATGCAATTTAACCATCAAAAATATCCTGCAAGATAGATACAATTATCAACTTAACTAATGAGAGAACTCGGCATAGAGAGGTGACCTAATTTGCCCAAAGTCAATCACCTGACTGGTAGTGGGACCAAGATACAAGCCCAGGGATGGATGGCTATAACACTTGTGCTTTTAATAATGTGTTTGGCAGAAGGTAGGCCGGCGAAGGAGGAGCCTCAGAGGTCACAAATAGTTTTCTTAATTTATTTTTTATTTTTTAAAGTTTACATCCAAATTAGTTAGCATGTAGTGCAACAATGATTTCAGGAGTAGATCCCTTAAGCCCCTTACCCACTGAGCCCATCCCGCCTCCCACAACCCCTCCAGCAACCCTCAGTTTATTCTCCATACTTATGAATCTCTTCTGTATTGTCCCCCTCCCTGTTTTTATATGATTTTTGTTTCCCTTCCCTTATGTTCATCTGTTTTGTCTCTTAAGTCCTCATAGGAGTGAAGTCATGATTTTTGTCTTTCTCTGACTAATTTCACTTAGCATAATACCCTCCAGTTCCATCCACATAGTTGCAAATGGAGTATTACTCGGCAATCAAAAAGAATGAAATCTTGCCATTTGCAACTACGTGGATGGAACTGGAGGGTATTATGCTAAGTGAAATTAGTCAGAGAAAGACAAAAATCATGACTTCACTCCTATGAGGACTTTAAGACACAAAACAGATGAACATATATATATATATATATATATATATATACGTATATATATATATATACGTATATATATATACATATATATATACATATATATACGTATATATATGTATATATATATATATATACCACATATATATATACCACATCTTCTTCATGCATTCATCCATCGATGGACATTTAGGCTCTTTCCATACTTTGGCTATTGTTGAAAGTGCTGCTATAAACATGGGGGTGCATGTGTCCCTTCAAAACAGCACACCTGTATCCCGTGGATAAATGCCTAATAGTGCAATTGCTGGGTCGTAGGGTAGTTCTATTTTTAATTTTTTGAGGAACCTCCATACTGTTTTCCAGAGTGGCTGCACCAGCTTGCATTGCCACCAACAATGCAAAAGAGATCCTCTGTCTCCGCATCCTCGCCAACATCTGTTGTTGCCTGAGTTATTAATGTTAGCCATTCTGACAGGTGAAGGTGGTATCTCATTGTGGTTTTGATTTTGATTTCCCTATGATGAGTGATGTTGAGCATTTTTTCATGTGTCGGTTCGTCATCTGGATGTCTTCTTTGGAGAAGTGTCTATTCATGTCTTTTGCCCATTTCTTCACTGGATTGTTTTTTGGGTGTTGAGTTTGATAAGTTCTTTATAGATTTTGGATACCAACCCTTTGTCTGATATGTCATTTGCAAATATCTTCTCCCATTCCATTGATTGCCTTTTAGTTTTGCTGATTGTTTCCTTCGCTGTGCAGAAGCTTTTTATTTTGATGAGGTCCCAGTAATTCATTTTTGCTTTTGTTTCCCTTGCCTCCAAAGACGTGTTGAGTAGGAAGTTGCTGCGGCCAAGATCAAAGAGGTTTTTGCCTGCTTTCTCCTCGAGGACTTTGATGGCTTCCTGTCTTACATTGAGGTCTTTCATCCATTTTAGGTTTATTTTTGTGTATGGTGTAAGAAAGTGGTCCAGGTTCATTCTTCTGCATGTCGCTGTCCAGTTTTCCCAGCACCACCTGCTGAAGAGACTGTCTTTATTCCATTGGATATTCTTTCCTGCTTTGTCAAAGATTAGTTGGTCATACGTTTGTGGGTCCATTTCTGGGGTCTCTATTCTGTTCCATTATCTGAGTGTCTGTTCTTGTGCCAGTAAGAGGTCACAAATATTGATCTAAATTTCATTTGAAAATAATTCATAACTACCTTTAAAATTAGAAGTCTAAAAATGTACATTAGGTGTCCTGTACGTGAAGTTTTAACAAATACAAGCCCCCCCAATTGTGTCATGTTGGTTCATTTTCCTTGAATATGGGCATAAAACGCCTGCCTTCACTGTTGAAATGAAGAGAGTGGTAGTCATTAGTATAATTTGTCAACTACGTCCGCATTTCCACCTTCCAGGTACGGTAGGATTTACACTTGACCCCCCTTCTCGTTGAGTGGGATTCCTTCACTAGTTCTGGACAATGAGTTATGATTTCCAGGCCAGAGCATTTAATTGCCAGTGAGAATCGTCCAGCACCCTCCTTACCTCTGCTAAGGCACTATTCCACATAGTGGTTCCTCTGTCCTCCTGGGACCTAAACTAAGGACTGTGGAAAACAGAGTCCCCAACTGACTTACCATACACATGCACCGTGAATACAAAATACACATTTGTAGGGTTAAAGCCACTGCAATTTGTTACTGCAGCAAAGCCTATCCTGATTCATCGGAGATTATCGTAAGATTGCAAGGTATCACAGACTGGGTTCTCCAGAATCGGATGCTGGGACAGAATTTGGGATCTAAGATGTCAATGAGGGATCAACTCCCTGTGAAAGAGAGAGAAGTCAGGATAGGACACAAGAAGTTAAACCGTGCTCCTGGTCTGACAGACTTTGGCCAACCCAGAGAAGTGTCGGGGGTGAGTATTGCCTACCCGAGTGTCCCTTGTTGGAGCAAACTGGTTGGATCTTTATGTGTCCTCCTTGCTTGGTCTCTGGCTTCAGGCTGCTCTGGGAGGGGAAGATACTGGGTAAGGCAGCCCTCAGCTGGCAACTGAGGTCATCTGCTACCCACACTCCGTAGGGCTGGGCAGAACACTCTCCCTGGCGAGGGAAGTGGGCGTCACATCTCCATGTCTATCACACAGGCAAAATTATTTAAGGTTTTTATTACTTGCAACCCTTATCTGTGTGGATCAGGAAGATAAGGATGAGGAATCAGATAAGGAATCTGTGTGAATCTCTGCTCTACCCAGCAGAGTTCTTGGCTGCAAAAGCAGAAGTCAACCCTGGATGATTTAAGCAGAAAAGGAGTTTGTTAAATGGGCACTAGAATGATGGGGATGGCCGGAGAATCAGGTTGGTGACTAAGCAAGCAAAGGAGAAGCCATACTGGGGACGGCGTAGCCGCCATGGCTCAGTGTTGGGCTACAGTTAGTGGCCGCCATTTTGAGCCATAACTGGGGACGGCGTAGCCACCATGGCTCAGTGTTGGGCTAGTTATTGGCTGCCACTTTTGAGTTAGCTGCTCCATCTTGCAGCCACTGCTATGGGGCTCAGGGAGCGAGAAAGGGAGGGGACGTAAGGGCTCCACTGTCCCTCCAACTCGTATCTCTCTCTCCCATTCAAAGTTTAGCTTGTGGACACCTGATGGGGAGTAGCAGGTCTCCTGTTAGCATCCTGCTTGCTAGAGAAGCCAGGAAAGCAAGAACCTGGCATTCAGTTTCCACAGAGGGAGGTGATCTCTGCCTCCCCTGAGAGGCAGTGAGTGGGGCGCTCCCTAGACATTGGAAGAAGAGTGGGTGACTCAGCAGCCAACGAGAATGACAAGTGTCCACTCAAAGTGTGGACGTACCTTGGGTGCTGAGACCCAGAGGTGGCTCTGATCTCACCGCTACCCCAGAGTGGAAGTTTTCTGCCATCTCTCTGAGGTTCTCTGCTCTAGTCAGCCCTCCTCTTGGCTGTAGTGAGGCAATACCCAGGCTCAGTGATAGGTGCACCCTGATGTACCAGGGACAACGGGATGGATGGCCAGAATTTCTTCTCTCCAGGTGTGTGCAGGGCAGCCCGGAGCATCGGTAGGAGGGGGCTCCCCACTGTGCAGGAACATGAATTCCCAGGGCAGGTTCCCCGCATGTCTCCACCTGCCCACACATGCATCCCTCAATACCTACCAAGCCCTTGCCACGTGTATCCAGCTCTGCAGAGACACCACAGTAGACTGACTTTGCGCTCAGGACGCTCCTGGCCGTGGTTTCAAGTCCCTGCTCCTTGTCCCACCCTTTTCTGGCAGTGTGGAGGCACGCCTAGGTGTCTGCACTTTGCCATCAAAGTGCCCGCGTTAGGGGCGCCTGGGTGTCTCAGTCGGTTGAGTGTCCGACTTCAGCTCAAGTCATGATCTCGAGGTTCATGGGTTTGAACCTCGTGTCGGGCTCTGTGCTAACAGCTCAGAGCCTGGAGCCTGCTTCAGATTCTGTGTCTCCCTCTCTCTCTGCCCCTAACCCACTCACATTCTGTCTCTCTCTCAAAAATAAAGATTAAAAAAAAAAAATTAAAAAAAACAACTTCAAAGTGCCCGCGTTTAAAACCCTAACTCTGTTCACTTCTAGATGGAGAACCAAGGCTGATCGCTTCCCCTCTCTCAACTTCTCTTTCCTCATATGTAAGGTGATGTGAATGGTATCACCTGGGTCCCTGGGCTAACACGAGGCCCACGGGGGCCTGGCCTGGATTCTGTTCACCAAATATGAGTTCCACGGTCACCATCAACTGGGAGAGGGAGGGGTGGGGCGGGTGTGACAGATTATTTGTTTCCTGACCCACATGGCGTTGTTCTGACTTCCCGCACCCCACCAGGGACATGCCTCGTTAGAAATGCAGACTCTCAGGTCCCAGGACAGACCTATTTCCCCGACCCGCGCAGAGATGGAAATTTCCAGGCACTTCAGCAATCTGGGAATCCAGGCGGCAGATGAGGGCAGCCTGCCTACAAAGAGATACAGGAGGGAAAGAATGAAGGTGAGAGCACACACGGCCGTGACAGGTGGCGGGGGAGTGGGGTGCGGGCGGGACATGGGGGTGCAGAGGAAACACAATCATGGCTGCAAGGGGCCAGAACCTTCCACACAGAAGCAAAATGGAAGGGGGGGGGGGGGTGTCTGGGTGGCTCAGTCAGTTAAGCACCTGACTCTTGATTTCGGCTCAGGTTATGATCTCACGGTTTACGAGATCGAGCCCTGCTTTGGTCTCTGTGCTGCCAGAGGAGAGCCTGCTTGAGATCCCCTTTCCCTCTCGCTCTCTGCTCCTCCCCCACTCTCTCTCTCTCTCAAAATAAATAAACATTAAAAAGCGTTTTAAAAAGAAGTAAAATGGAAAAGGAGAATACATGTAGCACGGTCCGCTGAGCTACAAACAGGGAATTCAGTCCATCCAGCTGTAGGCGGCCACGTGTGTTTTCAAGTAACCTGCATTTTCTAAAATAATTGTGCCAGTGACTCCAGGTTGCGGACTCACAGTTACTTAATTACTCCTCCTGCTGGGCCTCCGACGAGAGACACCTTTCCTATACCTACAAGTGCGTCCCGTCACTGCCGGCCAAGAAGAAAGACACAGCATTTGGCTTTCCGCTGCACGCGGGCAGGCGTTCAGGGCTCTCTGGTTCACGGCTGTGTCTCCAGCGCGTGAGACGGTGCCCCGTGCGTAGTAGGTGCTCATTAAATATTTGAGAGAATGATAAAGGATGCTCCAAACTCACAAACACTGAGCCGTTGCTGAGAAGTTCTATTCCGTAAGTAAGCCGGGCTCAAGTCAGCCAAGTTGCCGGACGGTCCAAATAATTTATAGCAGCGGTTTGCGACTGCAGCTCGTGAACAAAAAAGGTCAGGCCCCCTCAGTTCACACACACACACACACACACACACACGCACACGCACACAGAGCAAGAGTGTGGTCTATGTTAGACACATGGATTTTTTTCTCTAGATGCAGTGCTATTTATTATTTATTTGGCTGCACTATGATGATAACGGCCAACCAAGTGTCGGAAGTTGCATTTTCTAGTTTCTTGGTTACTTCACATTCTCAACACTCACACGGTCGGGGAGATGCTTGCAGGGAAAATTGTTAGGGGTGAACCCTGAACCACCCCCTTCTCCCACATGGAATAATCTGTCTGAAGCAGGACAAATCTCGCCAATCCCCAACTGGCTTCATTAGCCTTCAGAAATCAGAGAAACCTGTTCTTTGAGAAAAGCCAGGCTGGCCTGAGCCAGGGAGGCTCTGCAGGGCCTCACCGTGAAGCTCTCGTCTCATCCTGAGAGCTGGGTTGCCCTTTTAACCAGCCCTTCATCTTTGGGGCCTGCAGTGTGGACAGGTGACCTCCCTTTCCGCCAACCCTGCTTCTGCAGGGGCTCAGAGAAGGACGTCCTCTCGGATCTAAACTGCGTGAACCTCCTGGTTGACCATGCTGTTTACCAGTATTCTCTTGTTTACTGTTGTGGAAGGCAACGTGGAAAGAAAAGGAGAGGGAGGAATGGAAGGGAGGAGGGGAGGAAGGAAGGAAAGAAGAAGGAAAGAAGGAAGGAAGGAAAGAAGGAAGGAAGGAAAGAAGGAAGGAAAGAAGGAAGGAAGGAAAGAAGGAAGGAAGGAAAGAAGGAAGGAAAGAAGGAAGGAAGGAAAGAAGGAAGGAAGGAAAGAAGGAAGGAAGGAAAAGGAAGGAAGGAAGGACCTCAGATTAATTCACACTCTTTGCTTAATTGGCTCCATAGTTTGGAAAACATTTCCCAATCTCCTTTGCCCTCTGGGTAGGTTTGGCCAATGGGCAGCCTTAATGGGAAATGGTAGAGAGGGAGGAGAATCCTGGGTACTTCGACCTCTATCTGACTCTGCTCCGGTGGCCCCTCCAGCAGTGACTGGGTCTCTTCTGTGACTCTCTTATCAGACAGCCTCCTCCTCCGTGACCCCGGCTCCTACCGAGCAGCCCTCACTCTGGTTCTAGCTGTTTCCAGATAGTCCTGACTTCTGGTAATCTCCTCTTTTGGCTTCTCCAGACCTACGGGCTCCTTGATACCTCTAGTCTGAGTGACTTCAGCACCTTCTCTATCTACCATGTAACCAGTTCCCTGTATTAAGCTCGCTCTCCTGGAAAGTCCTAGGGCGTTTTGCTTTGTTTCATTGTTTTCTTAGCTAGATCCTACCTACGGTGAATGGTCTCATTAACCCAATTTTTAAAAATTATATCTATGTATCTATCTATCTCACACCATCGTGTTGCACACCCTAACCTAATGCAATGTGACATGTCAATGACATTCACTACACCTGGGGGAAAATGATAGACAGGAGGTCCGCCTTTATCCTTATTCTCCCTTCTTTTGGCCTCCATCCCCCTCTCCCCTGGGTGCCTCACCTTCTCCCCGAAGCTGCCCAAACTCTGAACCTCCACCAGTTTCCCTTCAAGTGAAACCTGTTCTCAGCTTTACGCCCTTAGTTCATTCTTACTAAAGTGTGAGTCGCAAATGACTCTCCACTTTACCCCTTCCGCTAATCTCTGCATGGAAACTGGGCGCCAACTCTTACCACCAAGGAGCGGAGCTCTTGGGCAAACCCGACAGACAGCCATAGGCAGAAGTTTTTTCTGGTACCTTTCCAGAAAGCTTCGGGGGCAGACGTCCCGGCAGCCATCGGCACAACGACGCCAGACTGCGTTCTGGGGAGGGAGAGCCAGCCGAGGGTGAACGCGGCGGCTCACGAATGAACTTCCCGCAGAATCCGCTGGGCAGTGGGTTGTTATAACACAGATTGCTGGCTCCAGGGCCGGGGTTTCTGACTCAGTGGGTCTGGGGAGGGGTCTGTCGAGCGAGGCAGAAGCTGCTGGTCTGGGGACCACGCTCGGAGAACCGCTGACCCAAATACTAACGAGCGCTTCCTAAGGACTTATCACAGGACCGCAAACCTTTTAACCCGCTTTCAAATATTACATCTTTTCACCTCACAACAGCGAAATGTGGAAACTGTCTTGGAGTCCAGGCTGGAGAAAATGGAGAGGCCGGAGCTCCGGCCCTGGTTCCAGCTGTGTGACGCCGGGCGGGTCCCTGGGCCTGTCCCTGCCGTGGTTCCCCTCCACCTGCAGAAGGGGACCCTGACGGTACCCACCGCACCGTGCCCTCGCCAGGATTTCCCGAGAGAACGAGGCGGACGCAGATTCCTTGCTGGTAACTCCTTCGCCATCTCCCGAGTTCGGCCCCAGTTTGGTGCAGGTTCCCGGGCTTGCTGATGGCAACTCCCTTCCCTGCCGATGGGCTTTCTCCTGCCCTGTTACAGCCTCCGGGGCCCTCTCTGGGGGACGTTCAGAGGTGCCTTCTGCGTGGCTCCTCAGAGGGGCGGCAGGGAGACTGCGTCCCGCTTGTCCAGAGCGGTGACCCACTCCTCACCACACCGCCCAGCCATAGGGGCTGCGCTAACAGAAGGCCACAGACGGGCCGCTTAAATGGCAGGGACTTACTTCTCATAGTCGTGGAAGCTGGAATCCAAGGTCACAGTGCCAATGGATTCTGCGTCTTCCTGGCTCGTAGGTGGCCGCCCTCTTGCAGTGTCTTTACACAGACCCTCACAGCTGGGGCTCCCCACCCATGACCTGGTCTCAACCACCCTCCCTTCCCAAAGCCGCCTCCTATGCCATCATGGTGGGGGTTAGGCGTTTAGCCTATGAACTTGCAGGGTGGGGGTGGGGGAGACACAAACATTCAGTCCACCCCACACCTCTGCGTTCCTCCTTGCGTCCCTTCCTTCTGCTACATTCTGCTTCCCAGGGTCACCCCCCACACAAACCACCTACACCCACGTCCAGATTTCAAGATTTGCTTGAAAGATTTATCTCACTAAGATAAATGAGGCCTACAGACTGTATAAACTACTTAGCACAGTGCCTGGCATGTCTAATAACTTAAAAAATATATATTGGGGCACCTGGATGGCTCAGGGGGTTGAGCCTCTGACTTCAGCTCTGGTTGTGATCTTGAGGTTCGTGAGTTCGAGCTCCGCCCTGGGCTCGCTGCTGTCAGCTCACAGCCGGATTCGGATCCTCTGCCCCCACCCTCTCTCTCTCTACCCTTCCCTTGCTCGTGGTCGCTCTCAAAAAATCAGTAAGTAAAACATTTTTTTCAAACGTTAATAGGAGCTCACAGAGCACTTCTTTTTTTTTTTAACTTTTTTTAACGTTTATTTATTTTTGAGAGAGAGAGAGAGAGCACTAGCAGGGGAGGGGCAGAGAGAGGCGGGGAGACACAGACTCGGAAGCAGGCTCCAGGCTCCGAGGCATCAGCACAGAGCCCGACGCGGGGCTGGAACTCACAGACCGCGAGATCGTGACCTGAGCCCAAGCCGGACGCCCAACGGACGGAGCCACCCAGGCGCCCCCTAGAAACCGTCTTCGATGCAGCTTTAACTACTGAAACGTGTTAGTTTTCTTTCCGCGGAGGCAAAATGTCATCCGATTTTCGCGGGCTTCCGTAACCCTAGGCTTGCTTCCCTCCGACTGTAGAGAACTTGAAACCTTCCAGCGGTGCCTGGTGGGTCAGCGGGCCCTCGGGGGACCACCGTGAAACTCCACGAGGACAGGAATCACACCTGCCCCTCTCCCGGCGTGGCTCCCACGGTGGCGAGCACAGCCCCACAGCTGGAACTGGAGCCCCGTCCCGGGATCCCCCAGCTGGGCGGTGACTCACCCCCGAAGCTGCAGTGAAGCATCATGGGAGGCATTATGCAAATACGGCCTCCCGGCCCCGCCCCCAGCCTGGCTGCTTCCTGGAAGGCAAAGCGTGGGGCGGGGCGGCTAAGCGTCACCCTGATGAGCCCATCCCTGGGGCCTGACCCCTGGTGTTGAAGAGCGAGCCTCATGCCCTGGGCCTCTGGGGCACGTGCTCTGGGCCTGTTCGGACAAGGACAGAGCTGCTGGACTGACCCTCACCCTCCTTCCCCGCTGAGCCCCAGGCCGACCTGTTGAATGGGGCTTTCATTTCCCTGACCCTGGGGTCATCTGTTTTCAGAACATGAAATATGGCCGCCTGGCCCAGGACAGAAGCCGGGGAGATAAGCGCCGGGGAGGGGCCTGCCGTCCAGCAAGCCGTGACTAATGATGATTGGGGCGTGTTTGGCGGGGCAGAGTTTATTTGGCTCCCGGTTACCCGGGGTTTAACCCTTTGCGGGATCTTGCGCCCCGGCCCAGAGTCTGTGCCAGGTGTTTGCCCCCACGTGGGCTCCAGATCCTGCTGTCCCAAGCCCAGGGCCTGGTGTAGGACAGGCGTTCGGTAGGTGTTTGTGGTCGGGATCCGGTAAGGAGGGAGGAAGGCAGCCGAGGAGGACAGGAGGACAGGAAGAAGGAAAGACAGGGCGGGAGGCAGCAAAGAGGAGCACGTACGCCAGGTCCTCGAACCTTCCGCAGAATAATGCAATGAGCTCCCGTGGCCCACGCGCTTACCCCGTGCCAGGCACCGACGCTGAAGGATCCGCACGCGTGGCCTCATTTAATCCTCCCCAATCTACAAAGCGCGTACGAGTACACAAGCCCAGTGACGAGGCAGGGAAGCCGAGCCTCGTGCTTTATCTCATGTGCCCATTTAACGGATGAGGGAGCGGAGGTCAGCGCCACCGAGTGACTTGCCAGAAAGTGGCAGAGCTGGGATCTGAATTGTCACTTGGGCTTTGCGGTTTCCACTCCTAAGTTCTTAGCTGCCCTGCCAAACTGTCTTTCGGGGGAAACGTCGAGAGCGTCGGCCTGTTGCGTTGATGTGGGTCGTTGTATTTTTCTTGGCAGCCGACCACCTCAAACTCCCAGAGGTGGATGGCAGACGTTTATTGTTTTGCCCTAGCGGGTCTGCGGGTTGGCCGTGGCTTGGCCGATCCAGGCCAGGCTCGGTTGGGTCAGGCTGGACTCCAGGCTTTCTGTCGAGCCCAGGTTTGGTCTACATGAGTTCATTTTAGGGGCGGAAGGGGCCGCGGATACTTGGGGCGGCCTTCTCCACAGGGGAGGCCAAGGGAACAAGGCGACCAGTCAGACGCATCTGAAGCCTTTGCTCCACCCACCTCCCCGAGCCTCCTGGGGGGCCAACGCAAGGCACGTGATCAAAGTCAAGGGGTAGGACGTGTGTTCCTCCTGCAGCCGTGAAACCAGGGCAAAAGGGAAGACGTAGAACCCCTACAATATTGAGGGAGTGAAGAATGAGGGAGAAGGCAACCTACACACATAGGATGTATGAACATGTACAGAATAGTAGGTGAGGTGGGAGGTACAAAATACACGACACGTGATGGTACCCCTGCCTTCCTAACTTCCCAGTCTCTGTTTTTAGGTACAGATGTGTCTCCAGGTCACACACAGCCGGCACACACACGCGCGCGCACACACACACACACACCAGCAAGCAATTGTACATCGCTGATCGGCTGACTAAAGTCATCTACACCGGGGCTGTTTTGCTCCCCTCCCTTCTTGGGGACACTTGGCAATGCCTGGAGACGTTGTTGCTTGTCAGCGACGTGGGCAGGGGGTGCTATTGGTGTTGAGTGGGTGGAGACCATCACCCGGCCCCCCTACAACAAAACATTATCTGTTCCCACCTGTCAACAGAGCCAAGCTTGTGAAATCCTGACCTGGAACAGCGATGAACCCAGCAGGGTGGCCGGGGAGCCTGTTAAAAGTACAGATTCCAGGGGCACCTGGGTGGCTCAGTCGGTTGAGCCACCTGAACTGCGACTTCAGTTCAGGTCATGACCCCACGGTTCATGGGTTCAAGCCCTGCGACGGGCTCCGAGCTGACAGCTCGGAGCCTGGAGCCTGCTCCGGATTCTGTGTCTCCCCCCTCTCTCTGCCCCTCCCCTGCTCGCGCTCTGTCTCTCTCCGTCTCTCAGAAAAATAATAAAAAATAAAAAATGTCAAACTTTTTTAAATTAAAAATAAAAATTAAAAAATACAGATTCCAGGGGCCCCAGGGCAGCGGGTTTGATTCAGAAGGGCTGGGGTGTAGCCTTGGAATCTGTATCTCTGACTAGCAATTTAGGAAATTTTGATTCACGAATCAGAGCTTGGGGGGCTGCTGCTTCAGGGTGTGGGATGCCCTCCCAGGAACCCCCAATCAAAGATGCCTCTAGAGTTTGAACAGAACAGTCTTCTCCTGAGCACTTCCAGAAATCTGGAACCCTGCTTCCAAAACCCCACGGCTCCCGGTGTTCGGCCACAGATCGAATCTCTAAACGGCCACGTACAATTTCTCTGACTCCTCTGCCTTTCACTTTTAGAACCAGGAGGAATTTGAGGAAAATGCAACCCATATGGTTCAGAATCATTTGCACTGAGATCATGAAAGCACTGCTGTGGTTTTTAAGAGCTAGTTGATGTCCAAAACACCTTATGAGGATTTTTAAAATAAGCTTTTTAAAGTCTCTTTTTACTTACAGTTGGATCGCGCTCTGGGTAAGTGAATTCAAACGATATGAAGCTGAGGCTTGGAGGGGGTGGGGGGGAGGGGCTGCCGGAAACCCCAAACCATCAACCTGGAGGAAGTTGGACGGTCAACAGATCAGATCTTCTCTCGCGTAAAAGCATCTCCTTGGCATGCACCCATTTCACGCAATAAAGTCGGTTTTATTTTCCCAACAGTTGTGGATTCAAGCGGTCACTCGGGTAGGTCTTTAGACAGCCTCCTTCTCATTTTGCCTCTCCGGGCGCCTCGGGTTCCACATTTAAACCACTTGACTCCTTGTAAACGGAGACCCGTTGCCTTCTTCCAGTGGGTTTGCGTCTATCTAAACAGCAACTCGCCGTGCCGCCAACACCACATTTCACTCTTCTCTCTCCACCCCAGGGACACCCAGGTGGGGAGGCCAAATTCTAGAACCGACCATAGACCCGCTTACAGCGCAGGTGGGCCGGCCCGTTTGGAAAAGAGCTTTGGCCAAGTATCTAATCTAAACCACGTTCGTCCACAACGAGCCTGCTTTCAAGACTCTAGCCCAAGACTCAAATACATATTCACAGCTAGAAACATTCAGCACCCTTTATAACTGAGAAACACTGAAAACGACGGGCCAGAGTGATCGCAGCAAAGTGGTTCGTGAAATGATAAGCTTCACGCGAACGCTGGTGGATGTTAAAGCTGCAGGGAAGGGCAAGAGGATCGCCGTTGTCGTGTCAAAGCAGATGAACTATAGATGCTTCAGGAAATTCTTAAGGATGTGTCGGAATGAACGGGGCACGGGGACCAGGGAAAGGCGTGCCGGCCGGGTGGGCTAACACAAGCCAAAGCGGAGAGGTGAGCGCATGTGCAAGGCATCCTGTGCGGTGCGAGCTCAAGTTCCAGGTGGGGAGGAGGGGGCGCTGAGGTTGGAGAAATGGCAGAGGGCGAAGGGCGGAGGGCTTGATGGCTTGGACTTCCACCTGGAGGCAGTGGGGAGCCATTGAAGGTGTTTGAGCAGGGAAGGGACACAGCCAAGGCTGCACTTTTACAAGATGGCTGTGGTCACAGCACGGAGGATAGACTGGAAAAGCCAGGGAGACCCCGGGGGGGGGGGGGCGCCCCAGCTGGAGGCCCCCCAAGGGATGCCGGAAGCCCATTGGGCAGGTGGGAATGCATTCATTCAACAACCATTCACTGTGTTATCGAAGGAGGAGGTGCAGCCCCTGGAAGGGGCGGGGGGCAGAACCCCGTGGCTGCTGGGACGTGGGGGAGCGAGGGAGGGGAATGGAACAGCCCTGGGTTTCTGGTTCGGACCATTGGGTGGATGCTGGTGTCATTGGCTGAGCTAGAGGTGAAGGAGGATGGCGCCTTGGGGTCCAGGAGAGAGACGGTGGGTCCAACTGGGGGCCGAGCCGGCCCGGATGGAGATACCCACCCAGCCGAGGGTTGGGTGGTAAGAGTCTGCAGCCCTGGGGACAGGGACGGGCTGGAGATGGCCTTGGGGGGTGGCGGGATCCTGGCAGCGTTCGAGACCACGTGAGGGAATGAGCTCACTGTGGTCGGGGTGGGGGTCACTCTGAGAAGGACAGGGCTAAGGACGTCCTAGGGAAGGTATGCATTAAAACTTCATAGAAAGTCGTGCTGGCTCGCTCGCCAGATGTGTGCGGGGTTAAGCGATGAGGACCACACAGTGGGGAAAAGAGAGAAGCAGAGATATGCAAGGGAGGGGTTTAGAAAGACCGTGTGGGCGCGGGTGGCGCGGTGTCCCTGGGAGGGAAGGACCAGGACAGCGGACTGGAGCAGAGAGGCAGCCTCAGAGAGGGGAGGGAGGACACAGAGCACAGAGGAAATAGGGCTTATGGATGAAGTAGCAAGACAAAGAAAGGGGAAGGGGAGGGTCATAAAGAAAGTGAGGGACTCAGGAGCTCCTGGGCTCCCCTCTGCCGGGAAGGGTGCGGAGCGGGGCACAAGGTGCAGCCTGGCTCGCTGACCTGGGGTGAGGGGTCTCCTGGAACCCGACAGGAGAGCACTACTCCCGATAGGGGAGTAGCCACCGGCTGACAAGGAACCCCTCCCCCGTTCCCTCCCTCAGATCCCGCACAGCCCCAGCGGGAACTTGTCTGCCAGGAGCCACCAACACCGGCATGGGGGGCTCGAGGAGAAGCCCGATGGCCTCAGACCTCCAGAAGGGCTGACGTGTGGAACACGCCGTGGGCTGACTCCGGATGGCCCGGTCCGCAGGTGGAAATAGAGCGGGCAGCGTGGGGCTCTAAAGAAAAGAATTTTAAAGACGCCCAGTGGAGCCCTGGAAAGGACGGCTTCAACAGGTAGTGAGCGCCTCGTGCCTGGAGGCATCCAAGTTGATGCTGGGCAAACACTGGGGAGAGGGAGTGGCCGAGTGGATTCCAAAGCACCTGAGGGCACGATCTAAACATTTTTTTTCAACTTGTAGCGTTGTGCTTAGTATGTAGTGAGCGCTCAATAAATATCAGCTATTACTCTCATCGTTCTCATCAAGGCGTTCAACCTAAAATGCCCAGTAGGGTCAGTAGATTTCAGAAGGTGTCAGTGGTGGGGACTTACTTCCACGATCCCTTCCCGCCACGCCTTCCGGCTGGCAGAAGGGCAAGGCCAAAAGCATTCCGATTTCCCAAGAGAGTCCAGAAACGCAGGCTGTAGGTGAAATTTTCAAAATGATTCAAAGAAACTTTTAACAATGTGCAGACCAGCTCTACCCACGGCCCCCCTTTGTGGCATCCGAGCTAAGGTCACTCTAGTCTGTGCTTTTTCCACCCACCAGCTGTGTGACCCTCAGGTAAGTTACTTCACCTCTCTGGGCCTCGATTTCCTTAGCGGCGGAATGGAATACTAATACTTGCCCCGCAGAGTCGTCGGGCGGATTAAATTAGATGATGCGATCGGGGCCCCTGTGTGGTGTCCCACACATGGTAAGACTTAGTAAGCGATCATTGTTGCTGTTCCTGATTTTTTTTTTTTTTTCCTGTGTTCAACTCGTGCTTTCTGTCCCAGGCAGAGGGATTTCGTGGCCAGCGGCTCACCTGCACCCCATGCTGAGATCTGGTCTTTTTCCAGCGCGTTTGCCCTGGGATCTCGGCCGGCAGCTTCTTCCTATTACAGGCGTGCCGAGTGATTGCTGGCTTTCTACGTACCTGGTGATAACTGTAACCTGGCTGCTGGGGTTTAGGGCGGGTGACAAATCAGCAAGAAGGAGGCCGTCGGGGAAGAGCTGAGTGCTGAAACCCTGGTCCCGAGAAGGTGGAGACAGGAAAAGAGAAAGAGGCCAGCGAGGCTCGGGTGGCTCCCGGGGCTCTGCGTCAGCACGGGTTTGGCTCACGCTAATCTGTGGGATGGGTGGGGGAGGGGCGGGTAATGTCAAGGTCTTTCTGGCCTTGGCATGCGCCTCCGGGCCACCTGGGAATGGGCTTACCAATGGAGCTACTGATCGCATGGGTCTGGGCTGGGGGCCCAGACCCTGCATTTCTAGAGCTCCCAGGTGCGACTGCTACTCTCGGGCCGGGGACCGCGCTACCCGCGTCCCAGCCCCTGGTCTAACCCCGAGGGGGCCCCAGGACAAGGTGGGGCCTCAAGAGGCAATGTTCTCTGAGCAAACTAGCTTCCAATAATGGCTCAGAGGCCACGCTGCGGTAGGGGACCCGGGAAGGACCGCCCAAAGGATATACTTACTCACCTCGGTGGGAAACACGAGGAAACCGAAGCTGAGAAAGTTGGGTCACGTGGACAAGGTTACACAACTGGAAAGGAACAGAGCCGAGATCCGAATCCTGTCTCTAAGATCCTGGGACCATGTCCTAAGTGAAAAGTCTTTTTGTTTCTTTTTTCCTTTTTTAATGTGTGTTTATGTATTTAGAGAGAGAGAGAGAGAGAGCGCGCGAGCATGAGCTGGGGAGGGGCAGAGAGAGAGGGAGAGAGAGAGTCCCAAGCAAGCTCCGAGCTGTCAGCGCAGAGCCCGACGCGGGGCTCGAACCCGCAAACCGCGAGATCATGACCTGAGCCGAAGTCGGACGCTTGACCTACTGAGCCCCCCGCCAGGCGCCCCGGAATTGTTTTCTTGCTGCTGCTTCCTCCCGCCTTTCTTCCTCTCCTTCTTCTCTTCTTCCTCTCCCCGCACCCTCCTCCTCCTTCTTCCATAAGGTGGCCACATACACAGCCTTTATTTTAGGAGTTCCTGACCTGGGATCGGTGCGCTCAGAAACCCCTTAAAATCAGAGGCAAAATTTTGTACGTGTGTGAGTGTTTTTCCCAAGGAGCAGGCTCCATAGATTTTGCAGATTCTCGAGGAAACCTATAAATAGGAAAATTGAAAAACCTCTGCGGTGGACCTCTCCTCTCTCTCTCTCCCCTCCCCACCTTCCTTTCTCTCTGCCCTCTCCCCTCGCCTCTGCAAGGGGCTGGTTTCACCCAGATGCAATAAAGCGAAGCTGGCAGATGGGCCACGGGCAGGGGAGCCCTCCCTGGACGGTGTCCTCTGTTGGGAGCAGCGCCTGGCAGAGTCGGGGTTCCGGATGGGGAAGAGGCATGTTTCTGATGTTCTCTTGGCTGGGCCAGCCACCTGCCCGGACAGCCATGCTGCGTTATCCACGACCCGGCTTCCTCTCCTCGTCTTGTGCTTGGGCAACGAGAAAGCCTAATCTCACTGTAAGTGACTCCCCGGGCGTGGGAGGTCAGGGCCGCAGAGGGCTCTGGGGCGCACTCATTTTGGCCCTTGGCTTTGCAGCTGGGGAAACTGAGGCTCGGGCGTGCAAAGGGGTATAGGCAGTAGAGGCAGAGCGGGGTCCGACCCCAGCCTCCCGAGTGGCAGCCCAGGGCTATCCCGACCTCTGCAAAGTCAGCCTTGCTCAAACTTACCCTGACTCCGCTTTGTGACCCGGGATGGGGACAGAGCTGCCAATCCACCGTCCGTCCTGGCTGGAACCCAGACGATCTTAATGTCGTGAGCTGCTTCTAATGTATCCCTTTAAAAATCAGAAAGCCCTAAAGCTCTTTCTCCAGTGTCGCCCAGCGGACGGTCAGCAGACTTTATCTGCCAGCACTTAAAAAAGAAAGAGAGAGAAAGATACTGCTACTGAAGAAGAATCTGAGGCCCCCGGAATCTTAACAAGGCAGCTCTGTTTCTTATCATCTTCAAAAAGCCTTTATTAAGCCTCTCTGGGCTCATGTGGCCAAGCAGGCACTTTACAGAATCAGATCAATCAGCGGTCCGTCAGCAAACGTGTACAGCGCGCCTACTGCGGGGAGCCGGCGATGTGGGGGGTAGCGGGGCGCGGAGGTGCGACCCTCGACCCCGCGTTACGGGTGCCCAGGGTGTGCACTGCCTGAGACGCCCGCTAACCCCGGTTAGGGTGGGACGGTCAGTGACCACTGTTAGGATGTAGAAGAGGAAACTGCCTCCTCTTAGAAGCGGGGGGGGGGGGGGGGCGGTGGGAAACACGGAAAGTCCAGTTTCAGGACAACAAAGCCCCCGCTACCCCGGGCATCCCTCCGGTGGGAGGGACAATGTCTTCAGCGTCTTTGGCTCCCCGGGGCATCTTGGGCAAAAAGTATCCCCAGCATGCAGCAGAAGCCTGGCACTTAGAAACGTCGCCAAAGCAGAAACTCAGACCTTAGTTATCAAAAAGGACTCATTGGGGCGCCTGGGTGGCTCCGTCGGTTAAGCCTCCGACTTCAGCTCAGGTCAGGGTGTTGCAGTCGGTGGGCTCGAGCCCCAGGTCGGGCTCTGCGCTGACAGCTCAGATCCTGGAGCCTGCTTCGGATTCTATGTCTCTGTCTCTCTGCCCCTCCCCCCCCAAAAAATAAATAAACATTAAAAAAAAAAAAACTTTAAAAAAAAGGACTCGTTGCTGGTGAGACAGGAAGGCAACTAATTGTGCGAACTGAGTGCAGGGCCTGGGAGTTGCGTCCCTCTATACCCACAGCCCTCGCTGTGTGACTCCGGACAAGTGACTTCGCCACCCTGAGCCTCCCTTTCCCCATCTGTAAAATGGGGCGTGTTGTGATTCTACATAAGATGTGTAAGGTGCTGAGCACAGTGATCGACACGCACAGCAGGGGCGAGGTAGGTGGTCGCTATTATTACTGTTAGCAGTAGTATCTTTATAACTTTTTTTGATATTTATTTATTTTTGAGTGTGAGCAGGGGAGGGGTGTGGGGGGAGGATGGAGACAGAGGATCCGGGCTCTGCGCTGACAGGCTGACAGGCGCGAGCCTGATGCGGGGCTCGAACTCACCAACTGCGAGATCGTGACCTGAGCCGAAGTCGGACGCTCAACCGACTGAGCCCCCCGGGCGCCCCAGTATTTTTATGATTGTCATTGGTAGTTTTCTCTCAGTATCAATTCTACCACATGCAGCAGGAAGTTTGTGGACGCTTGATCGGAGACCGTAGAAGAGAAAGTGGATATTTCATTCAGATGGTCACGCAACAGACTGTTTTTTGAACACCTACTAAGTGCCAGGACCATCTGGGCACTAGCAGCACAGCCCAGACCAGAACAAGATCTTTCCCTTTGGGACATTAACCTCTTCTCTTTGTTGTTGTGGCCCGTCCCCCATGATGGATGTCCCTGGTCTTCTCAGCTGCCCCCAAGGAGGTAGCCCTGGACGGGTCAGGGGGGTCAGGTCAGGACACCCGGGTTTGGGTCCCTCTTTGTCACTTCCTCCCTGTCTGAACTCGGACTCCTTACTCTCTCTCCATCTCACGCACCCCATCGGTAAAACAAAGGCATGTGGTCGGTGGGCAAGTCTTGTCCTTTCGGACAGCAAAGCTCACTAACAATCACCTCCTTTCCAGGTGTGGGCAAACAATGCCAGTGTTCGGGGGTTGCTTTCCGACTTTTAAACGTCTGGAACTAAACTCGGTGACTGTGGGACCCAGGCCGGGCAAATGCTTCTGTCTCCACTGGAACCCGGCTTAAAGAAAACGAAGAATCAAAAGAAAATAAAGGTTCAAACAAAAAGCAGTTTGAAAAAAGTACAGATCTCGTTTTTTAAAAACGAGGAAAAAGAACTTTCGAAGAAGGTCAGATCTGGGGTTCGAATCTTCTGTCCGCTACTCACTGGCTGGCTGCCAGGCACTTTCTTGGTGCGTTGTGTACACAGAGTTGTCTAAACTTATCAACGCTGATGTCAGACCTACTGCTGTCCCCATGCTCTCTCTGAAGAAACAGAGGCACAGGAAAGGTCAGTACCTCGCGTGGGACCATCTACTTCCTCAGTGAGAGAGCCAAGGTCCGAGCTCAGGTGGTGTAGAAGCTGCCATTGTTGGTGGGTTGGCTGCGGTCCTGGCCTGTCTGCCTCAGGAAGACTCGCTGTAAAAACAAGCTGCAGAATCTGCGAGGCTGTGAATGTCCCAGTTCCAGCATGAACTGGATGCGTGACCTCTGGCAATCTACTTAGCTTCTCTGTGCCTCAGTTTCCTAGTCTGTGAAATGGGAATAAATCAACCCAAACTCACAGGATCCTTATGAGGATTGAAGACATAGCCATAGCAGAGAATGTACAGGTATGAGGATTCCTTCCTTCTTCTTTCCTTCCTTCCTTCCTTCCTTTTTAGCTTCTATCCATTCATCCATTTACCTATACACCTACCTACCCAACCATCCATCCATCCATTCATCCATCCATCCATCTATCCATCCATCCGCTCATCCATCCATCCATCCATCCACTCATCCATCCACCCATCCATCCATCCACCTGTCCATCCATCTTTCCATCCATATATCCAGCCATTCATTTATCCAACCGTCCATCCATCCATCCATCCACTCATCCATCCATCCACCGCGATGCACGCAGCCATCCATCCAGCCAGACAGACAACAGACAGACGCACGCACCAGCCAGCCAGCCAACAGACAGACACTGCAGCCAGCAGCGACGCAGACATCCATCCATCTTCCACTCACCATCCACCATCCACGCAGCCACCAGCCTCGGGCCAGCCACTCCATCCATAGAGCCAGCAGGCAGGGAGCCAGCCAGCTCAGCATCCAGCCAGCCAGCCCACGCAGCCAGCCAGCCAGGGACGCAGCCGCCAGGCCAGCGGCCACGACAGCCACCAGCCACGCAGCCAGCCAGCCACCCACGCAGCCAGCCCAGCCAGGACACAGACAGACTACCTCACGCAGCAGCCAGCCAGACGGACAGACAGACACTCAGCAGCCATCCGCCAGCCAGCAGCAGCCAGCCGCAGCCACGCAGCCAGCCAAGGCATCCGAAGCCAGCAGCCAGCAGACAGGACAGACAGACCGCCACCAGCCAGCCAGCCAGCCAGCTCGCCAGACACGCAGCCAGCCAGCAGCCGATCCAGCGAGCCACGCATCAGCCAGCCATGCCAGCCAGCCAGCCAGCAGCCATCAGCCAGCGCCAGCAGCCATGCCAGCATCGGGCCAGCCAAGAGAGCCAGCCATGCAGGGAGCCAGCCATCCATCCTGCCAGCCGCCAGCCAGCCACGCAGCCTACTCATCCATCCATCCATCTATCCACTCATACATCCACCCATCCACTCATCCATCCATCCACCCACTCATCCATCCATCCATCCATACATACATACATACCTCCACTCATCCATCCATCCATACTTACATACATACACTCATCTATCCATCCATCCATCCATCCACTCATCCATCCACCCATCCATCCATCCACCTGTCCATCCATCTTTCCATCCATATATCCAGCCATTCATTTATCCATCCATCCATCCATCCACTCATCCATCCATCCATCCACTCATCCATCCATCCATACATACATACATACATGCCTCCACTCATCCATCCATCCATACATACATACATACATACACTCATCCATCCATCCATCCATCCATCCATCCATCCATCTATCCACTCATCCATCCATCCATCCACTCATCCATCCATCCATACATACATACATACATACCTCCACTCATCCATCCATCCATCCATACACTCATCCATCCATCCATCCATCCATCCATCCATCCACTCATCCATCCATCCATCCATCTGTCCACCCATCCATCTGTCCATTCATCCATCCACCCACCTATCCATCTATGCATCTCCATCCATCCATCCATCCATCTATCTGTCCATCTGCCCATCCATCCATTCAGGCATCCATCCTCCTCTCTTCTCCACCTTTGTTCCTGTGTCTATGATCCTGGCCCCCATACTTTCCTATTTTGGACCCCAAGTTCACCCCAGGAGCCTGAGGACACCTGTCCTGACGTAGGTCCCCACAGCCACTCAGAACATGGCTGACTCTATTCCACCTGTCCTTAATCTGAACACCCTCAGGAACCACCCAGTCCCAATGTCCAGGACCCAGCTCCACTTCCAGGTTGTTGGCTGAGGCTTCCATGGCTTCTGTGGACTCCTTCATTCACTTCTGTGTTCTTCTGCACTTCCTCCACACCTCTGGCCATTCCTTCCCCATTCCCTGTGTGGGACATTTTCTCTGGTCATTCCTTGACTGCTCATGCTCCTCAGGCATCTTTCTCAGCCCTGCAGTCCTTCCCATTGTAGTCACTGGGCCAGGATGATTCCTGCCACTCCCCCTGCCACCTGTCCCATGCTGGAGTATTCCTGTCTGCTCTCTGGGTCCACACTCCACCACGCTCACTTCCCCCTGTGTTGTGCCCCAGAAGCTGGCCAGCGTGGATGCATCGGTGGGCTCCCTCGCCCTCTGGCTTCAGGCTGGGGGGGGGGGGGAGGGCACCAGCAGTTGGCTGAAGACTGGTACTCATTCCCTGCTCCCTCCTTGCTGGGCTGCCGGCTGGCTGCACCCCTCTTCCAAAGGCTCCCGTCAGCGGCCCCTCTTCCTTGGCCACAGCTCTAATCAGATCCTGGCAACCACACCCCCTTTGCCCGTTCCGGCCTCGGGGTGGTGCGATGTCAGCCTGATGGGTCAACTTGACTGGGCCGCAATGACCCGACACCCCATTACTCAATCCTACTCACCTAGGTGTGGCTGAGAAGGTATTGCGCACACGTGGTTAACAAGCCCCTACCATCAGTCACCTTAAGTAAAGGAGATGGCCCTCCAGGCTGTGGGTGGGCCTTGTCCAATCCATTGAAAGGCTTTAAAAGCAAAAGCAGATTTCCCTGAAAAGGAAGATATTCTACCCCAAGACGACAGCATGACTCCTACCCAAGCGTTTCCAGCCTGCCCTATGGGCTTCGTGAGATTAAGAGTGAAAAACAATTAAAAACATATATGCACATATGTGTATGCATTTTATTTTTAATTAATTTTAACGAATACATATGTAGATGTGTGTGCGTATACATATGTTAATTAAAATCGTGTCTATATATCTGTATCGATATCTACATCACCTACTGGCTCCGTTTCCCTGGAGAGGCTGGTGGTACCGAAGGTGATGCCTCCCTGCTGTTGCCAGCCCCAGGGCCCTCCTCCCCGCCTCTGTGAGGGCCCCTTCCCGGCTGACACTCTTATAAACAGTCCCTAAGGACTTCCTACACTTGTCTGATACTCCATCCATTTGGGGACAAGCCCCAAGTCTGTATGTCCAGCTCAGAACTCACATCTTCAGCCTTGAACCTGGTGGGTCTCTCCCCTTAAAGGTCCGGCAAAGATCTAGAACGCCAAACATCCCAAATGAAGCCGGTCATTCTCTTCCTGGTGCCCAGTCAGGAACCAGATACCCCCCCCGCTACCCCCCAATCAACCACCACTCGTCCGTGCCCCCTGCCCACCATAACTGTTCATCTAGCACATATTTCCTGAGTGCCTGCTGCGGGCCTGGCACCAGCCAGGTGCCAGGTAATGGACAAGGGATATTGTGCTCAGGGAAACAGGAAATAAACAAGTGAATGTGCAGAGAGCGACAAGAGCTCTAAGTGAAAGAATGAGGCAAAACCAGGGTACAGAAAGGTGTGAGGGGCTACTTTAGGAGGGGCAGCGTGCCAAGGAAGTCTCTGAGGGGGGTGACATTTGACCGGAGCCCTGAAGGAGGTGAGCGAGGGGGGGAGCCATGGTTGTATATAAGGGGAGAATAGTTCCGGGTGGTGGGAAGAGCACGTGCAAAGGCCCTGAGGTAGGACCAAGCTTTGTGAGCTGGAGGAAGGGTGAGAAGGCCTGGGTGGTGGAGGCAGAGAGGCCATTGAAGAACAGTGCATGCGCCCTCTCCTGGTGACCGCTCCCTGGCTCCAGTCCTCACTGTCTCTCTCTCAGATTGCCATTGTGGCTCCCAGCTGACCTCTCTTTCCCTCCTGCCCCAGTGCGTCCTCCACAACCAAAGTGATCACTTAGATCGCATCACTGCCCTACTTTAAAACATCCAGTGTCCTCAGAATCAGGTCCAAACTCTGCAGTGAAACTCACAAAGGTCATCTTGACCCAGGCCCCCGGCCCACCCTCCTGACCTCAGTCGCCCGACAACGCTTCCTCCTTGTTAGCAGTCTCCAGCCACCGAGGGACTTCTCATCCCCCACCCTCACCACGCTCCCTCCTGCCTTTAAGCTTTTACACGTTCTGTTCCCTCTGGCCAGAATGCCTCCCCATTGGCTTGCTCCAGACCTCAGCTTGGATGTCCCCTCCTCCAGGAAGCCTTCCCCGACCCCACCCCGGGGTCAGAGGCCCCCACTCTAGGTTTCCATAGCTCCCAGCATTGCCCCACCAGAACCCATTTTCGCCGTGTAGAATGCATGTCGTCTCTTTGAGGACAGTGATTATACCAATGACGCCTGAATCCCCAGCACTGAACCAGTGCCCGACACCTCGTAGATGCTCAGAACATATTGGTATAATAAAGGGTTAAAGAAAACAGAGCAACGGGCTCAGAGAGATGCAGACAAGACACAAGAAGAGCCCATCTTTATCCCAATAATCTAACAGCACATCTGGGGGGATGAGATTCAGGCACACACAAAACCACACATTGGGGAAGGCTCGGCTGTGTGGCGAGACAGAAACACGGGGGAGGGACGGCGTGTGGAGGGCTGGAACATTCGTGGTTTCTTTTCAGGAGGAGACGAGACAGGGTGGAGGAGAGGGAGAGGCGCTTGGGTGGCACCTCGGGGAACGAGGAGGGTTCGCAGGGGTGTGGACGAGGAGCACCTATAGCCAGTAGTCTGGGCAGAAACGTGGCCCCATCAACGAATGAGGTGAGGTCACGCAGCATCCCTGGTCCAAAGGAAATCTGTCGGAGAACAAAAAGGAAACGCCAGCTGGCCCGATGATGGGGGCTCAAAGAAGTCACGAGAAGTCATGGGTACGAGCAAACTCTCCGGAGTCAGTCCTGGGTTCAAATCCTGCCTCTACCCTTTGGCAACCATTTGACCTTGAGCAAGTCACGTCACCCTCTTGGGTCTCAGTCTTCTCATCTGCAAAATGGAGATCATGAAAGCTAAGCATCAGGGTCTCCTCCCCGTCCCAAGCTCCTTCAGGACACTGGGTGGGGCCCTGGAGACGTCTTCCAGGGTCATAGGGCTTGGTAAAAAGGGTCATTTCATACTTTTTTTTCTTAAAGAGGGACGCCCCAAAATCTAGACCACCTTCCCCTCTCCCCCACAGCCCACCTGTCTACCTTCCAAGGTTTCCAGGGCATTAAATGGAACCACAGTGCTTTAGCAAGGTGCTTGGCATATAACATAAAGGTGCCATGGCGATAATCAGTCTCGTCGTCATTGGATTCACCAAGGTGTTCGGAGCCAAACAGCAGAAACCGGGCCCTGCGAACACGGGGGGCAACAGAATTACTGGGAGAATTTCTGGCAACGCCTAGAAGCGGCAGGGAGGCCGGTGAGGCAGGCCCAGGACACGGGCAGCAGCAAAGGACACTATCTGGACAGTGGGAGGGGTCCTGCCTCTCGTCTCCGCAGGCCGCGTCCAACAACATCCCTCCCTTTTATGAGTTTACTTTTCCCTCTCTGAAGAGGAGTCTTCCAGTCTCTGTAGATAAGACAAATAGGTCTGCCTTAAATATTTCTATTACTTAAAAGTTCATAAATCTATTGGTTTAAAACTGTCAGCACTATGGGAAAGTCCTGAGACGGAGCCGCTCTTATCGCCAGGCGAGGAATTTGCCCAAAGCGGGGGCAGGACGCTGCGTGAAAGATAGTGGCAGTGCCCGAAATGAACGGCCTCCTTGGCCCTACCCAGGACGCTTGCCTTCCCAAGAGACGCTTTGAAATCTGGCCCGAAGAGCCAGGTGTCATACGAGGCAACGATCTAGCCCATGGCCAGCCGCCCTCACCGGTGCCCACGTCCCTTTGACCTGAGTGGACATCGGGGCCGGACGCCCACCCACCCTCCAAACCAGAGTGACTCTGTGTTTTGCGTAATACGTAGCCTCCGCTCTCCTGCAGGGTGCTCGGACGGGTCTCAGGTGAGAAGCAAAGGGCCCGGGGTTCTAGGCAATGACTTACTAAATATTTAGCAACTACCTCTCTTGGGGGTGGGGGTGGGGGTGGGGGAAGCCCTGATTTGTACCACGCGCCAGTTTCCGCGGTGTCAACCCTCCCACCATGGCCGGCATCACAGGACACAGCTGGAAAAGATGTTACATAGCCCCCCATCGTGTGGGATTTGCAAACACAGCTTCAACAGGTATAAAGGACCTCAGGAACGTGGGACGTCATACATTCCGAGTGTTTGCTACCCCTTTGTTTAATAGAATGTATTTAATGGTAGAAATATACACATTTCTTTTTTTATTTTTTATTTTTTTATTTTTTTTAATGTTTACTTATTTTTGAGAGAGAGAGAGAGAGAGCCAGAGCACGAGTGGGGGAGGGGCAGAGAGAGAACGAGAGAGGGGGAGGCACAGATTTCGAAGCAGGCTCCAGGCTCCGAGCCGTCAGCACAGAGCCCGACGCGGGGCTCGAACCCACGAACCGCGAGATCCTGACCTGAGCCAAAGTCGGACGCTTCACCGACTGAGCCACCCAGGCGCCCCTATACGTTTCTTCTTTCAAGTGTATGTATTTATTTTGAGAGAGAAAGAGAGAGCATGAGCAGGGGAGGGGCAGAGAGAGAGGGAGAAAAGGACGGAATCCCAAGCGGGCTCCGTGCCGTCGGCGCAGAGCCCGGTGCGGGGCTCCAACTCCCGAACCGTGAGGTCATGAGCTGAGTGGGACCCTTCACTGACCGAGCCACCCAGGTACGCCTGACGGCAAAAGTATACAATTTAATCTTTAATAATAGCTACGTTTCACCGCAGGGTCACAAAAGTCCTGGAGACTTAACAGTTGGCTGTTGGCAAGTTGGCGCACACCAGACCGGCCCATCGGTGGTTCCAGGACCCGCTTCGGGAGGCGGGTTTGAACACCAGCACTGCGACTTTCTGGCTGTGGGATCTCGGGCACCTTCACTAGTTACCTGGGAGCTGGCACTCAGACAGAACTTACCGGAAGGCCCTCTGCAAAGCCCCCGATCGGCCTTTGCGGGAACCAGATCTCCGCAAAGATCTGTCTGCCTGTAAAATGTGGGTGCTGCTACGGATTTCCCCCGGGGGGAGTCGTGAGGACGTGAACATTAAATGAGCGACTGCAGGGGACCCAGTGGCAGGCCACCTGGCACACGGAAGCCCCAAATTCCTTTAGGGCAGGCTTCCCGGGGGGCGAGGGCCGGGGTCTGTCAGAGCCAAGGGGGAAAGGCTGGACAACATAATATCAGCGAGCTGTGAATAGCACCGATAAATCATCAGCTGTCTTTCTATTATTACCCAGGCTTCAGGCACCCAACCTCTTATCTAGATTCACTCGGCGAAAATATGCTCTCTCCCCACAGAGAAACCTCGGCGCGCAGCACTGGCGGCTTCGTAAAGTAAAGCCAAAGTCTGAGACGTCCAGAAGCTTCCAGATCCTGCCATCCGCCCCACTGGGTGTCATACAGTGGACTGTGGCCTCTCGGTGGCCCTCCGAGGTCTGCCTTCCAGAAGAGAGGGCTCATCCCTGCCGTAGTTGCTGCTGCTTGCCGTATGGGGGGAACAAGGCTTGGCTGCAGAAAGTCTGGAGGGGGAGCGCTCCCAACGGCCCCCCCATGCAACCTCGGGCTGGAAATTCTGTGTCCTCCGCCTTCCTTCGCCCTGCCTGTGCTCTGAGAGGCTGTGCCCGAGGCCCAGGCCCCTTTGTCCTCTGGCTTCCTGTTGGATTCTGGGAGACGCCAGGAGGGAGGGAAGAGGGAGGAGGGAGGGAAGAGGAAGAGAGAGGGAGGTGTCTTTCCCCCCAGGTCCTTCCGAGTCAGCCCTCCTTGGGTTTGGCGGGGGCAGCGTCCCTCTGCCAAAGGCTGTGGCTCTTTCCAGGCGGTGCTCTCGTAAGCTCCTGTTCTCAGCAGGCTCTGGAAACCTCTATATCACCTGCTCCGTCCCCGTTAGCTCCCTGAACCCAGCCTACCCCTCTGTAAATAACCCCCTCACTCCGCTCTCTTTTACCCCTTCTGCGTCCACGTCTCCTTCCTGCCAGCCAGCCCCAAAGACCCTTCTCTGAACCTCAGTTTCTCCATCCGTGAAATGGGCCCTCCCTCTCCCAGTCCACCTTGCGGAGGTGACCTCGAGGGCAAAGCGAAACCGAGATGGGAAAATTCTCCAGGGGAAAACAAAAGTTCAAAGTGCCACCCGGGAGCCATTCGTGTTATTAATAAAAGCCAGATAGGTCTCCCCAGTTTGCCTCTGCCTCCCTCCGCGGCATCCCCCTCCCCTCCCACGCCCCCTGACCTCCTGTCCGTGTCCCGGCCTTGACAGCCTCCTCCCCCGCTCCGTGTTCCCACTAAAGCCACGGACCCTTCCCCCACCTGCTCTGCACCTCCGGGTCTGCGCCGGGGATGAAGCGCCCGGCTAATATAAGCGTGTTTACATTAAAATATAAGGACAATTACACCAGCCGATCTAATAGTCGGCTCTGTATATGTTACCAAGTACTTAGGGCTCTCTTTTGGAAAGCCATTATGCCCACGTGATTCCCCTCAAAGCCTTTCTGGAGGATTTTGTTTTGACAGGAGGACATTAAGGGGTTGAAACTGATAGCATAAGCACATCACTTACACACTTTGATCATATCGGCCCATAATTCTGCTAGAGAAAGTCTTGTATATATTAGGAAGGAAATTAATTTTATGGCTGCTGTGGCTTTGCTGGTTAATGGCCCAGCAAGTCGACTGGCCCCAGCAGGCCAGCTACGGGAGGAGGACTCACGGCTCTGCCTCCCAGGCTCACCCTGCACCGCTGGGGAGGACGATCCCGGAGGGGAAGACCAAGCGGGGGAGGAGTGGGGGGGGACACTAGCCAGCAAGAGCCCCCCTCCGAGGTGCCGGACGCGGTGGCTGCCACCTGTCACCTCTGCCCTAGCCTCTCGCCAGTCTTGTCCCAGCTGAGATGCGCCTGGGGCTCTCCCTGCAGGACGCGGGCTTGCCCCAAGTCCGGAGCGCACGTCACAAGCTATGGGGCTTGAGCGGAATTCAAATGCCACAGCGCGGGACAGCTGGATGGTGAAACGGTATCCTGCATGTGCGTGCATCAGGAAACCACGCTAGAGAGAAGAAAGGAATTTAAACAGCGGGGGTGACCTCTCCCAGCGGGTTTCTCCATCCGACCACCCCTCTGCTCCAGGAGCACTCGCCCCAAAGTGGGCGCACGGTGCCGGATGGGAACAAGGGCTCCCGGGTTCTTCTTGGCTCCCGTGCACCGAGTAGGATTCCAGGACGGGGGGGCGGGGGGGGAGGTGACAGAGTTTAGCACAACCTGGCCCTAGCCGGCCACTTCATCTGATCACTTCAAATGAAGAAACACCAAACTGTCCTTAGATCTGAGGGACAATGTGGTGTAAAGGCGTTATTTCAGGGACGGGTGTGGGCTTTGCCTTTCTGGGGGATTTTAGAACTTAACTTTCCCACCAAAGGTCACTCCGTGCACTTTCGACAAATGAATTCAAGTCGATTTTTTTTCAGCCGTGACAACCATCCCCCCCAACATCTTCATCAGGGCGGAGGGGTGGGGAGCAGGGGGTTACCGTGGAAGCTGGTGACGGGTGCGTGGGGCTACCTTAAGCCACTCCGTTGACTTTGTGTATGTTTGAAAGCTCTCATCATAAAAACTAAAGAAAAACACGTCAGGCTGATCTTACAGTGACCTCATCTCCATGCTCTTGGCGTTCTAGAATGCTCGCCGGAGACCGGGAGAAAGGGAAGGATGGCTATCTCCCAGCAGGAATCGAGCAGGACTCCTAGTGAGTGTTGAAACGTAAGAATGTCATTCATCACAAGTGTTTTGTCTTTGTTGCTGGTGAACGAAAGGAGGGAGGGCTCTCTGGCATAGAAAGAATGCCAGAAGACAGGCATGAATTTTGTCGGCAGGTGACCGGCGTTCAGACCCCAGTTCCGTCACGGTGGGCCCCGAGGCCAGTGGCCTGACCTCTCCAGGGCTCTGTTTCTCTACCTGCAAAACAGGGACCATCACGACTGGACAGGGTGGCAGCATAACCACCCGCGGAGAACGCCGGGCACACCCCAGGCTAACAGCCGCCACCGTCCACGCGGGTACACGCTTTCCCGCTCAGCGGGGCTTCTGTGTCCGATAACCACCACACTGCGACTTCCCTCTGGGCAACTGGGCTTGCTCCCACTGCCAGCCCACGTGGCTTAGGTGCTGTGCACTCCGCCCCCCCTCCCCCGTGGACCTGGCCATGCGACTCAGGATGACCAATCACAGCCCCCTCTTCCTGCCTTTGGGATTGGCTGGCTGAGACCATGTGACCCGATGAGAGCCAATCGGGCTGATGCATTGTAGACCGTCGCCGGATCTTTTAGCGGAAGGGCGTGTTCTCCTGGTGCGCTGCAGCTGAACACATGAGCCTCGAGTTGCCATCAGCCGCTTGGGAAAGCCAAGGCGGGGAGTTTGAACGTAGGGAAACAGAAAGAAAGCCCCCAGATGAAGCCATTCCACAATCCATCAACTTTTTCAGCTACGCCAGCCAATAAATTGCCTTTGGGGCTTAAGTCAGTTTCTGGTTTTCTGTCATTTGCCATGGAAAATCCCATGCGGTGCAAATTGCTGTTGCCTTTATTATTATTATTGGTGAGACTAGCCAATTTCCGTAGCTATTATATGAAACTTCTCCCTGAGCTGGTGCCCTTTGAGATCTGTTATTCCAAGATGATGTTATTCACCCCCAGCTTTGTGATTTGTGGCCCTCGTCACCAGTGTCACTGCTGCACCATGCGTGAGCACAAAGACTCTGGTCTGACACTGCGAAAGCGGGGGAGCAGGGACGGCACCCTGCCAGGCAAATCCCCCGAATGCCCAGTGCCCTAGCAGGACCCCTAGTGTGTGCCTAGTGGGGTGGTGAGCCCAGACATCCCCCAACACACTTTGGGGTAGGCACGGGGGCTGTTTATGCTCCTGGAACTTCAACGAGGCAACAAAAGGGCTAAGAAGCCCTTGACCCGTGTGCACTGCAAGGGCCCGGAACCTCATCCGGCCCACATTCCAGTTATCAGTCGCCACATAAATCATCCCAAAATAGTGGTGTGAAACGACAATCGTTTCATTTGGCTCACAGATTTCCCGGGTCAGGAATCCAGACAAGGTGCAGTGGGGATGACATCTCTGCTCCCCAATATCTGGGGCTTCGGCTTGGCAGACAAATGGCCACTGGTGACTTGAACAGCTGGAATCGCCTGGAAACATCTCGATCACATGTCTAGTGCTTGGGTTCGGGACTGGAATGCCCGGCTCAGCTGGGACTGTCAGCCAGAGCACCTGCATGTGGCCTCTCCGTGTCGCTCGGGTATCTCCCAGCATGGCAGTTGGGTTCCAGGAGGGAACAGCTAGGGAAGAGGCATTTCAGGAGAATGAGGAGCAAGCAGTGTGACCTTTTTGGACTTCCGTTAGTTACAAATGGGTCACCGAGGCCATCCAGATCCCCCCTCGGGGAGGATGTAGTGAGGTAAGGATGCAGAAGAGCATGGCGGACAAGGAATAGGACTACAGGCCTCTTTGGAAAATACCATTGACCGTGGCCCACAAGCGCTACCACCGACGGCCTCGGGTAGACGTTACACCCAGCGTTTCCCGAGAGTTGATTATGTGACAAGTGCTGCGCTCAGCAGTTTATACGTACGGTCGTATTTCATGCTTACCATTCCATGAGGGCAGCTACTGTCTTTATGCTCCTATAACAATGGAGGCAGCCGAGGCCCAGAGAGGGCAAGTGACTTGCCCAAAGTCACCCAGCCAGAACGTGGAGGAGCTGAGCTCAGACCAGGCGTGTATGAGTCCAGCTCTATTCTTTGTACGGTGCAGTTTTGCCTACAACTTCAGTTTGCCTCTTCTGCCCGCCCACCTGTGTCCCCACTCTGCTTGTTCTCAAGAAATTCTTCTGTTTTTCGAGAAAGATCCAGCTCTCTCTTTTTGCCTGATTTCATCCAGAGGCATAGAGGTCAAGAGCACCATCTCTACTCTCCCAGGTGGGGGGGGGGGGGGCCTACATCCCCATTTAAAAGATGGAAAAACCAAGACCTAGAGAGGGAAAACAACCTGTCAAGGTCACTCCCAAGGTCACCTGGCTCAAATTACCGATCAGTCCATGGATGGCACATCATCGTTGAACAGTACCTAGACTGGGCCTTCTTGGGTTATATGAGGGGAGGGTGCCTGCTGCCCCCCTTTGTCTCACCCTGGCCAGTCTTTCTACCCCTTGTCCCATTGGAAGATTCCCTCTGTCTCCAGTCAGGCTGCTCCCAGAGTTGTCAGGCACATAAATGATGGGCGTCCTCGGCCCCTGTTTCTTCCCATCTCCTCCCAATCTCCTTTTCCTCTAGCCCGCACTGGCCTCAGCCTCCCAAGTTATCTCGTCCCCTCCCCAGGGGGGATTATGGCACATTCAGAGAGTGTCCAGCACTGAGAAATGTTTACACTGGAGATTAGCATTTATCTCTATACTTTCAACCTCTCTTTCCATGCTCAGTGCTGCTGTCTGCATCAGGATGGCCCCCAGAGATGGGAGCCCGCCAGGCTGGGGCCATCTCCCTGGCATCTGGGTCCACTGAACCCCTTTTCCCACCATCTTGGGGGGCGGTGCTCCTATGCTGGTCTCATTCAACCCCTGAAAACCCTGGGGTTCCTTGAGTAAAGGCCAGAGCCTCCCTGAAAATACAGGTCTAGAAAGTGGGCTCTCACCAGACACCGAATCTGCGGGCACCATGATCTTGGACTTCCCGCCTCCACAACTGTGAGAAATAAATATTTGTTGTTTATAAGCAGCCCAGTTTATGGTATTTCGTTATAGCAGCCCACACAGACTAAGATGTCGTGATACGTAGTGAGAACTACCCACAGGCCAGGCACTGTGCCAAATGCATTTCCAAACGGTGTCTTTGCAAGCGTCCTGCTGGGGATACTATCATGTTGCCTCTATATAGAGGAAAACACAGAACCCAGTTGCCCAAGGCAACCTACCAAGTTGGTCGTAAGCTTGGCTTTAGAGGCTGGGCCCTCCCGTTATCTTCACCTGCCAGGCCTGTGGTCAGCTGAGAGCAGCTGTGTGCTAGGCTGGTGACTTCCACAGTGCAGTCTCTGAGGTGCTCGGGGAACTTGCTAGAAATTCACATTCCCGGGCCCCTCCCTGAGTCAGAAACGCCGGGGCCGGGGGCCGGCACTCGGTGTTTTAACAAGCTGCTTGGATGATTCTGCTGATTGGAAGCTTGGGAATCCCTGCTGTAGTCTTGGGAGACCCCAGACTCCTGGAAATCGGTGACCTCAGCGAGAGGTCACAAGGCTGTCCCGGCAATGCTCTGGGTGGGGTTAAGGCACAGAAGACAGAGAGAGGAAAGAAACAGTGAAGACAAGGGGGAGAAGAAAAGGAAGCTTCGGGAAGAAGGTATGAAGCTGTTTATTCCAGAAAGTTTCAGGGCTTTCTAGAAAGAGAATAAAGAAGGGCCAGCCAGCATTTTACTGAGCTCCTTCTGTGCACAAGCACAGAGGTGGGGCTGGATATGAAGCAGGGAACTGGATACAGTTGCTGCTGTAGGGGAAGTCCCAATCAAGTAAGGGACAAGGACTCCAATAACGGAGGTTGGGCAGAGGCCATCGCCACCTTACCGATGGAGGCTGGGCATGACCAAAATGATCAACGTAAAGGACCATTTGGGAAGATGCATCCTTCTAACCACAGCCCATGCCATGCATGCAAATGCCCTTGTAGAACCTGTGTCTCAAAGTGTATGTGTGACATCATGAAATGCAGACCACACAGTACAAATCCTTATATGGACTACTTCCTCCATTAACAAGAATATCGTGTTTGGGAGAAGAGAACAAAGCACCTATAGGTTCCCTTACGTTATCAATTAGTCTAGGGATTATGAGATGATTGGCCATTTATGTTTTTCAGTTTTGGAGCTCTCCAATATCTTTGCATGGAGTGTGTATGCCGTTAGAAATAAGATTTGTGAGGGGCGCCTGGGCGGCTCAGTCGGTCGGGAGTCCGACTTAGGTTCAGGTCATGATCTCACAGCTCGTGAGTTCGAGCCCCGCGTCGGGCTCTGTGCTGACAGCTCGGAGCCTGGAGCCTGCTTCGGATTCTGTGTCTCCCTCTCTCTCTGTCCCTAACCCACCCGCATTCTGTCTCTGTCTCTCTCAAAAATAAATAAACATTAAAAAAAAAAAAAAGAAATAAGATTTGTGAAAGCAGAATAAATATTTCTCAGTAACATGGATGGTAAGGAAAGCGTTTAAGCTGTCGGGCAATACAAAGAAGATTGTTTTAAAAGACAGTAATAATCACAACACAGCGTGCCCAGAATGGCCCCATGGCTTAGTGTTTACCTAAGCAGACAGTGCGAGACATGAAGGGGATCTGGCCACACCCCCGGGTCATCCCCTTCTCCTACACACATGTCGCCCACTGTCGACAGTTCCTGCTTTTTATCCTTAATGTTGCTATACTTGGCTTACGCAGGGGTCTCATCCCTTAAAGATTTACTTTTCCTGGGAAGCCAAGAAAGCCCGAAAAATTTGTTTCTACTCCTATTCACAGAAAAAAGGAGAAAAAAACCCACAACCTTAGGCTTACGTGATGAGGTAGAAATGGGAGGGTTGTGTCTGAGTCATCATCAGCTGGAATCAACGGGGGGCAAATCTTTTGTGTCCCTCGTTCTGATTTGAGGGTGGAGGGCATCGCAGAGACTCAAGAGCAACGTCCATTCATTTGGCTTCAACGGAGCAAAAAGTGTCTCGGGCAGGCTGTCACCAACACAGCCCACCCCCTTTTCTTTCTGTTGATGTCCCCAGTGTCCCAAGCTCCCCTGGTCACTCAGGGATTCCAAAGCTGGGGGAGCGGGGGAGAGACTCATGCTCTAACAGCCCCCACCCATCTGATGGGACCCAGCTGCCCAGGGGAGGGGAAGGCACATTAGATAAGACAGTCAAACAAAGGCTGGGCTTTGTATATTTGATTTGTCTGACCCAATTCCCAGGCCCCACAGGGATGGGTTCATAGCTGGGGGATGGGGTGAGGTAAAGGGCATGGTTTCCATCTTTCTTCCAAAGGCTGTCCCAGTCTTTCAGGAACATTGGCCCCCTCACTGGAACCACCCATCCATCTGGTTCCATAGGCCAATGGACCTGAGTGTGAATGCTGATCATGACTCTGTGTGACCCTGCATGTGGGGTCACCTCTCTGAGACTCAATTTCCTCACTACGTAAAATGGATCCAATAATCATGTCTTAAGGCATATAAAACCTTGCAGGCAAGATGTGGTTAACACTGTGTCTAGTGAATTCTTATCTTCCTCTATGCCCCCTTGCCTATGTGGGAGGGAAGTCGAGGTACTTGGAACTAAGCCAAGCTGACAATTCACTGTGTCCTGTGGCCTCTTCCCCTGATTGCCCAAAAGCATGTCAGGGGGTCAGATTTAGCTTGACCCATGCAGGAGTGAAGACCACTGCCCGGGTCCTGTGGGCTTCCTCCCTCAAAACTATCGGCTTCTGCCCAAGACTGTAAAGCAATACAACCGCATGGGTATGAGAGGGAGAAATTGCAAGAAAAACTCAAAAACATGAGAACATGAGTACGTTTTGTCAGACCTGAAATTCAACCAAAGGAACTCCGAAAACACAAATATCTTTCATTGTGAGGAAGGCCTTTTCATGGAGTATAACATGACCCTTGTTCTTACAAAATTAGCTCACAATGGCTTTGAAGTTAAGTTTTACTTTGATATTTAAACATTGTTAGCAAGCTCCTACAGGGACAAATGGTATTCAGAGCAAGTAGGTGTATCATTTGTATCATTTGTACCAAAAGAGGTTAACAAACATTGAACGCACGAAAGAACTAGAAACCTATGAACATTTGAACGCCAAGGTCCGAATCTCAGAAACTTAAAAGTTACGTAAACGCAGTATTATAATCGTTTTCTCTTTAAAAAATTGTATTCACGACACTTATCATATATAAGTGTCATATATATATATATATATATATATATATATATATATATATTTTAGTCCCCCTCCTTCCTAGAATGCCAAGTGTGAGGGGAACAGATTCCTGGTCTGTTTCATTCACCTCTCTATCCCCAGCACCTTGGACAGCGCTTGGCACAATGCAGTTACTCAATAAATATTGGTTGTATGAAAACTAAGTTATCTGCTTCTGAACCCCTTTCGTCTAGCGATGTGTTGCCCTCCTATATTTCTGCCAACCCACAGATTGAAGAGGTGTGGTGTAGCGGTTCATCTTTGAGCCTTGGGAATCAGGGATCCTACCACATACCAGCGGTGTGACTTGAGGTCATTGACGTCACCTCTCCGAGCTTCAGGTTTTTCCAGCTTATTTTGAAATATATGATCCCTTCTAAAGAGCATAACAAATATATATGAGCACCTTACAGAGCAATGAGAAAAGGAACACCGGGGAAACAGCATTAGCAATAATAACAAAAATAATAATTAGCATTTAGGTCCCAGTGCCCCTCCTTCATTGCATCCTTCTTCCTCCCCACCTCCACTGAAAAGTAACCTCTACCCGACTATTCTGGGGGGAAGGGAATTGTTATCTTGCTTTTATTTACTGTTTTGTCATACCTCTGCATCTCTAAACAACACATTGTCTGTGTTTTTACCAATGTTTGCATTTTATAGGTATAGACATGAGCTGTTTATGATTCTCTGTGAGTTGTTTTAGATCAAAATTATGTCTTTCGGAGTCGTCCATTTTGAAGTATGCAGCTGAAACTTATCTATTTGTCACTGTTGATTGGCCTTCCGGAATGTGGGTGTACCACACTTTACTTACCCATTCGGCTTATGAGGGACCTTGGGGTTGACTCTAGCTCATCGCCTCACACACAACGCTCCTGTGAGCACTGTCACATGTGTCTCCCAGAACACAGCTACAGGATTGTGTCCAAGGCATGGCCAAACATGGAATGGCTGGTCCACAGGGTGTGTCCATCATCAACTCCAGGAGGTAAGGCTACACTGTTTTCCAAAGTGGATTGTACTGGTTTATACTCCCATCAACACTGGAGGAGCCATGCTTGTTGCCATGCGTTCTCATTTTAACATGTCTAATTGGAACTATAGTTACCCATAAATTGGGTGCATTGCCTCCTGCCTCAAAACTTTCCTATAATAATTCCATGCCATAGTATCTATCAAGGCTTATTTATAGTCAGTCTGTCTTGGGCCAAAGATACTTTTTCAGGGGCAGCAAGGGAAGCCTTCACGGTTGGCCCACGCTGCCTAAATGTCGGAGAACTGTCCGTAGAGTCAATTAGGAACAGTGCACCCAGCCAGGCCCTCCATAGATGTTGACTGAATCAATGAGGGAGGACTGAACGGACAGAGGTTCAACTGGAGGACCCATAGGTAGCACTAGGTAACATTTCTCAAGCGCTTAACTTAGTATAAGCTTTATAAATATTGCCTCATTGATCCTTTTGAAGCCCTACAAGGCAGGTACCACCATGATACCTATTTGGCAGATGAGGAAACCAAGACAGAAACGATGTAACTCATCCAGGGCCATGTGGCAAGTAGGGTTACTCTCGAACACATTGCACCACCTTTCTCCCCATCAGAACAGAAGACTGACTCTCAGGCCAAGACAAAAATGGAGAGTTGTGAACTCAAAATACCATGTAGGCCATCACCGGGAAATGGCTCCTTTGACCACTCCGTTCGCTGAGTGTCCACCCCATTGCGTGGGTGAGATGCGCCACGCATCAGCTGGTGTCCTTGCAGGAACCAATGCAAACCCAAGAGCTAACTGAAGGGAGCTGGGAAGAGGGGTGGGCAGGGTTAAGGGAAGCAACAGGGAGGTGATGCACCCTGGGGACCGTCACTAGCCCCAGCCTGCGGGGCACGAAGGGAGGCACTGCAAACTGCAGCACCAGGGAGGGAAGACAAGGACCAAACACCCCCTCCCTTCTCACCCTCCAGGCTCCTGGTGACTGACTCCCCTTGGGCAAATTTAACCAGAAGCCAGAGGGTGAGTGAGCCCAGCTTACCCAGGACTGTAGCCGTCAAACAACCTTTGGGAGCACACAGCAGGGTGGGGAAGAGTCAGGAATGGGTCCGGCGACCCACCTGACATCCATGCCCCTCTCCTTTCCCATGAGCCTCCCCTCACACACGCCCCTCGCCAATTGGGGTACGACACTAGAGTTTAGAGACGTTCATCGTAATACCACCTGGCAAGCCGATGGCTTCACCGATGTTCGCACAAACAGCAATCTGCTCTGGCATTGAGAAGCAAATGCCCTGTTAGACCTGACTGAGAGATAGTCCACTGGTCACCAAATTGGCACCGTCCGAGGGATTTTCACGAGTCAGTCTGACTTTGGAAAGTCCCCACCACATTAGAAGAGACTCTGCCGCGTGGGTCCTCCGCGGGGAGAAAGGTTGGCAGAAAGGGAGGGATGGATTCGCAGGGGTTATTCTGGAATAGTCCGAGATGACACAACACATTCAGTCGCATCCCAAGGAAGATGGGAGGATGAACGCCGGAGCAAATGCACCTCAAGGTCTCACAGCCAACCGGAAACAGGAACAAACCATCTGTGGCTGCCCAGTTGGGGAACGAGCTTATGGAAGAGGCCGCCCCATGAAGCAAACGTCAAGGTTGGCCTGCAGCTGACACACACCATGCTCGGTGTGACTGTGGTGCAGCTCATTCTGAGGAATGTGGTGGGGGAGCACTGCCCCATCAGAGTCGAAGCCTTGGCCCTGCCACTTGCTATGGTGATGCCGTGACACCCGCAGATGCAGCGGGGGGTGGGGGGGGTGGGGATGGGGTCGGGGGGGAGGTGTTGTCTGCAAAAAATCTGCAGCTGTCTTCCCTCCAGGGATGCCATCACTTGCCAAGACCTGCATGGCATATTGGCCACACTTTTCTGGGAGGGGCCCACGTCCACCGGCCGATGGGGGCAGGAGTGCAAAGGCCTGGCCATCTTGGCCGTCCTTGAGACAACTTTAAAGGGTCATTCTAGGGGCGCCTGGGTGGCTCAGTCGGTTGAGCGTCCGACTTCAGCTCAGGTCATGATCTTCCGGTTCATGAGTTCGAGCCTCACGTCGGGCTCTGTGCCGGCAGCTCAGAGCCTGGAGCCTGTTTCAGATTCTGTGTCTCCCTCTCTCTCTGTCCCTCCCCCCACTTTTCCTCTCTCTCTCTCTCTCTCTCTCTCAAAAATAAATAAAACATTAAAAAAATTAAATAATGAAGGGTCATTCTAGTTCCAGAGCTTTCCACGCCATCAACAAAAATTCGAAGCCTCAGTCACAGCTCAGCCTTTCCCTCCGTCCACCCCTGCATTCATCCCCTCCCTTCCGTGGGAGCCAATTAAGAGTACCCCCTAATAAACCCCTGCACGCTCAACTCCATGTCAGAGCCTGGTTCCCAGGGAGTTCTGAACAGTGACGTTTGCCAACGGTGTTGACCTCGGACAGCTTAATCTCTTTAGGCCTCGGTTTCTTTTCTGACAAATGGGGTCTCATCAGTTGGTCGTGGACACTGAATAAGACAACGTGGGGAAAATGTGTGGTGCAGTGTTTAGCGTGCAGAAAGCACTCCATAACTGTCACCTGTTACTGCCTGAAGTCGTTTTCCACCCCTGAACATAATGTCATGTTAGGAGGGGCTCTGTTGAATGATGGTCGTTTCTCGGAGCTCTAATTATATCTGCACATTGCTCAAACCTACGTGTGGTGGCGATGTCCCATGTACCCTGGGCCCACCCCCCTGCCTCTGAGTCTGGGAGGGGGCCTGCGTGGATTGCCCCAGTGGGCCCCAACGCTCACCAGCTTCCAGTTGGGTTCAGCCAGTGGTCACGGTGTTAACCCCGGGATATTTCGCCTTGGGTTGGACGTGACCTCAACCAAGAATCACAGCTTCTCTCGAAGCAGCTGACTCCACAGGGGTGTCTCCTTCTGAGTTCCAGTAACTGCTACTTCCCCCTTAAATCTAGGAACCTTCCCCCCAGTTCACTACTGCTATTCACAAAACACTCCCTAACCCTTAGGTATCCCTCCATCCTGCCCACACCTCTACAGTCTCCTTCTTTAACTTCCCTCTAATCACGCCCATGTTGCCAGCCAATGTATCGGACAGCTTCAGGAGCCGAAATCCACTCAGTCTTTAAAAGTGACAGCAAAGATGGGCCCCAGATCCCTGGGGGCCCGAAAAAGAAAAGCGAGTTCCTGGCAAGATTGGACCCCCGATGGTTCACTTCACACTGAGACCCTAATGAGCTACCCACATTCTGCTTCTTTCAAAGGCGTTTCCTAGGGGTGCTGGGGGAACAGGGGTGATCCCGTTCTTGGCTTTCTCCACCAAGCACTGCGCAGAATTTAGAAGTTGAAACCCAGTCAACATAAATTGTAGCTCCAATTATTTTTATAGGGCCAGCTGTTCTTTCCCCATAAATGAGGATTGGGGAGGAAGAGGGTAATGCTGAAGCCAAAGTTATTCATTTCTTGCTGGTGGAATGTTAGGCAGTATAACCCTTGGGTTGGAAAAGCATTTTGTGGTAGTGCAGCCTTCCTGCATAATACCACTTACCGCTGCACTTGACCGACACCCAGGAGAGGCCAGGGCCCCGGAATGGCCAAGTAGGAGAGGCAAATCCTCAGCCTGTTTGTTCCGAAGCATGACATTTACTAATCCCAGCGGAAGAGGAGCCAGCCTAATCCACCCCTGAAAGGGTCCAAATCAACCCACTCTTTTCCCCTTGGGAAAAACCTGTCCCTTATCCAAGTTCCAACTTCCTTCCTGCAAAGCGCGAAGCTGAGATGGAAACAGTCAGCCCTGTTTATTTTGCCTGTAATATATCCCCGGCCGGAGGAATGCGCACAGGACACGAGGCTGTGTTCCAAACGCAGCCGCTCTGAGATCTGGATGTGGGGTCTGAGAATGTGGCTTCCTTCACTCCGTGAAAGCTGACGGCACCCGGAAAGTTTGGGGTGTCCGTTCCCTCGCCTTGCAAGGCACCTTCCAAAGGCTAATCAGCCCCCAGTGCCATTCTACCAGCCTCTCGCTATGTCCGTCTCAGGAAAACAAAACAAAAACCCGTAATAATCGGGAGGAGTGATAGTGGTAAGAAGGTTATTAGTAAGGGTAAAGGTTCAGGCACTAAAGCAAAGGCCAAAATAAATGGGGCTTTAAAAAGATATGTTTATTTCTCCCCTCTGTCATAGCCTGAGCATAAGTGACGAAGGGCTGTTGGGGTTTGCGCTGGGTTTGTCTGCATCGTGAACATAAGGTTTCCCCACCGTGGCCTGAGAAGATGGGGAAAGGGGGAAGGGGATCAGAGGAAGTGGAGAACAGGGCCCAGCTCTTTGATGGCATGACCAGGAAATTGTACCTGGGATTCGTCCTCTCATCCCATTGGCCAGAATTCGCTCACGTGGCTGTAAGCGGCTGCAAGGGAGCCTGGGAAATGTAGTTTTTCACTGGGTGACCATGTCCCCGGGCTGCAACTTGGGATTCTAGAAATAATGCTTTGCCCGCGGAGCAATCTAACACAGTCGCTGAAAGAATAGATTTCGAAGTCAGGCAGTGCAGGGGTTTGATTCCCAGCTCCCCACATATCTTCCTGGGGTCGACGGATACCAAGACAGAAATAGCTTCAGGGAGCTACGTGGCCAGAAGAGAGAATGTGTGGATCAGGGGAGGATATCGAGAGATGGGGTAGAGCCTGCCCACAGGTGGGTGCCTGTCTGGAGTCCTGTGGGCACTGGGGAGCCATCGGAAGTGTTGGAGCAGAAGAGTAATGTAATCAAGGCATAATTGGAAAGGGGTGGTTCTGATGAACGTTTCCTGGATTGGGTGGCGGCCCATGAGAGAGCCTTGTGACTCCTCCTGACAGCTTTGTGGACACCGAGCAAACAGCTTAGGCTCACAGCTGGCCAGGAGTGCCCCCCCACGGTATAGGGCAGGGTCAGCTTTCCTGGTCAAGGGCCAGAGAGTCAATATTTGAAGTATTGCACGCTTCAACTCTGCCATTGTAGTGTGACACAACCACAGACAATACGCGAACAAATGAACACAGCCATGTTCCAATAAAACTTTATTTACTAAAATAGGCAGAAGGCTGCATTTGGCCCACAGGCTGTGGTTCACCAATTTCTGGGACAGAGGATTCTTTAAATATCACCGCCTTGTGCTGTAAAGCGAAACCTCTAGTCAATAAAATGCTTGAGGACGTGTCCTACTGTCTTCCATACCGCTGTGCCTGCCCCGTTACTGGGGGGCAGGGTCACAGCTTGAGGGGCCTGAAGGTTACACTATTCAGGGGGTTCATTTAAGGAAAATACAACAAAAGTACAGTGGACAAGCAAATATGAAAGAGACATCTATTTAGCCTGAGACAAGAGATCGCAAGAAATTTTCAAAAGCTGTTAAGTATCAGAAATGGCACAAAATCCATTACGAAGGCGTAATACTTTTTATTAACGAACTGCCTAACACCCTGCATAATATTTTCCCTACATTTGGGGGGGGGGGTAGTGCATAGTCCATCTGTTTATGTAAACAGTTAATTTTTAAAATACCATTCACGCTAGACAGTTCAATCTTGCCTCCCGCAAGGTTTTTCCTCCGCTCTCCACATATTTCTGGGGCCAGGTGGCTTCAGACAGGTTCATGCCACAGCCTGGGTAGTAGGCATATTCCTAGAAGCCGCTAAGAAAGCCTAGCAATAACCATACACAGAATAACTGCAAACCGCAGAAAAATATACCACTAAATCCAAACTAAACACATTACCAACTCAACTTCCCTTCAGATGAGTCCCAAAAATGCCTGAGGCCACAACCACAGTACAGAAAGCATAAGAGAGAGGAGGAGGGGCACCTGGGTGGCTCAGTCGGTGAAGCGTCCGACTTCGGCTCAGGTCATGATCTCGCGGTTCGAGCCCCCTCCCCGCCCCCAACGTGGGGCTCTGTGCTGACAGCTCAGAGCCTGGAGCCTCCTTGGGATTCTGTGTCTCCCTCTCTCTCTGCTCCTCTCGCGCTCTGTCTCTCTCTCTCACACACAAATAAAGCTGAAAAAAAAATTTAATTTTTTTTTTAAAAAAGAGGAGGAATCTGGAATAGAAAGAGAAAGGGGTTTTAACCCTTCCTTTTGTGCATCTGATGGAACTTCTCTCAAAAATAAAGCTAAAAAAAATTTAAAAATTAAAAAAAAAAGAGGAGGAATCTGGACTAGAAAGAGAAAGGGGTTTTAAGCCTTCCTTTTTGTGCATCTGATGGAACTTACAGCCACGTGTATATTTGCGCTAAAACACCGGCTCAGGAGTCGGCGACTCCCAGATGCCTTTGCGACAGCTGTGTGCTCCACCCCCGGAAGGGCAGGTATTTTCCACGATAGACCCCGTTTCCCCAAAGAAACCACGTCTGAGCAGCCCACACTTTGTAACAAAACCGGGGTTCTGCAAAGCAGCTGATTCTGCTGTGGCTACCAGTAGTCCCTGCGGGAAATAGATGTGTATCTATGTTTGAAGTCAAGAAAACAACCCATTCTTTCCGCTTTGACTTCCGCGTTGCCACACCTCGCTGCAAGGCTGGCTGGGAAATGTAATCTTTAGTCTAACTGGTCAAGTGTCTAGCTAAAATTTGGAGGCGTGCAGGAAGGGAAGGGGGGGTATTGAGAAATAGGTAACGGTCTCTGCCAGGGGAGTCAAATGGGGGTGTCTTTTGTATGTACTCATCAGCCCCACCAACCAATAATTCGGAGCTCGCTCTCCCCGCTCCCCAGGCATGGTCTTGTGATTCATTTGTTTAATACATTTTTGAGTGCCTGCCACATCCCAGATGCTATTTTGCAGCAAAGTCCTCGCTCTTGCTGAGGGTGTGTCTAATGGGAGGACTGTAAGGATAAACAAAGACATGAATAAGGATTTCAAAGAAGGATGAGTGCTGTTAGCATAATATAACAAGGTGTCGATGTAGGAATGATTGTCACAGGGAGGATATTAGACTCTGCAGTCCCGGAAGGCCTCCCTGAGGAGGGGACATTTAAGGAGAGACCTGTACCCTATAAAAGAGCCAGCTGGGGCGCCTGGGTGACTCAGTCGGTTAAGCATCCTACTCTTGATTTCCGCTCAGGTCACGACTTCACAGTTTGTGGGTTCGAGCCCCGCATCAGGCTGCACGCTGACAGTGAGGAACCTGCTTGGGATTCTCTCTTTCCCTCTCTCTCTCTGCCCTTCCCCCAACTCACCTTTCTCCCCACCACCCTGTCTCTTTTTCTCAAAAATAAACTTAAAAATTTTTTTTCAGGGGCGCCTGGGTGGCACAGTCGGTTAAGTGTCCCACTCTTGGTATCAGTTCAGGTCATGATCTCACAGTTCGTGAGTTTGAGCCCTGCATCAGGCTGTGCGCTGATGACACGGAGCCTACCTGGGATTCTGTCTCTCCTCTCTGCCCCTCCCCCGCTTGCGTGCACGCCTGTGCACATGCGTGTACTCTCTCTCTCCCCCTCAAAATAAATAAACTTCAAAAAAAATTTTTTTTATTTTATAAAAGAGCCAGTCATGTGAAGATATGGGAGCAGAGGGTTCTAGGCAGAGGAAACAGCTAGAGCTACAGGTCAGACGTGGGAATGAACAGAGATTGGTCAAGGAACAGAACGAAGGCCATGGTGGCTGGAGTGAGCACAGGGAAGAAGTATGAGAGGGGAGGCTGAAGGTGGCCAAGGACAGGTCACAGGGAGCCTGGAAGGGCATCGTAAAGAGCTTTCTATGACTCTGATCCTTAAAGTAGAGCCTGGCTTAGCTGACTTTGCAGAAGTTGCTATGACCCAGAAAAAGAAGGGGCTAAGTAAGATGTATTGGGTTATGAATTCCCGATTGGGTTTCACCAAGATGTCTGTCCACTTTGTAGAGTGTTCTATCCCCTGAGAAAACATTTCCAGCCTGTCTTGTCAGACCTTTCCCATCAGAGCTCTCAGAAGAAATGGGGGCAGCTGGCGGGATCCCCCCTTGACAAATCAACATGGCACACCGCAGAAAGGTTAAGTGGCTATCCCAGGGTCACCACTAACAAGAGGTAGAAGAAGGACTGGAAACTTCTCTTCAACTTCGAGGTAGTCTATCTCCTATCTGCTCCCCAAAGAAATCAAGCGTGAAGAGAAGCAAACAAAAATAATGACTTTGCTTGGACAAGATGTGTACATTTTCTCATAGAAATGCATACACACACACACACACACACATACAGATGATAGATAGATAGATAGATAGATGAATGGATGGATGGGCAGGTGGGTGGTTGGATGGATAGATGGATAGATAGATAGATAGATAGATAGATGGATGGATAGATGGATGGATGGGCAGGTGGGTGGATGGGTGGATAGATAGATACATAGATAGATAGACAGATAGATAGATAGATAGATGATAGATAAATATGGACAGACACAGACATATTACAAAAGTGTTTGTTTTTAAATTTTCTTTTTAATGTTCATTTATCTTCGAGAGAGAGCGAGAAACAGAGTGCAGAGAGACAGGGAGGAGCAAAGAGAGAAGGAGAGAATCCGAAGCAGGCTCCAGGCTCTGAGCTGTCAGCACAGAGCACGACGCGGGGCTGGAACCATGAGATCATGATCTGAGCCCAAGTCGGATGCTTAACTGACTAAGCCACCCAGGCGTCCCAAGGTTTTTGTGATTCCACTTTCCTGAGAGAGAACACAGACCGATAACACCACTGTTGCTATAGCCCTGAGGTTTTATACCCTGTCCAAATCTTGTAAATAGTTTATATATTAAACTTGCTTTAAGTACTTGTTTGAGCGTGCCATGTCTTTCCTACTGGGACCTGACTGATGCAAACTGTCGGGGGGGGGGGGGGGGAGGGGATCACACCAAAATATCATGTGTGATTCTCTGTGTGGTAGTGAATGTACAAGGGATTCAAATACACACACACACACACACACACACACACACAGTGTGTTGTATAAAAATAAATGTCAGTGACAGCAATTTGATTACTTGTGAAAGAAACTGCTTTTGTCTCCCACTATCTGTCCTCCCCTTCTTTCTTTAGTAAGGGATTCCCCCAAATTTTAGCTCCTATATGGTCATCCAGCTAAAGACTACATTTCCCAGCCTCCCTTGCAGTTCGTTATGGTCATGTGACTAAGTTCAGACCAATGGGATGTGAACAGAGAGAAGAAGCCTAAGCACGTGACATCCGCCACCACAGAGCTGCCATTTCAGCCCTGGACGGCTTATACTTGGATGGTAGGAAACAGAGAAAGTGTCTCATTAAGTTATTATCAATTTCGGTGCTGGTGTTCGCAATTGCACCTGTATCTTGATTTCTTCAGATGTCAGACTAAGTCGGGATGTTTGTGCTGAGAACAATGAAGGAATGCTCTCAAAGCATCTGTGCGTGGAGAGTGGCAAGCGCGGGAGGAAGGGACATCAGCTTCCATTTCTGTTTCTTCCATCCTGGGGTCCTTTGGCTCACGTTTCCGCCCCCGTTGTTGCTCATTCTATCCCTCTGTAAAATGCGGGAATCTTCCTGCCGTCAGGGTGGGCTTGGCAGAACAGTCATCCACATCACTCGGGGGCAAGCACTGTAGTCCCGAGATGCGTTGTAATGGGTACCAGCAAGACACAGCTTGGGCTCTTAAGTCAGACAACTTGTGTTCGAGTCCTGGCTCAGTCACGTACTAGCTTTTAAAGGAGATTAGTGGCATCTGTTTGATCCTAATTGAAAAAATGATCGGAGAGCCAAAGAAGAAAGTGCTTTCAAATTCTGAAAGCAGGTTAAATGACACAGATCTGTCTCATGGCGGGGGATGATGGGGTGCGTGAACAGTCCTTGGGGGAGGTGGTCAGAGCCATCAACACCTTCTCCACCATTCTATTGATTGACTTCCTCTAGTATCAAGTGAGTAAAGAAGGATGGAATTACTCCAAGATTTGAATCAGCCCCAGCGTCAAGTCCTGCCTTTTGTTAAGGGGGTATCCTTGCTCCCTGGATACGCTTAGGCAATGATTCAAAGCAGACATGTCTGGGAGATGGCAGGACAGAGGGGAAAGTGGTCTCAGCCAGAGCTCTGGGGAGAGTAAGTAGAGAGGGAATTTCTGCCCCATCAGAAAGAAGAAACTTCAGTGAGTCATCCTTGCCAAGATTGCAGGGAAGGGTTAAACAGGAGGAGGCAATCAGAATCAGGCTTATCATGGAGCTCAGGGACCAAGGGAAAAGTATTGATTTCCCCTGAGCCACTTTGGGCTGACCCATTAGTTCAGGCTCACTGAGAAGGTGGAAAATATACAAGTTGCACTTGGCTGCGTTTTCAATGCTCCCTTACTGGGACAATCCAATGTCTTCCAAATGAATGCATGGGGGAGGGGTTCAGAGTGGAGGATAGTAGTGAGAAGTGGTCCAGGCACAAAAGAGATTCTGACAGATGTGTCTGTGACATGCCTCTCCCAAGCCCTGGGGACCTAGTGGACACTCACCGAGGGTTGATCAACTCTTGAACTGAATACTGCACAGGAAGGAAGAGGCTGGCAATTCTTAGCCATGCTGTAGCTCTGAGCTGGTAGTCTAGGAGCCAACCCTCAAGTTCTTATGTCTAACTCCCAGAGTGACGCTGGATTCACAACCTTTTCATCTGGCCTGAAATCGTTGTGTTCATTACCAAAGTGGAGAGTCATACTGCATGGGTTAGAATTCCATTTCTGCTGCTTGCTAGCAATACGTCCTTGAGCAGATGATCCAAACACTCCCAGACTTCATTTTTCCTATCTCTGTGATAGAGACAATCGTAACACTACCTTATGGTTTGGTTTTACTTTTCAGATTAAATGATATCGCCCTTGGGAAGTATCTGGCATAGAGACTGGTTTGCAGAAATGCTCAATATACTTTAACAACTTTATGATGTTTTAGATCTATCATAGGGTAAAGTTCGTATATTTTACTAGAGCTAAATTAGCACTGATCTGGAGGAGACTGTGATAAATTGGAACCCTGAGACCCGCCGCTAAGAAAATAACTCAAAAAATTTAGTGAAAGTGTCAACAGAGGAATTAAAATGGTACACTAAAAAAAAATTAACACAAAAGAAGGTAGTAATGGATGAACAGCTCATCTTATGTGCCGCTCCTCACGGATCATCGGTGTCTTGTTCAACAATGGCCTGCTGTCCTTCAAGGGATCAGTTGGGGGCTTATGGGTCACATGATCCAAGCAGGCGTAGCATAATTCAATCGGCTGGTCCAATCAGCTACGGTTAAAGAATCACACAATCGGATCAGTGGTCCTTTGGAAAGAAACCATGTGGTTCATTGACCGCCTGGACCAGCTGTGGATGGGATGCTTCCGGAAGGAGGCGGGAGCTCAGCATCTGAATACATCTGAAGAAGTGGCCGGATACTCTACGATAAAGATGTTGCTTCAGTAAAGAACCATGACACCATGCCAGAGAGAGAGGAAAACACACAGAAAATTGGGCCCTGCAAGGTTCAGTGAGGGAGAGAAATCTCCAGGTCGATCTGATTGCCTGGGCCCTTGATCGCTCCAATAGTAAGATCCGTCCATCCAGTGGAAGGGAAGACCGGGGTCTGGGACCTAAGGCTGGGATTGCCAGGCAACCTCTTGGACCAGCCTGGAAGCATGGGTCTTGGGAAGTCGGTTGGCCTGAGTGTTATGTGGCCATTGGCCACCTCTGCTCACCCTGGCTATAGGCCGTAGCCCTGCCCATAAAGCCTATTGTCTGACAAACCACATTTTTACCACATGATGCTAACCTCATGACTTCTGCTGATTAGACACAGTTGGGCCATAGGCATGTGTCTGGATCCGATATGTCTTAGTTGAGGAGGCTTTGTCGGTAGCTGGGGCCCTGGAGTACAGCTTCTAGAATGCTCTGCTTACTTCTCCCTTAGAGATCTGACTCTCTTGCCTCCTAACTTCTGCTCACAATATTCCCGCTTTGGAGAACACATTTCTTCCCCTTTATCTGGTGGTCCCCCGCCCCCAACACACACACACACACACACACACACACACACCCTTCAGGCCTCAGATGAAATGGAGGGCAATAACTCTAGCACCAGAAAGAATTGAGGTCCAATCTCAGCGCAGCCTCTGACCTTGGCTCGTGGGCAAGTTAGGTGACCTCACTGGGTCTCAGTGTATTTGTCTATAAAATAAATATAGCAATATACTGCGAGGTTACTTTGGGAACTACATTTCCAACGTGTGTAGAACTGGGCCTGGTCTGCGAAACAAAGAAAGATCTCGGTAAATTACCATTCTTTTTTTTTTAATTTTTTTTTAATGTTTATTTATTTTTTGAGAGAGAGACAGAGCGTGAGCAGGGGAGGGGCAGAGAGAGAGAGGCAGACACAGAATCCGAAGCAGGCTCCAGGCTCCGAGCTGTCAGCACAGAGCCCGATGCGGGGCTCGAACCCACGAACCACGAGATCATGACCTGAGCTGAAGTCGGACACCTAACCGACTGAGCCACCCAGGCTCCCCAGTAAATTACCATTCTGAGCACGATGATGGTAAAGGTGAAGATGATGATGGGTGTCACATGTCACCTCTTCTGGGAAGCTTTCCCTGGCTGTGGCAAAGATGTCCTCCTCAGTGCTGCCCTGGTCCCCTGAGCACTCCCCTATCATAACACTGATCGTACGGCATTGCCATTGACTGCTGACTCACTTCTCCAGTAGGCAATAAATTCTTTGTGGGCAGCAACTGTGTCCTATTCGCCATGACGGCTCCAGTACCCAGCCTAGGGGTTGACAGACACTGGGTGCAAGGGCGTCCGCCCAAAGACTTGGCCTCCCGAAGCGATTCCCTTGAGTCTCCCATGGATTGTTAAGAACACGGGCTTTGGAATTATGTGGACCTGTGTGTGCGTCTAGGATCTGCCACACGCAGGCTGTGTGACCTAGGTCAAGTTACTTAACCTCTCTGTGTTTCATTCCTCTCCCCTATGAAACGGGGGTTAATAACAATTCCTCCCCTATGAGGCTGTTGTGAACATCCAGTAATGGAATAAATACGCAAAGGTCAGCCTATTCATCAAGTATTTATTGAGTACCAACTATGTGAAAGACGATATTCTAGAAGCCAGGGAAGGAACAGCACAGAGAAAGTTGCTGCCCTCATGAGGGAAGGCAGACCACAAACAAAGAAATAGCCGAAACCATCGAAGGGTTAGGAAGGAAACTCTAGATGGTAATGGGGCAGAGTCGGGGATAGCACTCAATAAATATTTATCATTGTCACTCACATCCCAGCAGGGAAAACAGAGAAGCAACCAAGCCTGGGGACCCTGGAGAGGTTCGGTCCCAGGCTCTTTCTCCAGTCATGGGCAGAGGCTCGTTCTGGCTCCCATACCCGTGGAGCCGATTCTACCGCCAAAGCCTGCCTCCTCCTCGGGGGGAAGGAGCAAAAGCCCACTTTTCATGACACCTGTAGTAATCCTTGGTGGAATGGATCTGAAAAGACGCAGAAGAAATTCTTAAAATATATCTCCGTCCAACCACAATATATTCCATATGCTTGGAAACTGTCGGGGAGGGAGCCTGGTGTGCTCAGTTACCTCTGGTAAATGTTTCTCTCCCACACTAGGGAAATCCTTATCAGGGGGCTCTCCTACCTGACAGCTGGAAGGAATTTAGGAGAAAATGCAAAGTGCTCTTGCGAAAGAGGAATCAAAACCACAAGACGATCTGAGAGCTTCTCTCAAAGTGAAAGGGTTTAAGGCTTCGGGCTGCTGAGCTTGGGGGAGAAAGCAAGTTCTGGGAGGGGGTGCGGAGAGACCCTCCCCCACAAGGACCCCCTGCGCCCCCTTGGGAAGTTCACTGGCCTCCCGTGAGCCTCGGTTTCCCCGTTTGTTAAAGGGCCGTGAGCTCTACGTTTAGAATTCTGTTAACCACAGAGGATCCATTTATGAATCCATGGTTTTCTGTGGGTTTTTCCTATGGACGCCAGGCTGTGAGCCCTCCAGCGTCGGTCTGTTAACGGCTGTGACTACAGGAGCTGGAGGCCTCAGCTCCATAAGTCAGCCACCGGGCAAACCTGGCCTTAAGGGACCCCTCCCCCCACCACCACCCCCCCCCCGCCCCCGGGGCAGGAAGTGACCTGTGACAGCATGCTAAATGGCACCTTCTATTGTCAACCCTGAAAATCAGAAGGAGGAGACTGACCATGAAAATGAGTAGTAATAGCACCAAGCATTCTCATTCTCTGTTGGTGGACGTGTCGACTGGTAGAACCTTCCTGAAGGGCAAGCTGATAGCAGGGATTTTACAGATAGCCCAGCTAGTCCATTCTTAGGAGTTAACCCAGGGAAATAATTAAGAAGGCTATATAATTAAGAAGGCTATTTTGCGATGATTAAAGAATGATATGTATGTGTCATTATTTTTTTAAGTTTATTTATTTATTTTGACAGAGACAGAGACAGAGACAGAGAGAGAGATAATCCCAAGCAGGCTCCATGCTGCGAGTCCAGAGTCCGACGCAGGGCTCGATCCCAAGAACCATGAGATCATGACCTGAGCTGAAATCAAGAGTTGGATGCTCAACCGACTAAGCCTCCCAGGCGCACCTGTATGTATAATCATTAACATGAAAGGATTTCAAAATATATTGTTCAATTGTGAAAAGCTAGTGACACGCCTGCGGGTCCTTCACAAGAGCTAATTTTTAGATTGGTATCTGGATGTAGATACTTGTTAGTATACACAGATACAGATAGATGGAGATAGGTGGGTGGATGGATGGATGGACGGATGAACAGATGGATAGGTAGATAGGTAGGTAAATAGCATGATGGTTCAGTTTGTTTTGGTAAGACCTTTAATTCATAGACACATAAGAAGCAGCTATAGGACCCCAGAAGAGAGCATCTCTCTGGGGAGGCTTATTCAAACATTGGCTGAGTGAGGTTAAACAACTTGCCTGAAGCCACACAGTTGGGATAGAATCAGAATTTGAACCAGCTAAGTCAGTTCCCAGACCCCAGAGTGTTAACACCTTCATCAGTTTGTTTTCTCCTAAGGAGTCGCTTTGACCAAGAATGACACGTTAGAATCTGGGGTCCCCTTCACAGGAACCAAATCAACCTTAAAATGTAATGCTAGCCTCAGTCAACCCAAACACCCCCTACCCCTGTAAGCTTCTCTGCTGTCTCTACTCAACATCGGCCTGTTAGGAAAGACCCCTGTGGGCACTAAGAAAATGGGTCCATTGGGCTGATTTGATCAGTGGATGCTGGGATGTCTTGGGATGCTGGGATGTCTGGTCCTTGTGTGTCCTCCCAGAGCTTCTGGACCACCATTTCTGGGATGGAGGGAGGAAACTGGGGAAATGCCCTGAAAGGGGGTCCCCCCCCACCCTCTCCCCCACCCTGGGGGTGCCAAGGGAGGAAGTGAGAAATGTTGGTGCAGAGACTCATGCCCTCCTGGGCAGAGCACGTGTCAGCCTTTGCTCTGGGTGTTAACAAGAGCAGGAACGTTCTGAGACCTCAAGGCTTTTATCCCTGATTAAGGATTCGGCATCGTCGTGCTCTATCTGCGCAAGGCCACTTCTAGAAGGCCCATGAGCCGGCCCTTTCATGGTAGAATTCACTCGGAGTCCAGAAATCAGATGCACCTCTCAGTGCCGCTGAAACCCAGCCGAGTTCTCGATTCTGCCACGCTTCCTTAGCGACCGTGGACGACCTAAACTTGGGGCCGAATTGTCAATTCTTAAAAAACTCCAAGCTGGGAACACTTGGCCTTTGAGACCACTGGGGTCAAAGACCCCTCAAAGACAATAAAGTAAAAATTAAAACAACCTGCTGGGGGCTTGGGCATTTACAAAGCACGTCAAATCCGGAGAGCCTCGTATTAATATTTCCATTTGGCAAAGGAGGAAACTGAGGCGACGGGAGGTTAAGGGTCACATGGCCGCAAGCAGCTGAGCCCTGACCTGAACCCAGGAGTCTAACGGCCCCCACCGGATAAATTTGACCCAAGGGCAGGAGAGAGAAATTAAATTGCTCTGGGCGCGCCTGTTCAGGGCGCGGGCTACCTCCAAGTGGCGCAGAGTTCTTCGCCTCCCCGCCCCCCTCCGCGCCAATGGTGAATCGTAGAAGTCCCTGCATCTCTCCCCTACAGGTGGTCGGTTCTGAAATAGTCCTCTGAGAACAAACACCCTCTGCTCCTTCCACTGACTTCAGGAAGCTCTTAGTGCGTGGAGGACACAGGAAAGGAGATGAGAGGTGTCCCTGGGAGACCCAAGCAGGGCCAGATCAGCCCCCCTCTGGAGGGTCCGCGAATAATGGAACTCAGAGGCAAACAGTGCAAGGGACCGAACGGAGGCCCCAGCGCTCTGAGCTCGGGTCCTCTCCTCTCTAGAATGGAAATGATCGCAGAAGTGGTGAGGTAACGGACTCGTGAGGCTGAAAGGCGAACGGTGCGCCAATCTTCAGTGCCTAGGAGGCGCTCAATAAATGCTTCTTTCTGCGCACGCCCTTCCTCCGATGGGAGAAGGGCCGTGATGATACTTACCGCGAAGCAGCTCATTCAAGTAGTTTCTGATTTCAATCCCAAATGCCTTGAGGCCAAAGTCTGGGTTGGGGGGAGCCAGATCTTTTAGGATATATTGGGGTGAGGGAAGCAAGCGGGCTGACCTTTCCCCAGCAAGAATGCCAATTCCTGTGCCTTTTTCTCCCATCCGCAGGGACTGCCTCTGCTCCCCAATAGAAGAAACACGTGGCGTGTATATGGAGCGCATACTGCCTCTTGGAATAAAAGCAAAAAAAAGATACCTTATGGCTTTGATTTGTCCATGTCTCATTATTTCATTAGCCTTGAGAACACAAGTGCAAATGAATCAGAATTCAAGAAGGTGTTTGCGTCTCCTGCTCAGATTTTGAACGGAGTACGATCTATAAGCACAATTTTCTACGATGCACGTCGGTAAGTGCCAGGAGGCTCTTAAAATATGACTCGTCGCTACCCTTACCTGTAACCCTACAGTAGGAAACTGGTTTCTCGGGGGTGCCGAGCTCTCTCCCAGCCCCCAGCCCCTCACGTAGGCTGTTCCCTCTGCCCAAGACATCTGGTCTGCCCAACACCCCCATCCCCGTCCCCTCCGCCTTCAGATAACTCAACCCAATTGTCACTGCTTCCCAAAGCCTCCCCCGACCCTTCAGACGAGGTTAAAATCATTACATGCTCCCATATCACCCACTATAGCCTCCAAAATACTTTGCACCCTTGACGTCATTAAATTGTATTCTGCACTCACTCATCATATCCGTAATAACAGGGACCCTGCCTGCCTGTGCACGAATCTGTCCTCAGCACACAGCAGAATGTTTGGCATAAATTGTCGTTCAATTAATATACATTTCCAGCCCCACCTGTATGAATTTACTGCAGTAAAAATGAAACCCCAAGGGGAAAGGTGATGGTTCCAAACCTCTAAAAAAAAAAAAAATCATGAGTTTCTCAAAATGAGCAAAGTGGGAAAAACATTTTTAACAAGAATGTTTCGACAGATACCTCTTAAGTTTGCATTTTCCAACACGTCCTTCCCTTGCCTGGATCCCCTTTCACTAGCTCCCCGGTTCCCGTTCTAATACCCAAACCAGGGAAAGGTCATAATTCACAGGAGTGATATTTGCAGATTAAAATAAAAACAGCCACATTCTGCAAGTAACGTTGACATTTGGCAAAACGTCTGGGCCAGAAAAAATATGTGAATGTCGGATGCTTCGCAGGACATAGCCAGATTCCTTTTATTCTCCCAGAAATACAAAAGGGCAGTCCACATTCTGGTTTGGATGTATTCCCACTTTCTGGAGTAAGGGAAAATACAATAAAAACCTGAACGATGATCTCATGGCCTCCTTGATTTGTCAAGATGCATCTCTTCTAAGTTTAAGTGGCTTTTTTATTTTATTTTTTTTTTTTGTAAGGCTTGAGATGCTTCCAAAATATTTATAAAAAGCAGGAGTCTCTTCAAAGTTCGGAGGCAGTCACAGACCTCCAAGAAAGGAGAGAGGCATGGCTGTTTTGTGACCTCCAGGGAGGGGAGGGTATAGGGGGGATGGGGGTTGAGGGGAGAGCTGGGGAGGGGATGGGGGAGGGGTGTGGGTCTGAGCCCTGGAGGGAAATCGGAAGCTTAGGTGCACTGATTCCTGGCACCTGGAATCGTTGCTACTAAGTTTGACATTTGCTTTGGGATCTTATTAACGTAGCTGGGAATGAGGTCTAACGTAGGAGGGTCAGCAAACAGGACCTATCGGTGCCCAAACCATTTTCTTCTAAATCTTCCTTCCCTCTTGATGGCATAGGTTCAAGGGGAGACATTATCAGATGTAAGGAAGAAAATTTTAACATATTGCTTAGTACCTTATGACCCCAAAGTAATTTCTGTTAACATTTTAACATATGCCTTCCCTGTTATACCTAGATATGTACACGCACACACATATTTATACTTATCTTTACAAGAATTAGATATTATTACATGTACTCTTTGGCCGGCTGGCTTGTTGGTTTTATTCTCTCTCTCTCTCTCTCTCGTTTTCTTTTTCTGTTTCGTTTAATACCGATAAGCCTGTGTTCTGAATCTGCCTGCCCTCCACCCTGTGTAAATTTGGACACCTCACTTTCACACCCTGAGCTTCAACTTTCTCCTCTGTGAAATGGGGATAAAAATAGCACCCGCTTCCCAAGGATATTGGAGGAGGAGCTCACATAATACCTGGCAACTGCTTAGCACGTGGGGAGAACCGTGTGTGTGCCTGTGCGTATGTGTGTGTGTGTGTTTTCGTAGAATTAAGCCATTCCCCCCCCCCCAACCCCATCATTTAAAAAGTTCTACATACAGGCACCTGGGTGGCTCAGTCAGTTAATAGACTTCGGCTCAGATCGTGATCTCGCGGTTCATGAGTTCGAGCCCCACATTGGGCTCTGTGCTGACAGCTCAGAGCCTGGAGCCCGCTTCCGATTCTGTGTCTCCCTCTCTCTCTGCCCCTCCCCTACTTGCATTCTGTCGGTCTCTCTCTCTCTCTCTCTCGCAAAAATAAATAAACATTAAAAAATTATAAAAATAAAGCATTTAAAAACTTCTACATAAAATTCTATTATCTGCATGAGTGGCTTAGTAAACCATCCCTTTCCATCAGACATAGGCTCTGAGCGCATGGCCGGGAGAAGCTGATTGTATTCGCACAACGCCTCTGGGGTGGGTGAACGTGCATATCATCCCCATTTTGCTGACGGGAAGACTCTCCAAGGTTACAGAGCAGATGCTCGGCTGGGTCGGTGCTCAAACTCCCCTCTCCCAACCCCCAAGTCCCGCCTGTTCCTTTCCCTGCTCTGCTCCCTGCCTCTGGAACCCTTTCTCCAAATTGAATCCCAGTTCTTGAAACAGCTGGGATGAGCTGTTCCCGTTCTCCGTGTCTCAGGACAGCAGCAGGAACAGGCGAGGCCCTCTGATGCCCTGCTCGCAGGGTGACTGCACGCAGGGTTTCCGAGAAGCCCCTGGGAGCAGTGCCGGGAAATCACGAGCCCCGTCTCTGTGTTTTCAGCCTGTCTCTTATCCATTCCAGCAATAAACTCCAAGTGTGCGCCTGCCACAGACCCGGGCATGACAACATTTTGCGCTTTTCTGTGAAGCTCTGGTCTCAGAGATCAAAGCGAGAGGCACCTCCCCTGGGGATCCGGCAGAGAGCTTCTAGAAAGATTCATTCACTTCCAGTAGGAACTTTCGGCAACCCCAGCGCACCATCCGCTCTCACCAACAGCCACTGAGCACTTGGACGTGCAGCGGGGGAAAGCCCCCGTGCCTTCTTAATTTATTGCCCCAAGAGGCAAGGTTAGAACGTCGAACAGGATTTCTTGCATGAAGCCCATCCGAGGGTCTCAAAGTTCCGAGCGGGGTCAAGCGGCAGCTTTGGCTTATGGGACGCTTTGCAAACTGCAACCCCCCATGTGTTTTTCTCATGGAAAGAAAAAAGACACCACAGGATGGCTGCTTCTCAAGAAGTCAGCTTGTCTAACCGTGATGACAGGAAGGGACGGCCAAGTGTAGATGTCACAATTAAATCCTGTCCAGATGAAGAAACTAGTCGGGGAACAGTAGGTCTAACCTTTAGTCTTGTAACTATTCAATTAGGTGGCCTCTTAAGAGTCGGGCATAAATCTTTGGGCCAAGCATCTATGCAGGACTTCCCGGTTTGGTGTGGGGTTTTTTCCCCTCCTCTCTCTCCTAAGTTTTTATACTGGTGACCACCTTTAACTTTGCTTTGTGTTAATATCAGAATATCAACGTGAACACATTATGCACAGATCTGTGGGTTAACAGGCATTGTGGAATAGAACCGAAGTGGTTGTGATGTCTTGCAAACAAAAGAGGAAAGACCAAAACAAACAGGGTGTCCACAGTCAAGTGAGTTTGAGAAATGCTGCATTGTCTTGACCCTCCCTGAAACTCACTGAGCACATTAGCATAATAAAGGCTCTGAGCTGTCCCGCAGGCAAAGGCAACTGTCCGTCTTTGTGTAACTCCGTATCTTGCATGGAATAGGCACACGGTAAATATCTGTATCCCCCACAAAACCCACTTGAAGAAATCTCATTTCAGAACAAAGCTCTCCGATCTGTAAAAAGAATCAGCCATCATCGGGATGGGCGTGGTCATCTCAGGAGTGGAGAGAAAGGTTCTCACTGGTCTAGTTTCCAGTCCTGGTTGGCCCCATCTGTGTCTGGTGGCTCACGTTCACAGGAAGCCGGGCAAGGTCTTAGAGGAGCGCGGTAGTTTGGGGAATGGGTCAAGAGCAACCTCGTCAGGGGAGGGAAGCGCTGCTCCAAGTTCATGACCACGTGGAGGGCTAACCTCATTTACCTGGAATCCTGCCTTGGCCACGTTTTGCCCCTGCAACCTCTGCTCTCTAGAACCAAGCCAGCCAGACAGAAGTCAGTCAAAGTCACACTGATTAAGGGTGTTGCAATCTCTTCGCAGACTCTAAAAGAGGAGAACCAAAGACCTTCCTTCACCTCGTTTACTGCTGGACCTCAGCGCCCGCTACAAAAGAGACATTGGAGAAATACGTGTTGAAGAGATGTTCCCCTTCAATATCCGTGTGCCTGTTCAGCGGAAGGAACTTGGCAATGCCTAGAAGGGACCCCTCAAACATTAAGGATAGGCACTGGGATTCAGCGTTGGGACCGGTGGGTTCTGTGGTCCCCAACTGTCCGCCACCTTGGGCCGCGGCTGTCCCTTTCCCTCCGAGCCCTAAATGCCAGCAGGATGTTGAGGTCTTGCCCTCGTGAAGCTTCTCTGCTCTCCATCCACGCTGGGTACCACTCATCCACTCTGCTAAGCTAGCACAGTGAGGGACACAGAAATGTGTGTGTGTCTTTCCCGGCACAGAGAAGAGAGTCTACCTAAGTCTGAGATCTCTTGATTTCCATCATCTAGCCATCAAAACTATTCAGTTGCTGCTTTCATAGGTGACTACATACCTCCAGGAGGCCCTCCGATCTATTCCTCTTAACGTGGGTAAGAGCGAGCCAAAGTGGATGATGGCGTGATAGCATTCCAGAGGGCTTCAGGAATCCTGTCCTTGAACAGCAATTTCTTTCTGGAGGGATCTTTGGAGGGAGTCAACTGATGATTAATTAGTAGTGATTAAAGTGCCTACTAGGCGCTTATCACTGAAGGGGAATTTTGAGGGAAAGGTACGTATGGTCCCAGCCCACAGGAAGCTCACTCTTGGCCAACGGGCACGCGCTGGCTGGTTGTTAAGGAGTGACGATAGACAGATAATTGTCTGATGGCAGACAGTTGCAACACGCACGCGTCTTTCACACGGAAGCGTATACTGTATTTTCAAAAATATTCCAACTCACCAGGAAATCAAAGATCCCCAAACGAAAACAACTGTGGAATTACTAATTCCTTTTAAGGATAGTATTAAGTAATGGTGACATTGTGGAAAACTTACAGCCTGTTCTCTGTGGGTCTCATGTAAAATGATACAACCTATCTGGAAAACAACTATATACCAGGACCTTCGGGAGTCTTCCTTCAGAAGCAGACACAGGCAAACGTTGGCATATTGCCTACTGGTAGTGGGGTTACAAATGGGGTTTATTGTCACCTTTACACTTTTCTCTGCATATGCCAAATTTGACCCACAAAACATGAATTTCTTTTACAATCCAGAGGGGGAAAGAAAAAACAATAAATAGATAGATGCTCATAGCCGTTCAACTCAGAACCCATTAATAAGGGGAAAATCTGAAAAAATCTGCTTTCCCACAAAGCAATTTTACACATAGAAATATTCATCTTTGGGGCACTTACATTATTAAAACATGTAAAACCCACGTATACCCATGCAATGGAATATTATTGTCATTTAAAAAGGCAATGTCAGGGGCGCCTGGGTGGCTCAGTCCATTAAGCGTCGGACTTCCGCTCAGGTCATGATCTCACGGTTTGTGAGTTCAAGCCCCGCATCGGGCTCTGTGCTGATGGCTCAGAGCCTGGAGCCTGCTTCAGATTCTGTGTCTCCTGCTCTCTCTGCTCCTCCCTCCCCTGCGCTCTGTCTCTCTCTCAAAAATAAACATTGCAAAAATTTTTTAAGGCAATGTCAGAATTATTAATGACATAAAAATATTTATAGTATAATGCTAAGTGAAAAATCATGGTAGAGAATTGTGTATTTTTCTCAATTATGTAAAAAAACTATGTGTCCCCAAGAGAAAGAAAAAGGCAATATCGGATATTGAGATTATCTCTAACTAGATGAATTATGGTTTATTTCATGATTTTCGATGTTCTATGGTAAGCATAAATTTAGGGGAAAAAACTTCAACTTCGCAATTTACGATTGGCGGTTTCATCCCACAAGGAGGGAAAAAAATTCCCGTATGCCAGATAAAAGGAATTATGCAATAGTATTACTGTATTACCAAGCATTACACTGTGGTTGGCCAAGCAGAGGGAGGTCAGGGACTAGGGAATCTTTAAAGGTAAGGTCACAGGTTTTTTTTTTTTTTTTAGATTCATAGAGGACAGGGTTGCCAGGTTTAGCAAATAAAAATATGAGTCCCTCTATTAAATTAGAATTTTAGATTGATGATTTTTTTTGGTGTAAGTATATCCCATGCAATATTTGGGATATACTTATACTAAGAAAAAAATGTTGTTTATCTAAAATTCAAATTTGACAGAGCATCCTATTTCTTACCTGGTGACCCTATGGGTGGGTGCATGCCGACCGTTCTGGGAGAACGGCATCCCAAGTGCGCACTCAGAGTCTCAGGTGGGCACCCAGAGTGATTTTTGAGTCCTTCCTATTTTTTACACCACCAAGGCGGGTATAGGCTGGGTTTAATTGGTCGAGTATGAGTTCTACCTGGGAAAGCAAGGCTCCTTTTGTGACCAGGGATCTTAACCTCTTGTCCATGAATTCAGTCAACAAACCCTGTGGGCGCTATTCTGCGCTTGACATAGCGATGGGCGCTGGGGCGGGAGCGTGGGTGTGACAAATAGGGTAGTTGGTGTGTTTACATGAATTTGACCGCTTCAGGGTCTAGTCAACCTTTCAGTACCTGTTGGTGCCTCCGTCCTATCAGGAGGCTCCCACCGTCCCATTCTTGCCCAGACACCCAAAGAAGGAGAGAGACAATACCAGGGAATACGCTTCTCCTGTGACCACCCCCGCCCCATGTTCATTTCCACCACTGCGCCTGTTACCTGGCCGTGCCTTCCGCCCTGACGCCTTCCCTTCTCTTTTCCAACCCATGCGAATCCCGCTTCGCCCAAAGTCATATTTCCCTGCTCTCAATTCCCAGGTCATGTACCTCCAAACACATCAAATGTAACATAATATCTATCCCATTTCTCCAGCATTTCTGCGGGGCACCCCGTTAGAAGCCTGATTCATACTATTGCAAATCTTCCCAGAAACCATGTCCCATTTCACAGGCAAAGTGGAAAGCATGGGGCACCTGGGGACCAGCGGATCACGTGAGTGGTGTGTCAAAAGCCTTGAGTGATGCTTAGTATGGACTAAGTACCCAATGCCTGGTGGTAATCTATTTTCTTTTAAAGAGACAGACACCTAGAGATGAAAACATAGAGCAAACAAACATAATAGCAAGAACCCCCGGGGCGCCTGGGTGGCTCAGTCGGCTGGGCGGCTGACTTCAGCTCAGGTCGCAATCTCGCGGTCTGTGGGTTCGAGCCCCATGTCAGGCTCTGTGCTGACAGCTCGGAGCCTGGAGCCTGCTTTGGATTCTGTGTCTCCGTCTCTTTCTGTCCCTCCCCCATTCGTGCTCTCTCTCTCTCTCAAAAATATATAAAGTTTTAAAAAATTAAAAATAATATTAGCAAGAACACCCACATTTACTGAGACCCATATTTTACTATTATACATATTCTGCTCTATACATATTCACTCTAAGGAATGTGGTCTTCTCATTTTAAAGATAAAGAAACTCAAGCAGGCAGCTACTGAGGGCTGGAGCCAACATTTGATGGGGCCAGTGCATGAAAGAGGACTAGGTCCCTGAACTTGAACTTGGGCAGCATGTTAGAAGGGGAGTGGAAGACATTCTGGCAAATGTCATGCATGTTGCAACTATATTTCCATTGTGTCCTGAACTGGGCCGTGGGCCCTTCTCCTCTACGACCCCGGGGACAGGGGCTCCTGTGGTTATGGGGTCCGAGGCCGGGGAGAGCGGACCCTAGGCAACACCTCCAGCCCGACAGAGAAGGGGGTGGAGGAAGGGGCAACCCAGCATGGCTGTCACGGGGCTCTTGGACAAGGACAAGCTCCCGGCCAGCCCAGGACCCTTCTACAAAGTGAAACGGATTAGCAGCTTGCTTTCAATCAGGCTGAGTTACGAGCTCAGCGATTGGTGGGACATTTACACGAACCAGAAGATGTGTTATCTGATGAAAATTGCTTAATTTAATATCCTAGCTCGACAGGCAGAGCAATGTGCCTCTCGCGGAGAATCTGCCAGGGCGGACGATTTTGAAAAGTCCCTGGGCATGTTGAAGAAACACCATCAGTATCCTCTCCTTACGCATCAGGGAACAAAACTGAGTTCTTGGGTCCAGTGGGCAATCTGCCATCGGACTGTGAGCCCAGGGAGGCCTCAAAATATCCACTTTCGCTGCAAGACCCAAAGACAGCGAGGCTCACCCTCTACCTGGGACACGAGCGGTCTGGTTTTAGGCGGTTAGAGAGGAAGCCCACTCTAGCTCCTGTGGGCTAGAGGCCTGGCTGTGGATGAATTATGACTCGGCACGGAGTTAATACCTTTTTTTTTTTAATTTTTTTTTTAACGTTTATTTATTTTTGAGACAGAGAGAGACAGAGCATGAACGGGGGAGGGGCAGAGAGAGAGGGAGACACAGAATCCGAAGCAGGCTCCAGGCTCTGAGCCGTCAGCCCAGAGCCCGACGCGGGGCTCGAACTCCCGGACCGCGAGATCGTGACCTGAGCTGAAGTCGGACGCTCAACCGACTGAGCCACCCAGGTGTCCCTAAAACCTTTTTAAAGATACGAAAACAGAGGCCGCCATGAAAGTACTCAGTCTCTCTAGCTTTGTATTCACTAATTCAACACAAAGCTACGGAGGGCTTAGCATATGGTTCTCAAGTTCAGCATGCATCAGAATCACCTGGAAGGTTTGTAAATCTCGGCTCTCAGGGCGCCACCTCCAGAGTTTCTGACTCGGTAGGTTTGGGATGGGGACCAAGAATTTGCACTTCTAGCAAGTTCCTAAGTGCCGCTGCTGCCGTTACTGCGGCTGGTGTAGCAACCACACGTGGAGAGCCACTGGGCCAGGCACGTGGTAAATAGCCCGCACCAGGATCTCCTTGCCTGTAAGTTCTATACGACATGGCCTTAAGCTCTGCTCCAGATATCAGCAACTTCCAGACGACTTATGATCTTTTTTTTTTTTTAATATTTTATTTTTTTTAAGTAATCTCTACACCCAACACGGAGCTCGAACTCATGACCCCGAGGTCCAGAGACGCGACTCCACTGACTGAGCCAGCCAGGCGCCCCCAGAGGACATACGATCTCGTCATCCTTCACCTTGAGGGTCAGGCTTGCCGAAATCGTTGTTTGTTGATCACCCGGCTGCCCCCTTTGTCACACCGTCAGCCCCAGCCCGGTTGTGAATACGGCCCTTTTTTCCTTTTCCACCCAAGCAAGGGATAAAAGCAAAACCAGTCTCCTAAGATTTCCGGCTACGTCAGAGCTTCTACTTAAGACGAAAAGATACCAGACGGGGGGTGTGAGGGTTATATCGCAAAAAGGTTTCTCAAAATTCAAGTTAATAATAGACTTGGTGCGGGGGATTCGTTTCCTGGCCGCTCACTGTATGCGGCAGCCTGGCCCCGTGGCTGGTCTTCCGTCCCTCCGTCTGTGTGTTCCCTTCTCTCTCTCTTTTTTTAATGTTTTATTTATTTTTGACAGAGAGAGAGACAGAGCATGAGCAGGGGAGGGGCACAGAGAGAGGAAGACACGGCATCCGAAGCAGGCTCCGGGCTCCCAGCTGTCAGCACAGAGCCCAACGCGGGGCTCGAACCCACAGACCGCGAGATCATGACCTGAGCCGAAGTCGGACGCTCAACCGACTGAGCCACCCAGGCGCCCCTCCTTCTGTCTCTTCTTCTCATCCCTCCGCCACCCCACCTCTACACTCCACCTCCCTTAGCTCCGAATTCTCCATGCCCCATTTTCCAGAGGGATCTTCACTCTCTCCCAAACTCAGCTCTCAGCCCCTGTCTGCATATCCAAACCCGTGAAATGTATACGAAGACAAAAGATCTTTCCTTTAGCGGGAAAACAGAGCCACATGAATTCCACCCCACGCCCGACTTCCAGGGTACAGAGGGGAACAGCACAGGTCCGTGCCAGGTCGGCACCGTTAGTCTCAGAGAGAGAAGACATGTCATACCAGTACACTATTAGTGTGTATCTTCAAGCACTATAACCCACATAAACATGAAGGGCTCTGAAAAGAAGGCCAGGGGATAGGAGCAAGAGCTCTAGATGTGGGAGCCATGGGAAGCTCCCTAGAGGGCAACACCACGGCTGTTTTACAGGAAAACTGCATTCACCGCCTGCATACAGGGGAAGGAGAGTCCTGGGAGAGAGGACAGCAGAGGAAACAGAAAGGCACAGCATGTAACAACTCTCTCCAGTGCCCCCCCCACCACGTTCCTCCCCTTCTGATGCGTGATAAGAACCAGGGTTTCAGCTCCTGCCGCTTGTCCTGCAAAGTGGGTCCAGCCCCTTTCTTTGAAGATTGGCTCACATTCCAAGATAGCAAAGGCTTTATTTTTAATCCCATTATGCTAGTAAGCAATTATGGAGCGCCTACTGTTTGAGAATCTACGCATACGGAGCATGTAGGGAACCCATATTTGAGACGTAACACCTACCCTAGGGGTCTGAAAAATAACTGAGGGGTCAAGGGGTGAGTGCTTCAAACAGTGCTGTGCCATGTGCCATCTGTGTCCTGGAGAGAGACTGAGTGCATTTAGAGATAGAAAAAGGGAGAAGATGCTAAAACATCTGTGTATTTTTTCAGGACTCTTTCAGTTACATAACAGAACAACTACCCCCCTCCCCACACACACATATTGTCCGAAGAGGAAATCAGGCATGGATGGATCAAGGTGACCATGTGATAACTGAATAGTGGCCGTCTATCTAGACCCTCTATTTCTAGCATCTGGTTTTGTTGTTGTTTTTTTTCCTGTTTTCGTTTCATGCTTGATGGGGCTCATGCCTTGGATCAATCCACAATGTTGACATTTACTTCTTAGCAACCCCAGCAGAAAGGAGACTTTCTCGTTCCCGGCACCTCCATCCAAAGTCCCCCGACCAACACTCACAGGCACTCGATCGGTCTTGCTTGGACTGTGTACCCCCCTCTAAAGCCAACCTCTGTGGCCAGGGGACTGCCGGCTCTCATTGGCCAGGTCTAGAATACCACCTGCGTAGACGGTGGGTGCAGCCGGTCTGAACAATCGGGCCTGAAATGGGGCTGGGGGGCGCTTACGGAGGTGGTTCACACAGGAAAGGACATCGGACGGGCAAAACCAACAGGCATCTACCCGAACGCGTAAAATATGAATGTTCAAAACCAAGCGTGACACGCTATCATGGGCTCCACAGAGAATTGTGACTAGATCGCCCCCCACCAGGGCCCCTGCCAGGCAGCACGCGTTTCCGGTCAGGAGCAGGGCCACCGATCTGACTCCAGAGTTCATGTCCCAGCTGAGCAACCTTGAATACACAGGCAACCTAAGGGTATTGGCCTCCGGAGCTTTTCCCAAGGATTAAGGAAGCAAACGTAAGTCCTTGGAAGAGTGCCTCTCCTGTTTCAAGTCTGACTCGTTGCCGTTATTCAAACTGTACGCACAAATGTTATCCATCCTGATTAAGGGATTTCTATCTTTTACCAGGTTTTCCAAGGGATTTGGGATGAAAACAAAAAAAGAATCCCTGCTCGTTCGAGACAACGGTCCCCTAATTCGGACCTGTCGCGATCACGTGGATAGGGAGCTATTGTCGTTCGCAGACGGGCCTCGTCCCTCCGAGGGTTTTGCGGGCCGGCGAGATCTCAGGGCTTGTTAGCAGGGAGGCCTGACAGCACAGATCCCGGCTTCCACACAAGCCTTTAGGTGTTTCTCAGGGCCGTCCGGGCACCCGTTCCCCTTCGCTCTTCTCAGGCTCGGGCAACACAAGACTGGCGTGTTGGATGAATCTTCAATTCCAGGGCTTAAGCAAGAGACTGGCTCCAGACCTCTGAAGAAATAGCTTCGCTGGGCATCAATCACTTTGTCAGATTCCTGGGAACGTGAAGAACCACGCATACTTTGTGGTCGCCCACATTTGAGAGCAGACTGTGTAGGCACACAGCTAAACAGGTCTTCAATTTCAATTAGACACCACGTCCAGATAACTCGGGCAGAGGGAGGGAGAAGCAGGGCACTATTAGGTGGGCGTGCAGAGGGGGTGGTTGATAAAGCCATGGGGTCTCGGAAATCTCCCCCCCCCTTCACCCCGCCCTCCACCCCTCTATCCCTGCCTCCCCCAGCTCCTCTGACTTCTTCCTCCTGCCGCGAGACTGGCCCCCTCCCGCCGCACACTGGAAGACAGGCCCGGGGAGGGAGAGCCCCGACGCAGAGAGGCCACTGGGTGGATGGAAGGTCCCGTGCGGGAAAACCCCAGGAAAGGCAGGCTGTGGGCTGGTTGACCCCGTGCTGTCTGCTCCCAACACGCACTTCGTTGAGAATTGCCCAAAACACCGTGGTCTCTTTGGATCGCTGCATCCAGTCCTTTCGCCTCTCCCAGAATTCGAACCGTAGGGCACTGCCCGCTGCTTTGTGGTTTTGTGAAGTCTCTGCTATCCTCCCGGTGCCCGGAGCTGTGCCTGGGACACCTTAGGTTTGCATGATACCTTTGCTGGATGAATGCAAGGGTACAGACGCGCGCCCCCATACACGAGGAAATAGCATTCCTTATTTCGAGCCGCACGGCTAGTAAACAGAGACAAATCCGGGCCTGCCTGACTTCAAAGCCTATGATCATCCAATCATGTCACATGATTGTCGGTGTATCTATGTCACCAGAATCCTGTCCCTCAAGCCAGGGGCCAACAGAGGGCTGGGTGCGTGTACGATCCACGGGGATGCAGAAAGAAAACAGTGACCACTCTAGACAAGCTCATCTTTGAACATGGGTACGCGTGTCTGCATATGTTTCACAACGTCCGAAGTTTACCGGGACCACGGCGACGCGTGTGAAATGCGCAGCGCATGCTCAAAGAAATAAATGGGGATGTGCTCATACGACGGCAGGGCGTGAAGATGAATCCACGCCATCGCCCTCATTCCGCATCTCAAGCACGCCGCAAAGCGAACGAGACCCCACGCAAAATAGGACGCGCCCTATGATTCCATTCGCACGAAGTACAAAAAGGAGCCAAATTAAATTGTGGACTTAGAAGTCAGGAATGATGGTTACCTCTGGGTAGGAGGCTGGTCGGAGACTGGGAAGGCAGTGCCTGGGTAGGGAGGGCATTGGAAGGGCTGGGATAGTTTTATGTCTTCGTCTCGATGGGAAATACGCGTGTCCGCCTTGTGGCGGTTCGTTGAGCCGAACGCTGGTCGCGTGCGGACTTTTCTTCGTGGAAGTGCGTGTTAGACATGGGTGGAGCGGGTGTGGTTGGCGGGAGACGGCCGCCCGTCTCTTGGCGCTTGCGCTCGGATCTGCGCTTGCCTCAGCGTGGCAGCTGGGGTCTCTAGATGGTGAGATGGCATTGGGAGTTGCAGCCTCTTTGTCCCCGATCCCCAGCCCCAAAGGGGCCCACCGTCCAGATCCGTCGTCTAGGGCCACTCCACGTGGAGCTCCACAGAAAGTGTCGCTCATTCGTGGAGTGTGGCCCTGGGGAGACATGGCCGGGCCCTGGAGCCCCCCACCATGCTCAGTCCCCAGCTGGAGGCCCCGTTGCCTGGGATTCCGCACTGGCCCCTAAAACGTGCCGCAGCCGAATGACAAATTCTCAGGGAGGTGCAAGATACCCTCCTCGGTGGCGGCTACACTTAGGACCTTAGCTGACTTTCTGGAATCTTCGAGGCTGAATTCTAAGAATCCTCCCGGCTTCTCCCTGGACCTCTTGGAACACGGACCCTTGGAGGCCCGGACCTCCATGGAGGAAGTCTGGCCACCTTGAGACGGCCATGCTGTGAGGAATCCCAGCAGAGTCACGCGGAGGGGCACACGTGGAGAGGGACACAACTGTCCCCCCAACCGTTCCAGAATTCCTAGCCCAGACGTGCGGCGGGAAGAAGACATCTTGGGTTTTCCGGCCCCAACAGACGCCATGTGGAATAGAAACAAAGAACCAAGGTGATGACCAGAACCGAGGCCCCAGACACATGGCTCGAGACAAGCCTTCCCGGCCAGGCCTCGGCCATCGTGGACCTCTTTACTCGGCCGCGACTGTATATCCGGCCTACAAAATCATGGCACTGTTGTTTTACTCGACCAGACGTGGGGGTAGTTTTTTGTTTGGTTTTAGTTTCATGCAGCAATAGCTACCTAGAACCATTTATTCAAAAGGAAGAAATAAAAAGCTTGGCGACTTTGCCAGCCTACGCCACGCGGGCAGCTCACTGGGGGGAGGGATGGCGTTCTCATTAGCTCATCTGAACCCCTGGCACGTAAGGTTTAGAAAAACCGCTCACGATTCTGAACGACAGCACAGCCCATCTGTGCTGCCTCCCAGCTGTGTGGCCCGGAGCATGTGGCTTCACTTTCCCGGGCCGCCGCGAACTCATTAGTAAAACGGGAAAAAAATGGACGGGCTGGAATGAGACCCGAGCATCGGAAGCACTTAGCATGTTGCCCGGCACGTAAGAAATGCTCGGCAAACATTAGTTACCAGCGCAGACCTCGAGGTCCCCAGCTTTCCTGTCCGACGAAAGGAAACAATAATGCCCGTTCCACCCACCCGTCAGAAAGGAAGGGATCAGATAGCGATCAGAGGGGTTCAGGGCACACGAGCAGCCCCCCACCCCCGCCCCACACCCCGTGCCTCCACTCAGAGTTGCAGCCTCTTTGTCCCCGATCCCCAGCCCCAAAGGTGCTGTCGGAGAAGAGAGGTTTCTGACGAGCTGCGGGCTTAAGCGAAGCAACGAAAGAGTTGGGGAAGATCGGGAATCTGGGGCAGGATCTTCAGAGTTGGCACATTTTCCAAGGTGAGCCCGAGAGCCTTGGCTGCTGGAAACCTGTACCCCCGCCTCCCCCAGCCCCAGCCCCGGCCAGGCCCCGATCTGGAGCTGGCAGGCGTGGCTCCGAGCTGCGGTGCCGATCAGAAACACATCCCCACGCGCCCGAGCCACAGAGCAGGGCTCGGAAGGCCTCCAGGCACAGGCTTCTCTGGCCGGATCACCCTCCCTTTAGTGCCCAGAAACCCTTCAAAGGTGGCTGGTGGTACGACTGCCCAGTCTGGGTCTTTTACCGTTGAGATGTGGGGGGGGGGGGGGGAAGAAAAAGAAAGACTGGGCCCCAAAAGTGGTTGTCGACGCTATACTCCGTACTTCCCACCGGCCTTCTGATCTTTCCTGCCGGTCTCCCCTCTCAGGGGCACCAAGAGGTTAAATACGGCACTCGGCTGGCTATTTATTTCGTCTTGGTCTTCTGGCTTCAAGAAGGTAGGTAGGTGTCTTATGGGGCGCCTGGGGGGGCTCAGCGGGTTGAGCGTCCGACTCCGGCTCAGGTCACGATCTCACGGTCCGTGGGTTCGAGCCCCGCGTCGGGCTCTGTGCCGACGGCTCAGAGCCTGGAGCCCGCTTCCGATTCTGTGTCTCTCTCTCTCTCTCTCTCCGCCCCTCCCCCGCTCATGCTCTGTCTCTCTCTGTCTCAAAAATAAAGAAAAACATGAAAAAGAACTTAAGAAGGTAGGTGTCTTCGTTGATGCTTGACGCAGGAGGAAATGGGATTGGAAACAGCTCTCCGTAGCTCGTCACACGATGACAGGTCACGGTCTGTCGTTCTCACTTCTTGCCTCAGGAACTTCCAGAGGACGGAAGGAAACAAAATAGCTCCAATTGCCAACGGGGGTGGGAATAACAATAACAATAATAGTAATAATAACAATAATAATTGAGGAAGCCAGCTCTTGTGAAGTCGGTGACGCCATAAGCCTTCCTAAAGCCCCGTGACAGACAGTCTAATGAGTCCCATTTTACAGAGGAGGAAACCGAGGTTCAGGGAGGGGAAGCGATTTGCCCACGGTCACACAGCAAGTAGCCGGCAGAGCCTGGATTTGAATCCAGGTCCCAGACCCCAAAGTCGCCAGGTAAATATTCTACTGACGGCTTTACATTTCTAGCTACAATCTGGGCCACATACAATGAAAAAGAGGGTTGTTGGCTTTTTTTTTCACTTTAGCATACAAGAGACTGATGAACAAAGGTGGACGCCAAAGGGTTGGTATTTGTAGAACACGCCGATGGTTTATGATGACGGTAGGGCAGAAACCTTGAAACTGACCCACTCGCACCTAGGTTATATGGTAGCAGGTGGTCTGTCTGCAAGCATGGACGCTTTTATCCGCTCCTCTGTTCCTCTGCAATGTGACCTTTCAGCTCTTCCCAGGAGAAGGCAGATCCTGTTCTCCACCCCGTGAATGCAAGGTGGCCATGTGACTTGCTCTAGCCAATAGAATTTTAGCCAATAGAATGTAGGAGAAGCAATTCAATGCTGGTCGAAGCCAAGGCCCCAAGATGCATTGCAGCTTCCCCTTTTCCTCTGAGAACCGCGCTCCCCTCCCCACCGCCCCGGCCAGTGTGGGAATGAACCCCACCTAGCTGGCTGGAGAGATACTACGCAGGCACAGAGACACCAGCAGGAGGGATTGGAGACCAGCCCTAACCAACCCGCTGCTAACACCGGATGCCCGAGTGAGCCCGGGGAGACCAGAAAGCCGCCTGGCTGAGCCCCCCCCACCCCACCCCACCCCGCCTACCGCCTTGCAGAGTCACGAGCTCCGCCAACGGCTGTCTTAAACCTCCAAGTTAGCAGGTCCAGTGACAACACCTTTGAGTCACTATTCATGACATTTGCACAGACCCTTCTGTCCTGTGGTCAAAGGACGCCATGATTCTCATCACCATGGTGGGACTCAAGCGGGTGGGAGCTCTGGGATCAGTAATGCGAACACATTTGCACAACATAACACGAAAGGCAGTCACTTACGAAATACCTATCATGTGCCAGCTCTTGTCCTATGAATGCCCTGGTGCTAACTCATCCAACCCTCTCGACGCCCCTCTGTGGTTCGGACATATCACCAACCCCATTTTACAAACGAGAACCTGAGGAACAGAGAGGCTAAATCACTTGTGCACAGTAGGTAGGCATCGTCCAGCTGGGAGTCAAACCGGGGCCATCCGGCTCGAGAGACTGTGCTTTTAAAAGCCAGACCAGGGGCGCCTGGGTGGCGCAGTCGGTTAAGCGTCCGACTTCAGCCAGGTCACGATCTCGCGGTCCGTGAGTTCGAGCCCCGCGTCGGGCTCTGGGCTGATGGCTCGGAGCCTGGAGCCTGTTTCCGATTCTGTGTCTCCCTCTCTCTCTGCCCCTCCCCTGTTCATGCTCTGTCTCTCTCTGTCCCAAAAATAAATAAAACGTTGAAAAAAAAAAAAATTTAAAAGCCAGACCACGCTATGCTGCTCCGAGTAAGCCTGCTGCTTGCTCCAACTCGCTCCATGGCTCATCAGGAACGTGGCAAGTCAGTTAATTTCTCTGAGACGAAATTTCCCCACATGTGCAATGGGGATGATTGTGTCTCCCTTACCGGGTCATTGGGAGACAAAATGAGACGGTGCAAGCACCCAGCGGCGTGCAGTAAATATCAGCTATAATAACGATTCATCGCTTTATATTTATGCAAGTGTTTAATTATAGAAATATTGCAGTAATAGGGGCACCTTGGTGGCTCTGTCGGTTAAGTGTCGGACTCCAGCTCAGGTCACGAACTCGCGGTTCGTGGGTTCGAGCCCCGCGTCGGGCTCTGTGCTGACAGCTCAGAGCCCGGAACCCGCTTCGGATTCTGTGTGTGTGTGTGTCTCTCTCTGCCCCTCCCCTACTCATGCTCTGTCTCCCTCTCTCTCTCTCAAGAATAAATAAACGTTAAAAGGTCATTTTAAAAAGGGAAATATTGCAGTAATAAATCACTAATTATTTTATACATCGGTACACGATAATTACTGGTCATGCTGTTATTTGAAGCCATCAAATTCTGACTCACGTAATGACCGTCCCCACCATTTCCACTGGTCTCAGTTTTGACTCTGACTCTGCCTCTGTTGCTGATTTCTCTTCAGATGTTCCAAAAATTCACAGAGTCCACAAAGTACGCTGACATCCTTCGACATCTTAAGGAAGCCGAAAGGCAGAACCTAGCAGGACCTCAGCGTGACTTCTCTGTAGACCCGGAGCCTGTGTTCCTTCAGGGGTCCCTGAAGTCCTTGGGTTCTGGGGAGCTTTTGGCTCCCCCAGAAACAGGCTGTCTTTGTAAACCTTACTTGGCCCAGGATTGGCCTCCCGTGTTTTCAGATGTTGGGGTTTGAAGGACAAAAACCTCAAAAGCATCCATTTCCAGAGTTTGGGCCACGAGGCCAGTGAAGAGCTCCTAGGATTCCCAGTGAAGCTCTGTGATGACTGACCAGCCTGAGGGTCTCTGCAGAGGTGACGGCCACCATCGGCAGCCACACGAGGACGTGTTGTAGGGCATTCTTGATGGCCAGACGAGACTTGGGCAGTGAGACACATGTATCCCCCTCCAGGGCTGGGGGACTCAGACAGGAGGGCAGGGAGTCTGCTAAACTAATGGTTTGCCCCCCTCCGGCAGGCTTGGTCAGCACAGAGATGCGCCTTCTGGATCCTTCTTCAAGGAAGGACTTGCCGTCCAGCTGCAGGGAGGGAGGTCAGCAGGTGGCCCCCAGCAGCCAGCCCCTTCAGGTCTCTCTCAGCTGCAGAGAGCCACTGGCCCAAGGTCATGCCCTTCCAGGGGCCCAGGATGGAGGACTAAATGCCCAGCCAGTATGGCCCTGACGCAGGACAACTGTGCCGCAATATTCGCTCCCGGCCTCCTCGTCAAGCCAGCCGATGTTCTCCAGGTCTGCACTGAAGACCGTCCTTCCTTCTGTCCAGGGATGCTTTCACCTCTTCCTTCATGGGTGTCGATCCTTCACAAACACCTCGCACCCCAAACTCTGCCTCAGGGTCTGCTTCGAGAAAACCCAACCCGGGACACAGATGCATAACTTCTTCCAGTCTCCAACCTACCCCGCTTCCGCCTACGCCAGGTCTTGCCAAGCAAGGTATCGGCGTTTCTTTTGACATCAGCACGCACCCCCCACCTGCTTACCTGGGAGCTTACCTCCATTTTGCACACGCAATGAAGATTGTCCTCGTCATGAGTCAGTCATCACTTCCTTGGGTAATTTGGGCTAAGAATGGAAATGCTAGCAAGGCTCTTTTCACCCACCACCTTGACCTCCCTGGGTGGTCCTCCAGCAAGATGAGATCGTCTCCATTCTACAGAGGAAGAAACTGAGGCTCGGAGAGGTAGGACAAATGAATTGCCCATTACGAATTTTAAGTCTAGTTTTCTACCTCCAAAGACAAAGCTGAGTAACTTGTGTTGTCCATGAACATTTCTTCCAGAAGATCCACTTGCTAGATACTTTTCGGCTCAGCATCTTGGGAAAGTGAGGTAGAGAAAGGCAGTGTAACTTGGTGGCTAAAGGTCGTGGGCTGGCGGGAGATGGTCTGCTTCCAAACCCCATTTCCGTGACACATGAGCTCTGTGACATTGGTCTGTGATCTAACCCCTCTGAGCCTCTGTCTTCTTGTCTATAGAATGGGGATGGTGGTAGTTCCTCCCTCAAAGTACAGTCGTGAGGGTTAGCAAGTCCATATTTGCTCGCTACTCAAAACAGTGCCAGCCACATCGAAAGCCTTCAGTAAATGTTGGATGCAATTATTAGAGAATAATTCGTGGAGACCAACCACGCCTGCAAATTCTCTGCCCAAAGGTGCTATGAATCCCAGTTTATGCATCAGTAAGAGGGACTCCCTCACAGGCTTCTTATAAAGGTTAAGAAATGGTACGTGCAGAAGGTCTCGGGCAAAATGGCTGCTCAATGAAAAGTAGTGAGTAGAACAATGGGAGTGGTTGGTCCTCCATGATCTTAGAAGGTACCAACACTGAGCCTCAACTTTTGTTCTTTATTTCCAGTGCACGGACAGAATTGTTCCTTTAGCAGTGACTCGGCTTTGCAGATGAACAGAAATGTGTTTATTTCATTTTTGGCCAGAGCGTTTACAACTCATCACGGAAGTGTTGATTGTCCAGGGGTCGATCCTTAGATTGATCGTTGGATCTGAGTTAGAGGGGACCCAGCCCCAGCCCCCCCCACCCCTTGAAATTTTCTACGTCCCCTCTGATGCCTGGGATCAGACAGCTCTGCTGTCTAAGCAGAGTGCTCTGAGTCTGGATGGGACCCATATGGGTCCTTGGTCCATGTTACTCCCCTTTGTGGTTCTCTGACCCCCTGACCCACACGTGAGACCAACCAGACCCCTTGAGGAGGTCCAGGACTTGTACCTCTGGGGCTGTCACAGGGCCCCATGGCCAGCCCTACTTGCAGGATACAGATCACTTCCGCAGGCCTGCGTGGTATTTCTTTCACAGACCCGTGCCACCCAAATGGTCCTCACATGCCTATTTCAGGCAACTCAAATCATTTACATAGACAGGGCTCTGCAAAAAATATGTCTGGGGCCTCATACGCATTCCGGGTGCAGCCCCACCTGTGGCAGTCAGAATTTGCGTCTGTCAGTTGTATGTTTCTTTTTATATAAAGACGCTTGTCTTTACTAAGATTACTGGGGAAGAAAAATAAGTTTTTTGAAGGAATGCTGGTTGCCGGAGAAACCATTTCAAAACGTGAAATAGACACAATGGAAGTAGAATAAAAGAAATCGATTTTGGAAGTGAGATGTGTGGGGGCCTCTGATCTAGCACGAGCCTTTGCGGTGCAGACGGGGAAACTGAGCCCTGGAGGGTAGATCTTAATTGCACAGAGTCACCACGGTTATCTGGCCACATTCTAGGCTTGTAGGAAGCTTGAGACTTGCTGACAAGCACGAGTAATTGATTGATAATAAAAGCAGTCACCCATGGCCTGAGACCGAGTTTACAACCCTGATGCTAATGGACCCCAGAGAGGCAGAGGGTGCTGGTAACCACTTTCCCCTCATCTCCTAGGGCTAATGGCTTTATGGAGGTCATAAACTACTGAGTATTCCAATGATGAGAGTGACCTCCCTTGGCCAAATGACCCACCCTACCTTGATTGACATGCAGCCTGGCATTCCTTAGATGGGTAAGAACCAGCCTTTCTCTGGGCCGATGGCCTGAACCACCAGGCTCCACTGGGAAATTCCCAGATGTCTTCCCAGTTGTCAGCCTTTGCTTGCCCATCCTGACTCAAGGCAGGAATAGTTCAGACCAGCAGCTTCTACAGCACATACACAGCTTAGTCCAAACGCAGTTCTTGGATAATTATCCCATCTCTACACAGAACGGCTTAGAAGACATAGGGAGCGCCATTAGCCCCTTCCAGTTCTGAGGCTATCATTCATTCACTCAATCACTCACTCAGCTCATTTTAGTAAATGTGTTGGCCAGCCTCCCGGATGGTCCCCAATGACCCCTGCTGTCTAGACTCAATGCCCTTGCAGAAGACCCTCCCACACTGAAAGGGGCTGACCTAGGTCGCCAAGAAAATGTTGTAGAGATAACAGAGTGTGACTTTTGAGGCTAGTTCATAAAAGATACTTCAGCTTCCACCTTGCCCCCTCCTTTGGATCACCTGTCTGGGGGAGGCCAGCCACCATGTGGCGAGAACACCCAAGCAGCCTTGTAGGAAATCCACATCACAAGGAATTGAGGCCTCTGCTTGCCAGAAGCAAGCATGACTTCAGCCATGTGCGGGAAACACCTTGGAAATGGAGCCTCCAGCCCCAGCCAAGCCTTCGGATGAGACCGCAATCTCATGAGAGTCCCTGAGCCAGACCCGCCCAGCCACTTCCAGATTTCTGACCCACAGAAACTGCGATCACAAACGTGTATTGCTTTCAACTGCTGAATTGGGGGGTAATGAGTTCCACACCTACTAATGACTGATACAACAAATGTCCGTTGTACGCCAGGCCCTGAAATAGGGACTAGGGTGCAAAAGTGGACAAAGCAAATATAGCCTCTGCCCTCCCAGAGCTTATAGTCCAGAAGCAAATTTTACAAAGAGGGTGCAGTTCGCCTGTCAGGATCGAGACTGGATAGAAATTGGGATCCGAGACCAGTGCAGTCAAAATATAATTTTCTCTAGGAAGGAAAATTAAAGCAATGACTTTCACTTTATTGTTCTCTGTTGTTTGATTGCCTTTTCAGAAACACATGCTGCTTTTAAAGTAATTTCTATCAGGGCGTCTTCTCATAAATACTTCTCGTGAGCATTTAATTGATACACATTTGTTGAAAGTCTTCTTGGCAGCATTTATCCAAAACTATCATAAAAATGTGCATACCCTTTGGCTCAGCCATTCCACTTAAATTAATTTATTATAAAGAAATATGCACAGCCCTTGTGGCTCCCCCAGCAGCACCATGGTGGTTGGCAAGAACAAGTACCTTACGAAAGGCAGCAAGAAAGGAGCAAAGAAGAAAGTGGTGGATCCATTTTTTTCTTTTTTGGTTTATTTATTTTTGAGAGAGAGAGAGAGAGAGAGAGCATGACTGGGGGACGGGCAGAGAGAGAAGAAGACACAGAATCTGAAGCAGGTTCCAGGCTCTGAGCTGTCAGTACAGAGCCCGACAAGGGGCTCGAACTTGTGAACCACGAGATCATGACCCAAGCCGAAGTCGGTCGCTCAACCGACTGAACCACTCAGGCGCCCCTGATCCATTTTCTAAGAAAGTGGTGCGATGTGAAAACACCGGCTATGTTCAATGTAAGAAATATTAGAAAAACACTAGACACGAGAACTCAAAGAACCAAAATCGCACCTGATGGTCTCAAGGGTCATGTTTTTGAGGTGAGCCTTGCTGATCTGCAGAATGATGAAGTCGTATTTAGAAAACCCAAGTGAATTATTGAGGAGGGTCAGGGCAAAAGCTGCCTGACTAATTTCCATGGCATCGATCTTACCCGTGACAAAATGCGCTCTCTGGTCAAAACACGGCAGACCATGACTGAAGCTCATGTCGATGTCAAGACTACCGATGGGTATTTGCTTTGTCCGTTTTGTGTTGGTTTTACTACAAAACTCAACAATCAGATTGGGAAGCCCTCTTATGCTCAGCACCAATGGGTCCACCAGATTCAGGAAAAGATGATGGATACCATGACCCAAGAGGTGCAAATGAGTTGGAAGAAGCAGTCAATAATTTGATTCCAATTCGCATCGAAAAGACACGGAAAAGTCTTGCCAGCCTATTTATCCACTCCATGATGTCTTTGTTAGAAAAGTAAAAATGCTCAAGAAGGCCAAGTTTGAAGAAGGACAGCTCACGGAACTGCGCGGTGAAGGGAGTAGTTCTGAAAAGCTGCTGGGGATGAGACCGGTGCTAACGTTGAACGAGCTCATGGTTATGAGCCACCAATCCAAGAATCTGTTTAAAATTCAGACATCACATTTGTGATGGCTTTAAAAAATATGCAGAAATATACGAAAGGACAGACATGAAAAGATGCCCACTGCACCGCTATTCAAGAGTGCAAAAACTTGGAAATGGCTTAAATGTCAGCAGTAGTAGGTGGGTTAAATTACTATTTCATTACGGGCCATCCATCTATTGGAATCTTATGTAACAATCAAAAATGATGATGTAGCTCTACCCTTATTTTCCAGACAGGCCATACAACGGAATATATTGTACAACTCCATTTTAATAAAAAGCATATATATTTATGCATAAAATTATTGGAAGGCTAAACCACAACATATTAATGATGTTATGTCTAGGTAGAGGGATTATACGTATATATATTTTTTGTTTCTTTTGGCTTGCCTGCGCTCTTTCATTTTCATTTTAGAAACATGGATTTCTACAGGAATATATAGAGGTACAAATATATTTTTGTCAAGGTCTTTTGAATACTCATTAATTATGCTCCCTTTCACGGTTCTTAGGCTGTTTGTGTTTCGCCAGCCCGCCGGGACAGACCAGCCCCCCCGAGCACTGACCGGCCTGTCTTCTCTCCCCTTGACCAACTAACAAGTGGGGACTGGAGATACCCCCTGGGTCCCAGACTCAAATAGAGAATATGACTCAAGTGTTCTCAGTATACCCCTCGAGCTGCTTCCTGACGGCCCCTCTGCTCTCTTCAGGGAAGATCCACTCTCCAGAAAGTCATTGGCCCGTTCACCATCTCTGGCAAGCAACTCCTGTCTCTGGCTCTAAGAACAGAGTGAATCAAGGACACTGATTTATCGCCCACCAAGGGCCCGCACAGAGAGCAAGCCAATGATGTTCCCCATTCGGGGTGGCCCTTGAAGGATTTGTGGCTCCAGCAGAGAAGCTTTTAAAAGGCCATAAAGCGAGTTAAGTGATCAGGAATTTCATCCTACTGAAATGAAAGTAGGTGGGGAAGAGGCTATACCTTCAAACTTGGCCAAGGTCTACCTCACAGAAAGAGGAGTGAGACAGGCAGGCTGGTGTTCTGCTGCTAACCTCAAGCAAGAGATGTCCACCTGGACCGTTTCCAACTCTGAAGTTCACCAACCTGGCCCCGGCTCTGGCTAAGTTGGCTCCCATGACTGGTATGCCCTCAACCCACATCTCAGTGGCTATTCTCACCCTCCCCTTCACCCCCCTTTCAACGGATCCATTCATCCATTTGCCAACAAGAAGTCCGCAGTAACACACTGCATGTTTGGGCTTCATTCTGAACACCAGGAGGACTTCAGTTATTCCTTCTAGAGGACTGAGTGCCTCCTACGGGATGCGGATGTGGACCAAGCACCCGGTGTGGAGCCATGAGCAAGATCCCCTGGTCCTAGAGTTGTAGAGTTCACCTTTGAGGCAGGTCAGAGATGCTAAACCAGTAAATAAATCGGGAAGACAATTTCTGATGGTGGTAAGCGGGAAGAAATAGGCTCGTAAGTTGGTGAATACGTGAGACTTTGGTCCAAAGTCAGGGAAGAACTTTCTGGAGAGTGACATTTGAGCCAAGACCTAAATAAAGCTAGAAGCTCATAGACCAGGGGAATCTTTTCACCCACCCAGCTCAGGGGCAGACTCATGCTGGTCCCATTCAGCCTCACCCACACAGAGTACGTGGGGGGCTTTCCGATCCTCTGGACCACCACACATCACGGTGTGTGTCCACCAGGGCTGGACAATTTCGTGCCGCTCAGATCCCACCTGGTTCGTGGATGTACCTTCAGGAAGGGGCTGATCTAGGCCCTGGCGTCTGTTTAGCCTCTCAGGCTGGACCTCTCCCTTAGGCCCCCTTCCCTCTTTCCGTCCTCAAGTTTTCTCCATCTTTTCCGTCCCTCTCAGCCTGGGCGTTGTTTTCTAACTTGGGATATGAACGCTCATTCTGATTCGTAATCAAGACCAAATATACTGTCTATGACCTGAGTTCCCCACTAAAGGTGGCAGGAGTTTGAATTTGAAAAGCCAGGATGAGACTCTGTATTCTTTCATTTTCTGCCGTCTCAACTTCTCTCTGAAGCAATGGGTACCAAGGACCTTGCTCAAATGGGGGTAGGGCGTGCCCAGATGGGGGAGCAGGAATAATCTGAAGCCCGACACCACACTCCAAAGTTAATTTATTTAGGGGCGCCTGGGTGGCTCAGTCAGTTAAGCGTCCGACTTGGGCTCAGGTCATGATCTCACGGTCCGTGGGTTCGAGCCCCATGTCGGGCTCTGCGCTGACAGCTCAGAGCCTGGAGCCTGCTTCCAATTCTGCGTTTCCCTCTCTCTCTGCCCGTCTCCCACTCCCTCTCTCTCTCTCTCTCTCTCTCTCAAAAAACAAATAAATAAAGTTTACAGGGGAGATTGGGTGGCTCAGTGGGTTAAGCCGACGACTCTTGATTTCACCTCAGGTCATGATCTCATGGTTCTTGAGTTTGGGCCCCACATCAGCCCCTGCACTGAGAGTGTGGAGCCTGCTTGGGATTCTCTGTCTCTGTCTCTCTCTTTCTCTGCCCCTCCCCTGTTCTCTCACACACATACTCTGTCTCTCTGTCTCTCTCTCTCTCTCTCAAAGTAAATACATAAATGTAAAAAACTTAAAAAATTATTACCCCATCACAAATAGAGAGCATCTACCAGAGGCACAGAGCTCAGAACTAGAAACACAGCAGGCATGGGGACGAGGCTCTCATTAGGCTGGGGAAAAGGAAAGAGGGGGGAGCAGAATGGCCTCCAGCGAGAGTCTCGGTCAACAGAAGGAGCCCTCCGGAGCAGAGATCGCTGGCCCAACATGGCCAGGCCCTAGCACCTGTCTGAAGCCAAGGCGGGTCTTGAAGGCCCCGCGGGGAGGCTGTGTGGGTTAGGGCACCGCCCACCTCTTTGGCGAAGGGAAATCTGAACGCGTCACCTCTGTGACTCTCTCGGGGCAAATAAACGGTCCTAAAGAGATGAGAGGAGCACCAAGCCGCCCGGCTCTTAAGGCTCACAGAGCATCCCAGGCCAGGAAATCTAGGTAGAGGCCAGAAGGCACCCTGAGAGTCAGGGAAGGGTACAGCGTGGGGGTCAAGTGCATAGGACCTGGGGCGGGGCCCCCCCGGTTTCTGAGCAGCTGAGGGCGGAGGGGATGGGTCGCTTCACCTTCGCTTTCAGCAGATCGGGGATAATAATAGTACCGACCCTATAGCTTTATTGGAAGGACTATAGAGAAGTTAGCGTTTTAGAAGGCACTCAGAGAACGCCTGGCCGGGAAACACTATTAGGTAAGTGTTAGTTAAGTGTCCTGGTAAAAAATCAGGAGAAAGAGCGCTCCGGGCAGGAGGCACAGGCTGGGTAAGAGCCCGGAGGACAGGATCAGAATAGCACACAACGTAACCCACATCAATGGGCTGAAGCCAGCCAAACGGCTGGTTAATCAAATTCAACTCAAGCGGAATTTAATTTATTTTTCAGGCACGGCTTTTAAGGGAAATCACATTCTCCGGTCTTGCCAAACAGCCCACCAAGATGGGCTGTGTGATTTTTTTTTTTTTTTTTCCCTCTAAAATCCACCCGAATCTTACCCAGATGAACTCGGAGCTGCAAACCAACAGATGTCACCCTCCCCGCCGCCCGCTGTCGCCAAAGCGGCGATTTCTTCCCAAACGACAGATGTTGACACGCGTTCTCGCCGCCCCCCCCCCCCAGCCCCGTGAGAAAGCTCGGGTGCCCTCCTGCAATGCCCCCCTCCTCGCCCAGGACTCCGAGCCTCTTGCTTACCCGGCCACGGCTACACGGGCTGCGGACCCCACCCGCTCCTTCCTGCCCGCCCCCGCCCCCGCCCAGCCAGCCCATGTGGAATGAGTTGCCCCATTTCTACTCCTTATCGGACATGGAAATATTTCCCTCGCGTCTTTGTGGCGTTTTTCTGCGTCTGTGAGTCGGACGAGGCTTAACTCTTATAGCTCCAGAGCACCGCCGGCTGTCTGAACTCCCGGACCCAAACCACCGGGTTCAGGATCATCAAATCGCAAGAGGGGAAGGGAAGGGGACCTTAGAGGGAGGGGTGGGTCAAGGGGATGCGTAAAGTCCGAATAACTCGCGCCGAGGAGAATTCAGCCGCTGCCTTCTGTAGCTTTAAAAAGGGGTCGTTGATGGCACAAAAACAGACACACAGACCAATGGAATAGAATAGAAACCCCAGAACTAGACCCACAAACGTATGGCCAACTCATCTTTGACAAAGCAGGAAAGAACATCCAATGGAAAAAAGACAGCCTCTTTAACAAATGGTGCTGGGAGAACTGGACAGCAACATGCAGAAGGTTGAAACTAGACCACTTTCTCACACCATTTACAAAAATAAACTCAAAATGGATAAAGGACCTAAATGTGAGACAGGAAACCATCAAAACCTTAGAGGAGAAAGCAGGAAAAGACCTCTCTGACCTCAGCCGTAGCAATCTCTTACGCGACACATCCCCAAAGGCAAGGGAATTAAAAGCAAAAGTGAATTACTGGGACCTTATGAAGATAAAAAGCTTCTGCACAGCAAAGGAAACAACCAACAAAACTAAAAGGCAACCAACGGAATGGGAAAAGATATTTGCAAATGACATATCGGACAAAGGGCTAGTATCTAAAATCTATAAAGAGCTCACCAAACTCCACACCCGAAAAACAAATAACCCAGTGAAGAAATGGGCAGAAAACATGAATAGACACTTCTCTAAAGAAGACATCCAGATGGCCAACAGGCACATGAAAAGATGTTCAGCGTCGCTCCTTATCAGGGAAATACAAATCAAAACCACACTCAGGTATCACCTCACGCCAGTCAGAGTGGCCAAAATGAACAAATCAGGAGACTATAGATGCTGGAGAGGATGTGGAGAAACGGGAACCCTCTTGCACTGTTGGTGGGAATGCAAATTGGTGCAGCCGCTCTGGAAAGCAGTGTGGAGGTTCCTCAGAAAATTAAAAATAGACCTACCCTATGACCCAGCAATAGCACTGCTAGGAATTTATCCAAGGGATACAGGAGTACTGATGCATAGGGGCACTTGTACCCCAATGTTCATAGCAGCACTCTCAACAATAGCCAAATTATGGAAAGAGCCTAAATGTCCATCAACTGATGAATGGATAAAGAAATTGTGGTATATATACACAATGGAGTACTATGTGGCAATGAGAAAAAATGAAATATGGCCCTTTGTAGCAACGTGGATGGAACTGGAGAGTGTAATGCTAAGTGAAATAAGCCATACAGAGAAAGACAGATACCATATGGTTTCACTCTTATGTGGATCCTGAGAAACTTAACAGGAACCCATGGGGGAGGGGAAGGAAAAAAAAAAAAAGAGGTTAGAGTGGGAGAGAGCCAAAGCATAAGAGACTGTTAAAAACTGAGAACAAACTGAGGGTTGATGGGGGGTGGGAGGGAGGGGAGGGTGGGTGATGGGTATTGAGGAGGGCACCTTTTGGGATGAGCACTGGGTGTTGTATGGAAACCAATTTGTCAATAAATTTCATAAAAAAAAAAAAAATAAAAAGGGGTCATTGAGGCAGCCTCTCTTCCATTTGGTGAACCTTGAACCTGTCCTTGTAAGATAACAATGATAATAAGCAGCAGGGTTTGGGTGTTTGCGCTGGACACATTTAACCCTTCCAGCAACCCACCGAAATAGACGTTCTCATTATCGCCCCGTTTGGTAAACGAGGCCCAGAGAGGTAAAGTAACTCTCCCGAGGCCACACAGCCATGAAGTGAGAGCAGACCCTTCTTTCTTTCTTTCTTTCTTTCTTTCTTTCTTTCTTTTATTGTTTATTTTTGAGGGAGACAGAGTGCGAGCAGGGGAGGAGCAGAGAGAGAGAGGGAGACACAGAATCCGAAGCAGGCACTGGGCTCCGAGCTGTCGGCACAGAGCCCGACACGGGGCTCGAACCCACGAACCGCGAGATCATGACCTGAGCCCAAGTCGGACGCTTAACCGGCTGAGCCCACCACCCCCCCAGGCGCCCCGGGAGCGGACCTTTCTGACCACAGATGGTCCTCCACACTCTAAGCCAACAGCGGAACGTACACCAATTTGCCCCTGTGGTCTGGGACGGTCTCTTCGCCCCAACCCACCAAAGTTTACAGACACTACCTGAGGTGGGAGAGCAGAGAGGGCGAGTCACTTAGCCAAGGGCACACAGCTAGCAAGCGAGAGGTAAGTGAGCCGAATTCTTCAGCCCGTCCGCTTATTTCCACGTTCTTCTTTAAGGAGATGGGAGCTGAAGCCTGGTTAGCCCCGAAGGAGAAAGGATGACATTTTGCAGCTCAGAGGCTTCGTTGCGGACGCGGGCAGAGCCAGCCTGGAAACCTGCTGTCGCCATCTACACGCCGTGTGACCGGGGACTAGCGGCCTCAACTCTCTGAGCTTCAAGTTCCTCCGCTGTAAAATGGGGGGGCTGGGGGGGGGGGTCCCAATAAGATCCAGCTTACAGGATCGCGGTGGGGGTGGCCGAAGACTGCAAAGGCTTCAGTAAATACGAACTGCCAATATACTGGCATTAACGGCCGGGGCTGGGTGAACTCTCAAGGCGTCCAACAGGATATGCGCGGTGCACAAGGACGGGGAGTCCACCGGGCCCAGGGCCGGTGGGGGTTCAGAGAAGAATCTCAGTTCTCAAGGAGCCTCGTGCAGGAAACGGGACTCCGCGCGTGGCAAGGCCGGTGGCGACTTCGGGGCTGCGATGGGCTGCGTGAGGCTTTCTCGTCACGGGTAGAGGATGCACGATGCCTGTTCTCTCTCTCTCACGGGGTCACGAGCGGCTCCAGGCCAGGGTTATGAGCCCAGAGCACCTTCGCGGCACGCTGTCCGTTCGTCCCGGAATCTACCCGCTGTTCATCTACGTCTCTGCATTTCTGTCACCTAAGCCAGGCCCTTCTCTTGCCTGGTCGACGACCACAGGCTTCCCAGAAGCCCCTGGGGACCCCCTATGATCCGGAATGATGTTGAATGTACAAGTCACCTTCTTTCGCTCCTTACCTTAGATTCCCCCAGTGGCTTGCCCTCGCATTAAGAATAAAATCTGGGGGCGCCTGGGTGGCTCCGTCGGCTACGTGTCTGACTCTTGACCGCAGCTCAGGTCGTGATCTCACGGCGCGTGGGTTCGAGTCTCACATCAGGCTCTGTGCTGACTGGGTGGAGGGGGCTTGGGATTCTCTCTCTCTCCCTCTCTCTCTCTCTACCCCCTCCCTCTCTCGCTTTCCCTCTTTCTCTCTCTCTCTCAAAATAAACAAACTTAAAGAATTTTAAAAGAATAAAATCTATACTCTGGCCACCGGGACCCCTGCGATCCAGCCCTGCCCACCGCTCCGACATCATCTCCTACCCTCTCCATCGTATTCACTTTGCTCCGATCCACTGCCCTTCTTGCTGTTAGCCCAAACGCACCAGTTTCATTCCTGCCTCAGGGCCTTTGCACGTGCTGTTTCCTCTGCCTAGGACAGGCATCCCCAGATCCATCCATGAATGGTCCTTCTCATCATTTACATCTTAGCTCAAATGTTGGCTCCTCAGGGAAGCCTTCTGTGATGACCACTTCTTTTTTTTTTAATGTCTATTTATTTTTGAGAGAGAGAGAGAGAGACAGAGCATGAACAGGCGGTGGGGCAGAGAGAGAGAGAGAGAGGGAGACACAGAATCCGAAGCAGGCTCCAGGCCCTGAGCTGTCAGCACAGAGCCCGACATGGGGCTCGAACTCAAGAACTGTGAGCTCATGACCTGAGCCAGAGTCAGATGCTTAACTGACTGAGCCACCCAGGAGCCCCTGGGAAATATATTTTTATGCTGATTTGCCACGTATCCAGCTGAAGATGCTCTGACTATCGTGAAATGGAGGAATTAAATAATTAAGACTCTCCACAAGTAGCAATAAATTTTAAAATAATAATAATAATAATAACTAACATTCAGTGAGTGTTCAGTCCTGTCCTTACAACACTCCCCTTGTGATGGATCCCATTGTCATCCCCGGTCGACAGGAAAGGGAACTGAGGCTCAGAAAAACACGGGCGACTCACCCACAGTTGCACGGCTGGAAAGTGGTCAAAGCAGAACCGGCCTGATTTGCTAAAGAAGCTGGATGGAACGTCATCACCCCCTAAGCACGGGAGAGCCATCGAAGATTTAGAGCGAGGGAAAAACCTGGGAATAACCGTTCCCGAGGCTAAGGGCCGTGCGCACATTTTCTCATTTCAACCTCGGTGCTATTAATCTCCCACTTTGGCGGTGTCTGTTTTGTTTCCTGCTGTGTTTCCAGCGCCCAGAACGCTGTCTAGAACCTGCAGCTGTTTCCAGAGACATTTGCTGATTGTGGAAAAATCGCATGTGCTATTAAGTTACTTCGCGTGTCGTGAGGGTGTCGTGGTAGACTGTCTCCCTCACTAGACGGCAGATTCCATTTAGGGATTGCATCGAGGACGGGGCATGAGTCATACCCATGCTGATAGCACACCTGCCGTTGTAGCTCAGCGCTTGGAAGATAGTAAGTGCTCACTAAACGCCTGTTGAATGAATGAGCGATCACCCTCGTCTCGGAGAGCAGCGAGGCCGAGTAGAACCTCTTTAAGATACTGTCAGGTTTCAGCCAGGTCACGATCTCGCGGTCCGTGAGTTCGAGCCCCGCGTCGGGCTCTGGGCTGATGGCTCGGAGCCTGGAGCCTGTTTCCGATTCTGTGTCTCCCTCTCTCTCTGCCCCTCCCCCGTTCATGCTCTGTCTCTCTCTGTCCCAAAAATAAATTAAAAAAAAAAAAAAAAACGTAAAATACTGTCAGGGACTAATCCTTTTCTCGAGCTGGAAACAAAGTAAAAAAAAAAAAAAAATGCAGAATTCAGCTGCCGATGATTCACAAAGCTTCTGACTGCCGGGCTCCCAACTCACCCCGGATCCTGTTCAGAACTGACGGAACACCACCGGCCGGGGAGGCTGCATAGATCGTGAGGTTTCTTGGGTACCAAACGATGTTGTGTGGATTCTGAAACCAAACAAACCTGTTTTGATGAGGTGGGTGCGAATGAATCTCAACGGCACGAATTAAAAGCCTCTAGGACACTGGGGCATCTGGGTGGCTCAGTTGTTTAAGCGACCGACTTCAGCTCAGGTCACCATCTCACGGTTGGTAAGTTCGAGCCCCGCGTCGGGCTCTGTGCTGACGGCTCGGAGCCTGGAGCCCGCTTCGGATTCTGTGTCTCCCTCCCTCTCTACCCCTCTCCCGCCTGCACTCCGTCTCTCTCTTTCTCGCTCAAAAATAAATAAACATTAAAAAATTAAAAAAAAAAAACCCTACGGAACACGAACCGGCTTTGGAATGGAAGGCTCTGCACCGGGCAAAATAAAGTTTTCAAGTAGATTTCGTGACTCAGTCAAGCTGGGACATGACGACTCCGTGGTGAGAATACTAGAAACCAGCCGAGTGACCACCAGCACCGATGGTCCGCTACTCACACCTCCGTCCTGTAATTCTTCCAGATACAAAAAATAATTATGGGCAATAAAATACCGCCCCCCTCCCCGAAACTCCATGTTCCTGCCTGTGCATCCTTCTCTACTTTTCCGCCAACTAGAAAAAAAAGACTGGAGAATCTTTATTGGATAAACAGGATTCCTTTTGCACCTGCTGCCCCCACCAGACTTGCATTCTTACATTTCTTTCCTTGAATCCAAGAAAGCCTTTCTAGCCCTGAACTCTTAGCATCCCCTGTTCCTTCGGCCACCAATGCTTTTCCCTCCCGGTTTGCACAAAACCTGAGGCTTCTTCAGGTCTCCGCCCAAATGCCGCTTCACCCCAGGAGGACTTCCCTCCACCCTCTCCCTGCCCGATTCTGATGTTTTCCACCTTGGCATTTGCCAGGATTTACAATGATACATTTCTCCTTTTCACTTGCTTAAGACCTCACTCTCTCGCTCACACGTAAGCTCCTTGGGGAGGCGGCTTGCGTGTTTTATTCATTCCTGTAGACCCTTCTGCCTCACCCACTCACTCTCCACTTAGAAGCCCAGACTCCGCCAGCCAGAGAGGCTGGGATTCAGAGGCTCCCGAGGACGACACAGAGACCCAGCCGGTGCCAATGGAGCCAAGAGCCATCCATCACTCTCCCACCCGCGACAGCTGGATAGATTAATAATCCTGGTTGGCCTGAAACTAACAGGTAGACCCCGTCTGGCTCAAGCTCTCCCTCTGCTTACGAACTCCCAACCTTGCCTGGAATTCTTCCTTAAATCTCTTTTTCTCTAACGCTCCATACCCATTTGTTCCTTCACCTTCCAACCTTCACCCGTTCTCTGCCTGAGGGATCCGACCTAAAACACATCTGATCGTGTTCCTCTTCTCCTCAAAACCTCGGTGGCCTCCAGCTCGCTCAGAGTGACAATCCAGCAGTCTAACACGGACGTCATTCGAAGGGAAATCGAGGCGCTCCTAGCTGAAGAAGAAGGTAGAAGCTCAAGTCCAGGGGACATTCAGGGTACTCTGGGTTTACGGTTTCATCCCGGATGCCCTTATTGCTACATTAAGTAAGGGAACTGCTATGGACTGAATAGCACCCCCACCCCAACCAAATTGCCCTGTTCTCTAACCCGAGCTCCTTTCCCAGATGTTTGCAGTTTGGGTGGGACTGTCAGTCACGGTGCCCTGGGCTTTCCCGTCAACTCGTGGCCTCAGGACCCAGGCCACGGGAGCCCCTCTCTCCCAAAGACTGAACCACGAGTGTAGGCAAACCTCAGGCATACCGTCGGTTCCGTTCCGGGCCACCGGAATAAAGCAGGTATCACAATAAAGTGGGTCAAGTGAATGTTTCCGTTTCCCAGTGCCTGTCAGAGTCATGTTTCTACCGTCGCCTAATTAAGTGCGCAATAGGGTCGTGCCTAAAAAACACCAGGGGCACAGCTGTAATCAAAAAATGCTTTCTGGCTGAAAAACGTTGAGTGTCACCCGAGCTTTCAGCGAGTGGTAATCACCGATCGCCGATCACCACACCGACAATAATAAGGAAAACGTTGAAACTGTTGCAAGAATTATCAAAATGCGACACAGAGACACGAAGTGAGCAAATGCTGTTGGAAAAATGGTGCCATAGGCTCGCTGGATGCAAGGTCACCATAAGCCCTTAATTTGTGACAATCGCAGCGTCTGCAAAACTCAATAAAGCAAATGTATGCCCGGGGCACCTGGGTGGCTCAGTCGGTTGAGTGTCTGACTCTTGATTTCGGCTCAGGTCACAATCCAGTGGTTCATGACATCTGGTCCCGCATCAGGCTCTGCACTGACAGTGCGGAGCCTGCTTGGGATTCTCTGTCTCCCTCTCTCTCTGCCCCTCCTCTGCTCTCTCTCTCTCAAAATACATTTTTTTTTTTAAATTTTTTTTTCAACGTTTATTTATTTTTGGGACAGAGAGAGACAGAGCATGAACGGGGGAGGGGCAGAGAGAGAGGGAGACACAGAATCGGAAACAGGCTCCAGGCTCTGAGCCATCAGCCCAGAGCCTGACGCGGGGCTCGAACTCACGGACCGCGAGATCGTGACCTGGCTGAAGTCGGACGCTTAACCGACTGCGCCACCCAGGCGCCCCAATGATTTTGAATTTTTTTAAAAATGTATTTTGAGGGGCGCCTGGGTGGCGCAGTCGGTTAAGCGTCCGACTTCAGCCAGGTCACGATCTCGCGGTCCGGGAGTTCGAGCCCCGCGTCGGGCTCTGGGCTGATGGCTCAGAGCCTGGAGCCTGTTTCCGATTCTGTGTCTCCCTCTCTCTCTGCCCCTCCCCCGTTCATGCTCTGTCTCTCTCTGTCCCAAAAATAAATAAACGTTGAAAAAAATTCAAAATCATTAAAAAAAAAAAAAACAAAACAAGGTTATGCCTGCGCCAGGAGACGAGGAGGGAAAGCAGTTGGAACCGGTTCATCTCGAAAGCTGTATCCTAAGGAGGCTGCCTTATTAGTTCTTGTTATCTAGATATTGGAAGCTTTCTGCTTTCTATTTGTTCTTGGTCTGTTGTTCAGTGTTTTTCTTCCAAATCCCTGGAATAACCCGTGTCTTTGTGATACATTGTTTATGTATTGACTGACGAACGAGTTATTGACTGACGCAACGCTCCCTAAGTACTTGTTCATTTGAGCTCATTCAAGCTGCTCCTTCAGACCCTAAACATTTATTGGTCAGTCTCTAGTCTGACCACCCAGCCAGATAGTCCGAGAGAAAGGGTTCAACATAGGTCATTAGTTACAAAGATGTTGGAGGAGCTTCAAGGGCAAACAGGCATGGGACACGGCTCAGAGATCAGCAAGAGTGGGAAGCCGGGAGAGACCAAGGGAGGAGGTGATGTCACCAGAGTCCAGTAGCCGGGGCTACCCCCCTTGAAGGGACAACGAAAAAGCTAGAGCCATTTAGGAAATAGAGCCACCGCCCGGAGAGGCCCCTCAAGTCAGAGAGAGCGTGGAGTATGGGAGGATGACCTCAGCATCTCCCATCACTGTATCCGCGATCCCCCAGTGGAGGCTCCCATTGGCTAATCCTAGCCAGACGCAAAGGACCCTGGGAATTATAGTTTGCAGCAGTCAGCCATCTGCCATCACAAGCGACTGGCGCCAAAGGGATGAGTGGTCCCTCTGCACGATCTGTCCCCCTTAACGCCCTTGTTGGTTTCCAACATGGCGTCCGAGGGGGCAGACTCGGTGGAGGAGGAAAAACAGACACGTCCTGCCATTGTGCCGCCCAGCACATCCTGCCTTCCACCAGGGACTCACCATGTGGCTTCGGCCCGGGCCGACGGCCTGGCCACCGCTCCCCTCCTTCCGCTCTCAGAAAGTCCACCAGGCCTGCTGGTAACCAAAGGCCTGGCTTTGGCCGGGACCCGAATAGCGGGCATAGACTCCACTCCACTCAGACTCCGGGCAGCGTCGGGGCGGCAGACTCCAAGGCCAGTTCCTGTCTAGCGTCTGATGAATTCTCTAACAGTTACTTCCACCCTCAGAATTAAAACATAATGTTTGTGCAGCCCTGCCCGTTAGCGTGCTTGCCCGGTGACGGAGCCCCCCCCCCCCCCCCCCCCCCTCTGCCGCGGGCCTGCCTTTCCCGGGCTCCAGCCAGAGCTCTTGCTAACATGCTCTCTGAAAGTCATTTCTGGACCTGAAATGAGGAAGTGGGGCCAAAGCTCACTTTGTGGAAAGATTTTATTTCCATCTGAGTCCACTTCAAGGCACGGCCAGGGATTAGTTTTGTTAGCTTTTTACCTCCCAAAAAAAAAAAAAAAAAAAAAAAAAAAAAAAAATTGCGGGGCCTTCTCGAAGCAGATTTATGGAATTGCCCGGCGATTACATTTCAAACTATGGAGACCAGGAGCCCTGTCTTTGGGGATGACTCCAAATTGGCTGGCACCGCTGAATATAGGCTAAATGGAAAATATTCAGCAAGCCTGGCTTGGGGCATTCTATTCCAAGGCAGATCCGCGGGACCTGGTGCAGAACCCCGGGGGCCCAGCTTCTTCCCCGGACGTCGACGGAAGCCGTTCAACCTCAGGTGGTGAGAAGGTACGAGACAGAGAAGGAAAGTGCAAATCGAGGGCTTTCCCCCCCGGTTACGTTCCTGAGACCAGCGGCTCCCAAACCGGAAGGTACATTCAGTCCCCTCAGCGCCCTGTTAAAAGGCAGATTCTGCCCCAGCGGGTGCGGGTCCGAGGTGAGCTGTGACATTCATTCCCTGTCTCTCACAAGCCCTACGTGGATCCCGGAAGCACACTTTGAATGACAGAAGGACCTAGACTTTGTGGGATACAAAGTGGGGGCGCCTAGAATCATCCTTCGGGATTTGGGACAACACATCAGAACGTCTCTCAATACTCGTGGGGGCGCCTGGGTGGCTCGGTCGGTTGAGCCTCCAACAGACAGAGGGGAACGCGTAATCGCAAAAGTCTGCAGACCTCTGACCAAGTCCACGAAGAGCCTACTTCTCCCGACTTCCAGAGAGAATCTTCATAATACACAAACGCCTTCTCCAAGCGTCTCCTGGGACCCAAAGCCGCTTTTATACGACCGGGACCCACCCCTGGAGCACCTATTCCGTGACAGACACCGTGCTATCACCCTGTCCGGCAAAGAGCGTGACGCCCATTTTACAGGTGAGGAAACTGAGGCACAGAGGGGGCAGGTAACCCAGCTGGGTGCCCTCATCTCGCCGCCATTCGAGCAATTCGGATGCAAACCGTCTGAACGGAGATTCACACGGGCCAAACGCGAGCTGAGGGAAGGCGCCGGGGTTCCGGAACCGGCCAAGGCTGAGCAGGGTGGGGGGCGGGTACGAGATCCTGAAACGTGGTGTCTGAGCACCTTACCCGCTTCCCTCCGTCATCCCAGTTAACCGGCTGGTGGGATCCGTCCTTCCCACGCCCGCAGCCGCCTCGCGGGGACCCGCCGGCAGCATTCACGAAGCAACGGTGCACGGAGACGTGTCGCTTCTCGTTGCTGTCTCTAGGCCTCGGGGACGTGAAAGCCATGTGGGGGCCCGCGCTTAGGATTCCGAGTTCCTCTCTCGTCTGTCCTCTTAGAGAGATAACTTCCCCCTGCCCCTGAGAACGAGCCTTGTGGCAGACACTGGGACCCACTCTTCACGGGCACTATCTCAGTGACTTCCCACAGAAACCGCGAGAAGCTGCTATTACGACCTCCCCGCCCCCTCCCGCCCGTGAACTGACCAGGAAATTGAGGCTTTCACGGGCCAATGGCCTGCCAAGGGGAGCCAACGTCAGGGCCAGAGTTGATTCTAGGCAGATCCGACTCAAAGCCCGGGTTTGGAAGCAACACGTGGTCTGCTTGCCCCTGGTTTGGATTGTGCATGTTAACAGGTTCATTACTCTGACGCCCAGCCGGCTTTGAGGAAAGAGAAGGGACCTGCTACCCCCCAGCCCTGCCGACCCCGGGACCCACGCAGGTGCCAGCCAAGGCCCCAGACGCGGCAGTTCCGGCGAAACACCCCGGGGGGACGTCTCCATTGGCCTCTCTGCCGGCAGAGCAGGTGTTCTGGCCTCCCTGGGCCCCCAGTGACATTTTCTTTGGAACCCGTCACATGTGAACTTCGGGGAGACTGGTGGAGCCGAGGCGCCTAAAGCTGGTGAGGTTATTTTTAAGTCGTAAGTCAAAAAGGGCCTCGAGCAGAAATGTCCTCACCTGCGCAGAACCAAGCTCGCGCGTCTTCCCCCCCGCCCAGGATCCCCCGGGGAGGTTCTGGGGCCGCGCGCACACGGAGAGGCGTGCACGAGTGCGTGAGCGCGTGAGTGCGTGTGTGCCTGGATGAACGCATGTGGGTGTGTGAGTGTGAACCCGTGTGAGTGTGCGTACGAGAGTGTGTGAGAGTGTTTGTGCCTAGAGGTGTCTGTTGGCCGATCTGTAGTCCCAGCTGGGGGTGAAAGAGAGGCCAGGTCCCCTCTGCACCCTTAGGAAACGCTGTTGGTCCCCTCTGCACCCTGGCCCGTGTGACATCCTCGCCTGGGAATGTCCTAAGGTGTATGAGTTAAGCATGACAGCTGTGGTCGTGGTTACATTTACATTCAAGCCGGAGACAAGACAGCGTCACGTGGAGCATTCACACCAGGTCAGAGTCGGATACTCCGGGGTTCGAAGCCCAGCTATCCCACTCCCTCGCCCGTGTGGCCGTGGGTAAGTCACTTGCCCCCCGGCACGTGAAACTAGGCGAAGGACGTATGCAATCGCATGGCACTCCGCTGCACGTCAGAGACACACGGAATGAGCAAGACAGACATTTCTTACCTTCTCTCGTGGAAAAATACTGGGGGGGAGGGGCCAGCGAGGGCGACCGTGTCACGTGACCGCAGAGAGCACCATTCACAGCGGAAAGTGTGCGTGGCGCCCCCTGGAGCTGAGCAACCAAGGGCTGAGAGGTGACCCCGTGATGTCACCGGTACCGCAGGTGGCTCGTGTCTTTCAGCTGGCTGTCCCCATGATCACAGGCGGCCGCTGGAGCCCCAGCCATCCTGCCGGGGAAGGGGAAGGAAAGAAAGCCGGGCAAGAGCTCTCTGGTGCTCCACCTGCTCATTGCTGCTTAGATCTGTCTTTTTTAACATTCCTACCTGCACGGCGTCTTGCAGACTAATTTCTTTTTGACTCAGAAGAATCCTGCTTCCGCCCACACGGGGGACTTTCACCAGACAGTAGAGAGAAAGTGGTTATTTTATTGGTTCTTCCTCAGTTAAGTACTGACTCGTGGGTCATGGGGCGCCGGGGTGGCTCGGTCGGTTGAGCGTCCGACTTCCGCTCAGGTCACGATCTCGCGGTCCGTGCGTTCGAGTCCCGCGTCGGGCTCTGTGCTGACGGCTCGGAGCCTGGAGCCCGCTTCGGATTCTGTGTCTCCTCCTGTCTCTGCCCCTCCCCTGCTCGTGCTCTGTCTCTTTCAAAAATAAACATTAAAAAAAAAAGAGAGAGAGAGAGAGAGAGAGAGAGAGAGACAGAAGGCCCAGGTTCTCGTCTCCACTTTGACCCTAGTTGGCTACGTGACCTTGGGCAACACACCGTTGATCCTCTGGGTCCCACGACACCTTCCTTCCCCGCGCCCATCTAGCTCATGCCCGACTACTTCCAGGTCCTGGCACGTGCCTGGAAAGTTTGGTTCCGTGACTGCCCACCCCCTTGGTGTGGCGGGGATGGGACAAAGAGAATGAAGCATTCTCCTCCTGCCGTCTCTGTCAGCACGCAGCGTGCTCGAAGGCTTGCAGCCAGTTAGCATCGGACAGGTTTGCATTTGCCTGCTGACGCCACCCTTATCGGCTGGGTCACCTCTGGCGAGTCTGTTCGATTCCTCTGAACCTCAGTTTCCTCCTCTGTCACGGGAGGCGAACAAAACTCTTGCCTTGTGGAGCTCTGGGAGGACGGGACGCGTAAAACGCTTAGTACGCGACGAGAACGTGTGAAATGATAGCTCTGAGTGTTAGAGAGCATCTCCGCTCCCCGCCAGGAGCACGTGTGGCTGCCAGATCCTCAGCCTGCGAACAGCCGTGAGGAAGAAGGTGCTCCCCTCGCTGGCTAACAGGATGCTGGAAAGTGCGAGCGGCTGCTGTAGCCGGTAGGCTCTGAGGCTTCTCGGATCCCATCAGACAAGGGATGGGGAGTAACCAGTTCCTGAGCTGGGACATGAAGCCTGCGTGTCCCAAATGTCCCCCAATGCTTTAACCTACATAAAGGCGTGTCTATTACAGAAAAACCTCCAATGTTTAAAAAACTACGGGACTTGTCAGAGCCTTTAATGTGCTAATGATATTTCTAAATCTTCCATGGGGGGGTATCACATACAGTGTGCCCGGATGCATTTGCCTAACAACCCCTCTTTCTAATAGTAACAATAAGAACAATGACAGTAATAGCAATACAATGTGTTAGGTCTTATGCCAAATGGTACACGTCGTGTAACAGTCAGCTAATATTGGGATAATGCTGCAGAATGAACAGCCCCCCCCCCACCCAAATCTCCCCGGCATACACAAATAACATCCTTTCTCAGTCGTTGGCCTGTGATTCACTCATATGCCTCTGCTTCTGGCTGTGGGTCGATTCAATTCTGCTCTATAGTGTCTAGAACTCTGGGACCCCAGTTAAAGCCTCATCAACCACCCAGGGATTGCTCTTCTCATGGCTCCGGAACGATATATAAGCACATTTAAAGTCTCCGATGGAATACGTGTTACATCTCCTCCCATCCATTGGCCAAAGTAAGCCACGTGGCCAAGCCGACAGTCAATGGAATGGGCACGTATATCCCCGAGGCAGAAAGCCACAGCAAGGGTGGAGAAGAAAGGATTCCAAGCAAATAATACAGTTGCTAGCGACTGCCTCTGTGCCCTCCCTCATTTATTTCTCACGACAGCTGTGCGCAGTATTGATATCATTGGACAGGTTAAAAAAAAAAAAATCAAGACGAGCAACCATTGGACAAGGGGGAATAAAGACAAAAACTAAAGCTCAAAGGTTAAGCAAGTCGCCGGAGGTCATAGTCAGAGGTGGGACTTGAACTCTGTGAGTCCCGACCCCGGCTCTTAAACTTGGGGCTAGCTACGGAAGTCCCATTTGACCTCGATGTTCCTTCACCTCATGTTCCCCGTGGTACCTTCTGCCACGTTCACACATATGTATTTTCGACGCAGTGACATGTTTTATGACGCTTTGGCCCAGAAGCTCACCTCTAAGCCCGCCGCATTTATGTAAATACTTATATTATAAATATTACATGAGCCCTGTTCTTAATTTACTGCAAAACCCAAGGTTGTCATCTTTAGAACTTGGTCTCCCGCGGGGAGAAAGCGCACTCGGTGATGAAACCAGGAAATGTGAATTTATGGATGCAGTAGATACCGCGGGGAGTTCACCCCATGCTCCGAGCACGCATCCTTCCTATGCACCTTGATGGATTCCTGGTGCCAGTGTTTGCAACTGCGCCTGAGAGGTGCCCTTGGCCTTAGCTCCCGGGGTAGACCAGCAGTCCTGGGGAGCTGGCGCCTCCCACGGTAGCCCTGGAGTCACGGGCAGTGACAGACCGGATTTGGACGATACAGACTCCAGCTTTTGTCCCCCGGGTGGAGAACCCCACAACGTGTTCTGTATTGTCTCTCAGAGGTCCCCAGCGGGACGGAGCCTCAGTTTCCTCCAGCAGTAACCTGCTCACAAACACATTCTGTTTTTTCTTTTAATTTTTTAAAATGTTTATTTATTTTTGAGAGACAGAGAGAGAGGGTGAGAGCAGGGGAGGAGCAGAGGGGAGAGGGGGACACAGAATCCGAAGCAGGCTCCAGGCTCTGAGCTGCCGGCCCAGAGCCCGGCACGGGGCTCGAACCCACAAAACCGTGAGATCCTGACCTGAGCTGAAGTCGGAGGCTCCACCGACCGGGCCACCCGGCCGCCCCCGTCACATTCTGTACGGGCTGCTCTCCTTCAAATTCCTCTGCACCCTTCCGGGTGCTTACTGGGACCACCTCCAGAAGCAGAACAAAACAAAAGAAAAGTTACAGGCACCCAGATTCTCCTCTGTTTCTAGGGGAATCGCTACCTAAGAGCATAGAATATTAGTAACAAAAAAAAAATAGTTGTCATTCTTTACCTACTTGGTAACTACTTGCATTTTTTGACACATTTATTATGAAAGATGTTCCTCTTTTCAGGGAGGGATCACAGAGGCTCTGATACAGGCTATGGGTGCTCCCAAGCGCAAAATGCACATTCACGCCCAGCGCACCTTCCAGAACTCTGTGGGCCCCAGGTGGATGCATTGGACACGGAGGCAGGGAGAGGGGAAGCCACGCGTGAGCCAACCTCCGGGCGACAGAGCCCAGAGCCCCAGCTCTGCAGAAAGCCGGTGGAAACGAAATGCTGAGCTCCTGCTCCTTTGGTCTCTGGCTTAGCTGAGTCTGGGAACATCATCCTTCAAAGCTCCAAAAAAAACTAGACTAAGCAAAACCCAGGCAAGGACCCGCTGTCGGAAATCCCTCATTCTGTGACGGGGAGGGCGCTCGTGATTGTTTAGGTTGCTTATCTGCTGGCCCCGTGTTCACCTCTTCCTCAGTCCCTGACGCCTTGCTTTCCACGGCGTCACCGGTCACTTCAAAGGCTTCTCCGCCCTTCGAAGGGACCCGGGGTTGGGGGGCGAGGGGGGGGGGCGCGGCAGGAGGTGGGAGCAAGCAGGGCTCCAGCCTCTGGCTCTTGGCAAGGAAGGAGGGCTGTTGCAGGGGCCAGAATTTCCCCAGCTAGCAAGGGTGAGCCCCGCACGCACCAGCCTCCAGGCCTCCCTTTCCTCGGCGTGGATCCCCGCACCCCACATCCGTTTCCCTGGTTTGGCAGTTTGATAACAAGGGGGTGAACGGGCTTTGAGAGCAGCCAGTCAGGCTTGAACTGGAATCCAGGGCTTAGTAGAGCACGTCTCTACTTCGCTAGGCCTGACTTTGCCCATTTGTAAAGTGAAAAAGAAAAAAAAATCACTCTCTTTCCAACCAGGATGTTTTAAGGAGCAAACGGGAAAAGGGAAAATCAAGCGCCCGTGAGCGCAGAGCACATAGTAGGGGCTGCACGACTGAAAACCTCTGGCTACTCCTGTTACGAACGCGTAACCTTGGCCGATTTCCCTCGCTGACCTTGATCCCGTTTTTTGGGTTTTTTTTGTTTTTTTTTTTTTTTAATTTTTTTTTCAACGTTTATTTATTTTTGGGACAGAGAGAGACAGAGCATGAACGGGGGAGGGGCAGAGAGAGAGGGAGACACAGAATCGGAAACAGGCTCCAGGCTCCGAGCCATCAGCCCAGAGCCTGACGCGGGGCTCGAACTCACGGACCGCGAGATCGTGACCTGGCTGAAGTCGGACGCTTAACCGACTGCGCCACCCAGGCGCCCCTTGATCCCGTTTTTATGTTTTCCTCTCCTTTCTTTGCAAACCAGGGTAGGTAATTGATCCAGCTCCCTCCCAAATCCTTCCTCACTTGGAATATTCTCCTGGCGTCTTCCCAGAGTGCTGCCACCCCCGGAATGATCCCCGTGGCCCCTACGTGAGGCAGTGAGATCTTTCTTTATGAAAAAGACAGCCCCGCACAAAACCAGTGGAAGCGTTTTAGATGCTCAGTTCACCCCGAACAATATCCTTCTATTGAGGCCGCGTCGTAAATATCTTACTGGCTGATCCTCAGCTAGGAAATTGTCTCCAGAGCCGAGAGACTGCTTTCCGCCCCCTTATTTATGGGGAAGACTTTTAAAAATCCCTCTGGGGCGCCTGGGTGGCGCAGTCGGTTAAGCGTCCGACTTCAGCCAGGTCACGATCTCGCGGTCCGTGAGTTCGAGCCCCGCGTCGGGCTCTGGGCTGATGGCTCAGAGCCTGGAGCCTGTTTCCGACTCTGTGTCTCCCTCTCTCTCTGCCCCTCCCGCGTTCATGCTCTGTCTCTCTCTGTCCCAAAAATAAATAAACGTTGAAAAAAAAAAAAATTAAAAAAAAAAAAAAATCCCACTCTTTGGGTCTGCAAAGCCCATTATTGACATGGCAGTTGGGCAGGTTTGCCCGGAGTCACCCTATCGTTCAATGCCTCAGTGTCCCCATCTGGAATTAGGGCATGACTGCTGTTACTAATTATGTGACACTGAATACTTCCTAATACCGTCAGTAAAAATGCTGCGACTAACAACCCATCCCAATTGCTGACGGTCCGGGCACCACGCTGGGCGTTTTGCCTCGTTCCTGTCTCCCATCACCAACCCCACGAGATGTGGGTCATCGTGCTCGTTCCCATCACTCAGCCGAGGAAACTGAGGTACAGACGGGTTACATAAACCTAATCGAGGTTATAAGGTAGTAGGAGGCGGAGCCAGGATTGTTTTTCTTTTCGGTTTGTTTCTTTACTTCTCTGAGAGAGATAGGGAGCGAGCAGGGGAGGGGCAGAGAGAGAGGGAGAGAGAATTCCCAAGCAGGCTCCACGCTGTCAAGCGCGGGGCCCGACGCGGGGCTCGGACTCGCAAACGGTGAGATTGTGACCTGGGCTGAAACCCAGGGTCCGACGCTGGACCGACTGAGCCGCCCGGGCGCCCCTGAGCCAGGATCTGGACTCAAGTCAAGAAGAACTCGAAACTTTCATCACCCCCGCAACCCACCCCTCAGAGCTGTTCCCGTATTGATAAAGAATCCAGTGAGAAACAACCCATCGAGCAAGATAGGCGCACATGGGAGGGCCTGGGGTTTGTCTTTTCCTCCTATTATTTTTTTTTTGTAAGATCAGATTACCCTGGTGACTAGCAGCCCCCGCAGCCCACACAGGCGGTGACCGGGATTCAACGCGCGTTATCGTCGGCTCCACCCAAGGGCTCATAATGCAGCGTCTGTGCCTTTCTGTGACCTTCCGATCCCTTGGAGCTCTGTGCCAGCTCATTCCCCGGTGAAAACAGAGGAGCCAAACCGGGTTTCGAGCAGCCGTCTTCATTATCTAGAGGCAAGGAAAAGCTTTTGGTAGCCCTCTTGGGACCTGGCCTGGGTTGGCCGTCTCTCTGTGAAAGACCCCGGGGTGAGCAACGGGGGAGTTAATTCTCCCCCCTGCCCCCTGCCCAGTGCGTGGTGGGGTCCATCTTGGATCCAGTGCTGACGTGTCCCCAAGGCCCTCTGGAAAGCTCCAGGCTGGCCCCCGGAAGAACCAGCTGACAAAACCTCGGACGTCCGGCTGGAAAGAGCGCCCCAGAGCCCCTGCTGGGTAGATCCAATCCCTTGGGCTCTTGGGCTGGTCAGTAAAGTCTTGGGGCCGGGAGCCTGATGCCTTCATCAGTCTCTCCTGCAAGGAAGACATGGCAAATGGGTGGTCTTACAGCCAGAAGTCTCCACTAGACCTTGCCAGGGGTGCCTCTTCCCAACCGTCGAATCTCAACCCAGTTGCGCCCTCCTCCGAGAAGCCTTCCCTGACCGCCGTGACCTAGAGTAGGCTCGGCTGCATCACCCAACTGAGTTCCTTCTCGCTAGCAGAAATTACCTTCTGCGTCGAGCTGTTGGACGGCCCCCTCGCGAGAATATAAGCCACAAGCGGGCAGGGTCTTTTTCCGCCTCGTTTCCGTCTGCGTTTCCAGAATCTAGACCAACGCTTGGCTTGTAAACAAAACTTGTTGGATGAAGGAGCGAATTCCACAGAGGAATAACTGACCGAATGACAGATGGAGGACGAACCCCTGTTTCTGTGCCACGTTCGAGAATGTTCCACGTTCGAGGAGAGGGAGGCCTGGTGAAGACAAAGCCGAATAGACAGGCCAGCAGTCCTGTGGGCTTCCAGAACTCTGCCTGCTTCCTGCCACCCACCCCTGGCCCCTTCCTCTGTGCCTGCTGGCCAGGCCCTTAGCCCCTGGCGAGAAGGTGCCCTGTGTCATGTGGCTTTTATCCCCAAGGTCTCATAGGTCCGGGCTCCTCACGGGGAGAGAGCACGCTGGGGCAACAGACCCTCTGGCTTTAAATTTGTTTTAGGTTTATTTATTTTGAGAGAGACAGAGACAGTGCGAGTGGCGGAGGGGCAGAGAGGGGTAGGGAGAGAGAATCCCAAGCAGGTTCCCCACTGTCAGCGCAGAGCCTGACGCGGGGCTCGAACTCATGAACCGTGAGGTCGTGACCTGAGCCGAAACCAAGTGTCAGACGCTCAACCATCAGAGTCACCCAGGTGCCCCGACTCTCTGGGTTTAAATCCCGCATCCTTGGGGCGCCTGGGTGGCTCGGTCGGTGAAGCATCCGACTTGGGCTCAGGTCGTGATCTCAGTTTGTGAGTTCGAGCCCCACATCGGGCTCGGTGCTGACAGCTCAGAGCCTGGATGCTGTTTGGGATTCTGTGTCTGCTTCTCTCTCTGCCCCTCCCGCGCCCACCCTCTGTCTCTCTGTCTGTCAGAAATGAATAAATGTTAAAAAAAATTTTAGGGGTGCCTGGGTGACTCAGTCGGTTGAGCATCCGACTTTGGCTCGGGTCATGATCTCGCGGTTCGTGGGTTCGGGCCCCGCGTCGGGCTCTGTGCTGACAGCTCAGAGCCTGGAACCTGTTTCAGATTCTGTGTCCCCTCCTCTCTCTGCCCGTCCCCCGCTCATGCTCTGTCTCACTCTGTCCCTCCAAAGTAAATAAATGTAAAAAAAAAAAAAAACTTAATTTTTAATATAAATTTAAAAAAACCTCGTCCTCATGTGTGATTTCAGACAATTCACTTGTGTCCTCTGAACCTCAGCTTTCTCATCAGTAAACATGAATTATAACAGAACTTTCTTCTTAGAATAGTGTGAGGATTAAATGAGACAGCTGTGCATAGTCTAGGCAGAGCCTGACAATTATAATACGAATTATTATTACCGCCAAACGTTTTAACATCTTAAATGTATTATCACTAAGTGTCTTAATATGTATAAAGATTATGCAAATGCTTTAAATATATTATTTTGAAACGTTTGAATGTTCTAGATGTATTATTCTTACAGTTAAGTATTTTAATGCTTTAAAGATATTGTCATGGATGGCTTTCGTGTTTAAAATGTATGGCTGGGAACTTTCAATTTTAAACGTATTGTTCTCAAAGATTTGCTGAATAAATACATCGTTCAAAATGGACGCTTTTCTCTCTCTCTGTCTCGTTCTCACCTCACCCCATCTACCCCTGAAGACGGAGCACTTGAACTCTGGAACTTGGACTCCAGTGGCTCTATTTCTGTTTCTTTTTTTTTTTTTTTTTTTTTAATTTTTTTTCAACGTTTATTTATTTTTGGGACAGAGAGAGACAGAGCATGAATGGGGGAGGGGCAGAGAGAGGGAGACACAGAATCGGAAACAGGCTCCAGGCTCCGAGCCATCAGCCCAGAGCCCGACGCGGGGCTCGAACCCACGGACCGCGAGATCGTGACCTGGCTGAAGTCGGACGCTTAACCGACTGCGCCACCCAGGCACCCCTCTGTTTCTATTCTCAAACACGCTCCTTTCCTTGTAGACGGGTCTGCAGTGAGCATCCATACGACAGGGCAGCACCGAGAAGCCCTTTGAAGTCAGACAGACCGGGGTTCGAATCCTGACACCCCCCCCCCCCGCCGCTACCTGCCTCTCTAAGCCTCTGTTTGCAAAATGAGACCCGGCCAACCCAGCCCCCTCACAGGTCCATGAGGAGAGCTAAACGTGAGAGGGTATAGGAGGTTGATCAAGGAGGCATCTATTTCTTTGCCTGTTTTAAAAAGGAAGAATTCTTTATTTGGTAACTTTGTTTTTAATTCCGGTGTAACGGGCATACGGTGTGACATCAGTTTCAGGAAGGCAGCACATATTTCTTGAGCACCTACTACGTGCCAGGGACCGGGGACAGCTCAGTGAGCCGAGGAACAGAGTCTTGCCCTCGTGGGGCCTCTGCGGGGCCAGCTGTACCTTTTCCTGCCTGAGAACTTGACTCCATTCCCCCCGCGAGCCCTCTGCCTTCTCCCACGTGCTTCGACTCCCAGCGGCAGACATTTACAGAGCGTGCGAAGCCGAGGGTGCCGGGCACATCCCCCGAGAAAGGCACAACCTGGGATGCTGAGTGGTTGAGAGTGGAGTCTGTGTTCTAGTGGATGCTGTGCTGGTATGTCCAGACCCCCCCTTAGGACAGAAGGCTACGTTCCCCCGCCTGCCGGGAGCGCAGCCGGCTGATGGCCCGTAGCTGCCAGCCTCGTCGGGACGGCCCCTGTCGCAACTGCCTGGAATTCTCTCCTGGACCGTTCCAGAAGATGAGTTTTGGATCACTCACTTCAGGGTTACCTCAGCCCTGCCCCACCCCCCCCCCCAGGTGTCCTTATCACACTATATTTTCCTCTCTTGGTTTAGTTAAATGTCTCCCCCGCTGACCTATGAAGATCTACACGGTGGAGCTTTCCGGAAGAATGTCCTTCAGACAGCAGAAACTGCCTATGAATGTATTCAGCCTCGTTCTCCGACTGGCTGAAAGATCGGCTACAGGAAGCATGACAGAGGTCGGAGGGGATTCCAGAACTCTCCTTGACAGGACTGGGCAGGGTTACCCGGTGGGTAATCAATGGTAACCATGGCTGATGTTTGTAAACACTTTCTCGCGCATGCTTTCCATCCGTCCTCAATATCATTACCGTCAGTAGTCATTGTTGGGCGTCTCGCTTGTGAGTTCATGCTGTGCACCAGCCCCCGAGGCTGGCAGTTGACCTACAGGATCACAGGATCGCCTGTGACATTGGGAGGCAGCCGTCGCTTATTTTGTTTCATAGGTGAGCGCCCTGAGTCTCTCTCCAAGAGAGTGACTGGCTTAAGGTTGCACGGCCAGCAGGGGTGGGGCCGGGACTCCAACCCACTGGGGTTTAGAGTCCGCTTGGCTCGAAAACCCTCGATCGGAAGCATCAGAGTAGGATTACGCTTGCATTCTGACAAGCCCGGCCAAGAAAGGAGACCAACTTATGCCCACTTCACAGCGCGGAAGCCGGAGGTGCAGACGGTACATAGAATAGTCACAGGAAGTCACTAGGATGTCCACACGGAGGGCACAAAGACCCGCTAAGCTCCCGAAAGAGGGGGTTCCTGCTAACACAGGAAAAGGGAGCGAGGTTCGGAAAGCAGCAGGCCCGAGGGACGCTCGCTCTCCCCGCGATGTCTGGCTGTGTCCGGGCGACGCGCTTGGCGCTGAGCAGGCGCCGGATGGCCGGGAGCCGAAGCGGACTCCACGGACGCCCGCAAGGAGGGCTGCTGACACGTGTGATGTTTCACGCGGGACCCCTCGTCCGCGCGATGGACGTGAGGCAGCGAGGCTGAGCCCGGGGTCCCAGCGAAACCGGCACCCCTGGGAGACGCACCCCGCGTCCCACAGCCCCCTCCGTGCCCGGATGTTGGAGCCAGATCTCCCAAGCCCCCCTCCCCAGTCCCCCAACCCCCTCCGTCTGGCCCTTCCCCCCTCCTCCCCCAGCAACTGAGCTGGCCCTGGAAACTTATCCAGTGTTTCCCGCCCCGCAGTAAGTACCTAACACCGCCTGCACTCACCCTGCCCGCCCGCCCCCCGGCCCCGTGCACCTTGGCTACAATATCTCCTCCTCATAAATCACACAGCCATATTAACTGTCTCTCAATCAATCTCTTCCAGGTGTTGGCTTAGACAGTCTCTCAAGGAGAAAACGTCTCTCCCCTCGAGGCTTAGGCGCTAAGAGCCCCGTCGTCTGGGAACGGTTTAAAGCCAGATAGCTTCCCTTCCTTCTCAGGGTCTCCAGGCTCAGGCTGGAGACCCCCAGGATCCGCAGACTGTAGACGGCTTCAAGAAACCCAGGAGAGGGTCAGATGTACCCTGGAGCGTGAGGCTGGTCTTTCTCAACGCCCGAAGGCTGGGTAAATCTGGACCATTTGAGGTTTTTCCGCCAGCAGATATTCCGCATGGGGGATCTGAACCCCGAAGCCCCGGGCTCGAAGCCGAAAGCGTGGTCTTCCCAGGACTGTTGTCAACATTGGCGGGGCGCCTGGGTGGCTCAGCCAGTTGAGCGTCGGACTTCGGCTCGGGTCATGATCTCGCGGTCGGTGGGTTCGAGCCCCGCGTCGGGCTCTGTGCTGACCGCTCAGAGCCCGGAGCCTGCTTCGGATGCCGTGTCTCCCTCTCTCTCTCTCTGCCCCCCTCTCACTCGTGCTCTGTCTCTCTCTGTCTCTCAAAAATAAACATTAAAAAACCCACAACTGTTAACATCGGTTCGTTTTAGAGACCTGTCATCCCACACTGCCTGCCCACCCCCCCACCTTTGGGCACACTGGTGGGCGTGGCAGAGATAATGCTGGATGTTTGTAAGATTCCCCGTCGACCCCATTATAAACCCTGGTTATTTTGTCTGTCGAAGACATACGGCCCGATCCTGGCCCAGGAGAGAGGGACAGAAATATACCCACAACTTCCAGGTTCAGCCATGAGACTCCCTGTACATCTAGAATCTTCTTCTGCTCTTTCCACGATGATCTAGGGCGCCCATGCATAAGACGGAAGGAGCCCGGAGCCCTGAGTCACCACCTGGAGAACGGTCCAAACAGCTGCCCAGCGCACACGAGCCTGTGATGACAACGAGTGTGACAAGCGACTGAGTTCCAAGGATGTGTCACTCCAGCATCACCTGGCCTACCCTGACTAATGCAACTAGGTTCCAAAAAGTCTACTGGCTTGCGAGATACGATGGCGGCCTGCTTACGTGTCACCTTCTGTGACCGACTTCGCTTGTAAATGCCGCAGAGGCCGCGCTGAGCAGCAAATCTGGTGGCAGGGACCATCCGCCGTGGGGATCATACCTAGATGGCTGGAAATCAGCGTATCCCAATTGGGCTTTCAATTCCGGCAAGGCCTCATACAGCCATGATGAAGCACGTGGCCGCCGAAGTCAGGCCAACGGGGGTCGGACTTTGGCTCAATCCCGTCCTGCTGTGTGGACTTGGTCGAGGTTAAACGTCACCGCCTCATCTGTAAATAGGGATAAGATTTGTAGCAGACGCTGGTGGCCGCGTTGCGGTCACTGTGGCTCCTCGGCTGCCAGACGTGGCCTCGTCAATAGAGAGCCGTCTCACCCAAGGTCACAACCCGCATCCAATGATGGGTGGACGACGAGGAGTAAAGACCTGATGCCTGTGACACGGCTCGAGACAACTCCGAAGGGTCATCCCAGCTTCGGATGTTGTGGGGGGGCAGAGACTCTTAGGTGACCCCCCCGATGATCCCCGCCTCTTGTGTCTTGCACCCTTGTATAGTGCCCTCCCCGGGAACGTGGGTAGAAGCCGTAACTTGCCTCTAACAGATGAACACGGCAAAGGTGAGGGAGCGTCGCTTCTGCGGCTCTGTCTTGTAAGACTTCACTGTCGGTCTTGCCATCACACTCTGTCCCTTGCTGACTTTGATGAAGCCAGTGGCCAGCCGCGGGGCCAAGAACCAGAGTGGCTTCCTGCCAACAGCCAACAAGAAACCACTGTCATCTGTCCCACAACCTATAAGAAATGGAATTCTGCCAACAGCCATACGGGCTTAGAAATAGACCCTTTGGGGCGGCGCCTGGGTGGCTCAGTGAGTTAAACATCTGACTCTTGGTTTCGGCTCAGGTCATGATCTCGCAGCTCATGGGCTCAAGCCCCATGGTGGGCTGTGTGCCGACAGCTCAGAGCCTGGATCCCGCTTCAGATCCTGTGTCTCCCCCTCTCTCTGCCCCTCCCCCACTCGTGCACTGTCTCTCTCTCTCTCTCTCTCTCTCTCTCTGCCAAAAATAAACAAACATATAAAACATTTTATTTTAAGAGGCTTCATCTCTGCCCATTTTGCTGCCTTTCCTTCCCTTCCACAAGTGTCGATCCCAAGAGCACTCCCTAAAAAACCCCCAGCCCCCTAAATTCCGTCCCAGGGTCTGCTTCTCAGAGAACCCAACCTGGGACGTGCATTGGATACTCATTGTTCTTCTCCACTTTGCTGGCAAAGCTCTGATCCTGCTGACTCGATCCCCCCTCGAAGTGACTCCGTGCTTCGACAGAGGCAGGCGTCAGCCCCTTGGCTGGCTGGGTCCTACTTAGACTAAGCCTGCCAGGAAAATCCCATTCTTCTTGCGTGGAGCTTTTTAGGAAGAAGCCCCTGGGCCAGTTGTGACCAAGGAGCTTCGAGAAGGAGAGTCTGTCCGGGGCTTCGAGGAAATAGACCCGGGAGGGGCAGTCCCTCCACTGCCCCTGAGCATTGCTAGACCTGATCGTAGGAGCTGGGAACGCGGAAGTCAGCTGACACCCACGGCCAGAAGGCTCGGGACCCGGACGGCAGCGCGAGAAGTTGGAAGGGGGCTGCGTCTTTCATTAGATCGGCGTCATGGAAGTAATCGGCCCTGGTGTTGCGCTGCCTGGAGACTCTACCACGGGACACAACTTCTGTCTAGGGCAGCTGAATGCATTCTGATGGAATCAGTTTAGGTGGCCGCTTACAAAGGGTGGACTGGAGAACTGAATCCAAAGATGCTGTCGTCGCCATGAAACACACCTTGCGGGACCCCCCACCCCCAGCCACGGGAGGGGTAATTGACCGAGGGTTCCAGTGGCTGTACTTTGCAATCCATCACCAAGTTTGGGCCATACTTCCCTTGGGCCGCTTCTAGCTAAGGACTCAGCACAGCAGGGATACTAAGATGGGCGTGTTCCTGGGAGACCTGGGATTTCTCTGATGGATGACTTTGGCACAAGGACTTGCCATTGGCCTTGCTGAACCTTCCTTAGAACTGCACGGCAGTCTGGGACTCTTCCTACCAAACCAAGCAGCCTCCCTCCCTTTCTTCCTTTCTTCCTTCCTTCCTTCCCTCCCTCCTTCCTCCCTCCATTCTCCTCCCTTGCTCCATTCCCTTCTTCCTTCCTTCCCTCCCTCCTTCCTTCCTGCCTCCTTCCCTCCCTCCCTCCTTCTTTCCTTCCTTCCTTCCTGCTTCCTTCCTTCCTTCCCTCTTCCCTCCTTCCTCCCCTCCCTCCCTTCCTCCCTTCTTTCCTCCCTCCCTCCTTTCTGTCCCTCCCTTCCCCCCTCCCTTCCTCCCTCCCCTCCTTCCCTCCCTCCCCCTACTCCCTCACAGGGGACAGACCTGAATCAGATCCAGTGACCCTTCAGCTCCTCCATCTCTCTCCCCATTTGCCCTCCAAGATGTTTCCCTCAATAAGCCTCTTGAAGGTTCTGTCTCATCTTAGTGTCTTCCCAAAGGATCCAGACAAGCACAGATGAGCTTAGTGCAGAATTTGCATTCAACAAATAGTGGTCATAGCTGTTGCTGTTGTGTCCCACTCAACATTTACTCCTCGTGTCTAGCACAGTGCCTGGCACAAAGTAATACTTCATAAATATTTTTTTAATGAATGACTGGATGGATGGATGGATGGATGGATGGATGGATAAGTGGATGGATATGTGGATGGATGAATGTGTGGATGGATAAGTGGATAGATGGATAGATGGATGGGTGGATGATGGATGGATGGGTGGATGGATGGTGATGGGATGGATGGTACGCGGATGGATGGATGGGTGGATGGATGGATGGATGGATGATGGATGGATGGATGGAAGGGAGGATGGATGGGTGGGTGGATGGCTGGAATGGCTGAATGTGTGGATGGATCGGTGGCTCGATGGGCATAGCTGGCTGGGTGGCATGCTGGCTGGATGGTGGCTGGATGGCTGTGTGGATGGACTCGTGTGGCTGGACTGCTGGGTGGGGGCTGCTGGCTGGCTGGCTGGCTGGCTCTGTGGCTGGCTGCATGTGTGGCTGGCTCGGTGGCTCGCTGGCTCGCTGGCTGGGTGGCTGCTCGCTGGCTGGGTGGCTGGCTGGCTGCTGGCTGGCTGGCTGGCTGGCTGTGTGGCTGGCTCGGTGGCTGGCTCGGTGGCTGGCTCGGTGGCTGGATGCTGGCTCGCTGGCTGGCTCGCTGGCTGTGTGGCTGGCTCGGTGGCTGGCTCGGTGGCTGGCTGGCTGGCTCTGTGGCTGGCTGCCTGTGTGGCTGGCTCCGTGGCTCGCTGGCTCGCTGGCTGGGTGGCTGCTGGCTGGCATGCTGGCTGGGTGGCTGGCTGGCCGGCTCGCTGCTGGCTGGCATGGCTGGCTGGCATCGCTGGCTGGCTCGCTGGCTGTGTGGCTGGCTCGGTGGCTGGCTCGGTGGCTGGCTGCCTGTGTGGCTGGCTCCGTGGCTCGCTGGCTCGCTGGCATGGGTGGCTGCTGGCTGCTGGGTGGATGGCTGGGTGCTGGGATGGACTAGGCTGCCTTATGGATTGATGGGTAGATGAATGGATGGATAGGTGGATGGATGGATGGATGACAGAAGGATTGGTGGACAGGTAGGTGGATGGACAGACGGACGGATGAATCAATGTATGACAACACTTCCTTCTTTGCCAACTGATGCCTTTAAAGCCAGGTCTGAAGTTTCTCAAACCCTAGCCCACAGGCCGAAGCTAATATACTTGCTTGTTTTAGGACTTTTTATTTCCTTTATGTCAATAGCAACAAGAAATCTGAGGCCTCCCTGACTTCTTCCCTAATGTGCCTGACATCTCTGTAAATGGGAAGTGGAGTGAAAATGTACATTTCATGAATGTTCCTGTCATCCACTGAGACCTCCCTATGGAATCACAAACAGGAGTGCCAGACTGGGAGATCCTAGGTTCCCATTTGGACCAGTGAGGCAAAAACTCCTGCCTTCAGCTCTGCCAGTGACTTGCTGTGTGACCTTGCACCAGCCACTTCCCTCTCTGAGCTTCAGTTTCATCATCTGTCCAAGACGGGGATTGAATGAGATGGTCTCTGGACCTCCCATCCTCCTTGTCATGTTCTGTCATTTAGGATGTGCTCAGTTACATGTAAGAGTCAAGTAAACCATAGCAATATTGAAATATATCCTACATTAATATGTCACTTAACCAAAGTGACGCTTTGTGCAGCTCCTCAACCAGTTTATCCATGTGCAGACTTTTTCAATCCTTTCTCCTCACTATATTTAACAGGCTGGCTTCCAATCTTGTCCTTGTTGTCTCATGGTCCCCTGAGCGCTGCCAGAGCACCGAATATCGCACTTCACTCCAGTGTCCAAACCCAGGAGAAAGGGGCCAACCGAAAGGTATTCCCTTTTAACAAAAAGGAGAACTTTTCCTAGAAACCGCCCCCCTCCAACGTGATTCCTCCTGATTTTCTGGCCGTGAATCACAGGGACCCTTCTGACTGCAAGCAAGTACTTGACCAAAAAAAAAAAAAAAAAAAAAAGAATGCGATCGCCATGGGCATATTGCTGCCTTGATCAGGGCAAGGCGGAAAGGATACGTCTTTGAGGGAAGGGACTGATGAGATCTGTCCCAGAGGCCTCAAAGATGGGCACCCGATCTCAGAGAGACACGACAGCCGTGCATGAAACAATTCGTGGCCACCTGTCTTTGCACGTATCAAAAACAACAACAACAACAGGGCAAAAACAGAGCTCCCGAGCGCTGACAGGGTCCCGATATCTGGGCTGCAGCTAGAGGAGTGCAGAGGCCAGAGGAATCAGGGGTGGGAAGGGAACGAGCATGAAGAGAAAGGAGATCCTGACCCCTTGCTTTCTCCGGCGGGGCTGCGTGCCCTCTGTCTGTGCCCACCTTCGCATGTACCCTACCGAAACCCCCCACGCCCCTCCTCGCTGCAGCCGGAGTGAGCTTGTCACCGCTCGACACAGGACCTGGCGTGTGATAGGTGTGCAACAAATGGGAAATAACGGAGCGCGTGCAGGTAGGAGGGCTCCCCAGGGAGTCCCCCGCCCGCCCGGCCCTCCTGCTCCAAGCCCTTCCCCTCTCCCTTCTCCAGTGCAGGTGGGGACCTCCAGCCCCTCGTGGTGGGACAGCCTCCAGGGCCGGCCCCTCCATTCTCCCCCACGCCGCCCGGAGACACGGAACGGCTTTGATCACTAACAGGAGACTTCTGGGAAGAAAGAGAGAGGGAGCGAGAAATCTGGCGCTTTAAGCTCCCTGGACAGGACCCTTATTAATGAAACGAGCGGCTGTCAGCCTCCCCTCCAATCAGCTGTCCATTGCTGGGGGGCACACGTGGAGGCTCAGGGCAGCCCCAAAGCTGGGGGGGGGGTAGCTGTGGCAGGGGAGGGCGCAAGAAGCCGCTGCCTCCAGATATTAAATGCATAAAAAAGCCCAAGCCTCGGCTGAGAAAGGTCTGGTGCCCCGAGCCATGTCCGACCCCACTGATTTTCACTGACTGTATCCCCAGTGTTCTCCTGTTTGCCGACAGCAGTTAGGGTTTACTTATAAAATCATCAATAAGTTCCCCTTGCTCAAAAAAAATTAACCTTGCAGATAAAGCCACAGGGACCCCCTTCCCCTCCTGTCTTGGCCCCTTCAGCGTCTCCCAGGAACTAACCACTGACAGCATTGTGGGGGGTGGGTGTATCTTTCCAGAACCCATTTCATGCTTGACATGCACATGTACCTCCCGCGTTAGGTAGTCATATTTTGCGTAGCTATTGGTATGTAGACTTTTCCCGGGGGGAAGTGGGGGGGGGTTGGTTTGTTTTGTTTCCAAATGGCATCTCCTCGAATCTCTGATTCTGCAAGTGGCTTCTTCCATTCGATGATGTGTCTGGGGGGTGTTGCCGTGTAGGTGCACACAGATCAACCTGGTTTTTTTCATAACGACATAGCATTCCTAAAAGTAGATACAACTGAGTTTATTCCACTCTGGCTGCATATTAAAACGCCAAAGTGGGGCACCTGGGTGGCTCAGTCGGTTAAGCGTCCGACTTTGGCTCAGGTCATGGTCTCGCGGTCCGTGGGTTCGAGCCCCATGTCAGGCTCTGTGCTGACACCTCAGAGCCTGGAGCCTGCTTCCGATTCTGTGTCTCCCTCTCTGCTCCTCCCCTACTCACACTCTCTCTCTCAAAAATAAAATAACAAACATTAAAAAAATAAAAAACAAACAAACAAACAAAACACCAAAGTATAGGTGTGTAGGAAGGTCCCTTTTAAAATAGGGATGTCTGGGTCCCCCCCCCCCCAAACAAACCTAATGAGAACTCTGAGGGCAGGGTCTAGGCAGCAGATGTTACAACTCTGAATGATTATAGCTTGCAGCCAGGGTCAAGCCTTATTCATGGAGTCAGTCTCCTATTAATGCATATTGTTTCCAAGTCTGTTCTGTTAAAGAAAACAAAAAACAAAAAAAGGCTGCGGAGCACTTCTTTGTACATTTCTTCTTTGTGCCTCTGCCCTGATATTTCTCTAGGGTGGGGATCTACCTCCGACATTTGGGGCTTCATAATTCCTTTTTTGTGGAGGGCTGTCCTGGGCACTATAGGATGTCCAGCAACATCTCACACACACACACACACACACACACACACACACGTCAACCAGAAATGTCTCCAGAGGCAGGTAAAGGGGATTAAGTGATACAAACTTCCGAGTATAAAGTAACTAAGTCCTGGGGCTGTACCTTACAGCACAGGGGATACAGTCCACGATAATGTAATGACTCTGCGTGGTGACAGATGGTTCCTATGCTTCCCGTGGGGGTCGCTCTGAAATGTATAAAAATATTGAGTCACTATGTTGCATGCCTCAAACTGATAGGATATTGTATATCAGCTGCACTTCAATTAAAAAAAAATGTCTCCGGACACGGCTGAATTCTGGGGAGCAAAATCACCCCAGGTTAAGAACAACTGCTTTGGGATAGGAACCCAGAAGGAGAGTGGTTGGATTAGAGGGGGCGCACCCTTTGGGGACTAATCCACAACCTCTCATTTTCTGGGACTATCCTTCTGGCAAACATTCTACCCCTTTGTCCCTGTGTCTGGATCTAGAAGTGGGGCCACAGCCCTGAGCACCTCCAATTTTCACGCTGCCACCTGCAGCCCCAAAGCTCAGGAACGCTGTCATGCCTGGGAATACAATTCAAGCTTCTAGAATCTAGACTCGAGAGCCTAAAGGTCCGGAGTAGAAATAAGGGTGAGGACGAACAAGAGTTTTGTTGTTTTTTTGTTTTGGGGTTTTATTTCTTTTTTGTTTGTTTGTTTCCTTTCCTTTTAGTTAATTCTGCTGAGGGGAGGGGAGGATATTCCATCCTGCCCTCCCCCCACCTCAAACTTCCAGAGTCCTCTCAGTCTCCTTAAGGGCCCAATCGGCGTCCTGGTGGCTGCCTGAGTTTCACAAGCAATGAGCGCAGTGAACAAGAGGGAGAAAGACCAGGTAAGCTGAAGAAGCTTCCCCGGGTCTGGGTGCAGGGTGCTTGCGAACGTGCATCTGAAAGAAAATTAAATTCACAGGCTGGGAAGGAAGAGAAGGGGTGGGGGGAGGCCACAGGCCCAGCCAGTCATGTCTCTTTAAGCGAGATAAGCTGCCTGTCTCATCCATCTCATTGACACTATCAGCCTGTTGTCTAAAGTACTTACAGTTCCCTCCTCGAGAGAGGAGAAGCTTGACGTGGGGGTGTAGGGGGGAGGGGAAGGGGAGGCACTTAGGACAGGGCGCCCTGGCTGGCCTGCTTCCCCAAAGAGCAGGGAGGGTGCGCAGAGGGAGGAGGTCTTCCCTCCCCCGGCCTGTTTTTAGACCGGCCCTGAGTGCCGGGGGGGATGGTCCTGCCCCCGCCCCCTACCTGGGGCCCCATTCCCAGGGGAACCACTTGAAACCCAAGCTTGTTCTTCTCAAGTGGCTGGGGGAGAGTGTGAAGCACAGGAAAGAGAGAGTGAGAGGAAAAGGGAAAGGTCTGGGCTCCAACTGACCTCAGCCCTGCCCCGGGATCCTTTCAAAATGCACCGTGAAACCCCCGCGGGGAGTCTCCCTGTCTCGGAGAGCAGGCAAGCAGACCCAGAGACGTTGACTAACTCACCTAGGGTCACACAGCCAGTCAGAGGCATCGATGGGACTTGAGCCTAGATGTCTCTCAAGTTTCCAAGCTGACTTCTTACCTCTTTAAACCAGGGTGTTCCTTGCCCTCTTTTGTTACGAGAGATCCTGTTGATGGAGGACCTGTTGGAAGGACTGTACAGCCATTTATTATTTATTCATTCAACAAATACTTTAAAAAAATTTTTTTAATGTTTATTTTTGAAAGAGAGAGAGAGAGAGAGAGAGAGAGCGTGAGCAGGGGAGGGGCAGAGAGAGAGGGAGACACCGAATCCGAAGCTGGCTCCGGGCTCTGAGCTGCCTGATGCGAGGCTGGAACGCACAAACCCTGAGACCGTGACCTGAGCCGAAGTCGGACGCTCCACCCACTGAGCCACCCAGGCGCCCCCACTGCGTCATCTTTCCAGGAACCCAAGAGAAAACTCTCTCCCCGGTTTTTAGCAAACATGGCGATCTGTTGGTCTCTTACAACCTCTCGGACTATTGTCACAAACGATTCATTCTCTCCTCGTTTTGGCACCTGGGAAGTTCAGGGCCACGTACGTTTCCAGCTCTGAGGGCTGAGGTGCAAACTATCCCCAAAGGGGGTGGTGCTGGACGACGCTTTCTTACGTGATCCAGACAGTGTGTGGCCGGAACCCTGAGCCTCTGCACCTACCGGGTCAAGGGCAGGGTGGGAGGGGGTTGGGAGGGGGGTGAGGGGGTTGCAGGATGAACTGAAGGCTCTTCATTCACGTGTCTGGGGGTAGTGCTGGCAGGCTGGGGCTTCTACATCTCTCCACGCGGACCTCCCCTTGGGGGCTCTCCCGGTAGGCGGCTGTCCCTTCACAGAAGGCCGGCTGGGTTTCGAGAGTGAGTCTCCCGGGGGCAGGGGCAAGTAAGACAGAAACGGCACCCGCTTTTCATGACCTCGCCTTGGGAGGTTCTCCGACTGAGGAGGTCACTCCCCGTCCCCCACCCTGGGCCTGACCCGCTTTCAACTCGGCCCTTGGTGCTGGGGACCATCACCCCCTCTCACACGGCGTTTGCCAGAAGGAAGCCACCACGAGGTCCAGCTCGCACTCAAGGGGGAGAATCAGACTCCACCTCTTGATGGGAGAAGCGCGAAGGTTCTAGAAGCCACCGGGGGACGCAGTTACTGCCGTGGCCACTTTGGGAAAACACAGCCTGCACACACGGGACCAGCTAGAGCTCACTGATGTGTGCTCGGGATTCCGGCCTCTGTCCCCTCATTGATTGTCCTCCGCGGACCACGCGGAGGTTTGCAGTCCCAGATTCTTTGCACGACCGGGCGGGCGCGGAGACAGTAGCTGAAATGGCTCTGCTCTCTGAGTGTTTTTCACGTGTCTGGCACCATGCAGATAGGTCCTTCCTTCTCCCCCTCCCGGTTTTCATTCACAGACAATCCTCCCATCTTTCTTTACCGCACGAGTAAAGACACAGGAAGCGGACGAAGGTCACCAGACCCCGCATCTCGGAGAAGTGGCAAAGGTGGGACTCCATGCTGGGCTGTCGGATTCAGCCCTGCCCCCGGTGGAGACCCACCCCCCTGCCCCCCGCCCCCAGCCACCCCGCACCTTCGTTCCCGGCCTTTGAGCCCCACTCAGCACCAAACTCCTGCCCTTGAGGTTGTAACCTACAGGCTACACCAGATTTAGCCCTCCCTTCCCCCCGAATGTCTCCCCTGACCCCCGAGCGTTCTTACGCGCAACTCTCTCTGAGAAATAAGAAAGTCCTCGCTGACCCCTGCGTATACATCAAGATTAACATTCCCTCCAACTTAGATCAGCTAGCCTGTGGGAAGTCGGGGGATTTGGCAGAAAGTTTCTGAGCACCCACTTCCTGCCGGGCCCTGAGCTGACTCTCAGGAATCCAGACGCAAGGCCTGGAACGTCACACTGGACTGAGATCCGTTCGAGGACGGGGACCATGCCGCCGCGGCTGTGTCGCTGGGCACCCTGCGAGCGCCTAGCGCCCCAAGGGAGAAGGGGGAAGCGCTTGTCTGTCTGCGGTAGCAACGGAGCCTGGGGCGAGTGACCCCCTCTCTGAGCCTCCACTCGCTCACCTGTAAAATGGGGATGAGACTGGTCCCAGCACTCTCCACAGGGCTGTGTCAGAAACCTCGTAACAAAGTAGGTTCTCCGTTTTTTGTTTTTGTTTTTTTTGCTGGCTTCTAAGGGGCTCAAAGGCCAGTTTGGGGCCTGTGCCCCGTCATCCCGTAGAATGCCCAGCAGACAACCAGTCCTCAGTACCCAGGGCTGGGGGTCGGGGGGGGGGCGGTGCTCTCTGGGGCTTGATCTAACCTCAACCTCAGGGTGATGGCAAGCGGGAGGAGGAGTGTGCGTAAAAGTCATCGGGCCTCCGGTTCTCCCACCTCTGGAAACGGCAGCCTTGAGGGAATGGGATGCAAGCTGGGGACCTGATGCTTCGGGAATGAACAGAAATCTCCCACGTTCTTTTCTTTCTTTTTTTTTTTTTTTTTTTTTCCCCTAAACCCCTGATCCTTTAAGCCAAGCTCTTTGGCCAGTGCCTGCGTCAATGGATCTGAACAGATGAAGCCAATGACCTTCTGAGGCTGCAGCCTCGCGGGCGGGCTCCTGGTCAGGGGGCGCCGGGTGGGAAGGCGGGCTGGCGGCCTTTTCAGCTCCGCAGACCCGGTTGCTGCCCTGTCTCTGTCGGCCCGATCAGCGCCCACCTCCACTTTTCTCTTCCGCGTAGAATGTGGCTGGGGCGTCAGGAAGAAAGGAGAGCTTCACCATTCACTTCTTTTGCTAGCTCTTGGAAGTATCAAGAATGCCTGGCCCTCAAGACAAACCCCAGCTCTCGGCCTAAAAAGCTAAGTCCAGATATGTTATATATTTATTCAAGGCAGCAATTGGCCAGGAAACGACTATAAAACACACATTTTGAATAAAAGAGGGAGATTTATGGTGCATTTGTGAATCTGAGTCATATCTCTCTGCCTCCCCCAGGCCAGGATCCCTTAATCACTAACATACCCCCAGCTTGTACACTCGGTGGGCACAGAATTGCTTCCTTCTGGTCCCGTCCCTGTTAAAGATGTGGTGGGGATTGTGCTACTTGGACTGACAGTCAGTAAATGAATTGCCAATTCATTCTGAGCTGGGATGGGGGCTGGTTTCTGCATTGGGAAGAAAAAAAAGTGGCGTCCTTTCATATGTATCTTTGATCAGTCGGGACTTGACAAATTATTTTCATAGGAATTTCTCTGTCCTTAATGCCACAGGGAAAAAATGGATTTACTCTAAAAGAATAGCTTTTATGTTTCAGAAATTAGAGCAATGTAAAAGCTTTCCTGGGGTTTCTCTCTCTCTCCTTCTCTCTCTCTCTCTCTCCCTCCTCCTTTTTTCCCTTCCACTGCATTTTTCTCCAGGGAAAGAAGGCAGGTAGCAGAGAGAGCTGGGCAAGGCCACTGCCAATGGCTAGACTTCCAGCTTACGTTACTTCAAGCAGATAAACAAAACAGGAAAAGAAGACTCACCTCCTACATACAACTGATATTGAGAAAGCCAAGTCAGCTTTTCTGCCTCAAGCGTCCCTTGTGATGGCTGATTTCTTTTCTCCTCTGGATTTTTGTCGTAGGGACAATATTCAACCCGCAGAATACCTGAATTGGGTTTGAGCAGGATTCAACCCTACGGCAACTATCTTATGCCCATGGTTTTTAGACGTTGACTTCTCCGGAGGCAGAGGGCTGGGACAGAAGATCTCTACGTGATTTCCACATCAAGATTTTTATCAGCTAGGGTACCACCTTAAAGAAAAGAACGTAATGACAGGAGTCGTGGTACAGAGCTGCCAGGGACAGCTGGGCAGGCTGTGCACTGCACCACTCCAAGAGGCACCACTCAGGTAGACTACCCCTGTGAAAGCTGCCTTCCGAGGGTTGTGCCACGTTCAACCCATACAAGTGTGGGTGACGGCTCTGAAAGGGAACTCACAGAGGTGAAGGGAAGATTGGAGAACCACAATTATAAGAAAGGGACAATCTTGGGGATCTAGGTGGAAGGAACTCGAAGAGAGTTTGGTTAGGGACCAGAGTGAGCGAGTGAGCACGAGCAACGTCAGTCCGTTTGTTTCTCTACTCCAGATTCCGACGCTGGGAGAGACAGAGGCAGAGACAGGGAGCCTTTCTCGGGTCAAGCACTCCTACCCCTTGTCTGAGGGGCTGGGGAGCTGTTGGATGAGCAGCTTTACTCTCTTACTCTAGGGCTCCCTCAAAGCAGCCCCTGACACCAGCATTTGGGTGCAGCGGTCTGTGTGGGCGAGACCAGGAAGGCAAGGAGGCTTGCTCAAGGCCACGGGGCTATGTAGTGGGGTGAACACTTGGGCAAAACCCTATTCGTGCTGGATTCCTCGTGGGATGGGTATTCGGTTTTTTTCGACCTCCTTGCCTCCATTACTCCTTTTTTGGAGGGGGCACCCCAGTCTTTCGATGGGGTTTCTCTCTCCTTCATTAACAGGCAGAAGAATGCAGTTCTGAGGTCAGAAGAGCGAAGGCGTGGGGTTGTCGGCCTTTTGGGGCGTAGAGATTTCTGGTCGCTCGTGGTTGCCGCAGGGGACCCGGGGTTGAGGTGGGTGGGGCCTGGGTGGAAGACCTGTGTTTGAATTCTCGTCCTAAGTGACGACAGTGGCGATGGCGAGGATGGTGACGTTTTCCCAACCCTCACTGAGCTGAGGAGCGCTGTAAAACTCGTAGCACATCGCAAGGGGCGAATTTCCCAACCAGCGAAGGAGGGGGAGGGGGCGGGAGGGGGAGGGGAGGACGGGGAGGAGAGGGGCTAATAGCAATGAGGATAATCAATACTAATTCATCTTTTTATCAGCTGACAGCCATTGCCTTACACGGGGCTCTGTGCCCAGCACCCTCGATACCCACTGTCCCACCGAACGCTGGCTCGAGCGTCCCGGGGGGGGGGGGGGGGGGACGTACCCTTATCCTCATGCCGCAGATGATTAAATGGAGGGTCAAAGAGGTTAAGTGACTTGCGCGAGGTCACGGAAGCAGTAAGCGGCAAGGTGACTTTTACGAGCCAGGTCAGGTAGGGAACAAAGGTGCGATTCTCACAACGGCCTGCGTGTGTTCGTATGTATATGTTGCGCACGTGTTTGTGTATGTGTATATTGTGCGTGTCTGCGTGTGTGTGTGCGCGTGTGTGCCGTATTTGTTAAGAAGCGAATGATAATTCAGACCAGGACAACATCCTACCCCACCGAGAGGAACAAGCCAGCAAGGGCCAACCCCAGAAGTGGCAACAGAGAAGCACCCAGGTGTCTCCTTGTTTCGGAGGTAGAATGTTCCATGATTAGCAGTCGGCCAACTGGGACCGGCGTCCAGCTCTGTCACCGACCCGGCCAAGGGCACTCCTCGACGGATCTCCAGCCCCTTCGCCCTCGAAGCACACAGACACCAGGTGCCCCGCCTTCCTCACAAACTCGATTGGACAATGCGCCCCCAAAGAAACTAGATTTTATTTCACTAGTTCTGTTCCCAGTTGCAAAGATAATTCGTCTTCGTCACACCGGAGAATGGAGACTTATCCGAAAACACAAAGAAAACGTAGGCACTCACAATCCTGTGTCGTGCACACAAACAGTGGTTTTCGTTCCCCTCTATGCTTGAATGAAGGCCGTTGCATTCAAGACGACCGAGAAGCCACTGGGCATGGCAGTTGTCGTCAGCGTCTTTGACTTACGATGTATCTTAAATACCCCTTGGGGCAGAGAGAGGGAGACACAGAATCCAAAGCAGGGTCCAGGCTCCGAGCTGTGAGCACAGAGCCCGACGCGGGGCTCGAACTCACAAATGGTGAGATCATGACCTGAGCCAAAGTCGGATGCTCAACCGATTGAGCCACCCAGGCGCCCCGACAAATGTGTTTTTTTTTTTTAAATAAGCCATGTGGTATTCCATTGTGTAGACGTACACTAATTTATTTAACCCACACTGACTATATTAGTGGATAATACGGCTGTTCTCCAGTTTTGCAGGATTTATTTTTTATTTATTTATTTATTTCCTTTTGAGAGAGAGAGAGAGAGAGAGAGAGACCCAGCGGAGGAGGGGCAGAGAAGGAGACAGAGGATCCGAAGCGGGCTCTGTGCTGACAGCAGAGAGCCCCATATAGGGCTTGAATTCGCCAACCGTGAGATCATGACCTGAACCGAAGTCAGACCTCAACCTACTGAGCCATCCAGGCGCCCCTCCAGTTTTGCAGAATTTTAAAAAATCATGATGAACGTCCCAGAAAATAAGTACGATGCACATTCCCGATTATTTCCTTAGGACCAAATTCCTCAAAGTGGAATCATCAGATTAACTGATTGGCACAATTTAGGGCTTCTGATATAGTTTGCCAAGTTCCCCTCTTAAAAGGTGTATCTATTTTGGGGGGGGGGTGCCTGGGTGGCTCAGTTAAGCATCCGACTTCGGCTCAGGTCATGATCTCATGGTTTGTGAGTTCGAGCCCCGCGTCCGGCTCTGTGCTGTCAGCTCTGAGCCTGCTTCAGCTCCTCGGTCCCTCTGCCCCTTCCCCACTGGTTCTGTCTCTCTCTCTCTAAATAAATAAATTAATTAACTTAAAAAAAGAGATTTATCCATGTTCATTCCAGCCAACAGTTTCTGGGATTTCTTATCTTCTCATTAGAAAATCGGTATCATTATTCGCTAAATATACATTTGCTAACTCAGTGAATAAAAGTTACGTCTCACTTGCATTTCATTGAGGGAAGTCTGTCTTTCCAGGCATTTATTTAGCATCTACTACAGTAAGTACTTTACTGGACATTTCTAAGTTCACAACAGACCTTTGAGGCAGGTGCCCTTATCCCCTTTCAGTGAACGAGGAAGCTGAGGCTCAGGTAAACTGAGGGTCCCTGCTGAGCTCGGCCACACACCAGCAGTGAGGCTGGGGGGTGTTCCCAACCTCTCTGAGCTCAAGAATACTAACGACCTGAATCTCTGCAAGTCCTGGCGATCCTTCCGGTGATCCCAGAACTTTGAGTCCCACGCTCACATACCCCGTGTTGGACCAGAAAGCCAGGAGGACGCTGTCCCCCTCCTCTCTCAAGTACAAGGAAGCCCCACCAGCTCACAGATCGAGACTGTCCTCTGGGAACTAGCTGGAAAAGAGCCTAACACCATGAGTAGGCGCTCAACGAGGAAGGCTGTCTACCACATAGGGTGGGACCTTAGCAAATGCTTGTTGAATTAATGAATATAAAGAAGGTCATCACTACCCACTCATGAACCCACGGCTCCTTCCTTCATCGCCATTTCTGCCTCAGGACCTTTGCACAAGCCGGAAGTCCCCTCTGCCTGAAATGCTCCTCCTCCCAACTTTTTACCTGGTTAATTCCTACTCGGCGTTCAGGGCTCTGCTCAGAAGTCACCTCCTCCAGACCGAGTTAGGACCCCTCATCTTACCCTTTTGTGACCTCACGCATGCTGCCTTCATCGGTCTTCCTGCCTCTGCAATTCACTGATTTTGCAGATGATCACCTAAGGGCTGTTTCTCTACTAGACCGGAAGTTCCAGAAGGATACAACCTCTATCATCTTGTTCACTACTGTGAACATATTGCACGTGTCCAGTCCAGAGCAAGTATCCACCAAATACATTACAGGAACAGAGCAATTTACATCGTGTCTCCTGACATCTACATAATGATAAAACTACACGAATATTTAGATGGGACAACCTTAACCCTACCAATTCGGTGAGAAGATCCTTGGTAACCATTGTTTGGAACCCAAAGCAGTTCACTTGCATCCGTTATGGAATCAGATGTCCCTTCTCTGATTTATGAAACTTGCCCTGAACATGTTTTTAGTGATTTTTCCAACGCCAGCAACTATCTGAGTGCTGTGCCCAGAGAGGGGGGTGGTGGTGTTAATTCAGTACTCTTGTGACGTTCTTGGGAAGAAATAAGACTGACTGCCTGCCTTGTACAGTTGGGGGATTAGTTTGGGAAGCTAATGTTTCCAAAGGCAACCTTTTTTTTCTTTCTTTCTTTCTTCAGAAGAAAAACCTATTTAGAGCACAATCAGAATTTATTCGGCGAAACTTCACTAATTCATTCTCTGCAGGGACACGAATGCCACTGACCTAGTTTCTCCACTGTACCTAAAAGAAGCTGAATTGTCATTTCTGTATAATTAATTCACGCTTCTTGGGAGTTCTCTGCCTAGGAAAGGTTGGGGGCGGGGAGTATGATTAAATGAATAATTTGTAACCAACAATCTAATCGTTCCTGTTGCAAGGGGATGTGATCTCTTTGATGGTTCTTGATCATTTGAAAGGCGCAGGCACGGAAATTATAAACGTTTTTAAACATCGCGCCATGAATTCACTCACGAGTTTGCAGCTCTGTTCTGCCTTATAGGTATTCTACAGGAAGAACTCACAAATCCTCAATGTGTGCGTTGAAAATAAATATCCGTGGCAGGCCCACAAGGTCGCTTGCATCGGGACCTCCAGAACACTCACTTCCAACAGTTAAGGTCAAAGAAAGAGATCCTTCAGAAAACTCCAGCACGGGGTGTTCTATGCGGTACGACCGATACATCTTTTGATCAGTTGAGATTCCTGACGGTTTTTCTTGTCCGATGCCGGCACAAATTCAGTGAAAATCAATTAACTCCATGCCAGGGACACAGGGCAGTGGGTAAATATATTCACAGCTCCACCACACTCGGACAAAGAAAACGGGACGAAAAACGCACCTGCAAGAGAACTTCTTCCTATTTCCTCCACCTAACTTCCCCTCTATTCAATCAGCAGAAAGAACAAGGAAAATAAAAGGGGGGATCCAAGTCCCTTATACTTTTTTAAGCACATGGTATTTATTAGGCATTAATTGGCGCACAAATACACGAAATGGTTACTTAATTCTCACCCCACCCCCGTAGCAACATCAAAAGACGTGATCGCATGAAGACACTCACGTACAAACATACACACTCGCTCATACTTGGACATACTTAGCCTCACATATTACCCTGTTCTCTTTATTAGGGTCAGTTTAAAAAAAAAAATTTTTTTTTTTAATCAAGAAAGCAAAGCACATTCGAAAGAAAAAAAAAACGCAAACTTGGTTTTGAGTATTCATAAAATTAAAAGCTCTTGGCCAGCTCCCATGCTGGATTTCATTTCATGTTATTACTTAATTAGAATTCCTATTTATAAATAAATAGTACCAGTAAAATATTACATCTGAAGAACCCTGCAATAACATTTTACTTACACGCTTATTTTTTTTTTTTTAATACTGTTTTCTGCTTTCAATAACCACAGTTTGGTGTCGGCATCTGGCGTTGGTATGATCGCTTTGGAGAAAACCAATCGGCGAGCACGTCTCGCCCTTTCTCTAGGAACGGCGGGCCTCGCGTGGCGTCCGGGCCGGGTCGCCGGCGACGGTGACGGACATTTGGAAGCTTGGGGCTGGCTTTGTGTTTTATCAGGACGAATATTTGCTTTGGCCTTTTTGCAACGCTTGTCGGCACAGAGCTTGCTCCTGGCTTATCACAGTTCTGCCCGCGTGTAACCCAAGGCTTTTTAAGTTTTTCAAAGCAAGCTTTCCGGTCGGGAAGCTATAGGCCACGTCTTAGCGACAGACGGCTGGAAAGACACAGAGCTGGGACGACGGGAGGGCTGAGTAAGATAGGAGGCCAGACGGAGTGCAACGCTATGCTGACCCCGCTGGTAAAGAAGAAGGGCCAAGCGGGGCTCCGCGAGGCCCGGCAAGGTGGGAAAAGTCGGACAAAGGCCAGGACGTAGGGAACTTTCTCGAGAACATCACGTGGCAGAGGTAGGTAATTTCTTAGTCAAGGGCAGGGTGGCGAATCTCCGGTTCCGGCCGTGGTGTATGTGAGGGGAACCCCCACAGGTACACATAGGAAACACACTTGCCTCAGACCTCCCCCCCTCCCCCCCCATAAGGGACTGGGTCCCATTAAGAAAATTGAAAGAAAAAATATATTATTATTTATTATATAACAACGTCAACATTAACACTGAGACAGGAAAGACTCCAGCCACACCTTTAGGCTAAAACCCTCGATAAGGCAAAGGCCTTTTGGAGGCCAAAAGAAGGAATCACGGAGGACTCCCGGAGGAGGCGTGAACATGGCCGGCCGACGCGTGGAGTGGTCGTGGCAGGTGGGGTGCATCTTGGTTTTTTTTGTTTGTTTTTTTTTTTTTTGTCTTTTTTTTTTTTTAAGTGTTGAAACGACAAAGTCACCTTTTTTGCATTGCGGTTTCGAGCTACTGATTAGATCAGCGTCCAGGGCTCTCGAGGGCAGACGTGAACACTGCGGAGGAGAAACGCCTCCCGCGGGGGTCCTCTCTGCTTCCGTCTGTCTCCCGCGCTCTCTCTCTCTCTCTGTCTCTCCCCGGCCAACGTCTGTGACGAAGCAGCCCTCCCTTTAGCTGTTCTCGCTCCACTCTGGCACCATGCCGACCCCGTGCACAGGGTGGTACTGATGTGGGGACAGGGTCCTCGGCACGCCGTGAGGATACAGGAACTCGGACGGCTGAAGGCCGCCGGGGGACTGGAGGCCAGTCTGAGGCCCGCACTGCCTGACCGCGGGCTGGTGGGCCGCGGAGGGCTGGTGCTGGAACATTCCCTCTCCGAGCTGCGGGGAGCCGTGGTTGGCCACGCCAGCCAGCCGGGGGACCAGGGGCCCCGAGGTGAAGTGAGCGGAGAAGGGCTGGTAGGGCAGCCGGTCCATGGGCTGCACCGTGGTGACCGTGCAGCTGCTGTAGGAAGGCATGCCGGACCACGTGTTGCAGCTGATGTCCTCCAGGCTGGGCACCGGCTCGCTGGGGGGCACAGAGCTGGCATACATGCAGGCGTGCCGCTGGGCCGACTCTGTCCTGTAGGAGGCACTCAGGGCCTGCTGCTGGGGGTAGCCGGAGCGGTAGAAAGGGTCCTCGGGGCTGGGCGACGTCTCCATGTAGGGCTTCTTATACGGGTGGTCCGTGGTAGAACATTCTTCATCTGCTAAGACAGGAGGAGAGAGACCAGTGAGGCCCCGGGACCAGCCACCCCTCATTCTGAAGGCGGAGGGGGACCTCGGGCCCAAGGAGTGAAGAATCAAGTCCGGGAGACTCAGCTCCAACCTCCTCTCTGATTAAAAAAAAGAAAGAAAGAAAGAAAGAAAGAAAGAAAGAAAGAAAAGAAAGAAAAGAAAGAAAGAAAAGAAAAGAAAAGAAAGAAAAGAAAAGAAAAAGAAAAGAAAAGAAAAGAAAAAAAAAGAAAAGAGGGAGGGGAGGCGCCTGGGTGGCTCAGTCGGTTAAGCGTCCGACTTTGGCTCGGGTCACGATCTCACGGTCCGTGAGTTCGAGCCCCGCGTCGGGCTCTGGGCTGACAGCTCGGAGCCTGGAGCCTGCTTCGGAGTCCATCTCTCTCTCTCTCTCTCTCCCTCTCAAAAAAATAAACATTAAATAAGTTGTTTTAAGTAAATAAGAATGATAAAATAAAATAAAATAAAATAAAATAAAATAAAATAAAACAAAACAAAATAAAATAAAGAGGGTAGACACCTCAAGCAAACAGACTGACCTTTCTGAGCTCAGTTTCATCTATAACATGGAAAGGACAGTAACGACACGCTTCTACTTTTCCACTTTTCACGGTGAAGGGAGGTGTTGAGAAGGAGACGGAAAAATACAGATTAAGCAACTTAGTCCAGAGCTTGGTACAAGAAAGAAAAAAAGAAAAAAAAACACCCAATAAGTAACAACTATCACTCTTTCCTTCCCTCCGCTCCGGCACGTATGTTCCATGAAGGCGGGACACTGTCCTACCCATCACGATATTCCCAGATTCCGGTACATTCTGCGTGCGCACAACAGTAATAACACCGTCAACAACAACAGTAAAAACAAACGCCAGCAGCGTTTCCCCTGCCTGGTGCTGTTCCAAGCTGTCTCCGGAAGGTACCCCGTGACGTGGGTTCTGGGATTATCCTCACGCTGCAGATGGCAAAAAGGAAGCACACAGAGGTTCGGAAACTCGCCCGAGGCCTCACGCGCGTGGCTGATCAACAGGGGAGCGAGGGTTGCAATTCAAGGGAGCTTACTGCAAGTCTCTGCCCTGCGGTACTACGCTACCCAAAAAGCCATGCGCTAAAATACCCGTGCGACAGATGGGAAGGACAGACGGACACGTCGTGCACACACGGCTGGGCGCTCGGATGCTCCCCAGCTCCTCTCCCGATGCCTCCGTGAGCAAGGCTCAGTTAACATCTGCAGAGCTGGTACAACGTAACGTCAGTCCACTCCCTTCCCCAGACACTAGTCCCCGGCGTAGGGCAGTGGAGGTACTTCTGTCCCTGGAAGAGGGTCTCCCTTCGTGACTCTGGGGTCACTGCCTCGTTTGGGAACAAAAGTGCGGGGCTGTGTCCTGGAAAAATCCACTGAAATACAAAGTTTGGAAAACGGCACGTGCCTGGCACAGCTTCGCGTGCAGTTTACGGAGCTCACGGATCCCCTAAAATCCAGACCCCGAGTTAAGGAGCGGAGACGTATGTGAATTTCGATCTCGTTCTTCTGCTTAATGCCTGTGTGACACCAGCAGGGCGTCTGCCCTCTCGGAGACTCGTTTTTAGCGTCTCTGAATCCAAGTTAATGCTATTTACCTCACCAGGCAGTTAAGAATTAAATAAAATCAAGCATGTAAATCTCCCGATAGCTTTCGTCAAGAGCAGCTCTTGTTGCAACGGTAACACCACCAGTTGGTCCCTCGGCAGACCTGATGTAGATTAACACGCCTCCAGGTGTTTCCTTTAGGGAGGCAATATTTGAGAACTTCTACCAAGGTGTAAACCCCAACACAGATTCATTCATTCCTTAGCTGGAATTTCAGCCCCCAGCCCGGAGATTTTCCGTCCTCATCTTCCAATCTCTTTCAAATCAATAAATGTTAAGAAATCTGTCTGTCGTGGGGCGCCTGGGCGGCTCAGTCGGCTGAGCGTCCGACTTCGGCTCAGGTCGTGACCTCACGGTTCGTGGGTTCGAGCCCCGCGTCGGGCTCTGTGCTGACAGCTCGGAGCCTGGAGCCTGTTTCGGATTCTGTGTCTCCCTCTCTCTCTCTCTGTCCTTCCTTGCTCATGTTCTGTCTCTCTCTCTCTTAAAATTAAATGTTAAAAAAAGAAAGAAAAGAAAAGAAAAGAAAAGAAAAGAAAGAAAGAGGAAGAAAGAAAGAAATATGTCTGTCGTTGCGGGGTGTGAAGAAGAAATAAATACTGGAACATTCCTCCCCCTCACTGTGATGGCCGACGGCCTGGCGGGGAGGGCGAAGAACAAAATGGGAGGAGATACGAGTTATTATTTATGTAGCACCTCCCAAGTGACCTTACCCTAATCTCCCAGTAATTCTTCAGGGTGGCTCCTCTCCAGCCTGTCTCAGCGGCAGAAACCGAAGCTTGGTGAAGTGACCTTCCCGAGGTCACGCAGGGAAGGGGCAGAGGCTGGACTCGAGGTCAGGTCTGGCTTCCTTTGCCAACCACACCTTGCTTCCAGCGCTCCAGATTTCTCATATCCAAGGCCACTCACCCAGTCATCCAACAGAGACGTACTGAGCCCCTACCAAGTGCCAGGCGGTGGGCGGATAGAGAGGTCAATAAACAGTCATGGTCCTGCTCAGCGCACATGGCGGGGGTGGGGGGGGGCCCTCTCCAGCCCACCCTGAACAGCGAAGGTGGGAGGCTAACAGCCTGTGAGCCTGTGCACGGGGGGTGGTCCTTGCTAGAAAGCTCCAAGTGACTCATTCACCCCACAGGGAGTCCTTTGGTTTTGCACTGGATTTTAAAACAGCTCCCCAACTCGGATAGGATGGCCTGAGTTTAGGTTCCACCAAACACTTGCCCTGGTATCAAGCTCGGGAGTGACCCTCACAGGTAAGTAAAAAAAAAAAAAAAAAAAAAAAAAAAAAAAACCTCCCCAATCAAAACACATCTACGCTGGGATCGTACCCGCCTCACAGCAAGCGCGTTGTTAGCTAGACTCTTTCTGGGACACATCTGGGCCCCAGAGGATGCCCACGCCTGTGTCCAAAAGAAAGGGAAAAAATGCGGCCGCTCTTCCAGGTGCTTCGTCTACATCATGCCAACCATCCGAATGTTCGAAGCCATCCAGATGAGCCGGTGGCCACATTTCTCACCTTTCCACGGGGCATCTCTCTGGCATCTTGAAGACATTGTTACACGCAACCTTTTCTGTCCTCCCCACCTCCTCCCTTGGTCCCATCGTGCCTCCATGCTTCCTTCCAACCCCACCCCCACCCCCGCCGCCGGATCCATAAATCTGAATGTTTCCATTGTTGCTAGAATCATAACCTTTGGGTTTTCCATTTAACCAGGGCGTTCCCGTTTTCAATAATAAAAAGTACAGCTGCAGGGTACCCTTGGCAAGAGAAAAAAAAACAAGGCAAACTAACCATTCCCGAGTTTCTGATCCCCTTCCAGATTTGTTACAAGTAAAAAAAAAGGAAGAATAATATGAAAAAGGCCGAGGCGCATTTTGGAAAATCGTAAAATTACACATTCCAGTCTTTAATAACCCAAAGATCTGATGCAGAGTCCTAAGGAAAAGCAAGACGCTGGCTTGTTCATGAAAGCAGGTCCTGAACATTCTCACATTCCTCTTGGACCTCATCACATTGTCAAGAAATTCCGAAGCACGGATCCAGATTTCAAGTGGGTCGCGATAAACGGTTTGGATGTGATCCCTGTGTCCTTTTGGGTTGCGGCTTGATTTCCTTCTCTTTCTTGGGAGCCTGATAACCAACCGGTCAACTGCAAAGACCTCTTTCCCAGCCAAGCCTACTTTCCACGGCCCGGGAACGCGCATGTAGTCAGCCATCAAGTCTTCCGTGAGACGGGTCCAACAGCTCAGGTTCAGGAAGTTGAAGAACAAGAATGCTCAGTCGTAGTCCACCTGTCCTGAACCCCGCTGTGTCTCCTGAATTACGGGAAAGCTCTTACGGGATGCCGAGCACCCGTCACCTCATTGCCCCGTGAAAATCCCCGGCCCCTTGCGTCTTTCTAGCGGCTTTTGATTCTGGACCACGTGGCTTTGATGATAAATCCAGACCACAGATTTCAGGGCGCGGTCACGTCTCTGACTCTCCCTCGGCTATGTGACCTTGGGCAAACCACTTTCAATTTCCGTTTTTGACTATATAGGAGGCTAATACTTAACTTTGTTGTAGGAATGCACGTAAGAAGTGTGCTTTAGTTTCTATCTTCCTTGCCCATCATGTGTTCAAATCTTAGCTGTCCAGGGACGACGGGTCTACTCTCCTTTCCCTCTGGAAGATGGGACAGATGGCCCTGGGAAGGCTGTCCCATGCTGGAGGGTGTCTGGGTGGATTCGAGCCGGAATACCCACAAGCCTGCTTTGAAATCGCTATTCCCGTTAAGGACATTTGTCACCATTCCCAAACAGGTCACTTCCCTCGCTGACTGGGTTCACTCAGATGAAAGACCATGGTCACCAGCCACTCGGCTGAGTGACCTTTAGCAAGTCAGAAGCAGAACTACAGTTCAGTCCCTCCGGGTCACAAAACCGTGCTCTTTCAGAGGGCTTAGCCTTTCGGCTTTCACGAAACCCGCTGTGTTCAGAAAATACGAAAGGGTGGTAACCTTGACCTGGATGGATGGGTGGGTGGATGGATAGGTATAGATGGGTGGGTGGTTGGACGGATGGATGGACAGATGGATGGATGAAGAATGGTGTGTGTACCTGTAATGTTAGCTCTTAGCCCAACGTGGAAAGGACTGGAATGGTACTGTAGGGAGATCGTCAACTGGGAACCAAAAGACCCCAGTCTGCCCCTCACTTAACCACCACCTGAAAATCATAAATTCATCCACTTGATCGCTATCTGTCTCCCCAATGAGAGTACAGGTTTCGGGAGAGCAGGGACCCCGGCCACCTTGCCCCCCCCCCGGCTTATCCCCCATATTCAGCACGTGCCCCGGACACAGTAAGAGCTCAACCGATATTTCTTTGACGAATGCGTCCCCGATCTGCCACTCACCAGCCCCGTGACCTTGGGAAGCGACCCCAACCTCTTGGTCCCCTGTTGACCCTGCAAAATGTTGAGCCCCCTCCCCGCTCAGGGGCTGCAGCGCGGGTCCAAGGAAGGAAGCGATGTGAAATTCCTCGAAAAAGCACACAGCGCCGACAAAATGCACCCTGCAAAACTATATTCCCCGCCCTTCCTCCCACCTCTGACTTGCCTTTGAAAGGCCAAGGCAGTATATGGCTTTGCTTTAAATCTTTATTTGGGTTGCCTCTGATATCTAAATGTGGGAAGGCGTTGGGGGGGGGGCTGTCAGGGTGGGAGGGGGAACAAGAGACAGACAAGTGTTCTCCCAGGCCCCGGGGTCCTGGATTTGATTGAGTGGCGTTGATAAAAGACCTTCCCAGCTCTTTTGGCTCCATCCATCGGGAGAGATAGTTGGGAGACAGCTGGGTCCAAACACAAGAAGCCCTCCGGCCGGCCTGGCCCTTTGACATTTCATTGGGCCTGCCTCCTGGGCTCGTTGGAAAGGAGACAGACAATGAGGGGAAGTCAGATAGTGGGGCAGGCAGGGGGCGGGGGGGGGGGGGGGGGGGGGCGGGGAAAGCCACCCATGGAGTCACCACTTCACGGGACTCCCAAACTGGAAGGAAACCTGGCTGATTCCTTATCACCTTACAATGGAGGCTGATGATGAATTGCTTTTTGTCGTCTCCGAGGCATGCAGGACAGACAGAGCTTGGCTGGAATGCTGTCCCTGGGAGCTCCCTTTTTGCGGGGGGGGGGGGGGTGGCAGGGGGTGAGAAGGGCAGAGGTTTCCCGCCCCCCCCTGCCCCCCACCCCCGCTTCACAGGCACCAGCACTTTGCAGATCTCCTCTGCAGCATTAGCCCACCGTGGTCATCAGTTATGTCACCACGCGGGACGACATCCGACCCCCTCGCCACCGTGAGCTTCAGAAGCGCAGAGCGGCGGCCAGCTAACGGGCACTGCGCCCTTAGACCATCTCGTTCCATCTCACCGCAACCCTACGGGGGAGGTGCTGTTATCACACTCGTCGTTTTGCAGAAGAGGGAGTTAGGGCTGAGAAAGCGGGGGGCTTGCCCGCAGCCGGAAAGCGTCAGCTGCTGTGACCTCCTGCCACAGACCGGCCGCCACCCCACTGGCTTCGCCCGTGGCCATCTCAAGCTGACCCTGAGCTCACCTGAGGGCTCCGCCGAGTGCCCTGTGCGGGTCACCTGCTCCCATCACGGGAGGGGGTCCATTCCTCCCGGCATTCAAAGCCTTCCGAGTCTCCCCCGCCGCCTCCAGGAGAAAAAGCATGGACACGGATGCTGCTGTAAATATCGAGCCTTAAAAAAGTGCCTTGATTCTTTTTAACTTCTTCCTCCCCTTCTTCTGGTCTGGCATTAATTTAATCGACAGAACTCCCTAATTCAAATCCGGTGAGCTCTTCATCCGTGTGTCTGACCCAGTCTCGGTCTCGAGACGGGTCTCTAGCGGAGGATGGCGTTTTGAGATCGTAGCTGATACTGCTGACCAGGCACGGGTTCAAATTCTGCCCCCCGGGAGCCTTCGGCACGTGGGTATACCTTTCTGGGCCTCGGTTTCCCCACCTGTAAAGCGGGTGAATAACCGCACCTACCTAGCAGCGTTGTTGAAAGGTCGTGGTGGAGAGCCTGGGCGGGGCACCCTTACACAGAACACAAAACAGGATCTCCGTGCAGGGTCCTGTGCCCCAGGTGACATCCTCAACCCCTGCTGGGGCCTGGAGAGGCAGACATTTTTGCACGCATCTGGTCTCCAGGCCACGCAGCAGCGGACACACTGGGAGCCGGGCCAGGGGGTCTGTTGGGGTGATATCATTGTTCCACCCTTTGGGATCCAAGGAGCGTGGATGGGCTTCAGGTTCAGCCTGGAAAACAGCCTCACCCAGATCAGCACCCCAGCCCCGGGCTTGAACCAACGACGGCCTTTCTCTCCGTCAAACTGCGAGATCGGTACTCGTCCAAAAGTCAAACCGTGCGACTTTCCTCAAGTAACCTCGGCTCAGAGAACACTGCCAAAGCATCTGTTTCCATCAGTTGTTAGTGAGTTGATATATTTTTTTTTTAAAGATGTTCCAGACACTGGGAGACACATCAGGCCACACTGGGCCCGCCGGAGCAAACCAGTGACTGCTTATTGGGTCCACCTTGTGCTAAATATGACAAGCACGAGGGACGCCTGGGTGGCTCAGTCGGTTAAACGTCCGACTTCGGCTCGGGTCACGATCTCGAAATCCGTGAGTTCGAGCCCCGCGTCAGGCTCTGTGCTGACAGCCCAGAGCCTGGAGCCTGCTTCGGATTCTGTGTCTCCCTCTCTCTCTGCCCCACCCCCACTTGCACGGTCTCTGTCTCTCTCAAATAAATAAAATAAAACTTAAACTATATATATATATATATATACGACAAGCCCAATTTCATGACATCCTCACACCAAGCCTATAGGTCTAATCGTGAGCCCAAATCTATAGATTAGAAAAAATAAGGCTCAGAACAGTTGAGTAACTTGCCCCTAATCATAAAAATTTGCAACTGGCAAAGGTAGGATTCATCACAATTGTATGTAGTCCCCTCCGTCCCGTATCTTTCTCGAAGCTTCACTGGGACGGGAGCCTTACCACCTCCCCCTCCACAGACACACTTCCTAGAGCGACAGCCGTAACCAGAGCCAACACCTGCCGGGTGCTCACCGAGTATCAGGTGCTCTCGGGAACTCGGCACCATTTACAAAGCGAGAAACTGAGGCACAGAGACGCCAGGACACCTGGCTAAGGCCACACAGGAAGCTGGCGGCAGAGCTGAGACTCGAGCCTGGGTCCTCCAGCCCCGTTGCCCATGCTGTCCCCACCATGCCTGTCTGCCACTCACACAAGCAACGGTTCCAGTAAAGCTGAACTCAGCCGCACACCCCACCCCCCCCCCAGGTCAACCACTTTGATTCTGGCTCGAAAAATATGCCACCAGAAATTCCCTTCGGTATGATAGCCCTAGACTCAGATGACTCAGGAAAAGTCCCCATTTCTCATTCGGCCAAGAAAACTACACAGCGTCTCAGACAGAGTTCAAACCAGATTTAAAGACAAAATGCAAAGGAGAGAAAAACAACCCGTTGTGATTTTTCTCCTTTCTTTCTTTTTTGGGTGTTGGTTTTGATCTAGAAAGGCAAGAAGACGAGCTCGGAATCCACCCACCCAAGAGAAACCGTAGCACATAAACCAAAGCACATCCAACTGTAAGAAAGCTCCCTGCAGCATGGCTCGCGGGAGACAACGAAAATGCTGGAAGCGACCACCGTGTCTGCCAGTGGGGGTGGAAAAGCAGACGCGGCTTCACCCTTTGGGGGCAACGCTCTCCCTTCGGCAACTAAAAAGCACGAGGCAGCTCTAGGCTCGGGAAAAGATCCTCCGCGGCATAGTCTCAAGTTTAAGAAATGCAGGTTGCGATATTCAGACGGCATAGTATCAGCCGTTAGAAGCAAAAACAAAACCATTTTTAAGTGCTTGCGCGTGCGGGTGTAAACGAATCAAATAAGACTGGACGTTTCAAATACATTTTCCCCAAGGAAGTGGCCAGAACTGGAGGAGACATGTCAAGTTCTACAGATAATGGTTTGAGTGTCTTACAACCTCCGTGAGTTTTTATATTGCTTACGTTTTTTAAATAAACAAATGTAGCTGTGTGTACTTTTCTTCCCCCAAGGAAAGGAAGGAAAAACAGAAAGGCAAGGTGGGCAGGCAGGGAGTATCACACTCACCTTTCCTCTTGGTGCAGTGATAAATCTGGCTGTGCTCCTGGGGCAGTGGGTATGGGTTGGGCGGGGGCAGGAGATCCTGGGAGGGACCGGATACACCATTCTCGCACTGGTACTGGGACCCCAAGTTGGACGAGGAGGACAGAGCTCGAGGCTCACTGCTGAAAGGACTGTGGTTGGAGGCTACTTTCTGTCTTACTGTGCTCCTGGGAACCACGGGATATTCTTTACTGAAAGAGAGAAGGTGAGAAATACTGTGGATCAGTGCCCCCCATACAGATGCCCCCCGCTGGCTGAGCCACGGGATCACAGAATCCACCAGAAACAAAGGCGTCCGGGGGCGCCTGGGTGGCGCAGTCGGTTAAGCGGCCGACTTCAGCCAGGTCACGATCTCGCGGTCCGCGAGTTCGAGCCCCGCGTCGGGCTCCGGGCGGATGGCTCGGAGCCTGGAGCCTGTTTCCGGTTCTGTGTCTCCCTCTCTCTCTCTGCCCCTCCCCCGTTCGTGCTCTGTCTCTCTCTGTCCCCAAAATAAATAAACGTTGAAAAAAAAAAATTAAAAAAAAAAAAAAAAAGAAACAAAGGCGTCTTTGGTGAGTGAAGCGATCCACTTGTACTCAAGTGCATCAAATAAACAGACGTATATATTTAGGCACTAACTTTTCATGCCTTATACGTTAGGCAAGTGGGTTTACGTATAGTTCTGTACGTATACTGAAAGTTAATTAAACGAGCTCCACCGCTGAGGAACCCTCTTCATGATCAACGAACACACAGCATCTTGAAATACTTCAATCTGCTGCGTATGTCTTTGAATTCCCTAATTCAAAAGCTAAAAGAGCTGAGTAGTCGGGGTCACTTAGGCTTAACTCCTGGGTTTCCATCTTTAAAACGGCGCTCCGGTCTTTGGTCAACATTAGGAAAAAGGCAGTTGACCCTCTAGAATAGTCAGGAACGATCCCCGGCTACCCTAATCTGTGCCTTACAATTTCCTCTTGAGCTGTTCTACTGGTCACCACTGACATCATATTTAACTTCTCCTCCGTGCCTGGGTTGTCCCATCTGTGAAACAAGGATAGTAAAAATCCCCAGTTCAAAGGATCGTCGAGGGAAAAAAAAGAAATTCACACGTGTGAAAGACGGAACAGTAGCTGGCACAGAGCGAGCGTTCAACAAACGACGGCCGTCATCATTACTGTGGTCGTTTTGAGAGAGTAAGGAGAGAGAAAGAGAGGAGGGAAGGCAGAACAGGGCCAAAGGAAACAGAGAACAGAGCACAGGATCTAGGACTGGGCAGGCCCAGGTTCAGGCCCCCCGCCCATCACTTATAGACTGTGTGCCCCTCTGAGCCTCAGGCGTCACACGGGGAAACCGAGCAGAAGAAAATCCAGTGACATCCTACAAAGAGCATCCTCCCAGGTGCTCAGAATCTAGTTTCTCACACTCGTCCGGCTCACACGCGCCACATTCCCTTGCCTTCAGCTTTCACACCAGGAATTCCCACTCCTTTCCTCATAAAAGCTTGGGAATTTCACCAGGAACCTCCCCCCGGGAAGGAGGGAGCCCCACAGGAAGCCGGGTAGGTGAGGAGTGTCAGAAGAAGAGTCTGCAGAGGAGTCGGGAGGAGGGGTGGCTCTACGACAAAAGGGAGAATTGAGGGGCGCCTGGGCGGCTCAGTCGGTTAAGCGTCGGACTCTTGATTTCAGCTCAGCTCACGATCTCAAGGTTCGTGAGTTCGAGCCCCACCCCGGGGTCCATGCTGACCGCACCGAGCCTGCTTGGGATTCTCTCTCTCCCTCTCTCTGCCCCTCCCCTGCTCATGCTCTCTCTGTCTCTCAAAATAAATAAATAAATAAAACTCTTTTTTTAATTTTAATAAATAAATAATTTTAATTTTTTAATGTTGATTTATTTTTGAGAGAGAGAGAGACAAAGCATGAGCAGGGGAGGGGCAGAGAGAGGGGGAGACACAAAATCCAAAGCAGGCCCCAGGCTCCGAGCTGTCAGCACAGAGCCGGATGCGGGGCTCGAACTCACCAACCGCGAGATCGTGACCCGAGCCGAAGTCAGACGTTTAAGCGACTGAGCCACCCAGGCGCCCCGATAATTACTTTCAAAACAGGGAGAACTGAGAGGAGCATCTGTGCTCATAAGAAGATTATAGTCTGACCCCCAGCGTGTGCTCATCCATGCAGGGAAGGGGGCTGCTGACATCTGGAGTGGGGAGAGGAAATCGGGGACAGGAAAACCACAATCAGTGCGCAGGCTGATGGAGGGGTGATCCATCCCATCCTTACTGGAAGGCGACTGGATAGCATCCCCTTTTTTTTTTTTTTAAATATACAATAATGCAGATCCAGCAATCCAATTACGACGAATTTCCCTAAGAAGTTGACCAGGTCAGTGAGCAAAGACATAAGCCTGAGGCTTTTCCCTGCAGCCCAGGGAAAAACTAGAAATGGCTGAAATGCCCTCATTAATGGCTAAGTAAACTCTGACAGAGCCAAGCAATAGAATATTACACAGAATTGAAAAAGAATGAGGAGGGGCACCTGGGTGGCTCGGTCGGTTAAGCGTCCAGCTTTGGCTTTTGGCTCAGGTCATGATCTCGCGGTCCGTGAGTTTGAGCCCTGCTTCAGCTGAGCTCAAGCCCCATTTCGGGATTCTCTCTCTCTCTCCCCCTCTCTCTCTCTGCCCCTCCCTCACTCACGCTCTCTCTTAAAGAATTAATAAATAATAAAAATACTTCCATCACTGTATTTTAATCCACACAATTGCTACGATGCGTCGAATCGTGTTACTCTGAGAAGTGACACGTCAGTTTCACGAGGCCACCAGAGAGGCCCATGCCACCAAACAGGCTGCGACCGCCTCCCGAGAAGAAAAACGTATCAGTAAATCCCAAACTCAGCTGTGATTTTTGCCATAAACCAAACTCTTCTTTTACGAATCACGTTTTTCAATCCGTTTTTCGCCGAGTGTGTTTAGCCTCACTCTGAGCGACGGGATCTGCAAAGCGACGGCAACTGTAGAGCAACTGAAATAAATACTCATTGAACTCAAAGAGGGGCGCCTGGGTGGCTCAGTCGGTTAAGCGTCTGACTTCGGCTCAGGTCATGATCTCACGGTTTGTGAGTTCAAGCCCCGCGTCGGGCTCTGTGCCGACAGCTCAGAGCCTGGAGCCTGCTTCCGACTCTGCGTCTCCCGCTCTCTCTCCCCCTCCCCCACTGACAACTGTCTCTCTGAAATATACACAAACATTTAAAAACAAATTAAGGGGCGCCTGGGTGGCGCAGTCGGTTAAGCGTCCGATTTCAGCCAGGTCACGATCTCGCGGTCTATGAGTTCGAGCCCCGCGTCGGGCTCTGGGCTGATGGCTCGGAGCCTGGAGCCTGCTTCCGATTCTGTGTCTCCCTCTCTCTCTGCCCCTTCCCTGCTCATGCTCTGTCTCTCTCTGTCTCAAAAATAAATAAAAACATTAAGAAAAAAATTTTTTAAATAAAATAAAAACAAATTAAAAAAATTTTTTTGAAAACTTAAAAAAAAAATAAATCTACGTTTGAAAAGAGCGCACGTGAAATCATGTCACGTCCAAAGAGCGCTGCATCTAGCACATTCTGAAGGGTGCGCTGCATCGGCCCTCTCCATCCTTTCTGTGACCCTTAGGAAGTAGGGACTGGTTTTGTCCCCACTTTACAGATTAGGAAACCAAGGCCCTGGGAGAAGAAGCAACTTGCCGCCCCTGGTCACAGAGCTAGAAAGACCCACCACCAGGACTCTACCCCAGGCGTCCCCTAACGACTTCTCCGAAGGCTCCTGATCGTGTCTTTCCATTCTCAGAACACAGTATACTTTTAGGAGAGCAGGGACCGGGGCCCAAGATTCCTCTCCCGCTTCTCCCACCCCTCGGGGGCTGGAATGATCTCCACCCTGGCCCCGGACTTTGTTTGTCACACGAAAGCACGTCAGAGTAGCCAGGCAGGGGACGCAGAGCATCCGCCAAGTTTCCATGAGGGCACAGAACCCTCACGACACCCGGGGGTCCCCTGGCGGAGCTTTCCCGTGCTATGGGCCATCTCAGAACCCAAGCTGGAGCCGTCCTGAGCAGCCACAACACTCAGAACTCCCCCCTGGGGCCAGAGGCCTGAAAGGAATAGAATTAGCTTTACGGTCCTCTCTTTGAGGTTCCAGCTACGTAATGGAAAAAAAAAGAAGAAGAAGAAGAAGAAGAAGAAGAAGAAGAAGAAGAAGAAGAAAAATTAGAATAATAATAAAACATTACAAAAGTTGTCAACTCTTGCTGGCAATTCTGTTCGGGTCTGCTTAGTTCCAGAGCTGGGCTGCCAGAGCTCCGACAGGAAGGGGGAAATCTCTTTCAGTCGTATGTTCTTAATGGGGAAGGTTATTTTTTTTTAATTAAAGAAAACAACTCCCAAAAAATGTTGGCCGAGGGATTTTACAAGAGAATGTATCAATGGACTCCGTGGAATTCTCCCCTCCAGTGCTGCCAACTTGCAAAACAACTCTCTGCAAAGGCCAAACCCTGCTTTTGATTACTAACACTCCCAGAAGTGGGAGAGCCACATTATCCCAACAGCCGCTTGTCCCTCACAGCTTGTTTCTCTGCAAGGCGCTTGAGACATCATCCCCACCGTCAATCAGGAACACCTCCCTCTCGGTGCCTGCCGTGCAACGTCCCCAAGCCCATCTGACAGGTGTCAAAACAGGAGCGTGCCACGGCGAAGCGTCCCCTCCATCGGTACGGGGTCGACACAGAGGGGGGAAAGCGCCAGCAATCCACCAACACAAGGCAGGGGGGGGATTTTCCCCGGGCTCCCCAATGCACCCAAGGAACGCGGTCAGTAGCAACAAGACGGCGTCTAACGTCCTTGCAGCGGGGAAGACAAATTGTCTTCCTCTACAGCTCGAGAGCGGCAGTGAGGAATCCAGCGCGCTTGGGGCGCCTGGGTTAGCCTCCGACTGCGGCTCGGGTCACGATCTCGCCGTTCGTGGGTTCGAGCCCCGCGTCGGGCTCTGGGCTGACAGCTCGGAGCCTGGAGCCCGCTTCGGATTCTGCGTCTCCCTCTCTCCCCGCCCCACCCCCGCTCACGCTCTGTCTCTGTCTCTCAAAAACCGAATAAACGTTAAAAAAACAAAAAGAAAGAATCCAGGGCACAGAGGGGGTAAAAGTAAAGGTTGAAAAGCCCTTGTGCATCTAGGAAGAGGGCAGCAACAAAGTGCTGGGGGTTTTGTTTTGTTTTGTTTTGTTCCAGCCTTACCCTCATCTTCCGGGCGATGAACTGAAGCCTTACCCTCATTTGATCCGGGCGATATGCCCACCTCACCGGTAAGATTACATGCACTTCAGAGGTAAAGAAGCTGAGGCTCAGAGAGGTCGAGCAACTTTCCCCAGATGGCACAGCAGAGGATAAAGCCGAGCTTCGCCCGGGCTCAGTGCTATTCCAAAGCTCTTGCCAGCTCACTTACACTCGATCGCAGGGAATTGTTGCCTTCACAACAACAGCCTGGGCAACACGGCCGCCCTGTTGCATAAGGCATCCTGGTGGCAGCAGCTGGAGATGGACTGCACCGGGCAACATCAAGTTCTACTGGTCAACCTGTCAATCCTACCGTTTGAGCGGCCTTGAGTTTACCAAAGGTCACCCCCCCGCCCGCACCCCTGCTCTCTGCCAGCCGCGGCCACATCCTCAAGGACGGGCTGTGCTCAGTCCGGGCTCGCCCGACACAAGCCGGGGTCCTCAGCCCCTCCGCTCGCCCTGGGTGCCGGCGCCCCGCAGAGCAGCTTCTCCCCGGCTCGGGCCCCCGCTCACATTCTGTTCCACGTGAGCGAGTGCAGTGAATGACGCCATTGTCGCCGGGTCTGGGCTGTAAAACGTTACAAGGGAATACTGCGATCCGCGGCCAAACTGCCCGCCGCCAGCTAATGAACGCCCCCGAGAAGGTCTTCCATTGCAGCCAACTGAATCGGCCTTTTCACTGGAGCAGGTGGCAGGGGTGCTGGGTGCGGGGGGGGAGGGGTGTTGTCGCTCCCCGCCCCCCCCCCCGCCCCCAACCCCCGCCAAGCCCAGCGAACCCTTCTCAAACAACCGAAGCAGCTTGCTGGGGCAAGACTGGGATTGCAAAATCCCTGTCCCCGCGGAGCAAATCCCTCCTCTGCTGGTACCTTAATCTGTGATTAAAATTCCCACCATCCCACAAGGGCCTTGGCGATTTATTCACTCTCTAGTACGCTCAGGGGCGCTCTTCTGATCTCACATGCGTGGACGCTTGGGGGGACCGGGGACAGCTCAGCCCAGGCAGGACGGAGCTCAGCGCACAGAGGGCTTTGCCATTGTTTTTATGACTCAGTTCATGCCGCACCAGCACGCTGCAGAAGGCGCGGTGAGAACCGGGCGCGCTAAGAAGTTGGACACCCTCTCCCACCGCTGGTTCAACGACCGGGGCTGCAGGATTCGAGGGGGCACTAAGAAATTCAAAGGTGCCTCTCCCTCTGTGGCTGTGAGCCCCCACCTTACGGCACTTCGGTTTGAGAACTCGGGGCTCCCCGGTTGAACCTCCGGGTAACTGAATATCAGGGTGGTCGTGTGGAGTCGCGGCTCTGAAGTCAAGCCTCGTGGATGTGCCTCACCAGCCACAAACGTGGCCACGGTGGAGCTGGCTAGCTCCCACCTTTCTCTGAGCCTCAGTTTTCTGTCCGTAAAATGGGAACAGTAAAATCCACTGCCTCTTGGGATTGTAAAACAATACGATGCGTGGAAAGGCTGAGCCCGTAGGCGGGACACAGCTCGATGAGCACCAGCTTACAAATCGCCCGTTACTCGATTCTGAAGCAGAGATACCTCCCTTGCCCAGGCTCTGATTGGTCTAGGAACCCCCCCCCCCCCACTCTGCCCAAACATCAGATATTTAGAACTTGTCAATGTTTCCAGGGAGAGGGCCATTCTTGTTATCACCTCCTCAAAAGCGGTCCAGAGACAGCTCTGGGATCACAGAGAAAGCGCTGAATGGTTTCATGGACCGCTGATGACATCAATCTTTGCCTCAGTTTCTCCACTCACAGAACGGGACTACCAAGGCCCACGTCACATAGCATAGCTGTGAGCCCCCAAAGTAAGAGCTAGGATGTGAGGCTACAGACAGGAAAGGTCAGTGCAAACGAAACTTTCGATGGGGCTCACGGTAAGGGTACAATCCGCCTTGGTTCAGTCTCCTAAAACTATCAGTTTCAACAAGTTTAACCATGTCTTTACTTTACTAGCTTTTTTTTTTTTTTAATGATTTTAAACGGAGGATGGGAAGGTGGAGGGGACTTTCTGAGGTCCGGCCACGGTCTTTCTGGAAGCCGGAAGACTGGGAGGGCCCGGACTAACAGATCTTCCTCAAACTGCTTCCTATACCAGAGGGGATTGTTTTGAGGCTTTTGTTCCGAGGGGACGCACGCGGGGGCCCCTCGGTCATGCAGAAAGAAGTAAGTCAAGGAGCTGCTGGTGACCTTCAGTTCGAACGACGACCTTGGCAAAGCCACCCAAAAGCAACCACTTCTGCAAGAATGCTAAATGGCCTGTGTACTAATATAAAAATCTGTCTCTCCCCCTAAAAACAGACACAAACACCTATGAGGGAACGGGTCTCCAGGGAGACTAACTTCTAATGTGAGAACATGACTGGGATGGGGCAGCTGAGATACAGGGCTTAGAGTGAGGATGGCTAGAGACTGGAGTGGGTTTCAAGCTTGGCTGCACAGTACAACCACCTGGGAGAATTAAAGGGAAACAAATGTTCACTCCGGGTGAAATAGTTAAAGGAGATTAAGAATGCATTCATTGTGGGGGCGCCTGGGTGGCTCAGTCGGTTGAGCGTCCGACTTCGGCTCGGGTCATGATCTCGCAGCTCGTGGGTTCGAGCCCTGCGTCGGGCTCTGTGCTGACAGCTCAGAGCCCTGAGCCTGCTTCGGATTCTGTGTCTCCCTCTCCCTCTGCCCCTAACCCACTCGCATTCTGTCTCTGTCTCTCTCAAAAATAAAAATAAACATTAAAAAAAAAATGAATGCACTTATTTCGATGAGCACTGAACAATATATTGAATTGTTGAATCACTATCCTGTACACCTGAAACTAATAGAACACCATGTATTAATTATGCTTCAATTTAAAAAAAGAAAAAATTTCAGCAAAGAAAACAAATACTGACTCCTGAGTCCACCCCACCCCCCACCCCCGCAAGAGTCTGATGTCATTGTTCCGTGGTGCAGCCTGGACTTGGCGATCTTAAAAAGCTCCCCAGGAGAAAGAAGCCTTATGCAAAAAGAGTGCACGCTATAAGCATCCATTTATACCAAATTCTGTAACAGAAAAAACCCACAGTAAAAAGGAAATAAAAGTCGAATTGCTTCTGGTGGGGACGTGGGGGCAGGAATTAATTGGGATGGGGCATGAGGGAAGTTTCTGGGGTGGGGGAATGTTCTATATTACGACGGGGGCTTGGGTTTCATTTCACAGGAATGTGCGTTTGTCAAAAAGCGAATGGTGCCCTTATGGTTTGTGCATTTCACTGTATGTAACTTTACCTACAATAGAGATTTGTGAGCAAAAATGGAGTCTTAGTTAATGATACACATGAAGTATAGAGGAGTGGAATGTACTCGTGTCTGCCGCTGCCACTCAGTATGAAATGCATAAAAAAATAAAATGGATGGATGGATGGGGTGGTGGATTGATGGACAGATAGATTGGTGGGTGGATGGATGGATGGATGGATGGGTGGATGGGTGGGTGGATAGATGGACTGGCTGATGGATGGATGGATGGATGGATGGATGGATGGAAAGACGGACTGGTCAATGGACGGATGGGTGGATGGATGGATGGATAGATAGATGGACTGGTGGATGGTGGATGGTAGATGGATGGATGGGTGGATGGATGGATGGAAAGACGGACTGGTCAATGAATGGATGGATGGATGGATGGATGGATAGATGGACTGGTGGATGGGTGGATGGGTGGATGGATGGATGGAAAGACGGACTGGTCAATGAATGGATGGGCAGATGGATGGATGGATGGATAGATGGACTGGTCAATGAATGGATGGGTGGATGGATGGATGGATGGATGGGTAGATGGACTGGTGGATGGGTGGATGGATGGATGGAAAGACGGACTGGTCAATGGATGGGTGGATGGATGGATGGATGGATGGATGGATGGAAAGACGGACTGGTCAATGAATGGATGGGTGGATGGATGGATGGATGGATGGATAGATGGACTGGTGGATGGGTGGATGGGTGGATGGATGGATGGAAAGACGGACTGGTCAATGGATGGGTGGATGGATGGATGGATGGAAAGACGGACTGGTCAATGAATGGATGGGTGGATGGGTGGATGGGTGGGTGGACAGATGGACTGGCCAATGGATAGATGGATGGATGGATGGATGGATGGAAATACAGACTGGTCAATGGACGGATGGGTGGATGAATGGATGGATAGATGGACTGGTGGATGGTAGATGAAGGGATGGGTGGATGGGTGGGTGGACAGATGGACTGGCCGATGGATGGATGGATGGATGGATGGATGGATGGAAAGACAGACTGGTCAATGGATGGATGGGTGGATGGATGGATGGATGGAAAGACAGACTGGTCAATGGATGGATGGGTGGATGGATGGATGGATAGATGGACTCATGGATGGTGGATGGTAGATGGGTGGATGGGTGGATGGGTAGGTGGATAGATGGACTGGCCGATGGATGGATGGATGGAAAGATGGACCGGTCAATGGATTGATGGGAGGATGGGTGGGTGGATGGACGGATGGATGGATGGGTGGTCAGATGGCTGATAGGGCAAATATGTAACAAAATATTAACTGTAGAATGTAAGCAGCAGATTTGTGGGTGCTCACTGTACCCTTCTTCCACGTTTTCTGTATGTTTTACAGTTTTCATAACAAAACACTGGGGAAGCACCTCGGGTACTTCTCACGTTCAGCCAAAGTTGAGCGCTTACAGCAAAGGGTTAGGTTTTACACAACAGCCCAGCACACGGGATCTATTTCCAGATCTATTTCACACATTTACCTGAACACCCCTGCCCGTTCTGTAGAGCCAGGGGATTACCCAGGTGCGAGCAGGGGACCCCTCCATCAGAAAACGTGCCAAAGGGCCGTTTCTGAGCCCTCCCTAGAGCCACCGATTCAGAACCTCTGAGGAGGAAACCCAGAAATCTGCTTTTCTTAACAAGCTCCCCACCCCCAGGTAATTTTGATGTCTGCCAAAAGTCTGAGAAGCGCTATTCGCACATGAATGAGTGATGTGCCCACAGACACTGTCCCTGAAGAGAAGGTATGCTGGGGGGGGGGGGACAGTGCTGCAGATGATCAAGAAAAGGTCGAGGGGGGGTGTTCTCAGCATCCATATCCCTGCCGGTCAACCAGGAGCCAACATGGGACCCCCTTGGGACAAACCTCAATTTCACAACTTAGGCCGGCTTGGCTTCCCAAACACAACCCCCTCTTATTTTCCATAAGTTCACACTTCTCTGGGGGAAGCCGTGTGGCTAGCCAAAAGTACGGCAAGGAGTGGGGAGTTCATGCCATCTCCGGAATGTTGTCTTGCAAATCACTCCTCATTAACCGGGCATTCCGATTACCTTTAACCACAAGCATGGGGCTACAAGAGCGCTAAGCCGTTTGAAAAGTGACCGTTTGAGGTTAAGGGCTCAACATTCATTTAAAATCAGGAAGCCGGGGCTGGAGAAGGAGGGAAGGTGCCAACGGAAGGGCTTTAACCTTTTAGGGCGGCGGTGGGGAGGGGGGGGAACCCCTGAATCCTTCGAAATCGTTTGCAAATGTTTTTTTTTTTTTCCTATTTGTATCTTGTGAGTTGTTCAGAGAGTCCCTGGCTTTCATCGGATTTTCAAAAGGGACCCTGATTAAGAAGCCCAGCCCTGGAAAAAAAGATGGAGGGGACTCTAAGGAACGCAGAGGCAGGTGAAACGTCGGTTTCCAGCGTGGGTGGGCGGAGCCGGCCTGGGAGAGACAACAGGAACCTCCTGGGTGGAGCTGGGACATCCTGGGCCCTAAGCTTTCCTAGCCGCTGGCTGGCTGGGGGGCGGGGGGCTCCAAATCCAGGCCAGCGAAGCAGAGCCTCAGGGTGTCCCGGCTCCAGACAGGCTCGGAAGCCACCACTGTCCATCGAGTGTGACAAACCCCAATGACGCTGCATAAATGGCCCTCTGTGCAAGGTGACCCAAGAAGTGTGGGGGAAGCGGTGGGGAGCAAGGGGGAGTCTCTCCACCCTCAAGGGGCCGAGCTCACAGCCAGGCCTCTGCACCCTGACTCGCCGCGGGGCCCTGGGCTGGCCAAGCCGGCGTCTGGCTTCACGAGGGCACGGACCCCGTCTCAACGTCGGCCTGACATCAGTCCAGCCCCAGTCTGGGCCCCATCCCCTGCCAGATGCCTCCGTGCATGTCGGGGTGGGCTTAAAACAGGCGGACACCCTCTTCGACTCTCCTCCCTAGAGGGGGGATCCCTGCGCCTCAGATCGGGCCCCACCCCAGCGAGTCCCGTGCAAGCCACGGGATGCGGCAGGAGTAACGCTACGTGTTTTCAAGACCCGGTAAGCAAGAGTCTCACGGCTCCCTCCTGGTCCTCCTGGGAGCAGCCGGCAGCCCGGGGAGGAGTCTGACTCCGCGGAGTCCGCCACGCGGGGCGGGCCGCACGCACCGGCTGAGGTCCCAGCCGAAAGGCAGCACCAGCTGGCGATCACAGCTGCGTGCCATCCCGGACGCCCGGACGCGTGACTTCAGCTACCTGCCGCCCCAGCCAACACCTGGCTGCAGGCGAGAACGGCCCAGGCGAGCCCTTTCCAAGTTCCCGACCCGCAAATCACGAACGAGACGAGCGGGGTGACTTCCTGCTTCACCTGGCACACACGTGGCGGCCAGCCACGCCTGGTCTTTTCAGCATCAGTGCTTCTGACGAGCAGCAGCACCGAGCGAGGGCCAGCAGATGGGCACTCTGAGGTCGCCTGCACTTCCTTGGCCCTTTAGCGGGCCGTGGTGGCACAGAGCAAGCGGGGTCTAGCGCTCCAGCTGTCCCGGATTTAGTCACGCACACGGAACAGAAGGCATAGCCTCCCAGCCCGTCCCAGCGAAGCCTGGGCATCACTGTTACCTCGCAATAGCAATCAGGATGCGCCCATTATCTCATTCACCCAGGCAACAGCCCTGGAGGTGGGTTCTATAGTCATCCCCCATTTTACAGATGAGGCAGCCGAAGCTCAGTGGAGTAGGGGAGCCCTGGAGCCACTCCATGGGGTGGCCCCGATCCCAACTCCAGAACTTTCCCCCAGTGGACCCCGTTCCCCGGGAGATTCACCTTTGCATCCTTAGGACCCGGCGTCGACCGAGCCCTTCACAAATGTGTGTCCGCTGAATAACGGATCGACAGATCAGAAACTGCATGGATTAATGAGTCTCTGGTCCTCAGTTTCCCCTTCTGCCAAAGGGAGAACACTGGGGGACAGGCTGTCTCCTGTGGTCCCTTCTGTCTGGAGCATCCTATGCTTCTTGGAGCAGCTGTGCCCCCTAATGCCACCATGTCACTGGGCCACCCCGGCTGGCTTTCAGAGAGCTTCAGAATGTGACCCTTACTCTAGACCCCAAGACTTGTAGATCACTGCCCACTTCTACCCTGATCCAACCCAGAAAACCCTTGTTCCCAACAGGGCAAACGCCACTCTTCCCACAAAGCCTGACTCCCACGCGCTCCTTCCCCCATCTCCCCTCCCCCCAGGGCCGCCACCTCCTGCCCCAGCGGCCTTGGCCTTGGTCCCCAGCACCTGCTGACTCTTAGGAAGTTCACAACTTGCCTGAACACATCTTAAAGACTGGAGCAAAGTTCAAAGAAAGCCATGTTCTATGGAAAACCAGGCTCTAGATCATTTCAAACAGCAGTGAAGCTCCCACACCTTTCTTGTTAGGATGCGCATTTAGGGGTATTTCCCAAATTTCGGCCATTTGCATACGACCTTGACAAGTTCGACAAACGTTTACTCCAGCTCTACTGCTATTTAGTTAATACTTTCCCTTAAATAATCAGCCTCCACCGTCCCCCTTCCCTCCCCCCTTCCTCCTTCTTTAGAAGCAGCCTCATTCTGAGCAACAGCAACTATAAAATCAGCCTGATGTGCTTGCGTGCCTAGACCTTCTAAAATCATCCATCTGTCACCAGGGGAGGGGTCCTGCAATTGGGGAGATACTGGTTTTTAGGGGAAGATGTTGTTTAAGCCGCAGATTAACCTTGCAAAATAACCTCGGCATATTTTAATCAGCCTGCTAAAAGACAGGATTTTAAAATAATTTTATCGTCCTCTTTGTGCTTTTCCCACAGCTCTCCCATTTTTTTATAGTAAGCGGTCTTCTTTCTGGAGTTAGAAATCGTACACGGACGTTGCAAAACAACTAAGACCATCTGCGTTTTCAAAAAACACCGAGAGCTGGGTGAGAAGAGACAGCGGGGTGAGTGCCCAGACATTTGCCAAGCGAACGCGGACGATATTTATGCGGGCTAACTGTGAGTCAATGTCCGGCCCTCTCCCTTCTTCCAACTGCTGGAATTAGAGGAAATGTCATTCCTCCTGCTTTACCCCCCTCCCCACCCCAAGCCAGCTGTCACCGGGTGTGCAGGGGACAGGAAACAGGATTACAAGACGAACAGGGAGCCTGCCGTTCCGGCCTGGCTATTATCACAGCCGACTCCGGACAGCCATCTTTCCCACTTGTCACTGGGAGTTGGGACCACAGCCCAGAATAACTGCTTAACGAGGGCAAAACTGGGAGTAATGGCGAGTCTTCCCCCAAATCAGATACGTTATATCGAGCGTGGACTAAGAACCAAGTACCCTGTTGACAGCCTCTCATATAACACTTACAAGAACCCTGGAAAATGGAAGCTGTATTTATTTATACCCATTTTACAGATGAAGACACTGAGGCTCTGCGAGGTTAAGTCACTCGCCTGAGGGCGCATGCTGATAAATGCAGAGCGAGGATCGAACCCGGGTTCGTCCGACTCCCAAAGCCTTCTGTTGGACCCGCTCTGCCCTGCTCTGTCTCCTTCTCAGGGACCACGTCCACAGTACTGGGCCCATGACCGTGTCCACTCTCCCAGCCTGGTTCCCCGGTGCGGCTCCTAACACGGCCACAAAGACGCACGCGGTTCTTAGGCTGAGAGTCCCCTGGGGTCACTGAGTCCCCTGGGGTCACTGACAGTGAAGCTCTCAGACATCTGTGCTTCCCCACCTGTCTCTCCTCCACGTCTATCATCCAGCCAATCAGCTTCCAAAGCGCAGGGCCCTGGCCCGACACAGGAAAGCGGTGAGGGGTCCTGGGGACAGACATACACGGTCTGTGGCCAGGGGACACCTCTTGGAGGAAGGGGCAGCTCCAAGGAGACCTAGTGATGGGCGGGAGAGGGTCAAGTGGGGAGGAAGGGAGAAAGCCCGAGGCAGACCAGACGTGCTGTTCGAGGGGCCAAAGATAATGGGAAGAATACAGGTGTCGAGCATCCCCTTCCGCACGATTGAGACAGAGCGGGGGCACTGGAGGGGGACAGAGCTAGGGAGGAGTGGCCAGGTCGGACAGGAAGGGCGTGGCCCTCCACGAGGAGTCTGGACGACCTCATCCTGAGGGCATCAGGAAGCCTGGGAGTGTTCTAGGCTGTGGAGTAACCTCGTCTGATTCGTGTTTTACACAGATGTCTTTGGCAGCTGCCTGGAGAATGTCCTAGAAGGGTCTAAACAACTCAGGAGGCTGTGGCTGCTGGAACCGAGAGCCTGGCAGGAGAAAGGGGGGGTGGATTTGGACACATGTTAAGAAGGCTGCATCGACGGGACCCGGTGACTGGGTGCGTGTGAGGGGGTGATTTGCAACACCTTCAGTCCATCATCCCATCTGCTCTTGACTTTGCGGGAAGGAGGGAAGATGTGAGGGAAGAACCCTTGGTGTGCAGGCCGGAGCGGGGTGGCTCGCATCCAGTCCCTACCTGCACGGCCCAGAGCCTCACCCGCAGGCCTGAGGTGAGACTCCATCAAAGGCTACCACGCCTTAAAGGAAGCCAACAGGATGGCAAGGGAGTGTGGTCGCCGTGCAAATGACAGCTTGGCGCTGTGAGCCCAGGGCCACAAACAGGTTGACCCCTCCCAGCCTTATGAGGTGCTTACTGTCAACTTTTCCGCTGACCGTGGACTTCACCCAACTCCAATTTCCAAAATGCAGACACTCGACGCCAACGTTTTCTAACAATTTAAGAACTGGGTTCTCTTAGCCACAACCACAAAAAAATCTCACTACCCCCGCGATCGGGAAGGACCCCAACGATAAACGCAGAAGCACATCCAGCGAGGCGGGCGTGTGCGCATCTGAAGGTATCAGTGTTACTCACTTTTTAAAAGCGTGCAAAATCACAGCAGGTGACCCCACCAGCTAAACACGGTTTCCGTGGCACGTATTTCCAAACGCCTGTTAAAACCCCAGCGCTGCGGGTTTTCCCTCTCCCTTTCTTAGATCCCTTCTGTTTCTTTGAATGGGTTTGTCTGTCCATCTGCCTGACTCACCCTTCTCGTGTCTTCCAGAGAGGATAAGGAAAAACTTCCTAAATGACCTCATTTTATTTTGAAACACTAAACCCACCAGAAGGGGTGCGGCGGGGGGGGGGGGGGGGGGGGGGGGGGACAGAATCCCCTTCCTGGTCAAAGGAATCAAGATGTATTTCTAATTCTCTCGCCATATGGTAAGTTATTTTGGAAGCGTATCATGAGGTAAGAGAACGTTTGAGAAACTTGGCAAGGCTTGTACAACCCTTTCAAATCAGACCAAATTCCCACTATGTACATTTGCTATAGCCCCTTCTATTCATCATATCAGCGACCGTGACCACAGGATATGTAAAAATACCGAGCAATTTTTATCACCAGCTTCCAATCCCCCCAGTGCCCCGGACCACCACATGGTGTCAGGTTTGTCTGTATTTCACCCCCAGGAAATCAAGTCATTAACTTCCCTTTCATTTACGGAGAGCTGTTGCCAAAAAGAAAATCATTCATCGGCTGTGACTTATGGGAAGAAAGAGAAAGGACTGACTTCACGGGAAGGTAGGCGACAGCAAAGAAAGAGGGGAGAGAAAGTTCTCGCTTTTGTCCCCCCCCCCCTCCCCAGGGCAGATGGAGAACATCAAGTTCCCTCGTGCCTCCTCCCCGTCCTGCCCCCCAAGGGGGCACACGCCCCTCCCCCCAGGCTGTCCCATCCTTTAAGGTTTAGGCCGTGGGTGGCCGCTTCTCCCTTTTCTCGGTGGGGACAAAGGAGCCCAGAATTCCAGCTTCTTACCTTTGCATTCTTGACATTCTGTGTAGGTCCATGTCGTCACTGCCCCGGAATCCTTTGGCGAAGGGATTATTCTCAATCTTTAATTGGGTGATCTGAAGGAAGGAGAGGGAGAGAGGGAGGGAGGGAGAAACTTGGGTTTTCACTTGATGGCTGGAAACGCAGCCTCTGGCAACCAAAGGCAGCAAATTAAGCCAGTCACGTCAACGGAACCCACCACTTCATTCGAGAGGAGGCTTTGAAAAATGTCCTAGATCAGACCGCTTGGAAAAGGGGAAAAAACCTGGTTTCGGTTTGCCCATTAAGTGGAGTCATACCCCGCATCACTCCAGCTGCGTTTGGTTTTTAATCCTGCCATGTTGTGCCGCACACACGATCTAGGCCCCCGACACTCGGTGCGCCGACCCCCCCCCCCCAGCCTGGAAAGTTCTGCGCGTTGACACGGTGTCGCTCCCCCCCCCCCCGCAGCGTGGCGATCGCCGTTTGGAAAAACTCGACTGCTTCCAAAATTCTGCTCTGCCTCATGCCGGGTTCATTCAGCTTCACAGACAAGGGTTATAGCCAGCCCAGGTAGAAGACGGTGTCTAATTAAATCAATACCAAAACACAGAAATGGTAACATACATGATACCTGTCAGACCGCTCCAAACCCCTTCAATCTTCTAGACAAAGAAGCGTGATCCCTGTTCTTGGAAATTTCGGTTGTAATGTACAATACTCAGTAACAGAACAGGGGAAACAGGAAACAGTCCAACCGTATGGACTTTGCTAGAAGTATTTCCTAAAAGCTGTGTGTGAATCGCATGTTTATGCATCAAATCACTTTTTTTTAAAAGGATTCTTTTTTTATGTGTATGTGTTTACTTTTTAAAAAATGTTTTGATTTGTTTTTGAGATAGACAGAGTGCGAGCAGGAGAGGGAGACACAGAATCCGAAGCAGGCTCCAGGCTCTGAGCTGTCAGCGCAGAGCCCAAAGCAGGGTTCGAACCCAAGAACCGCGAGATCATGACCTGAGCCAAAATCAGATGCTTAACTGAGGCACCCATGCGCCCCTATGTTTACTTTTGAGAGTGAGAGAGAGAGAGAGCAGGAGCGGGGAGGGGCAGAGAGAGAGGGAGACACGGAATCCGAAGCAGTCTCCTGGCTCTGAGCTGTCAGCACAGAGCCCGACGCGGGGCTCGAACTCAGGAACTGTGAGATCATGACCTGAGCTGAAGTCGGACGCTCAACCGACTGAGCCACCCAGGCGCCCTCATCAAATCACCGTTACAGCCAGCAGGGCAGATTCAGTGACACTAGCTTCACCTTCATTATCATGATTGTACCCTATCTATACGGCACTCCAGTCTGCTTAGTATCGTGATCTCAGTCAAAGCCCTTCTGGTTTACGTTTATTTCATACATGTAACCTTCTCTACGCATCAAACCAGAATCACCAGCTATTCAATAAGAGGAAAACTATTATATCAAATTCTCTCTGCTGGCACCCACAGAAAGTTCTAAATCCAAGGCCCGCCCTCACTTTGTTGCGAGGGGAGACGAGGCACTTTTCGAGACGAACTTACGCAAATTGGTTCTGCACTCTCTCCCTGATAGATGAACGGAAAGATAATCAAAGCGAGAACACTTTTCTCTTTGTGGTCACATCATGTGCCAAGTACACACGAAAAACACCTCATCTACCCCCCGTAGTAGCTCTGCAGACTTTGAGAAACCGAGCACGTTTCTTTGAGAGACCAGGAGTAATTAGCGAATGCACCCATAATTCATCCGTGGCACATCCGGGGGGGGGGGGGGGCAGGCATTCTGGTATGTTCTGTTTTCCAGAAGAGATGGCTTTGTAAGGCTTCCTTCCCACCCCAAGACTCTATAATGAGCATGAAATTACTACATTGTGTATGTGTACATGTGTGTGCGTTTGCAATGAAAAAAAAAAACATATAAAATTAACGTTTTTAAGATCTGGTGTATGAATCCAACCATAGGACATTTTAGAAAGGCAAAGGTCAATGGTGGCCAGAAGTTGTGTGGGGAGGGACGGATGAAAAGGCAGAGCCCAGAGGACATTTAGTGAAACTATTCTGTGTGATACTTAACGGCGGACACACGTCCTCATATGTTTGTCCAAACCCACAGGATGTACGACACCACAAATGAACCCTAAATTAGACTCCGGGTGATAACGATGTGTCAATGTGCATTCATCGATTGTAATAATGTCTCACTCTGGTGGGGGATGTTGATGGTGAGGGAGCCTTTGGGAAGGGTGGGGGGCAAGGGGTCTATGGGAACTCTCTGTACTTTCCACTTAACTTTGCTGTAAACCTAAAACTTCTCTTATAAAAACAAAATCTATTTTAAAACTTTTAAAGTAGGTGTGGGTATTTATGTGTATACACATTCCTTCCCCCCTCATTTCTTTTTTTTTTAAACCATGCCCATTCCTACAACTTCCTGATCTTGACTTGACTCTTCAGAACGAGTAGAAAAGTCTATAAAATCTCTTAGGAAAACAGTCTTTAACATGTGCACTCCCGAAGCCACTTCTGTTTTGGAGTCCAAAGACCCATCCCCTCCTGGAGCTTTTTTTTCCCCACTCAGGCTTTGTCACAATAAAATGCAACCCAACTGACCATAAATCATGTTTTTGTTTTTGTTTTTTAAAGGAGGGGGAGAGATTCTCGATATGCTAAGTAAATATTCGATCATTTAAGAGGGAGGGAGGGAATCCTTACTGCACTCCACGCCCCCAATCCCCCCCCCCTTCAAGTGACTGAAGCCAGTCTCTGGAAATATTGAAGACAGTCAGGGTGTGGTATCGGGGCTGAATTAATGCCTGGTCCATGATGTCACTGTTCCTCCAAGCGCTCAGGACAAACAATTATTATGCAGGGGCGGGGGGAGGGGGGGAGGAAGTCTTTTATCAGCAAAAATCTTTTTCCCTGACACCACTCCTTACCAAAAGGTTTACTGCTTACCTACTTTTTGCGCTTCCAAAAGTATGATCGCATAGGACAAACACAATCTGCTACACGTACCCCTAGGTAGGTTGATCTTACACACATCTGGCTTTGTAGACTGAGTCCAGACGCCCGTAGGTTATTAAGAATTATCACCCTGGAGAAACGTTAACCTACAAGCTTAGCTAAAGGTGGCAAAGTCCGCCTTGTTCCGTATAACCGCCTCTAGGATACGTCCTTCCTGACACACCGCCGTGTGCTGTCGCTCGCTCACTCACGGGCACACAGGCTGATAGAGTCAGACGTCTGAGTTCCACTAAAAAGGCTCCACTGAAACTGACTTCCCTCCAAAGTCAGCATAAAACCGGATATCCGGGGGAGGGGGGGGCGGTGGGGAAAAAAAAACAAATATAAATGCCAGCTCGGACCAGTGAGACAGAGGTTGTAAAAATTAATGAGAATAATTGTTGGGAATTCTTGCTTTTGAAAAAAAAAAAAAAAAAAAAAAACACCCTCGCGAGGGCCAAAAATCTTAATTATGTCTCTCTATTAGGGGTTCATTTCCTGGTCCCAACCAGAAAGCTCGTACCTCATAAATACAGGCTCCTTACACAATGATTTAAGCAGGAAGAAAAAATGCCTCTTAATGGCGAGGTAAGTTAATATCGGGGGGACGGCCGCTTGCAAACACAGCCATTGTTGCGCGAGCAGAGAAATGAAATGCCCACGTGACCTTTTTTTAACACCTAAATATTTCTAGGGATCGCTCTGGACGCTGCTGACAGCTTCAGTGAAAACCTTACAAAAACGTGTTTCACAGAGCAAACGTCGTTCTGGACGAGTCGAGTTTTTAAATATCTTTTCCAAGCTGTCAACCATCTGGGGAAATAACTCCCAAATCCAGCTTGGGGATCACAGCTGGGCTGAGGAAATACGTCGTGTCATTAGGAGCCCGGCGGCGTGCGGGTGCGTGACTGCAGCCCAATGCGTGAACCCTGCCACGCACCTGACTCCGCCTGGTACCCGCATCCAAGCAGAGAGAGGGCATCGTGAAGGCACCGGGCCCTTGACACCAAAAATCAGCGGCTCGTCAGTGTCCCGAACTGTCCTGGCGATTTAATCACGCGGATGGCTTTTTTTTCCTTGCTCATTTTTCCAAAGCATAATGTGGGGCAAAGAGCCCTTGAATGGATGGCATGTTCGGGGAACGAACCGACTCCACCACAAAGACTAATGTTTGTAGCTGTTGTGCAACCACAGTAAGAGGAACTTCTTTAAAATCTCAGTTTTTCGGAACCCAACGCAGCCAGGGCAGGGCAAAGGGTTTCCGAGCGTGTGTTCTGGAAGGAGCTGCCCTGTTGCAAACGGATCGGTTGAGCGGTAAGTCAGTGACTTCATCACTAACCGTGCTTACTCTTTGCCAGGCTCAGCACTACGAATTTTCCGAGGATTATCTCGTTTGGTCCTCACAGTGATAAAAACAATGCTTGTGTTATCCCCATTGTACAGAGGAGGAAAACTGAGTCCAGGAACTATGCCCAATCGAATGGACTTCAACCCAGGCAGCCCGCCTCCAGAGTCCCACCTTAACCTTATGCAACGATGAGCAGAAGCTCAGGTGGCTCCTGCCCAAGAGGTCTCAACACCTCGCCCAGGTGGGACCATAAGGGAACAAGACAGAGTCCACAAACCACACACAAGTTGGCCCTCTTAGTCAAGTCACGCGTCATACATCCACGCAGGGAACGTCTGGAGGGGCCCTGGACTGGACTGGAAAAATGTACTGCTTTAGACTACCTCCTGATAAAAATGAGTGCCTTTGGTACTTTACCGCTAAAAAGTGGGGGAAACCTCATATGGAGAGAGTGACTGCAAGTTCTCTCCTATGGAATCCCTCTTCTGGATGTCAGGTGGGCTCAAAAACCTTTATGGCCCAACCAATTAAAAAAAAAAAACCCAGGGGCACCTGAGTGGCTCAGCCGGTTAACTGTCCAGCTCTTCATCTCGGTTCAGGTCATGATCTCACGGTTTCACGAGTTCCAGCCCCACATGGGGCTCTGTGCTGACAGGGTGGGGCCTGCCTGGGATTCTCTCTCCTCTCTCTCTGCCCCTCTCCCACTCATGCTGTGCCCCCCGCTCCCAAAGTTAATAAACGTTTAAAAAAAATTTTTTTTAAATTCCCACATGTGAACCCTATCCATCCAGATTCATATCTGGAGACACACATTTTTAGACCCATGAGCATTTAGATACACAATCCCCTAGATTGTGCTCAAACCTCACAAAGTACACACCCCGTTGGGCAGACACTCCTTCAAGCGCACGGATCACTAAATATATTCACTGGGGAAGATACCTTTTTAAAAACAGAAATCTGGAAAAAAAAAATTGGGGGGGGGCGCCTGGGTGGCTCAGTCGTTTCAGCATCCAACTCTTGGTTTCGGCTTGGGTCGTCATCTCAGTTGGTGAATTTGAGCCCCGCATCGCACCGTCAGCACAGAGCATGGTTGGGATTCTCTCTCTCTCTCCCTCTCTCTCTCTGCCCCTCCTCTCCTCATGCTCTCTCTCCTTCTCTCAATATAAATGAACAGACTTAAAAAAAAAAAAAAAGAAAAGAAAAGAAAGAAAGAAATAACAGAAACCTGAGCGTGTCAGGTAGATTCACAAGAGGTCGCGATGATAGTCTTGTGGGTATAACATACCTGTCAAATTGGCCAAACTGTATGCTTCACATATCGCAGTTTATTGTTGGACGGTTATGCCTCAATAAAGCAAAGAAAGAGACGGAAAGAAGGACAAAGACAAGAGTGTGCTCATGTTCCCCAGATCTAGCCAGGCTGGATGGGCCCTAAGATCCTAACTACGCAGAGCTTAGGGATCTCCCCCACAGGATCTACTCTCCAGCAGGGTGAGCCTAACACTTCCTGTCCTTTCTGTAGGAGCCTATGCTTTCTTAGAGGAAAAAAAGAAAGAAAAGAAAAGAAGATCTGATACATGTTTGGACCCTCTGTCAGGTGTGTGTGTGTGTGTGTGTGTGTATGTGTGTGTAGATACGTATGTGTAATACATGGCTGTATGTGCATATGTATGAGAGGGAGGGAGGGAGGGAGGGAGGGAGGGAGGGAGGGAGGGAGACTGAACGTCCTTGCTACTATTTTTTCCAATTTTTTTCCCCTGTGACTGTCACCGCAAAGTTAAACATAGATTGACAGCAGCCATAGAGGAAACAGGTTTCTAACAGCCAGACTCAAATTAGCCTGAAACAGTTTTGCAATTTTCAGGGTATTTGGCCTTAATGTTTTTGCTCTTGCTGGTTTGACGAGTCGGGGCTTGGATCCCAGAAAAAAATCCTTCTTCCCCTTTAAAAAGTCATTGCACTTTGGGGAGAGTGAGTTTTCTTTCTGGAGGGAAGCTCTCTCAAGACCTGGGGCCCCAAGGCAGGCCTTGTGGTCTAGGAGGGACCATCCATCACAGCTTGGCCTGGTGACTGACAATCTGAATTTGGAGATTACTATCTTGTAAGTGCCTTGGCTTCACTGGGGCGGGTGGGGGGACACTTTCTGACACCCGGCACGTACTGGACTGACCTTCCCGGGGTGACCGGAGGCTTTAGGGTGCTAAACCCACCCTTCACCCTGCCCTGTCCTCTCCCACCTCTTCCCAGTCCCTGTAACTTCCTGCCACCCTTGCTGGCAAGTGGGGACAGGAGCTGTGGAGAGGGAGGACATTACCATGCCCCCATCTACTATCTCCTCGTGTTGCCCCAGTGACCTGCCTTCACGGATCCCCTATGGGACCTGCTAATTTCCCCTTTGCCAGTCCTCCAATTCAAACCACTACTTAATGCTAACAACCTGCACCCCCACGGTGCCTCCCCCCCCCACCAGATTCTATGTCTTTTCGTATGTAGGTTTAAGAATCATTCAGTCCTGCCCTCCGGCCAATAAAATGAATCCAGAGGCACTCAAGTGTCTAAAGAACAGAAATAAGTCAAGACGAGCCCTTTCCCCTGGGAGAGAATAAAAGATACTCCCCCAACCTGCGGTTATGGGGTGCCCTGTTCACCTATCATTGTCCAGCTTGGAAATACCCGAATCGGGGCCTGGATTTTGAACAGCGTGGGGTCTGTCGTTGACAGGACCCATGTGCACCCTTCCCTGTCTACACCACGCTGCAGCCGGCTTCCTGAAAACAAGGTGTCCCTCCCCTCCCCAAGCGGTGGTTGTGCAGGGTCTTGTCTAACTAGAGAAGGCATCTTGCAAACCCAAGCCCAAGGCTTCTGGGAACTTTGTCCCAGTTCAAGTTGAAATGCATCCAAAAGACAGACTGGAGGAGAGACCCCCAACCCTCCCCCACCACCAAAAAAAAAAGCTCCATGAAGGGTACCACCGGGCTCCCACCCAAGAGCAGGGAGCCACGTACGAAAGTGACCTTTCTCCTCGGTGATCACTTCATGAGTCCAGACAGATGCTTTCTTGTTGCATTTGGACGCATGGGCACCTGCAGTTTGATAAACTTGTGTCTGATGGTGTGTGCATGTGTGTGTGTGTGTGTGTGTGTGTGTGTCTATGTGTGAGAGGGACACACAGAGACAGAGACAGAGAGAGTGATACAAAACACGTGAACATAGTACAAACAGCTGCAGTCCTCGATCTGTAGCTTTGTCCCGCCTCAGCCCGCAGCGAGGGAACGAAGAATCCCTTAAAGTCTAAAGGTTCCAGCACGAGACCCCTGCACAATTGTTTTCATGCAAACGAACAGACAGTCCCAGAGCTAGCTCCCAGGTTTCAGCTTACCTTGTGGTTCTGGTAGGAAGTCACCGCAATAAAGGCGGTCTCAGGAAAGACGTGGGTGCAGAACGCAGTATTTTTTGAGCCAAATCCATTATTTTCATCTGCTTTCACGATGTGTAATCTGGGCTGGTATTTGTGCATGGAATTTAGAATAATCTAAAAATCATAAAGAAAATGAAATTGTAAGAACAATCAAAACCCCTTTGTTTCCAGATAAAACCCCACTTTCCACCCCTAAAATTCGCCTCCTTATACGGGCTCTCAAAAAAAAAAAAAAATGTCTGATTTTTTCCCTCCTGTTTTGAAAAGGGGCCAGTGATTTCATTAAAAAGAAACATTTCAAAAATGACAATTTCCAACCAAAAAAGCCCGGGTAATATTCCAGGAATCTACCCAAAGCACACACGGCAGTAAATCAGAATTCTTAATAAAGTTTGCTTAATAAATTAACTCCTGCATAAGGTACTTCCCCCCCCCCCCCCCCCCCACCCACCCAAATGGGAGGAAAGCAAGTCAGGAGCAGGAAACTTGTGCCTGGAGTTGGGGCGGGGGTGGGGGGAGATGTCTAAGCATCAATTTTGGAGCGAAAGGAGAGAAGACACAAACAAACAAACATCCTCCGCCCTGCCCCACCCCCCATAAACCTGCGAGAGATGGAAAAAGAAGAGACCAAGAGTTCGCAGAACTGGAATAAAAATCACCTTTTGTTTGCAGACTGTGCAAAGGAGCGTCAATGAAAAAAAAAAGAGGATAATGGAACTGGGGGTGGGGGACCTCCACGGATGGCGAGATGGGGGGGAGGAAGCATCTCCTTGTCACCCCCCCCCCATCTCACCCCCAGCAGAGGAGGGCCTGCTTCCTTCCAGGTTCCCTTTCTATAAGGTCAGCAACATTTCAGGATCCATGAGCCTGATCTCCAGATTTGGCGGGACACAGAACGGCTCCATCTGCCTTTTGGGGGGAATGCGCTCTTTCTCCTTCCTTTCTGCCTTCTGCGTGTTTGGGGAACGCCTCCGGGGGGTGGCGGGGCAGACAGGGTCTTACCGCGGTAGCCTGAATCCAGCTACTATAGTCAGTATGGGGTTGGGGGGGGGGGGGCTCTGCTGGAACAGGGCTATTCCTAGGAGATGAGCATCTTTACTTGGAAAACCGGCCTGGCTGCTTTGAGGACGCCGGGTTTTTGATGATTTCGGGAGGCTGTGAAAGCCAACACGCATCAGGACGCTCCGAGAGAAACCCGCCGAACCGGCCAATCGCCGCGCTCAACGGGCAGGATGGAACTCGGGCCTGCTTTCTCCCCAGGACAGCCAACTGGAGCGGCCGGAGGCTGTCCCGGTGTCTTGGATTATTTGCGTTGATGACCCTGGGGCAGGGTCCTTGGGCCAACCCTTGAGACCCGCCCGGAGGAGGGGGAGGGGAAGCGGAGAAGGGGCGCGAACCCGGGGCCCCGCGGCTCCCCGACCCCGGGCCGCGCGGCTCTAATCTCCGGCCCGCCGCGGTCCGGCCGCCTCCCTGGCCGATAGCGACGCCGGGCTGGGGCGGCGTGGCGACAGAGAGACGCAGCGGGGCCCCGCGCGCCGCCGCAGCCCCCGGCAAGCGCGGCCATCGTCCCGGCTTAGCCAAATTGCTTTGACGGCCGGGGACAGTGTCGAGACATCAGCGCGAGGGCGATCTAATGACTCCTAATTTCATTAGGGCGGCTCTGGACCCCAAGTCCTGAGTTGGGGGGTGGGGGAGGGCTGCGAAGGGCAGTCCAGGGCAGCCCCGAGCACCCTCCCTCTTCGGTGCCCTCGGGAGGACCAGAAACGCTCCAGGGTGCGGGAGCCTGGCTGCGGGGCTGCGAGCCTTCCCCGGGCGCCCAGCCCATCGCGCCCACAGAAGGCACCGCAGGGGAAAAGCTAGGCGCCCACGTGGGGCCGGAGCACGGTCCCCGCAGCCGCGCACCAGGGTTCCACGGAGACCCCCCACAAAAGGGTCCCCCGCACCCAGCCCGCGGGAGGCCACCAGCCAGGCGGGAGTGGCACGCGGGACGCTTACAAAACCGTCCCGCTTCTCCCCAGCGCTTAAGCTAAAGTCTCGGTCCGGTGCCCGCAGGTGCGCGTCACCCTGGCCAGCTGACCGCCCACGCACGCTTGACGGCATTTCTGTGCAGTGCACGCTCCGGCCTACGGGCCGCTGCGGGCAAACTGCCTGGTTGAAACGGAAAGGAGGCCGGGCGTTTTGTCTAGAGACGCCCCTCTGCACCCCCTGCTCCTTCCCACCGCACAGGAAGGGAATGGGCCTGCCTTCTCTCTTCTCCAGGGGCCAGCGGCCAGCAGCCAGACGGCCAAGCACTCAATGTCCCCTCCCCACCCCAGACCCTGGGGGCTCAGTGTTTTAGCCCTAAGGCCCCACGGGACCAGAGTCTCCCATTTGGACCTTCCCAAATCGTCTCCCCTCTGGATCAAATCCTTGCAAACCCAGCTCCCTCAACTGGGCACCATGTGTTTGTTGATTTTCCCTAAAGAGACCACATGGCAGGACAGAGACCACCCTTGGAATTAGACCAAGCCTCAGATCTCTGCTCCCACATACAAGCTGCATGACCTTGGGCAACTCCCCTCCCATATTTCTGTCCTCGTTTCTAGGCTGCCATGAGGGTCAAGTGTCCTAAGACCAAGCAGCCCACTTTATGGTGGAATCAGCAAGCTAAGGGTTTTGAACACTGAATCCGGAGACCGTGTTCTGTCTTGGTGATTAATTATTGCCAATGAAAAGACCAAGAGACATTTCCCCCCAAATCAGCGTTTTGTTCTTCATTTGCTTTTCGTTGGTGAAGAGAAATCTACTCAAAGCTAGAGAATCCACTAAAAGCTACACAATTCTCTTGGAAGGTGGGGAGGGGGACAGCACATGCCATGTCCTGCATGCAGACTCAGGGGGTTCACCAAGGCTGCTCTCTCCAACCAGACTCCAGGTCTAGAACCCTGGTCTAAGTGTGCCTGCTGCGGGAATTGGTGCCCAGCCCATCCTGGGAACTGGGGGTGAGGAAGGCTAGAAGTCGGGGGGAAAACATAAACCCTAAAGTATCAGCTAAAAGGGATATCAGGGTTGGTCTCTGGCAGCTTGGCTTCCCCATCCGTAAAAGAGGGAGCAGGTGGCCTGGGGTCTCCCTCTCAGCCAGAATGTCTCAATAATAAGGCAAGATCTGGAAGCGAGTAGGGAAGGTATCTATGGCTCCCACCACGGTCCAGCCTTTGGGCAGCGGGTGCTTCGTACCCACTGGGCTAGAAGGACCGTGTTTTCTGAAGATCTGAAACGCAGCCGCCACCCCTAATCATAGATGGGACTGGGGGCCAGGCCAGGGGTGCGCGCTTCCCTCTCCCCAAGAGCCCGGTTCCCCAGTTCCCCGGGAAAGGTGGCCCCAGAGCATGGGACAGCAGACCACAGAGAGGACCGCACAGGAGAGAGGTGGAGCCAGAGGGGAAGAAGGTGAGAGAAATCAGAGGAAAAGGAAGAGAAGGGAAGGCCCGAGCCTGGAGGAAAAGACTCAGGCGGGTGGAGTGGAACAAGGAAAGGAGAGGCTGGAAGTGTGACGAGGCAAGAAGAGAGAGAAACCCTGGGAGGAGAGAAGCGGGGACAAGAGAGACAGACAGAGAGAGACTGGGAGCAGGGGTGGACCTGAGGAGCCCTCCTGGTACTTACGTGCCCGAATGGGTCCAGGTGGTTGTTGGTGAGCTTGAGTTTCTGGAAGGAGACCAGCTGCCGCATCCAGTGTGCCCCAGTGGCCGGCGAGTCTGGGTGCACGTAAAGGCGGCCCGGCATAGCGGGCTCTGCTTTGCCCGTCACAGACCTAGACCGAGATGGGGCGGAAACCCACCCAGACTTAGCGCCCCGTGGTGCTGGCGAGGGCAGCTGACTAAGAACGATCTGGAAATGTCCTGACCCTCCCCTGGCATCTACAAGCCCAGGCGCCCAGAACGCCTGCAGCCAGGCGAGCCCCCACCCGTCTCTCTTTTCTTCCACCTCGCTCCTTCCCCTGCACCAGGGGCACCGCAGCCTGGCGGCCCTCAAACAATCGGTGGGTTCTGGAAGCCTCTGGACAAAAAAAAAAAAAAAAAAGTCTAAGAAAAATCCTTGAGGGCTTTCAAACGGGCCTTCCTCTTGGAGCCTCCGTTCGCTGGGCAGCCACGGGGAGCAATCCACCCAAGGAATGGACCTCTCCTCTCTTGCCTGTTTGACTCAAATACCACGGCCCGACTTTGCAATTTCATAAAAAGGCATGTTCAAAGCAGGTAACTCATAAAAAATAACTGTAAATGGTTTTATGCCCCCAGAAATACCTCCAGCGCTTGGAAACAATACCCTTTTGAAAAATCCACAACCCGCGGCTGCAGCAACAGATAACAAGCCCTTTACCTCCCGTGAGCCTCAGTTTTCTTGTCTATAAAATGGGGGCTAAGGGCTGCTGTTTCTTCCTCTCGGGGTGGTCCGGAGGATGCGTGGGGATAGCAGCAAGAGCCTCTAAGGCACAGGAGTTCAGAAGATGTTGCTTCGTTCGGTGCAGGGGAGGGGAGGAGGTTTTTTTCCCCCCCCCCACTTTCCTCCCTGCTCCCCCGCAACTGCCCACGCCGGTGCCTACCATTTATTGTCTGCGAACTTGTATCTGTGGTCATCCGCGGGAACGATGTCCATGAGGAGGATGTATTTCGTTTTGGGGTTAAGGCCCGTCACCTTCACTTTGTAACTGGGAAACATCCGCCTAGGGGAGAAAAGGAGGGAGACCCAGAAAGTCAGAGACAGAGACACAGAGAGAGAGAAAGAGAGAATTAATGCCAACGTTTTAAAGAGCGCGTCCCCACATTTTAACGGAAGAAGCTACAGTTTGAGAAGCGCTCAGGAGAGAAGTGACCCCCGCTCCGCTCCTGCCAAAATCCACTCCGGGTTTCCCTGCGAGTTCTGGGGAGGAGAAAGGCCCAGAGGTGAGCTGGAGGCTGGTGATTATTTGTAACCAGGAGGAAAATAGAAACCTGGAGGCGAGGGCTTCTAGAGAGAACCAGGGCCTCCATTTCTGCTCTTTGTACATGCTCTTTTCAGAGCCAGAGACCTACTTTTTAATCTAGGGGCAGAAGGAGACTTCTTAGGCGAAAAGCTGGCCTCCTCCGTGCAGGCAGGTGCGTTGGCCGCTATGCACCCACATGCGGGCACCGAGGTGGGTGCACACCCGTGGGCACCCGTGTACCTTCTGTCCTGGCTTCGGTCCTCCACCCCCAGCGTAGAGCTCAGCTGGTGACCTTGCCACGAGCCTCCAGCCGACATTTGTTCCTCAATCCCACCACTCCCCCGCCCCCCAACTTCTCCAAGGCACCTGGTGCCCTTCCTGGGAGAGTCTAAGCCCTCCGGCCCTCGGCAAAGAAACTCAAAACCCATCCGGGTTTGGTTTTGGAGACACCGGGGCCTGAACCAGGATGGGCTCAGGGGCAGGCGGGTGCTTCGGGGTCTGCAAGGCTCTGCACCCCCGCTCCCCTCAGCGCGCACGGGCGGGCTCCAGATTCCCAGCCCTCCCGCGGAGGGGGATGGAGCGCTCCCCAGAAAGCCAGAAGGCGGGTTCGAGGCTGGCCGGGGCAGAAGGATGGGCTGCTGGATCCTGGCTCACCCAGGGATGGCAGGAAGGGGTGAGTGAAGGGAGGCCTTGGAGCCGAAGCCTGGTGGTGTTTATCTGCCTGAGCTCCGAGCCTGCAGGCAAGCTCGAGGGAGGCTTCCCAGGCCTTTTATAGTTAAATCCCCTCAGCTCAGGCTGAGGGGGAGAGGGGGCCCGGCCGTGTCTTTCCTTCCAGAGCAGATTGGGAAGAAGAACTCAGTTCTTCAGTGTAAACAGAACGCGCCTCCTGGTTCACTCAGGCCGAGCGGGGGAGCAAACGTTGTTTAATTTCAAATAATAATAAATGTCACTGTTGTCAGTTTATTGCGGGAGGCTCGGGCTGGAGAACCGGGGGCGTCTGGTGAGGCGGCTCCCCCCTCCCCCCCTTCACACACTCGGTGGCCGGCTTCTCGAGCCTGTCCGGGGCGGACTCCGGACTTTCTGCCCTTGGGACACGGAGGGCCCCTGCGGCACCGGGAGGCCTGTGGTGAGGACGTCCCCAGGCCCGGGCTCATGCACACACAGTCGCCCCTGGGATACAGAGTTGCATGACCCTCCAAATAGCTTTCCCCAGAAGTTTAGCATTTCTAGCAAAAAAAAAAAAAAAAAAAAAAAAAAAAAAAAAAAAAACAAAAAACCCTGCGAGCTTTTAAGAGGAACTCTGGGGTGAGTGTCTTGGCCAAACTGCCGTGTTTATCGGTGTCTGTATATATAGAGCCCGGCCGAGCCCCGGTTCAGTTTCAAAGGCTTCTCCCGCTTTCTATAAACAATGAAAGAGGTAGCGAATACATTCAGCGACTCGGAGTTTGGCAATCGGGTGGGACTCTGGAGCCGCTCCAAGGTCAGGGAGGGTGGGACGGAGGGTGGGGGCCAGGAGTCAAGGCTGAGAGCGGGTCTCATCTCCGTGCCGACTCCGCACCTCCCCGGTTCCCCGTTCTCTCTCCCTGCCCGTCCCACTTTCTCCCACGACCAACCCGTCCACTTAGTATGGCCTCCAAAGCTCTGGATTCTTCTCCTATACGAGGTGGGAGAAATGCCCTGCTTCGGAGGTGAATCCAACAGGCGTTTCCTCCACCAGCGATGCAGGTCAATGGAGGAATTCTCCAAGCATCTTTATCCAAAATCGGGTCAAACAAAACACATTCGTTCTCTCTCTCTCTGCTCTGCTCTGCTCTGCTCTAGTCTTTTCTCTGCCCCCGTCTCTCTCTCTCTCGCGTCTCCGAAACCTTTCCTCCTTTGTCTCCCCCACAAGTTGCCCAGGCGCCCCGCACCCCACCCACCCCAGCAGAGGTGGCCAGCTCACCTTCCGGCCTTGGTTATGATCATTTCTGTGCCGACTTCGTGAAATTTCAGCCACAGTTCTCTTTCGTGGAGAAACACCTTGATCCCTTCCATGCCCTAGAGAGAGGAGAGAAAAGTCACACGGACCGGCCCCAGGAGCAGTGGGCCTTCCCTTCCCCCCAGCTGCCCCCCAAACACAGACTTCTCCTTCCCTCCGGAGCCTCTGGGCTCTGAGGCTGAGAACTGCCCCCAGCCAGCCCTGGAGCACCAGCAGCCCTGCCCAGGAATCCCTGTACAAGCTCCGTGTACCTCCCCACGATGCCCTGTTGTCTCCTAACGCCACCAACACAAGGCTAGAGAAAAGTCCCCAACCATCAGGGTCCTCTAGTGTGTCCATGAGAACAGACTTTAAAAAACCAAAACAAAAAAAATAACAAAAAAACTGGGGCCAATCGCAAACCCTTTTAGCCAAGATGCAACTAAAAGACAAAAGCAAAAACAAAAACACTCCACCTCAAAAGGCCCACTCAGAACATTCTCACGTAGCCACCCCCATGGGGTGCAAATAGTGCATATACGCGTGTTGAGTCTCGCGGTGGTGCAAATATGGCCGTAAGAGAAAATGTAAACTTAAAACCGTGTAGATCGTATAAGAGGTTCCCACGGTCCACAAAGTTAATCCTCTGATGCCTCTATTAACAAACCTCCTAGGTTCTCACACCCAACTCCGTTCGCTTCGAGCTGTTTTTTGATTACGGGAGCAGCCGAAACCGGTTAACGTTTCCGCTCTGCAGCTCAAAGTTATTTTACTGAAGCGACGCAGAAAAATTTCTAGACGAAACCTTCGTTTTGCAATAATCCGCAACTCTCTCAATAAGCAGATTTGCTTTTCCGGAAAGAAAATCGAAGTCCCCCAAACCGTGTACCCACTGTGCTCTACGACTATTCACGCATTTTCCTGAGCCGGGAAGGGGAAAAAGGAGAGTCAATGAGGTAGCCAGGAAGGACATCCATGGAAATCCCAAAGAAGGGCTTTAGCTACGTGCAAATATCTCTTCGGACCAAGTCACCCCGTTTTGCACCAACTGACACCTTATTTAAAATTATGGGAGGGCTCCAGGGGCCTCCTTGAGCACCCAGAGTGCTGGGGGGAACGGGGCACAGAGCACACGGCCTAGGAGGCCTCTCCCCCTCTAACTGGGGCCCAGCTTCCATCCAGGGGAGCCTGCGGCTCCCTGCAACCTCTTGGCACGGCCCGGCGCTCCCCTCCACCGGCCAGAGCGAGCCAGCCCTCCAGAGCCCGGCCCAAGACAAACAGTGCAACTCGAGGGTCTGGGCGGCGGCTCGGGGAAGGCGGGCGGAGGCGAAGGCTAAGGAAGATCTGAAGAAGGGTCAAGCCATCGCTCACGCCGGCCTGAAGCAGCCGCTGACCCAGCCCTTAATGAGGTGCTCAGGGCTGAGCCTATACCTAGTGTGGCAGCAAAGGAATGATCTGGGCTATTGTTAGCTGGCCCCAAATAGCCGGATAATGAAGGCTTCTCTATAACAACTTCAATGTATTTGCAAAATCCTCTGGCCATAAAGATTATCGTCACAATAAAGTGGATTGGAATATACTGGAATGGGGGGGGGGGATGCAGGGCATAGGAAAGTGGAATGAGTGGAGATAAAAAGGAAAAGGGGACAATTATGAGCAACGGGCAAGCCACCCTCCTCCCCTCCCCCACAGGAGGGCCTTCGGTTTTTGCAAAGGGCTTCTAGGCTAGCTGTCTTCTTACCTGCTGGGTGAAGGCGGCCTGCGGGGATGACGGAGACTTGTTGGGGGCCCCTAGCGTGCTCTCGGGCTTGGAATCACAGGGTAGATCCTTCGAATCAGGTTCCAGGGGAGTGTGTGCCAGGCCAAAGCCCTCGTCTGCGTCGGCCATGGTGTGCCTGGCGCCCTGTGCCCGAGCAGGGTCCTGCTCTGAGGCCAGGAAACAGAGAGAGAGAGAGAGAGAGAGAGAGAGAGAGAGAGAGAGAGAGAGGTTGGAAGTACAATTCTAGTGACAGGAGGGCGCAGCTGGGCCCCAGTGTCCAGCTTCCAGCACCTCCGTTCTCAGCTGTGGAAGGTCCCGTTATTATTATCGTTGTTATTACTCTATGACCACGCACAACCTCTTGCAAAAGACCCGGGTCAGGCTGAGAGGAGGCGGCGAGGCTCGCATCTCCCCTGCGCAGGCTCCCCCACGATAAGCCAGCTGCCCGTCAAATTTGTCTGGACTTCTGGAAGGGCCAATAAAGATAAGGCCTGGGTATTTTTGGAAGCCATTGGGCACGAACCAAAAACAAAACAAAAACCTAGTGTCCTTTGGAGAACCGTTTTTCTCCGTCAGACTTACAGAAGGACATCACGGCTCTGTGTATTAAAAGTCACAGGAGGCATATTCTCCTGCAGCAGGCAAAACGTCTACAGTAACCCGCCTCTTGCAAAACCAAGAACCTAGAGGGGGAAAGATACGCAGATCAAGAGACCCAGCCCCAAGGAGAATTCGCGTTCATCCTTTATCAGTTACAGGCCTTAAAATGAAAAGTCCCTTAACAGTAAGAGTCCTCCCCTTTCCCCCCACCTTCAGCAACGGTAAAAATTAAAAGTAGCCGAACAGAAAAGGCAGGAGAGCAGCCGCGCAGCAGTGGGGAGGGAGGCGCGCTGCTGGGCGCGGCAGGCCAGCGCTCTGCAGGCCGCCGGGGCTGCGCGATCTCCAGGCTTTCTCGGCTCTCCAGCCCCGGACGGGCATTTTGACGAGCGGCCAGGCCGAGGGGAGTTTCTCCGAGCCTCAGCCGGGCCTGGCTCGCTGGAAATGCAGGCCCAAGCTCGGGCCGAGGAGGACAAAATGGGTCCCGGACAAATCCTGGGCGGCAGACGCTGGATCCAACTCGGAGGTCCGACGCAACGGGGAGAAGGGGCCGGGGTTGCAAGCCCGTAAAGGAACAGCTGCAGAACTGTTCAAGCCCGGGTGAGCCTGCCTCCCCGCTCTGATCGCTTTCCAGTCTCCTCCACGTTTCCAAATAGGGATCTCCTCCCCCCCACACCGGGCTGCACGGGGAAGGGGGCGCCAAGGATGGCGCCCCCCCCAAAGCTTCGCAGCCACTGAAGGGAAAGGCTGGGTCCCACCCAGGTCTGCGGTGGCCGGGAGACCCGGAGTGGGGCCGACGAGGACGGCTCGCGAGGCCCGACTCCCCAGCAGCTTCCCTCACCACACCCTTGGGGCTTGGGCGAGGCCGTGATGGGAGCCCCGCGGCCGGCTGGCAACAAAAGAACGCGGGGCTGGCGTCGCCCACGTGCGCTGCCTTCCGCCGGGGGCCGCCGGGACCGTCCCCTCGCGCGCCCCGGTCGCGGTCGGCGGCAGCTCGGGGCTGGCGGAGGCAAGCTAGATGCGCTGTGACAGAACCAGGCCGCGCGTCCTGCAAACCTCCCCGCCGCTCGCCGGGCCGCGCGCCTCCCCGCCTGGCTCCACGCGCCGGGGAGCTCCGGGCCGCGCCACATCCCCCGCAACGCCGGGCTCGGCGCAGTCCCGGGCGGGGCCGGAGTCCCGCCGCCGTTTCGCGCCTCCCGGAGCCCGCGCGGCCGGCGGGCTCCCTCCCGAGCCTCCCGGGCCATCTGCAGGGACGGTTACCTCGCTCGGTGAAGCCGGTGCATTCACCACATCCCTTCTTGCTCCTAGCAGGGAAGCTGGCGGCGAGGCGGGGGCGCGGGCATGGTGGCTCCGGGTGGGGGGCGGGGGGTGGGGGTCTATGCCGGGGACGGCTCGCCCAGACTAGCGGCTACCGCTGCCTACAAAGGATCGGCCACCGCTGGAGCCTGCCCACCTCCAACACACACCTCCTCCGCTTTGCGCTCGCTCGCTCGCTCGCTCTCCCTAAAGACTTCCAAGTTGTCCGGCGCCAGAAGGGCTCCACGGAACGCAAGCGGCAGCCTCCGGGAGCACCCTCGAGGGAAGAACCTCAGGGCCCCCTGCTCACTTGCACCTCTCGGGAGGGAGAGTTGGGAGACCGGAGGGAGCTGGGAAGTTGGGAATGGCCAAGGTCCTTTCTGAGCGCCGCTTTCAGGGTTAAAGTTCTGGAATCCAAAGAAAAAGGGCCTCTCTCCCTCTCTCTCTCTCTCTCTCTCAGAAATACAAGCCGACTCAGCTGAGCTCAGTGACGTTGGGCTGCCTTGATGCTTACAAAGTACTGAAATTGCCTATCCAACTAGCTCCCATTGCATGCAGTCTGCCTCTGCCTCTTTCCCGCCCCCCCACCCTCTCTCTCTCTCCCTCCCTCCCTCCCTCTCTCTTCCACTCCCTCCCCCAACCACCTTTTCCACTAGATTTCCCGAACACTCAAATCACAGCACTAGTCTCAAACCCAGACCTCGAGATCACCCCTCCTCTCCACCCCCTTCCCAACCTCCATCCATCTCTGCTTCTCTGAGCTCGGCTCGGTGGCTGCAAAAAAATCCTGCACAAATCATCGCAAACCCGGTCGGCTTCTGCCCGGGAAGTAATCTCGGTGACACGGCTGTGCAGAGAACGGAGTCTGAACGCTACGCTGCACACACACACACACACACACACACACACACACACGCCTTGCGCCTCCTCTGAAGCCTGGCCCGCGTTCTCCCTCCAACGCTGACCTCAAGACAGAGCTGCGTGACCCCGCCTGGCCCGGCTGGCCGCCGACGGCCGCCCTGACATCTCTCCCCCTCCCCACTCACCACCCGGGCTCTCAGCGACTCCAGGGTGAAGGCAGGGTGAAGGTGCATTGGGGATGGGGACTGAGATCAAAGATGCCAAGAAATTGCCTGGGGCTCCCACCCCCGGGGCCACCAGACCTCCCGGGCTGGAGATGTACGCGGCAGTACCCAGTTTTATTAAAATAATCAAACAGTCATTGGAGACTGGCTGGGGTTTTCATCTCCACCGGGCCCCTCTCCCTGCCCTCCCCGTCTCTGAAATGTATTATTTTGAGGGTTGAAGAGGTCAATAGAAGCGTAAACACAGCGAGCAGGTCTTAGCCTGAGCAGACCCAGTCTGGAGCACCAACCATTGAGGCTCCGAATAAATGTCAGGGTTCCCTTAGTTTCCCACCCTCGTCTCCTGTACCCCCTCGCCTTATTCTTTTCTGGGGCTCTGGTTCGAGACTTGGGCCTGCAGGCCAAGGTCTGGGGAGAGGCACCGAGAGGGGAGAAATGCCCTGGAGAGATCAGCGGCCATCTGGGTGTAACACATCGTTGCCAGATTACAAAGTGGACTGTCCATCCCTAAAAGTGGGGCTACAAGGGGTTGGGTGGGGGGGGGGGGGGAGAAGGACCAAGCCCAGCATTTGCTACGGTTCTCACTCCGCCTTCCAGGTTTGTTTGCAAACAACCTTTCACCAAGGCGGTTTATTTATTTATAAACACACCCTCACCCTTCCAAAATGTCAGCTCAGAGGACTTTGGGCTTGCTAAGGAGGGGACCCCTGGCCAAAGATGGAAAACAAACGTGGTTTCAGGATGAGCCTAAATCTCCGCATCTCTGGCAAAAGGAAGGGGAAATCTAGAAAGACCTCTCCAATCCCTTTAAATTCTCAGAGATTTGCGGATAAAAGAATTTCCCATAAATAATCCGGAGGCCCCTCCCGGGAGGGCAAATCTGAACTCCCCCAAGTAACTGCCTAGCCAGACTCACTTAGTCGGTGGAGAGCAGTTTGTGCTGGCCACCAAGAGAAACTGGGATTTTGAAACCTCCAAAGGGAATCTGTTCTTGCCAGGTGACACTCCAAGGCAAAATGCAAAGAGTGCATTCTCATTTCCACGGTGAAAAACAGCATCTCTGGGAGGGGGGTTCAGCAGGGCTGAGTTGGGGCGGGAAGGCAGGGGGCCGGAGGCAGGTCAGGTGCTGAGAGAAACCTACCCCCCCCCATAGCTGTCCAAGGGGACACTCACCTCCAAAAATCCCACCTCTTCTTTCCAGCGCAGAAGCCAGCAGTGGCGCCTTGCTGGGGAGTGGGGGGGTTCAGGTGAAGACTTTGCAAAGGACCCCCAAAAGAAACCCCTTTTAGGCCAAGCCTTCTTCCAGCGTCTGTCAAGAGTACTAGGTACCTCCCAGCTCGAGGCTGGTTTGTGGTCTTCGACAAATTAAATATTACTATTTATTACCAGGCATACCCCAATAAAATAAAGAGGCAACCAGGCGATACGGACTATCTCACCAGCCGCTGCACCTATAGGACTTGGAGACGTCACGAGTCACGCAACCGGCCCGCGCGCGCTGTCACGCTCGACTGGGGGGCAGCGGCGGGAGGTTAATTTCTGTCCGTCTTCGCCTATCAGCCCCGGGTCTGAGCAGCCACAAGTCCCAGACGCCTGGGCCGCGGGAATAAATAAAGAAATAAACAAACCCAGCGCTCTCTGGGGGAAATGGGGGTGGCGAACATCAGGCACAAATAGAACCGAGATCGATTTTCTTAGGGAGGGGGAGGGGGGCTCTTGGCGAAGGGAGGTGGGAGCCAATCTCAGCCCACGATTGGGAAGAAATCAAATTGTTCCGAGGTGGAACGAAGTCCCTTGGAGGAGGCACGAGAGTCCTCTTATTATTTAAAAATTATTTTTTTTCCGAGGAGGAGCTCTCGGCAAACGAATATCCAGGCGCCGCTCTAGCTGGTTATGTTTGGGACGCGATAACTCAGTGCCTGCTCGCAGACCTGCATACAAGTAATTACCGGGTTATCGCGCAGGGGAAATGAGACCAGGGCGTTGGAGGGAAGAAAGAGGGTCGTCCGCAATGTATCTTACTGAGAAAGAAGTCCATTCTGCGGGAGCACCTCTAGCCGGGTCCGGGGACGCAACTCGTCCCAGCGCGGCCCGGCGGGGGCGGGGTGCGAGTAGGTGCAGGGGTCGGGGTAGAGGGGGTGATTTCTGCACAGAAAAAGTACAGCGACCGGGCCTGCAAAGGGTGAGGCGCTCTGTCTTGTTCTGGAATAACGATTATCATTATTCTTGGTCTCCTCAATGGGCATAACGCCTAAGCGCCCCGTGGAGGATATGCGCTCGAGCTTTCGCGCGCAGCTGGAAACGCGCTGGGTGCAGTTGGGAAACGTACTGCGTAGACGCCCCCGGCGGCGCCGAGGGAAGAGCTAGGCCTGCCCGGGAGCGAGCGAGCGAGCGTCGGGCCTTCCGCAAGGGTAAGCTCCCGCCAAGGGGCCCAGAGGGAAGCGGATGTCGGGATCTGGCCTTGCCCCCAGCTTCGGGGGTTCCATCCCGCGTTTCGCTGGCCCCTAGCCCCCCTGGCTTTCCGAAGCGCGGCCTGTCTCCAGGTCCGGTCCGTCTGGGGCTGCAGCGGCAGCGAAAAGTCAGGAACGCAGCTGACCGAGCGGCCCCGGGAGCTAAGGTCAGGCCCGCGGGGAGAAGGGGCAGTGGTTTCCAGCGCTGGACGCGGGCGCCCGGGGCCGGCCGGGCCGCAGACTCTGCTGTATCCAGCCAGCAGGACCCGCGTCTCTCCTCTGGGCCAGGCCGCAGTGACTTCCCCCAGATTCTCTTTCGTTTCCCAGATTACTAGCTATTATCTTTTCCCCAGTCCGAGGCCCTTGGGGGCGAAGCGTTTGCTCCCAGTTGCCCAGAGTGCAAGCCGAAACCCTTCGCCCGAGGCCTGCGGATGGGTTCCCATTTGATCTCCAGGCTTAGATGGGCCGGAAACGGAGGCCTGGGCCCCGCCGGAGCTGGAAGGAGAAGGCGAAGCTCTGAGCTGGGCGAAAGTTCCTTTCCTTGTGGCTCCCTTCCCCCCGCGTTCCCGGCGCGGGTCCCCGCAGCCCCTCGGACGCGCTCGCAAAGGATCCCGCAGCCGCGGCTTCCGGGACCCGCTGTCCCAGACACTGGGGAGGCCCGGAGCGCGGACCGCATACACTAAAGACCTCCCCCAGTTTTGAGCATCTCCATTCTTTCCCCCGGTCGTTGGGCGGTTAAGTTCCAAAGAGCAGCCGCCCCAAGCAGCCTCCCTTCCCTCTTCGGGAGGATCCGCGCTTTCCTCGACCTGCTCCCAGCACGGTCTCCACCGCCCCCCGCGCCCACCCCGCCAAATGCATTTTCCTCAATTTTGCAAACTTCTGGCCCTGTTTTTAATATCACCGTGGGTAGAGGAGGAGAGGGTTCCACTTAAAAAAAAAAAAAAAAAAGGCCCGAAACCAAACCAACAAGGGGAGACCGCTGTTGGTCTTTTCTCGCTCCTGCCTCTCTGTTTTAGGAAAGTTGAGTGTTTCTGAAGGAAAGACGGACCACCGTCTCTTTCCTCTCAAAAAAAATGACCTGGCTTACGAAGACACCATCTTTTCCCGCTTTTTTTTTCCAACGCATCCCTGCCTGACTCGGGTCTCGTCTCTACCGGAGTCAAAACAGGAGGGAGAAGAGCAGAAAAGGCTGGGAAAATGAGGAAGGATTCCAGCAACGACAGATAACGACAAACCAAAGTTGGGCCGACTCATTTTGCAAAAAAGGCAGTCGGTCTACAGGGGAGAAATTCCCTCGTTTTCTCAGGGGGTCATTTCCCCTCTCGCCTAGTTAAATCTGGCTCTGCTGTATTTTTTCCAGGACCTCGCGGTATCTCCCTTCCCCGTGTTTTAGCCCATTCCTGCCTTTCTTCCCCTCTGACCGGAAGCATCTGGGGAGCATACTGGCTATGGCCATTATTTTAATATCCCATATTCTCCTCCAATATTTTCACCGAGAATTATTACTGCCACTGCTCTTATCCAGGTTGTTCTTCCCTGTGCTTTGGAAACATTCCCCCCCCCCTCCCCCAAATTTGGCGGATGAAGCCCCCCGCCCCACCCCATCAGGGCAATAAAATGAGATCTAGAAGGTGAGATCTCGATGTTAGAGATTTGCAAGCTCCCAAGGAGCAGAGAAGGTGATTGGGGTGTAAAAGGGGCATCTTGTTCTGGCCCCTCCAATTTAAGCAGTCTTCAGTGGAGGAGAAGGGTGAGTCTCGAACTGAGGGGGGCCTGGAACCCCCTCTTACCCCAATGGGCTGCACTGTGCCTGAGAACTCCATCTGTCCCTGCAGCCTAGAACCTGTAGAAAGCCCCCCACCCCACCCCGTGCAGTCAGCATGTACCCACAGCCCCAAAAGCCATGGGGGAAATATATACTAAATTCCAGGGCTCTGACCCAGTAAGATAGAGACTCGGGCTAATACCTCCAGGTCTGGCGGGGAGCCTGTCTGGATACCCCCCTCCCTCAACCGGAGGGTGCTGTGGAAACTTGGGAACCCGCTGCTCTCCAGGGCTCTGGAAAGACAAATTTTCTTTGGCAAAGGGAACGGTGTCGTGCTGTCGACAAGGCAGACTATTTTTCTTGTTCCCTCACAAGGGGGGGGGGGAGAAAAGAAAGCGAGAAAGAAAGGGAAATTAAATCCACACGTGTTAAGCTTGCTCAAAGGGCCGGATTCAAAACCAGAGACGAAACCACGACTCCAGTGCTGGCTGCCCGTGGGCCTCCTTCCAGCCAGCCCGGGCCTCACAGAGCAAGACGTCCACGCCAGAGAGGACTCAGTCTGATGTTTCATAAAGCGCTTTCTTTAAGGGGGAAGGGGCATGGTTCCTGTCTAGGCTGCAGAGGCAGAACTCGGAGCCGCAAAGCAAACAAAGGAGATAGTAGTTGGGACCCTAACACCCCCCCCCCGACACACACACCCCTTTAAGAAAGTTCAGCTAGATACCTCCTAGTCAAGCCAATGATTCAGGCAACATTGACTTTAGAGCCAAAATGGGCTAGGCCAGTGATTTTGGAAATCCCTGGGGTCTGACCCAGCTTTCAGACTTGGACCTACCTGGGTCAAGAGAACCTAAACCGTTGTTTTACTGACCCTGGAACAGCCAGTTTGATCATCTGCATGGCGACACCTCACATGCCTTGCTTCTCTCTTTGGCCGAGAAACTTGCCAGGGCAGCGGCCACAGGCCCCAGCCCCGGGAGGAGCTCGGCACCCGGTGCAGGGGAGGTGGGGGTGAAGGACAGAGCGGCCACGCCGCCGGGGAGCTGCGAGTGAAAACTCTAGTAATGACCTTGAGGAGGTGAAGGGACGCGTGTGGGGGTGCGGGGTGACAAGGGGGGGCCAGACCCCAAACTGGAAGGATCCGTCACCAAAACGATTGCTTGGTCAAGACCTCTAATTTTTCTTCCCTTTCAGCCCCCGGGCCTTGAGCGCCGCAGCGGTCCCCCCTGGCCTCCTGGTGCTGGGTTTCTGGTCTTTGGGGGCAGCCTCGACAGAAGGATCCGGAAGCAGGGGCCTCCAGACGCCTAGCTGCTGCCGTGCCATCACACCCGGAAAACCCTGGGGTGAAACTGACCACGGCTTGTCGTGGGGTGCAACAGAGAGAGGTTGGTGGCAAAGAAAACTTCCTGGTGACCGTTTGGGGGGGGGGTGGGCTTGTCTTCCTGGTCGCCATGGCGACCCAGGAGTCCCGTCCAACACTCAACAATGGGGCACCCGCAGGACCATCGGGACGTTCCGAGGTCTTCGAGGTTCTTCTCCCACCCATCACTCTGGGGCTCTTGGCTTTCCGGAGCCTCCTCCACAGATTCAACACGGCAGGGATTGAAAAACCACCCCCTTTTGGAAACGGAGGAGAAAATCGAGATTTAGTGCCGTCTCTGCGGGTGGGCCCAGGTCTGGAGCAAAAGCCCCCACTTGGAGTTGACGACCGTGACCTCCGAGGGGTGCGTACAGGGATGCTTTCGCCCAAGCCCGCAACCCCGGATTTTCAGCCAGCGGCCTGGGACCGGGTCAGGGACCAGGAGTGCTGAGTCTCTGTCTCTTCACGTATACTATTCACCCCGATCTCTGCTTTCGAGGCTCCCCGCATACATGCACGCCACCCTTTCGCCTGCCTGGATTAACGTCTCAGTGGAAGGAGGAAAGTCAGGAACTAGAAATTTGTGGCTTTCGTGTGGGCAAGGCCTTACTGAGAGAAAGAATACATTATACTCCTTTTAGAGGGAACATTTTCCATTGTGGGTGTAATATAAACAACATTAAAATAGCACGTTGGCCTGCATTGCTTTCTGCTTGAACCTGCAGCGGGAAATACCCATCTTTCTTCTGGGGGTGGGCAGTGCACGATACAGGCGACTTTTCCGGCTCCATTTTTCAGGCAGCAAGCTCCGCCGAGAAAGATCCAGGGCACTGACCGGCTTGGAGGCCATGGAGGGAGCTAGAGGGAGAGAGAAGGCCTCAAGGAGAAGCACTGCAGGCCTGTGGGGGGGGGTGGCCTGCGACCTAGGGCCGTGGGTTTGGGTCTCGGTGACTCCTCCTCTGGGGTCCTCCCTTCTTGGTTCGCTCTCTGCAGGGGACGCCACCCGTCTCCAGGCTGGTCAGGAAAGACAAAACTTAACTCCTGTCTCTCAGCTTCCACGGGGGGGGGCATCTAATGTCCCCCAAAGTTCCTGGCTGGCTCGTCAGTGCCCCCATCCGCCCCTTTCCAGGCTGAGCCCCAGGCGGCTGCCTCTCTTTCCTCTCCAGCATCTTGTGTTAATATTTTCAGAAAAGTCCTGCTCGAGTCCCCCACCCCCCGCCCCTGTCCCGTAGCCACGATGAGAAAAATGTGGGTATTTGAGGCTCAAAAATCTAGCATTTGAGGTGTTGACAGTAGCTAACGTTTACAGCAGGCCAGGAGCTGTCGTAAGGTGGTTTCACTCACACATTATCTCTAAAAAGCTCAGTGAGGAGGTGACTCCTGGGGGTCTGGCCACAGCGTCCCTCTGGTGGGATTTGAACCCAGGCAGTGGTGACTCCAGAAGCCGGGAGCAACTCTCTTACGAGACAGGGGGAAGGGAGGAGGCCCGTTACGTTGTGGGAGCATTTTGACGCATCTGAAAACACATTCAGTCAAACTAAGGCGGCTGCGGAAGGCTTAGCCTTGGGTAATGGCTCTGATCTCCGGCACGTCTCCACCCTCTGTCCTCCCTCCCTCGGAGGGAGCAGAAGAGGGTCTGTGTGGGCATCAGACCCAGATTCCCGGAACCGAGCAGGGTGGAAGAGAGAGCACGTAGAGGTGCGGACAGTCTCCTCCTTAAACCTCAGCGTTCTGTTCTCCGTCCTTTTCTGTCCCCAGACCGTGGCCCCGTAGCCTCAAGCCAGGACCCACTGGAGGGAAATAGGGGTGCGCGGGATATGGGGGAGTGGGGAGGGGAAGAGATGAGCACGACTCCGTTTAAAAAAAAAAAAAACGAAACCGAAGAATTAGGTTCAGAGAGGGTGAAGGCTTGCTCGGGTCACACAGCCTTTGCCGAAATGCACTCAGCTCCTCCCAGTGTCTAGGCTCTGTGCTTTCAGCTGGAGCCCGAAAGGGAACCCCAGTCGCTTCCCCAGTGCACACGAAGCGGCGCCCGCGAGTGCGGGGCGGCCAAGGGCGCCCCTCGAAGGCAAGGGCGCGGGGACTGCAGGTGCCTGGGTTCCCCTCCCAGGCGCTCAGCCCTCCCTTCCCTCTATGCGTCTTCCCCGCTGCACCTCTGGGCGTCCACAGAGTCCCGCACCTCCGGGGTCCCACCGGCGGGTCTCAGGAAGGTCCCAAGCCCTTTCAGGGGCTCCAGATCCCAGACCCCGAGACCTGATGTCAGTCCTGAGGCCTCCCCAGAGGTGGCCTTTCGCTTTTCCTTCTTCTTCTTGCCACCTGCTTGCCCCTGTGCCCACTCCTCCCAGGCAAGCCCCTGGTGCAGCACTGGCTGCCCCAAGTTAGGAAGGGAAGGACTTCTCTAGAAGGTGGGGACTCGGAGAGCCAAAGCCTGAGAGGAGCGCCCCAGAGGGAGGCTCAAGGGGTCCCCACTCTCCAGCTGTCACTCTTCGGTTTCCTCCACCTGGCACCTGCCAGCCCCTTGGCCGTCCAGGGACTGAGTCTTCCCGCCCCCCTGCACAATTGGCTGTCTGGGAGATTGCCACCTCTCCAGACCCCCCTGTCTCCCCCACCCCAGGATGCCGGCAGACAGACTGGGTCGTTCGTCCCAGACCACTCAGAGGCCAGGTGCTCGCCACCAACAGCTTTCCCAGGGGCCCCATTTGCGGGCTCCTGGTGCATCTTGGTGAGTGCCCGGGACCCAGGAGTGAGAGCCTGACCCCAGAGCACCTGAATCCGAGCACCGGCCAGGACCCAGGACGGATCCTCCTGAATTCCCGACCCCCTTCCCAGGCTCCACCTCCTGGAGCAAAGCTGGAGGTTTCGGGGGTCCACCTGGGGGCACAGGCTACGTGTCTCCCTCCGGGTGACTGAATAGGACGTCACCCTCCAGTCCCTCTGCACGACCGTGTGTCACTTGAGGGGAAAGCGTGTGCACCTCTCTGCTGTTGTGTCAAACATCCCGACGGGTCAAGTGGTGTCCTGGGCCCATAACCCAGGCGACGTTCAGCTCCCCTCCATTTTTATTGACCACTTTTATGATCATTATTTTTACCAACAGCTCCAAGTGGAGGCCCGCGGGCCTGGGCCCCCTGGAAGGCAGCTGAAGTTCCGCCATTCAGCCAGGAGGCCAGAGGGGCCCGGCCACAAGGTGGCTGGGCCACCAGAGTCTATATTTGGAAGCAAATCCCACAGGCGTTTCCTGGGAACCGGGCATAGCCCTGCGGACACCGGGGCGGACTGGAAGGGTGGCAGGGTGGCTTGCCCAAACCCTCCCGGGCCTGGGGGCCTGGGGGCCTGGGGGCCTGGGGCAGGAGCACAGCGCTCACCTGGGCTGCTGAGCAGGCCTTCTAACGGCCCCACCCCCTCCGGCCCTAAACGTGGTTTTCTGGCCTTAAAAGCCACTTCTGCTCCGTGGTTCCCCGGGGGGGATTCGGCTCCCCCCCCACCCCAGCCCAGTGGCCTGGCCCCTCAGTGATGCCACTCACTGGCAGGGTATGCAGTCTTCAAGAGGTCACGCGTAAGGTGTCCCAGGCCCGGCCACTTGGGAGTCACTCACAACACACACACGCGCACATACACACACACACACACACACACACGGCCTTGCACGGCCAGTTACTGCGGGTACAGGTAAGGCCGTTCTCTCCCGAGCACACACACCCACACGATCACCGCCGGCAGAGCCATCCGCCTCGCTCCTGGGGCCAGCGACGGTCGCACACATGGCCCTCGTCATATCTGCCATCACACATTCACGTGCACATCCTCACCGGTTCCATCTCACACGCGCGCACACACACACACACCACAACACACCGCCTGTTCCGTCACACGGGCCCAGTCTCCCGCTCGTTGCCACGCACACACACACGCTCGTGGTTGGTCACCCCCCCCCCCCCCCCCGCGAGCGCACGTCTGCCCCTGCGCGGACGTGAACTCAGCCGCACGTACGACGGCAAACGGGGCCCACGGTCGCGCTCAGAAAGCCACAAGCGCGATGGCAGTCCTTCCCCCCTGAGTCACACACTCCAGCACGCGGGGCTGGGGCGCGCCCACTCTCACCCACAGACGCATTTTACCTCCGCTCGCCCAGGATTCGCACCCGGTCCCCACGTCCACAGCCCACCCCCGCTTCCACTCCCCCACCCCCCGGCAGCCTGGACCCTCGCGTCTCCTCTACTGCGGTCGTTCTCGGTCTCGAAAACGGGAGCACTCAGAGGCTGCCCCCCACCCCCGGCCGGAAGACATACTTGGGTGGGCACCACCATGGATCATTCTCCGAGGCCTGGGGAGGCTCCACTGGAGGGAGCCCTTGATCCAACAGCCCCACCCAAGCTGCGGTCACCAGTTCCGGAGGAGGAAGGACGGGCAGGTCTTGAAGCAGGCGGCGGGGAGCCCACTTCAGATCCTCTGTCCGCGCCCCCCCCCTTTCTCTCTGCCCCTCTCCACTTGCACACGCACGCTCTCGCTCTCTCTCTCAAAAACAAATAAACATTAAAAGAAAGTCTGAGGATAAAACACCAACTCCTCATATATTTAAGGCCTTGCACGAGCCTACCCCTGCCTGCCCCTCTCACCTCACCTCCTGGCCCCCTTTCTTCCTCCACATTCCATCCCCCTTCTTCTTTGTTCTTCATTTGTACCAACCTTTGTTTCCACCGCAGGGCCTTTGCACATACTATTCCCTCAGGGCCTTTGCACATACTATTCCCTCTGCCCCCAGCTGGCTCAAGGTTATGCCTCCTATCATTTTTGTTATGTGCCTGTTCATTATCTGTCTTCGCCTTAGACTCTAAGCTGCTGAGGACAGAGATCACGGCGCCCATCCCATTCACATAGTCGATGCTACATAAATACTTGCTGAGTAAAGTATATGAAGGTATTAAGCAGACCCAGAGTCAAAGATGTGGAGGCATGGACAGAAAATATACAAGGTATCAGTGAAGGGCACAGGACTGTCTGCTCCGTGCCAGAAAATAAGGATGGGGCGCCTGGGGGGCTCAGTCGGTTGAGCGTCCGACTTCGGCTCAGGTCACGATCTCGCGATCTGTGAGTTCGAGCCCCGCGTCGGGCTCTGGGCTGACAGCTCGGGAGCCTGGAACCTGCTTGGGATTCTGTGTCTCCCGCTCTCTCTGCCCCTCCCCCACTCGCGCTCTGTCTCTATCAAAAAAATGAATAAACGTTAAAAAAAATTTTCAAATAAGGATAGATGTCTGAAGGGTGGTAAGTTTACAGGTGGAATAAAGCCTGCAACATATTCTTGGCTTTTTTCTGAGGCTTGAAGCCCCGAAATGCTTCTTCTCCCCCCCTGCTCCAAGTACCCCCCACACCGGCCCATCCCTCCCTTGTCCTCTGGGCCTTCCTTTTGTCCACCCTTCTATCTGTTCCCAGGAGCCTGGAGAAGGATCCAGTAGAGTGAAAGTGGTCTTTTTATAGGCTGATAAAAACCAGGCTTATCTAGAAAGCTTTGTCCTGTCTCCCCAAGTGTCCCTAATTGGTCCCCAATGCCCTCCCCACTGGGGCTGCAGACACCCTCCCTGCCTTCTGGCCTCTGCCCCGCTCCCCACTGCCCTTCCCTTCAGTGAGGGATGCCTCACAGGAGACCTCTGTCAGGAGGACTTTTGTGGGATCAGGGGGTGGGCGAGAGGAGATGGGGACCAGGGATGCTGTCGGGGGAGGGGTCCGGACTTCTCCAAGTGGGTTTGCTATGCCACTATTTAATGATGCCAAATATATTAAATCCTATACTCTAGCAGCCTCTTAAATCCGTTTACGGCCCATGCTAGACCCTGGGCTATAATAATAATAAAAATAAAAGAAAGGATTTATGTAGCAGGGTGCGGGGCCGTCACCGACAGAAAAGAAAGAACCGTTTCTAGCTGACCTTGCTGGCCGGTCGCCCACCCTCTGACCTCCTGTTTTTCAGGGCAGGGCGGGTGACGGGGGTGGGGAGGCTCCCAGGGGCAGGGAGGAGGAGAGGCGGGGTCCTCGTGGGACAGAGTGAGGAAGCCGAGGGAAATGTCCACTTAAAAGAAACATATGCCGGGCTTCTCTCAGACCCGTGTTTCCAGACCCATCTCTCCATTTCTCTCTTGGGCTCCTGGAGAAGGACTTTCTCGTGTTATAGAACAAGGAGGAAACAGGGACTGGAGTTGAGGAGACAGCAAGATCTGGGTGGAAAAGGCCTCCAGAGGTCCGAACCTGCCTCTTTGGAGTCGTGTGAACTGAGCAAGCCTCTTCGCCTCCCCCAGCCTCAGTGTCTCCGACTGTGCAATGGGTCTCATAAGAATACCAGCCTCGGTGGTTGTTATGAGGGAAAAGAACGTCTGGAGGACGCAGGGCCAGGGCAGGGGAACGAGGGTAAGGACGGCTCAGGGCCTGGTCTGAAGGGCCCAGAGAGCCCTGGCCTCAGTCCCCGGGGGAGGGGAGGGGAAAGACAGCGGTCGTTCTTTGGTGACTTGAGTATTCGTGAGGCAGGGGCCCTCCCTGTGCTACTCCAGCACCCCCTGTAACTCCGCTAAGGACCCCCGTCGTAACCATTGACTTCCAGGCCCGGTTTCCCCTAGGAGAGAGCCCTTCTGTTCATCCCCCAGCTCCCAGAACAGGAAGAAACGTCCACTGTGAACGGCCGAGAGACTGGATACAGCCAGACCCTCTGGCTTTGTGGTCCTAGTTTGGGTGTCGATGAAGACCAGGGCCCTGGGGCTGGGATTGAGGGTGTCCCATTTCTCAGATAGCTGGGTACAATGCTTGCTTCCTGGGGGCCCCCTCATCAGGAAACTAGAAGAGATTGGGAGCTTATGGAAGCTTGATTGCATTTAATGACCCAACGTATTTTTATTTTTTTTTGATGTTTATTTTGCAGAGAGCACGAGGGAGGGAGGGGCAGAGAGAGAGGGAGACACAGAATCCAAAGCAGGCTCCAGGCTCCGAGCTGTCAGCCCAGAGCCCGACGTGACCCAATTTAGCGCACCGTCCCGTATTCACACCTTTGCATGGCTGCCTCCCGCACCGGCTCCGGACGTGGCCTCTGCAACCTGCTGAGGCCAATGGCACAGCAACACAACGGACACCTTGTGGGTTTCTGCTCTCTTGTCCCCCTGCCATCTCCGTGCAAAGGCAGGGCTCGCCTGATGGAGGATGAGACGCACCGCTAAGTTAGCCAGCTGTCCCAGCCGGGGCCCTACATGAGTAAGACAACCCAGCCCAGACCAGGAAAGCCACCTCGTCGGCGGCCACTGACCACAAACACCTGCTCGAGCCCCACCCGGCAGACCACCCATCTAGCTAACCCAGAGTCACAGAAGCCTCCGGCGTGGTGCTCCCTTGTTACGTGGCATTATCGTGGCAATAGGTACCTGATACACAGCCCCGATCTGAATCCAGCCCCGACCATCCCCACCTTCCCGTTTTTGCCCAGGAAAGGAGTTTTAAGGTTCCGGCTGCACAGTTTCAGGTCCCGGGTTCAACGCCCAGGGGTGGTTATTTACAGCATCAGAAATAGGTTGGCGCTTCTGGCTTCAAACCAGGGAGACTGGTGTGGACAAAGAGTGAGGGAGAATTGCTTAAGGCCCAGGTGGAGATTGAACCAACTTCCTGGTTCATCAAAAACACACAGACCTGGGGCGCCTGGGTGCTCGGTCGGTTAAGCGGCCAGACTTCGGCTCAGGTTCATGATCTCACAGTCCGTGAGTTCGAGCCCCGCGTAGGGCTCTGTGCCGACAGCTCAGAGCCTGGAGCCTGTTTCGGAGTCTGTGTCTCCTCTCTCTCTGCCCCTCCCCTGTTCTTGCTCTGTCTCTCTCTGTCTCAAAATAATAAACGTTTTAAAATAATAAATAAACACACAGACCTGGCTGAGTGAGGCAGCAGCCGTGAGCTGCGTCGGAGGGAAAACAACGGCAGGTGCTCCCTAGCACAGCTTGCTGGGCCACAGAGAGCGGCATCCCCTCCTCTGGCTCCAGGCCCTGGTTTTCTCTGGGAAATAACCCCCTTCTTCACGCCTCTTACCCCAGAGGCGGCCAATCAGCATCTTCCAGCCGTCAACCACAATGATTGGTTCAGCAACAGGCACGTGTCCAAATTCTATCCAATCAGAGGGCTTTTGCCGGAAAGACAGGGAAGAGGCCTATTTCTACCCACCGGCAGGTGCGAGGGTGGAACCCTACTGCCCGCGATCGCCACCAGACAAGAGCCTGCCCAGAGGGGCAACTGCCCTGACATCTCCGGACTCCGTTTTCTCGCGTGTGAAAAGCGGTAATTATTGCGTCCCCTCATGGAATTGTTGCGAGGGGTTAGGGAGATCCTCGATGAAAAAGCACCAGGCGAGGGATCTGGAAACGTTAGCTGTTGTGATTACTTTGGTGCAGTCACTGGGCCCGATCAGTGTCTGATATTTAACCAGTAACGAAAATGAGGCAGATACCTAGACGTGTCTCTGTGATGCTTTCCATGCGCACGTGGATGCCGGTAACCGTCTTGTACAGCATTTCCTCCCAGAAGCGCCAGTAAAAACGCAAGGCGGTCTTTCCAAGCCAAGAGAACCCGACCCTCATCAGGCGTGTTCTTTGGCTGGCTCTCGGGACGGGAGTTTGAAATGAGTCACCCTGAACTCTCCCTGGCCACCAAAGGCACACATGTGGTCCCTGAAGGAGTCACTGCCCTCGACCCTTCTCCCAGGCTGGATTAGTTTCCTACGGCTCCTGTAACGAAGCACCACGGACTGAGTGGCTCAAACAACCGAAATTTATCATTTCCCAGTTCTGGAGCTCCTCTGAAATCAAGGTGCCAGCAATGGTGTTTGCCTTCTGTGGTGTTTCTGTGTCCAAATTTCCCCTTTTTGTATGGATATCAGTCATATTGCTTAGGGCCCCGCCCTAACGACCTCTTTAACTTAATTACCCACCATAAAGGACTTCCCTCCAGGGCCTCCTGGGTGGCTGTCAGTTAAGCAATCCGAATGGGGGTTGGGGAACCAGGTCACAAATCTCAGGGTTTGTGGGTTTGCACCCCCCCCCCCCCCCCCGCGTCGGGCTCTGTGCTGACAAGCTCAGAACCCAGAGCCTGCTTCGGATTCTGTGTCTCCCTCTCTCTCTGCCCCTCCCCCGCTCACGCTCGCTCTCTCTTTCTCTCTCTCTCAAAAATAAATAAAACATTTAAAAAATTTTAGAAAAAAAGTAATTTCAGGATTCACCTTATCATATTAAGGAGATAGTTAAATGACTATCTAAATAATATGTGTCACCCTAAGGGGCACCAGGGTGCCTCGGTCAGTTAAGCATCTGACTCTTGATTTCAGCTCAGGTCATGATCTCACAGTTTGTGAGATCAAGCCCCACCTAGGGCTCTGCACGACAGCATGGAGCCATCTTGGGATTCTCTCTCTCTCTCTCTCTCTCTCTCTCTCTCTCTTCCTGCCCCTCCCCCCCACAATAAAATTTAAAAATATGTGTCCACCTGCACACAGCTAAGTAATACATATCACCTACATTCCCTCAACCCACTGAATGCTCAATAATCGTTAGTGATTCCTGTCGCCCCATTTTTCCCCCTTAAGGCTTCCTCCAATCTCAGTTTTGCACAACAGCTTATGTATGCGTCCACTATGGCATTCATCCTCAGAGCCCCGTTGCGCCGGGCAAATTACCCAAAATTTGTTGCAGGCCGCTCGACTCCAGTCTCGAGGGAACAGTTGGACACATTTCTTTGGAAGGAGGCGACTTCCAGACGAGACATCAGCTCGTGCAGCATTCCCAAAGGAAGTGTCTGTAAAGGGGCGGTGACCCAAGCTGAGAGTGTAAAATGTCAAAGCCCAAAAGCGAGGGTGTGGGTTCAACAAACACCCGGAGGTACCTAGGTGCTGTTTAATGACACCACAGCTATATGCTGCCCCGGTTGAGCTGTTCCATCACCCACCCACCCCCCACTCCCGTGCCTCGATTTATATGAGGAGACAGTGAGTGACTCTGTGCTGACCCATCTCCCGTGAGACATCCGTAATGCGCTGGGAGCAACTTACATTTTAACGAAAGAAGATGTTTGTGCAGCCTGCATAGGTCACAAGGACAACATCCTCTTTTCCCCAGATATTAAATGTCTCTGTTTATTTCTATCAAAGCGCTCTAATCCTCTTCCACACCCCTAAAAAGAAAGCAAACTGGTAGAGGGGTCCAGTAGACCAAGAGGCCCCAGGAGGTTAAGGAGCAGGAAGGGGGCAGCCTTGCTCGGAGCTGACTTCATGGTTCTTCTCCCGCCGGATTATGAAGGCAGATCGAAGTGTGGCCCGAAAGCCAAAGCGGCTCAGCTTCACGGTGGGGAAATCTGAAAGGGGGCTGGGTGGCCAGAGGGTCGAGCTGGGAGTCAGTCGCTCACACCAGCCACAGCCCGATTTCCACATCTCAGTAGCCCTGGACAGTTGCCTGGAAGGCGCATTCACGTGACCACTCATGGATTCAGCGGACGTTGCTTTAGACTCCAATATGGCAACGCTTCCACGCGCTACCCTAATGTCTCCTTTCATGGACATTAAGGAAGAGGGATAGGAAGAGGGATAGCAGGAGGTTGATGTGAAAACACACCCAAGGACCTCCTGGCCAAGGGCTTGTTGAGGGACGGCAGGGGCGGGAAAGAGACTCTTAATGCCAAAGCATGTTTGCAAGAGGGCTCAGTAGTCAGATCCCCTGTGAAAGGCATTCGTGTGCCATGGTCCAAAGCATAGACAGGCCGACTTGAGTGACCACGGGTAAGTTACTAAACTTCTCTGTGCCTCAGTTTCCTCTTCTGCAAAATAGACACGCCAATACCTCCCTTCCAGGACTGCCAAGTGGATTAAATAAAACATTCATGTATAACACTTAACACACCATTGACAGAGGGCTACCAGATGTAACAAAATTACCGTCCTTCCTCTCTGTGCTCCATGTGTAGAACTGAGCAAACCTGCTTCCCTTAACCCACAACAACGTGGTCTGGCCTCGAAGAGGAAAAGAAAACCGATACTGAATAGATTGTTCCTCAGCCTCCACGGCTTTATCTGAGATGAGGCAGGGAATATCCCGCTTGTAGGGCTGATGCAGGGGTTACATGTAAGGCTGTGAGTGCCTGGCATCTCGGATGAGCACGATTGCTACAAAATTGGGTACAATCGAAATCCCAAGTGGCGAATGAGACCAAGGAGTCTATGGGATTGAATTTGCCAAGCCTTACTTCATGGCTATTCTTTAACACCCGCCCCCCCCCCCTTTTTAATTAGTTAATTTATTTTCCATAACACCTCCCCACCTTTAGCTCAAAGGTTGGCACTCAGTTGTTGTCCCACAGGTGTAAGGCTGAGAGTTTTCTTTTCCATCCATTTCTCTAGACCCACCAAAAGACATTTCATAGATGTACATCTGAGCTGTACTTGGAACTCATTTAAAGTTCTAACCCCGCATTATTCTAAACTCAACCTCCAAGGCCACCCAACAGGGGCTTGTAAAATTTTTTTTAATGTTTATTTATTTATTTGGGGGGGAGGGCAGGGGCAGAGAGAGGGAGAGAGAATCCCAAGCAGGCTCTGCGCTGCCAGCTCGGAGCCCGACGTGGGACTCGATCTCACGAACTGTGAGATCATGACCTGGACCGAAAACCAGAGTGGGACGCTTAACCAACTGAGCCCCCCAGGGCCCCCCAGGGGCTTGTGATTTAAATAAATATTGGCTGAGTGTCTACTGTGTGCCCAGCACTATTCTTGGAGCTGATGTTACAGCAGTGACCCAAATCCCTAAGCATCTCTGTCCTCAAGAAGCTCATTGTCATGCCGATCTGCCACAAACGACTGGGGGGCTTGCACAACTCAGTGTCAACCACATCATCGCTAGCTCTCTCTCAAATGCCGGTCTGGAAAGGAACCTGCAGGTCCTTCTTTTCAAAGGAAAGGGTGGAATCTACCCACATGGAGAGGTAAATAGAGGTACACACGAATACATCGTTGGAGATACCAAAACCTATTTGAGCACGGACGCATTACTGACGTCCTTGATCCACATCTGCCTGAAACCAACATGCCCTGGAACTTCCCAGTTTAATGGGCCAATGAAATACGCCCCTTTTAAGTGTGTTTGCTTATGCCAGCCATTAAGCGAAGTGAGTGGAGAATCACACGGGTCCTGACAATTATTGCTACGTTATATCGTATGGCCACTCTGTTGCGGGCTCCATGCTGGGCAACAGGTATACAGCAGGGGGTAAGACCCAGCCCCCATTAATGGCCTCACGATGGTCTAATAAAACGGACAGGTGACAGTCACAATACAATGCCATCTGAATTTTCTCAACCTCTCCTCCCATCCAAATTCTCATCTCACCGTGGCCTGAAGGGGGCCAAGTGCACCCTCCTTCACTGGCGACTGTTTCCATGGGGATCACGCCAGGACGCATCCACCTGGGTGAGGAAAGGTATACGCCAACTGCATACCCTAGCTTGCCAACTGCATACCCTAGCTTGTGGGGCTGGCGTGTGTTAACATGGTACGTGATAATCATCAGTAAACGTTTCGGGACTTCATTAAATCATATAAGTAGTCTCGTCGGCGACGGGAAGGGCATATGGTGGTGAGGTGGGGGCTGAGTGACGCGCACCAAGAGAGAATACTGGAAAGGACATTCTTAGATGAGCATCCCTTCCACGGGCCTGTGAGACCATTGGAAACATCTGACAACACACACTGAGTCTCGAACCATAAATCCGGGCCAAGAAGCTCCTTAGCACGCGTCACCCTGATGAAAAACGATTGCGGTTCACCGAGGCCCTAGGATCTGTACCTAAACGATCACAGGGGGTTCGAATCCCTGGAGCTTAGTCACCCTCCTCGTGCTGATAACCACATCCTGGATGACAAGCATTCCGATGAAAGTGCCAAGAAGGCGCAGCCTCACTCTAGTTCCCGCTATTATTTCTTGTGGTTTGCGTCATCACCTTGAATCGAATAGAGCCTGGGTCCATGCGTGTAGATGGCTAATCACCGGGACCATTTGTATTCTGCGCGTTTATATTCTGTCTGCTTGAGACTCGTAGGCCAGAGCCACCCTAACGACCTACTGTAGGGCTGAAACGGCAGAAGTTTATTTTCCCACAGCTCTGGAGGCTGGAAGGCCAAGGCCAAGGTGTTGGCAAGCTTTGGTTCGTTCTCAGTCCTCTCTCCTTGCTTGTGGATGGTCTCCCTCTCCCTGGTCGTCGTGGGGTCGCCCCTGTCCGTGTGTTTGTGCCTATGTCCTAACCTCTTCTTCCCAGGCACCAGGCATCACGCCCTGGGCCCACCTGAATAATCTCATTTTACCTGAATTACCTCCTTGAAAGACTTATCTCTGGGGCACCGGGGCGATGCAGCCGGTTAAGCCTCCTACTTTGGCTCAGGTCATGAGCTCACCGGCTCATGAGTTCGAGCCCTGCGTCAGGCTCTATGCTGACGGCTCAGAGCCTGGAGCCTGTTTCAGATTCTGTGTCTCCCTCTCTCTCTGCCCCTCCCCAACTCATGCTCTGTCTCTCTCTCCTTCAAAAAGAAAGAAAAAAAAAAAAAAGGCTTCTCTCCAAATCCAGGCACCTTCTGAGCTACGAGGGGTTAGAAATCCAGCATAGGAATTTTTGGAGGACACAGTGTAAGCCCCTAACAGGTTTTGACTTACATGTTAAGGACCTCGCAGGCCAGGCACTGTGCACACACTTTACAGGCCTTGTCTCATTTCATCCTTCCCAATAGCCCCATAAGGATGACACTATTAGCCCCATTCTACTGATGAGGAAACTGAGGCTCAGAGTGGCTCACTAACTCAAACCAAGTTACACAGCTGCTCAGTGTGAGCGCTGGTGTTTAAATCCGATCTGGTGGTCACCAAGCTGTGGGTTTTTCACCTTGACCCAAAAATGTCTGGTGGCCATTCTCGACGTGACTTTAGGTACAACAAAGACGACTTCAGGAGAAACGGTTAATACTTGTATATTCACTTTAATGATTATTCAAGAGGGCGCCTGGGTTGCTCAGTCGGTTGAGCATCTGACGGGTCATCCCAGGTCATAATCTCGTGGTTCGCGGGTTCGAGCCCCGCATCAGGCTCACCGCTGTCAGCGGGGGGCCTGCTTTGGATCCTCTGTCCCCTCTCTCTCTGGGCCCCTCCCCCTATTGCACTCTCTCTCTCTCTCTCTCTCTCTCAAAAATAAATACAACGTTTTTAAAAAATGATTATTATTGAAAAAAAAATAGACCAACCCACCAAACTCGTGATTGCTTAGGATGAGACCAAAGTGGAAATTCAGGTTTAGAAAAGTGGAGAAGAAAGAAAGAAAGAAAGAAAGAAAGAAAGAAAGAAAGAAAGAAAATTGAATGGACGGTGCTTGAAAATGGCAAAAATCCCGAGTGAGTTTGACAATGACCGAACTTCGGGAAGGAGTGACTTCCCTGATCTGCAAATTCATACAAGCACATCACAGAGCCACCCCCTGTCAGCTGGACACCCATACACGCATCTCCGTAAAACATATCTTAAAACCACTCTGAGCCTCAGTTGCCTCATCAGTGCCTGGCCCGGGAGGTTCTTAACAAGTAAGCAAAAGCCTGTTCTGGGCGAAACTGTATCCTCCAAAAATACCCACCACAATAACAATAACAATAACCTATGTAGTGCCCCCCCCCCCCCCCCCCCCCCCCCCCCCGCCCAGAGTCATTTGTGTTTCAAGGACACCCATTCTCCATTCTTCTCCCAGCTGATTTACACAAGCAAAACACTTGTATTCCCTCGTCCTCCTTGCTTTCGATCCCTCTCTCTCTCTCTCTCTCTCTCACCCACCCCCTGTCTCTTTGCAGCCCTGTTTGTCCCACACCATCCTCCTGGAGGAGTAAGGGAGCCAGCACGCTACTCGCCCTTGGCTGGGAGAGCACCTCTGGCTCTCTGGGTTAAGTTTCCTTCTGACCCTCTCCCTTCCCCGGGTGGGGGGGGGGGGTTGCTGTACCGTTTCCCGGCCACCAGCAGCAGCCAGGATCTTTCATCCGCTTCTTCACCGTGGTTTCTGGGGCTTTATTAGCAAATGAAAATGGCCCCACTCCAACCAACGTCAATGCCGTCCCAGCTAGGAACAGGGCCGGAGCGTTTCCTGTGGCTCGAAGACTCAGACAAACCAGTTTGAAGAGGTGCCAGTTGGCTTTACTCAAGCTACCAGTGAGCTATTTTTGACATGAAAAAGAAGCCGAATTTAGCTGATAACCGATTGGAGAAATCTTAAACACAACGAGGTGGGGGGGGCGGGTAACGTCCTCGCCGAGGGGGCGGGAAGACAAGGGACTCCATTCCACCAGCCACCTGGTTTGGGAAACTAACTGAATTCCATCAATTGTTGGCAAAACAACTGACTGGGCTGCGGTCTGGGTACCTTCTCCTCCCCAGCATCTTTCCGCCACCTCGGTGTAAGTGGGGAGACAAAGCCTTAACGTCTTCCTGAGCCAGAGGTTGGTCCGGCAATGAGAAAAAAACTCCACAGCGCACTAATCTAACGTGTTCTCTCTATCTCCTAAGGAAAACGAATTTCAGAAGTGAAGATAACATTTTCTGAAACGTTTTAGATACGTACGCAACGGGAAAATGGCTTCTGGAGGCCCGGCCAAACCTAAGGTACAGAAAATGATGTCTTTAAATATACTCCAGGGATGCCTGGATGGCTTAGTCGTTTAGCATCCGACTCTTGATTTCAGCTCAGGGTCTTGGGATCTCTGTGCTGGACGTGGAACCTGCTTAAGATCCCCTCTCTCTCTCTCTCTCTCTCAGATCATAATCTCACAGTTCATGGATTCAAACCCTGCATCGGGCTCTGTGCTGACAGCCCAGAGCCTGGAGCCTGCTTCATATCCTGTGTCTCCCTCTCTCTCTGCCCTTTTTCCCGCTTGTGCTTCTCTCTCTCTCTCTCTCGAAAAATAAGTATATTTTTTAAAAAAGATTCTCGGGGGGCGCCTGGGTGGCTCAGTCCGGTTGGGCGGCCGACTTCGTCTCAGGTCAATGTCATCTCGCGGTCCGGAGTTGCGAGCCCCGCGTCGGGCTCTTGTGCTGACAGCTCAGAGCCTGGAGCCTGTTTCAGATTCTGTGTCTCCCTCTCTCTGACCCGCCCCCGTTCATGCTCTGTCTCTCTCTGTCTCAAAAATAAATAAACGTTAAAAAAAATTTTTTTTAATAAAAAATAAAAATAAATAAAAAAAAGATTCTCTCTTCCTCCTCTCTCCTCTCTCTCTCTCTCTCTCTAAAATAAATAAGTAAATAAAATCAAATATACTCCGATCTTTTATTTTCAGTAATTCAAAAAGGATTCATTCAATCCACCACCCCCCGCCTGCCCATCTATGTTGCTCAAGCAGCCTTAATTGCAAGGCAAGAAAGCAGAATTATTTTTTCCTGAGACCTGGAGAAATAGACAAACAGAAAGGTGGAGTGGTCTGCCTAAGGTCCACAGCAGCCATCCGCTGGCCCGGGATGGCCCAGTTCTGTACTTCCAGTCTCTGCTTCATTGTGCCCCCTCTGGGTTGTTTGGTGTGGTTTGATATAAACATTTGGGGCGCCCTTGGTGGCTCAATCAGTGAAGCCTCCGACTTCTCTCAGGTCATGACCTCACAGTTGGTGAGTTCGAGCCCCACGTCAGGCTCTGCTGCTGACAGCTCAGCGCCTGGAACCTGCTTCGGATTTTGTGTCTCCCTCTCTCAGCATCTCTCTCTCTCTGTGCCCTCCCCTGCTCGCAGTCTGTCGCTCTTTCTCAAAAATGAATAATGTTCAAATAAATAAATAGATACATAAATAACTAAACATTTAAACAGACGTTCCTGTTCCTTATTTCAAATCCTTTAAAATGAGACCGCAAACCAAGAAGAGTTTGCCAGTTCGTTCCTAAAGATCACTTTTCAACTTTAGCCAATGTACCCTGGGTTAGAACCTGGCCAACATATAGCCCACAGCCCGATGCGACAGCAACGTTCTTATTAGTGACTGTAACAGTTACCAGTCTGCCACCTGCTGATCCTGGACATCCCTTTTCATCTCTGCCTCACCTTTATAAGCCAGCCCTGAGGAAACCCATTTTACAGAGGAAGAAACCAAGGATCCGCAAGGTGAGGCTGCCCAGATCACACATGCAATGTGACATCGCAAATGTTTAGTGAAAATCCGCAACGTATTCTCAGGGTCAGCAATTCCTTGGGTATCTGCTTGCTGAAAGGTCTTGCCCGGAGAATACTAACCGGCATCCGTGACAAAGCAGGCACAAAGATGTTCACTGTATCATTGTTTATCACGGTGAAAAAAAAAACAGGGAAAAAATCTAGATGTCCGTTAGCAGAGAAAGTGACCTTGGGCTGGTTACTTAATTTCCTCCGTATGCCTGTTTTTTGTTTTGGTTTGGTTTGGTTTTTTGGAGATTTTTTTTAAAGTGATCTCTACACCCAATGTGAAGCTTGAACCCATGACCCCCGAGATCGAGGGTCGTGCTTTACCAACTGAGTCAGCCAAGGCACTCCATCTGGATGCCTCAGTTTTCTTCTCTAAGTAACGAGGCAACAATAGCACCTGTAGGTGGGAGAATTCATTAAATAAATTCACTTAATGAAAACAGGGAAACAAATCATAGGAGACTCTTAACAAGAGAGAACAAACAGGGTTAATGGAGGGAAATGGGTGGGGATGGCTAGATGGGTGACGGGCATTAAGGAGGGCACTTGTGATGAGCACTGGGTGTTAGATGTAACTGATAAGACCTGAATTCTTTTTTTTTTTTTTCAACGTTTATTTATTTTTGGGACAGAGAGAGACAGAGCATGAAACGGGGGAGGGGCAGAGAGAGAGGGAGACACAGAATCGGAAACATGCTCCAGGCTCTGAGCCATCAGCCCAGAGCCCGACTCGGGGCTCGAACTCACGGACCGCGAGATCGTGACCTGGCTGAAGTCGGACGCTTAACCGACTGCGCCACCCAGGCGCCCCTAAGACGCTGAATTCTACTCCTGAAACCGCCATATGTTACTAAAGAATTTAAATAAAAATTTGAAAAGGAAAAAAAAATTCATTGGGGCGCCTGGCTGGCTCAGTTGGTTGAGCGTCCCACTTGAGCTCAGGTCGTGATCTCACAGTGTGTGAGTTCGAGCCCCGCGTCGGGCTCTGTGATGACAGCACAGAGCCCACTTCGGACCTTCTGTCCCCCCCCTCCGTCTGCCCCTTCCCTGCTTGCTCTCTCTCTAAAATAAATACATCTTAAGAGAAAATTCATTTACTGAATTCATTAAATAGACTGCTTGGCACCTGGAAATTGCTATGCATGAATTAGCTACAATTATTATTATATATAAAACTGCTGCGTAGCAATCAGGATGAGTGAAATATATTATAAAATTTGCTGTTATATCTATTTATCAAAACAAATTGAATACAACTGTCAGAAAGATGGTGTTGAGGGGAAAAAAAAGCAAATCGTAGAACTATATACACAGTATAAGATTTATGCAAATTAAAAACAAAAAAGCCACAGGGGCGCCTGGGTGGTTCAGTCTTTTAAGTGTCCCACTCTCGATTTCAGCTCAGGTCGTGAGATCTCACAGTGCGTGAGATCGAGCCCTGTGTCAGGCTTCTGCATGACAGTGCAGAGCCTGCTTGGGATTCTCTCTCTCCCTCTCCCCCTCCGCCACCTGTGTGTGTGTGTGTGTGTTGTGTGTGTGTGCGCAGCGCGCGCTCTCTCTCTCTCTCTCCCCCAAAATAAATAAACATAAAAAATGTTTTAAGCCCCCACAAACTCATATTTTGTATCACTTCTAGAGAAGTGTGTTTTTCATAAAAGTATAAAACTGGGCGGCAGATATTTGCAAAATTCTGATAGTGGTTATATTTGAGGAGAGGAGGAGACAGGAGGTATGGTATCAGAAAAGGGGAAACCACTTTACCTTTATAATATTTGCTTCTGCTATTTAAAAAAAGCTTTGCAGCAGGTATGACCACAGGTTAATCTGTGTTGTTGTTTTTTTTTTTTTCTGGGTGTTAAGCACACAGGCACTTGATATAATAATCAGTGTACTTTTGTGTATGTGAGAATTTTTTTTCCAAGCGTGAAGAAGAGGCCCACAAAGTCTTTGTTCCTGTTGCTATGAAAAGCTCAGACTCAGCATATTTATGATTTTGCTTGCTTTCCTCTTATTTTTTTTGGCTTCTTTCCTGGCAGGGGAGAGGGATAGATTTTACTTGCTAATGATGAAAGAAAGAAAGAAAGAAAGCAAGCAAGCAAGCATCATTTACCATCCAACTGTATAATGATCTTCGCAAAGAATTATAAGGTCGTTTTCAAAAAAACACACCTCCAGGGAAGAACCCAGCCTTTGCGGTTGTCTCCATAAGGTACAGAGACCTTCCGCCACTCCCTAAACCACAGCAGCCCCTCCTTGGCCAACTAGCAAGTTCTCTCCAAGGAATGCAGAGGAAACCCTTGCTTCCAAGGCCACGCCAATATGTTGTGCAAAGATAGGATTAATTTAAGTAAACAGGGCTCCAACACACTTAGGAAAGGGAATGCATTTTTATCCAGAAGAATTCATTTCAAAAGTCAACAGATCTTTTCTATTTGTGCGGCAGCCTTAAATTTGTAAATGCCACCCTACTTTTTAATATGACCACAAACATTTTCAAGTTTAATGCAAACTTCCTTCCTTACTGAGGTCTGCCCACATTCAAAGTGGCCAGATTCTGGGTTCAGGCATTCGCCTCAGCCGCTGATATCACACACACACACACACACACACACACGGAGTAGTAACAGAAATCCGAATTCTACTTTGTACTCCACTGCCGAGGACTCTCCATTTGGAGGAAGTCAGGATTCCAGAATTTTAGCATCCTCCTCCTTTTTCAAATGTTGCAGCTTGTAACATTTGTAACTTACATAGAAACTTCTTTCCACAGTTATTTTTCTGGCAATGGGCTAAGAGACCACGACCTCCATCCGAAAGGAACTGGTAAAGGAGGAAGGGACAGCAACACGGAGGGAACAGAGCATAATTATTTATTATTTAGCTATTAATAATTAACGTTAAAAGCTAATATTCATTACATGGTGGGTTTTTTGTTGCCTTTTTTTTTTTTTTTTTTTTTGGTGGCAGGCAAAATCCTAGATGCTTGACATGTTTTGTCACATTTGATCCTCATAGGAAACCTTTAAGGCAGGTAATAGTATCAATCCCATTTTAAAGATGGGAAAACCAAGAGGCGCCTGGGTAGCTCAGTCAGTTAAGCCTCGGACTTCAGCTCAGGTCATGATCTCACAGTTTGTGGGTTTGAGCCCCATGTTGGGCTCTGTGCTGACAGCTCAGAGCCTGGAGGCTGCTTCAGATTCTGTGTGTGTGTGTGTCTCTCTCTCTCTCTCTGCCCCTCCCCCACTCACACTCTGTCTCTCAAAAATAAATAAACATTAAAAAAAAATTTAAAGGTGGGAACACCAAGCCAGAGAAGTTAAGGAAGTTGCCCAAGGACACAGAGCTAAAAAGTCACGGCTCCGGATGTGGATTAGGCACCGGGCTCTCACCCACCGGGCCACGGCTATATGTTGAATATCAAAGGTAACCATTCAAATCAGAAGAAATTAATTGTGCATAGATTGTGTCCAGGAAATCTACAAGAAAGGGGCCACAGCTGGAACTGCCTGGGAACAAGGAAAAGGACTGTGGCAGGAGGGCCGAGAAGGAAACATGGGTTCGTTATGTAACTTTTTAGACAGAGCTGAAATGTAATCTTTACAATATACAAGCACATGTGGCTGGAACACACATTTCAGCATCTCGGACGGTCGCGCAGCGCCTTAGACATCTTCGGTTCTCAAGAGCTATTCGCTGGCCTGGCCATGCCTCAGTCCCATCTGCCAAAAAAAAATAAGATTCCTCGTATCTTCCTGGGGCGTTGCTCTGGTAGCCAAGGAATGCATTTGAAGTCTGAAGGCATTACTTGCAGAAGCCCAATCCTCAGATAAGAGGAATTTCGGTAACAGCCCCACAGGAATCCTAGCCCCACATCCGGATCTTAACCGAGCAATTTTCGAAGCCGTATTCTCACACCCCATTACCTTTCAGGGCTTAGCGCCGGCTCCGGGAAGGGAGGCCTGCTAGGATTTATGGGAACTGCAGGGGAGAAGGGCAGGCTTGGGACCAAATCCTTTGGAAGCACGGAGACCACGGGTGAGTTTCCTGTGAACAGCTAAGGGGCACGCCTGGCTCACGTGGGTCTCTGTCAGGCCCACCTCGGTGCCATCTGCCACCGTGTGTCCTGGCCAATTGTCTTTGGATGTGTAGCAGACCCTGTTGACTCACTTTGGTCTGGACTTAGCTGTCCCCTTGCAAGCACTTCTTTCATTTACTCGTTGTGAATGGTGGTGGGGAGGTAGGGTGGAAATTAAGGGTGGGAGAGGGGCTCCCGCGGTTGGGAAAAGGAAAAAAAAAGTAGAAAGAGGAGGAGGAAGCTGAAACAGGGGTCAATTCAATGGCAGCTATTAGGCCACCGAAACAGATGATCTGGGTTGGAAAGCATCCTACTAAGTATAGGACTCTGGGCAGGAAGTTTGTTCCTAGAGCCTCTGTATAACCACCTGTAAAATGGGGCCTCTCTGGCACAGCGATGTGGGGATAAAATGAGATATTTTTGGAAGGGCTTGGCCCAACCTCTGCCCACAGTGAGCGTTCATCAGGTGCTGATTGCTATGCTGAAGCTGGGGGAGAGAAGGAGGTGATGGGGAGACATGGGGGAGGCGGGCAGGGGAGGGGGGAGTCCTAAGAAAAGAACCACGAGGACAACAACCCTTTTTCCAGTATTTTACCAGTTCACTTAAAAATGACTTCTGGCGTGCCTGGGTGGAGCTCAGGGGGTGCAGCGTTCTTTCCCCACAGTTAATTTAACCAGAACCCCATTAAAACGGACCAAGCTATCAATTTTTTTTCCTATCAAAGAAGTGCCACATTGAACATCTTTACACATTTGCAATTTGCAGGTTGTAGGATCACATCTGTAGGGGCAACATCTGGGGTGGGGGGAGGAGTCGCTGAGTCAAAGGATAGTTTGGCGGGTACATCAAATCCCCCCTCCCCGTATTGGCTGTAACCATCTATCTTCTCCCTGCTCGTGGCTTCTGGGATTTCCTGTTCCCCACGCCCTCGCCAGCACCGTGTGTTAATTACATATTTCCATCTTTACCCATCTTCTTAGTGGTGTCTGAGCTTTAAGAGAGCCAGGCAGTAACGACGGAAAGAAATAGGGCTCATCAGCCAGCTGCTTGGATCATTCCAGAAAGCCAGACATAAAGAGCATGTGCTCCGGGAAAATGAACTGTGAAGCGGCTACCAGTGTTTTTGTCCCTGAAGTCCCCTCAGTGATCTCCACACAGGAGCACCTGTTTCTCTGCTTCCAGAAGCCCCCAGCATGGGTCCCCAGCCAGCCTCTCCCCGAAGGAGGCTATGATCACCCCGGTATCGCCACAGGGCCGGGAGATGTCAACATTTTCTCCCCGTCTGGTCCACGCTGCAGGCTGAGTTTAAGGCCTGGGGAGGAAATGACCTCTTATTAATAAGGAAGCTTTGGAAAGGTAGATGGGGTAGAGGCTACTTACGGGGGCAGCGTGGTCAGATGTTAATATTCTCATCACTTAGCAAAAGGGGCCAGAGTGTGGACCCTCCTTGTCAAACCGAAGACGGGGACTGGCGGGAAGATGGATGTTGGTGGCTCTGAACAGCAAATTATGGAACATGACGCTTTTCATGCAGGTGTATTTATGGGATTTATATTTACCTAATAAATATAACAATGGATGAACAGCTGTTGAGAAGGGGGAGGCGTGGGCTGGGTGGTGGGGCTGGGAAATAGACATCTGTCATCCTGGAAGGGAGCTAGGTGGTCTGAGAAGGATTTTAACATCGGATGGGTTTTTTGCCTTCTTGAAATTCTCGCCAACCATTGGCAAGGCGGTCGCCTGGGCTCTCAGAACGGAGGTGGGAATCAAATGGGCCTCAGAAGGGGACAGAGCCTGGTATGCACAGGCAGGCAGTAGTAACACACAGGAGGGACAGCTGGTAGCTGGGTATGTCACCCGTCCCAATGGACAGTCCCACTGACTATGGAACATCTGAGCTCTTAGTAACCTTCCAGCCCCTCCGCCTCTCCAACACACCCAGTCCTGGAAGGGCTGGTGCTAACCCAAAGCAGGACTTCTGGAAGGTTCTTAAAATGTTCTCCTCCCCTTTCTGGTTTTCTTGAGGCCAGTGTGACCGGCTGCAGTTGGTTTTCCGTAACGAAGAACGTTGACGTTCAATGGCAACACATCCTAGGCCAAGAAGTGGAGAGAGTCAAAGTAGAAAGGAACAAGGGAGCGTGGAGGGATGCAAAATGGTGTAAATAAATAAGGGGAAAGACGCCCGCAAGAAGGGGGTTTTGAAATCCTGCAACTGTGAGGAGAAAAAGGAGAGAAAGAAGAAAGAAAATCGAACATGTAATGGGAAAGACGGGATCCAGGAGGGAGGGAAGGAAGGAAGGCAGGCAGGCAGGCAGGCAGGAGGCCAGCCCGGAGGGGGAGAAGGGAAAGGAAGCGAAGGTAAGGGGAAATTTTTTTGAAAGGGGGGAAAAGAAGAGATAAGACGGCGAAGGGAATGCAGAAGAAACCCAGGAAAAGCCAAATAATTTAAAATTAAGTCAGGAGAGCTTTGAACGGCGATGTTTCTGAAATTCTTTCCAACGCGCTCCGGCGACCCGCCAAGGCACACGCGTCTAAACTCTTCAATGAGCTTTCGCTCCGCTCGCGGCTGGGCACATAAAGGCATTTCCGACGAAAGCTAATTGGCGAGCTGCGGCTAAAAGGCCAGCGCGGCGGGGACGGCAGGAGGGCGACAGCGCCCCGGCTCCCGCGGTCCTGACTGCTGGTCGTCGAGCCTGGCGCGCCGGAGGCCGGGAGTCGGCCTGCTGCCTCTCTCTCCGGCCGGCCAGGGAGGCCACGCGGTGCGGGCCGGAGCCCGGGGGCCTGCGTGGCGGCCCTGTGTCCCCGCGCCCCGGGGTCCGGGCTCCCCGCGCCTGGGGGTGGAGCCGGCAAAAGCTCAGCGCGCAGAGGCGCGCGCGGCGCTGGCGCGGGTCCGCCGGGAACCCACAACCGCCTTTCTCCAGCGGGCGCGCTCAGGCCTCTTTACAACACAAACCTATAATTTACACATTTTGATTCCGCCTGTAATTTCGCCCTCCGAGCTCCGGCGCCATAAAACTCGTGGGGCCTGGCAAAGGGACCCCCACCCCACCCCCCCAAGGCCCCAGCTCTCCCCGAAGGCCCCTGCGCTGCTCCAAATAATCGCGTGGACGGCGGCCAAGAATAACTGGAAAATAAACACAACTCCCCGGCCTCTGAGCGCAGGCCCTGGGTCTCCCTCCCGGCCCCACCTGGCTCGGGGGCTCGGGGGAGGCGCGGAGGCCGTGCCGAGAGCTCTGCGCTCCGAGCGCTGCCTGGAACCCCGGAACCGTATCTGGATTACTCAAAACTGGGGACCCACCGGCTGGCCTTTGTCCCGCCGTCTCTCCTAGCGGGAAAATTGTCTGGCTTCCGACCTCTGTCCGGAAAAAAAAAAAAAAACGAACAACGAAGAAAAAGACCCAACATGGACTGGAGGGAGAGTTTTCCCCTCTAAACTCCGAAACTTTCCCGATTAGACGGGAGCTCTCAACCTCGTGCCCCTCGTTAACACCCCGAGGTCCGAGCGTGTGGGTGCGTGTCTAGGGCCGTGCGAAAGTGCAATGGCGGCGGTGCACCCTAATCTGCGTGTGTGCGATGAAGCGTACGCTTGCTAGCTCGTGCAGATAACTGGGCGCGCAAAGACGATCCGGTCTGCAGACGGTTATGCGCAAATTAAGCGTGGCTCGGGATCTGCAAACAGCATATGCAAGCGATGATCGGTGTGCAAATAATGCCGACGTGCCAGCGACTTGGGGTGCAGCTAGTACCCTCTCCGTGCATATGCTTCTGTGGGCAAGGTTGTTCCGCGTGCAAGTGAGCTGGGGTTCGCGCCATGATTTCCACCGCTGCACACGATCGTGCTGATGTGTGGTGCCTCTACAGAGCCAAGAAAGGGCTCCAAAAAATCGTTTCTGGGCGGTTAGGTAGACGTCGCATCGGTCCGGACCGCCTAAGTCCTGAGAAGCAGCGCGTAAAAGAAACCTGCCCTGCTTCCCACCGTGCCCTCTCCTGCCGGCTCTGCCTTCTGGTGCGGAAGGGAAAGAAGAGAGGGTAGATGTTTGCAGGTCCTCCCTTTGCCTGCCCCAAGCTTCCAGCTCCGCGGGGTCGACGCTCTCCAGAAGCGGCGCGCCTTTGCACTCGCGCCGCGCTGCGCTGTCACGAGTTTCCTCGGACGCACGGTCTCCTAGGTGTCCGCGGGTTAACTGGCTGCCGCCACGGAGTCGCCGGAGCCTGCCTGGGCTTTCTAGTGCCCGGGAGCCTCCTAAAACCTTCCCCGGGCCGGGTGCAACCCGCCCGGGGCAGCGCCACCGGGAGAAAGCGAAAGTCCTCGCGTTTTGCCAGCGGCTCGTGCGCGCTGCGAAACCCCAGTCGGCAACCACTGGGGAAACAGTGGGTTAGCAAGCCCCTGTGTCCCCCACGGGCACTGCAGTGGCGAAGCACGTCCCGGCTAAGGCAGTCAGTCCCTCCCAGTGCGCACACGTGTGCCCAGAATTATAATACAATATAACACATCGTAATATCGGATATTATACCGCGTTTACCTTCCATTAGGATGTGTATATTGTGTTAGGCTGTGCTTATGTGTTTGTTACGACGTGCTGTGATATTGTATCTTTCAATCTCACTACCATGTGCCGCGCACCTACAGGCTTATTTGATCCCCACAAAGACCCCGGAGGCCAGACTCCTTTCTCCCTCTGCGCCCTAGAGGTACAGAGAGGGAAAACATTTGCCCAGCGTTACCCAGCTAGAAAGGGGGCAGGGCTTGGACTGGAACCCAGAGCCTGAAAACTGGCAGTAGGGGGTGAGAAGGGGACATCTACCCACACCGCTCCACGGGAAGGTATCCTACATGCACACTGCCCTTTCTGGACTAGACCCACGACGCATGGATGTACATGTACTGCATTAGCACCCCGTGGCTGCCTGCGCTCCACAACCCTCTGGCTGAGAACTCGTGCCGACCTGCCTCTCTTCTCCTAACCACCTTATGAGGGAAGGATTGTTATCATCACGGTTCACAGAGGAGGAGGAGGGGGTTCAGAGAGGTTAGATAATTTGCCCAATGCCACTGGGCAAGTGAGGGGAGAGTTTTCAGCTCAGGCATTCGGACTCCAGAACGATTCTGATTTTGATAACGACATTCCAACCCCCCTCCCTCCCCAGGCATCCCCGTTTAATCGGAGTCCAAAGGTAGGTGGGGGGCCAATGGTAGAGAACAGGCTTTAGTGAGAGGATTGTTCGAGGTAATAAAAACTCTGGATGTCCTCTCCAAGAGGAAGGAGGTCTAGGAGCTAAGGAAAGTTTTGGGGAACGTGAGTGGGGTCGAGGACCTTGCCGGTGACTCAGGTACAGTTCCACGGTCGTCCTTGGGAGACCAAAGAGCAGAGGATGAGTCCTTCACAAATCCTAACCTCCTTTTTGCACGAAGTTGCAGGGGCCCTCACGGGAATACAGCCACAGGACCCCGATTCATCCCCTCCCTCCAATTGCAACAGCCAAGGGGTCACTGCGCCCTCCAGAATGTCCCCCAAGACCAGAGGGCAATAGCCAGGCCAGGTCTCCCAGCAGCTCCTGGAGGAGGGGACTTTTCCAGCTCGCTTTTCAGACTTTCCTGCTTCCAGGCGGAGCTCTATACCCGGGGAAATGAAAGCCAGGGAAAGAATCCAGACCCAGCCCGCCTGGATTAATCCAACCCCCGGCCCCTCCGCCGCCGCCGGGCTTTCTTTCCAAACACGCCGATACCCAAATTGCTGGGGAAGCTTTGTCACCGGCGTTTGGACGTGTAGCCTGAACCCCCACCCTCGGGCTCTGCCAGAACCCCCACCCACGAGATGCCAGAGGGACCCTCTCCCCTGGAGCGGCCCTACAGGAAACGCCAGGGTCAGAAATTGGCGTCCGGGCACAGAGCGGTATCCGCTAGAGGGTGAGATCTGACGGGCATTTCCGAAGCTGAAAAAGTCAACAGGATTGTCCCCAACCCAGGCCAACGGACCGTCCCGGCTGTCCCCTGCCCCCGCTGGGTTTGAGGGGTGTGCAGCTGCTAAGTGCAGGGAGAGGGCTGTTCAAACCGAACACACAAATACAGGATTTTTTGTTTCATCGTGTTGTGTTTGCCTTTCGAGATAAAACGTGTATCTACACTTTCCTGGAGAATATGCGGATGAAAAAAACCTGGAAAATGATCCAGAAATTTGGGGCTTAGCTTCCCCTCTCCCATGTATACTTAATTATCTGGATCTTTGGCGGGGGGGGGGGTTTAGAGATCGAGCATCTGGATGATTGGAAGAAGTGCTTTAATTTGCTATTTCTGTGGGTATGTGGGCGAGTAGGAGGGATGTGTGTGCCTCCAGGTGGGAAACCTGGGGATGAATTTGAGGCCCTTCCCTAGGCTATGAAAGTGAGAACATCTCCTCGGAGAGGAGGCCAAGGTGACAGTCCCCCGCACCACCTGCGTCACCAAACCCCATTCTTCTCCCTCCATCCCAAGCCCGGGGGCATGGGGACATTTGGCAAAGGAAAAACCACCAGAAGTATCTGGAAATTTCAGGAGACGGTATATCCTTCAGAGTCAAGGCTGGAGGGTGGAACATTTCACCCTTGCTAATACAACCCGGACAGTTGTCCCCATTGGAGCAGATTTGGGCCGGCTGGCAAATTCAGGAAATTCTGAACGATTCCATATAACGTCCGGAGAATGTGACAATTCCACTCGGATAAGGCGAGCGACATCCGATGGGGGGGATTTATAACAAGGTGGCATTTTTGGTAAAAAGTCTAGCGGAGTTTTTCCGTTTTGTTTTATTTGAAGATGCGCGCTGGGGCTGGAATTTCCACCTCGGCCACGGCCACACTCGCCAGGCACCGAGAGCGGCATCGCCCCCGGCGGCACGGCCCCTGCCCCTGCCCCGCCGCGGCCCCCAAGCAAATCCCTGGCTGTCGGCGAGGGGGCGGGGGGGACAGCCGGCGTGGGGGGCCACTCAGAGCGGAGGGTCGCCGGGTGCGCTCACAGCAGATTTCCCCGCGCAGACCCAGAAAAGAGGACCTAAGAGGCGCTGCCCGGCTGAAACGCGCCTAAATAAGGGTCCGCCGGCAGCGTGGGCCAGAGGGATTGCCTCACACTCCGGAATCGGGTCCAGACACGTTTGGAAATGTTTTGCTGGCCGCCCGCCCCGCAAGGGCGACAGCCGCAGCCGGCGGCCTGGACGAGGCCGCGTCGCCGGTCCTAGGCTGACGCTGAGCAGCGGCTACTGTGGTGTCCTCCGTGGTTGCCCGCCCTTTTTTTTTTTTTTTTTTAACCCTTGTCCTCCGCATTTGTGTGCCCCCCTGGGGGCAGGGGTCCGTCTGCAACGCCCCAGCTGTGACCAGAGAGGCGTTAAGGGATCGCGCAGGCAAGAGTTTGGCACCAGAACGACGCGCTGTTAGTTTCAACCTCAGCCTCTCCCAGTGATGGGCGGGCTGCACGGGGCAGAGGACCGTCCTGGTCACCGCTGGGTCCCCAGGGCCCAGAACGGAGCCCGGCAACAACGGAGTATTTATCGAACCAATGCACGGATCCAGAAATCGGGATTTCAATCTTCACTGTATCCTTATCCCCTCTGGGACACTGAATGTCTCTCTGTGGCCTGCATCCCCTCTGTAGAGGAACAGGGCCGTCTTGTGGCCCCTGCTAGGCTCTCACAACTCCGTCATAATAAGTGATAACCATAAAAACATCTGGAACTCATGGACCACCTATGCTTTTCATCAAGCTTTATATTCTACTTGACCAACAATCGGTAGGGGTAGGTACCGTTATATCCCCATTTTACAGATGAGCAACCAGGCGCACCACGACGCTAATTAACTCGACCACCCGGTTCACACGGGGATGAACAGTCATCCTGACTGTGTGAGTCCTGCTCTAGATGCCACATCTAGGGTACAATGAGCGCTCGGCCCGGGGCTCCCCATTTCTCCAGACTTTTAAGACAACTCGCGTTTTAAGACAACAACGTGCGTCCTCCCAAGCCCGGGGAGTCCAGCCAGCCTAAACCCAAGCCCAGACGTTTGAAGGAGGCTGTAACCAGCTCTAAACTTACAGATCAGGGCCGGGACCCCTGACGTCTTGGGCTAGTGTGTTGGGGAGCCCTAACTCTCGGGGCAGAAGAAAAGGGCTTTCTGCCATCCTCCCCAAGGCCGCGCATAATTCCTGCCCAAGGCTTGGAATTTCTAAAGCCCCGAAGAGCCTAGAGAGCAACGAAAAGGGCTCTGAGAAAGGTCACCCAGAGGCAGATGTGACCCATCTAAGGCCCTGCGCCTTCGCCTTCGCGCGGTGCGCCCCACCCGCGTCTTTACGCACTGGCGCAATTGCGCCCGGACGCGTTGGCTCAAACCAAGATCCTGCCCGCTGGGCTCCAGTCCCGCCAGGCTTCGGCCCCTGCACGCTAGTCAACGTAATGAATGGAGAGAGAAAAGAAGGAGTGGGGAGGGAGGGGACACTGTGACGGGGGGGGGGGTGAAATATCTTGGAAATAATACACCGAGAGAAGGAAATATGGACAACAGTTTATCAGCGCCCCCGCCCCCATTGCCCGCATGTTTAAAACCCCTAAGTAATTTTAGATTGGTGTCTTCAGTTAATATATCTCTCTCCCTTTCCCGCGGGCTGACAGGGAAGCGACGTTGCTGCAAGATGTCTGCAGAAAAAAGGGTCTTTAAGAGTTTCCACATTGTTTAGCTACACAAATGTGTTTTGTGGTTCCCGAGGTCCTCCCCCTCCCCCACCCGCCTCCGAATCTCATTTCACTTTATGACTCCAATTGTTTGAGGATGCCCGCGCCACATAAATCCTGCTTCGAGATTAATCTCTCTGCTCGCTCGCGCGGGGCGCAGTGGGTTTTTTTTTTTTTTTTTTGAGTTCTTTAAAAGAGGGCGCCGGGCGGAGATTTATTAACAAGGAAAAATAGTTTATTTTTATAGTCGACCTCGGAAAAGTGGGGGTGGGAGTGGGCCGGGGAAGGGGAGTCGTTCAGATGGATAAACAATGAGGCCGAAGGGGCTGGGGCGTTAAGGACCATTTCAGCGGAGCCTGGGCTGGAGACTTGAACTTTTCTCCCGGCTACCCCCGCAGCCCGGCTGCGGATGCGAGGCCACGCCAATGATGGCGGAGGTGTGGGCGAGAGAATCGCCCACACTCCTGGGGACAAGCCTCTTCGGGGACGTGGTCCCCCGGGGGCGTTCCCCAAACCAGCCTCTGCCTGGGTTTTGGATCTTCCCTTCCAAGGGAAGTGACTTTCACGTGATGGCTGTGGATGGCCCTCCAGGGCCTGCAGAGCACCGGATGCTGTTTTGCAAAACGGGGGACGCTGGTGCACTTTTGTGGAGAAAAGCCATCGTTTTCATCAGCTTCTCCGAGGGCACCTTGTCATCTAAAAGGCCAAAACCCCACTAACTTAGCAAAGAGCCAAGCGAGGCCCTTTACCTTCCCACGTTGGCAGGTCCACACTCCATTCAAGTGTTTGTCCTTCAGGCCGGCTCAGCGTGTGTCACTAAAGGGTAACCACCACCTTAACCTAGGGCATTTTGGAGGTTGCCTTGGGCCCCGTTTTGGACTCATGATATTTGGGAATTCTCACCAGCGTTAGATTCAGAGCCCAGGGACCCGAGCTTTGCCCTCGGCCTCTAACTGGCTGTCTCGGCCTCTGGGCCTCAGTTTCCCCTGAAGCTTTTGGAAGGAACCTTTTTGAGATGTGTACGCGCTAACGTGCTGTCTTGCACAGTCAACCACCTCGAGGTAGATGTAGGAGAAGAACACACAACCCGGAACGTTCCACCCTGCACCAAGGATAAGGCCCCCCGAGGACCTGGTGGGGAAGAGGGCTTGGTAGCCTTTGGGGCAATGCAGATCTTACGGAGACGATGATAACAAGAAGGCTCTTCTCTGCACCAAAGAAGGGAAAACGCACTTCAATAGTCGATTTTGCATATAATTTTCCGGAGTCCCTGCTGCATAGGTGGAGGCCCCCTGCTTAAAGCGAGGAGATGGGGCGTAAACCCTGACCGGTGTCTGAGAAAGGGGCTAGGGCCACCAGAGCTGACTAGTTCGAGACCCGCTAGACGCTCCCGGGTGAGCGGAGCAGGGGGAGAGGGTGACCGGAGGAGGCTCCTCCTTTGATTCGCAGACCCGGCGCACCCGGAGACCGGCCGGCACCGGCACCGAGGCGTCTGTCTGTCTGCGCGTCTGCCCGCGGGTCCCGGCTGTCCCAGTGAGCTGTAAGAGCGCTGGGAGCGCGGCTGGACCAGCTCGAGGGCGCGCCCTGGAGAGGCCCCGCTGGGGGTGGGTGGGTGGGGCAGGATCTGGCCGCGATCTCCCAGGGCCCAGTGAGCATCTCACTGGGGGCCCTGCAGTGAAAGGCCTTGGAAACACTCTTGGCTTGAGCTCTGCAACCCGGTCTGCAGGTCACTGCCTCGGGTGCTCTTCCTCCCAAACGTCTTTCCCTGGGACCGGGGACACCTGCTCAGGGCAGACGCAGGCCATGCTTCAACCTGTTTGATCCCACGCGGGTCCCCTTCCAGGGGAAACGCACATCCCAGTCGGCTGCTGGTTGACTCTCTCTAGACGGTGCCAGAACTTTCTCATAATAGACCACCCAAAATAAGGCTCTATTTTAAAACCATCTTTCAAATTATCACCTTACTGAAGCCCGACAGCCCGCCGAGTTGTTATTAGGATTCGTCCCTGCATTTGTCCCTGCAAGATGAGGAGGCTGGGCCCAGAGATGTTAAGCTACTGGCCCAAGAGTGCACAGTAAAACCTGGAAAGCCTGGAGTCAACTCAGGGCTTCGGGCTCCAAATCCCCCTCATGTTCTAACGTACTACAACGACCTTCTGACTACGGGCCCTCAACCCCAACATGCAGGTCCCCCTCCCAGTACGCCCCAATATGCATGCTGGCGTCTCAGAGGAACGGAGGGCACCCACGCGTGGCCGGAGGCCGGAGTGTCGAGCCCCGCTGTGGGAAGGTGACAAGGCGCATCAGGGGTCAGATACACCTCTCGCAGGCGCACCCCCTCACCGACCACTTGGGGTGCGCCCCACCGCATCCCTGCCCTGAAGCCCTGACCCCTGCCTTCCCTGCTTTCCTCCCCTCCCCCCCCCGCCCCTCCCCACCCCTCTGGTTCTTATAAAATACCAGCCTTCGCCAGGCCCGTAGGGAACATCGCTCCCCACCCACCTGCCGCCTTACCTGGTCGCGCAGGGACGCAGGCCTGCACCGGGAGCCTAAGCGCGGGCTTGCGCGCACCCTGGCGCAAACCTCTCCATCAGGCATCCACTGGCCTTGAGCCGCGTTTCCGGTTGTAGCGCTGGGCGCCCCCCCCCCCACCCCGAGTGCGCGCCCGATAAGCTATCACCCGGGCCGGGCCCCGGAGGGGCGGTGAGCGGCCAGCCGGGGCACCTCTGGCCGGCTCCCGGCTCCGGGGGCCCGGCTGCCTGCCAGCAGCACTCAGGACAGCAGCGAGATGCCTGCCGAGGTGTTTCTGGTTACAATCACCTCACACACAGGCCTGCATTCCGCCCCCCCCCCCCCCCCCCCCCCCATCCTTACCATTATGTCTGAAATCACACCTTCTCCGGGCCTGGGGAAGCTTGGCCGGGCTGGGGGCCTCGAGTGCCTTGAGCGCCCCGCCCGGAGTTGTTAATCCGCAGAACTCCAGCAGGTCCGTAAAAAGGAATCTTTTGGTGGTCGGAAAATCAACATCGAGTGGGCATATCGCCTGTGTCTACGCACCAGGAGTTTCCCACCCGTTTATCCACGGTCGCCGTGTGTTCCTGATGATTTTCTGGGAGGGCCGAGGCAAATCGTTTAATGGATTGGTTTGTTTTCTCTTTCGGATAACGGAGGGCTTAAGAGATACGCAAAGATTCTCAGGAGAAGGCTAATCTTGGCTCTTACGTGGTCTGAAAAATTAATCATCATCCTCACCGAGTAGCTGGCCTTGATTTCAGTACTAGCTTTTTTTTTAGCGTGGCCAGCACTTATGGTGTGCTTTTGTGCTCGAATCCCTCAGAAAGGCCTGTGAGGTAGGAACCGCTCCTTTCCTCGTCGTGCCCGTGGATAGCCGGAGGTTTGAAGAGGTGAGGCGGCATCCCCGAGTCACACGGCCGTAGGAGAACCAGCCCCAGACGGCCTTCCAGCTACCACAGCCAGGCGCACAGTAGGTCTGGGATAAAAAGTGTGGGAAGTCTGAACGTTGGCGATGGAAGGCAGAGATGCCCTCACTGCTCTGTCTCGGGGAGCCGTCTGCCACCTAAAAGACCTGCAGTCAGACCCCCCCCCCCAGAGGCCCCATACCATTTCTCCCCCCAGCCCTCTGAGCTATTCAGGCCGGAAAAGAATTCCAGAAGGAACGGCCTTCGCCTTGTCCGGGCAGGGCGGCTCAGGAGACCCGCCTGACCCGCTCCGGGTAGGAGAAAGCCTGGTGCTTTCCCACGCTTTGGTAACAAACTGCGGCCAGACCATTTCGGGGGGTCCTGCTAGCCGCGTGTCCCAGGGGTGAAAGCTTAGATCCCGGCCACCCCGCTCCAGGCTGGGTCTGGTTCCTGCGTGGTCAGGCCTAGGGGCTGGGGCCTGAGCCAGGCCTCCGGGGTCACTCGAGGCTCTGCTGAGCCTCCCCCCATCTGGAGAACAGGGCCGCCCCAGACCCACAGAGCCATTAACCTCACCCACCCTCGGCCTACCAGTTTCCTTAAAATAAATGTGACAAACGTGAGCCTAATGATCTGCGGAGGAAGACGTATATGCTTCAGGCCCTTAACACATGGCTCCTTCCCTCCCCCGCGGACGACGCGGCCCTACTTCAAAGAACGGCCAGTTGGTGATATTGGAGAGGCTCCCTGACTTTCCGGAGACAAACAAACCATCAGCCAGGTTCTTTGGGGGCCGGATAACGGCCAGAGACGCTAACACTAAGGATAATGATGATGATGATGGTGATGGCGAACGTTTATTGGCTACACGCGCCGCACAGCGCTAAGAGTTTGGCGCACTGACTCGTCCTGCTGTTCCTTGCAGCAACTCCCGCCGGGCGGTCAGTACAATCGCCCCGTTTCACAGCCAAGGACTACCGAGGTCACGTACCCCATATCCTCGCAGCTAGTGGGCAGGGCAGGATTTGGACCAGATCCCCCAGGCTTTTAAAATATTAACTAGGATAACAATAATAACACTAAATGGATTTTTATTTTGTTTTTTTAAGGTTATTGATCCGGAGAGAGAGAAAGAGCGTAAGCAGGGGAGGGGCAGAGAGAGAGAGAGAGAGAGAGAGAGAATCCCAAGCAGGCCCCGCACCACCAGCACAGAGCCCCATGTGGGGCTCGAACCCACGAACCTTGAGATCATGACCTGAGCCGAGATCAAGAGTTGGGTGCTTCACCGACTGCACCCCCCGGGCACCCCCGTAATTGGGTTTTAAGAGATAAATGCACGTGAGGCAAAAATCAACGCCTAATACTCCCGTTCCCAGCTGCTGACACCCACACGTGTGTTTTTGCCTCTTTCTATTCTGCCTCCTTTTCGTAAACTGCGAACGGACCTCACGGTATAAACTGTTGTTCCCTTCGTATTTTTATTATCTGGTTAACTTGAGGGTGCGTTTCTTGTTTTTTGTTCTTTTTTTTTTAAAGTAGGGGCTTCCGATCGCTAATCACTGCACATCAAAGGAGAATGTTCCAAACAAGCAGACGGAAAAGGGCACTGGTGGGGCTGGTTTCCTGGGGGGACAGAGCAGGGTCAAGTTCTGCTCAGGGTCGTTTCAGCTGCTTAGGGACAGAAGTGGAGGGAGGGAGAGAGGAGGAGAGAGGGAGGGAGACAATGGAGAGACCGGAGGGAGGTTCTGGAACGCTCTGACATCTCTGACATTCCAGCGGGAGATAGCAGATGTCCCAGGAACAAAATATGCTCATCCGCTCTTGGCACGGGGGTGTCATTGCACTAGCATCTCAGAGCGGGAGATTTTCAAAGCCTTAAATGGTCTCTGAGAGACAGGGCAGAGCCATATCCGCTGTCTGTTTTGGGTGGAGGGACTAAGGGCCCTCAGACCAGCAGGGCGACAGGCGCAGGGCGGGGGATAAGGCTTGCCCATTTGGGTCTGGCTTCCCATGTGACCTTCCTGCCTGGGAACAGGCAAGTTTAAGGCATCCTCAGCATGTTCATTCCATTCCTCCCGCCCATCCCCAGCACGCTCACCACCTCCTTTTTTTTTTTTTTTTTACAAATCCCCCTTGTCTACATTTTGGCTCAAATCGCCCGTGCAAAGCTATTTTCCCAAACGGTGTTTGTGTTTTCATTCTTCCGGGTGTATAAACACAGAGCATCTTCCTGACAAACCCGTGCAGCCCCAGCTGCCCGCCTCCAGGCTGTCCCCCAGGCGGCAGGCGGGCAGGAAGGGCCGGTGCCTTCCTGGAACCCCTTCGGAGAAGCTGGAGTGGCCAGAATACAAGGCAAAGGGCGACACCGTGGTGAAGAGTTGCTGGACCCTCAATATCTGTCAATTTGTTTTTTTTTTTCAACGTTTATTTATTTTTGGGACAGAGAGAGACAGAGCATGAACGGGGGAGGGGCAGAGAGAGAGGGAGACACAGAATCGGAAACAGGCTCCAGGCTCTGAGCCATCAGCCCAGAGCCCGACGCGGGGCTCGAACTCACGCACCGCGAGATCGTGACCTGGCTGAAGTCGGACGCTTAACCGACTGCGCCACCCAGGCGCCCCTGTAAATTTGTTTTTTAATGTTTGTTTATTTTTGAAGGAGAGAGAGACAGAGCGTGAGTGGGGGAGGGGCGGAGAGAGGCAGACACAGAATCCGAAGCAGGCTCCAGGCTCCGAGCTGTCAGCACAGAGCCCAAGGGGGGGCTCGAACCCTCGAACCGTGAGATGGTGACCTGAGCCGAAGTCGGACGCTCAACCGACTGAGCCACCACCCGGGCGCCGCGTCCCTTTAGTAATGAGCTGTGGTTTTGTCTGCCCATCCCTGTCTCCTGCCCCACAGTTTGTAGCTCGCTAGTCAAGCATAGTGACATCCTGGGGGCGCCTGGGTGGCTCAGTTGGTTGAGCATCTGACTCGGGACTTCGGCTCAGGTCATGATCCCAGGGTTGTGAGATCGAGCCCTGCATCGGGCTCTGTGCACTTAGCGTGGAACCTGCTTAAGATTCTCTCTCCCTCTCTCTCTCTGCCCCTGCACCCCGCTCATGCTCTCTCTCGCTCTCTCTCTCTCTCTCTCTAAAAGAAAAAAGAAAAAAGAAAAAAAGAATAGTGATGTCCCCTTTCTCCTGGCCTTCTTCTGCCCCCTACCGCCTCTTATTCATACTGTCTCTTTCTCTGCCCCTGTGTGATCCTTTCTCCCTCCTTCCTTCCCTCCTCCCTCCCTTCCTACCTTCCTGCCTTCACCTACCTGCCATCCTGTCTTCCCTGTCCAGCCATCCCCTTTCTCATTCCCTCTTTCCTTCCGTCCTCGGAGCTCCCTTTTTGGGGGAGGGAGAATTATAATGAGAAATGCATGCCAAGCTTCTGGGGCTTTCCAACTCAGGGGCTTCAGACTCACTGAAACAGTGAGTCTCTTTCACCATTTGAGGGGGACTGTAAATTGAAACAGCCCTACTGGAGGGGCGTGGGCAGCTTGTAGTTTACCTTAAAAGTGCATGCGTGGCTGTTTCATTTCTAGAAATGTTTTCTAAAGAAATAACCAGAAATGTGAGCAACTATCTGTAAGAATGTCTGTAGCAGGGGCGCCTGAGTGGCTCAGTCGGTTGAACGTCCGACTTCGGCTCAGGTCATGATCTCCTGGTTCATGGGTTCGAGCCTCGCGTCGGGCTCTGTGCTGACGGCTCGGAGCCTGGAGCCTGCTTCGGATTCAGAGTCTCCCTCTCTTTCTCTGTTCCTCCCCTGCTCGCTCACTCTCTCTCTCTCTCTCTCTCTCTCAAAAATAAAGCTTGAAAACAATAAAAAAAAAAAAAAAAAGACTGTCCATAGCAGTGAAATAGGTCACGACAAAAATAGTTAAGAACTTAGATGTGCAAAAGCAGGAGTTGGGTAAAATCATGTTGTATCTATAGATAGAATACCACATCGTCGCTAAAAATCCAAGTTTCAGTGAGAAAAACAGACGTAGGGTCGTATGTGTCTTTACGATTCCATCTTCTTTGGGTGTGTGCATCTGCCGTGTGTGAATTACATGGGCATTAAGAAGGTGGCGTATGGACGATTGCACTTATACGTGCGATCGAAGAACAAAACAAGCGAACAAAAGAAAACTCATAAAGTACGGAGAACAGATTGGTGGCCACCAGAGGGTCGGGGAGTGGAGTGTGGGTAAAATGGTGACCGGGTCAAGTGGTACGAACTTCCAGTTGCATATATATAAAAAAATTAGGTCACAGGGATGTTCTGTGCAGCGCAGCAAATATAGTGGATAGCATTGTTTTGCGGGTTGGCAAACTGTTGCAGGAGGAGATCTTGAACTTCTTACCTGGGAACAAAACGTTTGTGACTCCGTGTGGTGACGGATGGTAACTAGATTTACCAGGGGCGATCATCTGACGCTGTGTAGATAGATTTCAAGTCGTTACATTGTACACCTGACATAGAATGTTCGGCATGTGTCAGTTACCCTTCGATTTCACAAAGGTGGTGTGTGTTCCTCAAGATGTTTAACAGTGAGGGGTAGGATTACAGAGTTTGGGAGGGTTTGTGCCTCCAAATGGCTGCCTGAAGCTGCCTGATGCAATTATGGTGGTTTATATAATGCTGTCTTTTCTACTTCTGCATACGTTTGAAGTTTTTCCGTAATAAGATACTTTCTGTGTTGATAGGGATGCAATGTTTTCCCTAAGTGTGGCCAAGCGAGAAAGAGACGTAGTTCGAGTTCACTTTTCCTCTGGGGCTCTTGTTTGAGGACTTCCCCAGAACTTCCTTTCCCGTGGCAGCCGGGACTCCGGATTCGGGGGGTTCGTAAACCCAATTACGCCCTGCTAACCTTGAGTGAGGCCGTGGCTGGAGCAAGAGGTAGCCGCCTACTCAGACTTGCGCTTCCGCAATGAGAGGGCCAGGACGACCCAGCAGGGACTGGAGAAGGGGCAGAGTCTGGCAAAGTCAATTAGGTGGGTTTGCACTAAGAGGTTATTCTGAGAGGCCGGGAGTTAACCTAGGAGAGGCTCGTGGCAAGGAGAGTGTCGAGGGCCTTTTAGGCCCGGGGGACATTTGGTTGCTATTATGAATGAACAAACCCAGTAAAGCTGAAACAGGAAAATGGCAAAGTTGGACATCTCAGTGGGCTGGAGAGAGGCCCAATGACCCTGGGGCTAAGTAATTCCAAATGGTCTTTGAAAGCTCTGACAGTCGGGCCACTGAGACCCGGGGGCAATGGGAGAGGGAGGGGGGGGCAGAGGTCCCATTACAAAGGGGCTGAGGTTCTAGGCACTGAGCCATTTTAAAGCAAGTTAATTATTGCCCTCTCTTGCCGGCATCCTTAAAGGAACCACCAGACGCAGACGTTCGCACCCATTAGCTGCAGGAACCCGCATGCTGGCGTTCGGAGAGAAGGGGGAAATTTTCACAGCTAGAAACAGAGCCCGTTCGCTCAGCAACGAGAACGGCAGCCTGTAAGCCCCCGTTCTACGTGGCTAGTTAGTGCCTAGAACATGTGGCCGCCAGTTAACTACTCGAGGTACAAACATACTGATCCCTATTCTTTGTCTGTGTGCAAAATGGCCCCACCTTTATTGCCACGTGGCTCCAAGTGTTAATCTGGGATCCCGTCACCTGATGGGTGGGCCACATGGATTCCTAGGGCCCGCCCCAAACTTCCGAATTAGAATCTCCGAGCTGCAGCGCCGGTGCAATTTTCACACTCACACCGGGTCGCTCTCATGCGCCCCGCAATCAGAACACCGCCGTAGGCATCACTGTTGCTCGCTTCTAGAAGATCCGGACGCATGCGGAGAGAAGCAAGCTGCCCAAAGCTGTGTCGCCATAAACATTATTCCCACCGTTTATTTTGTATTATAATCGCTTCTCGGCCTTTTGGCTAAGGTCAAGTGTATTTTGTGTTCAGTATAGGAGATGTCCTAGGTAAATATTACACTTACCATTTATTTCAGCTTTGTTAGGTGTCAGACGCGGGGTCGAGAAATGTGTGTGTGTTAACTCATTTCATCCTCAAACAGTCCCTTCAAGGAGGCAGTAGACCTGACCAGGGAACGGAGAGTTGTGACTTGTCCAAAGGCATACACCTTTCGACAACAATGACAACCACAGCCACCCTAACGGTAACAGGTCCCATTTACTCAGGGCACCCCGGGAGCCAAACACCATGCAAAGCGTAGACTTTTAACATTTTTTAAATAGAATCCATGTAATTTAACTTGACGTGGGTTATTTAACTTCATTCCCACAACTTGATAAGGTAAGCACCATTATGAGCCCCCTTTTATAGATGAGGAAACTGAGGTCCAGGGAGATTCGTTTCCCATGGCCACAGAGCCAAGAAGCCGGGACAGCAGGATCGGACCCCAAGTCACGGCTCCTACCGCCCCCGGGATGTGATGTGGGATTCAGGGCACTCTCCAGCCATAGCCCAGAACTCTCTCTTACGTAGCTAGAAAGTTGCAAACCCTAGACTGACCTTTGGTCTGGTGGAATATGGAAATAGGCTGCAAGGTTTCTGAGGAGCAGAGGTGATACAGAGCAAAGATTGGGCATTCTGGATGCTTGCCTGGAATTTTTATGAGGTTATCTCTTCCTCCGTTAATCCATCTGTGAAATGGGCCCCTGATGGAACCACCAAGGGCCAGAACGATGGGCCAAGAGTGAAGAAACCAGGTCCCGATTCTAGAGCTGACCCCAACTCACGGGCCCCGCCTGGGCCTCAGTTTCCACGACCCTACGCCACTCTGAGACCCTGTGTTCCTGAACCTTACCTCTCCTAATCTTCCAGTTCAGACGGTCTATGAGCCCCTTCTGCGAGCTCAGAAGCTCGGTTCTTGTCATAAGAAGGGAATAACAACAGATTAATAAAATCTAGGGTGCTGGTGACAACAGCTCCCCAAAGTGCGAGTGGACTTGGGCATTTTCCCAGCCATTGAAAAGGGAAAATCAGCCTCCTTAAAAAAAAAAAGAAAAGAAAAAGAAACACACACACACACAAAAACCCCAAATTCTCCTCTCACTGTAAGTGCGGGTTATCAATCGGAATTCTGATGACTTTGGGGCTGACAATTTTAACAACCACTTAAGTCTCACCCTGCGCCTTTTATCTGAGCACTACACAAACATTGTTAAACGCCCAAGCCGAGGCCAGCGACCATGGTATCATCTTCGAGGGGAGAACACCCAGAGAACCAAAGTGACCACGGGCCGCTCTCTCCCACTCTTCCCTCAACAGAGCTAATCAATGGCCTGGCTCGGCTTAGAATTAATAAGTCTGGACTCGCACTTTTGACCTGGCTGTTAGATAACAATTCCTTTAGCTAGGCCACGGGTTATTAGGCATGAAGAGTCAATTTGATAAATAGATGACGTTTTATTTATCTAAATTTCTGGAGGAGCGGTGTTTATTTTTGAAAGCAGGGGATGTAATTTATAAATAATTTATGTGCACGGTGTGAGCTAAAGCAGGGGGTCCTTACTGGAAAAACAAGAACCAGAAAGCGGCTCTCATACTTTATTGATTTAAAAATAAACAGAAATAAAACCTCGAGTCCCTGTACGTGGGATTTTCTCCTCCTGTTCGGTCTCCTTAATGCCAGATTTAGAGGCATTCTGATTCATTGTTCCATTTCCAACTGAATCTCGCGAATGGAAATGGCTTTCTCACGTGCCACAAGGCAGTTTTAATTCCCTGCTGATTTTTATTTATTTGTTCTTAATTTTTAAAATGTCTTATGTTTGCTTCTTTTTGAGAGAGAGAGAGAGAGAGCGTGAGCGGGAAAGGGCAGAAATAGAGGGAGACACAGAACCTGAAGCAGGCTCCAGTCTCTGAGCTGTCAGCACAGAGCCCGACAAGGGACTCGAACTTGTGAACCTCAAGATCATGACCGGAGCTGAAGTCAGATGCTTAACTGACTGAGCCAACCAGGCGCCCCGATTCCCTGGTGATTTTTAATTCTGTAAAAGTTGGAAGCAGGCTTACCGTTCCCAAAACGAAGGCGGCTTAAGTAAACAATGATACATCTGCAAAGTGGGGTATGCCTAACACCCCTGATGTTGTAAAACATCATTCATCCATATTCTCTGTCTCCCTCTCTCCCTCTCTCTCTCCTTCTGTCTCTCTCTCTCTCTCTCTCTCTCTCTCTCTCATATACATACATACATACATACATACACACACAAGTATCCTAAAGGGAATACAAACAGGTTTTACAAAATAGTTTGATTGTATTTTCTTCAAAGTATCCAAATGTTCTAGCACAATAACAAGCACCCACGAACTCTGACCCAGCAATTTCCTATCCAGACATGCCTGCAAACTTGCACAGGGATGTATCTACACCCAGAGTGACTGCAGCATTCATTGTTTAGAATAAGATAAAATTGGAAACATTTTAAATAACCAACTGTAGGGACCTGGTCAAATAGATCAGGGTTTAATCCCTGTGGAGGAATACTATGTAGCCATTCAAAGGAGAAAGGGGGAAACGTGTGAGACAAGTTGCTAAAGAAAAAGCTAAGACCCTTAGCGGTGGGTCTAGTATGTGTGAATGTGTGTTTAAAAAAAAAAGGAGAGGGGCGCCTGGGTGGCGCAGTCGGTTAAGCGTCCGACTTCAGCCAGGTCACGATCTCGCGGTCCGGGAGTTCGAGCCCCGCGTCAGGCTCTGGGCGGATGGCTCGGAGCCTGGAGCCTGTTTCCGATTCTGTGTCTCCCTCTGTCTCTGCCCCTCCTCCGTTCATGCTCTGTCTCTCTCTGTCCTAAAAATAAATAAACGTTGAAAAAAAAAAAAAAAGGAGAAAAGGGGTGCCTGGGTGGCTCAGTCGGTGAAGCGTCTGACTTTGGCTCAGGTCATGATCTCGCGGTTTGTGAGTTCGAGACCCAAGTCAGGCTCTGTGCTGACAGCTCGGAGCCTGCTTCGGATCTGTGTCTCTGTCTCTCTCTGCCTCTCCCCCACTTGTGCTCTCTCTGTCTATCAAAAATAAATTTAAAAACTGTAAAAAAAAAAATTTTTTTTTTAATTAAAAAAAAAAAGGAGAAAAAATGTGCGAGGAAGTGAAGACAATGTTGCTCTGGGCTGGGGAACGGTGCTGCAGGAGACAAAGGTCAATTTCTTTCCTTCTTTCTTTTTTTAAATGTTTATTTTTGAGAGAGAGAGAGTGCGAGCAGAGGAGGGGGTGGGGAGGGGAGACAGAGAGAGGATCCGAAGCAGGCTCCACGCTGACAGCAGCGATCCCGATGTGGGGTTCGAGCTCATTAACCGCGAGACCGTGACCTGAGCCGAAGTCGGACTCTCAACCGACTGAGCCACCCGGGAGCCCCCAAAGGTCGATTTTTTACTGTCTGTGCCTTTGTAGCAACGGATATGGGAGCCATGTGAACGTTTTCCTATTGAAAGTACGTGAAAATATATACGGTCAAAGACCACCTGTGAATCTGCTTGGAACACTGCTTTAAAAACATGCAGAAATTGGCTCTTTCTGGGTCCCTGGGTCTGTGGATGCTTTTGCAGTTTTTCTCTTTGGTGTGTTCATGTTTTCTGATGTTTCTGAAATGCACGTAGAAGGGGTTCTTGTGTAGCTATTTGAGAAAAGAAGGAAGGAAGAAAATGATTTTCCCTACTTCGCTCTCCATGGAATGGATTCCTTCACCTCCCCAATGTCAGCGTAGAGCCTGACGCAGGGCTCGATCTCGCGAACTGGGAGATCGTGAGCTGAGCCGAAATCAAGAGTTGGACGCTCAACCAACTGAGCCACCCCGGCGCCCCCGGATGCACTTCTGAATTTTGTGGTTGCCCTGGACCTCTTTCCCAAGGGACCCCAAAGGCCCAGCGCTCATGACAATAGCTCAGTGAGAAAAGGGAGAGAGGAGAGAAGCAGTCAGGATCCCCTTTCAAGGATGAAGAAGGTCAGATGTTGAATGAGGCCCCTCAAGGGTTACCTATGACCAGGGAGGAGAGAGTCTGAGTTTCCCCACTCAGGGGAAACGAAGGTGAGAGCTCCTTGGTTTGCAATGATCGTGACGACAAGAAGAATGTCTAATCGCATTTAAACGCTTATCCCATGCCATACCCTGGGCAAAACACTCTCTGCACATTATCTTGTTTAACCTCGCAGGTTGTTGTGAGGATGAAACGAGATAACACCCCTTGAGCAGTAGACAACCCTTGGAACCGACCATGGCTACATTCTCTATACCGTCTTGCCAGTAGGGTAGATCTTAGAGGCCGCTGTGGTCATCTATGTACAGAGGCGCTCTTCGTATGTGTTCCCGTGTTCATTTTCAGCTTGCTGGTTGAATTTCCAAGTACCGGGACCTGAAATTCTTGGCTGAAGGGTTTCTCTTGCCTCCGGAGTCTGCTCTGGCTGCTGAGAGGCAAACTGGAATCGCCAGGGAATTCATGCCCCAACCGCACCCCCAGGGCGCCCTTAATCAAGTACCAAGGGAACACAGTATGTAATACCGTAGCTTTCTTGCCCCCGGGGGCGGGCTCCTCTGTGGAGTATTGTCTACACTGATTCCCGCAAGCTCCAGAGCTCATAGGAGTAACCCGCTGGACTCCGAACCCGGCACTGACTTCCTCCCCTCCCCACCACGCTCTCCTCCCCTCTCTGCAACTTTTCCTGGGATCGCCTCCCAGATCAACGGCTTGCACTTAAAGCCTTGTCTCAGGCTCCGCGACTGGGGACCCAGCCGAAGACATCTGCCGCAACCCCATCGCACGCCCTTTTAAAAACAGCTCTGCTGCTCTCGTGCGCTTCCTCTTGCGGGACAACTGCCATCAGCAGAGGACTTGATGGGTTTCTAATCTCCTTCACATCTCTTATCTCATCGGCACTCCCCCCAGGTCTGTGAGACAGATCCGAACACCATACCCCGCCCCTCCCTTTTACAGATAAGGCAACTGAGAATGAGCGGGGCGGGACACACACGGGGAGGAAGGGGCAGAGCCCAAATCCTGGGCTGCTGATTCTACCCCCCCCCCCCCCCCCCCGCCCTCAGACCGTGAGACTATCTGCCATCTCTCTGAAGAGTGGCTCCCGGTTATATATCATTGCATATTTTTCTGGATAATAGCTCGTTCAGACTTCTCAACGACCGTGTATTCGATTGCCCTCATCATTATTGTTTATGAAGACAGGGCCACTTGGCTAAGATCACGTGGCTAAGAAGGGGTCTTCTGACTTCTGGTCCAGGAACCAAACAAATTATTAAGTAGTCCTTGCCAGGGGTGCCTGGGTGGCCCAGGGAGCTGAGCGTCCGGCTTCAGCTCAGGTCACGATCTCACAGTTCGTGGGTTCCAGCCCCACGTCGGGCTCTGTGCTGACAGCTCGGAGTCTGGAGCCTGCTTCAGATTCTGTCTCTCTCTCTCTCTCTCTCTCTCTGCCCCTCCCCTGCTCACACTCAGTCTCTCCCTCTCTCAAAAATAAATAAACATTAAAAAAAATTTCTTTCAATGGTCCTTGACGGTCAGCTGGCCCATGCCACTTGGAGGACACCTTGCACTTTATATTTTAAATTTTTTTTTAATGTTTATTTATTTCTGAGACAGAGAGAGACAGAGCATGAGTAGGGGAGGGGCAGAAAGAGAGGGAGACACAGAATCAGAAGCAGGCTCCAGGCTGTCAGCACATAGCCTGACGCGGGGCTCGAACTCACAGACCGCGAGATCACGACCTGGGCTGAAGTCGGACGCTTAACGGACTGAGCCACCCAGGCGCCCCTTAGGACACCTTGCGCTTTAAAAAAGCACCGAAGAGAACCTCGCTGTAGCCTTCACGTGATTTACAGCAGGGGATTGACAACAGTCCGGAACTGGGCTAAGCTCTTGATTCTCTCCGCTCTGTCTTGGGGAAGATAAGGAGGTGTTTGGACCTTGGGGGAAGGGATCATTGTAAGAACTAACCACAACGAATTCACAACAATGAGGGGTAGTAAGCGAGGGTCAGCCTGCCCTGGTGATTTCTCCTAATACAATGATGTTGACCCCTCATCGTGGTGCTTCCCTCAAATCCATTGTCCTTGCCACTGATGGGTGGTCACAGGATGGATCTGTGGCACGATTGTGGCCAATGACATATAAGCAGAAGTTTTCTGGGGAGGGAGGGGGCTAGTTTCCAAAGATGCCTCCCACGCCAGTAAACCAGACCTTCCAGTCTGGAAGGTCTGGTTTATTGCCCTTATGTTGTCTTCTTTCCTTGAACCTGGACTGGCCCTGGGACTTAATTTTGACTGACAGGATACAGCAACAGTGATGCTGTGTGACTTGAGGGGACGGCCTAGGTCATAAGCAACCTTGTAGCTCCCAACCACGTCTCTTATTCCGGGGGAAGCCAGCTGCCACGTGAAGTCTGATTTCCCTGGGACCGCCATGCTGTGGGGAAGCCCAAGTGAGCCATATGGAGAGGCTGTGCAGAGAGTGAGAGAGAGAGCTGCCTGACCAACCTCCAGCTCTTCCCCGATCCTGACCGGAGCACTAGGCCAGAAACTATCTTGGACACTGAGGGCAAGCGGCACTCAAATGATACTTCCCCAATGGTCCTCTGACTGCAGTCTCCATGAGAGGACACATCAGGTCTCAACGACTTGAGAACTTGGGAATACAAAAGATCTAGTTGTTGAAGGCAAGTTCCACGCACTGGGAATGGCAGAACAAAGAGAAGGAAAGAATTTGAGTCATTGACGGCCTTGGAGCACTGCTGGGTCAACCAGCCCTGAAACCCACCCTACCTTGGACTTCTCACTGGGTGAAATAACACCGTCATTGTTGGCACCAGTCTGGGCTTTGGTACTTGTGCTGAAAGCTTCCTAATTCATGCCTAGACTAGGGAAGCTGATCTGGGCTTGCAGGCAGTAGAATAGAAGGGTTAGGTAAAGTCAAGTTGGGTTTCAACATGGGCTCTGCCACCTTCCAGCCCATGGAATCAGAGTAAACTATGCCCCACAGAGTCATCCCACCAAAAGGATGACACAGCTGGAGTATTTACATAGCAATTCCTGTAAGTCCTTGGTTACAGGCTATTCCTGAGGGTGGGGGCTTGAACCTCCAGCACTTCTGGCCACTGGACTCTGGTAGCTGAGAGAGCCTCCAGGCACAGAAATGCCAGCACTCCCAGTTCATGCTAAAGTGATATGGGCAAGAGGACAGGAATAGGGCCAAGGCAGTATCCACTACAAGTCTCTAGAGCTCATATTTACCAGGAACACAAGGGACTGGAGAACAAATTAAATAGCACCACAGGGCATCACATAATGATAAAGGGGTCAATTCTCCAAAAAGTCATAGCAATCCTCAACATGTATGCACCTAACAACAGAGACTCCAAATACATAAGGCAAACAATGATGAACTGCAGGGAGAAATAAACAAATCCACTGTTGCAGCTGGAGAATTCAGCACCCTCGATCAGATCCAGTGGGCAGAAAATCTTAAAGGACTTAGCTGAACTCAACAACACCATCAACCAAGTGGATGTAATTGACATCTATAGGTTATTTTATCCAGCAACAGTGAAATACACATTCTTCTCAAGCTTACATGGAACATTCATGAAGACAAATCACATTCTGGGCCATAAAACACGCCTCAGCATGCATGAAAGAATGGAAACCATACGATCGATGTTCATACACCACAATGGAATCAATAATAGAAAGATAGCTAGAAAAATCCCCAAATACGTGGAGATTAAATAACACATTCTAAATAGCACATTAATAGGTCAATAGATTAATCTAAGAGTCTATTAAACAGCACCTCTAAATAACACATGAGTCAAAGGAGTCTCAAGAGGAATTAAGAAATATTTCAACTAAATGAAAATCTAAGCAGAATTTATCAAACTGTGTGGGATGCAATGGAAGCAGGCTCAGAGGGAAATTTGTAGCATTGAATGGGTATATTAAAACGGAAGAAAGATCTAATATCAACAATCTAAGCTTCCACCTGAGGAAACTAGAAGAATAAAATGATTCCAAAGTCGTTAGAGCGAAAGAAAAAATAAACCTGAAAGCAATACTCAGTGAAATGCACAACAGAAGATCAACAGAGAAAGTAAATGAAACCAAATGATGCACAGGAAAAAACCAGACAAATCAGGAATGTGGGACCTTGTCTATCTTGTCTGACTTACTATTGCAACGAGTCAATGACTTGGGCGGAGAGTACTCTAGGTATATATATCTAGGAAAGATATCTAGGTATCTAGGAAAGATACCCAAGGTATATATCAACCAAGGGTAAATGTGTGCTTTGTTTGGACCCTAATCAGAACAAAACAACTCTGAAAGACTTCTTTTAAGACAACCAGGCAAATTTGATTCTCAAATTTGTATTAGATGGTAGTAAAGAATTTTTGTTAAGTTTGTTAACGTGGGGGTGCCTGTCTGGCTTGGTCAGTAGGCATGTGACTCTTGATCTTAGGGTTGTGAGTATGAGCCCCACATTGGGTGTAGAGATTACTCAAAAAAAAATAAAATCTTAAAAAAAAAGTTTTTCAACGTTTATTTATTTTTGAGGGAGAGAGACAAAGCGTGAGCGGGGGAGGAGCACAGACAGAGAGGGAGACACAGAATCCGAAGCAGGCTCCAGGCTCGGAGCTGTGGGCACAGAGCCCGACGCGAGGCTTGAACTCACGGAGTGTGAGATCATGACCTGAGCCGGAGTCCGACGCTTAGCCGACTGAGCCACGCAGGCCCCCCTAAAAAAATAAAATCTGAGGGGCGCCTGGGTGGCGCAGTCGGTTAAGCGTCCGACTTCAGCCAGGTCACGATCTCGCGGTCCGTGAGTTCGAGCCCCGCGTCAGGCTCTGGGCTGATGGCTCGGAGCCTGGAGCCTGTTTCCGATTCTGTGTCTCCCTCTGTCTCTGCCCCTCCCCCGTTCATGCTCTGTCTCTCTCTGTCCCAAAAATAAAAAAAAAAATAATAATAATAATAAAAAAATAAAAAATAAAATAAAATAAAATCTGAAAAAACAAAATCTGTTAATGTGATAATAGCGTCGAAGTTATGTAAGAAAAACGTCCATGTTCTTTAGAGATGCCCACAGAAGTATGTAAGGATAACATAGCACGATGGCTGGGATTTCTTTTAAATTCTTCAGCAATGATTTTAAACAAAATCAGGGTCTGGCCCTGCCCTTACTTCTCACCTGAATCCTGGACCTGTCAGATCTTGTTTTCATTTGCAATTCAAATAAAATATAAAATCATAGATTACTTTCCATTAATTTTGATTTTTTAAAAAAAGATGGCATTAAACGACTCTTTATCTCGATTACTGAAGTTTTTTTTGGTGCCTCCCCTCCAAATCTGCGGTAGTGAAATGTTAGTCCTGGCACCACATCCAAATTCAGTCATCTTACTGCTTTCCTTGGGGTCACCCTGCCTCTGGATAACCAGAGCTGGTCACGATTTTCCAGGTTAATAACCCACTGAAGGCTTTCCCACCGTCCGCTCTCACCACACCGACATATTTAACACCCTCTTCCACCCTTCAAGGAGCCACCGTAGAAGATGTGGTCCAAATTTAGGAGATGGTGGCTTGTGGTTAATTAGGAGTCTCGCCAACAGGGAACACACTATTTACAATCCTGGCCTTAATTTACAGGTTCACACTTCGAGGCTGCCTTGAGTGTTGCTAGTGTTTTTAAAGCAGCTTTAAAATATCCAGAGCCGTTCCAAATGCTCATCTCCACTGTTTACTCTCTGAGTTCCTTCCCCACCTCCTTCTAACCTGATAGAAGCTGCCTTCCTCTGTTACCACCGCCAGCTCCAGGCGGGCACCTTAGGGACCCCCCGGGATTGTTTCTCCGCCCGGTTCCTAGCAGGAAAGAGACAAGATTTGCATCTTTTTCTGACCGTGCACACACTGATAGTCCCTACCTCCTAAGTGTGATGATTCCGCGTGTTTCTAAGACCGCCTTGGAAAAGAATAAAATGTCACACTGGGAAGAGCCCTAAAGGAATAACTGAATCCTGTGCTTAACTCTTTTTTTTTTTAATTTTTTAACGTTTATTTATTTTTGAGAGAGAGAGAGAGAGAGTACAAGCAGGGGAGGGGCAGAGAGAGAGGGAGACACAGAATCCGAAGCAGGTTCCAGGCTCTGAGCTGTCAGCGCAGAGCTTGACGCGGGGCTTGAACGCATGAGCCGTGAGATCAGGACCTGAGCCGAAGTCGGTTGCTTAACCGACTGAGCCACCAGGGGCTCCCTGCTTCTTGACTTAACGAGGTGCATGATTAAAGCTCTAAGAGTCAGGTGGATCTGGGTTCAAAATCTGCCTCGGCTGCTGTGCATCTTAGAGAAGTGACTTACCCTCTCTGAGCCTGTGTCTCTTATCTGTCAAATAGGAATAAAAATAGTATGGACCTCATAGGGTTGTTGAGACAGTAAGCGAGCTAATGTCTGTGAAGCATGTGGCATAATTCTTGGAACAAACTAAGCGCCTAATACTCGCTGGTGGCAGTAATTATTTGGGTGGTCAGCGTCTTCGAGATTTTCTTTGAGAATCTATAAAAAGCTATGCAGACCCATCAGGAAAACATACATTCTTTTATGTTAAAAAATAATTAGGGGCGCCTGGGTGGCTCAGTAGGTTAAGCATCTGAGTTTGGCTCAGGTCATGATCTCAGGGTTCGTGGGTTTGAGCCCCGCTTTGGGTTCTGTGCTCGGAGCCTGGAGCCTGCTTCAGATTCTGTGGCTCCCTCTCTCTCTGCCCCTTCCCTGCTCGTGCTCCGTCCCTCTCTCTCAAAACTAAATAAACACTTAAAACCCCCTATGGGTCTAGAGTACCATTTAACAGACAACGTGGACAAGAGGGGGAAACGTTTGTTTCCTAGCTCCCGCCAGAGATGCGGTTTCCAGCTCCAAAATTTCCTCCATCAGCGTGGATAGGCTCATATCCCCAGCTCACATTCTCCCAAAGCCAAGAGTAGCCATTGGTGGATACATTTTGTTATTCTGTTTGTTCCATTTAGCAAATGGTAGATTCTCTCCCACACAGCTACACAGACTTCACGCATAGTATTTTTGAACGTCACCGTTCGGTTCCGATCATGGAATTGACACAGGCACCGTATACGAATAAAGCGAAAAATAAAGTCTCCCGTCCTCTCTTCCGAACCTAGAGAGAAGCACTGATAGACGGGGGTACGTCCTTCCGGGATCTGCTCAGTGCACGGGCTACCCGTGTAAACGCACATACCGGGTGTGGTGGGACCCGGGCCGACAGGTGGTTTATCACATGGCCGGAGGTACGTGTCCTGAGTTTGCGTCTCGGTTCCAGAAAGTCCTTGAGCGACCTTGGATGGCCCTTGGAAGGTCTCCAAACCCCATTTCCCCATCTGTAAACAGAGCGCACTTGGGCCTGAAGAATTGTCGCCAATATTAAATGGGTTCAGACCCGCGGAGCCCCTAGCAAACTGCTTCCCCACCGCGCCACCGCCGACGCCCTGGCTGGATAACTCTTTGCTGTGGGGAGTCGTCCTGTGTGTTGCAGGATTCTTAGCGGCCTCCTGGTCTCAACCCACTAGACGCCAGTAGGACCCCCGCCCCCAGGCAAAAGTCCCAAACACAACCACATCCTCCCCCAAAGGATGCTGAGTGAACTCGCCTTCATATTATCATCATTATAACAGGGTAGCACCTTTACTGAACATAAAACATTCAATGGCTCAATTCATACAAAAATACACACCCGCTGGTATTTTAACCGTCCACGAAGGAGTCCGATTTCTTTGTCTGTTCAGAGGCTTTTCAGACCCAATACTCCCGGTCCACCTCAGATGGAAACTTCCCCCCACAAGAGCATTTCATGTGTGTCATATTGAAATGGATTTGGCCATTTTTATTGGCTCTGTGCCTCCTGAGTCTCTCCTCTCTCTCCCCCTCCCCCCATGCAGGTGAGAGACAAGACTGAGCCCACAGCGAACAAGCTGCTTTTCTCACTGTCTCTACCCCGTTTGCATCGAGGTGTTTTTCCACGGAGCCCTAGGACGATGGGATTATGTGTGTGCATGCGTTCATTCACGGGCTCGTTGGGATCGAAACCCCCCCGGGGGGACAAACTTGGAAAACGACCGAATTAATCACTTATGATCTGCGTTCTGTGCACATTATCATAATATTGATATAATGCACATACTGTTCTTTGCTTATTTCTCTATTGAGTGAGGCCGTGCGGTAGTTTCGAGGAAATCTGAGACTCGTGCACCTGGCTAAATGCTCTCTCTCTCTCTCTCTGTAAATAACCCAAGGTCTCCTGGTTTGCGAGGACTGGCCTAAAATGAGTTACAGTTGCCAGAACGTTTTTAAGTAGGGAAATAAATTAGAGTGGTAATAATCATAACAATTATATAATAAATGTTAAAAATTGTTAAGTTCCCTAGCGTCCTCCATAACGTCTTTTCGGTGGGGAGAGGGCCGGGGTGGGGGGGGGGTGTGGAAATTCCATCGTCTGCATCTGGTGACATCATCAGGCTGGAGAGGACAGGCTTCTAAATTCCAAATGTCACCGAGGTGCTGAATGAGGTGGCGTTAGACTTTCTCAGCTGAGGTTGCTGGGCTTGGATTATTAAAGTCCTTGCTTGCAAAATAAATTTAGGGGTTCAGGGAAGTTTCTGGATTGACCATCTCTCTCTTCCACCTTCCCTCTTTCCTCCCTTCCCCCCCCATCTTCTCCCCCCATAAGGGAGCCCAAGGCAACCACAGCTGCACAAATTATCTCAGTGCCCCCTCCCCCAATAATTTCTCCACGTCCAGCTGCAGACGGAAGAGAAAGGGGGCTGGAAAAAAAAAAAAAAAAAAGGAATGACAGCATGTCCCCAACCAAGAGACCCTTCCAGGAAGCCCCGACGACTCAGAAAGCATGTTAAAGCGCCCCGAATGGGCAAACCTGGGTCTGGTCTGAGATCCGTGCGACATATAGATCGAAGCGAAGGATCCAGGCGCGATTCACAGTAACGCCAGCCAACGTTTGTACGTGGGCTATGGAGCTGTGCGCTTCACTCGTATTATCCCGCTTTTCCTGTGGTAGGGACTGTTATCGCTCCCATTTTACAGATGTGGAAACGGAGGCTCAGAGGGCATAAAGCGCTCGCTCAAGGCGACGACAGCTTTACGCAGGAGAAGTTAGGTCCAGCCCGGATCTGCATGCCTCTGGAGCCCGTTCCCTTAACTGCGATGCTATATGACCCAGATGGGCTGCGTCCCTCGGTTTGCAAAGATTTTCAAATCCGGAAGGCAGGCCTGCGAATCTGACACAGGGATGCATGATGAGAGCTCATCCCTGCACAACTTGGTTGACATGAAGTGTAGCCCAAAGAAGCACCTAAGTGAGTTTTTGGAAGATCTCTTATGGGGGGAGTTGGTGCTGCCTCTGGTATCAGGCTTATAGACCCAAAGTAGAGTTTACCCTCTGGCCAGGCTTCCATTCCTTTCCAGAAGACGACCAGGAGACTGTCCCAGGAAGTAACTCCCCATCGTGTTGGGTTGCCTGTTTCCCAGCCTCCCGAATGCAGTGGTTGATGCCCAGACTACAGCCGGTCCTATGTTTAAGTTGACTTTACCTCCCTCTGTGGCCGAGCCGGGGACCCTACCCCTCTGAACCTCAGTGTACCCACCTGTGAAGGGAAGGGCTGATCACAGCCGGGGCCACTCTGGCTCACACTGTGCCTCTACAAAATTAGAAAAAGGCACACCTTCCTCAAGCGACCGTACTTCCTTGTTGGAAATTTGTCATAATATACCGATTTCAGTAAAACGAGACGCTTTACTGCCACCTGCTGGAAAGCTGTTGTAATAAATACAAACCGGTAAAGGCGGGGCTGCGAACGGCATCTCCTTTGTGCAGTGCATGACCTACACAACAGCGCATAGCAGCCCGATAATTCTTCCCTGTATTGCTGGGAAGCGAAAATTTGAGACGGCCTGCCAAGTGTTTTCTTAGCACGTCGATACGGACGTGGCTCGCAGATTCCCCAGCAAATGTTGGCTGCTCTGTTAAGTTCTGGCTCCAACAAGTTATTGAATGAGCGTGTCTCTCCTGGCCATGTATCTCATACAGCATCTGGTTTGGGGGACAGTATCTCTCAGGCAGTCTCAGTCCACCCCTCAGCACTTGCCCGGGTCCATGCTTCAGAACAGCCCAACTTTCAACTCCCCGAACATGCCTCCTCTCTTGCCTCCCGTCCAGGAAAGGGGACAGAGAGAACTTTCTCAGTCTGGTTCCAAAAGCTCTGTCTGGCATTTCTTTGGTGTTTGGAATCTCTGAGGCTCCCAGGACAGTCTTGCAAAATGTTTGGTATGTTCCCTCAGCTTTGCCCCGGGGCCGAAAGGTTCCTGGCAAGGGTCTTAACATGGCGTCTGGGGTTCAACAAAAAGTCTGGTTGAATCTAAGCTTTTCCATGTACTGGCTGTGTGACCCTGAGCGAGTCACTTAACCTTGCTGTGCTTTGGTTTCTTCCCAGGTGAAAGGACCCACTAATCCATCACAGAGAGCTACGCGGCGAAGACAAGGGGAAAACGTGTTTAAAAGTGCTTAAGAGCGAGCGCTCTATGAATCAAAGTTATTACTATCATTAGCAACAGGGGAAAATGTTTCAGATTTTTTTTTTAATAGGTCATCCATTCCCAGCTGCCCGTCTGATCGCTGATGACCTTGTCTTTTGCACCGAAAATTAGAACCCCCGAATCTAGGACCTTCCCCCCGAATGCCTTCCCTTCGTGGTTTGTATGAAAAGCTGAAAGTCTAATCGCTTTCTTGGCTTCTGCTCTGCAGACGTCCCATGAAACGAGATGTGTCCCAGCTTCTGTGGGACACAGAGTTGCTTCACTCATAATGTCACAGCTGTTTCCTCTTCAGCAACAAATACTCTAGAGACATGAGTGGCTGTTAAGAAGTAATCATTCGTTCCCTCTCTAGGGAACGCTGCTTATAACCGCCGCTTTAATCGCTGGGTCCCCTTTCCCTGGAACTCGAGGCGGAATCAGGACGTTCTCTCTTCCTCGCCTCTCCTTTCATGTTTTCTGTCTGCTTCGTCCCCCATCCCTGGCTCCGGACTTCCAGAGCCTTCTCTGTCAGCCTGAGGATCTGTGGCTTAATTGAAATGACTCTGGTACATAGAGTACATGCCTAAGTTGTTACTGGCTACAAAGCAACTGGGTTTGGATCACGGTTTAGTCCATTCTGGGGGACAAGGGCAGGGCAGGCGAGGATCGGCTTCGAAGGCCAATCTGCGGACGGCCGGTCCAGCAACACAGAGCGAGACAGCCCCAGCAGAGTCTCTTGGCTTTGTGACCTTCAGCAAGTGGCCCCACCTCTCTGAATCTATTCTTGCTCCTTTTGTCCTTAAATGTCCTCAGATGCAAATGCAGCTAAGTGCAGTGCGTCAGAACTGGGTCTTTCGGAAGCGACTCACCTGGTCTCTGAAGCCCACTAATCAGCTGCTGTGTGACCCGAGGCAACTTACTTCCCCTCTCTGATCCTACGCCTCTTCATTCATCAGGTGGAGCTGAAAGATTGATCCTATCTCCCTGGGGCTCCTCGCGAGGGTTGGGAGAGATAATGCTTCGAAAGTGCTGGCAAAGTGTCTGACCTGGGGTGAACACCCCGTAAATCCTAGCCTTTATTATAAGCCTTTTAATAAAATAGAGGCTTTCTGGGGATTTAAAACAAAAAAGAAAGGCACACACTCATGAGCCAAGAAGCATTTTGGAAAACTGTTTTATTTCACATGTTCTGGATGTATCTGGCTGGTCTTTTCCATTAAAGAAAAAAAAACAATTTCCCCAAGGAGGCCACAGTCCCCACACCAGCCAGGCCCAGGCCACACAGTTAGTTGGATCTGGGCTCGAAACGAAACCCAGGCCTCTGACCCCACATCGGACGGTTGAGGCTCCCCGTTCTCCACCAGAGCCAGTGATGTTACAGGGGACTGTGCCGCGTCCCAGGGGAGGAAAATGGCATTTCTCTCTTGCCTCCGTGTGACTGGGGGGTGGGGGTGGGGGGCGGGAAGGGAGATGTTTGGTCCAGTCGGGGAAGCAAGTTCAGCACCCTGGAACCCTTCTCTGCCCCCCACTCTCTCCTCCCATCCCCAAAGCCTATGCCTCCCTGCAGTGGCCCAACCCCCAAGACTGGACCTTCTGGACCCCCTTCAGCTGCCCTGCCACCAAGGCTGGGACTACAACCAGGCTTCAGGTACAAAGTGCGAGGTGCCCCCCCCCCAAAAAAACCCTCAGGGATCAAGATTTATATATATATATATAAATATATAAATATTTATATATTTATATATATTTAATATTTAATATATATAATATATATATTAATATTTAATATATTTAATATATATATTAAATATATATATTTTTTAAATGCGATATATTTAAAAACTCAAAATTCATGCGAAAAGAAGTCCAAGGTGCCAAAAGGCAGCATTTGAAACAGAAGAGAGGCTGGGTACTCGGGATGGCCCCTCTCACCTGCAGCCCACACTGTAAGAAAAGGGCACGAGATTAACTCCTGCCCCCACCCTCTCAGCCTCACCTCCCCCCCCCACCCCCCTGTAAGGGCCACAGCCATAAATTTCCACCTTCCCGGCCTGCGGCACCCCCTTCCCGGGCAGAGGTGAGCCGGGGTGAGAACACAGAGGCTGTTTGGACCGCTGCAGGCCCGCGGGAGGGTTCGGGTGGGACGATCCAGCTTTTTCCGTCTTGTTTTGAAACTATGTAGGCTCCTCTCCTTAACCAGAAAACAGGAATTAGGTCCCAGCTCCAAGAATCGCTTCCTGTCTTCCAGTTTATGACCTTGGCCACCTCGCAGCCTTTTAAAGTCGCCGGGCTGGCTTCCTCAAATACCTGAGGTCGCAGGGACAGGTAGTAAACAGATGGGGGGGGTGGGGGGGCGGGGGGGGTGCTTCCCGCGGCCAAGCGGGCGGGGGCATGTTGCACCGACCCCCGGAGCGCCGCGGGTGCGCGGTGCTGGCGCGTCCAGAACTTTAAACCTTTTTCTTTGATCGCTTTCTTTTTTTAAGAAGGGGGGTGGGGTGGGGAGACAAGCCGGGGAAGGGGGGACGCGGCGGGGAAATGAGGTGCCGAGGCGAAGTTTTGATGCTCTCCTGCCTCTGGCTCCAGCTCCGCCCTCGCCCGAGGCGGGGAGCTTGGAATTCCAGACCCGGCCTCCTTCCCCTTTTTGAAATTGATCGATTTTATCCGGGAGCTTCAAATCGAAACCAGGAGAGGGGGCTTTGAAATGTCAGAGCAAAGTTGCAAAAGGGAAAAGGGGGTGGGGTGAGGAGGGGAGGGAGGGGAGTTAAAAATAAGCGGGAGGGGGCCTTTCCGACCCGGCGCGCAGCGCCGGCCACCTTTGTGAGGATCCTTAACCTTTTCACCCTTCAGCGGTGCTGGTGGGCTCCGCGAGGCTCTTTGAAAAAAGCTGACGAGCTCCGTGGACCCTCTACCCACCCACCCTCCGGGAAGCGGTGCTTCTTAGGGGCGTGCCACGTTTGCATCCACTTTGGGTGGAGGGCGGGCGGGTGGCACCGGTTGTGAGCAATCTGGGGAAGTTTTTGCAAAACCTTCTGCAGGGCCATTTGCATTGGAGCTCGACCCTCTCCCCGAGTGACGATCTGGACGAGTCTGGTTTGCCTGGAATAATCTCTACCTAACTGTTACAAAGTAGTATTTGGAATTAAAAAAAAAAATGCAGCCATGTTCTGGGGGAGGCAGGAGCTGGCAGGCATGACTTCTAGCTGGGGACGCGGCTGCAGCCCACACTGCGAGCTGGAAAGCCCGGGGCGCGCTGGAAACTCCTCCCGCGTCAGTGCTTCCGGTGAGGCCCCCTCCTGGCGCTCCCGGCGCCTCCGAGTCCTTTCCTTTAGGGCCCCGAGACCTTCACTCCCGACGCGGGGTGCTGAGGCAGCGGGGCTTCTAATCTGGCCCATCTCCCTCCCTTTGCCTTTAAATAAGGCATCAAATGGGAAAGACTGGCTGACGCACAAAGGTATCTCTTTAGGGGACTGGCCCCTGGAAAGGCCTGGGAAATGCACCTTAAGTTGATAGCGGGACCTTCCAGCCTTCTGCAGGCTGCGCCAAGACCGAAAGGATTGAAATACACAGGGTAGGAGTCGTGGAAAGCCTAGTTCGAATTGCTTTGAATTGTCTTGATCTCCTGATGGCAAGGGACCCTGGGGCCGGGCAGTAGAAGGTGGCTGCTGGGTCCAGCCGGTGCACGGCTGAGCTCCCTCTGTCCCTTCCTCTCCAGCGTCCCGGTGCTGACGCTGCAGGAGGAAGGTAGGCAAAGCGGGCGCAGGGGCTCTGGGGTCCCTGAGGACGGCTGCCCCCAGGGGCCGGCTTTGGGAAAGGCACTAGAGGTTTATCAGCTCAGGACTGGTGGAGGGTGCAAGGCAGAGATGTAGAGAGAGAAACAGAGAGAGAGGAGCATCAGGGAAAGAGACAGAGACAAAGAAAACGAAGACACGGTGAATAGTCAACCAGAAGCTGATAAAGCCTAGAGAGAGGGCGCGCGCGACAATGAGAGACACCCACAGAGGACTGCAGAAACAGGTGGAGAACCCAGCAACCTGAGTCCAGAGTGTGCACCCCCCCACAGCCTGGTGACCTGGGGGGCTGAGCTGCCATATGGTGGCCCCAAAGCCTGTGCCAGCCTGTCCAGCTCCCGGGTCCTGGTCCCGCTGGGCACTTAACCTTGTGCGATGAGCCCACGTCCCCCAGGGGGGACCTGGGAGAGCTGGCCACGACTCAGCGGATTCTTGGCTCCTGGGATCTGAGCCCACGAGGGCCACCCGCACACCTGACGAGAAGGTTCTACTGAAGAATGATGGATTGGTAGCAAGGATCGAGGGGTTGCCCACCTTCTCCATGGGGAGACCCCTTAACTCTGTCCCTCTCTCAACCCGCTGGCGAGAGAGACTCCTTCTCTCTCTGGAAAGCAGGGCTAGTGGCGTTCCCATGAGGGATATGAAGAATTTCCCAATAAAAGGTGGGACCGCCGGGCCCCTGGGACATGGGGGATGGCCCCTGAATGTCTGCTGAAGAGTGAGGGTAACCTGTCAAGTGCCCGCTGGGAGCCAGGCACCACGCCGAGTGCCTACGTAGGGCTCGCAATGGCCCAATGAAGAGATAGTGTTATTCTGTCCCCAAGAGGACACCAAAGTTCACAGGGGTTAAGCCGTTTGTGCCACATCACACAGAGGGCAAGTCTGTGCCCGAAATCACTGGATTGTTACGCTAGACTCGTGGTGGAAATCCTGTTCTCTGTGCAGCCCCAGTCGGGTGACATTCCCAGCAGAGGGGAGGCCAGACTTGAAGCCGGCCACATAGTCCGCAGCTTTGACTTTGGCTTTCCGGGCGGGCCGCAGGGGTCCACGTGCGGGTTCGGGTACTTTCTGAACTTTTCCTGGTGTCCCCACCCCGTTCCTCTCTGGGCTCAGGTTCTCAACAGCAAAATACTCAGAGGTACTATTTGAAGAGATCTTGCTAGATATAAAACTATATTCCATCCGCACATTAGCCCTTCCAAGCATTATTGTCTCCGCTACGGATGAAGAAACTGAGGTTTCAAGGAAGTCAGGAACTTGTACAAGGTCACCAGATCATAAAAAGAGGAAGCTGAGGGGTGCCTGGGTTCAGTCGGTTGAGCGTCGACTCTTGATTCGGCTCAGGTCATGATCCCGGGGTCGTGGGATCGAGCCCTGAGTGGGCTCTGTGCTGAGTTGTAAAGCTTGCTCGAGATTGTCTGTCTCTCTCTGTCTTTCTCCCTTGCTCACGCTAGTGCTCTCTCTCTCTCTCTCAAATGAAAAAATGGGTGCCTGGGTGGCTCAGTCGGTTAAGCGTCAGACTCTTGGTTTCAGCTCTCAGGTCATGATCTCACAGTTTGTGAGTTCAAGCCCCGAGTCGGGCTCCACACTGACAGCACGAAGGCTGTTTGGAATGCTCTCTCTCTCCCTCTCTCCCTGCTCCTCTCCCATTCACTCTCTCTATCTCTTTCTCAAAATAAATAAATAAAACTTATGGAAGGAGTCCAAATGTCCGTCGACTGATAAACGAATAAAGAAGATGTGGTTGGGGCGCCTGGGTGGCGCAGTCGGTTAAGCGTCCGACTTCAGCCAGGTCACGATCTCGCGGTCCGTGAGTTCAAGCCCCGCGTCGGGCTCTGGGCTGATGGCTCAGAGCCTGGAGCCTGTTTCCGATTCTGTGTCTCCCTCTCTCTCTGCCCCTCGCCCGTTCATGCTCTGTCTCTCTCTGTCCCAAAAATAAATAAACGTTGAAAAAAAAAATTTAAAAAAAAAAAAAAAAAAAAAAAAAAAAAAAAAAAAAAAAAAAAGAAGATGTGGTTGATATATACAATGGAATACTACGCTGCAATCAAAAAGAATGAAACTTGGCCATTTGCAACAACGTGGATGGAACTGGAGGGTGTTGGGCTAAGCGAAATACGTCAGTCAGAGAGGGACGGATCCCATCTGATTTCACTCCTGTGTGGAATTTGAGAAAGCAAACAGACGAACACGGGGGAAGGGAAGGGAAAATAAGATAAACACGGAGAGGGAGACAAACCATAAGAGACTCTTAAATACAGAGAACACACAGGGTGGCTGGAGAGGGTGCGGGGATGGGCTAAATGGGTGGGGGGCACTAAGGAGGGCACCTGTTGGGGATGAGCACTGGGTGTCCCATGTAAGGGATGGATTCCTGGCTTCTATTCCAGAAGCCATGGCAACACTGTGTGTTAACTAACTTGAACTTCAATACGTAAATGAACGTTAAAGCAAATGAAAATAACATGAAAAGGAGGCTGAGGTCTGATCACCCATCTATCAGGTTGCAGAGCCTTTCTGGGACCCCTGTCACCTCACCTGCAAACTGGACGGGAAGCCCCCGAAAGCGGAGTGGCTTCTGGAAGAGGCACCTCAGGACACTTACGCCCTTCTAGAACGAGATCCCGAGGTCCAGTAGAGACGGTTCGCCCTTCTAGAACGAGATCCCGAGGTCCAGTAGAGACGGTTCGCAGAGGTGGCCTCCTCGGAAGAAGTGGTCCTGGGAAGACCACCTCCATTTTCCAGAAGAGAAAACTCACTCGGACAGTATTTGACCACATCTGTGACCCCGTGCGCAGGGGAGCCGAGCGAGGCTCTAACGGGGGGGGGGGGGTCTGACTTCTAATCCAGGCAGATGGCAAGGGGGTGAGGACTCTAACGGACTTCTTGTCCTCGGAGAGTTCACAACTGGGATACAGGTCTCCTTGACTGGGCTGCTGTGCCCATCCTCCACCCCCCAACACAGCAACACGTGAGCCCCTTGCCTTCCCGGCTGCCCCCTTCTCCAATGAGTTACTCCCGGCCAACGTCAGCTGTCTCCCCTGGGAGGTTTAGCCACCTCCTCGCCAGCAGCCCCTCAAAATGACTGACTAATGCAGAGAGACCAGCTGGTCCCCTTGCCGCCGGGGCAGGATCTTTGCCTGAGACCCACGTTTGCAGCTGCTCTCAGCCTTGGCTCTCTCTGTCCCGCTTCACTCCTTCCCATGTGAGTTTCTCCAGAGAGCACCCCCTCAGGAAGCGCATGTGCATGAATCCTTGCCTCAGGCTCTGCTTTCTTGGGACCCTGATCTCAGAGAGGGGCTAAGCCGGAGCGAGAATTGGATCTCTCTGGGGCAGACACCTCCCATGTCCCTTCCAGGTCTTTGGAGATGGGAGAGCTAATTCCACCCCCACCCAGGAGAGCTACAGGAAGCAAGTTCAATAGGGTGGGGACAGGAAGGCCACTTGTTCCCTGGGGGCTCCTCCATAGGGTGGGCATTTGCCTCCGAGCTCCTGACCCCCAACATCCGTCTCTGCCTCTAAGCTGAAACTGCCAGGCGAGCGGAGAAAGAACCCACCGGGTTGTAGCACGCTGGCTGACCCATCCCTAACGTTGTGGCGCCCCAGGGCGAGGGGACAAATTGAGGTCCACACACTATACCTGAGAACTTCGGAGTTATACATCGACCTGGCGGCGTGCTAAATAAAATGTGTTTTATCGTCAAAGAAGGCGATGAGCAAACCTTTCTACTAACCTAAAAGGCCGAAGAGGACTTGAGAATTCTTAGTTTCTTAGAGTTCCGGCCCAGAATCGGGCGACCCGGGGCATCCCAGCTGGTGACCCCAAGCTTGTCCACATCCCCTCTGGCAAACGACCGCCTCCTGGCCATCCCTTAGGCCTAGGGGTGAGCACAAGGGTGGGGAGATTTACCCAGAGGCTAGGGACGGGATTCAGGCTAGGGATGCACTTGGGCCCCAGAAGCCTCCGTTTCTGGGGACCTTGCATAGGTAAGTACCGGTGATGGAGGGATATGGCCTCTGTCCCACAGACTCCCTGCCCCCGGACAGGGGCTCAGTCAGCAAAGAGGCAGAGCAGAGCCCGCTGGAGAAGCACAGAGACACTTTGTTCAGGACCAAACACAGCGCCGCGCTGGCACAGCTGGACCCCACGGTGAATCCCCCAGAGCCCCTCGTGGTCTGCAAACCCGGCCGTGGGTGCTTTCAGACACGTGGCTTATCCACTCTCTGAGCCCCAGCCACGCTCAACTCCTGCCATCTCTGGTGTTTCCTCTGGGAGCAAATTCTGCAAGAAACTCAATCTGCTGTGTGCAGAATTATGGGTTGTTCTTGGCTCCGGCCCCGCCCTCGCCCTCGGTGCAAACACAGACGTCCACACAGAGCGGGGCAGGCTTGGCAGGCTTGCCAAGGGGTTTGGGGCTATGTCGGGGAAACTGACCTCCCTTTTCTCCCTCTCCGGGGCTGGAACCCTCCCAGCACCAAGGAGGAGAAACCAAAAGCATTCAGGAGCGGACTTGGAGAGAAACTCCCCTTCCCGTCCCCGGTTTTGTCCAAAGAGAGCTGGTCCGGCCAGGCTCAGAAGGCCTCTCTGCCTCCCTTCCCTGCTCAGGGCTCCAGGAGGACCTCGAGGGGGTCCCAGCGTGCATGCGTATGCAAATCGTATGCAAATCATACCCCGCACCGTGCAATACTCGTATGCATACAGTATGCAATACCACGTATGTTTATGCCTCTGCCTTTCTCTGTATCTGTGTATATCTCTGTCTCTCTGTGTCTGCACGTGCGTGTGCCTACCTGTGCATCTTGCATAAGAGGCCCAGCTTTCACTGAATGACCCAAGGTGTCCGTGACCCCGAATCGTATGAACACCTCCCCTGCGATATAGTTGCAAAGAGCCCCAGCCTACCTGTCAAGAGCCGATGGATGAATGCATCGTGAGAAACTCATCACAAAAGGGATACTATTTTGCAGTGAAAGCGAAAGAACCATAACCTCCCCCGCAGAAAATGTTGCTGGAATTTGTCAAGATCACAGGGAGCCTAGGAAGCTCCCGCAAATGAACCTACGAACCTACAGTTCAGGTTCCTTTCCCTGCCTCATGTACACCCGGGGGCCCCGCTGAACTTGAGCCAGAGTTTGTCACACCCTTTCAACCTCTTGAGGACTGAACTCTTGAAACTAGTCTGTGAGCCTCCGAAGGATCCCCAGGGGTTCACCATGGGCGACCTGCCCCCTGCATAAGGCTGAAAGGGGCAGAGGCCAAGAGCAGTTAAATGGGACAGCACGCCCTGTGTGCGGGGACTTAACTAGTGGGGGACAGTGCCGAGAGGGGGCACGGGAGCTCTGGAGCTTGGAAAATAATTATTTTCGAGCCGGTATTATGGTCCCTTGGAGCACATTAAGGTTTGAAACTCAACTCTGACCATTCCAAGAAGCATATTTAAAAGTTTAGCTCTACCCCTCACCACACTCGTCCTTCTAAAAGTAATTTAAAAAAAACAAAAACAAAAATCTTACAATCCCCCACCCGCCTCCGAATCCTTTAAATAGCCCACAGTATGACGATCCGGGCGGCATTACTGATTATAACTTGCCCAGAGAGGTTACCCTAATAATCCTTTGAAGTGAAACTTCGCTTTCAACCTTCCCAAATACACCAAATAGCTATATGTATATATTTCCCTCTGTTTTCTCCCCTCGTTAAATTTCTCAGATGCAGGAGCCAAAGGAAGCCTCGTGCAGAACCAAATTATCTGTGTCCCACATGTTTCGTTTTTAATAATAAAATAAAATGAAATGAAACCCAAAGGGTGCAGGCCCCCTGACCAAGTTTTTATTACCTGATCAGAACACATGTCACAGGCACACCGGGGGAGGGGGGGAGGGGGGTGGCCCAGGAGCCACACTTGGGGGCAGGGACCTTTCTTCTCCCGCCAGAGCCATCCCCGGAGAGCTGAGAGCTGCCGTCCTGTCCCCTGACCCCAGGCCACTCCGGAATCCCGGTCACCGCGCTTTTGCCCTCCTGCAAGGGCCGTGGGTTCTACTGGCAAAGGGAGAGAAGTGGCCGAGGCCAGAAGTCATTCAGTTCATGATTCAAAACTAGGTTTCCTGACAGCTTGGGCCGCTGCATCTGTTTGCCTAAGCGCCTTTGTTTTTCCATGGATTGATTCAAGAAATATCGATTTTGAGCAGCTATTACGTGCACTCAGTGTGCCAGAGCTAAGGGTGAAATAGTGAACACGAGGGATAGAATCCCTGTCTTGGGAAGCTAGCCATTCTAGAGGAATAGAAGGATAAAAAGTAAGTTAAAAAATATATATGTATATTTAATACAGATAACATATATGTATAAATAAATACATTATGTAATAATTATATAAAAACATACATTGTTTAATAATTTTGTATGTAAATATATTATTTAATAATTATTATATATAAAGAAATTCATTATTTCATAATTAGTATATGTAAAGACATTATTTAATAATTATCATACATAAAGAAATTCATTGTTTCATAATTATTATATGTAAATAAATGCATTATTCAATCATTATAAATGGATAAATACATTATTTAATAATTATTATAAATAAATACATTATTTAATAATTATATATAAAGAAATTCATTATTTTATAACTATCATATACAAATACATTATATTTATATTATATATTATTATATAAATTATTATATATAAATAATTATTATATATAAATAAATACATTATTTAATATATAATTAATACTTCATATATATAGTTTTCTGTATGTGTATAGGCCGTTATGATTTCTAAAATTTTATATATAATTGTATATTTTATTATATATATGCAACAAATATACACACATACAACCCTTCCTCCACCATAATTCTCTCGGGATTTGATTTGATTTTCTGCACAGTACTTCATATTTCTAAATATACATACATTTATACAAAAATACAACCTGTAAATCTGTATTTTAGAAGCATTAAGTATATGTATGTAATATTTACATATGATGTTATATAGAAGTTTCAAAATATTCAGGATTATGCTATTTATACATCTTCGATGTAGTATGCTATCAGTAGAGAATGCTTTATATGTAGCTAGGATATAATACTTTCCATTTTATATATCTATAATTAGTGGAGTGTGCTTTTTACAGGTATATAATAAGTATATACTATAGCACTATGCTGTTTTATATATCTATACTTTTAGAAGCTATTAAGTACTCTGCAGAAAATAAAATCATGTGAGAGAGAATTATAGTGGATGAGGAGTCCGTTATATAAAACATGACCAGACAGCTCCTCTCCTGAGAAGTGATTAAAAAAAAAAAAAAAAAAAGACATTTTTATGGATTTATAATTTACACGTATTGAGATGCACCCTTGGTCACGGCCAGCTCCGTGAGTTCTGAGAGGTGCACAGAGCTGTGTCGCTACCACCTGAGGTCAAGGTGGGGCGCATTCCCTCACCCTTGCCCCCCCAGGACACCTTTGGGTCTTTTTTTTTGAATAATTTTTTAATGTTTATTTATTTTTGAGAGAGAGCAAGGCGGGGCGAGGGGGCAGAGAGAGAGGGAGACACAGAATCTGAAACAGGTTCCAGGCTCCGAGCTGTCGGCACAGAGACTGACGCGGGGCTCGAACTCACAGACCGCGAGATCGTGACCTGAGCCGAAGTCGGACGCTTCACCGACTGAGCCACCCAGGCGCCCCTCCTTTGGGTCTCAATTACAGGCAGTCTTCTCTGGCCTCAGTGCCCCATCCCCACTCCCTGGGCGACCACTGCCCTGATTTCTGCCCTACGGTGGTGCTTCATCTAGAACGTCATATACATGGAGTCACGCACTAAGCAGTCTTTGGCACCTGCCTTCTTTCCCTTACCCTGGCGGTCTCGGGATTCACCATGTGCAACTGTCATCCGTCTGTTCCTTTTGATTGCCGAGCAGTATCCCGCGGCATGGATGTGCCGCAGTGTGTGTGTCCGGCCCACGGTTGACGGACACACGAGTGGCTTCAGTCTTGGGCTACTGTGAACCCAACAGTGGCAAACGTGTAGGCACGTGTCTTTGTGTGGACATACGTTTTCATTCCTCTCCCAAATACCGAGAAGTGTACTTCCCGACTCATAGGGCAACTCTCTGTATAACTGTGCAAGAGGCAGCCAAGCTGTTTTTGCAAAGTGCCTCTTCCATGTTTGCGTTCCTGCCAGCGATGCGCGCTCACTCCCGTTGTTCCGTGTCCTCGTCCGCTACTTGGCATCATCGGCCTTTTTACTCTTAGCTATTTCGGTGTGCAGGTAGCATTTCTCTGATGGCTGACGACGTTGAGCGTCTTTTTGAGAGCTCGTTGGCCGTTACTATATGAAACCAAGGCCAGTGCAGGTGCACGACAGTGAGAGAGGACGGTAGGCAGGAGTCAGATGCAGGGCTGCGTATTTTACAAGGGACAAAGAAAGAGTCCTTTGGGTACTATTTTTTGCATAACAAACTATCCCAAGACTTTAGAGCTTTGAAAAACAACTCTTTGCGCTCACAGATTCCAAGAGTCTGGTATTCAGGCTGGGTGGAGTTGGGGCACCTGGGTGGCTCAGTCGGTGAAGCATTCGACTTCGGCTCAGGTCATGATCTCACACTCCGTGAGTTCGAGCCCCGCGTTGGGCTCTGTGCTGACAGCTCAGAGCTTGGAGCTTGCTTTGGATTCTGTCTCCCTCTCTCTCTGCCCCTCCCCTGCTCATGCTCCGTCTCTCTCTGTCTCAAAAATAAATAAAACCATTTTAAAAAATTAAAAAAAAAAAGACTGGGCGGAGTAAAGATGGCTTATGACTGCTCTACGGTGTCCAAGATCTGAGCTGGGAAGATCCAAATGGCTGGGGTGACTCAATGGCTACAGCTGCAATCTTCTGGAAGCTTCTTTACTCCTACGTCTGGCCCCGGATTGGGACCACTTGGAGGCTGGACTCAGCTGTCAGCAGAGCCCCCATGGTTGGCCTCCTCATGTAGCCTGACTTCCTCCCAACATGGCAGCCTCAGGGATCCAAGCAGAAGTGTTCCAGGAAACAGAGCCCGGACAGCCTCTACGTTCGTGTCCGGGCCTTGGAACTCACAGAGCAGCCCGTCTCCCCATCTCACTGGTAGAAGTAGTCACGAGCCTGCCTAAATCCAAGAGAAGGGAAACGAGCCTCCTGACGGTGATGCAGAGTCATACCAGAGAAGAAGATGGAAGACGGACGAGATTGTCGTGGCCGTCTTCGGAGAGCAGAACCTGCCAGAGAGTAAAACCTGGTAGTGATACAGCTTGTTCCGTTCAACAAATGCTTCTGAGGGGGTGATGAATAAGCATGCGAATGAATAAGACCTAGTCCTTGAACTTGAAGAATTCCCAAGGCAAATGGGGGAGATGGATATTTAAATAAGAACCATACTGTACAGACTTCTACAGCGTGGATCACATTAGGCCATAAAGTCCCCAGGAAGCCATCCATATTGCCTGGGAGGCGGACGGGGGCTCGGACTCAAGGGAACGTGCAGGAGTTTACCAGTGAGGCAAGGACAGAGAAAGTGTTAGAAGGAAGAACATGAGCAAACAGCGGATGTTCAGGCAGGAGAGGAGGTTGAAGGTGAAGTCAGAAAGGCAGGCTGTGTCCGGGCAGGAGGGGCAAGTTTGACTCAATCATATGGGTAACGGGAAACCACCGGGGGATTAAGTGTTAGGACCCGGTGCATGTTCCGGAAGGAATGTTCCAGGGTCTGGAATGGCGGATGGGTTGGAGATTGACGGGGGACACGCCGAAAGCCCAGAAGCAGTAGGGAAGTTTATGCAGGAACCCACGTGAGAAGTGCTAGGTGTGCAGACTGGGGCCAGGGACGGGGAGAACGGGGCCATAGTTAAGAAGTCTAAGTCTGGGAAGCGGGTTCTACATGGTTCCAGAGGAGGGAGTCAGGGCCAGGGGCGTGTTCCTCCCCTGGGGAGCGGGGACCTCGTCCATGCTCGGCCTGGGCCACCGGTTTGGGCCGAGCAAGGCAAGGGAGAAATGGCTTTGATCTGGGTCATGTTGGGTTCAAGATGACGAGGACTCGATTCCTGCTCCAGGAGGCACAGCGTAGTTTAATAGAAGTTGGTGAATCCGTGGAAAGGGGTCAAAGTGCTTCCCCAAAGGAACCTTACAAAGGGGGTGCCCTGGGCCGGCAAGCCACAGAGATCCGGTATCGTCCTAACTGTGCGGGCACAGAGCCGTGCGCTTGAGGTCAGTCCCCACGACAGCTAACACCAAGCCCATTTTGCAGATGGCGACACTGAGGCTCAGGAAGGTCAAATAAGCTCAGACCCAGGGAGGAAGTAAGTGGTGTGTCCGGAGCCCAAGGCAGGTGGTCCGGTCTCAGGGGTAGGGCTGCGGGGCCGGGCCCGGTGACTCGGCCTCAGCTCACCCCACACGCTTGCCTACCATTAGCGCCGCTCAAATGACTACCCTCCTTAATCCCGGTCCTGGGATTCCCGCGCCACCACGTCCCCACGGCTCCCAGAGCCACACCTGGCCCTCGCTGGTGCTTTTCCGCTCACCGCGTCCTCCCTCCAGGCCCAAAGGCCCCAGAGAATTCCACAGAGCCTCCCCGGCATATCGTAAAACAAAACCAAATGCTTTCTCCGCCCACCCCCTTCCCCGAGTGTCTGTCAAAGCCAGCGGAGAAATAAAAACCAGAATCTCCAAACAATACGCTTCCCCACAGATAATAAATAAAATCTCCAAAGAGTGGGGGGGAGAGAAAAAGAGCAAAGCGTCCCCCCCAGGGCCCCGGGGGCTCGGGCGCACCCGCGGACCATGTGCCTCGCTCGGGCTGCACGGCTACCAGCAGCCCCGGGGTAAGGAACCAATTGAGATAAAAAATGGACGTGCACATTACACATGCCGCGTGCACACAAGTGTGCAGACGCCGGCCTGGAACGCGGTCCCCATCGGTCCCTCTTGCTCTTTTGCGCTCAGATAAATACCCGTGTCGCCCAGCATCCAACAAGCGCTCAATAAATTCTTAAGCAATGCATCAAAGTACCAACGCTCATTTGTGGAGTTTCCGAGTACGCATCTTGACAGGGAGTGGTCTCTCCCCGCTCACAACTGCGGAACCAGCAGGAATATATATATTTTTAAAACCTTTTGTATTTATGACACACGTTGACTTGGCTTTCCTGTGGATAGCACATGGGGAACGACCCAGAAAATAACGTCCCCAAGGGTAAGGAGAAGGCGGGGGGGGGGGGATGTCAACATTTAGTTCCTCCTATTTCTTGGAGTTTTATACTGAGAACATGTTGCTAATGGGCCTGTGTTGATTTTTTTTTTTTTCATCTAAAGAGGTTATTTTCCTAATGATCCCTCAAGAGTGTTAGGAAGGTAATAAAGTCATCGTAGGAAATGAAAAGGAATAAAGAGGTTTTGAAGTGTATTGCTGAGCATTAGAGAGAAAGTGGTCCGGCCGTTTCCCGTGGCGATTGGTTAAGTATTTAATTAAGTCTTTCTCCTCTTTGGTCCCCACGCAAGCATGAGCTTTCAGAGGATAGATGGGCGTTAAGAGGTGTTTCTGCAGGGGCGCCTGGGTGGCTCGGTCAGTGGGGCATCCGACTCGTGATTTCGGCTCAGGTCATGATCCCAGGGTTGTGGGATCGAGCCCCTCGTTGGGCTCTGGGCTGAATGTGGAGCTTGCTTAAGATTCTCCCTCTCTCTCTTCTTCTGCCCCCTCCCCTGCTCTCTCTCTCTTTCTCTTTTTTTCTCCTTCTCTCATAAAAAAAGTGTTTTTCTTCTCTTTTTCTCCCTCTCTCATCAAAATAAGAGTTTTTCTAAACTCCGTGCATGAGCTTTGTGGTAGCTTTTAGCTGATGGAGGTGATGAGCACATATCCAGATAAGTGGTTACACCCGCAGGCTTGGGTAAGAGGGGCTTGTAGTCTAGTCTTCCCTCCAGCGACATCCTTCTTGTGGGTCAAGGAGACTCTGGGTCAAGGGGCTGGCCCACCGGAGACCACCCTCCTCTTCTGACTCCTCTGCCGGCAGTGGGTCACTGCGGTGGGATAAATATCTCACTAAGATCTTCAAAAACAGGATCTCCCGGAAACATCATTTCTGCTCCTTCTCTCCTCCGGGGTAGGGGCAAGATTTTGTTTTCCGGGGAAGAGGCGATTATAGCTGGCCATTTTCTTTTCTTTCTTTCTTTCTTTCTTTCTTTTTTTTTTTTTTTAAATTTAACGTTTATTTATTCTTGAGGGAGAGACAGAGCGCTTGGGGTGGGGGTGGGGGCAGAGAGGGAGGGAGACACAGAATCCGAAGCAGGCTCCGGGCTCCGAGCTGTCAGCACAGAGCCCGACACGGGCCTCGAACCCACGAACCGCGAGATCCTGACCCATGCCGAAGTCGGATGTTCAACTGACTGAGCCACCAGGCGCCCTAATAGTTGGCCATTTCTCTGAACAAGTTTCTTTCTTTTGAGCTTGGCTCAGAGACGTGTGTTTGTGTGCGTGCGCGGTGACAGGAGGCCAGGAACAAACATTCCTCCTACCCCCCCGCCCCCTGAATCTCAGGGGATACAAGCTTCTCCGAGCAGGTTTCTGAGTCACCGTGAAGGGTGTGAGCCGAGATCCCAGGAATTAGGACTGTAGCAGGATCTGAGCCCCGAGACTCCAGCCCTGTCCCGCCAGATGCCTCCCGGATAACCAGCAGCTCAGCCACACCTCAAACTCAACGCGTTCCAAATGGAACTGGCTTTCTTCTCCCCAGACCTGGATCTCTCCCAGGTTCCTCATCTCCACAGATGGCTGCTGCGTCCCCCCTGCACCCCCCGCCCCCCGGGTCTTCTAGACAACGTGCTGGACTTCACGCAAGTCTCTTTGTCCCCGTCACAACAGTGACAAGAACCGAAGCATGAAACTGCCATTAGCTGAGCACCTGCTTTGTGCTTCACGCGCAGAGTGTCACTTACTCTCCTGCGGACCTGTGGGGTCGGCATTCTCATTATCCCCACTGGACACATAAGAAAAGTGAGGCTCAGAAAGACGACGGAGCTTCCCAGATACACTCCGGCCAGACCTGATTTTTCAGCTCAGCCGGGCAGACCTTCTCCTTTCTATCCCTCGTGGCCTGCCGTCCCTAAACCGAGTTCTTCGAAGGCACCCGGGAGGTGTTCAGAAAAGCTGGGTTCGACCGACGACAGCGCCGTTCGCCCCGCGCCTCTGCCCCGTCCGATTGGGACCTGTTGCCGTCACAAGGTCCTCCTCAGGGAGGAAGGGAAACAGGCTAGAGTGAGGGAGAGAACGGATGGGGAGACATCAAAGGGAAGGGAATCGATTACCGGGAAATCTGTTTATAGAGCCCGTGAGTGATGAGGAGGGAAACCCAGAAAAGCGAAAGGAGGCGGGGAGCGTTGGGCCACCGATCCATCACCGACCCTTTCTCATCTGCTGGCCAAATCCGTGCCCCTTTGAGATGTGTCTCTTCACCCCCTAAGCTGAACAACCAGCACCTTGACCAAAACCGAGCCCCCAGCAACGCTGATCATAGCGTGGCCTGAAGGTTCACCTGGGTCTGCCTTCCCGACATCCTTCGCAGACTAGTGTTCAGGTACGATGACAGACAGTGTCAGTGGGCACTTTTGCAGACCTTATCATGTGCCACGCACGAGTCTGAGTGCCCAGAATTTTTTTTAACCCTCGTGACCACCTCGCGAGGACGTTACCATAAGCAACCCCATTTTACAGGTGAAGAAACTGAGGCACAGAGAGGTGAGCTTGCGTAGAACCGTAGAGCTGGGAGTTCAACCCAGGAGTACGGCTGCGGAGGTGACCCTCCGCGCTCTGTGCCCCCCTGGCAGAGGAGCTCTGGGTCACGAGGGCAAACCCGCTGCCCTCTAAGACCGGGTGACATCTGTAAGCTGTCCCCCTCTCTGAGCCTCAACTGCTGGGTCCGTGAAGTGGGACAGCAATCTTCACGGCGTCACGGTGCTGCTATGATGATTCGGGGGTGACCGATCCACACGAAGACGAGGAGAACTTACCGTCAGCCATATTATTATTTCCCCTCAATGTTGGGAACCTCATTCCCCAAGTCCAAGATTACAGGGGGGAGGGCTTGGGGGGGCGCCTGACGCTTCCTGCCACAGGGTTTCCTGAGGCGGAAAGGGCATCGTGCGTGTGGCAGCGCCTTTTTTATTTGCCTCTTGAACTATTTCAGGCACACGGAAGAATGGAGAATAATGTTATAAACACCTGCGTACTCGGCACCCCGCTTAGGAAATGAGAACTTCCAGAGACTGTTTCTCCTAAGTACCCCTCCCTTTTTGCGTCCCTTTCCCTCCCTCTCCGAGGGACACACCTTCCTGATTTTGAAATTTAGCATTTACATGCGGGTCTTTAAGCTTTGACCATTTAGGTATGTATGTGTCCTTAAATAATATACAGTAACCTCTGGTATTGTTTCACACGTTGAAAAACATTTTTTTTTTACATTTATTTCGTTTTTGAGAGACATAGAGAGACAGAGCATGAGCAGGGGAGGGGCAGAGAGAGGGGGAGACACAGCATCCGAAGCAGGCTCCAGGCTCCGAGCTGTCGGCACAGAGCCCGACGCGGGGCTCGAACTCCCAAACCGCGAGATCATGACCTGAGCCGAAGTCGGATCCGTAACCGACAGAGCCACCCGGGCGCCCCTGTTTCACACATTTTAAAAGTTCATGCGAACAGTCCTATACCGTGCATATCTTTGCGCAAATTTTGCACGGCATTGTGTTTTTGAGATCGATCTATGTTGACCTGTGCGTTTCTTTTTTTCTTTCTCTTTTTTATTTTGACAGAGAGAGAGAGAAAGAGAGAGAGCGAGCACACGCGAGCAGGGAAAGGGCGCAGAGTGAGGGAGACAGAATCCCAAGCAGGCTCAGCGCCATCAGCACAGAGCCCAATGCAAGGCTTGAACTCACGAACCGTGAGATCATGACCTGAGCTGAAATCAAGAGTCGATGCTTAACCGACTGAGCCACCCAGGCATCCCTATGTTGTCATTTTTTTTTTAATTTCTTTTAATGTTTGTTTATTTTTGAGGGAGAGAGAGAGAGAGAGAGAGAGAGAGAGAGACCAAGCATGAGCAAAGGAAGGGCAGAGAGAGAGGGAGACACAGAATCCGAAACAGGCTCCAGGCTCCGAGCTGTCCACACAGAGCCCGACGCGGGGCTCGAACCCACGAACCAAGAGATCGTGACCTGAGCTGAAGTCGGACGCTCAACCGACTGAGCCACCCAGGCGCCCCTGACCTGTGCATTTCTTCGTTGGTTGTGTTGAACTGTTATAGAGCATTCCATGGACTGAAGGCACCTAAATGTATTCATTCGTTTTTCCTGTTGATAGGTGCACTGGTAGTTTCCAGGTTTTTAACATCACGAACAACGCTGCAATGAATATGCTTGTACATGGCTTTCTGTGCACGTGTGTAAGAGTTGCTCCGGAGACCGTAGCAGGTGTTGGGTTGCTGGGCTGAGATGCCTGTGCATCTTACAACTGACTGGCTCGTTTACCGGCCAACACAACTGTACCATTTTATCCTGCCGTAAACCGTGGCCGGTGTTCCCGGTGCTCCACAACCTTGCCAACCTTGGCTTTGTCATATGGCAGTAACTCCAATGGAGGAGCACCATCATCAGCAATATCGTGGGATCTGTTGGGTGGCCAAGGAGTTCCACGCGTTGACAATCGAACCAGACAGGTGATTTGAAGGCGTTCCCTCGAACAAGTCTGCCAGGAGCCCCAATCTTTTCTTTTCTCCCTAGAAGCCTTCTGGGACCCCAGCGTGTGAAGCAGGGCCCCCCTTTTCCTGCGCCCCTACCCGGTAAAGTTCCCTCCCCATGTGGTATATCCCTGGCAAGATGGCAATTGCCTGTTCAGGTTTCTCCCCCTGACTCAGCTTGGAAACTGCCATTCACATCTTGGCCAGAATCAAAGCCGGTGGGAAGCCCACAGTGGGTACCCGATGAATTTTTACTGAACGGTAACTGAATGAGTATTCAGCACGGTAACCTAGTTGAATGACCGGAAAGGGCACGAGGGCCAAACGAAATACAAGACCGAGCGACTCCAGCGCTAGAAGAGGACTTTGTACTCATTTATTCGCGAATTCACTTTTTGAAAAAGCATTTAACTGAGGACCTGTTATGTGCCAGGCCCACGGCTCCCCACCGTCAAGCAGCTCACGGAGGGTCATTTCACAGGGCGACAGATGCTTGGACAGAGGTGAGCACAGAGAAGAAAGACCTAATGCAACCTGGGAGGCGGTGGGGGGTGGGGCGGGGGGGCACGACATCTTCCCAGAGGAGATGCTCCTTCCTGAGGCCTCCCCCTCACGTCTTTCTCTCCCCCATCTCCCAAGAACCCCTCCCCGCTATCCCCCAAGCTGCCTAAGAGGTCACATTCAGTCGTTAGACTCATCCAGCCAAAAGGTCAGCATCGTTGACCTGTGAGCTGAATGGCTTTTAAATTCTGTTGGGGGCGGGGGTGGGGGGCGATGGACACTTCTTTCTTTGGCTACTACTCAAGAAAGAAAAGATGTGTTGGGTTGAGGGAGGTAGGGCGGGGGGCTGTGCTGACATTGTGGACGGGGGCGGGAAGCAAAGGGAAAGCAAATATCCTGAAAGAGACCAAAGCAGGCTTCATGACATCCCGGTTTGGGGATCCAGGGCTCAGCATCTCAGAAACTCACACCTAGGGATCTGCCAAGCAGCCCTGCAGACACGCCTTCCAGCCCAGGCATGACCGTAAACCACTCAGCCCGCACTCGCCAGCTTTACCGCGATGGCCCCTTGATGTATTTACCCAAAGAGAAGAAGCCAGAAGTAGCTGCGGGCACGAAGCCATAAATACATCCCGGAGTTCAGGTGACATCATCCCCGACTCTGCACGGTGCACCGTGGCTCATGAGGTCACCACGCCGGGAGACGTCTTCGGGGAGGATGGGGCGGGCAGCTCCAAGGTTATCTGACCACTTTATTGAGGGTTTTCCCTTTCAGCTGGGGGGTGGGGTGGGGAGTTGGGGTTTTCACTTGAGAGTATACCTGGCTCCTTGACTCACTTTCTTCTGGGGTTTCTGGGATGAGAACAATAGAGTTGGGCAACGATGGGACAGTGGGGAGCAAGGGGACTGCTCCGTGATCCCGGTGAAAGAAACAGTGAGAACTCTGTACTGATATTGAGTTGCAAGCTGTTCATGGCGGTGTAACCTGTGATGTAAGGAACCGGAAATACCCCGAACATTCAGCAACAGAAAGCCAATTAGATTATGTCGCCACGTTTCACGTTTTAGAAAGCTACCACTAAACGCGAATATACGTAGTCCGTGCGCAAGTAGGTGGCGAGTTATAAAACAGGATACACTGTGCTCTCCCAACTTGGATCGAAAACGTACGTAAATAGTTGTACGTCAACAAGCTCACAGAGGCTCTGTCTGGGTGGTGGGATTCGATTATTTAAACTGTTTTTATGGCTTCATTGTGTTCCCCAATTTTCTACGATAAACATCACCCAAATGAACAATAAATATCATGAAGAAAGCTTTGGGTCAGGAGCTAGACTATCTGGAGGGAAGGAGGCATTTATACACATGCCCCGCGTAGGCACGGCTCCTGCACAGCAAGCAGGGTGATTTGTTTTCAAGGTGCGGACCTCTGCCCCCAGCTCATAACGAATGGATGGCGGTTATCGATACACCATCGATTTCTATCTGCTACCCCCTGAGCCATCACATTCTGTGTGTGAAGTCCCTTAGGTGGAGATCATGACATTTTGGTAGATCTCAAGTTTTTCCAAGTCAATCTCTGAGTTACACGGTAGGGGTTACATGAGTTACCACCGCAAGAATGCTGCGTAACAAATTCTCCCAAGATTCAGGGCGCCTGGGTGGCCCAGTGGGTTGAGCGTCCGACTTCGGCTCAGGTCACGATCTCACGGTCCGTGAGTTCGAGCCCCATGTCGGGCTCTGGGCTGACGGCTCCGAGCCTGGAGCCCGCTTCGGATTCTGTGTCTCCCTCTCTCTCTGCCCCTCCCTTGCTCGTGCTGTCTTTCTTTCTCTCAACACTGAATAAACATTAAAAAAAATTCTCCCGAGATTCAGTGGCTTGACCAACGGTGTTTATTTCTTGCTTAAGCATCTGTGAGTTGACTTTAATTCTGCTGAGCCAAAGCGGGCTCAGCGGGGAGGCCTCCGCGTCGAGCTGTGAGTTGGGGTCAGGCCTCAGTTATCATCTCTGTCATCCTTTACGGGCCAGCGATTCCTCAAGACACGTCCTTAACACGGTGAATGGAAGAAGCGTTGCTTCTAGTCATACTACGTTCACTAACATTTCATTGGCTGGAGACAGTCACATGGCAAGGCTGACGTCAGCGGGTCAGAGAAACAGACTCCTTCCACCCCAGTTGGGGCGTCCTTCAAAGTCGCATGGCAGAGGGTGTGGGTATAGCAAAGGGAGGTTACCGGGAGCAGACAACAACTCAACGTACCACATCTGGGAAGGCCAGTCTCTGCCAACCATCAAGTCTCACTTTTCCCCGCCTTTGTGGAAGATCATAAAACTCTGGAGAAATCGCAAGTCCCTCCATTTCATACTGCGGGGCTGCGGGCCCTCAGCGGGGATGCGGACTGCGTCTGCCCGAGGTCTCTTAATGGTCTCTGTCTTGCCTCTCCTGCCAGTTTGCAGACCGAAGACACGAACGGGGCTTTACGTCTTCTGGATAAACTCAGCATCATGCAGGGAGGGGGTCCCCGAGCGGATGCTCCGTGACGGAATTGGCAGATTCGCGTTTGGACCGCCTGCTGGCTGTTGAGTGTGGACCTGGTTAAGTGGGAACTAGGTTTCTGGGAGCAGCAACCCCCCCCCCCGCCTTCGTGTTTGGGTCCAGACGGTAGCTGGCCAAAAGTGGGATTTGTTCAGATTAGAAGCACGGCCAGTATCCTTGGAGGGTCATCTCGGTTAGACGCGGTGACAAACTCAGAGGTGTGACATTGCCCTCGGTTCTGTTTGTAGCTCTGCTTCCCAGATGCCGGCCAACAGCGGCCCAGGCTCCCCAGCAGGTGTTTGGAGCTGGGCTCACAGAAGCCACGGTCCCACAGAAGCAGAGCTTGTCATTGACCCTCCTCCCCTCTTCCCTCCGTCATCTTCCCCCCACCCCCCCGGCCCAAGCTTCCCTTGAACACGCCCGTTGCGGCAGCTGGACGCGTGTGGCTTCTCAGATGGTCCGATCGGTATGCCTTCTAGAACCTTCTAACGTCTTCCTGGATCTTGACGCAATCGGCCAGCACACTTCGCTGCTGGTCTTTGTTTCCTGCCTTTGGCTGCGAAAGCCGCGTCTCCCCCTCCAGACCGCGTGCCTCATTTTCCAGCCGCCCAGCTCGCGAGGATCATTCTGGCCGGGATTTCACCTGTCGGACACTGTGCGCGAACAACGGCACGCACGATCATTCGCCGTGCTCGTGGAGGGGTGACAAGGTCCCACGCAACGTCTTGATCCATCTCAGGAGAGAAGCTGGGCAGAGGATGCTGTTCCTGTTGCACAGACGAGAAAACTGAGGTGACAAACCCCAGGGACAGAGCTGCCTGATGACGGAAACTGCGGCCAGGGCCAGGCGCGTTTGCATCACCCCCAAATCACTACAAGGCCTGCAGTGTTTGAGTTGGCACCGTGGGCTGGTGACTGCGGTAAATCACCTCTACGTCTCCCAACTGCTCTGCAAGGTAGATACGGTTATTACCCGTTTTGTCAAATGAGGAATCTCAGGCACGGGGACGTGGAGGAAGGAACTTGCCCAGTGTCCCGTGACTTGGCTCTGAAGGGAGAGTCTGTGGGTACAAATATTGGCCAGGAAGCTATGTGGAAACAGAACACTGTGCGGAGGGAATTGCCTGGCTCAGCTGAGCCCCAGACCTGCGACCTTGAGAAGGAGGGATGGTTGTTTTAAGCCACTGAGCGTTGGGGCGGTTTTGCTACGCAGCGTTACCGTGGCAAGAGCTGACTAATATGCCCAACGCCCTGATCGTACAGGGGGAGGAAGGTTGCTAAAGAATGCGTCGAGTAGGGGCGCCTGGCTGACTCAGTCGGTAGAGCATGTGACTCTTGATCTCAGGGTCATGAGTCTGAGTCCCACCCTGGGCATAGAGCTTACTTTTAAAAAAAGAAAAAGAAGGGGCGCCTGAGGGGCTCAGTCGGTCGAGCGTCCGACTTCGGCTCAGGTCACGATCTCGTGGTCCGTGGGTTCGAGCCCCGCGTCGGGCTCTGCGCTGACAGCTCGGAGCCTGGAGCCCGCTTCAGATTCTGCGTCTCCCTCTCTCTCTGTTCCTCCCCAGCTCTCACTCTGTCTCTCTCTCTCTCTCAAAAATAAATAAAGATTAAAAAAAGAAAAAAAAAAAGGAAAAGAATGTGTATAGTAAGCTTTTGTTTAAATAGGGATGCCTATGTTTGCACGTATGCGTGTTCATGTGCCCGTGCGTGTGGAAGCCTATAGACTAGACGTTAATGGTTCTCCAAGGGGATGGGAATTCCAGAAACTTTCTGGAATTGTACAAATCACGCATAGCTGTAACGTTCCATTTTTAAAACCAAAAAACAGATAATGCTTTCATAAGCACACGCGCAAGATCGGTTTTCTTTTTAAGACACTCTGGTGTTTTTATAATACACACTTTATGATACACTCCAGTCCCTAATGGATCTGTCAACAGGAAATGACTTTGTCCTGAGTAAAAATACAAATATTTCCTTAGGAGGACGTTCCCCTCTGCGAACCAGATTCCGCGGGCCACGTGATGTGAACATGTTTTCTGAAGGTCAGCTGGGGAGATCTTATCCCCCCAGGGACGCCTGGGCTATGTCTGGGCACATTTTTGGTTGCCACCAGCCACAGGGGTTGGGGGAGTATTGTGGGGTGCTACTGGCATCGGGGGGATAGAGGCCGGGGATGCTGCTAAAATACCCCACGATGCACAGGACAGCCCCCCATCCCCCAACAGAGAACGACCCAGCCCCGAGTGTCAATAGTACGAGGCTGAGAAACACTGACTTGGAGGCTGGCCGCGAAAGCCTCCGCGGTCCCGAATCTCTGACAGACCGGGGAGGAGCAGGCCAGCGCTCTCTACGGGCACCCAGCTTGGTGCCCCGGGGGTATTCCAAGCTTGTCCCAGGCGATCATATGCACAGCCTGGTGATCCTGAACTTCAGGACAGAGAAATGAGAACCGTGTGGACTTAAGGAGCTCTGTCGGACTCCAGGCAGGGCCGGTAGGGTTCGCATAGAAGAGTGTCTGTACCAAGATTGCCTATGGGATAAGATCAGACCTCCAGCGGCCGAGAGCTATGTATACTCTGAGCACACGTTTGTGAACATTACGGAAATGAAATCTCTGTCTCACTCATATACATGCGCGTGTGTGCCTTACACACACACATACGCATCATATATTGTGCGTATGTATACTGTTTGTCATATATAGTTCCAGAAAAAAGTCTGGAAGTGTATACAGCCACCTATGAGTAAGGCAGTTGGGGAGAAAAGACAGAAAAAAAATGAATTTGCCTTTTTTATTTTACGCTTCTGCAGAATCTGGAATTTTTTTTTTTTTCACAGCCACCATGCAGAAGCGTTATCGTATTTAAATAATAATTAAAAATACGTAATGGAGAAAGGATATTTAAGCAGAGACAATCGTTAGGAACATAAGAAGTACAGTCACAAAGGTGGAATGGCAGTAGGTGAGCTTTTACTGGGTTTTTAAAAAGTTGGTACGTATAAAACGTACGTATTTTAAACCCGTAATTCAATAATATCTCGGTAAATCTACGGAGCCGCGCCAACTTCACTACAATCCAATTTTAGGCCCCGGAGCCCATTTGCAGACGCCCTCCATTCCGGCCCCAGACCCAGGCAAGTGCTAATCCGCTTTCGCCTCTGGTGGATTTGCCTTCCCCAGACATCGTACACAGACGGAATCATACAGCACACAGCCTTCTGCTATTGGCCCCTTTTGCTCGGCATAAAGTTTTGCAGATTCCTCCATGTAGCACGAATCAGTGCTCTGTCCTTTTTTTATCGCTGAGTAGTATTCCGGAGTAGGGACGTCCCACATTTGCTGCATGCATATGCCAGTTGATGGACATTTGGATCATTTTCACCTTGAGGATCTATTCCATATTTTAATTAATTAATTTTAAACAAGCTTAATTTCAGGCTCACTCTTTTTTCTCCAATTTTTGTTAAAGTTTATCTTTGAGACAGAGAGAGAGAGCAGAGGGAAGGGGCAGAGAGAGAGGGAGACACAGAATCCGAAGCGGGCTCCAGGCTCCGAGCTGTCAGCACAGAGCCCGATGGCGGGGTTCGAACTCAAGAACCACAAGATTGTGACCTGAGCCGAAGTTGACGCTTAACCGACTGAGCCACCCAGGCGCCCCTCTATGACATATTTTAAGATATCTTTAAAAAGATGTTGAGGGGCGCCTGGGTGGCTCAGTCAGTTAAGTGTCCAGCTCTTGGTTCCGGCTCAGGTCATGATCTCAAAGTTTATGGAATCAAACCCTGCGTGGGGCTCTGCCCGCGCAGAGTGGTGCCTGCTTGGGATTCTCTCTCTCCCTCTCTTCCTCTGCCCTTGTCCCGCTCATGCTCTCTCTCTTTCTCAAAATAAATAAATAAATAAATAAATAAATAAATAATTTTAGGAATATATTTATGATTATAGTTATATTTGTCCTTACACCTTGAAAAACACTGGTCTTTTCTTATTCACATGTACGGCCCAGAACATAGCAGTGCCTTTCAACAGTAAATGCTGTAAAGCATATTCTCTATCCCTCTATCTAGTTGATGTCTCCACGTTCTCAGTAAAGTCTTAACAGTTTAGAACCCTTTAACAGGAAAGCAGTAAAGTTATTTAGCTAAAAGGACTAGTACCAGAATAAACTAGATACATATGTGCTTAATAGCAGCTAATGTTTATTGAAAGTTTGAGACGGTGCTGGACGACGACGGCTGACCCTCCAACAGCAAAGGGGTTAAGAACGTGGACCCTCGCACCCCCCCACCACGCAGTGGGAAACCTGTGCATAACTTCTGACTCCCGCAAAAACTTAACTACTCATAACCTACCGTTGACCTAAAGCCTTACTGGTAACATAAACCATTAACACAAATTTTATTTTTATATGCATTATATACCGTATTGTTACAACAAAGTAGGCTAGAGAAAAGCAAATGTTATTAAGAAAATCATAAGGCAGGGGCGCCTGGGTGGCTCCGTCGGTTAAGTGTCCAACTTCAGCTTGGGTCATGATCTCACTGTTCGTGAGTTCGAGCCCCGCGTCGGGCTCTGGGCTGACAGCTCAGAGCCTGGAAAATGCTTTGGATTCTGTGTCTCCCTCTCTCTCTGCCCGTCCTCTGCTGTGCTCTCTCTCCCAAAAATAAATAAACATTAAAAAAAAAAAAGAAAGAAAATCATAAGGCAAAGAAAATACATTGACAGTCCTGTACTGTATTTGTGGGGAAAAAAAAATCCATGCATAAGTGGACCCGCGGGGTTCAAACCCCAGTTTGTTCAGAGGCCAACGGGTTTCAAGGTGCTCGATGAGGAGTAACTCCTTTACTTTTTATTTTTTTTTAAGTGTATTTATTTTTGAGAGAGAGGGAGACAGAGTACAAGCAGGGGCAGAGAGAGAGAGAAAGGGAGACACAGAATCCGAAGCAGGCTCCAGGCTCCGAGCTGTCGGCACAGAGCCCCACGCGGGGCTCGAACTCGCTGACTGTGAGATCAGGACGTGAGCCGAAGTTGAAGGATTCAAAACCGGGAGTCTGGCTCTGACTGCCCGCTTCCTGACCACTGCGCATCCACTGATGCACTGATTTCCCTTCCAATCAGTATAAATTGCTTATTACAATCCTTACAGCATCCGTGCCAACGTAAGCCAAGCATTGCAGCTCCCTGCCCAAGGAGGGGGCTGCGACGGCGAGCTCTGGAGCCTTGAGCATCCTCGAGTGAGTACCCCAGCCTGTCAAGCTTCAGTCTTCTTGCCTGTGGCTGGGGACAGTCCACCTCGTAGTGTTTTTCCGCGATTAAACGAGAGGAGTGTCCGATGCCTCGCCCCAAACCGCCATCGACTGTCGCCAAGCTGGTGTGATTTCGGGGTGTATTTGCGTGGTGCTTCTCCTTGCCAGGGATGCGCACGTCGGCTGGTAATTTGCAGACACAGCCCGGTGGGGGGGGGGGGGGCGCCGGGACACAAATCCGCATCTACATCTGCACGCTGGGAGATGCACTCGCCTGGAGTTGCAGAATTAACCTGCACCCCCTTTCAGAAGCGCGCCCGGAACATCTTGGCCCCGGCCCCGCACGCCCAGACCCCCACGTGCACAGGCCGCCTTCACCAGCCACCGCCCCGCCGTCCCCCCACCCCCTCTCTTCCAGCATTCCAAACTGCAGAGGCTGACCCTGTCTCTCTTGATGATTTAAGTTTTGGAGAAGGACCGGAGAAGGATTTGTTTTGACATTTAAAGGCAATCCAGGTAATGAATGGCAAAGGAGGCGTCCACCCACCCCCGTCCATATATCTGCACAACAGTATCTATTTTTGACGCGGCTGACATGCCATTTCCTTTGGCTGCGCAAGGGGGGCTCGTCCTTAAATTAAAGTCGTCTCCAGCCCCTCCGATCTGCAGCCCGTTCGGGGGCAGACTCAGGCGAGGGAAGCAAGAGCGCCGGGTCAGGCCTGTTGGCAGTCGGTGATGTATGGTGCAAAGGACCTGCGCGCCGTGAGCTGGACCGGAGACCCTCTCTAAAGCATTAACTAATGACAGGGGATGTCCCCAAGTCTGCCGATCGCCTTTAATACGCGCATTCGGGAGCTCACTTAAAAGCAGGAGAGATAAGCAGGTCAGACAAACAGACAAAGACAACAAAATAAAATCATATCCCTGTCTCCGGGGGGCTGGCTTGGGGGGGGGGGGTAACGGGCAGCGCCTTTGATTAAGAATTAACTCCAGCAAAGAGACGCTCGGGCTTCCCTTCCGTGAGTGTCTTCGTCTCAATAAGCAGCTGATCCCCTCACCCACTGCCCGGAGGTTCTAGAATTCTGTCCTGAAGACTTAATTTGGTAGAGCGGAGAGAAAAGGTTAGCGTGTGAGCCCGCAAAGCCCGGCCCTCCCTTCCACTAGCTGGGGCCACATCTCTTTCTTTGGCCCAGCCTCACCTTCTGCATCTGTAAAAGTCCCTCCTGTCCTTTGAAAGCTTACTGCCGGGGTCTAAAACGCCGAGAGAGAGACGGAGGGATAGAAAGAGAGATGGAGAGACAGAGTGGAAGGGAAGGGGAGGAGGAGGAGGAGGAGGAGGGAGAGGACAGAAAATATATATGCGCCAGCGATTTATAAACTGTTGCGATGTACTTTCCAAACGTTGCAATTATGAGATAATGATGAGGCGACATTTGAGGTCTACAAGGGGGAAAAAGAGTAACAATAAAAGAAGGTATTAAGCTGGCCTGCCTTCTAAGCCATCCGAACATTTCTTTCCATGCTCTGCCAGTTTCCTTCCCTCCCATCTTTTCCCCCCGAGGACCTGAATCTTTGATCTTTTACTTAAAAAAAAAATTTTTTTAAAGCCAGCCAGGGGGTCTTAAGCCTGTGTGATCCCTTCTGATTTAAACCTTAAATAAAACAAGACGTCCTGGAGAATAGCATTGCCAGCTTGGCTTCTCTGATATTTGGGCGAATTTTCTTTCTGTCAAAGCAAAGAGAAGTGGGGGTGGGTGAACGTGTTGTAGGGGCCGGAAGAATCGACTCACACAGACACACACACCCGCCCTTCATCTCTGAGCCAAGAATCCTTCGACGTGAAATTTGGGTGGGAAAGGATGGCAGTTTTCAGCGGGCCAAAGTCATCTTGGGCCCCGGGCATTGGCTTCCCGCAGAGTGATGGACAATGTGTCCCAAGAATGAGAGAGAGAAATGATGAGGAAACTCCTCCAGAAGGCTACTATCTACCCAAGACTTTTCTATAAGGGTGCCTCTGGGTGAGGGAGACTGGGGAGCAGTCTCTAAACCCGACCTAGGGCAAACCACCGGCTGAATCCCCGTGTCCCAGTCTCCTTGGACCCGGAGGACCCCCAGTGCCTCAGAAACAGCATGTTTTGGTGCCTGGATAGAAATGGACTAAAGGTCTGAAGTGCTCTGTGCCCTTTTTCTTGTGATGTCTCGTGGAATTAGACATCCCGGGAGCTTACTGTGGGAAAACATCGTCTTAAAGCTTTGTCCTTGGACCCCCATTTCATTACTAATAATGAGCCTTATTCAGAGATGACGTTGAACTGAAAAAGGGTACCTCAAATTTGGATAATTTTATAAGAATCAAAACTTCTAAATATCGTTAGATAAAATGTCAAGTGATGGGGGCTCCTGGGTGGCTCAGTCGGGTAAGCGTCCGACTTCGACCTCAGGTCATGATCTCGCAGTTTCAAGCCCCGCGTCAGTCTCCGTGCTGACAGCTCAGAGCCCGGAGCCTGCTTCGGATTCTGTGTCTCCCTCTCTCTCTGCTTCTCCCCTGCTTGCACTCTGTCTCCCAAAATAAATAACAAAACGTTTACAAAAAATGAAAAAGAGAAGCTTGAATTATAAAAACCATCAGAGGATCAGTTTATAAAGGCTGCTTGAGGCATCATCCCTGGGGATGGCATTTTCATGACAATCCTAACGGCCATCTTCAGGACACAGCGTCGTATATTGGAGACAAGCATAGCTTTGGGGTCAGAGGGACCCGAGTTCAAATCCCGACTCTGCCAATTATTTGCTGTAGGATGTTGAGGCAAGTTACTTAGACTCCATTTTCACATCTGCAATATCAGTGTGATTATATATATACACATACACACACATACATATATATACACATACACACACATATATGTACATATATGTATATATGTACAAATATATATGTACATATATGTACATATATGTGTGTATGTGTGTATATGTATATATGAGAGCTTTTATTGACGTATATGTATATATATGTACAAATATATATACATATATGTACATGTATGTGTGTGTGTATATATATGTGTATATATGTATATATGAGAGCTTTTATTGACGTATATGTATATATATGTGCAAAATATATGTACATATATGTATATATATGTGTGTATATGTGTATATATGTGTGTATTATGTATGTATATATAAGAGCTTTATTGACGTATATGTATATATATGTACAAATATATATGTACATATATGTATATATGTGTGTGTATATGTGTATAATATATGTGTGTATCTATATGTATATATGAGAGCTTTTATTGACATCCTAAATTTTTTCTCCCCCCATCTGCAAAGATAAAATCTGCATGTGGTAAAATGTTCATACAAAACCAACGTTAAAAACCAGAAGCAATACGTCTGCAACCTCACCTCCCGGATATGCTTGCCTCATCCTCTTAAATTTTGCTATCTTTTCCATATTTGCTTTCATAAGTGTTTGCTATTTTCATGAGAAGAAATACAATGCACCTGATACATTAAATATGAAAGCTCCACCACTGTGCACTCTCTTTCGTGAGTCAACTTCGACCGCCAACATCCTTTGCCAAAAGACGACAGGCGTAGAGTGCCAAGAGTTAGGTGCTAGGAACACTCAGATCTGGGATCTAGGCTCCTTTCTCCATCATCGCCTCCATCCCCACCCCATCCCTACCGCCCTCACCTCCCCCCCATCCCCACTACCCTTATCACCACCCCCGCCCCCACCATCTCCACCACGATCAGGGGCAATTACGAAGTGGCCCAGGGCAAGCCATTCCAGCCTTCTAGACTCTATGCTTGCATCTGAGGTCTGTTTACTCATCTGTAACTTTAAACATCTACGTGACCTTATGAAGAATTGGATAGCCTTTCCTTGTATCATGCTTACCAGGGGCCCCGCAGACTTGCGGGCATTCAATTCTGGACGTCGACAGCTGAATGGACAGAAACCTTTAAATTCATGGTAAAATGCTGTGTAGCCCGTCACTTGGGAACTTCTCTGCTGGGAGTTTTCACTATCCAGTTCTGAGTCTCTGAGACCAGTTTTCTTGGAAGATTTAACCACACAAGTGCATCCAAGAAGGAGTGGGAGAGAAGCCAGCCCCACAAAAATGACTTCCTCAGGCCAGGGGTTGTGAGGCCCAAACCTTCTGAACAAAGCTCCCCCAAAGGATCCGGGCAGTCTTGGATCTTTCCACCCTTGACCTGTTGCCTCATAGGGGAGCGTGTTTCTGAGAGACACCATCAAGACATTCCATTGGGTTAGACGACATCCAAATATCAGCCAATGCCTTTGAACCCCTCCGACAAAGCACAGACTTAGGAACCGACATTGATACAACACTCAGCGGATTCAAAACACCGGGCGCGGGAAGAAGGGGAGGGTGTGGGCGAAGGCTCTTTGATTCAATGTGTTTCCCTCTGTGCTCTAATGGGGTCTCAGGCACCGCCTGGCAACCCCAAAGTTCGCACGCTGGCTTTCTGAAGATGGTCTCCATCAAGCTCTCTCTCAGAAGTCTCCCGCCAGGCGCGGTACGAGAGCTTTGCTCCTGGCTTAAATAACCCAGCATTTGGGTGCATAAACATTCAAGCAAGAAGCAGCAGCAGGGGAGAAAGGTCTTTTTTATTATTATTATTTTAGCGTTTATTTATTTTTGAAGGAGAGAGAGAGAGACAGAGCACGAACAGGGAGGGACAGAGAGAGAAGGAGACACAGGATCTGAAGCAGGCTCCAGGCTCTGAGCCATCAGCACAGAGCCCGACGCGGGGCTCGAACCCACCAACGTTGGGGATAGATGAGGGGACCATTAAGAAGAAGACAGGGCTTTGTGGTCAAGCGGAGGCAGGAGAAGCGGGTTTCTGGATGTGGTGTTATTCAATCTCCTTTATTTGTTCCTCCTCTTTAGGTCTAACGTGGGGGGAAATACTAGAATTCTAAGCACCTTTTTGATTAAGAAATAAAACGAGGGGCACCTGGGTGGCTCAGTCGGTCAAGCGTCTGACTCCTGATTTCGGCTCAGGTCGTGATCTCGTGGTTGTGAGATTAAGCCCGCATCGGGCTTTGTGCCGACAGCACAGGGCCTACTTGGGATTCTCTCTCTTCCTCTCTCTCTGCCCCTACCCCGTTCGCATGCTCTCTCTCTTTCTTTCAAGATAATAAACGTTGAAAGAAAGAAAGAAAGAAAGAAAGAAAACTAGAAAGAAATCCTGACGTTTGCAACAGCAAAGGACAGACATTATTAAGGGAAATAAGTCAGCCGGGGGAAGGACAAAAGCCGTGTGATCTCAAACCAAAGTCATAGATACAGGGAACAGATTGGCGGGTGAAGGGGGCCAAAAGGCACAAACCCAGTTGTAAGAAAGTTAAGTCCCAGAGATACGCGCACACCATACGCTATAGTTAACAGCACTGTCTTGTACTCTGAAAGCTGCTGAGAGAGGAGATCTTAAAGTTCTCACGGCGGGGTGCCTGGGGTGCTCAGTCGGTTTGGGCGGCCGACTCGGCTCAGGTCATGATCTCACGGTCCGTGAGTTCGAGCCCCGTGTCGGGCTCTGGGCTGACAGTTCAGAGCCTGGAGCCTGTTTCAGATTCGTGTCTCCCTCTCTCTCTGACCCCTCCCCCAGTTCATGCTCTGTCTCTCTCGGTCTCAAAAATAAATAAACGTTAACAAAAAAAAAATTAAAAAAAAAAGTTCTCACGGCAAGAAAAACATTGTAACTATGTGAGATGGTTTACTAAGCTTTCGGTTCTGATCATTTTGCAATGCACATGTATCGAATCGCTGTGTCGCACATCTGAAACTGACCCAATTTATACAGCAGTGGGTATCTCAATCAAAAAAATATATATTATACACCGAAAAAAACGCAATATACACTTTAAAAGGCCTCGAAGGCCATTGAGAAGCCAATGACTGGTGTTTCCCTCTCCCCTCTGCTTGCTGGGGAGACGGAATCTCTCGAAAGGCTGGCCGGTCGAGGCTGCAAACTTGTCGATAGGAGAACCTAGACTCCGCCCGGAGGCAGCCTGCTCTTGTCGAGGCACAGGATAAAGGCGGGGGCGTGTTTCTGGCCCTCCTAGAAAAAAGCAGGGTGCGCGCCTGGCAAGAGGTGCGAGACAGGCTTTTATGAGTGGCGATGAAACAAGGCCACGTTTTGGGGACTTAATTGCTTTCCGGAGGCGCAGACAAGGAGCAACATCTCGGGGCTTGCCCCGGAAACACTGGCTGCTGTTTTATATTAACTGTTAATAATTACTGACTACACCAGCTACAGGTTCCAGGATAGTGGCGGCATATTAGGCTGTCAGTGTTACTAAATTCCCTTTATGAGGGAAATAAAAACCCAGAGTGTCTCCTCGGAGGCCAGCGAAGCAGAGCAGAAGAAGGGATGCGTGCCAATGTCACCCCAAGGGTGAACCCGATTGATCAGACGTGGGGGGAAAAAATAATCACAAACATCCAAACAAAACAAACAACACGAAACAACTTCCGCCTTATGCCCTTGACCTCCTCTCGGGTTGAAATCAGCGGCTGTTTCGCAGAGAATGTTAAAGTTCTCAGACTTTGGAGGTTGAGGTCCCTCCCAGCCAGCCCTTCTGGAAACTCTGGGCCATGCCCTTTGTACCTCTGGAGATAGGACCCGCACTGGGACAGACCCCACCCCCCAATGACTGCCGGGGGGCCGGCACCGGCTGGAAATATGTATTGTTAGTGCCCTCTAGTGGCCGAAGCTTGCCCTGAACTTTAAAAGAGCACTTTTTCATTCCGAGCTGGGTGTTGAGTGCTTTTGAAAAGCGATTTTTGCAACTTGTCTGTTGCCTTGCTGCTCTCCTGGGAAGGGCTTTGACTCCGTGAGGTTGCCTCTTTCACCGCAAGCGGTCCCAAATCTCTTGGAGAAGCCGGTGAGGTTTGGACGTGGCAAACTGTAATTATTCTTAGGAAACTTCTAGCCTCCAAAGTGAGTCGTTCTTTGCTCTGCATGATTGCTTCTTGAGTGCCTGTTCCCCGAATCGACATCTCATATTTGAAGCCGCTTCCTAAGTGTCTTCTATTGCCCAAGCTTCTCTGGCAAAGTCATTTTTCTTCCTCATGCTAATCGTGTGCCTTGCAAAGGCGCGACAAGTCAAGCAATTCCCTTTGACCTGGACATCCCACTTCTAGGAGTTTCTGCTAACTAATCACCATGGACCTGCACTTTCCTGTAAATGGCTGCGTGGCCAACCGGAAGTGACCTGAAAATACCACCCAGCCGAAGTTCACAGCTAGTGAGAGGCGTGGAAAACAATATACTTAGAATCCTTGGCTCCCTGGAGACTGGGGATGATCAGTGAATCTCACTAATCCATATTTCCTTATTGTCCTACCAATTGTGAATCGCCGTTATCTTTTGCTGTCATTTTAAAAGCCCATCGAGTAGAGGAAAACAATTGGCTCTACATGTCCAAGGTAACTTCTGAATTTTCTCTATATTTCCTTGGCAGAAGCCGAGAAACAATGAGTTTTGAGTTACATATAATGAGGACTTCTTTTGTGTCTGTTATCCTGATACAATAGTGAAAAACAACTTGGTTCCAGACCTCCGGATGCCCTCTATCTAGAGACCCCCAGGTTGCCCTCTAATCTGGCAGAAAAAAGAGAGAGAGAGAGAGAGAGAGAGGACCCATATAAGAGAGAGAGAGAAAAAAGAGAGAGAGAGAGAAAGAGAGACCCATATAAGGCAAGTGAATGAATGCTTCTGGAACAAAATCCAGTTGAGAAACGTTGAGTCAGACTAATATGGATACATGTCTGTAAGGCCAAGTGACTCTAGCTCAGTGCCCCTGTCTATATAATGGGGGAATATTAGCACTCACTACTGTAAAGATTAAATAAGGTTGGGGGGGGGGGTCGCCTGGGGGCTCAATTAGTCGGGTGTCCGACTTCGGCTCAGGTCATGATCTCACAGTTTGTGGGTTTGAGCCCCACGTTGGGTTCCTATTGACAGTTCAGAGCCTGGAGCCTGCTTCAGATTCTGTGTCTCCCTCTCTCTGTCCCCTCCCTCCTCGCGCCGTCCCTCTCTCTCAAAATAGTAAATAAACATAAAAATAAATCAATAAATAAACATTTAAAAAAGATTAAATTAGAAAATGCACATTGCTAGAATATTCAATGCTCCAACATGTTAATAGAATACTAATTATTATTATTAACAAATATCCCTGAGCCCAGACAGCTGGAGGGCCTGAGTAGAAATGCTGTCTCTCCATCAGGCCAGGTGTGGAGGTCCTGACTTTAGCTGATGGTTTCTTGGAGCTGAGAAATAACCAACATGCCCAAGAAATCACCATTTCTACAGTTTTTGCCAGTTTCTCTCAGTAGATGGTGGCCCTTGAGACCTCATCCTCAGAAATTTTCTTTTCTTTCTTTCTGTTTTCCTTCCCTTTCCTTTCTTCCTTTCCTTTCCTTTTCCTTTTTTCCTTTCCTCTTTCTTTCTTTCTTTCTTTCTTCTTCTCTTTTCTTTTCTTTTTTTTTTTTGCATCCCAGGGGAAAGAGAATCGGCTTTCGTGCCAAGTACAAGTGCAGAGGACAAGGTTAATCAACTTGGCCAGTTCCTAAAAAGTCTTACTTTCCAAACATTGCTACCTCCGTGTACATTCCTAAAGAAGTGTGGCCGTAAATAAATAAAGGTCTGCTGTGTCAAATGACAGTCAGGCCCCTTGGGGGTTCCTAGGGCGACTGCTTCCTGCACTTCCCTTGCCGAGTCGTGCCACCCTCGAGAAGGACACACAGGCCCTGGTGCCTGAACATCTGGTCTGACCTCAGACTGGTCACCGGCCCACGGTGTCTACTTCCTCCTCCATAAAAGGAGCAGAGAACACCAGTGAAGTTCAGACCCTTAGATGGCAAAAGTCTAAGCCACTATTTGCTAAGTACTTCTGCTGTGTTAAGCACTTGGTGTTATCACTTGTTATCTTACGCAGCCTGACGAGGTAGATATTAGCGCCCTTGGTTCGCAGAGGAGGAAACCAAGGCACTGTGCCGTCAGGTTACTTGCCCAGGGTCACACCTCTAAGCGAATGATGGAGCCAACCTTTGACCCAGGTGGTGTGGCCCCACAGTGCGCGCCCCTAGCTACTGTACCGTCCCACCTCCCTGTTTGGGAGATCACACCATTCCCCACTCTGTCCCCAGGCTGGACCTGGGGCCTGGCACTGAGATCGATGAGAAGAGTAAATACATTGAACGTCCATCACCTGAGATTGGCTGTAGGAATGTTAGGTTGTCATCTCAATAGCAGGATCTTAATGTTGGGGCCAGTTGAGTCTTTAGGAATCACTTAGTTGAGCCACATCCCTGATTTTCAAATGGGGAAATTTTTTTTTAATTTTTTTTTTAATGTTTGTTTATTTCTGAGAGAGACAGAGCATGAGCGGGGGAGGGGCAGAGAGAGAGGGAGACACAGAATCCAAGGCAGGCTCCGGGCTCTGAGCTGTCAGCCCAGAGCCCGACGTGGGGCTCGAACTCACGGACCGCGAGATCATGACCTGAGCCGAAGTTGGACACTCAGCCGACTGAGCCACCCAGGTGCCCCCAAATGGGGAAATTGATACCCTATAGAGGTTTTGAAAAAGAAATGGGGTCTATAGTCCCTTTGAATCTGGGCTGAATTTAGGGACTTGCTAAAACCAATAGAATTGGTGAAAGTGAGGCTATGTGGTTTTTTGAGTCTGGGTTAAAAGTCGAAGCACCTCCCACCTTATTTGCTAGAACATTCTTACTTGGACCCTGAACCACAATTTCCCTGAGACCTCCGTGCCGGTCAGATCCCATGTAGACCCTCTGGCTGCATCCCAGCTGGGCAGCTGGCAGCCAGCCAACCTTGCGCGGGAGCCATCTTGGATGCCCAACCCACTGTACCGCCATATACCTGCGGCTTCCATCAGCGTCTGACCACAACCCCGTGAGAGATTCCGAGCAAGAACTCCCCGCGTAACCCTTCTGGAATTCCTGACCCACGAAATTGGGAGTAAGATAAAATCGTGTTTGAAGCCACTAAAGCATTGGGTGCTTCACAACACACCGTAGTAGTTAGAACATACCCAGAGAGGGAAGTGACGGACCAAGACGTCCGTGGGCGGTGGCAGGACCCGTGGCCAGAGTTCTGCCTCCTCCAATGTCAAGCTGAGTCTATTTCTCAAGCTCTCTGGAGATGCTTTCCGAAGGGTGGTGCTCACCAGGAAGGAGGATGCCACACCTTCTAACAGACCTTCCGTACCCAACCCCAGGAGACACAGAAGAAAAGTCACACGCCAGGGGGAAGACAGAGACAGATCTCCCACGTCGAAGAATTCCAATTAACCTATGTAGATACTCCGCTGTCGAGGCCGTGGAATATAACACCCATCCCGTGAGTGTGGTCTGAGCAAAGACCGGGGGATGAAAGGCACCCCCTGGTGTGACGTGATGAGAAGGTCACTGGGGCCGTGTGATCTTTGTCCCCCAAAGTCATAACCCCGGCCCAATCGTGAGAAAAACATCCGGAAAAAACAATGCTCATGGAGGCACGTTTTATGAAAGACCCGACCGGGACTTCTCAGAGCTGTCAAGCTCGTCAAAAACAAGGAACGTCTGGGAAACTGTCACAGTCACATGGAGCCTGAGGAGACGCAACCTCTAACGCAATGTGGGTCCTATGGGATCCTGGGACAGAGAAAGGATGTCACAGAAAAGCTAAAGAAATCTGAGCAAAGTATGGGCTTGAGACAAAGTATTACAAGATGTTAACCACGGGGGAGCAGGGGTGTGAGGTATGGGACCTCTCTGTGCTATCTTTGCGACTTTTCTGTAGATCTAAAAGTATTCCAAAATAAAAAGGTTGGGGCGCCTGGGTGGTTCAGTCGGTTGAGGGTCTGACTTTTGATTTCGGCTCAGATCGTGATCTCACGGTTCGTGGGTTCGCGCCCCGCGTCGGGCTCTGTGCTAATGGCTCGGAGCCTGGCGCCTGCTTCGGATTCCGCCTCCCTTTCTCTCTGCTCCTCCCCCACTCATGCTCTGTCTCTCTCTCTCTCTCTCTCAAAAATATTTTTAATAATAATAGTAATACTTAACTATGTTTTGGCCAGTTACTATTCACCAGGCATGTTGTGAATACTTATGACTGTTGCCTCACTAGTATTCCCCACAACTCTGAGAGATGGGTAGTATATCATCTGGGTTGAACAGGTAGGAGAGTAGGCTCAGAGAGGTTAAGATAGCAGCAGTGATGTGAAGTGCCTAGCCCAGTGCCCAGCACCTAGGCGCTCGGCCGCAGCCAGCCTCCTTCTCCTCTGGTGATTTTGCGCTGGGGCCCCCGCGTGCCTGGAGGTGGCCTTGGGGTTGGCCTTTGGATGCCAACTCCTAGCTGTGCGGCTTTGGGCCAGTTACCCGACGTCTCCGTGTCTGGAACATGGGCAGTGTCCTGGCACCTCCCTCCAGGAGTGTTCCCAGGTTTTAAAGAGTCGTGGATGAAGACGGGGGTCACTAAGCACACAGTGCCTGCCGTCGAGTAAGCGCTCAAAACCGTACATGACATCCGCGTCCAACACGGTGGTGCAGGTGACGCCCTTACGCCCGTCAGCTTCTTAGGCAACAGCGACTCATCGCTTCCAGCCGTCAGGTTGTTACAGTAGCTTGTTTCAGAAACTCCGGTTCCTTAAAAATAAAACAATCTCTTTCGTTTCAACTTTCGCCCGCACAGTCTGAAGATGCTAATGATTATCCCTTTCATATCCTGTTTAGTCTGTCCTGAGTCGCCGGGTGACTCCCCAGCTGGAATGGCTTCAATGGGAAGCAAGAGACAACGATTCGAACCACATGTGTAAAAACACGCACGCTCACGTGCGTGTGTAACCACGCGCAGGCATGTGCACACGCACACGGGGCTGTCCACATTTGCCTCAAGTACCGTCTGCTTAAAAGATGTCTTACTTACGTTGCGCGTCAGCTACACTCCAGTAAGAAAACGTTAAAAAAATAAATAAATAAATCTCCCGGGGGGGGGGGGGGGGGATAAAAAATAAAGAAGAAAGAAAGCGCATTTAAGACAAACAAACCAGGGGCGCCTGGGTGGCGCAGTCGGTTAAGCGTCCGACTTCGGCCAGGTCACGATCTCGCGGTCCGGGAGTTCGAGCCCCGCGTCGGGCTCTGGGCTGATGGCTCAGAGCCTGGAGCCTGTTTCCGATTCTGTGTCTCCCTCTCTCTCTGCCCCTCCCCCGTTCATGCTCTGTCTCTCTCTGTCCCAAAAATAAATAAACGTTGAAAAAAAAAAATTAAAAAAAAAAAAAAAAGACAAACAAACCAAAGATATTTTACCTCCTGGCTCAATGGCTTCTTCGCTTAGTGTTCCTTATGAAAGGTTTAGACAGACGTGACCATTGGTGTCTCTGTCTTGTCTCTGAAAAATATATCCTTATTATGCCTATTTCTTGTTTAAAAATTGGGGCGCCTGGGTGGCTCAGTCGGTTACGCGTCCGACTTCGGCTCAGGTCATGACCTCGCGGTTTGTGAGTTCGAGCCCCGCATCGGGCTCTGTGCTGACGGCTTGGAGCCTGGGGCCCGCTTCGGATTCTCGGTCTCCCTCTCTCTCTGCCCCTCCCCAGCTCGCGCTCTGTCCCTCTTCCTCTCTCTCTCAAACATAAATAAACATTTAAAAATCTAAAAAGTAATACAGGCTTCTTGTAAAGAGCTGAAACATACAGAAATACATCATGTCGAGAAAAGCACGGGAATCTTAAAATCTCCTGTCTTCGCCAACCCGCTGCCGCCAAAGAACTACAGGTTGGCAGTTTGTGGCATGTTCTAGAGAGGCAGTGAGACAGCGGCAGGCAGAGGGTGCGGTCGGATTTAGACAAGATGAACACTGATCAGATAAAATGTTGAGACAGACTATCAAGGACTCTTCTGTACAGTCTAACTAAATAAAGGAAGACGGAATAGAAGGAATGTTGGTTACATTGGAGAAAAAAAAATTGAAACGAAACAAAACGTTACAGAATTCCAGTTGAGGTTAAGCCCAGGAACAGCGATCTGCTTCACGGTGCTGTGGTCCCCACACCCTGCAGAAAAAAAATTGGTCCCTGCCAACACAGAGCTTATATTCTAGCAAGGGAGACAGACGTCAAATAAAGAATTCCATAAACGTCTGAATACGTAAGACTAACAATAAAAGTAACTGCTACATAATAATTAGTAATAAATAACAAAATAAAATAATTATATAGACCCACACACAGAGGGTCTCGATCAAGGGTAAGTTGGCCCCCTGAGGCACATGTGAAGACAACTCTCTCTCTCTTTTTTTTTTTTTTTTTTTTGGTAACCTCTACACCCAACGTGGGACTCGAACTCGCCACCCCGAGATCAAGGGTGGTTCGCTCCGCTGACCGAGCCGGCCAGGCGCTCCCCTCCGAGGACATTTAACTGTCACGACTGAGTGAGTACTGGGACCTAGTGGGTAGAGGCCATAAAATTCACAAGACAGTCCCCACCTCCAAGAACTACCCAGCCCCAAATGTCAACCGTCCTCGTTGCACACAGCTCCGAGGCCATATCAGCGAAAGCCGAGTTTGTTATGAGGACTCTTGAGAAAGCATAAAGCTACCAGTGTCGGGGGCTTTTACTCAGCAGAAACTCCTTCTTGCTCGTCTGAACTCCAGAAATCAATTCTGAAGTTAGTTCATGCTCTGATGAGTTCTCGAGAGCAGATCTCGTGGCGGAGAGATTGGAGTCTCTTGGCTCTACCTGTGCCCGGAGATTATGCAGCAGTGTAAACACTGAGACATCGGGTTTGCAGACAACTACAGGAGTTCACAGCACCCCCCACGGGGTGTCCCCGAAACTGATGTGGCTCCTCTCCATCGATGGTGTCCGTCAGAATTCGGATGCACGGGGCTGGGTCTTAGCCCAGGTCCTCTGAGGATGAATTCCCCGCACGTGCCCTGTGTTAGGCTGGGTTTTCTGGAAAGTGGATCGCCAAGCAAAGACGTAATAGACCCCAAAAGAAAGGTAGGTCGGCGGGTTATCTTCGGAAGCGGGTGAAGGAGGAAGAGAACGAGACAAAGACAGAAGAAAAGGGCTTTCATGAGTTACTTCTCCCAGCGGCACTGAGGCCGCAACCCTTCTGCTGCCTTTGGAGAACTGTAGAGAAGTTTCCTGCTGCTGGAGACGTGTGTCTACCCCCTCCCATCCTCCACTGGTGTGGTGTTAACCTCCCTGCCTCCCCTGGCTTCTTGGGCAACGGTGCGTGCTCGACGTGTGCTTGCCACATGTTCCCACAACCACAACCAGGCTGAAACCCTGTCTTTGGAAACGGACAGCCTCTCAGGTTTTTACCTGCTTCCCTCACCTTTCGGCGGAGCCCCCTGGCTCTGGAGTGTGTGGTGCTTAAAGCTTCCTGGTTTCGCCACGAGCGTTGGCGAGGATGTGAAGAGAAAGGACCCCTCGGGTACAGTTGGTGGGGCTGCAGACTGATACAGCCCCTGTGGAAAACAGCATGGGGGGGTTCCTGAAAAAAATAAAAACAGAACTACCCTGGGATTAAAAAAAAAAAAAAAAAGAGCTACCCTAGGATCCGGTTATTCTACTCCTGGGTATTTACCCAAAGCCAATGAAAACGCTAATTCAAGAAGATACAGACCGTCCAATGCTTACTGCAGCATTGCTTGCAATGGCCAAGATATGGAAGCAACTCAAGTATCCAGCCACAGATGATGGATAAAGATGTGGTGTGTGCGTGCGACGGAATATTATTTAGCCATAAAAAGGAGCAAAATCTTGGGGCCCCTGGTGGCTCAGTTCATTAAGCATCCGACTTCGGCTCAGGTCACGACCTCGCGGTCCATGAGTTCGAGCCCCGCGTTGGGCTCTGTGCTGATGGCTCAGAGCCTGGAGCCTGCTTCAGATTCTGTGTCTCCCTCTCTCTCTGCCCCTCCCCCGTTCATGCTCTCTCTCTCTCTCTCTCTCTCTCTGTCTCAAAAAATAAATAAACATTTTTAAAAAATTAATTAAATAGATAAATAAAAATAAAACGATGTTGAGAAAGCCTATTCACTGATAAGGCAAGAATGAAATGTTATTTTTGTATAGATAACAGAGGTTACAAGACGGCATTACGGCATGATTTCACTTTTTTTTTTTATAAGTCTTTGTTAAAAAGTGGGTAAGAAAACTCACCAAAATTTAACTGTGTTACACTTGCACTGATGGAATTCAAGTGGTTTTATTTTCTTAATGTTTATTTATTTTGAAAGAGAGAGAGAGAGAGAGAGAGCCCGAGCGTGGGAGGGGCAGAGAGAGAGAGAGAGAGAGGGAGAGACAGAGTCCCAAGCAGGCTCCATGCTGTTCGCATAGAGCCTGACACGAGGCTCGATCTCACAAACCGTGAGATCATGACCTGAGCCAAGATCAAGAGTCAGACGCTTAACCAACTGAGCCACCCAGGCGCCCCGAGTGGTTTTAGTTTTTACTCTGTTCTTGACTATTTTTTTCATACGTCCGTGGCACAAATACACCGTCTACTGTTTTAAAACTTGAAATCGAGTCTTGAAATTGCACAAGTTAGAGATGGGGCCAAGTTGCACAATTGCACAAGTCAGAAATGGTAAGAGCTGTGGCCCGAGTCTTTCTGTCTGTAAGACCAGCTCGTTGTTCGCCGAGTGGGGATGTTTCGAGCAATAAAAAGCTTCCAGTGAAAATCAGTCTTTTAAGAAGCTATCATATGGGGCGCCTGGGTGGCGCAGTCGGTTAAGCGTCCGACTTCAGCCAGGTCATGATCTCGCGGTCCGTGAGTTCGAGCCCCGCGTCAGACTCTGGGCTAATGGCTCAGAGCCTGGAGCCTGTTTCCGATTCTGTGTCTCCCTCTCTCTCTGCCCCTCCCCCGTTCGTGCTCGGTCTCTCTCTGTCCCAAAAATAAATAAACGTTGAAAAAAAAATTAAAAAAAAAAAAAAGAAGCTATCATAGACTGTCTAAATGGGAAGCAGGCATCTCTGAGCTCTGGACTATTCGACAATTGCTTTCAAATGTGCCTTCCGGGACATTTGAAGGAAGGCAAGGGGAGACGGTAGGGACGGAGAGGGCAGGCCAGACACAGAGCTGGAGTGTACCCAGGAAATGGAGTGGGACTGGTGGGCAGAAATCTTGCCCGACGGGAAAATATCCGTCTTCCCCCTAGCGCTCCATTTAAACCATAATTCATGTCCCAATAGGCAGCTCTAATGGTTCCAAAACAATGTGTGGGAATGAGGTGTTACAAAGTGCATATTGATGAACTTGGTTTTTGAGACACCCTCTCCTTTCCCTGAGGGCCACACATCCACGTGTTTGCACAGTTAGGGGCTAAACCTTCATGCACAGAAACTTTGAACAGCTCGGTAAATGCTCGGGACAGTAATTAGGGAGGAGCCCAGGCCCAGCAGTGCTTTGGGGTTTTCTTTTTATTGTTCATAATTTCCTCAGTAATTCTCTCGAGCGATTAACCAAAAGCCCCCGTGTCCGTCTCTGAAAAGAAAACATCTTTCTAGTTTTCTATCCGAAATAAACAGCAGCTTTTATTCCCTTGCTGGGAAAGCGGGACCTGAAGTGCATCTCTGTCTCTGAAAAGTCAACTTTTCTTTGAGGTATAGGACAAGGGAACTTGAGAAAAAAGAAAATCAGGTGATAGAAATAAAGAAGAAGGAACATCAAAGTCACCCTTACAGAGATAACCAAAGATGGTTTCCCTCCTACATCTGAAATACACAGACCTCCTGAGTTCTTCCTGGGGAATAAATTCTCTCTCTCTCTCTCTCTCTCTCTCTCTCTCTCTCTCATTTCTCTCCAGAGATTGGGTAAAATTATGATCCTGGGAATCTGGAGAGTTGCGTCACTGCTAAATGAGAGCAGCCACATGAATCAGAAATTTCGACGTCCAGTTTCCATGTATCTATGGCACCACCGGGATCTTCGAACCTTCCAGTCTAATCCTCATCTTTGTGAATAGCTGTCAAACCGTTCTCTTGAAGCAGAGGAAATCTTTTTTCCAATGAAATTTCTCACACAAGACCAACCCGCGCCGTAGTTAAAGCAAGAGAGGCTGGAATACCACTCAGGAATAAAAAGGAACAATGACCCGGATGGAGCGCAACGGAATTCTGTGGCGTGAAAAACAAAGCCCACCTCAGAAGCTTCCACTCTGCAGGATTCCATTGGCATAACGTTCCTGAAATGACAAAATTGCAGAGATGGAGAACGGATGGGTGTTGCCAGGGGTTGGGGTAGGAGGGAGGGAGGGAGGAAGATGCCCTCGGCCGGGGAAGGGTAGCAGGCGGGATCCTCGAGATGGATGTTCTGTAGCTTGATGGGGTGGTCGCACAGACCCACGGGTGGTAAAACCACAGCCAAGTAAATCCACACGGTCCACGGATGAGCGAAGTTGAATGTGGCGGAAGGGGAATGAAGGTCGGGGCGTTGGGTCCGAGTCGGTCCCTTGGCCGTGATGTTGTACTGTCGTTGTGCAAGATGGCACCACTGGGGGAAACTGGGCCAAGGGGACAGGGCATCTCCCTGTGTTATTTCTTGCGATGGCATGTGAGTCTACAAGAATCTTCAAAATTTTGTTAATGGAGAGGGAAGCAAACCATGAGACTTTTTTTAAGCTTATTTTGAGAGAGAGAGAGCATGTGAGTGGGGTAGGGGCAGAGAGAGAGAGAGAGAGAGAGAATCCCAAGCAGGCTCCACACTGTCAGCACAGAGCCCAACGTGGGGCGCAAACCCACGAACGTGAGATCATGACCTGAGCCTAAATCAAGAGGCGGACGCTTAACCAGCCGAGCCACCCAGGCGCCCTGCACACCATGAGCCTCTTAATGACAGAGAACAAACTGAGGGTTGATGGGGGGGAGGTGGGCAGGGGATGGGCCAGATGGGTGCTGGGCACTAAGGAGGCACTTGTGATGAGCACTGACCGTTGTACGTCAGTGATGAATCACTGAATTCTACCCCTGAAACCAATACCACACTATATGTTAGTTTAGAAACTAGGGGCGCCTGGGTGGCTCAGTCGGTTGGGCGACCGACTTCGGCTCAGGTCACGATCTCGAGGTCCATGAGTTCGAGCCCCGCGTCGGGCTCTGGGCTGACAGCTCAGAGCCTGGAACCTGTTTCAGATTCTGTGTCCCCCTCTCTCTCTGACCCTCCCCCGTTCATGCTCTGTCTCTCTCTGTCCCAAAAATAAATAAACGTTAAAAAAAAAAATTTTTAGAAACTAAATAAAAATTTGGAAAAAGAAAACAAAACCCTTAAATACATTTGTCAAATAAATAAATAAATAAATAAAAGCTTTTTATTTATTTTATTTATTTTTTAATTTTTTTTTCAATGTTTATTTATTTTTGGGACAGAGAGAGACAGAGCATGAACGGGGGAGGGGCAGAGAGAGAGGGAGACACAGAATCGGAAGCAGGCTCCAGGCTCCGAGCCATCAGCCCAGAGCCTGACACAGGGCTCGAACTCACGGACCGCGAGATCGTGACCTGGCTGAAGTCGGACGCTTAACCGACTGCGCCACCCAGGCGCCCCAATAAAAGCTTTTTAAAATGGAGCCGGCTCCATGGGTTAAGCCTCCAACTCTTGGTTTCGGCCCAGGTCGCCGTCTCACGGTTGGTGAGTTCGAGCCCCGCGTCGGGCTCCAGGCTGACAGTGTGAAGCCTGCTTGGGATTCTCTCTCTCTCTCCCTCTCCAAATAAATAGACTTAATACAAAAAAAAAAAAGGAACCGTTTTAGAGTCTGGATAGAGATGACTTCTTCCCCCATGCCTTCCCTTCTGAAGTGAGCGCCTCGCGGAGCCCAGTGAGGAAGCCTCCGCAGGTGCTCAGAGCCGGCGGGCAATGACAAGCTCAAGCCCAGAGACCGGGTGAGTTGGGTGACACAGTGAGCGGGTAGCAGCCTCACCTCGCACCTGCAGGTTGTCAGTCTGAGCCCTTTGCTCCGAAGTCCCAGTGATTTGCATCTTGCTCAGTTATTTGCGTAAAGACCAACTTCGCTCGAAGCAACTGAAGCTAGTTGGTAACTGTTGGCCGAGGACGTCTTGTAAAACCCAGTGGGGAAGATGTTACCGTCTCGGCATTTCCCAGGTGAAGAAACTAGAATGCAGAGGTTGTTTGAGGGATTTGCTCACGGGGATAATTACCCAGTGGCTCTTCAGGGACTGGAAACCCCCGGGGAACCCCCGCCCCCCGCCACGGACAGGCCCAGGAGCATCACCGGGCGCTGGGCTGAGCCCGTGGTCCTCACCCAGGCCCCACGTGTCCCCGTGCCCATGCGTGGGCACCTGCGTGCCTTTCAGAAGTTAAGCCGGCTTGTTTGCTAAAGGCCGAGGTGGAAACAAGATTTGGGTTTAAAAACTCAGCAGCTTTGCCTGTAACTGTGTGTTTCTCCTTCCTGCCTCCACTGGGGGAGCTGAGTTCGCTCCGGAATCTCCCCTTCTGCCTCCGGGGAACCACAAAGTGACAAAACCTTGGCAGCCACTCCTGAAGGCTCTGGTCGCCGTGGCCCAGCTGGGCTCCACACGAAGGGAGGGGAAGCCCCAAAAGTCAGGTAGCTCAGCCTTGCAGTGCTGGCCTCAGGCCACGGATGCGGTGACAGTCCCGGTCACCCCCGCTTACACCTTCCAGAGATGTTTAAGTAGCTTCCCACCTCATCTTTTTTTTTTTTTTTAATGTTTATTTATTTTTGAGAGAGAGAGAGGGAGTGTGTGTGTGAGCAGGGGAGGGGCGGCGAGAGAGGAAGACACAGAATCCAAAGCAGGTTCCAGGCTCCGAGCTGTCAGCACAGAGCCGGACATGGGGCTCGAACCCATGATCCGTCAGATCATGGCCTGAGCCAAAGTCGGACACTTAACCGACTGAGCCACCCAGGCGCCCCTCATCTTCTTCTTTTTTTTTTAACTACCCGTCAATATTTCTGTCACTTTTTTTTTATTTTTTTATTTTTTATTTTTTTCAACGTTTATTTATTTTTGGGACAGAGAGAGACAGAGCATGAACGGGGGAGGGGCAGAGAGAGAGGGAGACACAGAATCGGAAACAGGCTCCAGGCTCTGAGCCATCAGCCCAGAGCCTGATGCGGGGCTCGAACTCACGGACCGTGAGATCGTGACCTGGCTGAAGTCGGACGCTTAACCGACTGCGCCACCCAGGCGCCCCATATTTCTGTCACTTTTAATGCCTTAGAATTTCCACTGTGCTCTCTCTTGTGAGCAGACCCATGCCTCCCCCATCAGAATCAGTCATTTCCTGGGTTACATCATCCATTTTTATCAAAGGACTTCCTACCGTTTTTAGTGCGGTGACTTCTTGAGGACTAAAGAAGACCCTGCGTTTTCTATGATCTCATGAAGGTCTTGCTTGGGTTAGGAGCGCAGGACATCGAGGTGGGGAGGAAAGGGCAGGCAACACGCACAGCCACACCTGCCATGTTTTCTCTCTACAAAGATTCTATCGTGTCTTTTACAGCCTGGTTGTTTCCCTTAATGAACTGTGGACACTTTTCAAGCCTCACTTTGGTGGCTACCGTACTGAGTTGAACAGGGTCCTCCAAAAATTCACGCCCAACTCCGAACCTGAATGTGACCTTGTTTTGGAAGTGGGATCTTTGCAGCTGGAATCAAGTTACTTTGGGCTCTTATTGAACGAGGGTGGAGCCTAAATCCCGTGACCCGCGTTCTTGTAGGAAGAAACTTTGGGCACAGAGTCACTGAGGGGCGAAGGTCGTGTGAAGGCAGAGAATGGTCTGAGGAACCTGCCACAGAGACAGGTTACTAAGAGGCTGTTTATGGCTTCAGATAAGTGAAGGTGTTAATCTATCGTGATGGGATATCAGATTAAGTACGTGCTGTTCCGACGGCAGGTTGCTTCATAATTCTTTTACATTGCTGAGCCGCCTGGAAGAAAAGATTAAGACTATCTTGATGGCAGAACAGAAGCAGCGATTGCCACGTCAAGTCATGTGGGCGTGTGACTAAAGGCCGGATTCCTGCGGTCATGGCGGCCTCGCAAATGTCCGAGCTGGTTCAGGGCAGATGTCCAAATCCGCCACAGCACCCAAAGCACGTGTGGACAAGGTGGTCAACACCACTAGTCTTCAGGGAAGTGCAAAGCCAAAGCAAAAGGAGGTACCACCCCACACCCGTTAGAATGGCCGTCACGAGAATGAGAAGCAATCGCCAGTTCTGGAGAGGATGACACCTGGGACGGGTGATGAGTCTCTTCTGTTTTGTCCCCCTCCCTGTTTTTGTATGATTTTTGTTTCTCTTCCCTTATGTTCATCTGTTTTGTCTCTTAAAGTCCTCATATGAGTGAAGTCATAGGATTTTTGTCTTTCTCTGACTAATTTCACTTAGCATGATACCCTCCAGTTCCATCCACATAGTTGCAAATGGCAAGATTTCATTCTTTTTGATTGCCGAGTAATACTCCATTGTGTGTGTGTGTGTGTGTGTGTGTGTGTGTGTATACACATATCACATTTTCTTTATCCATTCATCCATTGATGGACATTTGGGCTCTTTCCATCCTTTGGCTATTGTCGATAGTGCTGCTATAAACATTGGGATGCATGTGTCCCTTAGAAACAGCACACCTGTATCCCATGGATAAATGCCTAATAGTGTAATTGCTGGGTTGTAGGGTAGTTCTATTTTTAGTTTTTTGAGGAACTTCCATACTCTTTTCCAGGGTGGCTGCACCAACTTGCATTCCCACCAACAATGCAAAAGAGATCCTCTTTCTCCGCATCCTCGCCAACATCTGTTGTTGCCTGAGTTGTTAATGTTAGCCATTCTGACAGGTGTGAGGTCGTATCTCATTGTGGTTTTGATTTGTATTTCCCTGATGATGAGTGACGTTGAGCGTTTTTCATGTGTCGGTTGGCCATCTGGATGTCTTCTTTGGAGAAGTGTCTATTCATGTCTTTTGCCCATTTCTTCACTGGACTATTTTTTTTGGGGGGGGGTGTTGAGTTTGGTAAGTTTTTTATAGATTTTGGATACTAACCCTTTATCCGACATGTCGTTTGCAAATATCTTCTCTCATTCCGTCGATTGCCTTTTAGTTTTGTGGTTTGTTTCCTTCGCTGTGCAGAAGCTTTTTATTTAGATGAGGTGCCAGTAATTCATTTTTGCTTTTGTTTCCCTTGAGGAAACTGAGGCACAGTTTCAACACACATGGATTTGTTCACTACCTTGCTCAAGCTGGGAGAGCCAAGTAGCAGGACCAAGAGGAGATCTGACCACCCTGCCTGAATTCCTGATCTCCGAATGACACTGTTTTATGGTCTGTGGATTATTAAACACATAGACAATCTGGAGACAGAGCTACCAAACCCCAACAGTGGCATATCACAGGGTAGAGGTGAGGGTACATTCCATGTGACAGATTTTTGATCGAATTTTTATATTATATAACAAGTATTATTAATTTTGTAATCACACAACAAATGATAAAGTGATTTTTGGAAAGGTTTAAAAGTCGCCAGCTTGGAGATCTGCCTGTGTGGGCCGCAGGTGGTGTTGGGTGAAATGGAGAGAGAAAGAACATTTGTCATTTGTTAGGACCGTGGTGGGTTATCGGGGACCAAGCTTGGTGGGAGGTGAGCAGGGATACTGTTATTTACCCTCTTACTCTGTATCTACAACTAAGAGTTTTTGTTTTGTTTTGTTTTTTTAAGAGAGAGAGGAACCATGAGTGGGCGATGGACAGAGTGGGAGAGAGACAGAGAATCCTAAGAAGGCTCCACGGTCATGCGCGGGTCAGGCCCCACGTGGGTCTCGATCCCATGACCCTGGGATCATGACCTGAGCCGAAGTCAAGAGCCGGACACTCAACCGACTGAGCCACCCAGGATCCCCTACCGCTAAGAGCTTTGAGCAAGGCTGGTGCCATGGGCTGAATTGTGTCTCCCAAAATTCATAGATTCAAGCCCTGACCCCCAATACCTCAGAATGTGACTGGCTTTGGAGATAATATCCCTAAAGAGGTGATTCAGTGAAAATGAGGTCAATAGGGTGGACCCCCTAATCCAATCTGACGGCATCCTTATGAGAAGAAGAGATTAGGACACTAGCCTACCAAATGGAAGACCGTGTGCCTATTTTCCTCAACTCTTGCACCACGACCACTCTCAGGGGACCACTCACACCAGATGTGGGGGGTTTCCCCACCCTAGGCACGTCTTTGCGGCATCCACTGGGTGTCCTACAATTCAATCCCATTTGGACGCCCAATGAAACTAAAGCAGACCCCACTGCTTCAGGGCCCAGTCCCATGAGACTGCACACCTTCCCCCCAAAAAAACCTTGAGATGTCCATTGCAAGTGATAAGTCCCCAAGCCACCCATGACTTCTGTCCCACAGACATTCCTATGAACCTCCCGCTTGGATTCCACATTTGCTGGCACAACTTATAGAACTCAGAAAAACATTGGTTTATATGTGTACTAGTTTATTCTCTAATAAAGGATTTGATAAAATACAGATGGACAGCCAGTTGAAGAGATTCACAGGGTAAGAGCTGGAAGGATCCTGAGCGCTATCCCTGGGGAGGTGGAATGTGTCACTCTCACTGAACCTGAGCAGAACCACTCAAATGAGACTCTTTTGAATGATTAAATCTATGAGAATAAATGATCATTGCTTTGCACAGCATGAATATGCGATTGACCGAAATAGGAATACAAGTGACTGTTAATAAAAACGGAAGATTAGATCAAAAATAACAAAAGAGGGGTGCCTGAGTGGCTCAGTCGGTTAAGCATCTGACGTCGGCTCAGGTCATGATCTCACGGTTCGCGAGTTCAAGCCCCGTGTGGGGCTCTGTGCTGACAGCTCGGAGCCTGGAGCCTGATTCGAGTTCTGTGTCTCCTCTCTCTCTGCCCCTCCTCTGCTCACGCTCTGTCTCTCTCTCTCTCTCTCTCTCTCTCAAAAATAAATAAACATTAAAAAAATTTTTTTTTAATGACGAAAGAAGTTTTAAGTAGGATAGCAGTGAAATTTCCCCCACGTATATCAGCAAGGATAAAAAGAATGATAAAACTCTCTGTTGGCAAGAATATGAGGAAACAGCCATTCCTATGCACTGAGGTATGATACTTGTATCACTGAGTTTGGGGATAGTTTGTTACACAGCACGATTGTTAACAATAGCTAACCAATACGACATCTGTTACAGGATGAGCCAATCGTGGGGCTGTAATTTTCTAGTCCTTAGGAGGTAGACACTAGACCCAAGCTTGGCTAACAGTTAGAGCCCCCTCCCAGGATTTTTCAGCTAGGACCCAACAGAGAGTGAGTCTCAGCCTCTCTCCGATGGTGAGGTTATGAGGCGTGAGCACAGAAGCAGCTGGTAAACAAGCTGTGTGTTGAAATCTGGCTAAACATAAACGCCAATGGGCAGACAGGGATGATAGGTATGGACTCTGTGAATTCGATTGTCCCTGAGACATACCTGCTTCGGGTCACATCTTCCACTCAGGCACGTGAACAAATGGATCTGTCCCCTTCATTGTCTAATTAACTTCAGTAATGTCCTGACCACCATCCCTGCCATATGCAAATAGACTTCTTCCCAGTTCAGTTCCAACCAATTTCTGGGAGATCTCCAGCCATGAACTTCAGGAGAGAACAACTGCATTGCATGTGGAATAACAGGGCCTAGATAATCTAGTCTAAATCTTTCATTATAGAGGTGAGTAAATTAGGACCCTAAAAAGGAAGGACTTTCTTGAGGTGACACAAAACAAAATAGGCACAAATCTGCCTATCACGCACAAGTCAGAAACTTGTGTTCCCAAAAGGGAACAACAAAGAGATTTAATGTGTTGCCTTTTCAAATGGCAAAGGCAAAATACTTTTTCACAGCCTAGTGATGTTCAAAGTATAAATAAATGAACCCATTCAAACATCAATAGTGGGCGTACACATTGAGACGGATCTTTCTTAGAAGCATGGGCAACCGTGAAATTTACCTGCTAAGTTTCCACAAGGAGATAATTTTGCAAGTTAAGGACAATGTTATAGGCAAAAATGTTCAGGTAACAGAGAAATATTAGAGACAATCCAAAAATCCAACAGAGAAAACCAACGAAATCAGTGATGGTCTATCTTCTCTTCAGCGCAATACTATGTGGTCATTAAAATTTGTCGGGGCGCCTGGGTGGCGCAGTCGGTTAAGCGTCCGACTTCAGCCAGGTCACGATCTCGCGGTCCGTGAGTTCGAGCCCCGCGTCGGGCTCTGGGCTGATGGCTCGGAGCTTGGAGCCTGTTTCCGATTCTGTGTCTCCCTCTCTCTCTGCCCCTCCCCCGTTCATGCTCTGTCTCTCTCTGTCCCAAAAATAAATAAACGTTGAAAAAAAAAATTTAAAAAAAAAAAAAAATAAAAAAAATAAAATAAAATTTGTGTGTGTTGGGGAAGAAAGAGGATGAGAGAGGTCGGGGGGGGGTGTCGGGAGAGACAGAGGCGGGGGGAGGGAGGGGGCAGAGAAGAGAACTCTGCAAGAATATACACCAGCACGTCAAGAGACCTTCTCTCTTTGGGATGGCCTTTCTGTTGTTAGAATTATTGTTTACCTGTTTGATCTGCTTTTCTCTTTCAGACTTTTCTTTATGGCTTGAATTTGTTTACCTCTGCCCCGAATCTGGGCTACAAGACTATTCCAATATAAGCAGACACCTGGCCCTCCCCGTGTTTGCCAAGGATCATAATCTCAGCGGAGAGATCATAAATAACATAATAAAGAACTCAGGATATATGGTGGTACCCAGCCAACTTGGCTTTCCTGAGGACCTCGGCTCCAAGAACATCAAAGCTCCTCCCACACATGAGTCCACTCATCCTTAGGCCTGTTGGCTGAAAACTGGCTTGGCGTTTCAGAAGCCGCCAGGGCCATACTGTTCCTTGAGAAATGCTTACCTATTTTCTCCTCTGCTTCTGTTCTCTCAAGGTGTCCCCTTATTGTCCAGTGTAACCTCCCATTCTCTGGCTAAGCCAAAGTCAACCTTTTTTTTTTCAGTTGTCCCGATAGCAACATCTCTAGACTACAGGAAGGCATGGGGCTCTAGTCCCAGGCATTCGGATCATACGTAGGTTTGAAATAGGGTGACGAACTCACCTATGTTCGCCAGGGACTCATCTGCTTGTAGCATGGGGAAATCAGTACGTGGCCAAAACGCGATCTGTGGCAAAACGGGACAACTGGTCACCCCAGCTTTGGCTCTGGTCTCTTTCATTGATGAACCAGTTCCACCCCGCGCCCCTCCTCCCCCAAGCCTCAGTTATCTCAGTCTTGGAAAGGATTCACCTCCCCTGGGGCCTTGGGGATATGGCAGGACACCAACAGACCTGATCTCTTCCGTCCCGGGGTCTTCTGTCTCATTGAAAAGCAGACATTAAACGAATGGCAACATACACAGGATATTGGTGGGAATGGAATCGGGATGGAGGTGAGCAGAGAAGTCAAGAGAATATTTTAGCCGGCACTTGAATGACGGGACTCAGAGCTAACGTGTCCTGGGGGCTCGCCATGTGCCGATATACCACGGAGAGCATTTTACACACATTATTTCGCTTAAGTATCACATAAGCCTTTTCAGAGAAATACTTATTTATCCCCATTGTATAGATTTGGAAGCCGAGTGTCAGGCGGGATGATGTAAATTTCTCACGATCCTGGAGTTGGAAAGTGACAGACTGAGATTGGAAATCAGGCAATCTCTTACGTCGGTGTACATTAAAAAAAAAAATTAGTGAAGTAACATATCCATAAGGTTAAACAAAGGGGGGGGGGGCTAGAAACAGTGTCGCAAGCGTCAGGATGGGAAAGAAAAGAGACAGCTCCCTCCCCCAGCCCGCCCATCTACTTTCCTGTTTCCCTGCAATCTCCAAAACTCTGTTTCAACAGATTTTCCCAAGTGGTGAGGGACCATCCTCCTGGGCAAAACGGGAGGAAACGCAACGTAAATCGAGTAAGCCGCGACTGTGAGTTTGAAATTTGCCCAAATGTGGGTGGGTTTCACTGGTGGCTCCGTGAGGGGGAGGGACGTTTGCCTTTTTGCTTCGTGCTATATTTTCAGCGCTTATGTGCCTGGCACATAGCAGGCACTCGTTAAGTATTTATTACATGAGTTTGTGAAATAAACTGACCCAACGCGTGCACCTTTGAAACCATCTATCTGACGTGCAAGAAATACCTTCTTACAGAAATATCTAATCATTTCTCAAACATTCATGTTTAAACACATGCTACACGCAGACACTATAAGTAACATAATGTATAAAGTAAGAGGAATATATAAAATAATAAGAATATAGGAAAATTGAGGGGCACCTGGGTGGCCCAGTCGGTTAAGCATCCGACTCTTGATTTCGCCTCAGGTCGTGATCTCATGGTTTTGTGAGTTTGAGCCCCTCACGGGGCTCTGCACTCACCGTGCGGAGCCTGCTTGGGATTCTCTCTCTCTCCCTCTCTCTCTGTTTCCCCTCTCCTTGTGCTCTCTGTCTCTCTCTCTCAAAATAAATGAACTTCAAAAAAGAATTTAGGGGGCGCCTGGGTGGCTCAGTCGGCTGAGCGTCTGACTTCGGCTCAGGTCATGATCTCGCGGTTCATGGGTTCAAGCCCCGCATAGGGCTCTGTGCTGACAGTTCAGAGCCTGGAGCCTGCTTCGGATTCTGTGTCTGGCTCTCTCTCTCTCTGTCCCTCCCCTGCTCACGCCCTGTCTCTCTCTGTCTCAAAAATGAATAAAACATTAAAAAAATTAAGAAAAAAGAATTTAGGAAAATTGAGAGTCTGTCTGGGTTCAATGCTCTGTTTAATATGTGATTCTCATTTAGCTTAACATAAATTATTCCCATCTGCCTCTTCCAACAATTCCTCTGGGAGGAAATCCTTAACCTCTCCCCCCTTTTCCTTCAGATGAGGACACTTGCCACTCTGAGACACCGTCTCTTAGCAGTAAGTGGCAGGTCTCGAACAGGTATGTTGACAGCAGGCAAGCAATGAGGATCATTTAGAGCTTTGCTCAAGTATCTGAGCACTGAATGTCCCAAGATCAATAGTCATCATTGTTTTCCCCGCATTTAACTCATACCAATCTACCCTGGATACCTCATGGAATTAGCAGGGAGACCACCAATGGGACATCTGCTAAAGTGTTAGGTGTTACGCGGAAAATTCACAGGTAAATAAGGCAGAGCCTGTGTTGTTGAGAAACTTCCAGACAAGCAGTGGACCTAACAGGTCCAGTGTTGAATTTGCAGGATGCTACGAAGCCAGGATCGCTGTGCAGGGAGACTGAAGGGTGCTTGGGGCTCATGAGCGGTGTCTCTGGGCTCAGACAGCTGGATGACCTTGGGCGAGAAACTCAACCTCTCTGGACCTCAGGAAAATGGGGTTATTAATAACGCATGACCCCTATGGGTCATTGGACTGATGATGTGACCCATTATACAAGCGGGTGCCTGTGACTTGCCTAGCATGGCACCAGCCATTATAAGCTCCCAAACATTGGTGTTAGATGTATTTTTAGGAAAGAAGCCTTCTTTTTTTTTCTCCCAGCAGACCTACCGCACAAATATAAACTTGGCCAGTTTTGTAGGTTAAAAACAGTCAACTGTCAATGTGATGTTGCGATACAAGGGATATATATTTGGTTTTTTTTCCCGGTGGATCCTGGCACAGAGCTCCTAAAAACCCTTGTCACCTCAGGGGTTATTCAGCCAGAACTGAGTTTATGCTAATGAGATGATAGGCAGCTGAAGGCCCCCCGGTGGCTTTTCCCTGAAGTCTGCAATTTCCTACAGTTCAACCTAATGAGATTTGATAATGATTGGGAAGATTTGGAGTCAATAAACAAAAGGAGAAGGCTCTCGAAACCCAGGCACATCCAAGCGTCTGCATTTGTCGCCTCGCTGGTTTTGCTAAATATCCCCTCCAGGCTGGCCCTTCCCTCCCTCTGAAAACCTCCCTCTAGGCTCAGCAAAACTTCAAGAAAAGAAACACCAGTTAAAGCTGTAAGTGTCACAATTTGGTTTTATGCGGCAGTAACCAACCCCTGGCCAATCGTGGAGTCTGGCTGTCAGTATACCCCGCACCTTGTTAAAAAAAAAAAAAAAAAAAAAGTCATATAGAAACTTCTGTGTGAATTCATTGTGTAGCATTTGTAATCCCTGAGGGCTGCTGAGTGACAGAGCAGGGAGGCAGGGTTTTTTGGGGTTTTTTTGTTTGTTTGTTTAAGAGATTAGATTCTGTTTGACCAACAGATATCCCTGCTTGGGCCAAACGGTGGCTGAAGGGTGAGGGGATCCCGGGAGCCAAGAGCTGGAAAGGAGGTAGGACCCTATTTATTAGAACTTCCGGATCCATACAGATAGACTGACTCATCCTGGCCTTGGTCCAGCTCCGCGTGTGATCGCAACAAATTATTCGTTCTCTTTGAGTCCTTGCTTTCCCTGGGGCCCAGCGGAGCTAAAAGGAAAATCAAGGAAAATCGCTACTCCTGTCTCACGTCGACGATTCCGTGACATGGTATGTGTAAATTACATGACAACTCGGAATCACTCAATAATCGGTAATTAACACGGTCATGTATCTGGTGTCTGATGTGTGCCATGCACCGTGCCAAAAAAAAAAAAAAAACCGAAAACCAACAAAAAACTGTATACGTGTTTGCCAATTAATCCCTGCAGCAAGCCTGGGAAGTAAATGTATCTGGATCCCCCCTACGTGAAGAGGCCACCTCCAGAGAGGTTAAGCCGCCTGCCTGAAATCACACAGGGAGAAAGGGCTACAGCTAGAACCCGGATCGTAAGGGAGGGTTCGGATAATTTGGAGGGCAAAGATCAATTGCTATTTATTTAGCTGTCTCTTGAAATCTCCGTGCCAATTCAGCAACGCCTGACAAATATTTACCATGCCCAAACTCACTGCCAGATGCGAAGCTGCGTGAATTGCAATATGACCTCGTGTTCGGCTGTTAGATTGCCCAGTGATTTGTGACTAAAATGTCCACAAAGAAAAAGAAAAAGGAAAGGAAAGGCAGCATCGAAATGAGGAGGAGCGCGAAGGATGCCCCGGTTTATTTCCATGGCCTGAGCTGCGGGAGAAACCTTCCAGAATGTTCTGGGAAGGGGTGAGTCTGGTGTTCCCTGTCTCTATGGACAGATGAGAACAGCCCTCCGGGCTGGTAGAGAGACTTCTAACTGTTATTAGTGCCCTTTTGTAGAGCGCGTGTCAGAGGAGTTTTCTCGACCCGAGTGGGGATGCCCCCCCAGGTGGGTGTGCGGGCCCAGGGCAGTGGGCCGTCATTAAGAGAGGCAGCGTTGCCCAGTGCGGACACTAAACCAGGTGGAGACACAAGCTGATTCTCCTGCCTCGCCCTCCCCCACCCCCGTTTCTCACACCTGCGAAATTATGACCCAGAAACAACCAGCTCTTTACTTGGGGGCGGGGGGGGGGAACCCACAGACTGAAAGAGCTTCTCACGCCTAGGGCTGGCCAGCCACCCACACCCCACCCTCAGCCCCCAGGCAGGGAAACGGACAGCTGACTCTGAACTTCCTCTTAGCTGTCGGATTCTAGGTACTCGCCTTGTAGCATGAGGAGGAAAGGCCACGTCCCCCCGCTCCCCCCAAAGAGATCACCCGCTGTCATGCTGTCGCTTCCAGTCGCTGAGCTTTTTCTGATGCATATTTTCACAGGGTCCTGGTTGTTGCTGTGGTTTTTTTTTTTTTTTTTCCAAGATTGGACATTCTGATTTTCACCAGGATAACATCTCTATTTTTGATTATTAGAGCCTTGCCCTCATTTCACTAATGGCTATAAAATGTACATTGAATGGTAAGATGCTCCTTCGGGCTCTATGATATTAACAGCAAAGACATTATTTGTATCACAGAGCTAGGCATTATTCTAAGTGCTTGGCACTGAAAACGGGGACTGACTTAATCTGTACAACTCTATGATCCGGGTTCTCTTATTATCCCATTTTACTCATGAGCAAACTGAGCCTAAGGTGACACATCTAACACATGACAGAGCTGGGATCTGAACCTAGGGAATCTGTCTCCAGACACCATGCTGTTAACTAGGATGTAGGCGGGGCGCCTGGGTGGCTCAGCCGGTTGAGCGTCCGAGGTCAGCTCAGGTCACGAACTCACAATCTCACAGTTTGTGAGTTCGAGACCCGCATCGGGCTCCGTGCTGACAGCTCAGAGCCTGGAGCCTGCTTCGGACTCTGTGTCTCCCTCTCTCTCTGACCCTCCCCTGCTCATGCTCTGTCTCTCTCTCTCCTTCAAAAATAAATAAAAACATTAAAAAAAATTAACAAAAAACTAGGATGTAGGCTACCTCTCGGGCTAACGAACTTGACTATTGATGATAACCAGTGTTAGTGAGCCTCGAGGGAGACTGGCTGTCACCAGTGCCGACAGGAATACAATTTTTGGTGAATGGTTTGGCAGAATCTGTAAAAATTGTAAGGATTAATCTCTTTGACCTAGCAACTTTGCCTTTAAGATTCATTATCCCGAAATTTCATATACATCCACCAAAAAATACACACACCACCAGACACAGAATGGTTCACCGCAACTTTCTTTGTAATGGTGAATCAGTGGAAATCTTTTAATAAATTAATACATACATGCCATGAGAAATGTAGGACTAAATTCAGACAAATGTGAATCAAAACAATGAATTTGGATATGGAGGAAAAAAAGAATGGTGAGAACTGTGTCCATTGAGTTTCCTTTTATTTCGGTGTTTCATTTTTTAAAGTTTATTTATTTATTTTGAGAGACGGTGGCAGGGGAGGGGCAGAGAGAGAGGAAGAGAGGATCCCAAGCAGGCTCCATGCGATCAGCACAGAGCCCGACACTGGACATGAGCTCACAAACCAGAAGATCATGACCCGAGCCGAAAATCAAGAGTCAGAGGCTTAACTGACTGAGCCACCCAGGCACCCTGAGAGCTGTGTCCATTTAAATACAAAACTCGGGGGGCGCCTGGGTGGCTCAGTCGGTTAAGCGTCCGACTTCGGCTCAGGTCATGATCTCACGGTCCGTGAGTTTGAGCCCCGCATCAGGCTCTGTGCTGACAGCTCAGAGCCTGGAGCCTGCTTCGGATTCTGTGTCTCCCTCTCTCTGACCCTCCCCTGTTCATGCTCTGTCTCTCCCTGTCTCAAAAATAAATAAACATTAAATACAAAACTCGGGGCGCCTGGGTGGCTCAGTCACTTAACTGTCCGACTTTGGCTCAGGTCACAATCTCACGGCTTGGGAGTTCGGGCCCCGCGTTGGGCTCTGTGCTGACAGCTCGGAGCCTGGAGCCTGGAGCCTGGAGCCCGCTTCAGACTCTGTGTCTCCCTCTCTATCCTCCCCTCCTCTGCTCACGCATGCTCTCTCTCCTTCAAAAATACGTGAACGTTAAAAAAAAAAAAAGAAAAACATAAATACAAAACTAAGATTAAAGAACATGAAGATGATGCTTATAAAATAGAATGTTAGTGTTAAAAGCATTGGCAGGGGCACCTGGGTGGCTCAGTCAGTTAAGCTTCCGACTCTCAATTTCAACTCCGGTCATGATGTCATGGTTTTGTGAGTCTGAGCCCCACGTTGGGCTCTGTGCTCTGGCCTCGGGGAGCCTGCTTGGTATTGTCCCTCTCTCCGTCTCTCTCTGTCCTTCCCCCACTCACACTCTTCCTGTCTCTCTCAAAATACATAAGTAAACTTAAAAACATTGGCAATATAAAACAAGCAATAAAACTAATAAGTCAGGATGAGAACAGGGAAAATGGGAATACTATATTCCTTAACTTCATCTTTCATGTGAAGGATTCAAAATGTCAAAAATTGACATTTATTTTTAAAATGACTCCAGGAGAAAGAGGAACCCTTTTGCACTGCTGGTGGGAATGCAAACAGTATGGAAGTTCCTCAAAAAACTAAAAATAGGGGTGCCTGGGTGGCGCAGTCGGTTAAGCGTCCGACTTCAGCCAGGTCACGATCTCGTGGTCCGTGAGTTCGAGCCCCGCATCGGGCTCTGGGCTGATGGCTCAGAGCCTGGAGCCTGTTTCCCATTCTGTGTCTCCCTCTCTCTCTGCCCCTTCCCCGTTCATGCTCTGTCTCTCTCTGTCCCAAAAATAAATAAACGTTGAAAAAAAAAAATTAAAAAAAAAAAAACAAAAAAAAAAAACTAAAAATAGAACCACCCGACAACCCGGCAATTGCACTACTAGGTATCTATCCACGGGATACAGGTGTGCTGTTTCGAAGGGGCATGTGTACCCCATGTTTATAGCAGCGCTATCGACAATAGCCAAAGGATGGAAAGAGCCCAAATGTCCATCGATGGATGAATGGATAAAGATATATACACAACGCATACATATATATAATGGAGTATTACTCAGCAATCAAAAAGACTGAAATCTTGCCATTTGCAACTACGTGGATGGAACCGGAGGGTATTATTCTAAGTGAAATTGGTCAGAGAAAGACAAATATCGTATGACTTCACTCATAGGAGGACTTTAAGACACAGAACAGATGAACACAAGGGAAGGGAAGCAAAAATAACATAAAAACAAGGAGGGGGACAAAACAGAAGAGACTTAAATACAAAGAACAAACAGAGGGTTGCTGGAGGGGTTGTGGGAGGGGGGATGGGCTAAATGGGTGAGGGGCACTAAGGAATCTACTCCTGAAATCATTGTTGTACTACATGCTGGCTAACTTGGCTGTAAATTTAAAAATAAATAAATAAATAAATAAAAATTTAAAAAATAATAATAAATTAAATTTTTTGTATATAAACAAACAAACAAATAACTCACTCCATGAGGGGAGTCTGCGTGGCTCAGTGGGTTCAGTGTCTGGCTTTCAATTTCGGCTCAGATCATGATCTCACAGTTTGTGAGTTCCAGCCCCAAGTAAGGCTCTGTGCTGACAGCACGGAGCCTGCTTTGGATTCTCTGTCTCCCGCTCTCTCTGCCCCTCCCTCGCTCATGCTTGTTCTCTCTCTCTCTCTCTCTCTCTCTCAAAAATAAGTAAATACACTTTTAAAAAATAAAATAAAAAATAAAATGGCTCTAAGAGCTTAATGGTTTTTTTATGATCTTTTTGTCTTTATGTAGATTTTTTAAAGCAAAGACTACCTTTTGCGGCGAAGGAAGTTATACTAAATGTTTCTGTATAGGGTAAGGTAGGGTTCAATTTCATTTTTTTTTTTTTTTTTTTGCACATGGCCATCCAGTTTTCTCAACGCCATTTGCTGAAGAGGCTAGTCTTTCTCCATTGTGTATTCTTGGCACCCTTATGTAAGATCTATTGACCATACAAGCGTTGGCTTAATTCCAGGCTCTGTATTCTGGTCCATCGGTCCATATGTCTGTCTTTATACCAGTACCATACTATTTTAATCACTGTAGCTTTGTAGTATATCTTGAACTCAGGAAGCATGACACTTTCATCTGTTTTCTTTCCCAAGATATTTTGTGGTTCCAGATGAAGTTGGGGATTTTTTTCCTGTTCCTGCAAAAAAATGCAATTAGGATTTCAATGGGTACGGTGTTGAATTTGTAAATGTTTTTGGCAATATGGACATTTTAACAATATCAAGTCTTCTAATTCATGGACGTAGGCCATCTTGCCATTTATTAGAGACACAGCTGATTTTTGTATATTGATTTTATATCCTACAACTTTATTGAATTTGTGAGTTAGTTCTACGAGTATCTTTTTTTGGCAGAATCTTTAGGGTTTCTGCATACAAGGTCATGTCATCTATAAACAGAGATCATTTTGCTTCTTTCTTTCTGATCTGGATTCTTTTTATTTCTTTTTCTTGCTTAACTCAATAGCAAATGGTAGTAGTAATAATAATGACCCAATCGAAAAATGAGCAGAGCATCTGAATAGACATTCTTCCAAAAAAAGACATAAAAATAGCCAACATTTATAGGGAAAAGTGTTCAGCATCGCAAATCATCAGGGAAATGCAGATGAAAACCACAATGAGCTATCACCTCATCCCTGTGACGATGGCTATTTTTTAGATGTTTATTTATTTTTGAGGGGGGGGAGGGGCAGAGAGAGGGAGACAGAATCCAAAGCAGGTTCCGAGCTATAAGCACAGAGCCTGATGTGGAGCTTGAACACACAAACCTCAAGATCATGACCGGAGCTGAAGTCAGATGCTCAACTGATTGAGCCACCCAGGCACCCCTGGATGGCTATTTATTCTTTAAAAAAAAAAAGCAAGATAATAAATGTCAGTGAAGATATGGAGACAGAGAGCCCTGGCACACTATTGATACGAACGGACATCGTTACAGCCATTAGGGAAAACAGTATGGAGGCTCCTCAAAAAATGAAAAATAAAACTATCCTATGATCCAGCAATCCCACTGCTGGGTTTTACCCAGAGGAATTGAAATCGGGATCTCAAAGAGATACCTGCACTCACATGTTCATCTCAGTCATATTGACGATTGCCAAGGTGAGGAAACCACCTAATGTCCACCAACAGAAGAGTAGCAAGAGAATATTTTTCAGCTTTTAAAAACAAAGAAATCCCACTACTTGCCGCAACACGGGTGGACCGATAGGTTCATGATCTGTATGATCTCACCTATATGTAGAATCTGAAATAGACTCATTGAGGGGTGCCTGGATGGCTCCGTCGGTTGAGCGGCCGACGTCGGCTCAGCTCATGATCTCATGGCTCGTGAGATCGAGCCCCACGTCGGGCACTGTGTTGACAGCTCAGAGCCTGGAGCCTGTTTCTGATTCTGTGTCTCCCTCTCTCTCTGCCCCTCCCCCACTCATGCTCTGTCTCCCTCTGTCTCAGAAATAAATAAACATTAAAACAATTTTTTTAAATAGACTCATTGAGGCAGAGAGTACAATGGTTGTTGCCAGGGACTGGGGAGAGGGCAAATGGGAGGGTGATGGTCAAAGGCACAAAGTTTCCAGGTGTCTGGGTGGTTCAGTCTGTTAAGCGTCTGACTCTTGATTTTGACTCAGGTCATGATCTCATGGTTTGTGAGATCGAGCCCCGAGTAGGGCTCTGCGTTGACCGTGCGGAGCTTGCTTAGGATTCTCTCTCTCTCCCTCTTTCTCCGTTCCTCCCTCCCTCTCTCTCTCTCTCAAAATAAATAAATACACTTAAAACAAATATTTTTTAAAAAGGTACAACGTTTCAGTTACGCAAGATGAGTAAGTTCTGGAGATGTCAGATACAGTATGGTGACTGTAGTTAACAATACTGTAATTGTAGACCTTCACTTTGCTAAGAGGGTGGATCTTAATTTAACTGTTATTACTACATCTACATAAAAATAATAATAATAAAGGGGGTGGGAGGAAACTTTGGGAGGTGGTGAAGATGTCCTTGGCCTTGTAGTGACAGTCTCATGAGTGGATACTTATTCCCAAGCTTGTCGAGTTGTATACATAATATATGTACAGCTCTTACCTGGCAATCACACATCAACAAAGTCACTTTAAAATAAATAAATAGGGGTGTTGGGTGGCTCAGTCGGGTAAGCATCCAACTTCGACCTCAGGTCATGATCTCACAGTTCGAGCCCCGCGTCGGGCTCCGTGCTGACAGCTCGGAGCCTGGAGCCTGCTTCGGATTCTGTGTCTCCCTCTCTCTCTCTGCCCCTCCCCTGTTCACGCTCTGTCTCTCTCTCAAAAAAAATTAAGAAATAAATTAACATTTTAAACAATTTAAAAAATACATAAAACTAAAAATACATAAAAACATGCATGATGTTAACTTTATTTTTTTAAGTTTATTTCTTTATTTTGAGAGAGTGTGTGTGTGAGCAGGGGAGGGACAGAGAGACAGAGAGAGAGAGAGAGAGAGAGAGAGAGAATCCCAAGCAGGTTCCACAGTGGCAGTACAAAGCCCAACACAGGGCTTGAACTCACCAAGCATGAAATCATGACCTGAGCCTAAACCAAGAGTCGGATACTTAACCGACTGAGCCACCCAGGCGCCCCAAGCCATACATGCTATTAAAAAAGAGAAGAGGAGAGAAAACTATTACCGATTGAAAGAGATTTAATTGACATATCACCTACATACCACGTGGGGCCATTTTGTGCATTCTGATTAAAATAACATGAACTGCAAAAAGGCATTTAAAAAAATTTTTTTAACGTTTATTTATTATTGAGAGAGACAGAGCATGAGCAGGGCAGGGGCAGAGAGAGGAGGAGACACAGAATCCGAAGCAGGCTCCAGGCTCTGGGCTGTCGGCACGGAGCCCGATGTGGGGCTCGAACTCACCGACTGTGAGATCACGACCCAAGCTGAGGTCGGACGCCCAACCGACTGAGCCACCCAGGTGCCCCTGTAATAATTATTTTTAGAAACGAGCTTCAGGTACGTACAGACACAGTTGATAGACCTGGAGACGGGAAGGGAGGCAAGAGAATTCAGATTTACACGACGCGAAGGAAGTTCCTTTGCCAACACGGAGGAGGCTTACCCACTCCCTGACTCCGTGTCCCTCTCCCTCTGAGCCACTGTGTCCCAAGAAAGAGAGAGAGCAGTGGGGGAAAAAAAGACTGATGTCCCTAGTGGCCCACGTCCCTCTGCTAGGTGGCAAATATGAAATAATTACATAACTGGGGGCAAGATACCTCTGTTGTAGAGGAGAAAAGAGAAGAAGGCATTTTCCTTGAGTCTCTACTCGTCAGTACTGCTGGAGATACGGAAGGGAAAGAAATCCAATACAGATCAGCTCGGGCAAGCGTGGGAATGAGGACTTGTGAGGCTGGAAAGGTTGAAGCGAGAGCTCGTGTCCGACAGCAGATCCAGAGATTCGACTATTGACAGGAGGATCTCTCTCCTTCTCTTGTAGCTTTACTTCTCCCGAGGAGGGGGTTGGGGGGCGGGGGGTGGGGAGGAGGCTCATTGTCGCCGTCTTCCGAGGTGGTGACGGAGGGGTAAGTAAGCACGGCTGTATGCACCTCCAATTTGGCATCTGCTAACTTTACAACCACAGTCAATGGAGACCTCCTGTCTCTTGGTGTCTGCACAGAGTCCCTGCGAATAGCTCTGAGTGGTCCCGTTGGGTCGTGTGTCCACCCCTTGGGTCAATCACTGTAGTCTGTAGATGGGTTGCTATGATCGCGGAGTCGCTGTAGGCCCCACGCTGCTCTAGAGCATGAGGCCTGCGTCAGGGACAGAAGTAGGGGGGCCGAGTGGAATGTGTGACATCAGGACAACCATGGGTGCTCACGCCAACAGTGAGGAGGGCCAGCCGGGGGACAGAGGAGTTCGGGGGACGTGGAAGTACAGAAGGCATCTGTGGGCCCTAGTTCAGAGGGATGCTGAGGGCAGAATCCAGAATGAAGGGACCTCACAGCTGCACGGAGCGCTCGGATCCTAGGCAGGAGAGCCTCCCCCTCCTTGCAGACTTTTAGCGCGTCCAGAAATGGCCCTTGGCGTGTGTCGCGGGGGCTACTGCTGGCCTTTCGTAACCCTACCCACTCACTGACACTGCCCGGCACCAACTCCCCTGACTCTCTACAGGAAGGTTCCTTTTATTACGAACGCTGACGTACTCGGTTTTTGAAAAAAGACAGAACAGCCAGTGGACTGATGTCTCTAGAAGCAGTCCTCGACCGGTGACAGTAGAGCATTGAGGATAGTGTCCTCACTTCCTCTGTCCTCACCTGGGACAACTCAGGGTTCCATCCTGTCTCCCAGAGCCCCCAGTGGGACGGAGCCCCAGCTGTCCCCGAGGGAGCTCACATGACTATGCATCATCTCTTGAGTTCCTTCCCTGTCGTACTTTCCCAACGTCCCATTGGTGTTTCCTAGGAATGTCTCCCAGATGAACTTGTGCATGTGAATCCTTGTTTCAGGGTCTGTGGCTGAGGGAGTCTGAACCAAGGGGGTGCTCAAACCAGTGGGGCTAAGAGAAGCTTTGGAGGACACATCTGAGCATTCCCAAGGGAGTTTTTGGAAGTCAAGCACATTGGGTTAAGAATCCTGGGATTCGGAAAGAAAGGAGGGAAGAAGGGAGGGAGGGGGGGAAGGAAGGAAGGAAGGAAAGAAGGAAATAGGAGACGAGACAAATAAATAATGAGCCCATCGCTTGGAAAGAAAAGCCACGCTACAGACATACTGAATAAGCGAATTATAACTAAGTAAATGAATGAAAAAGTTAAGGTCCCCTTCATGTTAGTTTTGTGAAGGATGGAACCCTGTTTTTCTCCGAACACTCGGCTACCAACAAACGATTCAGAAGAGGTGCCAGATAAAGCGATACCAATTTCTTAACATAAAACCACCCCTCGGGATTTTCTTTTCCTCCCCTGCAAAAATGGCGGGCAGTCACAACGAGAATGCCACCACCTCCCTCAAAGGCGCTGGGGAGGAGGAAATTCAGTGAGACTTTGTGTAAGAGAGAGGACTCCTCTCAGGGGAATCTTTGTCACGGCGATGTTCTGTGAGCACAAGGCTGGGTCGTCATGATGGTGCGGTCAACGTGGTAGTGACTTTCTCACCGAACTGTCACAGCGAGACTGTCTGCCCCTCACCCGCCACATAGTAGTGACCCAGTTAGCAATGGACACCCACAGGTGTGTCTCATCTCGCTCATGTCATTTAGTGCCCCTTACTTGAACCTCCAGTCGAGGGATCACCCAACAGACGGCCGGTCCTATGAGAGATGTCGATACCCACCTACCTTCCTCTTGAATGTTTCCTGTCCAGTGTGAAATGTGGCTCAGCTTTAGGACTCCTGAGGACAAGCCCCTGATTTCACACAAATCGACCAGCGTGCATTTCACATGCGTGTCCTTTTCTTCTTCGGTGGCTACTTGGGAGACGTGATTGAAGGATGGCTGTGGCGGAGGGTCATGGAACAAAATATAAGGTTGCAGGCTGTGGTTGGAAGCTTCTGGGCATAGTAATGGGTGAGCTTCATTCCTAGGCCGTGAATGAAGGCAAGGGGATGGCGTAAACGTTTATTTTAAGGTGGCGGGGGGGAGGGGGAGTCATTTATTTTTCAGGCAGAAAGTTTATACAGCTTGAGAGAATTATTTGGGAGGAAATGAAGTCCATGGCTTACGATGCTTGTGAGCCTTGCCGCCTCCCTTCTCCCTCCCCAGCTATGAAAGCGAGAAGGCTGACCCCTCCCCTCCCGGCCCCTGCGTACCCAGATCTCACTGTCGCTGGCGGGACGACAGACATTCGCACAGGGGCAGTTGTTGTTGGAAACACGTCGCAGCCTCAGAAGTCCCCACTGAAGGATAAACCCAAGCAGGTGTTTCGGCTGTAATGAAGCCGGTCCCTGAAGGAAAAGCTTCTGAGACAAACATTAGCCCGGACTGGGCCACTCATCTGTGATGTGACCCTGAGCCTCAGTGTCTCCACTTGCAAATATGTTGGGGTGGGGGGCTAGATGCTCTCAAGGTTCCCCTGAGCTCTAGTATGACATTTTCGGAAACGTCATCGGGGGTGTGTTTACTCAAGGGTGTCTGACAACAGTCTGTCGTATTCTTCCTCGGGTCCTGTTTCGCACTCGTGTTCCTTTCCCAACCTATTGTGCTTTATGCTGTCATTCCGAAGAGCCCTACTGAATGCGCCCCTGTCTTTGGTTTCCTTATTTATACAAAGAGGGTGACAATAATAATGATCGCAATGGTAATTTCCTCTTGTTTGAAAGGATATTGTGAACATACATGGAAAGTTCTGGCACATAGTAAGTCCTAATAAACATGGGTGTTTTTCTTCCTCTCTCACGTATTTCTGCCCACCGAGTTTCTCTTAATTTTGATGACTACATTTACAAAAATTTTTTAAAGTAAGTTCTACACCCAACACGGGCTCAAACTCACAACTCCGGGATCACGAGTTCCATGCTCCGCTCACTGAGCCAGCCAGGAGCCCCCCTGCATTTAAAATTTTGTGGATGATATTTTTTAACGTCCAGTGACCTCCCCACTATGTATTTTATGTATTGAAAAATATTATTCCAAAGTAAAATCTGAACTTCCTCAGTCTGCCAAAGGGACTCGAAGCGTCTTGGGTTCGGCCAGTCCAGAACTTTCTGGTGACAACTTATCACTTGTTACACCTGCTTGAAACTTTTCCAGCCTTGAAAATCTTTCATTCAAATCAGTGACAAAAATGTCTTCTCTACATGGCCATATCTCTGGCATCCTCTGTCTGCTTCTGTAGGTCACTGATTTTGTTTTTTTATTAGAAGCATTGGTCCGTGGCTTCTTTTCTTTTATTTTTATTTTTTGAAGAATTGTGGTGATGGGGCGCCTGGGTGGCTCGGCCGGTTACGCATCTGACTTCGGCTCAGGTCATGATCTCGCGGTTCGTGGGTTCGAGCCCCGCGTCGGGCTCTGTGCTGATGGCTGGGAGCCCGGAGCCTGCTTCGGATTCTGTGTCTCCTTCTCTCTCTGCCCCTCCCCCCACTCATTCTCTGACTCTCTCAAAAATAAATAAGCACTAAAAAATAAAAAAATAAAGAATTGTGGTGAACTGCCTATCACATAAAATTGACCACGTTCAGTTGTCCAGCTGAACGGCGTTAAGTACGTTCACCTCGTTGTGTTATCTCCTAAAACCCAAACTTCTGGGGCACCTGGGTGCCCCAGTCGTTAAGCATCTGACTCTTGGTTTTGGCTCAGGTCACGATCTCGTGGGTCGCGAGCTTGAGCCCCGCGTCGGGCCCTGCGCTGGCAGCGTGGCGCCTGCTTGGGATTCTCTCTCTCTCTCCCCACCTCTCTCTCTCTCTCTGCCTCTCTTTCTTTCTCAAAATAAATAAGTAAACTTTTTTAAAAAGATAAAGAAATAAAACTCAAACTTCTCACCCGTTAACACGAACTCCCCACCCCACCCCCCCACCCCCAGGTCCTGGAAACCCCTGTTCCATTTTTGACTCTATGCAACTCTATCATAGGGATGCATGTATACGAGAAAAACAGTGTTATATAGGACTTGGTTTCTGTGGTTTCAGGCATCCACTGGGGCTAAGGGGACTACTATACGTGAAATTTTCTTTTTTTTATGTATATTTATTTATTTTGAGAGAGAGCAAGCAGGGGAGGGGCAGAGAGAGAGAGGGAGACACAGAATCCAAAGCAGGCTCCGGGCTCTGAGCCGTCAGCACAGAGCCCGACGCGGGGCTTGAACCCACGAACCGTGAGAGCGTGACCTGAGCCCAGTTCGGAAGCTTAACCGACTGAGTCGCCCAGGAATGGTTTGTGTCTTCAGACAGTTCCCGAGTGATTCCAGAAGGTCAGGCAAAGCAACAGGGACCCTGCGTGGATGTAAAGATTGAATGAATTCAGCTCTGGGCTGTGGTCCCCCGAGGAGGTCAAGAGAAGGCATGAGATGATAATCCCTGTAGGGACCTGTTGACTTCCAGAGACAAGAGAAGGGATCATTATTTACTGATAACCTGCCATTTCACGGTAATTCCCAGCGTGCTATTGTACAGCCTAGTTCAATGCCCCCTGATATTAAGTATAATGAAGAGTCTTGCAGCCCCCTGAGGTTACATCACTCAGGAAGGAAGCAAACGTGTGCACAAACAGGAAGGTTTGATCTTTCTCGATGAGTCGTCCCTCCCTCCCCACATTGCCCCCCCCCCCAGACCCCAGGCAGGGGGGAAAGAACGCAGCGGCCCCCGGGGTACCTTTGTCAGGTTTCACAGGCCACCATCCCGGTATGACTTCCCCTCAGGGCTCTCGAGACACCCCCGCCACCCAAGAAGCGTGCCCCCACCTCACTCCCATGCAGCAGCCTGAGTGGGAAATGAAGGGTCGGTGACCCATGTTGAACACCACGGAGACTCCCCTCCATAGTCCTCACCTGTTCAGTGCGCTAAAGGCCTTGCACGTAACTTCTTGTGTGATGTACACAGAAATCCCAAGAGCCAAGTAGTACCTACCGGTCCCATTTTACGAAAAGGGCCACCGAGGCTCCGAGAGTCCCGGTAGTCCACAGCTAATCAACGCGTCCGTCACATCGTGGTGCTCCCCAACCGCAATATTACACTGCCCCTTGGAACCAGGACCTTGACCGTGGAGGAGACAGCACTGGCTCCTCAGGCTCGTTTCAGAGGCCAACGGAGCAACGTCTAGACTGTTAAAATATTTCTTTGTTTTTACTTAAAAAAATTTTTTTAACGCTTATTCATTTTTGAGAGACGGAGAGAGACAGAGCCTGAGTGGGAGGCACAGAGAGAGAGAGAGGGAGACACAGAATCCGAAGCAGGCTCCAGGCTCCGAGCTGTCAGCACAGAGCCCGACGCGGGGCTCGAACTCACAGACTGCGAGATCATGACCTGAGCCGAAGTCAGATACTTAACCAACTGAGCTACCCAGGCGCCTCATCTTCTAGACTTTTGAAAGAGAGTGTTGGGGCTCCTGGGTGGCTCAGTCAGTTAGCATCCAACTTCGGTTCAGGTCATGATTTCATGGTTCATGGGTTCGAGCCCCGTGTCGGGCTCTGTGCTGACAGCTTAGAGCCCAGAACCTGGATCCTGCTTCGGATTCTGTGTCTCCCTCTCTCTCTGTCCCTCTCCCTGCTCGTACTCCCACACTCTCTGTCTCTCTCTCTCTCAAAAATAAATAAACATGAAAAAGAGAGAGAGAGCGAGAGGGTGTTAACCTGTTCCTTCAATCAACACATGGCTGCCATGTGTCACATTATGGGGCGCCTGGGTGGCTCAGTTGGTTGAGCGTCCAACTCTTGATTTCAGCTCAGGTCATGGTCCCAGGGTCGTGAGTTCGAGCCCCATGTCGGGCTCCATGCTGAGTGCACAGGGATTCTCTCTCCCTCTGACCCTCTCTCCTGCTCTCACTCTCTCTCTCTCTGAAAAAAAAAAAAAGCCAATTACATTATCACATGAACAATTTATATACACACATATGTGTATACATATTTGTGAACTGTATTTAATTCCTGACTTAATTCTTCATGTATATGTACCTATATTCTTTACATATACTTACACATTTATACATATGTATGAAGAATCGGGTAAAAACCTAAATACATTATATATGTAATATATGTATACATATGTACATTATAAATATACATGAATCAGGTCAGAAAGAAATGACATAGTTACTATTCACTATTCACTCTCTGTAGGAGCTCAGTAATGTATCCCTGACATTCTAATGAGCATTGTTGGAAATTCTGGGGCACCTAAGTGGCTCTCAGGTTGGGCATCTGACTTCAGCTCAGGTCATGATCTCACATCTTGTGGGTTCGAGCCCTGCATCGGGCTCTGTGCTGACAGCTCAGAACCTGGAGCCTGCTTCTGATTCTGTGTCTCCCTCTCTTTCTGCTTCTCCCCCGCACTCGTGCTCTCTCTCTCTCTCTCTCTCTCTCAGTCTTTTGCTCTCAAAAATAAATAAGCATTAAAAAAAATTTTAAGAATTGTTGGAAATTCTAACCATTCCACATCTCAAATTCTCCAGTTTGTTGCAAATGTTTTTCCCCTCAAAATAATACTATTCAAATTAAAGCAGCAATAACAACAGCAACAACAACAGCAACATAAATCATAAAAAGAACTTGACATGTCTGACGTAGCTCAGGCCAAGTTCAATGTTCATAGTTGCTGTCCAGTGAAATGTGAAGGAGTCAGAGGTTAGGGAGATTTAAACATGGATTGCTCTGCAACCCTTATAATATAAATATTTCCAGAATGCCTACCCACTGAAGGCAGAATTACAAGATACTGTAAGGTATTCCATGTTCATGGAAACCAGCCCAGCTCGTATTTTGGTGACCTTGCCTAGACCAAGGCTGCGGACAGAGAGGTCACTATCGTGTCTCGTACACGCTCAAGTATACTTCTCGCCACAGTAGATGCTTCTTCAGTTCAGAGTAGCCATCAGAACTTGACATTCCTGCCAGATTGCTAGTGCTTTGAAGGCAAGTCTGTGCAGGACTGGACCGCAAAGACTCTGGGCTTCCTACAGGAATCTGGAAATCTCAGGCTACCATGGGGATTTCTGTTCACGCGGAGAGGCTTGGATTTTAGCTGGTCTCAGGAGCCAAGACCAACGCCACTAAGTGGGAGCCACTGGGAGCCTGACTGCAAGTGTGGTGTCTCATTTGTCTTCTGCAGCCTTTTCAAGGATCTGAATCTTTCTAGTCTCTGTTGACCTCCAATTTCAACTCCCTTCCGCTGATTGTCAAAACTTTGGAGGCCAACCGTGGGGAGAGGAAGAAAGCTTGAACCAAAAATGTCCCTGGAGGTGCGAGGGCAGTGCATTGAAAATTTTTCTCGGTCAGACTCTACGGCACATTTGTTTTAATTTTCACGCCATGGGCCTCCCCCACCCCAGCCCCCTGCCAGAATACATATGACTAAGCAGACTGTCGGCACTACAAACTAGTAAGGTCGTAGAGCAACTCAGACTCTCACACATCACTTTGGGAATGTAGATAGACGCTATCACTCTGGAAAGTGGCTCTTAGCAGAGTCTAATAAAGCTGAACCTATGTGTGCTCCCCGACCTAAAGATCCCACTCCTCGAGGTATGCTTTCCCCAAAACTGAGTGCTTAGGGACACCAAAAGATGGGCACAAGAATATTTACAGATGTAGGTGCCCTAAGCCCAGACTGGAAATAAATTAAATGTCCATTAGGAACAGAATGGAGGGGCACCTGGGTGGCGCAGTCGGTTAAGCGTCCGACTTCAGCCAGGTCACGATCTCGCGGTCTGTGGGTTTGAGCCCCGCGTCAGGCTCTGGGCTGATGGCTCGGAGCCTGGAGCCTGTTTCCGATTCTGTGTCTCCCTCTCTCTCTGCCCCTCCCCCGTTCATGCTCTGTCTCTCTCTGTCCCAAAAATAAATAAACGTTGAAAAAAAAAATTAAAAAAAAAAAAAAAAAAAGGAACAGAATGGAGGAACGCCTGGGTGCAGCTCGGTCAGTGGAGCGTCTGACTCTTGATTATGGCTCAGGTCATGATCTCACGGTTCGTGGGTTCGAACTCCTGAGTCGAGCTCTGCGCTGAGAGTGTGGAGCCTGCTTGGGATTCTCTTTCTCTCTCTCTCTCTCTCTCTCTCTCTCTCTCTGTCTCTGTCTCCCTCCCTCTGTCTCTCTGCCCCTCCCCACCTCACACTCATGCATGCTCTCTCTCTCTCAAAATAAATAAATAAACTTAAAAAAAACAGTGGATAAATAGATATGGTACACTCGCGAAATAGATTACTACACAGCCACAAAAAAGCACAAACTCCAGCTAAATGCAAAACTATGAACGAATTCACAGACATAATGTGACTGAAAGAAACCAGACACAAAAGAGGACATCCTGTGTGGCTCCGTTTGTGCGAACTTCACAAATAGACAACAGAATCGATGGTGATAGAAGTCAGAGTAGTGGTCGCCTTTGTGGGGCGAGAATGGACCGGAAGGAAGTTTATGGGAGCCACGGAGGGTGCAGGAACTAAGCCTGGTGAAAGTCCCCCAGCTGCTCATGTAGCCTTTGAGCATTTTACTATATATAAGTTATACTTCCAAACAAAGAAAAAGACACTATATGTTAGCCAACTTGGATTGAAATCAAATTTAATAAGGAAAAAGAAAATGAGATACGCACGTTTACTCTGTGATAGGGACACGTGTGTTTGCAAGCAAAGCACTTACTAAGAGACCAAGAGGAAGGGCACATTTTCTAGCTGGACCCAGCGTCCCACGTACAAATGGGGATGTTTTCCCCCCTCACCCAGGTCAGCAACGCCCACCACGTTCCAATTCTGATGGGGCCCGTGGGTCACATTGACCCCTTCATGCCCCAGTGTCCCCTGCCTGCCGCCCCCTCGTCTCGGAGCAGACCTTCCAAGTGCTTCTGCTGGAACTCGGCAAGTGTCCCCTCCCGCCACAGGATACCCAGCCAGAGAAAGCGCCTCCTGGTCATTGGTCACGCTGTGCAAGGTTAATTGCTGGTCCCCCGGCAATAATTACGCCCACGGTCGGGACAGGACACAAAGCAACAAATTTCAACATCACGGGGCGGAGAGGGCGGGGGAGTCGCAAAACCTTCCAAACAGAAAGTCTGGGTTCTTGCAGTTGGTGGCACGGTGACTGTGTCAAGGCTGTGACCACAGCAAGTGCCAAGGCCTCAGGTGAGGAAAGAGGGGCTGGACATCAAAGACCTGAAGGCCAGTGGTGTCTGCTCAGCCCCAGGCCATGGCTGCCCTGAGATCTGTCTGTTTGACTCTGGAAACTTCTCAGTTCCAGGCATGACTCCCAGCCCCTAGAGATGGCAGTCTTCTGGCTCATTCCTGGTTATTCCTGGCTGGGGTGCGGTGGGGGGGGGGGGGGACAGCTCTAGCTTCTCCCCCTTCTCCGCCAGCTGCTGGGGAAAAAAGTGCCCACGATTATTAGTAGTCACTGTAGAGGTTTAGTATCTGCTTTGGTTTGCTTCAGAATAATCTGGATGGGGCTTCGTTTTGGCGGCGCCACAGGTCATCACAAGACTGGCCATGAATGAATCATTTATGACGTGTGGGCGGATGGAGTCTCATAAGACCATTGTCTCTACTTTTGTGTTTGAAATTTTCCATATTAACAAGTTGTTTTTGTTTTTGTTTTTGTTTTTGTTTTTTTTTTTAATGCTTTCAGTTCCCAGGGCGCCTGCGTGGCTCAGTCGGTTAAGCGTCCGACTTCGGCTCAGGTCGTGATCTCACAGCTCATGAGTTCGAGCCCCACGTCAGGCTCTGTGCTGACAGCTCAGAGCCTGGAGCCTGCTTTGGATTCTGTGTCTCCCTCTCTCTCTCTCTCTCTCTCTCTCTCTCTCTGCCCCTCCCCATGCTCGTGCTCTCTCTCTCTCCTCTCCCTCTCTCTCAAAAATAAATAAACATACAAATTTTTTTTTAATTAAAAAAGGTTTTAAAAAATGCTTTCATTGCCCTAGACTGCTCAAATGCAATAAACGATTTACTAAGCTGGAGAAGTGAAAAGCAAGAACATGAGTGAAATGAAGGTCCTTAAGAGGCATCTCGAGCGTCAGAGGGAGCAGAGGAAAACGACCAATCCATAAAGGCCAAAGCACAGCCTGGCTTGGGAAGCTTCCTGAGCAGTGGTGGGAAGGGGTGGGTCCTGGCGGGGAGAGCAAGCGTGTGCTCCCTGCCTCAGCCCCCGGGACAGAGAGGCAGGAAGGCTCCAGTGCACGTTCTGGTGGGCTGGGTGCCACGGTCCGGAGACTGCCCCCAGCCGGGCTCCTTGGTTGCGGGCACAGGGTCCTACCGGGGGTCTGGGGTCTCCTGACCCACAGCCAGAAGTGCTCTCCCCACTTTTGCTGTCCTGGCGGACCGCGAAGGGCCTGGGCTCTTGCATCAGATGCACTTTGGTTCACCTCCTTACTCTTCCCGTGGGCGCTGTGTGACCTTGGGCAAGTCACTGAGGCTTTCTGAGTCTCTCTCCTCACCTGTCAAAGGCACGTAAGAACAGACCTGAACTCCGTGGATTGTTGGGAGGGTCTAGGAAGACCATCCTTCCCAAAGGGCCTCGTGTCGCAGGACATTTATATAGTACCGACAGCATACACTGTTTCGGGGGGGGGGTCTGAATGAACCCCTTACTGTTCGTAAACCTCGTGGAACGAGACAAAATCGTGTCGTTGCAAGAAAGGAGAGAGGGAGAACGTGTCTTCAGGGAGAAGGTCCCGTCATTCTCAAGGTGGTGAATGACCTTCACGAGGTCAAACATCATGGCTCTCCATCAGCACCGTCCAGCAAAACTCCTGGCAAGGATAGAAATGTCCGGTACCTGAGTCGCCCCCTGCTGTAGCCACTGGCCACATGTGTCGATTGAGGCTGGAGAACTGAATTTTTCATTCCATTTAATGGCAAATAAAAGCACAGCTTTAGACGAACTTATTATGCTCACCTCCCAACTGCCCTCTACGAGAGGGTGAGAAAACTAAGGCTCAGAGTAAATAAGCAGGATGCCCCAGATCAGTCAGCTGATGGTCAAGGAGCAAGAATTGGGAGTCCGGGACTGCTGACGTAGGCCTACATTCTCTCTGCTACATTCTAGAAACCTCAACACTGCCGGCATCTGCACATTGGCGTCGGGGGTGAGTCAGGATGAAGCACGGGGAGGCAGAGGAGGACACACACCCAGCTCCCCCATGTGCTAGGGGAGAAGAAGTTCAACTCTCCAGGAAGAGAATTGTCTCAGGTTGGGCTTTCCCAGAAGCAGCTCCCGAGACGAGGTTGCGAAGGCAAGTGGCTTATTTGAGAGGTAACCCAGGAAGCATGTGTAGGGAGTAGGGAAGTGAAAGATGGAAGGGAGGGAACCCCAAACAGGGTGTGTTAAGGAGCAGGTGTTTACTGTGGGTGCTCCTGTTGAATCCTGGCAGGACCGCTAAGAGATGACATAGAAGGTACATCAGAGTTGGCCACCTACTGGGGGAGGAAGTTGGGGTATTTATACTCTAACTCTTGTTTGTCATTGACCAGGGGCTACTCTCCAGGGGGTCAGCTCCCCAGCACTTGAGGCATGAACATGGGCTGAGCCTGTCAGAGAAAACCCTCAGATGGAAAGTCCTTGCAGGCATATCTCTCCAGCAAGCACAGGTCAGGGAGTACTGAGGCGACACAGTGAGGCACCCATAGCATTTGCTACTGACATCAGAATCCAAGGGCAATCAGTGAAACAACCCAGATGCCTAAATATGGCCCAGAACTTATAGAGAAAGGATATGTTACTTGTGACACAAGTAACTTACCTAAAATTACATACCCATTATTCCAAATAATCCATCCTTCGGAAACACTTCCCCACGCACGCGATGCTGTAGGGGGCAGCGTTGTTTATAACCAATGAAAAATGGGAACAACCTCAAAGCCCACCAACTGGGGATTTGTAAAATAAATTATGGCACAGCTACATTAGGAAACACTCAGGGGCGCCTGGGTGGCTCAGTCGGTGAAGCGTCCAACTTCGGCTCAGGTCATGATCTTGCAGATCGCGGGTTCGAGCTCCGCGTCGGGCGCTGTGCTGACAGCTCGGGGTCTGGAGCCTGCTTCGGAGTCTGTGTCTCCCTCTCTCTCTGCCCCTCCCCTGCTCGCGCTCTGTCTCTCTGTCTCTGTCTCATTCTCTCTCTCTCTAAAATAATTACACATTTAAAAAATTTAAAAAAAGGAAACACTTAGTGGGTGTTTCAATGTGCTATTGTAGAAAGATATCCATGATTAAGGGAAGAGAAGAAAGTTGCAGGAAAATAAGGTTAGCATTTATCTAATGGTTTCTTTTTTAAAAAATACATAAAAGACGAAGAAGGCTACCGAGTGAGATTGTAGGAGAGGGTTTGGAGACTGTTTCTTCTGCATATACTTTTGCCTTTGCACTTTTGTAATAAGTTCATATTATTTTCATAATAAAACCAAGGCAAAATTATATGTGTAATAAAAGCTCAACTTCCTGGCAGGACAAAGTCATAGCTACACAGACACTAGGAAGGGACATCCTCAAGGGCTAGCGGGGCTGGGCCAGGAAGTGACCAGGGCTCCCTTGAGCCATCCACTCGGCCAATGGCAGGGAGCCTTGGGGTCATCCCGCCGAAGTCGGGGAAGCAGGTAGAACAAATTCTTGTATTGCCAAGTCACCAGCATTTGACAGTTGCCAGGGACATCCAGCTGCTTGCTTATCCTTGGTCTCCAGTTGTCCTTTCTCTTTATTTGGCAAGTATTCACTGAGCACCTGCTATGTGCCAGACCCTGATTTAGAAAGTAGGGTGATCCAGGGGAACAGGGCAAGCACGCCTACTCTCAGGGAGCCTCCTCCCAAGACAAGGAGGGCCCACCAAGTACATACCGTAAAACCTTGGATTCTCTCTCTCCTCTGTCTCTCTTTCTCTCTCGCTGAGGGATAGAGGGTGATCGCCTGTCATGCTCGGATGCTCGGTCTCAGACCGCGGTGTTTGGCAGAAATCAGTGACGTTTGAGAACGTTGGAAGGTGCCCACAACTGGCACTGGTGTAATTTTTTGTCACTTCAAAGCACCTACGGACAGTCCTTTGCTTTTGCAGACAAGAGGAAGCTTAGGAAGGCTCTGCTTCATTCTAGGTCAGGCTGCCTGCGGATATAGACCCGTTCCTCCGCTGCCTTATTACCTGTTACATTGAATACAGTATATGACCAGTTAATTGATACGGAACTGTAGTCAACATCCGTGCGAGCATATACAAGGGCCCCCGTGCAGAAAAAGATTCCACTGAGCCAGGAGACAGCAGTGATTCCGTTAGTGATCGTGAAAGTCGTCCTGCACAATAATCCCCCTCTCTCGTCTCCCTCACACCAACCTTGATGGTTTTCAAAGTTAAGCGCACGTGAATTTGTCTCTTTTTCTTTAATGTTGTATTTTCTTTATTATTCTGTATTATATTACAGTATTGTAATCATTTTTATATGTATTATATTATATATACATTTTATATGTATATACATATATATGTTGTATATACATATACATTGTATATATACATATGCATTGTATATACATTTTATATGTATTATATTACAGTATTGTAATCATTTTTATATGAATATTTTGGAGTCGTGGAATGAATCATCTGAGTTTCCATTATTCCCTACAGGGAAATTCGCTTTCATATACAAGTGTTTTGATTATTTATTATTTTTTTTAATTTTTTTTTTCAAGATTATTTATTTTTTTAATGTTTATTTATTTTTGAAGGAGAGAGAGAGAGAGAGAGCGCACAAGCGAGGGAGGGGCAGAGAGAGAGGGAGACACAGAATCCGAAGCAGGCTCCAGGCTCTGAGGTATCGACACAGAGCCCCGAACCCACGACCCAAGGTTTTACTCTATTTGCACAGTTATTTAATTGATGTGTTAAGTGCCATGAAGAAGTGCAGGGGGCGACAAGGATGCATCATACGGTGACCTATTGCATGAAACAGGGAGAAAAGAAATCCCCTTCCACATGAGTCTTTGTAGCTGCTCTTTTGAGAACAAAGTGAACTTTGTTAACTATAGTAAGCTACAAAGTTCCAAATGAAATAAATTTCGGTGAGCTCCCCACCCCCCGGGCTGACAGGCATATGCTAGCTTGCTGTCCAAAGTAGAACAACGCTGGCTCTATTTCCTCCCCTTTCACTGTGACTCAGCCCGAATCCTGACTACAGAGGTCCTCTAGGATTTTCATCTGAATCCACCCAGCACTTGGGGTTTTTCTTCTTTGGGGAGAAAAAAAAAATCTTAGAAGACCACCCTTGAAAGGGGCCTCTCTTCCAATGCAGGCTTCGCCTCAACAAAATAATGTAATAAATCTACATGATTCACTATAAGTCCTTGAATGCCTCCAGTGACGGGGAGCTCATTATCTATCCAGGAAGTCCATTTTCAGTTCTTGAGTCTCTAACCATTAGAAAGCTCTTTCTTCTTCTGATTGCTTGTTTCCACCTGGTCCAACCCTCAGCTGCAATGGAAAAGCCCCCACCCCTTTGAAGCAAGCTTTTGTCTCTCACCAGCTTTTAATTTTTAGGGCTTTACAGTAGGTGCCTTGGCAGGAGGGGTGGGTGTGGGTCAAGGTGTCATCTGTGAGCCCTGTTCGTCATGCCTTTGGGAGGCACAAACAGTTAAACCTCAGGCTTCACCTCCCTGGCACCAGGTGCCCATCCAGTCTCGGCCTTTTATCACCTTCTCTACAGTGGCTTCTGTTGGCTGGCTCTGTGGATTTAGTGTTTCCCGCTGGGTCACACTAGGCCTCTGTGCTGAGGGGACAATCACTGCCGTGAAGGGAGGGTGCGGCGTTATATTTGAAAGCAGGAGCCACACTGCCTGGGTGTGAATCGTGCAAGTCCTACTGACAAGCTGTGTGACAGTGAGGGAGTTGTTTACCCTCTCTGAGCACAGTCCCCTCATCTCTAAAATAGAAATAATATGGGGCGCCTGAATGGCTCAGTCCCCTCTTGATCTCAGCTCAGGTCATGAGCTCATGATTCGTGGGATCGAGTCCCAGGGGGGGCTCTGCGCTGACAGCCCAGAGCCTGCTTGGGAGTCTCTCTCTCTCTCTCTCTCTGCCCCTCCCCCCCCCAAATTAATACATAAATAGATAGATAAATAAAAGAAAAAATAAAATAGAAATAATAACACCACCCGCATGATAGGGGTTGTTATGAGGACTGAAGGGAACAAAACACCATGAAGTGCTCAGGAGGTGGTGTCTCTTCCCCGACAGCAGCTCAAGAAATAGGAGTTGTAATTATAATGAGCTGTTTATTGAACACCTACTACATACCAGGAACTTTTCATACAGCCTTTGTAGTTTTTTCAACTTCTTCCCAAAATAAGCGTTACGTATTCCTGTCTCAGATTAGAAAATGTATATGGAAGGCTTAGAGAGAGAGAGAGAGAGAGAGAGAGAGAGACAGATCTTAGGACTTGCGCTTTCTTTAGCACTCACTAGGCAAGGCCCTTGGTACTTTCCCCCAAAGGCCATGGTGATATTTATGGTCCCACACTCTTCCAGAGCCTTAGCGCCCCGCCATCAAGAGGTAGAACAGTTTCCCCTCCCCTTGAACCTGAGCAGACTTCTGTGGCTGCTCACTAAAGACGAGATGGTTTCTGCTTGGGCTTTCTCTCTTTCGGGACACGCGCTATTAAAACCCAGCTGTGGGGCATCGGTTAAGCGTCCGACTTCGGCTCAGGTCACGATCTCGCGGTTCGTGAGTTCGAGCCCCGCGTCGGGCTCTGTGCTGACAGCTGGGAGCCTGGAGCCTGCTTCGGATTGTGTCTCCCTCTCTCTCTGCCCCTCCCCTGCTCTCTCTCTCTCTCTCTCTCTCTCTCAAAAATAAACATTAAAAATAATAAAAATTAAAAATTAAAAAAAAAAGCAGCTGCCATGTTGTAAGGAAGCCCAAGACACAGAGAGGACACAGGTAGGTGTGTTGGCCAATGGCTTCAGTTAAGGCACCAGCCTGAGCGAATTAAGAGTTGCTGCTTTAAGGCACTAAATGTGTGTGTGTGTGTGTGTGTGTGTGTGTGTGTGTGTGTTTAAACTTACATCCAAATTCGTTAGCATATAGTGCAACAATGATTTCAGGAGTAGATTCCAGGGATTCACCGCTACGTAGAACACCCAGTGCTCATCCCAACAAGTGTCCTCCTGGATGCCCCTTGTCCAACTAGCCCATCCCCCCCCCCCACAACCCCTCCGGCAACTCTCAGTTTGTCCTGTATATTTAAGAGTCTCTTACGTTTTGTCCCCCTCCCTGTTTTCATATTCTTTTTGCTTCCCTTCCCTTATGGTATCTTAAATTCCTCATATGAGTGAAGTCATATGATTTTTGTCTTTCTGTGGCTAATTTCACTCAGCATAATACCCTCCAGTTCCATCCACGTAGTTGCCAATGGCAAGATTTCATTCTTTTTGATTGCCAAGTTAATACTCCATTGTATAGATAGACCACATCTTCTTTATCCATTCATCCCTCGAGGGACATTTGGGCTCTTCCCATCCTTTGGCTCTTGTCGATAGTGCTGCTACAAACATGGGGGTGCATGTGCCCCTTCGAAACAGCACACCTGTATCCCTTGGACAAATACCGAGTAGTGTCATTGCTGTAGGGCAGTTCTATTTTTAATTTGTTGAGGAACCTCCATACTGTTTTCCAGAGTGCCTGCACCAGCTTGCATTCCCACCAGAAGGCACTTAATGTCAACCTTTGCCCCAAAGCCATAGATGCCCGGAACGTAAGATGTCAAAGCATGTGGCAAAGAGACTGTCTAATGTAATCTTTAACCAACAGCCTCGCAAGGCAGGCATCCTTGTTATGATGCAGGGTGAGTAAGACTTGAAGACGTGAGATGATTTGGCCCAAGTCACATGGCTAGGAAGGGGAGAAGCCAGAATCTCTACCCACGTCTCTCGCTGCAGAATCCCCGTGCTTTGGATAAGGAACACCTACCCAAGACAAGGCCGGGAAGAGCCAAAATTATGTAGCGGCTGTCAGCGCCGGGGCACCTGAAGGAGAGTCCCCCAAATTCATTCAGCATGCTTGCAATTTCACTTTATTAAGACCTTTACTTTCCCAAATAAGGACCCAGCATGGAGCACCTTGCAAAGTGTCCCTCCACAAGGGGGCTCCTTCATGTCCTGCCTCCCACCGTTGTGCTCCAGGGAGAGGCCCAAGATTGTGGGGATGGGCCACACTGAGGGTGGGAAGTTTTTTTGACAGCCTACGGTTTTATGGGAACTCCCTCCTCCCTGGAATATTTTTTTTAATGTTTATTTATTTTTGAGAGAGAGAGAGAGACAGAATGTGAGCAGGGGAGGGCCAGAGAGAGAGAGAGAGAGAGAGACAGAATCCGAAGCAGTCTCCAGGCTCTGAGCTGTCAGCACAGAGCCTGACGTAGGGCTTGAACTCACCTGAGCCCAAGTCAGAAGCTTAACCAACTGAGCCACCCAGGCACCCCTCTCCCTAGGGATACATAGCTGATTACATTGAGCCGCTATATACATGGAATGAACCTAGATTGAGGTTTATGATGAGAAATCAAGCACAGTATTTCCTCCAACCCACCCCCGCCATTGAACCCTGGTCACAGCCCCCAATACCGCCCCCAAAACACCCTCACGAGGTAGAGTATTATTGAAGAATTCGCGAACAATGATGGAGAATTTCCACGTGCCACAATTTAGCCTGTATCGTTATCATGCCCAATGTATGGATGAGAAAACGGAGGCTCAGAGAGGCCAGTGATGTGACCTAGGTCAACGAACTATCAAGTAAAAAGGGTGGGAGGTGAACACGTTTCTGTCTGATCTGAACGCTGCTGCTCTTTACAAGGGCAACGCGGACCCCCTATAGATGGGGGAGGGGAGGGCGCCCCCGGGGGTGGAGGAAAAACAAGACGACAGAAAGTCAAGACACATCTGACTTTACAACTCTAAAGAATAAGAAACAGGGGCGCCTGGCTGGCTCAGTCGGTTAAGGGTCCGACTTCGGCTCAGGTCGTGATAGTGTGGTTCAAGGGTTCGAGCCCCCGGGTCTGGCTCTGGGCTGACAGCTCGGAGCCTGGAACCTGCTTCGGATTCTATGTCTCCCTCTCTCAGCCCCTCCCCCGCTCATGCTCTGTCTCGCCCTCAAAAATAATAAACATTAAAAAAAAAAGGGAAATCACTTAAAAAAAAAAAGAATAAGAAACCCAATAATAATGATGTCAGCTGCATTATTAAGCGGCTCTTTGCACCTGGGAGGAATCCAAAAAGCATTCACAGGGAGGACGGCAGTTGAGTCTTGAAGAGTCAGCTCAGGCTGTCATAGCAAAATACCCTAGACCGGGTGGCTTAAATAACTGACATTTCTTTCTTGAAGTTCTGGAGGCTGGTGAGTCCAAGATCAAGGGGCCAGAAGATTAAGAACTTGGCCTTCCACCTGGTTTGTAGACGGGCACCTCCATGCACATGCTTCTGGGTGCGTGTGCATGGGGAGCGAGAGAGCGCTCTGCCTTCTTCTTGCAAGGAGGCGGTCCCCATCCTAAAGGTCCTACCCTCATACCTCATCTAAACCTAGTCACCCCCCAATAACCATCACCTTAGGTGTTAGGGCTTCAGAACTCGTACTGGGGGTGTGGGAAGGGACACAAAATTTCAGCTCATCACAAAGACCATGCCACCATATAAGCCAGCCATAATGATCAGTGTTGGAATACTGATCAGGTAATTATATTGATAATATGTTGCCAAACAATATTATTTCTGTACGTACATTGGTGACGACCCTTTCGGGTTGTCAACGACAGAATCTTCACAAACTAGCTTAAGAAACAAGGAGGGGGCGCCTGGGTGGCTCAGTCGGTTGAGCACTGGCCTTTGGCTCAGATCGTGATCTCACAGTTAGTGAGTTTGAGCCCCGCGTCAGGCTCACTGCTGTCAGCACGAAATCCGCTTACGATCTCGAGTTTTCTCAGAGATCTTGGAGCCTGAATGAATATGCACCTGTGGTCAGCATGGTGTCCCCGTTCCCCGCAGCCCTCCCTCTCTCTGCCTCTCCTCTTCTCATGCTCTCTCTCTCTCTCTCTCAAAAGCAAACAAAAACGGGGCGGGGAGGGGGGGGGATGGAATTCACTGGTTCGTGCTGGGAAGAGAAAAAAGTAAACACAGATCCAAACAACATTAGCCAGTCTCAAGTCCTTCCTACCTCTCTTAATCTCTGCATTGGTGTCATTGCCGTGTGCTTTAGCTGTTCTCCTCCCGGGCACTGCAAGGCCCCAGACAGCTTCAGGCTGATATCACCCCCACTCTCCAGAACTAAGAGAAACCTTTTTTTCCTCCAGCATTTAGAGCCACAATGCCAGGGAAGAATCTGATTGGTTAGGCTTGGGTTTTATGCCCGCCCCCCGCCTCACTCCAGCCAATCATTGAGGCCCGGAAATGGGAAGAGGTGATTGGCCAGATGTGGGCCACGTGCCCGCCTCATCCCCCGTAACACCCAATAAAACAGCCTCCCTCGTAAGGTCACGGTGAGAGCCTCAAATGAGTTGGTATTTTTGAGCGTTTGGACGGATGCTTGGCAGATATGAAGCATGCGACGAATGCCATTAGTCGTCAGTGTGACTCCTTTCACTTCCTCGGGAGAGCTCGAGCTTCCGGATTGCCGAAACCGGGCCTCATCTACCCGTATGATCAACAAAACTGCCCCTCCTGCAGACACCAGCCTATTTGCTGCCTCGTGACTGGAGTGAAAAGCTGGGTTTTTTTTTTTTTTTTTTTTTTTGTCCCCACTTTAGAAGGGAAGGAAACTGGGAGGCTCAGCATCTGGTTCAGGGCCAGGATCACTGGTTACCGATCAGTAAGGAGCTCTTGAAAGAATGTTTCTGACCCCGGAGGAAATAAGAGTCCCGGAGAGCCAAGGGACGTGCCCGCATCCTGTCACTTTAAGAGCCAGGACCTGACTCCAGGACCCTGACTCTTTGGTACTACCTGGACGATCAGATTAGATAGCTCCAATTTGTCGACTGCTCCTTGTAGGCCAACCCCAGGGGCTGGACTCCTTTCCAATGGAGTTTGACTTCTGGCATCGGCGAGCCACACGATCTTGGGTTAACCTCTCTGAGCCCTAATTGCTTCTCCAAGTCGTGAGGATAATCACCGCGTTGCAAAGCTTGGGCTGACAGTGCGTGTGATTCTGAGTTCGGGGTCCTTGGAAATATTTAGTTTGTTGCCTGAAGGTTGTGACCTCAAAGACAACCGGCCCCTGCCAGGGGACTGACCCGGTGAGCAATGAAAGGGCGTTGCCACCAGGGGGCAGCAGAGCTCCAGCAGAAACTGCAGACCTCCTCCCGGCCCCCCAACCCCAATTGTGGGCGCGCCCCTTTGGGGGAACCTCCATCATCTAACCAGCTTTGCAGTTTGCCTGCTTTGGTCAGACAAAGAGATGTGCAGCTGCCTCTTGCTTTAAGCAAACCCAGCCGTTTAAGGACCTCGGACTTCTAGAATTAGGTAAGGATGGCTGTTTGACTTTGGATCAAGTCTAACCTTTCTAAGCTCCTTCATCTTTAAAATATAGGTAATGACAGCGACTACCCCCGTGGCATTATTGTAAAAATGAAGCTAAATGATCTCAAGTAAAGCACTGCAAGGAGAGCGTAAGAATCCAAAAACAACAAATAGTTGTTAAAAAACAGACAACCATAGTTGACAATATTGTACAGTCATATTTGAAAAGTTGCGAAGAGAGAGCTTAAAAGTTCTCCGCACGCGCGCGCACACACACACACACACACAATTGTAACTGTGCGAGGCGATGGATGGTAACTAGGGTCCCTGCGGTAACTATGTCACTGTATAGACACGTGTCCAACCATTATGCTGTGTGCCTGCAACTAGTACAGTGGGACGTGTCAATTAATCTCAATAAAACTCACTAAAAACTACCCCAATAAAAACTAAAAATGAAGCCCGCATGGAACATTTTGATGGAAAAGTTTTTGCACTTTGGAAAATCAGTTTGTTTACGCGGAAGAAGCTACTGGAACCTAGACGCAAAAGTCTATGGCACAAGGATGTTCAGTGCGGTGTGGTTTATAGTAGCAGCAAAAACAGAAGAATTAAGTCCAACGATAGGGGAAAACCAATCCAAAGGAGCTGATTAGACACACTAGAGAGTATTCATATCAAGGACGCTAAGCAGTCGTTAAGCATGCTATAGATAGCCTTGATCGTAACACTGAGGTAAAGAGAGGACAATATATTATTGAATTATTATCATTATGAGTCAGCAAATGCACAATGTCTTGCATGCAAAATTCCATGCGTGCGCACGCATAGATGTGAATTCTTAAGGGGTAGTGTAGGAAATTTACCAGATAGAAACAGTGGTTACTTTTGAGGTCAATTTTGGCTTTTTATTTGGAAAAAAAAAAACTCAACAAAGTTGAAGAGACAGCCTATGGAATGGGACAAAGTATTTGCAAACCATACATCTAAGAAGAGGTTAATATCCAAAATATATATATAAAAAAAAAACCCTCCTGCAACTCAATACAAATAAATAAATAATCCGATTTTAAAATGGGCAGAAGACTCACATCCGCAGCTTTCCAAAGAAGACTTGACCAGGGCCCGTGGGTCCATGGAAAGGTCCTCAGCATCACCCATCATCAGGGAATTGCAAATCAAAACCACAGTGAGATGTCTCTTCATAGTTGCTAGGACACCTGTTATCAAAGATAAAAGCAAGTGTCGGTGAGAGTGTGGAATAAAGAAAACCCTCCTGCCCTCTTGGTGGGAATGCAGATTGGTGCAGCCACCAAGGAAAAGAGGGTCAAGCTTCCTCAAAAAGTTTGGAAAAGATGGGGCGCCTGGGTGGCTCAGTCAGTTAAGCATCCGACTTCAACTCAGGTCATGATCTCGTGGCTTGTGAGTTCGAGCCCCCCGTCGGGCTCTGTGCTGACAGCTCAGAGCCCGGAGCCTGCTTCGGATTCTGCCTCTCCCTCTCTCTCTTCCCCTCCCCCGCTTGTGCTCTGTCTCTCTTTCAAAAATAAATAAACATTAAAACAAAATTTTTTTTTAATTAAGACAAGAACTACCATAAGATTCAGCAATCCCACTTCTGGGTATGTGTCTGAAGGAAAAGTCACTGTCTCCCAGACAGAACTGCACCCCAGTCCACTGCATGTAGCATTACCGTTCCCAAGATAGGAAACAACTCAAGTGTCCACCATTAACAGATGAATGGATAATGGAAACGTATTTGCATACAATGGAACACAATGTAGCCATCCAAAAAGAAGGACATTCTGCCCTTTGCCACAAGGGCGGATGGACCTTGAGGGCATTGTGCTAAATGAAGCAAGGCAGAGAGAAAAAGAAAAACACTATATGATCTCACTTAGAAATGGAAGGTGAAAGAAAGGTCAAAACAAAAAACAAAAAACAAAACAACCCACGATAGAAACGGAGAGTAGAGGGGTGGTTACCAGGGGCTGGGGGAAGGGGAAATTCGGACACACTGGTCAAAGGGCACAAACTTCCAGTTACAAGATGAGTCCGTTCTGGAGATGTAATGCACAGAATGGTGACCATAGCTCACGATCGTGTCTTGAATACTTCGGAGTTGCTAAGTGAGTAGATCTGCAATGCTCTCACCACACACACACACACACACACACACACACACACAAATATATCTCTAAACGGTGATCATTTTTATTTTCCTTTTTATGCTTCTAGAATTTTGATTTTTTTCTGCCTGAGGTGGCAAAAAGCATCCTCACAATTCGAAGCGGCCACACAGGTATGTCCTTTGGGGGAAAAATGATAAAATACAACTCAGAGAGGCAGTGAGTTCCCTGTTGTTGGAAAAAGTAGAGAGCAAAGGTGATCACCAGGCCCTGGTCCTGCCCACCCAGCTACCCAGGAGAGCCTCTGTTCTCCCTTTCTTGAGCTACCAGGGTGGGGGGGGGGGTCGAGGGATCTCAGCAGGGAAGATGCTTCTTGGCTGAGTCACCGCAGGAGCCCATATGCTGTGCCAGCCTCGCTCCGCTGGGGACTGGGGACCGTTCAGTTCCTGCCTGCATTCTCTTACCTGCTTCGCATGTTCGTGGAGAGACCCTCGGTCAACCTGAGATTACGGACTAGAAGTCCTCTTCTAAGGTACCTGTTTTGAGAGGTTGAGATAGGCTATAGAAGAAAACGCCTGTACCTCTAATTCCCCCCCAGGAGACCAAGGGCGAAGGCAGTACGGCCACTTCAGAGGGCGGTGTGTTGAGTAGATAGGTCACCCTGCCTCCCAACGCCTCGTCCTGGGTTGCTTCCTGGAGAAACTCAGGGGCACATGCACCAGGGGACACGGCCAAGAAGGTCGTTCCCACATAATGTGCATGAAGGCTCCAAACGCGAAACGGACCAGATGCCCAGCGACGGAGGAACGGATGAAGGGCAGCACGTCCACACAATGAGTTTCTACGCCCAAAGGGAAGAGGGGACGTCCGGCCACCTGCAACCACGCGGGGGGACCTCACAGGCGGCATGTCGCAGGGAAGAAGCCAGACCCAAGAAACTCACGGGGCCCGATTCCACGCGTACGAAACTCAAAAGCCAAGGAAGCTCCATTAAGCCATATGCTTAGGGACACTTACACGGGAGTTCAAACTACGGAGAAAAGCAAGAAAATGATCATCTCAAAAGCCACAGTAGTCGTTCCTTGCAGGGGGGAAGAGGGGTCCTGGGGGAAATTTGGGGTGCTGGGTCCCGCGTGCTGCTAACACCGATGCTCACTTTGTAAATATCGGTTCAAGCGTGCGTATCCCAAGCAGCTATGTTTCACAGAACAAACCCCAAAACAAAACAAAACTTGTGAAAGACTTGAAGCATCCCGGGGAGCATGATGGTGCCTACGACACCCCAAGAAAGGTGTTTCGCATGTGGGGCTTTCCCACTAATTGCCAGCTACCAGAAACAGCACTGCGGAGTCCTTGTAAGAAGCCCCATGAATGAGGAAGCTACTATTTCTGTCCTCAAGGAGTTTAACATCGGGAGGGGCTGACAGTCAACAGGGGAGGCACCACAGTGTCCCGTGATGGCACTTATGCCGGGCAAGTTCAAAGGGCTGGGACACTAACTACCTTGAAGAAGAGACAGCCAAACGAGAAAAAAAAGAGCCAGTGGGCTGAATCCGAGGAGAGAGAAAACCGAGCATGTTGCAGGCAGGGAGAACAGAAGGTACAAAGTCTCAGGGACAGGGTGCGTGACAGAGCGGGCAGATCATCTGATAAGGCTGGACCATGGACTATGGGCTGTAGTGAAGGAGTGACACGAGAGACCAGAGCCCAGAAGGCAGGGCCCAGAGCAGGAAGTGTTTGATGCGCAGGCAATGGGGAGCCAAGGCAGGATATAGAGCAAGGGGAGCCAGATTGGTTTAGGAGCAAGAGGAAGCAGATCAAATGCTGCTAAGTGATTCAGATGAGAGATGACAGTGGCCTGGTTTAAGGCCATGCAAGTTGACGTGGAAGAAGGGGATATGGCAAAGGAAGAGAGTTGAGAATTCACAGGAAAGCGGGTTGGGAATTCACACATTTACAGACTCCGCGGGGGCAGGAGGAGCTCACCTGCCGGTCCGCGGACCACACTTTGAGTAGCGGCAAAGTTCTGCGTGATCTGGGGCGGGCCGTGTTGTTTCCTGAAGGTGTCTTGAGTATAACTAAACTGGATTTACACCCTGGTGCTGTTCTACCAGCTCGCGGCCTTGGCTGTCTCCTTGCCACGTTCATCCTGTTTTCCCACCTGTAAAGGGGCCAAAAGCTCAGACCTCGGTGGGGCTCTGCTGGTGGTTGAGCAAAGCCATCAGCACTTGACCGACGGGGCTCTGGTGTTTGATGCGTCCGCTCTTAATGTCCAATCCCCTGGCTGCTTCTCTGGGGCCCCAGGGGGCTCCACCAGGGTTGATGAATTGGGGACAGCAGATTCGTCACCACACTGACAACCAGGGAAAGAAAATATCACCACGTTGACCCCAAAGACAAAACATGAACTCGTGAGATTTTTGACAGTTGGGGCATTCTCCGGGAGTTCTGTTCCAGGAGTGCACATGTACCTCTATAAAGTCTCAGAGCCTCGGCTCTGAGCCTGGGGCCACACAGCCTTCCCCGGATCTTACCCAGGAACAACCCCTGGCGACATTTGGCTGTATTTTTCCCCCACGTCTTTGTGTGGCTAGTCTTTAAATTTTTTTTTTTTTAATTTTTTTTTTCAACGGTTATTTATTTTTGGGACAGAGAGAGACAGAGCGTGAACGGGGGAGGGGCAGAGAGAGAGGGAGACACAGAATCGGAAACAGGCTCCAGGCTCTGAGCCATCAGCCCAGAGCCCGACGCGGGGCTCGAACTCGTGGACCGCGAGATCGTGACCTGGCTGAAGTCGGACGCTTAACCGACTGCGCCACCCAGGCGCCCCTAAATTTTTTTTTTTTTTACATTTATTTATTTTTGAAAGCGAGACAGGGCACGAGTGGGGTAGGGGCAGAGAGAGAGGGAGACACGGAATCCGAAGCAGGCTCCGGGCTCTGAGCTATCAGCACAGAGCCCGACGCGGGGCTCGAACTCACGAACCGTGAGATCATGACCTGAGCCAAAGTCGGACGCTTAACCGACGGAGCCTCCCAGGTGCCCCCCTTTTTTTTTTTTACATTTATTTATTTTTGAGACAGTGTGTAGTCTTTTAAAAATTACTTTGGTTGCATATTGTGTATTCAGCCTTACTGAGTATTATTGTTTGTTTTAGGTTATAAAAATACTTGTTTTGTGTTTTTTTTTTTAATTCAAAGAACACACTAAAATATACAGGTGAAAGAGAAAACTCCCTGTTCCCTGACCCTCCTTGCCCAGATGTCCTCACTGCCTACTCCCGTGTATTTTTCTTTCCATTTGCCAGACAGGTATTTGCACCTATTCTGTGCCAAGCCCTGTCCTTGGCTTTGGGATCAAAGATGTGTTAGGAAGATAAGAATCACAGGTCCCTTGCCCGTCCGAATGAGCCAAGGGGGGGGGGGGGGGGGGGCGGACAAGGCCACAACTTGACCTTAAACCCAGAGACAGGGGCGCCTGGGTGGCGCAGTCGGTTCAGCGTCCGACTTCAGCCAGGTCACGATCTCGCGGTCCGGGAGTTCGAGCCCCGCGTCAGGCTCTGGGCTGATGGCTCGGAGCCTGGAGCCTGTTTCCGATTCTGTGTCTCCCTCTCTCTCTGCCCCTCCTCCGTTCATGCTCTGTCTCTCTCTGTCCCAAAAATAAATAAGAAAAAAAACGTTGGAAAAAAAAAACAAAACCCAGAGACATGGAGTCAGTGTAGCAAGGATGGAAATAGGACAAACGTGTTTTGCTGCATTATAAGTAAGAGGAGAAGGCGAAAGGGAAATAAAATGTTGACAGTGGTTCATCCCAGCCGAGAACGCTGGGATCACACACGGCACCTTGGGAATGAGCTCTCAGCCTACAGCAGCAGTTCTGATTTTTCTTTTTTTTCTTTTCTTTTCTTTTCTTTTCTTTCTTTCTTTTTTTTTTTTTTTTGGCGCAGAAGGACTCTAGGCCCCACCGCCGCCATCCCAAGGGACATTTGTCTGTGTCTGGACACGTTTTCGGCTCTCACAAATGAGGGAAGAGGGTGTTACCGCTGGCATCTGGTGGGCGGAGGCCATGGGCACTGCTCAACATCCTACAATGCCCAAGACAGCCCCACACAGAGAATGATCTGGTCCAAAATGCTCAGAGCGCCAGGACTGACAAACCCTGGCCTGAACAGGTAAGTTAGGAGGCGAGGCGGGGTGCTCAGATCCTAGATAGGCCACTCTGTCGCTCAGGCATCTCAAGAAAACCTTCACCTCTTTAAACCTCAGTTTCGGGGCGCCTGGGTGGCGCAGTCGGTTAAGCGTCCGACTTCAGCCAGGTCACGATCTCGCGGTCCGCAAGTTCGAGCCCCGCGTCGGGCTCTGGGCTGATGGCTCAGAGCCTGGAGCCTGTTTCCGATTCTGTGTCTCCCTCTCTCTCTGCCCCTCCCCTGTTCATGCGCTGTCTCTCTCTGTCCCGAAAATAAATAAACGTTGAAAAAAAAAATTAAAAAAAAAAATAAACCTCAGTTTCCCACTCTGTATAATGGGAGGCAATACCAGTACCTACTTCCTGGGCTTGTAAGAAAGATGAACTATGTGAGGAAGCACTTAGTCCCTGGCACATAGTAGGCACTTGATGAACAGGAGTTAAAACACACACACACACACACACACACACACACACACACACGTGAAAGTGATGGGCATGTGGATTACAGAGACAAAAGCGGAATCCTCAAATGCCCCGAGAAGAGTCTAGGCTTCTCTTCTGTTTGCACGTCTGGAGCCTTGAAGGTGTTTAAACATTCGCAGAATTTTACATTCGAGATAATTCACCCCAATTTGAAAAAGATCTTCTTCAACACATACAGCACTGTTACTCTTAGGACACTGAAGTGTGCAAGGGTTTTAACAACAAGACACGTTACTGCTTTTGCAGTGAAGGATAACATTTGCGGGGTGCCTGGGTGGCTCAGCCGGCTAAGCGTCCGACTCATGATCTGGGCTCAGGTCATGATCTCAAGGTTCGTGGGTTCGAGCCCCACATAGGGCTTTTCACTGACAGCATGGAGCCTGCTTGGGATTCTGTCTCCTCTTTCTCTCTCTGTCCCTCCTCCCGCTCGTGCTCTCCCTCTCTGGAAAAAAAAAAAAAAATATATATATATATATATATAGAGAGAGAGAGAGAGAGAGAGAGATAATTTGGAAAATGTCCAATTATGGGAAAAATCCTCAAATGGCCAAACAAAAGAATGCATTCAAGCGAAATGCAAAACAAAGATAAACAAACCTCTAAAGATGATTTACTTATCTTTCAAAAAGTCTTTCGGCCACAGCTAAGGAAATCAATCCTTGAATAATTCAGTGACAACACGCACACATATTAACTTTAATGGCTGCTTGTAACTGATTTCCAAGAAAAATACGCAGCTATACTTCTGTGGTTTTTCTCCACCGGGCACTGAATCCATGGCTCATTCATTCACGCGCTGATCGTGGCAAAATTGACCGCATTACCGTGTAAGAAAAAATCCAGAGGGTTTTGCTGTGGGATACGTCTTCGGTAGCAAAAGAAGAAAGGTGTGCATCCATATTTCTCAAGCAAACTGCTTCGGGGTGGGTCTCAAATTAGACTTGTCCAATGTAAGCCATCGTCGGTGCACATGAACCACCAGGGACCTTACCCTTCAAGCCTTCTCCTTCTGGAGATCTCTCCGGAATCTTTGACCAGATGCCACTGCCAAAGAGGCTGGGGAAAATACCACGGTCCCCGAAGTCCTTGTCACCCGCAAATAGCTTGGGACCGGTTTTAGTTTAGAACGAGCAAAAGGTGAACAGATCTTTCCTGAAAATCCGGGCCTCTAACAGCAGATTTTTTACATTTTTTGATGTTTATTTATTATTTTAGAAGGAGAGAGAGACAGAGCATGAGTGGGAGAGGCAGAGAGAGAGGGAGACACAGAATCGGAAGCAGGCTCCAAGCTTCTGAGCTGTCAGCACAGAGCCCCATGTGGGGCTCGAACTCACGAGCCGAGCTGTGAGACCATGACCTGAGCCGAAGTCGGACGCTCAACAGACTGAGCCACCCAGGTGCCTCTCAACCCCAGATTTTTTTTTAATTTTTTTTTCAACGTTTATTTATTTTTGAGACAGAGAGAGACAGAGCATGAACAGGGGAGGGGCAGAGACAGAGGGAGACACAGAATCTGAAACAGGCTGCAGGCTCTGAGCGGTCAGCACAGAGCCCGATGCGGGGCTCGAACTCACGGACCGTGAGATCATAACCCGAGCCGAAGTCCTGAAGTCGGACGCTTAACCGACCAAGCCACCCAGGCGCCCCGACAACCCCAGATTTTAAGTAGAGGACAGTTTGGGGATGGGGAGGGGAGATGTCACAAAGAACATTAAGCACCAGAAGTTGGAACCCATTGGGGAAGTTCTGGGTGTCCTTGGGTATGTTACTTAACCTCTCTGAACCTCAGTATCTCCCTCTATCAAATGGGTCTATTGTCAGCCCTGGCAGGCTGTTGTGAAAGTATAGAGAGACAAAGGAAGCTGGAGAGTTCTGGAAAATGCCCAGTACCTGCTCTTGTAAGAGGTGATCCCTGTTACACCTTCTACCCACATGCCCCCCCGCCCCAGGCAGGCCATTTAGGCTTCTCAGCCCCTTATCAGCCGGAATGCTGGGAACACCCAAAATAAGAGCTGGTTGGGGCTTGTCTCCACGAGCACAGCTTAACTGGCTTTTGAGGTTTGGGACAACTGGCTGATTCTCTGATTCTATCTTGATTCTGTCTCTGAAAGGGTTGGTGAGAGGCCGAGATTAGCTATCTGGAGCCCTCTCTCCCTCTCAGCATATGCACATACTAGAGATCGGAAAACAACCCAAATCAGATAGTCTCCTGTCCACACCCAGAAAATGTGCGTCCGGGGAGAAATCGAGAGAAACCAAAGAGACCTGGAACATTTCTCAAGAGATGCCCAGTCCTGAGGGGCAGAGCCCCTGAGAGGCTGGGAGGAGGGGGGAGGGTTCCAGAATCCTAAGCAGGGTATTATTTCTTAGGGAAGGAAAGGTGTAGATGAACAAGGCTGAAGGCTGGCCTTTACCGAAGATGTGCCTCTCGGGAGGGCGATCTTGTGGTCTCCTGGAAAATTCGACTCTCGGATGGCCCGTTCAACCCCACCGCCACCCCCCACAGCCCCACTAACAACAACCAAAATCATGGATGGCAACCCTGCATTTCCTTTGAGTGGTAATTCTGTTCAACACATTGTTCTTTCAATATATTTGATCACTTTATCCTCATTGAAACTCCTGCCCCGGGAGAGTGTTAATATCTTCAGTGTATGTATAGATGAGGAAAGTGGGTAATTGACTCCCGGAGATTATGGGGAGCCCTTGTAGGCAGGAAGGAGAAAGGGAAGCAGGAATGGATTTTCTGGGATGTGAATTTGACTTTGGGGTGCTGGGGATGGATGAAGGGGGGAGGGGACAGGGGACCAGAGCCAGGTAGCTGGGGCCAGGGGAAGGACCCTCTGGGAAGAAGGTATCCAGTTTAATTTTTTTTAACGTTTATTTATTTTTGAGACAGAGAGAGACAGAGCATGAGCGGGGGAGGGGCAGAGAGAGAGAGGGAGACACAGAATCTGAAACAGACTCCAGGCTCTGAGCTGTCAGCACAGAGCCCGACGCGGGGCTTGAACTCACGAACCGCGAGATCATGACCTGAGCTGAAGTCGGATGCTCAACCGACTGAGCCACCCAGGCGCCCCAAGAAGGTACCCATTTTAAAGAAGAAGAACCGGGTGGCCAACAGACACTTGAAAAGATGCTCAACGTCCCTCCTCATCAGGGAAATACACATCAAAACCACACTGAGATACCACCTCACGCCAGAGTGGCTAAAATGAACAAAGCAGGAGACTATAGATGCTGGAGAAGATGTGAGAAACGGGAACCCTCTTGCACTGCTGGTGGGAATGCAAACTGGTGCAGCCGCCCCGGAAGACAGTGTGGAGGTTCCTCAAAAAATTAAAAATAGATCTACCCTGTGACCCAGGAATAGCACTGCTAGGAATTTACCCCAGGGATACAGGAGTGCTGATGCATCGGGGCACGTGTACCCCAACGTTTAGAGCAGCGCTCTCAACAGTAGCCAGATTATGGAAAGAGCCTAAATGTCCATCAACTGACGAATGGATAAAGAAGATGTGGTTTGTATATACAATGGAATACTACGTGGCAACGAGAAAGAATGAAATCTGGCCATTTGTAGCAACGTGGATGGAACCGGAGGGTATTATGCTAAGTGAAAGAAGTCAGGCAGAGACAGACAGGTATATATTTTCACTCATGTGGATCCTGAGAAACTTAACAGAAGACCATGGGGGAGGGGAAGGGGGGAAAAAAGAGAGGGAGGGAGGCAAACCGTAAGAGACTCTTGGATACTGAGAACAGAGGGTTGATGGGGGATGGGGGAGAAGGGAAAGTGGGTGATGGGCATGGAGGAGGGCACCTGTTGGGATGAGCACTGGGTGTTGTGTGGAAACCAACTTGACAACAAATTATATTATATAAATAAATAAATAATGAAAATTTAAAATAAAAAAAAAAAAGGAAGAACAAGAGATTCAAACTGAAAAGTCTAGTTGTTGCCTGAAGTCATAAAACCATCAGGGTGAGTCGAAGAGTCTTGACCTTGCAAGGCAATAATCTAACCCAACAATACAATTAAATAGCTAATCTCGCTAATCTCTAGAGGCATCTTGGAGTCAGGGACTACATAAAAAAATCCAAGTATCCCCTCCTGATCTCCATGCAACAAATGGGATTAGCACATCAAAGGCTAGGTTCTTTGTACTGTAAGGAGTCCTGCCCTAAGGTGAGAGGTGGGCCAGATGGGAGATCCAGGAGTTCAGAAATGGCTAACTGGCTCATTTCTTGGGCTTCGCTCCTCACTAGCTGTGTGACTCAGGACAAGTTACCTAACCTCTCTGTGCCTTAGTTTTCCCACCTACAAAATGCAGATGGCTGGGTTCCATACCCTTATGAAATTAAGGTAACATTATTTAGGGAGCGGTTAACGTGTGCCAGACCCCGTTCCAAGCTCTTTTCTTATTCCATCTCACAACCACCCCCGTATTAAGTGAGTTATTACATAAGGCAGTGGACTGTTACATGATGCTTAAAATGATGGCTTGATGGGTGCGGAATCTAGTTAGCCACACGGGAAACACACACTGAGTAAAACAAAAATCGTAAATTTCAAAATACTACGTACTCTGGGTCAACGACCGTTCTCATTTCTGAATGCAAGGGCAGGAGGAGGAAGTGGAAAAGCGAGCCCCCGACTTTTGGTAAAATTGTTTGCCGGCCAATATGTCTTGGGCTGTCGCAGCGTGATTGTTTTTTTGCAAGAAATGAAATTGATGTGTAATATTTGGATATTCTCATCGCCGAGTGGGTGGATGAGGTCTGAGAAACAAAGATACATGCAGGTACACACCCACATACACGCACAGCTATCTGGTTCCATACCCACGTGTGCGTATAGGTGCATTTACTTCTTAAACCCGGTTCTACTGCTCTTATCACTTTGCACTTTGAGAAAAAGTTGGCCAGGAGGCAAATCCTGTAGGAAAATGTGGCTGGAATGGCTTCAGCCCACAACTGTGTGCGTCACAGACCCTTTGAAGACCTCGGAAAGGCATGTTATTCTCTCGCCAGGAAGATGCCCGCTCTCAGAACCCAGAAAGTAGGTGGCCCCCCATTCATGGGAATTTAGACTCCCTCCCTCCCCCCAAAACCCAACCAGTGACCGTCCCCCCCCCTCCGCCGCCCCCCCCGCCGGGATTCTCAGGTGACAGACTTGTGCTTGCATTTAGGAAGTCATTTTTTTTCCCTCTGTAAATATCTATTGGGCATGAACCATGTGCCAGAGTGGGTCAGGGACACTTCAGAGTGTCACCTGGGTAGCATTCACATACTCTCTTTTCTCTCTGGCTTTCTCCCTTTCTAGTCAATTTCTGACCTTGCTTGTGAAAACAGCAACAGAGATCAAAGAATAACTAACCTCTAGGGGGAGACATTACTGATCAGAAAGGGTTTCTTCACACAGGACCTGACCTGTGGCAACCCCCTGGGCCATGCGTAAGTAGGTATTACTATTATCTCTGTTTAACGAAAAGAACACAAAAACCCGGAGAAGGTAAAATGAATGACAGGTTTATCTGCAAGTGGAGGAGACAAAATTCCGAACCCGGAGGCTGGGTTTTTGACTGCAGAGATCACAAGGGAGCCTATCGGCTAGTGGGTAAGACCAGAGTTTGAATTCAGACTCCAGCAGGTGCTGTGTGACCTTAGGGGAGTTACTGTCACTCTCTGAGCCTGTGTTTCCCTAGTAAAAAAACACGAATAATAATGGCGACGTTGGCTCATTCATAACAACGAAAACAATAGGAAGAGTAGGAATAACCACTAGCAGGAGATATGGTGCAATTGTCATCCCATTTAGAAACCAGTGACAGCAAGGACTGTGGCATAACTCGTGACACAGTGCTCAAGATAGGATAGCGAAAATTAAAAATCTCCCTTCCGTGATTTTTTTTTCATCGGGAGGGGAAAATCTGGGCTGAATCTGTGACAATTCCTCCTCCAGGCCCCTTGGACCTAAATTTCCATTGTCGTGAAAGGTTTTTAATTAGTGAGGACGCCCTTTTTGTTGATCCAGGTGTCGTTTGGCGTCTCCGAAACAGGGCCGGTCTAACCACCGGACACAAAGTGAATACTTGTCCAAATTAAAACGAATGAAAGCTTCCGTGTGGGCAAAATGTAACTTTATGTCAGCTCGCCAAAGCTCAACTCAATGAACCACCGAAAATTGTATGTATTACGTAACACGGGTGCATTTTAACATGTGGGGCGAGGGTCGCCCCAAAAGTCAGACTGCTAGAAAGGACTCCGTGCAAAGTTATGATAATTGTTGGAACTAGTTGCTACGCATGGGGGTGGGTGGGGGGAGTTCATTATATTCGCATACGTTCCAGATTTTCCAAATCAAATTAGAAAAGGCCCTTATCCCCTAAATTCCATTTCCCCCCAGTTCTTCCCTGTAAAAGACCTTTTGCTTAGTGGCGTTTGACGTATCTTGTATTTTGGTGCGTCCGTTCCTCCCGTCATTAGACCTGAAGGTCGTTTGAGATGGCAGGAGACAACCAGAATGAATGAACGAATGTTTGTTTTCTCCTCTTTTAAAATTCTGGAAGGCACGAGGCAGTAGGTGAATAAACTAGTAAGTAAACTAGTAAACTGTGTCTCTTACCTCTGTTTCTCTAAGACTCTGAGGCTTTGTCCCCAGTCAGTCAGTAACAAAGCCATCCCACCCTTGTTTTCAAAGACAGCAGGTTGCATTCAAGGTCGAGGAAGGTCTCCCTCCGCAGCTGGGAGACCGGACCCCCTGGCGTCGCCTGGGCTCACAGAGACAGAGATGGTTAGCCCCAGTTAAGTCCTCCCCAGCTGGCCCACTGGGATGGGAGGGAAGTCTTCACAAACACGAAGGGAGAAAGTTCTCTTTGGACACCCTCCTCCTTCAGGAGGGTGAACTCCTGAAGGTCATTTGGGTGAAATGTATCATAAACCTTAAAAAAAAAAAAAAGGCTTATCTGGCCTCCTGCCCTCCCACCTCTTGGAATTGATCCTGGAGGAATCCAGGAGATGGGATTGCCAAGATGAGGCTCACTGGGGTTCAAAAGAGGGAAAACTCGTGAATTAATTGGGAAGTTAATACCAATTCATATGGATATACGGGGGGGACACAAAAAGCTGCGAGTTGCCCGACTTTGCAAGTGTTAAACGAAGGGGGAGGCGCGTTGCCGTTGCCCGGGTGGACTTGAAAAAATGTGTTTAGTAGTCTAAAGAAATCAATTCAATTGCAAAACAATAACAATTTTACTAAAAACAAACTATGCCAGGGCTTGTGCTAAGCACTTTTTGGTGCCTATTTTCTTTTCAGTGCATTATTTTCCTTAATCTTTTTAAATATATTTTTTAAGTGTTTATTGGGGGGGGGGGAGGGGCAGAGAGAGAGGGAGACACAGAATCCGAAGCAGGTTCCAGGCTCCGCACTGTCAGCACAGAGCCCAACGCGGGTTCAAACCCACAAACCTAGAGATCATGACCTGAGCTGAAGGCGGACGCTTAACCGACTGAGCCCCCCAGGCGCCCCTAAATCTTCTTTAATTTTTAGATTAAAAAAGAAAAAAGAAAGATCCTGGATTACATTTCAATGACAACTAGCAGCGAAGTGACTGGGAGGGGGGTCAGAGAGCCTAGAGATTTTGATCTGAACCCTTCCCCTGGCTGTCTTTTGTCTTGAGTTGTCACCTTAAATGTCATCTCCTGGAAGGCCTCCCATGAGATCGGCCCCTCCCTGTCACTCTCAGGTCACCCTGTTTATGTTCTGCGTAGCACTTACCACTGTCTGTGTTTATCAGGTGCATTTTTCACTTGGTAGTTTACTCTCCCTGCCCCCTCTGCCCTGCCAGCCGTGACCTTGGCCACCTTGTTCACGACTACGAGTCCTCAGCAACCGCATGTCATGTACGAGGTCATGAAGACAATTTATGGACTATTGCAGAATAAATCAGTGGATGAATATGAGAGTGTGTGCGTCTATGAGGGAATGAATGAATGAATGAATGGGCAAATAAGTGAAGGAGTGAATGAATGAAATTTGACTTCAATGTGAAAACCCTTTGTGCAGGACTCGGCAATTTTGGAATCTCCCAAATGTGGTCACCCTGCACCGTGACGGTCGGAACGTGAGGGATGCGTGGATGTCCCAAGAGTCTGGAGGCCCCTCCCCAGCCCCCTGCACCCTCTCAACTGACCGTGACTCAGGTCCAAGTAATGCCAACAGAAGGGGACCTCTGTCCCCTGGGATGGACCTCTCATGAGTGCTTTGCACACACCTCCTCCTTTTGCCTTCACGACCACTCCTTGGGACCAGTATGATCATCCCTGTTTTCCTGACGAGGAAACTGAGCCCCAGAGGGGTGAAGCGTTTCGTTCAAGTTCACAGAACGAACAGGAAGCGGTCAGAAGTCTGCCCTCAGGCGTTAGGGCTGGATTCAAACCCCATCCTTCCCACCTCCCTATTATTGTGGGACTTCAATTCGCCTGAGCCTCAGTTTCCCCATCTGAAAAGTGAAGGCAAAAGGCTCATCATGATAGTTAACCAACACAATACTCCATACCCGGCACGACATAATGTCTGAAGACACGGAGGTCTGGAGCCTCTTGTGGTGGATAAAAGGGAGGTACTGTCATTTCTGTCATTCCGTTTCATCTGGAGCCTGTCCGTGCGTGGCACCATCGTGTAGGGAGCCTTGGAATCAAGCAAATCCGAGTTCAAACCCCATTTGCCCTGACTGGCTGAGTGGCCAGGGGCTGCACACGACTTTCCAAGCCCGTTTCCTCATCTGCAACTCCCCAGGGAAGGCACCCCGGACAAGAAGTGCTGAGACGTCCGTGGGAAAATTTCGAAGGTGCTCCGCATACAGTCGGCCCCCAGGCAAATCGAAGCCTCTCTCAGATCCCCGTCCCAGCCAAGGAGGCCCGAGAGCCTTGCCAGAATATGTTGGAAACCTGGCATAATTTCTAAAGATAATGAGTGTCGGAATAAAGTGATCGGTAACGGACGGAACTGCGTGTTCCCAGGATGGCCTTTCCAGTAGGAGGGACAGGGCACAGGTCAGAATGGCAGCCGCTGTGTTCCTCGTCTCTGAGTCCCTGGAGCTCAACACACCTGGTATTAACACCTGAATTAGCCAGTCGTCCACTGACGGCATCTTTTCGGTGAAGCCTGAGAACTGAGCTCTGGGCTGATGACCTAGGATTCAAGGTTAGTGGGTCTAAGCACTTTGCGTCGTCTTACATGCAAATCCCAGAAGACAGAGAAGGTGACAGATCCCCATGCATTCTCGATGATGAAAATGACCAACAGGGACCAAATACTTGCTAGCGGCCAGATGCCGTTCTAGTGACTCTAGATGCGTTGAAGGAAAACACTGAGCTCAGAGAGGCTAGGTTACTGGCTCTAGGACACACAGCTAGGAAGCTACAAAACTATGTGTTGAATGCAGACTCTCTGACAGAATCTAGACATTCCAGGCCATTGTTTCCCAGACTTTTCATTGTTTTGTACCCCCTCGGGAGCTTTTTCGGACTTTTTTTCCCCTAAAGGTGTCATTTTTTTTCTCATTTCTAATGACCTTTTAATATCACGGATGCTGTTCTAGGACACGATGCGTATCTGCTTATGTACGTATGTGCATCTGTGCTTTCTACATAAGCAGAGTAAGATGCTTGCCCCCCACCCCACCCCATCTCAAATCCTTCTTCGCCCCGATGAGAACACAGGCTCTAAACTGCCCCCCACCCCCCCGGAGCCAGGAGCTCACTGCCTTTGCTCTCGTTCTGATGCTGGCTGGAGGGGCGGGGGTGGGGGGCATACTGTGGCTGCCACGTCCCCCCCTGCTCCAGATACAGACCAGGGTTAGCTAAAGGTCCCATCTTGGGGGCACCTGGGTGGCTCAGTCGGTTAAGCATCTGACTTCAGATCAGGTCATGATCTCATGGTCCGTGGGTTCGAGCCCCGCGTCGGGCTCTGTGCTGACAGCTCAGAGCCTGAAACCTGCTTCAGATTCTATGTTTCTTCCTTAAACAGAACAGGTGTCCCAGTCAACACCTCACGCCCTCTCTCCTCTGCAGCAGCTGCGAGGAGAGGCCCAGAGCTCCCACCACACTTCCCACTTGCCTTTCATTCACCTCGGAAGACTCAGGGGTCTGTCTGAAGAGGTCGTCAAGAGCCCTGCATTCTTACCCCATTTCTGCCCAGCCAGCACTCTCTCTCCTGACCCGCAGAAAAGGGACTGAACACAAGCCCCTGATGGGGGGGAGGGGTTAGGGGGCTGACATTGTAATGCCAGCCTCTGTGACCTTCCCAGAGTCGACAGGATCTGCAACCCCCCCCCCCTGCCCCTGCTCTCGTGCACTTCCTCCCCACTCCCATTAACTGATGTCAGCGCAGAATGGACGGATTGTTCTCGGCCCGCCTGGCGGCCGAGCGCACAATCCCAGCCCGGGAGAGAGAGGGTGTGGAATCAAGGAAGCACCCACCACCCTGGAGACGGAAAACTCATTAAACCTCCTGCCAGAGACGCCCCCATCTGCGGGCGCCAATCCTGACATTCAACAACAAAGCCGGGCCTGGCATTCCTGATGAGGGAGGGGACACTTGTCCTTGCCGAGCTCGTAAAATGAACGCCGCCACGGAAAGGAAATGGAACGGGGGTGTTTTTGAAGTCGAGAGGAAAGAGCACATGATAGTTACGGGGCTCCTTGGCTATAAATGCGTGCCTTCCTTTTTTTGTTGGAGCTCTCATGGCCCACCGCCAATGAATCATGGCGCTCCATTGGTGACACAAGAGTTTGGGGCTAAATAGAACGAATCTTCTAGAAGAAGCAACCGACCGACATGGGCAAGACGCTTGGCCTTGGATCTCACGGGGACACGGTCGCCAAGAGCTTTGAGAATCCCACTGGTCCAACGCGCCCGTTTCACGGGGACAAATAAGGAGGTTCCAAGGAAAGAAGGGCTTCCCTGAAGCTGCCTCCCATAGCTCGACACTTGGTAGGTTCTGGTCTCTTATGTACAACCGGGAGGCTCCTTCTTCCCACCGCCTTCCGTCGCACTTCACATTGTCTGTGAAGATCAGCCCGGGAATTCTGTCCGATGGTGAGACGCAGGGTCGCGGGGGAGGGCGGAGGCTCTGAATCTTAGGCTGCTCGGTAACGGTGTGACTTTGGACAACGGACCTGGCTCTCCCGGTTCCCGTCTTCCCACGTGGGGCAGAGAAGTGCTATCCGTGCTTCACAGGGTCACGGGAAGGCCGAGAATGGCGTTGCGTGACAGGTGCACCCAACGCCTGGCATATTCGTTCACTAGGGCTGCCGGAAAAAAAGAACAACAGACTGGGCGACTGAAGCAACCGAAGCCTCTTTTTTTTGCTTCTAGTGTCTATTTTTGAGAGACGGACTGAGAGCGTGAGCAGGGGAGGGGCAGAGAGAGGGGGAGACAGAGGATCCGAAGCAGACTCTGGGCTGACAGCACAGAGCCCGACGCGGGGCTCGAACCCAGGAACCGCGAGATCCTGACCTGAGCCGAAGTCAGACGCTTGACCGACTGAGCCCCCTGGGGCCCCCCAAAACGCCACCTATGTTGCTATGGCCTGAGAGCTGAGAGTGGTCCTTTCGTTGTTTCCAGGGGTTGGAAGAAGTCCAAAGAAGAGTCATATTTCACGACATGTAAAAAATTATATGTCGGGGCGCCTGGGTGGCGCAGTTGGTTGGGCGTCCGACTTCAGCCAGGTCACGATCTCGCGGTCCGTGAGTTCGAGCCCCGCGTCGGGCTCTGGGCTGATGGCTCAGAGCCTGGAGCCTGTTTCCGATTCTGTGTCTCCCTCTCTCTCTGCCCCTCCCCCGTTCATGCTCTGTCTCTCTCTGTCCCAAAAATAAATAAAATTTGAAAAAAAAAAAATTATATGTCATTTAAGTTTTACTGTCTATAAATCAAATTGTGTTGGGGTAGAGTCACCCCCGTTCATTGACATACCGTCTATGCCTGCTTTCGCCACAGCATCAGTGAGCAGTTGTATGGAATCTATATTACCCGTCTGGACATGTGCAGAAAACGTCTGCAGACCCCTGATTTAGAGAATCACCAAAGGCACTAATTTAAAATGCAGATCTTGGGACGCCTGGGTGGCTCAGTCAGCTAAGCGTCTGACTCCGTCGAGGCTCCGGCCATGATCTCACAGCTCCCGAGTTCAAGCCCTGGCAGCGTGGAGCCTGCTTGGGATTCTCTGTCTCCCTCCCTCTCTCTCTGCCCCGTGCTCGCTCTCTCTCTCTCTCTCTGTCTTTCTCAAAATAAATAAATAAACTTCAATTTAAAAACAAAAAGAAAAAGAAAGAAGAGGAAAAAGAAGACACTCTTGGGGAAGGTGGAAGCCATTCAGCAAGTTGAATGAATGAAGGAGTCTGGTCATCACACCCTCGGAACATGGAGTCAGGGTTAGATGCACCTCGAGGGTCACGGGTGCAGCAGCCCGGGGCCTCACCTTCACCTTGGAGATCTCTTCCAAGCCCAAATAACGAAGCTATTAAGAAGTGTATTTCAATATACTTGGCTTCCTTTGAAATCCTACGTATGTCACCGTATTCGCTTAAAAGCGTTCGTCTGAAGAATCCATCCACCAATCTAGCAGATGTGTTTGTGGCTTTAGAAAGATCAAGAATTTCCAGGGAGGTGACATTCCTTCCCTCAAGCAGGAACTGAAGAGACATTGAGCTCCATCAGTGTGTATGGTCTGGCCATGACTGAACAGGGAAGGGCTTATAGTAAGTAGACACTCAATAAATACTTACTGAACCAATAAAGAAATGAACTTAATTTCATTCCTTTTGTGGCTATAATAATCCCATCTAGGGGCGCCGGGGGGTTCAGTCCGTTAAGCATCTGATTCTTGATCTCAGCTCTGGAATTTGATCTCAGGGTCCTGAGTTCAAGCCCCACATTGGGCTCCACGTTGGGCATGGAGCCTACTGTAAATAATAACAGTAATAGTAATAACAATAAGAACAATAATTCCATCTATTGGACTGCAGCTTGATTCATTCTCTCCATTCTGGGCTGGGCCAACATTTGATTTCTCATTTTCCTTTAAGAGAGCTGTATCCCTCCAGGATGCATTGATGGGATAGGCTGCTGCCCAGCTTTCCTTGGGAATCCGCTGACCGCCTTACAATTCATCCCTTCAACACGCCTCTACTCATCACTTGGTTACCCCAGTTTGTCATTCGTGCCCCAGCCCTACTGACTTCTTGAGGGAAACCTTCCCACATCCTCCTGAAATGTCCATGTTCTTCTTGGATTTCTCATGGACACATTTGTCCCCAGTGGGACCGTGAATCGGTCTGTTGTGCCTCGACCTGGAACGTCATTCTCTTCTTTCAGAGAAGCTCTTGGCCTATGTGAGTTTACATCCGTGTTTTTTTGCGCAATGACTGTCTTCTTCCGTAGGCTGTAAATTCCAGGAGGGCAGAGCTCTATCTCCCCTGGGCATCTCCGTATTCCTGACGCTTAGCATAACGCCTGGCACAGAGAAGGGGATCGGTAGATAGCTGTCAGAGGGCTGGAAGGATGCGTATCAGTCAACGATACAGGAAATACAGAGACAGAAGGGCTCAGTTTGGGCAGGGGGGAGCAGGGATATTGGATTCCGGTTGAACATACTGCCGTTAAGATATGATTGAAATATCTAAGTAAAGACGACCATAGGTCCATGAGCCTGGAGCTCAGTTCAGAAGAAAGATCTGTCCCGAGAGGGACCAGCTTTGAAATGGCGAATGTGCTGATGACTAGAGAGCCCTGGGAATAAGGAGAACATGTTTACCGAAAGGCAGAGGGGGGCCGAGGATGGAAACTGAGGGCTGCATCATACAATGGACAGGCAAGGAGAAAGACCTGCCCGTGTACTGAGTAGGAAGACGGCCAGAGATGTAGGGGAGAAGCAGGGGCCATGGGATCAAGGGAATTGAGAGGCTTCAAGGAGGCACGGGGCCAAGAGAATCAAAGGAGTGAAGGCCATGGCCTTGAGCAGTTTGGGCCCAGTGTTGGACGTGATGGCAGAAGACTTGGTGGCATGAGACATAGTTTGAGCCCTCCCCAGTCTCCTTCCTGGAATGTACTTGGTTTGACTTCGTTTTGGAGCAGTGACTTTTATTTTTTTTATTTAAAAAAAATTTTTTTTTCAACGTTTATTTATTTTTGGGACAGAGAGAGACAGAGCATGAACGGGGGAGGGGCAGAGAGAGAGGGAGACACAGAATCGGAAACAGGCTCCAGGCTCCGAGCCATCAGCCCAGAGCCTGACGCGGGGCTCGAACTCACGGACCGCGAGATCGTGACCTGGCTGAACTCGGACGCTTAACCGACTGCGCCACCCAGGTGCCCCGGAGCAGTGACTTTTAAACTCTTGGGCAGAAGGGCATAGCTATCCATTTACTCTCAGAGTTTGATGAAAACCATGGGTCATCTTTCTAGAAAAATGTACATCGACATATCGTCAGCAAAGTCTGCATCAGGGCATCAGGGGCCCACTGAACATAGAGCCCAGGGAAGAAAACTAATACACGTTAGGGCCAGGGGCTCAGGTCTTTTTTCTTGTTCTTTTCTTTTTTTAACTTTTTAAATGTCTGTTTAGCTTTGATAGTGAGAGAGAGAGAGAGAGAGCACACACACATGAGTGGGGGAGGGGCAGAGAGAGAGGGAGAGAGAGGATCCTAAGCAGGTTCTGAGCTGTCAGCCCAGAGCCCGACACGGGACTCGAACCCACGAACCGCGAGATCATGACCTGAGCCGAAGCCGGACGCTCGACCGGCTGAGCCACCCAGGCGCCCCTGACTTGGAGAACTTTCAAGAAAATCCTGAAGCCAACGCCGATCCCCCAACCCCGGATCCAACCAGCCTGGGGGTGGATCCTTTCAAAGCTCACCAAGGTGAGTCTAGTGCACGAGTGGGGTAAGAGTGTCTGTTCGGATCGGAAGGTTGGCGTGGCCAGGAGGGCTTGGTTTTGTCATCAAGCAAATGTTTTCATTCACGTTCCTCGCTCTCATACCCCCCTGTGCTTGCTGAGTCGGCCTTATTTTCACCTCCTGCCGAGCCCTCTGGTCCTGACGCGCAGCCTTGACCCTCCTGGGTCTCCATTTCCTTATCTCTAACCACGGGCTCCTGGTTCTACTTGGTGTCATTGGACACCAGTTTGCTTTTCTCCGGAGCCTGTTCCGTTTGAACTAGGCTACCGCAGCCTATAAAACTTTAATGCACGGATTTCCCATTGTTCGGGCGTCAGTGGGGCACAGGCCTTCCTGTATCGTCGTGGTATGCTGACCAGGAAAGAAACTGGCTGGGAGGTCTGGGGTAGTGGCTGCCTTGTTTCTGGAAAGGCGTGTGATTACGTCCACTTTCGCCGATGGGACCTCAGACCCCATCAATAATAATAATATAATAACAATAATGATAGCAGGTGCACATCAGACGTACGGTGGGCCAGCCCCGGGCTCTATGCTGGATCTATATTATCCTCCAACAGCCCTATAAAGCAAGGGTCATTATCAGCCCTGTTTTAAGAGGAGGGAAGTGTAGGTTTCCAGAAGCGTAAGCTTTTTTTTTTTTTTTTTCTTTTTTCAGGGTCAGAAGAAAATTGGAAGCATGGGTGTGCGGGTGGAGGGCAGTGAGGAGAGATCGTAGGTATCTGGCTCCAAACTTCACTCTCTTTATCTAAGAAATTATAGACCTGATTTCAGTTTTTAAGAAAATTCTAATTTTTTTTTTAAACACACACAGGCCGCGGCTTCTTTGATGTTTCCTGCCCTGGGAGCGTGTTCACAGAGTTGACCGTCTAGGGCTTGAGTGTGCCTCCTGGATGGGGTTTTTATGGAAACACAAAGGTTATTGACCTCAAACACAAATTGCTTGGCCCTCCAGAGTTTGTCCGGCTGCCTCTCTCTCCTGGAGTTTTGTTCAGCCCCCTCTCCTTAGCTACCGGCCTTGTTCAACCCGGACAAAACAAACAGGGGCTGTCGGGGGCTGGGGGGTGGAGAACGGCCTCTTCAACCTCACAACGAGAAGTCGGAGTGGAGACAATTACTCCAATAATTCAGACGTGGATGTTAAAACACTCACAACACAACCCCAACGTTTACCTAAATTATCTGGGTAATTGCCTGCATTTTCAGCTTGAATTTGGGTTCTGTAAATCCTGGGGCTTCGCGTCATAAATAAGGAGACCCTCACGTGGGCCAAAGCCTAGAGGGAGGCAGGGTATCCTTAGAGACAGGGCACAGAAAGGGAAGCCCCAAGCTTTGTGACCAAGTCCTGCCTTGGGTGCAGACTCTTGGGCGAATCTCTTATATTCTCTGTGCTCCAGTATCGTCCTCTGCCCCTTGGGGTGAAGGCTGTTATCTGACATAGGGAGGGAAGGAGAGAAGGAGAGAAGGTACAAAGAAAGAGAGAAAGAGGGAGGGAGGAAGGGAGGAAGGAAAGAGAGAGAGGAAGGAAGGAAGGAAAAAAGGAAGAAAAAAAATTTTAAGAAGAAAATTGTCAGTGCACCTGGGTGGCTCAGTCACTTAAGTGTTGGACCCTTGGTTTCAGCTCAGGTCATGATCTCACAGTTCCAGAGTTCAAGCCCCACGTCTAGCCCTGTGGAGACTGCTTGGGATTCCCTCTCTCTCTCTCTCTCTCTGCCCCTCTCCCCTGCTTCAGCTCTTTCTCTGTCTCTCAGAATGAATAAATAAGCATTACAAAAATTTTTTTAAAAAGAAGAAAATTGGGGGCACCTGGGTGGCTCAGTCGGTTGAGCGTCCGACTTAGGCTCAGGTCATGATCTCACGGTCTGTGAGTTCGAGCCCCGCGTCGGGCTCTGGGCTGACGGCTCAGAGCCTGGAGCCTGCTTCCGATTCTGTGTCTCCCTCTCTCTCTGACCCTCCCCCGTTCATGCTCTGTCTCTCTCTGTCTCAAAAATAAATAAACGTTAAAAAAAAAAGAAGAAGAAAATTGTCGCGGCCTCTTCTGTGTTTTAAGTTGCTAAAGCATTAGTCAAGGAATAGACAAGACTTTAAGTCTCCTCCTTTCAGCAAAAAGAAAAGCGAGTCCCAAAGTCATCCCGGCAGCTTTCCGCACTGTTTTTATTTCACTAAGAGCAGGGTCTAGGGCGCCTGGGCGGCTCAGTCTGTGTTAAGCGTCCGACTTCGGCTCAGGTCGTGATCTCGCGGTTTGTGGGTTTCAGCCCCGCATCGGGCTCTGTGCTGATGGCTCAGAGCCTGGAGCCCGCTTCGGATTCTGCGCCTCCCTCGCTCTCTGCCCCTCCCCTGCTCGTGCTCTGTCTCTCTCTCTCTTTCTCTCTTAAAAATAAATATTAAAAAAAAAAAAGGTGGGGTCTACAACAAAGCCGCTTTCACCTCGAGTCTGCAACCATTCCATTCACTCCCTGTCTTCCGACTCCTGCAATGTTCTTTTTTTCCTTTCCTTTAAATTTTTTTTTATATATTTGATTGATTGATTTTAATTTAAATCCAGGTCAGTTAACGTACAGTGCAATAATGATTTCAGGAATAGAATTCAGTGATTTATCAATTCCATACAATGCCCGGAGCTCATCCCAAGGGCCCCACCTAATGCCCATCACCAGGTTAGCCCATCCCCCCTCCCATGGAGGTACTTTCAATGGAAACTTGCCTCTTCTCCAAGATCCTGGGCTCCTGCCCTCCGAAGTGACCTCTGGCGAGCGAACGGCCATTTTCTTGAGGCCCTACTAAGTGCTGGGTGTCTTCATGTGCTGAGGCCTGTTTGCACTTCAGGGCAACTTTTCAATGATTCTTATGAGCTTCACTTAACCCGTTTGGAGTCCAGCCTTCAAGAAACGGGGCCACTGGTCTGCCCTTTCTGGTTCCTCCTTCATGTAAAACAGAAACCGGGCTCCAGCCGTTCTCGGGATCTGTGGCAAACTGGGGGCAGTAACCATGCCTTCCTTTAGACGTGGGGTGGGGAAGATGTGTTCCGCAAAAATGTATTCAAAACATTAAATATTTCGGATTCTGCCGATTATATCACTTGCTCTGTCACTGTAGAGAGAAAGCAGCCATGGTTACTATGTACGTGAATGGGTACGTGGGTATGTATGTGATTGGATTCCAATAAAACTTTATTTATGAACACTAAAATTGGAACAGCAAGTCATTTTCACAGGTCATATACATCCTTTGATTTTTTTTTTCCTAACCATTTAAAAATGTAATGACCTTTCCAGGCTCACGGGCCCTGTGAAAACAGGTGGCAGGCTGGATTGGACGCCCGGAAGCCCTAGTTCGTGGGCATTTGTTGACATCTGCTTTAGGCCATCGAAGCCTTGAAGGACATCAGAGAGGGGCTGGAGTGACAGGTGGAAAGGGTCCCGTTGCCCTAAAAGTGTCCAGCAGATGAAACTCCGCTAAAACAAACTTCCAGGCCAGCCCTAATCAGTAGCACATAACCGTCCCAGAAGCCTTTATTAATCGCCTCTTGTTTGCAAGGTCTCCTCCTACTGAGAAGCTCAGTGAATGAGACCCTTGTGGTCGCTTTCCTTCTCTCAGGGGAGGCAAATATGAAAAACCGTTCTCTACGTACAACTGTTTTCTGCTCAATGGAGGAGACATTAGGGGCTCTGAGAACCCCTAAGAGGGGAACCTACTCTGGTCTGGAAGGTCAGGAAGGGCTTTATGGAAGAAGTGGCATGGATATAGACACGGCAATGAAACCAAGGAGAAAGACAGCAAAGGCATTCGGGCCCAGCCAGTGGTTTTCAGTCAGCGGTGATGTCCCCCCTACCGGCCCCCCTCCGCGGGACACTTAGCGATATCTGGAGACATTTTTGATTGGGACCACTGGAGGATATGCTATTAGCATCTAGTGGGGGGGAGGCCAGGGAGGCTGCTCATCACCCTACAATGCCCAGGACAGCTGCCCGCCACAGAGAATTATCGTGTTCAAAATGTCAGTAGTGAACCAGATAATTCCCTATTAAGGAACAACACATTCAAAGACCTTGAGTTGGGTAGAAGGCGTCGGGTGACTTGGCCAAAATAACTTTATTTTGTTTTATTTTATTTTATTTTATTTTTGAGAGAGAGAGAGAAGCAGAGGGAGAGAGAGAGAGAAAGAGAGAGAATCCTGAACCGGTTCCATGCTCCGTGTGGAGCCCAACGCGGGACTGGATCCCACGACCCTGAGATCATGACCTGAGCTGAAATCAAGAGTCAGACGCTCAACTGACTGAGCCACCCAGGCGCCCCTCGCTTGACTTTAAAGAGCAGGGCGATGGGGCGCCTGGGTGGCGCAGTCGGTTAAGCGTCCGACTTCAGCCAGGTCACGATCTCGCGGTCCGTGAGTTCGAGCCCCGCGTCGGGCTCTGGGCTGATGGCTCAGAGCCTGGAGCCTGTTTCCGATTCTGTGTCTCCCTCTCTCTCTGCCCCTCCCCCGTTCATGCTCTGTCTCTCTCTGTCCCAAAAATAAAATAAACGTTGGAAAAAAAATTTAAAAAAATAAAAAAATAAAAAATAAAGAGCAGGGCGAAGGAAGTTGGAGAAATGAGCAGGGTGAGACCAGACCTGCCTCTTGGTGCTGTGGGCCAGGCCTGGGAGTCTCTGAAGCTGAAGGTGATGAGGGTCGTGACAGGAGCGTGGGCAGGATGGCAGCAGGAGCTGGGACTGGCATCGTCAATGGCGACTGCTCTCAGCCCCTGTGTGACTGGCAGGAGGGTCCAGAAAGAGGGTGGGGGGCCTGAAGACCAACCTCCTCTCCTTCTTCTTGGACTCTTTGAAGCCCATACCCAGAATCCCCACTCAATAAATACTGGTTGGATTGCATTGCTGGAGATAGTGTCATAGGGGTAAGGAAGCAGTGTTCCAGAACGATCCGGAGGAGAGGAAAGCTACCGTAAGCAAAATCTGCTCTCATGGAAGCGTAGTCATGTAATTCCAAACAGGGAAGACGGTGTTGATGGAGCTGGTACTTTGCAAATAAAAGTGTTCTTTGTCCTCCGCTCTGTATAGCACACCTGCCTGTGAGTACCGTCATTCCAGGTTTACTTTGGGCAGAATCGAGACCCGGGAAAGTTAAGTCACCTGGCCCAGAGACACCCAGCGAGCCGATGACAGACTCAGAATGCTAGTTCCATATCTCTGGCTCCAACTTCCAGGTCTTACCTCTAACATTTTACTCCCTCTGTAGCTTACTTTCAAGGGACGGCCATGAAGCTTGCTTTCCTGGAATATAAGTCTCATGAGAACAGAGACGGTGTCTTGGCCACCATTATTTGCTGGATGGACAGACGGATGGATGGATGGATGGTTGACAGCTTCCCAGAAATCTTGGAAAGGGCATGCACTTCTCCATAAGACCAGCAGATGGCGGCAAAGGAACGGCCAAGCAAAGGCGCGGGAGGAAGTTGGGGGAAGCAGCTTTTACGGATGGATCCTCCCTTCCCGGAGCTCTGCAAAACAGGTAGCTTGGGTTTTTTTGTTTGTTTGTTTTTTTCTTTTCTTCCCCTGGGAGGAACCTAGCATTACTGTTAATTGGAAGTGGAGGTTGTCGGAGGATCTGCTGATTTGGGGGGTGGGTGGAGCTGAGGTGGTGGGGCGGGGCGGGGGGGAGGCTCAGCTTAAATCTTACATCGTCGTGTTTGAAATCAACCTTGCCTTGACGCCAGGAAGAAATCCATCCCCAAGTGGCCAAGGACAACCAAAGAGGATTTATTCAGGCAGGACGTGGGGTGATGAGGGGCTTCCCCTGGGACCCTATTTTATCAGAGGGGAGGAAAGAGGGACCCTACCCTCTCCCCTTGAATAGTCTGCAATGCGTAGGATGTTCCTTTGAGTGCTTGCGAATTTTCCAGTGCTGTCGGGGTGTCTGCCTGAATAACAAGTGAAAGAACTCAAAGAGGGAAGCATAATAGAGATGCGGAGGGCTTTTTAAAACGTATCCAAAGTAGTGGGATCCCTGAACATGTTTAGACTTGACCCAGACACAGGAGTTGGGTAGGTGTCTACCTTGTGCTGAGCTCCGCTGGGCAGTAAAGGTAAAAAGAATTAACAGCCCTAAACTAGGTCCCAGCCTTCGCCTTGTTAATTTCTGCCCTGAGAAAAAGTTTCAGGTGGCCCTCAGACCCCAAAGGATCCCCCTCCAACACATACACATCTATAGTACAAATTCCAAGCCCCGGAGTCCACCAGATGTGACTTTAATGAAAAAAACTAAGTAAGTCCTCCTGAAGATTCTAACAAAGGTTAAACCTGCCGGTATATCACCATATCACCGTGGTGTATGCGGAGGGGGCCAGTGAAGGGGTGTAGAGGCCAGGGAGCCCCCGGCCTGGACCCCAGGAGTCTCTCCGCAAAGGGGACCCCCCCTACAGCTCCCCTCACCCCAGATCTTGAGGTGGGAGGAATGTAATAAAAACTAATTGTTTTATGAAAAGTGGTTTCCTTTTATTGCCTGTGCTAGTCGAGTGAGGGTAAGCCTAGCAACAGGAAATTAACACAGAATTCATTAGGGGTGATAATGATTGTTCATAATCATTTGGCTGATGAGTTAATATCATTAACTAGTCAACTAATTAGACAATGCCTGGGGCCCTGGGGGTCTGGAGGCTTAGCTTCAAAATAAGCAAGGAAAGAGTGTCCTTCTAGAAGGTTAGAAAGATGGAATTAGTCCCTTAAGCTAAGGTTGACCTGGCCAAGACAAGAGTCCCCAGGGACCACCCGAAAACTTCCTCTCGTTTCTTTTTGTCCCCAGGGCAGTGAGGGGTTCTTCATTTGGTTGGGCTCACGCGTCTCCAAGACTCTGGGCAAAATCGCAGGGCTCCGTGCCCCCAAATCCCAATATATGCGCAGGAACAAACTTCTGTGATTTCTGCGGCTTCCCTGAAGTCGTGAGCTCTGGCTTCCTTGAAGAGCGCCCACCCTAGAGAATAAATACCCAATTAGCTAACCGGTGCTGGCCTTGGGGAGAGTGGGCGCCACGGGGTAGGCCGGGTGGTGACCCGGGATGATGGGTCCACTGTTCGGCTGGCTCCCATAACAGGCTCACACCTCGGTTCCAAGCCTGTGTTGGAAGGATTGGGGGACTGGGCGACGGGGTAGGGGGTGGGGGGTGGGGGGTGCGACGAAGTTATGCCCACAAACAGCCGGCCCTCTCCCCCTCTCCCGGAGCTACCGCCGCCGAAGTGAGTTAAAGATGCCGACACTCGGGCCGGGGGCGAACCGCACCGCCAAAGTGGTGGAAAGGAAGTCAGGCAAGCGAGTGTCAGTTCCGTGCTTGGGTATCCAGGACGCTTTGGGACCCTTGAGGGGGCAGGGGCGCACCGCGCCGGCAGGAAGAGTGCCTAGGCGAGAGTTGGCTGGCGCGGGCCTGGGGGAGCAATCCACCCCCCCCCCCAAGTGCAATTCCCCAACCCGAAACCAGAGCCGGGGTCATTAGCGGGAAACCGAAGTGGCGCGGGAGATCGCATTTCAAAAGCTCAAAGAGACCGGCTGACTGGGGACTTTGGACTGGGGCTGGGGTGGGGTGGAGACCCGGACAGCTCGAGATGGTCCCAATGTCCCCTCACTAAGCCCCCACGCGCCTCCCATTCCAGGGACGGAGCCGAAGCTGCTCGATCCAAGACGCAAAGGCAGCCTGACTTCATCTCAGCTGCCCGGCAGGAAGCGCTTTGCGGCTTGGGGCAGAGAAGAGGGGTGGCCAGTCCCTACTCCAGCAATGTGTCGTTTCACCCCTGCCCGGCCTGCAGCCCACCCGGCCTTGGCTCTCCAGGTGCGTGGAGCCTGCGGACGCCCAAGCTGCAGGGAGCTGGGCCGCGCCGCGCCGTAATCAGGCACCCCTTTTGCTACGCAGGGCTGTGCACGAAACACCCCTTCTCCCGCCTCACCGCAGAACCTTTCTCCCCACGAGCTGAGCTCCCAGCTGAGGCCAGAGAGTTGAGCGGAAGAGGGCAGGGACGACTGAGCTCGCTTAGGTTCCGGGAGGCTGGGCAGGGTGGAAGGAAACAAATGGTGCTGATGCCCGCGGTCCCCACCTGCACGCAGTCCCCGGCCTTGGCGCCTGGGCGGATGGAGCGCAGCGAATGTACGAACAGAGGGAGGATCCGAGGCCTGGAGTTGAGACGCCCAAGACACCCCAAGCCCGAGTGTCCCTCTCCCACCCCGCGGGGGAGGCGACACTCTGGAGTCAGCGGGGTCACCCTGCCTGGCCTGGCACAGGCCGGCCCCGCTGTCATTCCCTCTGGCTCTCAACTCAGATCAGAATGAGAACACGGTTTCTGCCCCTGGGCCCCGCCACAGGCATTTTTAAATGGGGTTTTGCCCCCCCCCCCCCCGGCACCCCTCGCTTCATCAAGCCTTTGGTCTTCGCCCGGATGGCTCCTTCGGGGAGAGAGGGCGGGGGGAATGGAACACCTAAAAGAAGCTGCACTTTTCCCACTGCTAGACCGATGCCCAGAGAAATGAAAATGTTCTCTCCTCCAAAGGGCGCGTGAGACACACGAAAACCCGGAACACGCCCATAGATTTCTCTGCAGCCGGGGACACGTGCACCATAGGTAACGTACATACGCCTCCACCTGAATTAGGAAGAGGGATTGAAGTGGGTTCTGGCGTCCCCTTCGACTGGAATTCCGGCTCCAGTGTCCCAGGTGATCTTGGTTAAGTGACTTAACTGCCGTGTGCCTCAGTTTCCTCCTCTGTCAAACAGGGATAAAAATCATACCCACCTCATAGGGGTTAATGGTGAGCTCACTTGGGTGGGGTGCTTAACGGAGCGCCTGGCACGCGCACGTGCCCCTTGCATGCCAGCTCCTTTTATTATCGTTCCGTGTACTTTGAACGCCGACATCTGCAACATATACATCTTGATTATACGCATCTTGATTGTAAAACAACCAAATGCATCTGCATCCGGAACTGTCTTGCGCGTGCACCTCGAAATCTAAATTGGAAGAGACGTCTGCAGACCGGACACGAGCAAGCACACGCACACGCGCGCCTCAGAACTCACACACCCAAAGAGCCACCCGCAGGTCCGCACATCCGAGGCCACGGACAGAAGAGCCCACGTCCCGGCCTGGCACCCACACCCAGCAGCCTCTCTCTTGGCCGGTTGCCTTGAGGTCGAATTTGGAAACCAGCGAGGCAGAAAGCGCGCGGACGCGAAGCGTGTCAAACCTCTTGCAGCGCCCGAAGGCGGCTGCCCGTGTGCTGGTTTAGGGGAAAGGTCACAACAAGGGTTTTCCTTCTCGGATGGAATTTTTTGGAGGGCCTAAGGGCCGAGAACTTTCCCCACAAGGAAGGAGTGGGTTTCCAGGACAGCGCAGATCCAGAGGGGGGCCCTGCACGCGCGCGCGCACGCACGCTCACTCACTCACTCATACACGCACGCCCGCGTGCACACGCCCCGCTCCTTCGGGCTGGCGGGACCCGGGAGGAGGGAGCGGGAGGAGGGAGCGCACAGGTCGTGACCCCTGCCTCTGCCGGAGCGCGCCCTTCGGCCCCTGCAATTAGCGCCGGGAGGTCAGCAGGAACCCGGACGCCTTTACCCGCGGCTCAAAGCACAGCAAAAGGCGACCCCACCCCGCCCCTCCGCCGGTCTCAGACGCCAGGGCGCAGCCAGGCTTGGAGCCGACCTCCCCAAGCGGCGGGGGCCGCAGGGCTCCGGCCGGCACCCGCATTTGTCACCTTAAATTTACAAATCACGAAGTCGCTCGGCCCTGCGGGCTGCCGCAGCTCTGACCCCCGCCGAGACGGACTGCTGCGGCCTTTGTCCCTGTAGACGCGGCCAGTGTAAAGACCGAAACATTCCAGAGTTCTAAGTAAGAAAGAGAGAGAGAGAGGGCGCATCCAGGCAAAGGGAGGTCGCATCCAGGCTACATTTTAAATTATGTTATTTGGGGGAGGAGGGAATCCTTCCTCTCTCCATCTGCCCACTAAGAACTCAGGTTATCCCCCGCCCGGCTGGGTCGGGGAAAACTGCTGGAGAGGTCCACGCCAAGCAGGAGGGCGCTTGGCCAGAAAACGATGAGCAGGGTCCCCTCACTGGATTTCCTGACTGTCTTTGGAAACCCAGAGACGGGAAGGACTGTTTTTCTCATCTGAGGCCCAAAGAGGAGTGAAAGTGATACCCAGGAAAGCGACCACTCACTGCTTCTTCCGACGCTGGGACGTGGGGAGGTGGGGGGGGGGGTGGTCAGAGAAGGAGGGGAGCGCAGGTTGGGGTGGCGAGGCTGCGAAGGGGCAAAGGTGAAACGCCCGGGTTCCGGAACCCGGGAGGCGCTGGGGTGCCCAGCAAGCGGCGGCGACCGGGGCGCATTCGTGGGCCAGACAGATAGGTGGCACTCGAAGCCCGGAAAAAAAAAAAAAGCCGAAGGCGCCGGCCCCGAGTGGCCTCCGCGGCGGCCGCCGCCACCATAAAGCCCGCGGCGAGATTGCGACCGGCGCCAGGTGAGTAATAGGCCACGAAATCCAGAGAGATTGCGAGCGGTTCACCCCCCGTCCATCAGCGCCACCAGAGTTACTCATTAACATCACTACATACAAATAAGATACACAGGAGATTAAGGGGTGGGGGGGGGGGCGAGCGGTGGGAGAGGCCGGCCACACGTCTGAGCACTGTCCGAGAATCTTGGGGCGGGGGGAGCAGATGGGAGCTGAGAAAGAAAAGCATTCCTTCCCCCTCCGAGGCCGAGGCTCTTTGCTCCCCGACTCGGGAGGGAGAGCGCACGGGGCACACCCTGCCCACTGCCACCTTCCGGGGGCGCGGGCTCCGCGCCGAATCCTTGGGCCAAAAGCCGGCCCCGGTGGGCGCGCACCCCTCAAATCTCCCAGCCTTGCGGGGAGCCAGCGCCCCAAAGGTCCCCAGGCCCTATAAGCCACTCCCCCCCTCCCCCGGTCGTTTGCCCTCTCACCCGGGAAGACAGCACTGGAGAGGGTGTGTGGCGCCCCACGTGCCTGGCTGGAGATGCAAGGAGCTTGCCACTCCCCCCCCCCCCAAAGGTCCCGACCTCGATCCCCTTCCAAGTCCGGGAGGAGGGAGGGGAGAGGGATCCTCTTTGCCGGCCATTCAAGAGGCCCGAAGGTGACAGGGACTTGGGGCCGGGCTGGCGGGCTCCAGGGAGGGGGAGGGAGGCAGCCGCCAGGCAGGCTCCGGCTGGGTCCTCACGTCACGGCCCCCAGGGCAAGAAAAGGCCTCGAGAACCTTCCCTTGCCCGCCCCCCTCCCACCCCACCCCCCCGCACAAATACACCTCCACGGCGAGGGTGGGGGTGGGGACACTAGGAGACCAAAAGGCTGTCACGGCCTCGCTATTTTTTATTGAATGTTTCAAAAATAAATTGAACTTCAAAAGGCAACTCCCCAAACAGCCTGGAGGCTGGCTGGAGGGGAGGGCCGGAGGAGGGTGTCAGCCTCCTGGGTGACTTTTCCCTGGGAGGGGGTCAACTATGCGCCCTCGAATTACCTTTCCCTGGCGGTGAAAACCTGCCTCCCCCTCGCGTGACACAGCTAAGTTTGCGCGGAGCTGGCCGCATTCCGCACGCACGTTGGGGAGCCCTGGGTCAGCAGGGTCCCAGCAGAGACACGGGGGACGTTGGGGCCCTGCCAGGTCTCCCACCACCCGGGAGGGTCGCTGCCTTGCCCAGCCTGGTCTGGCGGCGAGATCTCGCTTTTTTTTTTTTTTTTTTTTTTTTTTTTTGCACACTGATGCAAAGAGATAGTTTTGACTTGCATTTTCCGGATCGACGTGAAAAGGGAGAGCGAGCCTAAAACGAAAACGTTCTCAGTCCTCGACCGTATTTTTGGTCGGACTCGTGTGGGAACCACGGACTTGGGGAGGGGAGCATTCTTTTTCCATTAAAACTTAAGTATCTGAAATTGCAATTCAACCCGATTCTAATCAGTCTTCTCTTCCCGTCTCTCGTTTTGCTCCCTGATTTAAAGGAAAAGTAATTTCAGATCGGAGCGGCTCCCTTCGCCCCAGTAAGGGACTTTTGTTTTTAGCTTTGGAACTTGAGTGACAGCTCATTTGGGTTCCGTGGGGGCGGTCTTAATTACTTAAAGGCGAAGGGAAGGGGATTGAGGAAGCAAGAGGGGACAGAAGCCTCCGCTTGCAGAAAAGTTTTCTAAAGAAAGCACTTCACACGAGGCCCAGGGACATTTCAATAAAAATTTATTGAAATTTCAATGCTGTTTTTAAAGAGAGGGGAAGAAATACAGAAAACCAAAGAACTCATCAACAATTATAACACAAAATATACCTTCATGAATTTTTGTCTTTAAACCATCCCTCAGCACCTGACTCGTGAACTGGGTATATAGCTCTATAGGCACCAATTCAAAACACCATCAATATTGAAGACAGTAGTCAATCCCACTTCGTTTTGAAGAAATCAGACTAGCAAATACAAATACAAAAGAAAAATTAGAAAATCAATCCACAGCCTCTGCACTCCCGGTCCCCCCCCACCCCCCAACCCCCCCCAAGCAATCTCAGAAACACTCTTAGGGTGTTATATTTTAAGGAACTTAAGGTAAGTTGCACACCTCCCCAGTTTGGGGTGAAATAGACAATGGTGCTTCCCCCCCCCCATTCTTGGACACTAAAAAAGAAAAAACTTTTTTTTTTTCAGACAGCTCTTTTGAAAGTCTGTTGGTGTCGGTGCAGAAAGTGTGTTTTCTAGTTTTAAAAGCGATCCTGTGGCCTTGAAATAAAATTGACGAAAGGAAAACAAGAACACAAAACCAGGCGGCTGCGATCCTATTTACATAGACCTATGTACAACGTCAATAAATTAAAGTTTAATTTTCCGAGCATTCATATTGCACCTATTTACAAGAGTTATCAAATAATTACATAAATACTTTGTCTAATAGTCTCACTTCTTCTTTATTATTTTTCTTAAAACCTTGTTATTGCATATAGAGGAAAGAGAATTAACTGAGACATAAATCCTGCTACAAAGATGAGATAAAATAAATTCACTTTGTGTGTGTGTGTTCTCCCCACCCCTTCCCTTTAAATCCTCCCCCCCCCCTTGGGATTGCCGATTGGAGGGTAGAGAATGGGGGGGGGGGAAGTATGGGTTCATGTTCTTTTCTCTCTAAAAGCAAGCATTCAAATAAAAACCACAAATACATTACTGTGGATCATGCAAAAAGAGACCTATAGCGGCTCTTAAAACATCACAAGAATATTAAAAAGACACAGATTTCCTTAATAGAGACCAAAGAAGGATGGCAAGGACTTCCTTCCCCAAACAATGCTGCTCAGTCATTTATTTAGAACTGATACGCAAGTCACTATAAAGTTTTAATGTTCACAAACAGAATCATGTTAATGTATTCATTTGTCCCCAGTATATTTTTTTTAATTTTGTTTTTGTTTCTACTTGACACGGTGAAGGAAAAAAAATATATATATATAAATCTGCACTGGGGGAGAAGCCTTTCAACACCTCCCCTCCTGGTGGGCCTGGCTACCTCTTTTTCTCCCCACAGCAACCAGACCAGCCTTGTGGCGGGAGGTGCTGTGGCTATAAATGGTTTAACTCCTACCCCAACAGCTCAAGGCAACAGACATTTCTGGGCCCCAGAATCTGAGTCAGATCCTGGATATATAAACCACGCCAAGAAGACAGGGCCTGTTTCTAGCACATTCTCGAGGAGTCCGGCACCCCTTCCCAGACAGGACTGCACAAAGGGCCAACCCCACGGCGCGCCCGTGGTTTATTTTACATCCGACAAAGTGCACTGCAGACTGGAGACTGGAATGAAGAGATTTTTTTCTAGGGAGGGCTTTACGGGGACCCGCTGCGGGACCTGTCCGGCTTGGCCTCCAAGCCGCTGACCAACCGCTGAATGCTCTGCAGTTCGCTGGTGGCCGCCTCCTTCTCCGGGCAGAGTTTGGGCGACAAGGACACAGAGCTGGAGGAGAGCGTGGAGGAGCGGCTGTTGAGTTCCGAGCCTGAGTCCACGGCCACTGAGGCCGGGCTGGCGGCCAGCGCGGCGGCTTTGGCGTCCAGGGGCCCCGCGGCCGCGGCCATGGACGGCAGGGCGGTGGTGAGCAGGCCGCTGCTGTCCGGGACCGGCATGGGGATGGAGTAGGGGCTGTAGCGCAGCCGCGGGCGCATGGTGTTCAGGTTGAGGAAGGGGTGTCGGTGCACGGAGCTGGAGGCCGCGGCCGAAGACGCGGCCGCCGCCGCGGCCATGTACGTGTAGGGGTAAGGGAACAGGCTTCCGAAAGGCGACATGGCCAGGCCCTGCGGGGAGAAAGAGAAACGCAGGCGGTGAATCGGCCCCGCAGGGCCTGCGCAGCGGGGAGGAGCCAACCTCGACTGTCCACCTGCCCCCTCCCCCCCAACCTTGGGGCCTTGGGCAAGTCATTAATCTCTGGGGCTGGGGCACTCAGCTTTCCTTCTCTAGATCCACTTTACTCCCTGTGCCCCAGCTTTCTTACGGAGGAAAAACAACAACAACAACAACAACAAGAAAAAACCCAGGGATATACGAGATAGTTCGTACCCTTACTGGGACTTTGGATAGTGAATGGGCTAAGGCCCGCAACGCGCTACATGGGGCACCTGACCAACAGAACTGTTAGAAATTCTCCCGCTGGGGTCAGTCGGTGCACCTGATAAATGGGGCTGCAGGCTAGCCCAGCCACAAAGGTAGCAAAGGGTATAAATTATGGGACATACATTTGCTAAAGGCAATTGGGGGTGGGGGGAGCGAAAGGTGTTTGCTCTAAACGGGGACAAAGAAATCATCTGGCCTGATACACTGGTATTACAGGTAGAGAAACCGAGGTAGGCCCCACGGGTACAGGAAGCCACTCAGCTTCAAGTTCCAGAAGCTGAATTTAAAATTCAGGCCCCCTGGCCTGGGCCAGTTCTCTCTGTCCTTTGCCTTGGGGTAGGTACCCTGACTACCTACCTGTTTGCCCAGGCAGCCCCTCCAGGACAGGGTCTCCAGAAGGAGAGGGGAGCAAGGGGAAGGGCCAGAAGCCAGCCCTGTTCTCAGTTCCCTCCTCCCCTTCCCCCCCCCCCCCACCAGAGGGGAGCAAACCCTGCCTCTTGGCTCAGAGAAGGGAGACGAATGTACTCAGACAAAACAAAGGCAAGGGCGTGCAGAAAACCCCACAGAACCTTTCTCGCTGGGTTCAGAGCATTTCCAGGGGGCCCGACTTCTCCCCAGCTGCCCTGCACCCCAGCACAGCTGTCTGACCCGTATAAGAGGCCGCCAGGCCTGCCACAGCCAGCCGAAGAAGTCTGCCCCTATCCTCTGACATTTCCCACACAGGCACAAACCATTAACCCTTTGGGGGACAGGCTGGCCTGCTTGGGGTGAGGGACAGGGGACAAGCTTCCCACTGGAAGGAAAGGCAGAAGGCTCAACTCCCACCCAAAAACAGTCCCTGCCCCTCCCCAGGCCGTGGTCTCCCCCTTGTGTGATTCCTGGTGGGGCCGAGGCATTAGAGCTCTGAAGCTGACATCATAGGCCCTGAAGAAGGTCCTGAAGTCAGCGCCTCTGCCCCACCACTTACAGGCTGTGTGACTTTGGATAAGTGACTCAACATCTCTGGGCCTCTGCCACCTCGTCTACAAAGAGGAGGTGACAACAGTGCCGCCGAAAGCAGAACAGACCGAGCACAACCGAAGTGCCAGATAGAGCCATTAGCATGATTACTGCTTACCTACTCTGCTAGAAACAGCCCTTAACTTAGAAAAAAATTTGAAGTTTTTTTTGGGGGGTAGGGAGGGAGTGTCAGGTTATGCTGAGTCAGTGAGATAAACCTCGACCTAGCAATTATTATCATTATTAATTATTATTATTAGGGCTCCTAAGCCAGGGGGACTGGTGGGGGTCTGGCATCGCACGCAGGGCGGGGTAAGCAGAGCCACCCCGAGGGAGGGTCTGGAGAGCCCGGTGGATGACCCCTAATTACCTGCGAGGCCAGGACGTGCTGCTGGAGGTGGAAGGGCAGGGTGGCCGCCGACGCCCCCGACAGTCCCTGCGCCGCGGCCGCGGAGGCCATGGCGGTGGAATCCAGGCCCGAGACGCCGGTGGAGGCCCCGGACACGGTGGCCAGCAGGGGCCCCATGCCGGCCGCCATGCTGGAGAAGGCGCCCCCCATGGCGAACTGGCCGGGGTGCAGGAAGAGCGGGTGCCCGTTGAAGAACTGCTGACCCGCCAGCCCGGGGGCGAAGCCGAGGCCGGGCAGGGGGCCCTGGCCCAGGTGCGCGGCGGCCGCGTCCGTCTGCACCGTGAGCGGCGCGAAGGCCTCCTTGCCCGGCAGCGCGCGCGCCTCCTCGGCCTTGGACGTGGCCGCGCCCTCGCGGCCCGGGCTCCGGCGCTCCTCGGCGCCCAGGCCGCGGGTGCTGGACGAGATGGTGGCCGGGCTGTGGCGCGAGTCGGGCGACGCCTTGTCCAGCCGCCCGCTGTCCCGGGGCCGGCCGCCGGGCTCGGCGGCGAAGAGGTGCGCCTTGACCGCGGGGCTGCCCTTGTCGCGGCACGGCTCCTCCGACGTGGTGGTGGTGATCTTGGCCGCGTCGCAGGCCTCCGGGCCGTGCTCGTCTTTGCTGTCGGCCTCGGCGTCGCTCTCCCCCTCGCTGGGACACAGATCTACCATAGGAGGGGCACAAAAGCCAAGCGGAAGGGCGTGAGCTCCAATCTGGGCCAGCGGGGAACTCCAGTTGCCTGGTCTGAATCCCAGCTGGGGCCATGTACTAGGTGTGTGGTCCCCGGCCGGCCCCTTAACCTCTCCGGGCCTCAGTTTTCTCATCCGCAAAGTGGGAGTGATGACACCTCACAACTTTCCTGGGACGATTCACTAAGCTAACCCTCAATTTACAATATTTACATAGAACTGAACCCCTTCCCCACAGAACTCCCCCTCCCCCGAACCGCTAGTGGACTTTTACTATTTTTTGCCATCGTCCGTTGAGCTCCTACCCTGTCAAAGCCTTTACTCGCCTTTCCCCAGTTCACTGCCTTCACTTTTTAGAAACAGAATTAAACGTATCCTAAAACTCACTTCAGGAACACCTCCTAGTTACTATCCAGAGTCTTTGTGCAGTGAGTGTCCAAGATTGGCACCTTCCAGAAATTTGTGAATTCTTCCAGAAGGATCCGTTTGAACCCTGCCCTGGTGGCAGTGGCAGAAATCCACACCCTCCCTCCACACACACACATTCAACTGGAACCTTCTGTTGCCCCTGTCCCTGCAGACTGATGGGGCAGCCCGCTCACCCACCCTGGGACAATCACAGATTCTTTCACCACACCCTCTGTGGGTCTCCCCCCAGGGGAAAAAAAAAAAAGGAAAAGAAAAAGGGATCCTATTTTATGTTTAAAGTTTAAATGGACTGAAGTCATAATGGACTTTCATTTTAATTCACTTAAAAACAGGTTTCTTCCCGCTGAGAGAGAGTGTGTGTCTTTCCAAATAAATAGTTCTTGTTCTTTAAACACAGGAACTAACTGGGGGTTTGAAGCATCTTGTCCGCTCTCTCTCTCCCCTACTCTCCCTACTTGGATCCCCAGGGCCTCCTCTGCTTCCCCAGTGCTGTTTTCCCATTGTTGGCTCTAAGGCTGGACGTTTTCTCAGCCACTGTCCCTGTTCCAGGTGGCAGAGAATCCCCTCCCTGCCCCACCCTCCCCCCCCAACCCCCCCCCCCGCCTGAGGCCAAATACATTTTAATCTAGAGCTCAAAGATAGTAAAAAGTCAGCAGTTGCTAGCTTGTTGCTAGCTTGGAGAGAGTTGAGGGAGAGAGACAGAGACAGAGACGTGCTCCGCACAAGTTTTCAAAGATGGCCCCACCCAGAAGGAACAGCCACCCCGGCCTCAGCCAAACCAAGGTTTGCAGGAAGGGGGTTCGGAGTTCTCCTTTATACACCTGAGGGACGGGGACACACCTGGCCACCCTCTTTGAACTGTGGCTCCTGCTTAGGGACTTGAAGAAGCATCTGAAGTTTTTGAAGGGCAGGGTCCCTGGTGGATACCCCCACCCCCCCCAAATCTCCCAGCCGCGCCCCCCCACCCCCAAACCTGGAGTGGAGAAACTGGAGGCGATCAGGTCCTACCTTTGAGGTTCGATGTCCCTACGGTGGAGACAGCTGGAGACGAGGACTGAGCAAAGCAGTTAAAGGCTGCCTGTTCGCTTGAGGACTCATCTGAGGTCCCATTCTCCTTCTTCTGTCTGTCATCGAACACCCTCATAGACTGCAGGGTGAGCTGTTTTCTGTACCAGAAGCCCACACCCAGCGTCACAGAGCGGAACAGACATTTCCCCTCTTTGTCCGCCTCACCCTCTCCAAAGAGGCGCACCGGGCACACCTCACCCTGCCCACCACCCACGGTTTCTCTGAAACCTGCTTGCCCCGAGGCAGCCAGAGACCCGAGCATCGTTCTGGAGCCTGTAAGGAGGCCTGAGTGTGGCACGGAGGGGAGGGGGCTGTTGGAGGAAGAAGGCTTCAGCTCCACTCAAGATCAGCAGTTCATTAGGGCAAGAGCACGGGCCACAGACAGCTGAACGGCCGGCCTTACAGAAGGAGGGTGAACTGGGTGCCCCAGCTGGTGAACACACACAGCCTCCAAACTCCCCACTGGTTGCTAAGACCGCGGTTGCCAACTTGCTTATTTCATGGTGCACTTTAATTGTGTTACCGACATACCCATCGTAACCGGAGGGGGAAAATAAAAATCTATGTGGATGTTGGAAATTATTTTTTAACGCTCACCCCGCCCCCACACACACCCCGCAAGGGGAGAGGTTAAAAATCTGGGCTGATCTTCTGGATTTTGGAAATTCTTTGAAAGCGGGTGGGGGAGGGGAGAGCCGCTTCCATATACTATCCAGCTGTCTGCTTAATGCAAAATGATATGTATACCCATGAAGGAGAGCATCCTAGATTTCTCAGGGGGCCTCAGTTCTGTCGGACCGTATTTGCAAGACAAGATTGCAAAAATTCCAAAGCATTTTGTGAATGGTTTAGTCCTTTCCTGGGACCTGGCTGGGATGAAGTTCATTAGGAATGAATAGGCGACTGTATATGATCTGTTATCCCTGACACTTTTCTTCCAGAGACCGCTATGGTGTGGCCTAGTTCATGTCCTTGCGAGCAGGTAGCAGAGAGGCGGTCAATTCTTTTCCACCCCCCTCCCACACACACACACACGCCTTCTTAACATAAGTGCCTGCATCCCGCTTCTAACAGTTGAGGCTTGGGTCCAACGGAAATAATTCTCCAAATTACCTGAGAAAATACTGGTTAAGGGTCTCCACTCACCTTTTTTCTCTCCTGCCATTTCCAGTGTCCCGGAAACCTTTTGCAAAAGGGTTGTTGTCTATTTTTAACTGAGTTATCTAGAGGAGGAGACACAAGCAAGAAAGAGACATTGGCTTCATTTTCTAGAATGTTTCGGGGGGAGTTCCCGCCCCCCCAACTCAGTCTACTAGAAACTGGACCGCCAAAAGAAGTCATTTGTATATGCCAGGTTAAAGAGAAAGGGAGAGGAATAACGGTTGTAAGGGTGGAGGGGACCCGGAGAAAAATCAAGGATCTACACCATGGCTTACACCTCCCATAGGAAGCCACAGCAGGGATTCCGGACTGAAATTACACCGTCTGGGAAATGCCTCTCTCTGTTCTGCAGGCAGCCTTGAGAGCTTGGGTTTAGAAATGGAAAGACTGTCAAAGTTGTCAAAAGAGACAACCTGTAGATCTTAAAATTATGCTTTCATTTTGTTTTTTTTCATACAGTGCAATTAATCATAAAATATGTTATGGCGTAAATCCTGCCCCCAAACACACACACACACACACACACACACACAGAGCATACACTCCAAACTTTTCTGTGAATCTAATAAAATGATTTATGGGGTTTCGCTGCTCTTGTGCCAGAGTGGGTTTGATTTTTTATTTATTTATTTATTTATTATTATTTTTTTTTTTTGCTGGGTTGGGGTCGGTGCGGGGGAGGAGGGTTGAGGAATTACAATATTGACAATTACAGATGTCAAAGGACTGAATGACCACTGGAAACATTTGTTTTCATTTATATGCTCTGCCACCCCCCCTTAGGTTGGAGAAGGCCTGTGGCCTCTTTGTCCCATCAAAAATGCTATGTTTTGTTATTACTTTAACAACTCAGATTCACAGGATTCTGGGTCTAGAGGGAGCGTGCATTTGCACGCTGGGGCAAAATGCCATAGTATGTAATCTTTCAAATCCCTTCCCTTAGAGGAAAAAAAAAAAAAAAAGAGAGAGAGATCTAGAAAGTCAGAGGACCCACCCAGGGGGACAACGTATTCAAATGCAAAAGGAAACAGGGCTCAGAAGAGCAGGGGTCCTCTGCTGCCCCCACCCCCAGAACAGCCTGCTGACAGTCAAGCTGGGAGCTGGGGAATCAGCAAGCTTCACTTTCCCCGGGTCTCTCGGTGCACATGCCCATGACCTTCAGGCCAGCATAACTTGACATACCAGGTGCTGCCTGCTGGTCCATTTGGGGGTACTTCTAATCTGGGCTTCAGGCCCAAGGGAGAAAAAAAAAAAACCTTCAAATGAAGGGATGACTTTGGTCATCTCATCTCAAAAGCCTCAGACAACTCGATTAGCATGACCCTGTGATCAGAGGAGGTTTTTCCAACCACACACACACACACACACACACACACACATACACACACACACACACACACACACATACACACACACACACACACACACACACACACACACACACCATAAAAAACACAGCAGCATAAAAGGTAATAAAAACCAGACCAGCTACTCAGGGTTTCTGGCTAGGGGAGAAAATCTGTTCTCCAATGGGATTCTCCTCCCAGGATATCCCAAATGGCTTTTGCCTTAACTTTTTAGCTGGTGCCTTTAGAACCTGGAACCTGGTTTTTGATGCTTCTTCCAGAAGGAGAGGAAGCTGAGCCTCAAAACAAACAAGAAAAAGCCAGGAGTGGGGAAGCCGGTGGCAACACGGTTATAGGAGCTGCTCACTAGCAAAGTTAGTTTGGCATGTTTTCACTCCGCGTTGGAGTCCTAGCTGGTCAAGTTTTTGTTTTGTTTTGTGCGTTCCCTGCCTCTTGGACGCGCTCAGAGCCCCTTCCCCCCCAAAAGCTCCCCTGAAGGTCAAATCACAGAAGAAAACTGAGCCTCTCCCATCCCAATTCTTTTGTAAATCCCTCAGTGTCTTCCCCAGGCAGCTTAAAGGTGAGGGGAAAAATATCACCGTGGAAAAGAAAAAGCGCCTTTTGGTTACCTTGTCATTCTGGTATGCTGTCACGGCGATGAACTCAGTTTCGGGGAACAAGTATGTCCGAAATGTACTATAAGGAAGTTTCAAGATGTCATTGGCCCTCACAATGTGGAACCGTGGCTGGTATTTGTGCATGGAGTTCAATATGGTCTGTGGGGGGCGGGGGGGGGGGGGCAGGGGAGAGGGGAGACACAGCAAAAAAAAAAAAAAAAAAAAAAAGGTTTAGTGAGACAAACGGGACCTTAGGACCCCTGCCAGGCTGACATCTACCCCACCGAAGGGTACCAAGCTTATCTGGAGCCCACCTCCTCTCCTCGGAGCACCTCTTTGGGCACACTCCGCTCCACACATGTTATCTTCTGGAGAATCCAAACTGCTCCTCGGTTTCCAAAGGGTCCCCCCCACCCTCACCATCTAAGGTCCGTTCGTACCTTGAACCCTAGCCTACCTGAGTACCAAAACTATAATTCCCCTGCCACGTTGCGTGATCACTTGGGAAGGCCAAAGTCTTAAAAGATAGAGAAAAACATGCATTTTAATTTACAAAATGATTCAGTCCTTTAAGCGCCCACTAATTGACGAGCCCAATCCACTTAAAGCCCTGAAAGGTTGAACTCTAGAGAGGAATATTTATGCCTTAATCAAATCAAAGCCTTCAAATGCAATTCCTGCCCGCTGAAGATATTTCCGCGTCATTCACATCTTCCTGGGCCTAATCTTTCTGCTTATTCCTCGCTTATCACTCGGTTTATTTTATTGAAATGTTGGGGAGGGGGAGGGGCAGGGGGCAAAAGGTGTTTTGCTTGACTTTTACAAGCAATTCCAGTCTCCTCAAAGTTTCTAAGGACTCTTCCACTGACTCCATGCTTACACTTCCAACATGCACATCACTTTTATCCTGGAGAGCTCCGTCTCATTTCTAGCAAACCTGACTTTCACCTAAGCCCGAGTTTCTTTTCTTCGTAGGAGAAAAAAAAAAAAAAATCTTTCCAAAAATGTGCTCACACCCTTTTAACCAACGTAGCCAGGGCTCTGAACCTTAACCCCCCGCCCAAGAAATAATAAGGCTCGTTTCCAAACAGAAGTAGGATAGCTCAAAACAAATTTCTGGCAGACACATAACTTTAAAATTGATTTTGTAGCTTAACAATTGGTTTTTAACTTCACTGTCAGGCGTTTACCAAGACCTGGAATTGCCACAGAACGCGAGTGGTGAGTGTTCTCGCCCTCGTTTCTTTTAGAGCGCCAGGCCTTCCATTATCCAAAGAGAAACACCCCGGAATCCTCTCTCTGGCTCTGTTTCCGATCGAACAACTTTTGCTACACTTAGCAACAGAGGGCAAGGGAGAAGTCTGAGCAGAAACCTGTGATTTTACAAGGCCAGGGGAAGCGCTGCCTTTGCTAAGGTGAAGAAAGAGAAAATTTTACTGAGCGGTGAAACTTACAAATCCGTGTTTGTCCGAAATGTTGTTGGTGAGTTTCAGTTTGTGGAAAGTGACAACTTTGGACATCCACTGTTCCCCGGTAGCCGGGCTGTCTGGGTGAATGTACATTCTCTTTGGCATTTCAGGGTCAGCCTTACCAGCCACCATCCACCGAGAATTATGGAATTTATATCGACAGTCATCAGCAGCTATAATGTCCATCAGTAGAATATATTTGGCTTTTTTATCCAGCCCAGAACATCTTACTTTAAATGGAGGAAACATTCGCCTACAACAGCAAGGGAAGAGAAAAAGAAATGGCTCAGACTCTTGGGTTTGAGTCCCTGTTTACCCTGAAATATTTCAATCAGATTCAAAACTTTCTGCTGTGATTGACTGAGGAGTTTCTGTTTCAGAGGAAGGCCACTGAGGGCAATATTATATCCTTCCACGACAGAAGTGTTAAGTACCCTCAATTTCTCTACGGTGAAATGTCTCAAGGTTCAAAACAAGTGAATTATGGCACTCCTTTCTCTACAGCGTCTAATAATCTCTCCACAATTTTTTCCTCTTGTAGGACTTCACAGATGGCCCTCTTTACAGAGAAATTCTGGCCTTTCCCCCCTGTCCCCGGAGTGTCTACTTCTAAACAGCCAGGGGTAGGATTTTACTTAAAGTGGGGTCAGTCAAGGCTAGAATTCGCCACTGCTGAGAAAAAGTTAAATTTATCAAGGAAATAAACGTCCACCTTCCCTGCTACGGAGCAGCGAACCCGCCTCTGGGGGAAATGAAACCGGCCTTCAGTGAGTTCTCAAAACGAATTCTGTAGTTTGGGGTGGACTTCTGGGCCTGATAACCAATCTGCCTGGCATGCTGCTAACCACATTTCTCCCCTGGCTCGGGCCCGTCCCGAAAGGCAAGGCTGTACCACCAACAGCCTTTTATTTCCCAGAAGCGGTGGCAACCCACGGTCCTGACTCGAAAGGAAGCACTTCGCTGTGAAACCGAGGTAACGTCTTCTGGGTTTAGAGAATTTTTATGCCCAGCTTTGGCCTCATTTTGCTAGGAAAGATACCGAAAGCTCGAGACATCCCTCAAGAGAGGGAGTTTATTTTTATTATTCCAACACTATGCCTTGATGGACTTCAATGCCATAAAAAAAAAAAAATCATTGATTTTAAGGGACAGGCAGGTTTCGGTCAGGCAAGGACCTTTTCGTTATATAAAATATGGTTGGTAATATAGAAAAAAGCAGCATGTGTCTCTCCAGGGGCCTTGGATCTGCAAACATCATCTTAATTATCCAAAATTGCCTAAACTCTCCCTCGGATTACGGACACGTGAAGCAGTGTAGACAAACCCAAATGCCCTTCCATTTCTCTGTGACCCTGCCGGAGGCCAGCGCAGGCCCCCCTGCAGACCCAGAGGCTAGGCTGGAGAGCAGAAAGGGCAAATGGAGAGCCAGCTTCGGGGTCTCCCACTACCACACAAAAGAAAAGGGCAGTGAAGTTTTTCTCGCTGGGAACAAAATGAAACAAACAAAACCCAGAACATCAACAAAGACATAAGGATGTTCCAGAAAGGTTTGAACAGCGAACTTCCTGCCATGGGGTGGTTTTCTTTCTTCCTGCAGGAGATGTCTGAGTGCCTTGGAAAAATCCTATCTAGCCTGTAGGGAATCCAGGGTGCGGACCGAGGTGGGAAAAACTAGGGCTGCAAAGGGCCAGGTAAGCTGAAATTTCCGACCCGTGGGGCAGGGGCCGGGGAATGTCTGTACCTGGTTCCAGGGGAACTAAGTTTTGCCTAAGCCCGAGTAACTGGCAAACCGGGTATTCTGGGAACAGAGAGAGATAAAGGCAAAGTGGGGGGAGAAGAAAACACCTCCATTAGCTTGGGGGAGGGGGCCCTGCTACGTGCTTACCTTCCCGACTTGGTAATGACCATCTCGGTGCCCCGCTTGTGGAACTGATCCCAAAGTTCTTTGGCCTCGAGGTGCACCTTGGGGTCATCCTCCACCTCTTCTTCGGGCTCCATGGTCTTCAGAGGCCTCAGATGCGCCTGGGGCCCCAGGGACGAGAAAGGGATGCCGGTCTCGGCCGCCCCCACCAATTGATCCATGATCGGCTTGGCCAGGGCGCCCGGCAGCGAGAGCGCCGCCGCGCCGTTGGGAGGCAGCGTCAGCGCGGGGAAGAAGGGCGGCTGGTGACCCAGCACCGCGCTCATGGCGAAGTCCGGCGCCCGGTGAGGTAGGAACGGATGGTAGGCCATGCTTGTCCCAGGAATGACCGGATCTCTCATGGAGAGGCTCATCCACTCCAGGCGGGGCGCTGGGCTCCAGCCGGGGACAAGTCCGCAGCTGCTGTTTGGTTTTGTTTTGGTTTTTAACAGCAGCACATAGTTTGAGAAAGAAAAAAAAAAAAGAAAGAAAAAAAAGGGGGGGGGGAGTCACAACTAAAGCACCCTAAGGAAGGGGGGGGAAGTGTCTTTTGGGGAAGGGGGAATGCCTCTTTTAAAGAGGGCAAGGCGAGAAATCAGGAGACATAGTCGCTTGGGTGACTGTCCTTGTGCCTTGCGTTTTTTAAAAAGCCGCTCCTGGAAGTCGGTTTCACAGGCGAGAGCAGCGAGCAGGGTCTCACTGGCGCCCGAGCCCCGCCGCTTAGCCGAATCGACACTTCAGCCCCCGGTCCCAGGAATCGCTCCCCGGCCCCCGGTTCTTTGTTGCGATTGCGGACGACTCAGCTCCGAGAGACTTTTTACCTTCTCTTCTCCTTCTTCCCCGCCCCCCTGTCTCTCTTCCTCTCCCTCTCTCTCGCTGGAGGCGTCTGCTGTAGCGCTAGACCCGGCTCCGCCAGCGAGCGAGAGAGCGGAAAAGTCTCTCGCCTTAAAAAAAAAAAAAAAAAAAAAAAAAGAAAATCTCTGATTCAAGCTCTCTTCTACCAGCGCTATCAAAACTTGAACTGCAAACTGGCTTCCGTCCGCCCTCCTCCTCCTCCTTCCTCTGCTCCGAGCCTCCGGAGGGTGTCCTGGGTTGCAATCCGAGTCCCGCGGCGCTCCTCTCCCGCGCCTGTCTTCCTTGTCCTAAAACGTGAGCGAAATCGCTTCCTAAATCTGCGTCCAGACGCGCAGGGCAGGGAGGATTGAGTGGGGGGAATGAACAGGGGAGAGGGGGAGAGAGAGAGGGAGAGAGAGGGAGAGACAGGAGAGAGGGAGAGAGGGACGGAGCGGGAGAGGGAGCGCGAGGAAAGGGAGGGAGCGAGAGCGAGCGAGCGAGAGCTCCGCGCCACCCTCCTCCGCCTCTAGAATTCCCCGGGCGTCTGCACGGCGGCTCTAGAAGGTCGGGCTGTGCTGTGGGCTGCGGGGAGCCGGAGGCCTCTTGATTGGCTCTTTGACGCTTTCGGACCAATTGTGTTGCTGCATAGGCGTGGTTTTCACAGGTCGAGTGCTGGGGGATAGAGCCGAGTTATAAAAAGAAGGTGTCGGAAACTGTAACGTCGCAGCGCCGCATCGGTACTACTGCCTGTCCTGTGAATATGTCAACATGATCAGAGGGAGGGCGGGGAGCCACTGGGGAGCGCGCACAGAGTCGCCTCTAGGTGGCTTATCGAGAGATCGCTGCAGCCCCTGAGCTCGCTCGCTCGCGCTGGCTCAGCCCACGTCTGAAATGCCTCAGTCATCCAGCCCCGGATCGAGGGAGGAGGCAGGGCCCGGGGAGGAAGGGGGAGGAGGAGGGAGCGAGCGAGCCGGGCCAGGAAGGCGGAGAGCGCGCCGGGCGCCGGGCAGGGGCGCTCGCCTCTCGCGCGCTCGGCTCGCCTCTCCTCGCCGGCCGCCGCGGCCGTTTCCCTCTGCGGCTCACCCTCTCGGCGCGGCCCCGGGAGGGCCAGGCGGACGGCCGAGCCCCCGGTGAGCTGCCGTTCGGCCGCCGGCCGCAACAAAAGGCGGCAGCGGCGGAGAGGCGAGCGCCGAGACTCCGGGCTTGCGCGCTCCCCGGCCCCACGTGGAGCCCAGCTCCGCCCGGCCGCCGCTGAAGGGCTCCCGAGCTCGGGTGGCTCTCGGCGCCGGGCTCCCGGCTCCTGGGCTCGCGGGCTCCCGGGCACACGCGTGCGGGGGCTCCCTCTCCCCCGGGCCCGCCCCGAAGCCGTGGGCGGGGACCCGAGCGCCCCGCCACTCCCGCGCGCGGACACGCGCGGGCACCCCGGGACCGAGCCACCCGCGCGAAAACACGTACACGCAAACACGTACACAGCCTGCGCCTCCGGCCCTGGTTGCGCTCACCCCGGGAGGCGGACTCGGGGATTTTTTTGAAATGCATTTGCCAGCCCTTTTAGATCTCGTCTTCTATCCGAATCCGGGCTCCCCGAGTTCCACCTGAATGTGTGCGTGAGTGTAGAGGAGAGAATGGAGATCGGGACGGAAGGAGCGCGGCGAGGGACTAGGTTCTGGGCCTGCCCCGGCCCAACCTCTGCCCTCACCTCGGCGGCCCTGGGAGAGCTGGTAGGGGGAGGCGCGCCCTCCTTGTATCTTCTCCGGGCATTGCACCTATCTCTCTCGTGCCTCAGTCCTTTCTCCACCCGGGGACTTATCTCACCAGAAGTCGGGGGTGAATTTGTAAAACAAACCGTGATACGCCCCCACCCCAGAGGCGAGGTGACTGGTTCCAGTTCAGGTAGGGTGTGGGGGGGGGGCAGGGGGGGGGGCTCAGCGGGGGTGAAGGGGAGGGAGGCGTCTTCCGAATCAGACCTGTCGCCGAATTGGTATGTTACCACAGGTTCCCTGTCTGGATCAGAGGCTTCCCCAAACCCACGTTTCTCGCTTCTGGGGTGGGGGGCAGGGAGTTGGGCCGTCCCTGCCTGGATGGATGGAAATCTTGGGTGGAATGTTCTTTTACCCTTTCTGGGTGGAGAGCTTCCTTGAGTGTAAAGGAACGGAGAAAGGTTTGATTTCAAGGCCTAGGGGGCTAAGAAACCCAAGGCTTGGGATGTGTGTGTCTGTGTGTAGGCAGCCAGCGCGGTCCTCTCTTAGTCCGCCCTGTATATCCCCACGCCCCCAGCTCCCAGACTCCGAAATGGGAGCAAGTGGAGGGTGAAATGCACTTCTATTGTGGGCCAACGGCCTCGAGATAGGGGCGGAACTTTAGAGGCGACAAGCTTTTCCAGCCTCGCATTTTTGACGCACATGGTTAAGAGCGCTTGGCGCCAGCGCTGAGAATTCCCTGAAGTCACCAGAGAGAATGGAGTGGTTCTTCGAACTCCGTCTGGCTCGCCATCTCACCCCCTTCTTTCCCTTTCGGCCTTTCTCTGGTGTCTCTCTGCCGGTGGTGGAGAAGAGAGAAAGAGGGAGAGAGAAGAAAGAGGCGGCAGGGCCCTGGGGTGTCAGACGCCCCCTCCCCGCGTCCCTAGCGGCCGATCCTGGAGGGTGCGAGAGGCCAGGCCTACCCCTCCTTACGCCTTCCACCGAGGTCACTGCAGGGTTTCACGAGTCTCTGGAGGCCCAAGCCCACCCCCTCCCCCACATCGCTCGCCTCCTGAGCCCGGGGCAGCTCGGCGGCGGCGCTTTCAGGAGCGGCCCCAAATCCCCGCGATCTGGTTTTGCCTGCACTCGCCAGCCAATCTCTGCCCGGCCGCTCCGTGTAGAAAGTAGTTCTGCAGCCACAATGCGACTGACACCCCCCCCCCCCTCACTGTCTCGGTGCCCTCAAGCGACCAGATGCACGGGAGAGAGATGTTTCACTAGGTCCTCCGCTTTCTTGGCCTCCCTTCTGTTTTGGACTTGGGAAGGGAGCTTGCTAATTTCACTCGTAAAAATCTCGACTTGCCTCTGGCCCCAGCGTGGACCGAGCGGGATTTCTGGCCCTCACATGGCCCCCTCCCTCGAATGCCTGTATTTTGCCCGTAGTTCTGACTTAACCCTGGGGTCACCCCTGTTACCGCTCCATAACCCGTCCCCCATTCTTGCTCACAAGGGGTGGGGGGGGGAGAGAGGAAAGTTTGCGGGGTTCTGGATCGAAAATGTCGACATCTTGCTAATGGTCTGCAAACTTCCGCCAATTATGACTGACCTCCCAGACTCGGCCCCGGGAGGCTCGTATTCTGCTGGGAGGCCGCGGTAACTCGGGATCAAAAGCGGGAAGGTGCGAACTCCTCTGTCTCTGCTGGGCCGTCGCGCCCCCCTCCCGGTGGGTGATAAACCCACTCTGGCGCCGGCCGTGCGCTGGGTGATTAATTTGCGAACAAACAAAAGCGGCCTGGTGGCCACCGCATTCGGGTTAAACATTGGCCAGCGCGTTCCGAAGATTTGTGCCAGGCCTGGCAGCCGGGGGAACCCACAAGGCTAGCGCGCCCCGGGACCCACGGCTTTGGCCTCCAGACGCGGGGTCTACACGGCCTTCTCTCTCTCTCTGTGTTTGCAGACCCCCACGATAGTCTTTCTCTCTCTCTCTCTCTCTCTCTCTCTCTCTCTCTCTCTCTCTCCCCCCCGCCTCACACTCAACAAAAGACATACGGGAAACATTGAAGGAGCCTGGCCTTCGGTAGAGTCTAGAAAGCGGTGTTTTAAATGTCGGAGAAGGGGGGGGGCTTGCAAAGTTCGGAGAGGACCTACGGAACTTCTGGTGTCCCCCCAGATAGTCCTGCACCTTTTTGCAAAAAAGAGTTTTCACTTAATTGCAGGCCTGATTTTTTTTTTTAATTTAAAAAACAAAACCTACCTCTGTCTATCTGTAATGCCTGCAGCGTTTAAGGAGAAGCTCTGTGTGTGTGTGTGTGTGTGTGTGTGTGTGTGTGTGTGTAGATGGTAAAGCGGGGAAGGGGCAGAGGAGCCTCAGAACAAATTTCGTGTAGGCACACACAAATGCGAATCCAAAGCACCTATCCTCATAGTCCGGGCCACCGATGCGGCAGAGAAGTTAGCCTTCCCAAAGAATCGTCCCGGGAAGCCTCTGGTTGATCCTACTTTTTCCCTATGGCACTGCCTGCCTCCAACTATAAAAGGGACAAACCGACCCTTTTGTGACCGAATGGTGTTTATCTGAAGTTTACAAAAAAAGGGGGGAGGGAGGGGGAAAGGTTGGTGGGTAGGCGGGGTGGTTTACTTTGGCAAGTTTGCTGTAAATACTCTCTTCAGCATGTGTGAGGTCTGGCGAGGGACTATTACACGCTTATTCCCTCTTAAACTTTCACCCCCCCCCTTTGCCGCCCAGCTTTTTTCAGTCCGAGGTGTCGGTAAATTGGAAACTCTGTTGACATAAAGACATCCATGTTTCTCTAGGGGTCTGAGGCCTAATTAAGAAGTTTCCTACAGTGGTCAGGTCAACGCAGAAACTTTTACTGGGGAGGGGTTCTCTGATCGCCTGGCAGTGTAGAGATGGCTCCCTGTTTCTGCCCAGTGCCCCCCCCCACCCCTGCACCGAGGATCTGGCCTTTTTGTTTTTGTTTTTGCTTTTGAAATTGACAAGCTTTGAAACCCACTGTATGTGGCTATAGGGCTCCCACCCCCTTTGGCCGCCCCATTCTGCTAACTGGGGATTTGATCTTCCTGCCAGAGATCCCAGGGAATCCGCTGTCTCCGGAGTGCCTAGCTTAGTGTTCGTGAGTCCTGCAAAATACTGCCAGCAACCTCCTCCCCACCTTAGCACTCCTGTGCTACCCCAAACACTGACTCTGCCATATGCAGCTCTGAACCCACTAGAGGACCTCAGCACAGACCACGGAAACTAGATGACGGTCGCTTCACCCACCCACCCCCTCCCCAAAGCTTGCTTTAAGAGCTCAGTTCCTCCCTGGCCGGGAGTCAGGAATCAGCCTCCCTATCTTTCCTCCCTCTGGGGGCAGGCACAAGCCTCTAGGTTGGACCAGACAGGACACCCATCTTTTGTTTCTTTTTTGGTTTTGTTTGTTGGCCGGTTGGTTGGTTGGTTGAGGTCCCGGCCTCTGTTCATCCTTCAGGACTGTGACTGTAGACCTGTATAATCTTTTTTGCTCTGTTTCTTTGACCTTTTCTCTTCTCTCCCTTGTCTCTGTCTTGTTCTGTTTCTATTTCTCCTTCCCGGCTGTCTCTACCCGCCCCCCGCCCCCCGCCCCCACCAGCCGTTAACTTCTCTTGTTCCTTCTGCTTCTGATTTGCTCTCTTTTCCATCCTTTCTTCATCTTCTTTCTTCCTATTTTCTCTGACTTTTTTTTTTTTTTTTTTTTTGGCCCTCTCTGAATTCTCTCCTGCTTTTCTGTGTTTCTGGATTGCCCCTGTGTTCCCTCTCGCGCCCCCTTCATCTTTGCCAGTGACCAAAACAGGCTGGAAGCTCTTCTTGGGGTTCAAGCAGACAGCCCCCCCCCCCGCCATGCCCTTGGCCAGGAAGAAGACACAGTGTCCTGAGAGAAATAGGGTTGGACCCATCTGTGTAGGTTGGAAGGATCACCCAAGTCACCTCCCCCCCCCCAGAGGATCTCTCTCCCTCCCTTTCTATCTCCTTTGGAAAGCAGGAGTCCCGGGTGAGGGGAGGCCCCTCTGCCCTAAAGCCCCAGCTCCTACCTCTGCCTTGCCCTAGCAGCACAGGGCCTTCCCGTAAGGCACATTTCCCTGTCCTCTGACAGACCTCTAAATTATTGATCAGGGCGATTCAGTGCTAGAGTCTGAAGTGTGTGTGTGTGTGTGTGTGTGTGTGTGTGTGTGTGTGTGAAAAGGTTGTCAAAGTTGTCTAGCTTGGGGAAACAGTATTTTTAGTACGGAGGCTCACTTTGGTGCCAGTCGGTTTATGCTGTTTCTAGAGCATCATCTGTTATTCACGTAATCCCTGCTCATCATATCTCCTTTTAATGTAAATATGGTTTTGGCTGAAACAAAATGGAAAGATTTCACCCTCTGCATTATTCGTATTAGCACCTACCTTTCATCAAAGCCGATCACCCTGGAAAATGGCAAATTTGCACATGGCTAGTGAGTTAGATGAGTCGGAAGGGAAACAAGGGAGGGGGGGGGATGAAGTGGGTGTGTGTGGGGGGGAGAGTGCCTTTTATACATCTGTGAAGGGTTTTTTCCTCCCTCTCTCTCTCACAGGAAAAGGAACTAATTGTGGTTTCCTAATTTCAAACCAATCTACATCTTCAATGTTCCCTTTGTGTGTTTTACCCAATTACTTAAAGAAAAAAAAAAAACCAGATAATGTAATGGACGTTTCTTAGGCCAGCAGCAATGAATTCAGGAGGAAGAGGGCAGGGAATTTTTCCTCTCGTCTTATCTGACCCAGAATCAGCGAGACGCAGGCCAGAGCTGGCTTGGGCCTCAGGCACCTGTGACCACCCAACACCTTTCTTTATTCAACATCCTCTTTCCAGATTTTCAGTCCAGACAGGTAAGCGGGCAAATGGTCCCTCAGCAGTTCACGCCAGGAATTTGGCTTGTGGGGGGGGGGGGGGTGTCTGAGGCTGAGGGACAGAATACTCTAAAAAGGTGGAGGAAAAAGACAACAGTACGTTCTCCAGTCCCCACCGGCAGATGGGAGGCTTCATCTGGACGGGAGAGCTTGGTTTTCCACGGTTTCCCACTTCTGCTCCTTCCCACTATTACTGGCGGGGCTGTCTGGTGCCAGCGGCTTGGGGGCGGTGGGGTCTTGCCCTCTGAGAGCAGACGGGGCAGAGGGAACAGGGGGATGTGTAAGCGAGGGGGCATGGCTAATTAAATGGCCGCCACTGTCAGGAAGGTTGACGGGGCCAAGAAAGATGGGCTCCTCCAATTCTGCTGAACTAACTGTCCCCTTAGAGCTACAGACACGTTTTCTCGATTTGAGCACAATATCCATTACTATTTCCCGTACTGGGTTTCAATTAAAGAGGATCAGAGCAGAGAGGGAAGGCAAGAGATAAATGAAAGAGAAGAGTGGGTGCGGAAGTGTGTGTGTGTGTGTGTGCATGTGTGTGTGTTTCCTCTCCATTTTCTTCTAGTAGCTGCTCCTTGTGAGCCATCCAGTTGGCCTATGTTCTGAAAGTCATGTTTTCGTGTCTCCCCAACCCATTAGGAGATAACATACTCAGACAGTCTTTCTTATCCATTGGAGCCCCCAAAACGTAGCTGTCCCTGGGAGAGCTATGGCTTTGGGGAGGGATTGGTCTTTCCTATGTGGGTGCGAGGTTCCAAGGACTCGAGGGGTGTGAGCCTGGAAGGCTCACACGTTTTACTGTCACATTGAAAGCTGCTAAAACCCTATCTGCCTTGAACAATCCTATGGGAAACATAACCTCTTGTGGGTCTGGGACAGAGGGTGGCGGGGGAGTGATTTCACCTGCTTCTCCGGCTCCCTCGCCTGGCAGGTGGGGGACTTGGAAACCGGTGGCCAAGGCTAGGGTGTGAGTCTTAGGTTCAGGATGGTGACTCCAGGCCTGGTCTGTCCCTGAGCAGCTAGCTGCCTCACGCCCAGGGAAACGCTCTGGCCCAACTCACTCCTCACAGTTTGGAACCAAGCCCCAGCTCCGTCTCTGTGATCGCTGACCCCGCGCCGTGGCCACTCAGAAAAGGGGGCGGGGGTCGTTGAACCTCAGTGTCAGTCTTAATTACCTGACAATCTGGGTAGCCTCCTCCTCTGTGTCGCTGAAACAAACTTGAGGCCTCAACAATGTGCCTTTAAGTCGCTGCCTTGCCTGCAAACTAATCTTCCCAGCCTTCAAATAGTACATAACAAATCCTGCCTGAGTCTCGTAGAACATCCAGGGAGCGATGGGGGGGGGGGTGCAGCGCAGCTGGAGGGACTGTTGTCTCTCTCCCAACCTGAGCCCGAGGTTTGGGTGACACTTGTGACCTTAGAGACCCCAGAAGCCTTTCCAAGGCTCCAGCTTGGGGTTTGAATAAATAACCGAGAGCTGGAGAAGTTTCTCTCTCTTTTCCTTTTACCTTTTAATTTATTTTTAAGAGGAGGAAGACAGAGGCAAAGACACACACATACATAGAAAGAGAAAATGTTTGCAATTGTCAGAGCGCTTTCCCCAAGACCTGCTTTTTTTTCTGGTGCCCAGACCTCAGTGCATTTCATCTCCAAGCCAAATATTAAAAACCCTGGCAGGCGCGCGGGCAGAGAGCAGCGGCCTTCTCGATCTGGGAACCTCTCCTGGCAACGTCCTTTCCTCCTTTCCCCTGGAAAAGGAAAACTTGCGGCCCCCAGGAAGGAGCGTGAGGCAGCGACAGCCCAGAGCTCCCCATCCAGGTCCTGTGGACGACGGGGTCCGGCCCCCGGGGTGCTTCGCCTCGCGCCGCAGCCGCCTTACCCCGGTTCCAAATGCGGAAGCTGGACGCGTTCCGTGCGGCTCCAGGCCTCGCCCAGCACGGAACCCGAGGAGACACTCGCTGCCTCGGATTACACCCGCACCCAGGGGTGGAAGGGTCGAGACTCGGGTCTGCCCCCCCGCCCCCCGGAACGCCGCACCGGCCCTCCAGGGAGCCAAGAGGCCCCGGGCAGGCCGGCCTACCCCGATCTCCTGTCGCCAGGAGGTCCCGCCGGCCGGGAACGCGCGACCCGCGCGCACTGGCTCCCCGCGCTGGTTACCTGCTCTCCCTCCGCAGCTACCGGGGCGGGGCGAGGCGAGGCGAGGCGAGGCGGGCTCCCCGGCGCGAGTGCAGAAAGCGCGCCGGCCCCGTCCGCGGAACGCAGGCCCTTTTCCCGTAGCTCAAACTAGGGTTACAGGGGTTCCGTGAGGAGCCCTCCTTCTCCCCCCCCGCCCCCCACCAGCTCCGAGTTGTCCTTTTCCAGCATTGACTCCCACCCCCACCCCCCTGCTTGCAAAGGACAAATCCGGGGTGGATACTGAAGACCTTAAGTGCTGGGGGTGCAGGGGTTACCAAAAATAGAGGAGAAACGCAGCGCTCTCCGGCTCTCAAAGTGATGGAAAACCCACTGCGAGGAGATAGCCTCCCGGGGAGAAAAGCAGGGCTTGGAGGCCGCCGAGCAGAGCCGGGAGAGAATCTTCGCGTACAAAGGGAGGAGGGTGGGGTGCGAGGGAACTTCTCCTCTCCCACCGCTGGGGTGTGTTTTTACATGTTTTCTTAGCAGCGAGTTCTATAAACAGGTCAGCCCTACACTGCCAGCCGAGGGAGTTTGAGGCTGGATCCGAGTGCAGACGCCTCTCTTTCCCACTCGCCCCCCTGCAGGCCAAAGGCGCTGGGGGCGCTGGGGGCGAGGGCCGGGAGCCAGAGGCGGGTGCGCTGCCCCCCACTTCTGACTTGGAGGGGTACAGTTGCTTTTGAAATAGCTGCTCTCGTCTTCAGACGGTAAAATATGAGTTCCCCACATGTCTGACTCTGGTCTTCTGGTACCTCAAGCAGGGTTGGGGTAGTTTGGGGGTGGGGGTGGGGTCTTGGTGCTCTAATTACCTCTGAGCTGAGTGGGGGTGGGGCGGGGGGATTCTCTCTTTCCAGCTCGGCCCTGCTGGGGTGCCGGGGCGCATTATTAAACCCAGACGCTCCGTCCAGGAATTGGGGCCATGAGGAAAAGATTTACAATTAAGCCAATTGGGGCCGAATGCAGCCACCCAGGTTTGCAGGTGTAAATAATGCCTTGGGTTTTTTCTTTCTTTCTTTCTTTCTTTCTTTCTTTCTTTCTTTCTTTCTTTCCTTCCTTCCTTCCTTCCTTCCTTCCTTCCTTCCTTCCTTCCCTTTCCAAGTGACTTCATTTCACCCCCACCCCACCCCGGCAAGATTCTAGTATTTTAGAGCAAAGTGAGGAGGAGGAAGAACGGTGGGGTCAAGTTAGGAGTTTTCTATTAGACAAGTTAAAATACGATGTTGGACTCACTTTTACGTCCGTGTCTTAATGCCGGGATTAACCAGGACAGGAGCCTCTATTTCATTTCTCCATCCAGAATTCGAGAATTGTTGGGGCCCTTGAAACGCCTTCTGAGGGTGGGTTATGATACTTTTAATTTTTAGGGAATGAGACAGATTTCTGTAACAGGGATATTGGAGCTGACTTACTATAAACTCTTTTTGGTCGTAGAGATCAGGTTCGGGAGGGGTGAGGGGCGAAGGAAATCCCTCTTATTTGGGATATCAGAAGATCGCCCCAAACTGAATCTGGAGGAGAGGAGGGGCCGAGCTTTCTGAGAACAGAGTCACATACCTTTCTAGGGTTCATTTTTAGATCTCCTTAATGCTTGGGAAGCCACGTATGGGTCCCACTCGGAGGCTATATGCTATTGCATTATTTAAACATCATAGAATATGCATGTGTGGTTCTAACACATCCTATGCGGGGATGATGTGTACATGTGGACATTCCAGGTAGCTCCAAATATGAAATTAAATCTCAGATTTAAAAATGGCATTGCAGGGGCGCCTGGGTGGCGCAGTCGGTTAAGCGTCCGACTTCAGCCAGGTCACGATCTCGCGCTCCGTGAGTTCGAGCCCCGTGTCGGGCTCTGGGCTGATGGCTCAGAGCCTGGAGCCTGTTTCCGAGTCTGTGTCTCCCTCTCTCTCTGCCCCTCCCCCGTTCATGCTCTGTCTCTCTCTGTCCCAAAAATAAATAAAACGTTGAAAAAAAAATTAAAAAAAAATAAATAAAAATGGCATTGCAATCACACCCCACGGGCAGACTCCCATTGGATCAACGCAGACGGAGTTAAATTTGTTTTTCAGCTACACAGTTACTCCTTTTCTCTCCCAGCAAGAAAGTCTGCCTGTTACAAATTACCAGGCAGTTGGAGCATAGGCCCCCCACCTCCACAACTGTTGTTCGGTATGCTTCGTCTTGCACTAACCCTCTCCATAATACATGTAATATGTGTATACACAGGCAGTTTTCCAAAAAATTAGCGATAACATCCCGGGCGTATAAAGAATGGTCTGTCTCTCCCTCTGCATTTAAGATTCGGTGCGCGCTACGTTGCTCCCTCCGGAGCCCCCATCTCGGGGGATTGGTGCCCACGGGAATCTCGCGGGGAGGAGGTTCCCCAGCCTCGGTTGCACGCAAGGGCACGGAGTCAAAGCGGCTGACTCCAGCCAGGATAAGGTCATAGGTGTAGAATTAGGGAGGCAGGACTTAACACGTCCGTCCCGCGGCGAAGGGAGAGCAAGCGTCACCCAGCCCGGGCTGAAACCCCCCAGCCGCCACCGGAAAGTTTTCCGGGCAGTGGTGGTGCAAACACCTTTTTTTTTTTTTTTTAATTCTTTCTTCTTTCTTTTCTTTTCGTCCGCCTTTAAAAAATTCCCAGCCCAGTGCATATGTTGGGCATAAATAAAAGGGGGAGGGTGGTGTTGAACGCTGGGTGAACCCGAATCAGCCTGAAGCAGCGCGGGAAGTACGCGGGGAGGCGTGGGAGATAGATGGGCCCTAATTTAGGGGGGGGGGGAGGGCAGGTGGGGGGTGGGGAAAGGGACTGCCGCTCGCTTGGAAACCTGCGCGAAGCTCTCCAGCGACCTCTGCGAAGGGTGCCCCTGGCGTCTCGCCGCTGGGTGGCGCTCGGCGGAGACGCGGCGGGCGGACCTCCGCCCTCCGAGCGCCCCGCAGGGCCGGAGCCAATCTCCGCCGCCGCCGCGCGGGGTTGGGACCTCAGTTTTGAGCTTCCGCAGTGGCAGTTCCGGAGGCACCGGGAGGCCAAAGCTGTTCCTGGAGGCTGCGGCGGGAGAGGGGGCACTCACGGTCTGCCAAACCTGGAAGGTGGATCCAGAGAGGCTGGGCTAGAACCGGGATGTGGGGGAAGAGGGTTCTCAGGGCAAACTAACGCCTCGTTTCCTAGGCGCCACGCGCGCGCGCGCGCGCGTGTGTGTGTGTGTCTGGGGAGAGTGGTCTGCAAAGGAGGACAGCCGGGTGCATGTGGAGTTGCAAAAAGGGAACACGGATTGCGGAGCCTCACGGTCCCGCACCCCCTCGTGCAAAGGCCAATCCGGTTCTCACCGGCCCCCTCCAGATAGGCTCGATGGAAATCAGCGTGGCTGGCCTTACCAGCCTGAATTGTACCTGTAATTGGGAATGTCAGGGTTGGAGTGCACCCCAGTCAAACGGAGCCCTCATTTGGAAGTGTCCCTGAAGGTGCGGGAGATCTCTTGCGCAGAAATTCACCCAGCACCTGGTGAGCTCTTACTGTCTGCCAGGCACTGCGTTAGACTTTATGATCTGGTCAAAAGTTACTTAAAGAGCTAGAAAGTGGGGGGGGGGGGCTGGGGGTGGAAAATCAGCCATAACCAAAGAGGTATATTGGCTACATGGTCCAGCTAGGCGTGGCTAATATTAGGTCTTTATTTTCCAAGTTCCTGGAAGGGAAGGAGAGGACTGACTCATCCTTTCTCTGACTCCGATCACAGTGCTTGGCAATTGGTAGGTGCCCAGTACATAATCTTTCCATACAGGAATAAAAGTCAATGAAGAAAGGGAGAGAGGGACTAACGGGGCTTCTCCGCGCTTTTGAAAACAAATGACTATTCCCAAAGTGCACTTTTAAAAAACCAGCATCAAACTGATTAGTTGCCCCCCAGACGGATTCTGATATGTATGACGAAACAGTGAAAATGTGGTAGTGAGAAGACAAGTTTGGTCCAATGGATAGACACATCCACTAGGTCATTCCCCAAATATTGACTGGGGGGCTTTCTCTGTCCACACAGTCTGCTAAGCCCTGGAGACCCTGGGTCCCGGCTGGCTTGATGCTTGTTGTCGTGAACTTTATCCACTGCGGTGAGTAGAATATATATACATTTCCATTTCAGAGAGGAGGAGAATCGAGGCCCAGGAAGGGCGGGGTGGGAGAAGGCTTACATTCAACATCTCAGGCAGGAAGGCCAAACTCAGTCCAGCCCCAGCTTTCCTGCGTGCTGGTGGAGGTCGGGCCAGGTGGTTTTTCCGATCCTGGGAAGAGGCAGCAGCGTCTGGGAGCCCTGAAAATGCCAAAGGGCCCTTGAGGTCGTCGCAGGTGCCAGGCAGTTTTCAGGAATCAGTCTACACCCTGATGAGGTTTCGCAAAGGACTTCCCCAGATCTGCTCCCTGAAGCTGTGCGCTCCGGGCTGTACTGGAAGATGTAACCTCCAGACTCTCCCATCCGTTTCTCCCAGACAGCGCCTACACCTTGCCTAGGACTGGGCAGTGCTGTGTCGCTCTTCACGGATAGGGACTGTGGGAGAGAGTCTGGCCCAAGGTCACAGTGCTAAAAGTAACAGCGAAGAAGCCTTTACAACGCCCCCCCCCCCGCCAGGATTTTCTGTTTCTTTGCAGACCTCTTCCCTCATTAGTAGCCCAGCGACCAGCTCAGTCTGGCACGCGCCGGGCGTTCATCCAGTGTTTGTTGATTGAATAAACGAATCCTTGTTTGTTTGTTTTTGGGTTCTAAATATAGAACAGAACTAAAAAATGACACCATGATCGCGTAAAGAGGAGTGAGGTGAGAAGCTCGTTCTCCCGACGCGCTGCGCGAGGGTGCGGCGGGCACGGGTCACCCGGGCGTTCTGGCGCCCCAGGGCCACTTTCCACTAGCTTTACCAAGACGGCGGCTGTGATTTCCTTTCGTCTCTAGTTCAGTCCCAGACTTCGTTCGGTTGATCGATGATGGAGACGAGCTGACCCACCGTTGAGGTCAATACAATCGATGAGGTCCCCACAAGCGCTGGGAAATCAGCCTCGCTGCTGAGCGCTGGCTTCCAACTAGAGCTTTCGGGATTTGGACTTTCTCACTCTCTCGCAGCCGGGATGGGGGTAAGGTGGGCGGGAAGAAGCCTCCAGTCCCACCCGAGTGAGCCTCTGGGTCCACCAGGCAGGGAGAGCGCTGTCCACTGGCACCCAGCCCCGCCTAGCCCTCGAAAAGCCCCGCTGGTAGGTTTCGTCCGCCAGCATCTTGGCCTTGGAGTCAAACACCAGGATCGCTACGGCAACGGGTCTGCGCTCCTTAGCCCGGGTTCCCTCCTCATCTTCGAAACGGGGTTTTTATGAAATGCCCTTTTCCGAAGACAACATTTGGGAAAGGCTCAAGTGAATGGTAATGTTCTAAGAACGTTTCCGCCCATCAGCTCATCAAATACAACAATCGGAGGAGGCAGGTGTCTTCCCAGTGAGCTACAGTCTCCAGAGAGGAGGAAACTGAGTCATGCAGGGAGATATAAAGACTTGCCCCGGGTTTCACAGCTCGTTCGTCTCTTGTGGAGCTGGGATTCCACCTGGGGATGCTCTGGTTCATTTTTTGGCTTTTAACGGGGAGGCAGTAGGTGCCCCGCGCGCGCACGCACAGTAGGTGCACAGTGGCCATCTATCTCCTTTCCTTTTTTGCCCTTTATGGGGAGAAATTCCATTTAACCCTCGCCCAGGCAGATCTGGAAACTGCCCTAGCCCGTCGGTCCCTTCCTGCTGGAAGCAAATGCGATTGGTTGGGCGGGGTGGGGGGAGGAGGGAGTGACAGGCTGACAATCCTTCTTAAACTCTGGCAATCCAGCGCTTTGAAGACTTTTTTTTTTTTTTTTTATACGTAGGAAGGAGGGTGAGGGTGTGTGTGTGTGTGTGTGTGTGTGTGTGTGTGTGTAGAATCAATATGGTCCAGACGGCCCTTCACAAAGGGGCTCCAGGCGGGCGCCTAGGCCTCACGCCCCCGCCCCACCGCCCGCGGCGAATTAATTGGGCCCCGAAAGAAGAGGCGACCTAGCTTCCAGTTAATTAGTCAAGAAATGAATCAAGCCCCAGCGGCCAGGCAAAGCCCCCTGGGGCGCGGGTTTTGTGCAAGCCAAATTGGTCGGTGGGGAGCTCCCCTTGGGCCGGGTGGGGCGCGGTGGGGAACAGAGCTGGGGCGCCTCTGGCCGTCCTGCGCCCGGCGCCTTGCGCCCGGAGCGGGTTCGCGCACTCCCGCGGGCTCTCGCTTCCGCCGTCTGCTTCCCCGTTTCTGTGTCTCTCCTCTTGCTTGTCTTTTTCCCCCCGCTTTCCGTCGGGGCCTTCGCCTTCTCTCCGGCTCCCTCAACGTTGCTCGGGTTTCGGGTTTCCTGCTTTCCCTCCCTCGGCGCAGCGCCTCTCCCAGGATCTCCGCCCGGGACGTTTCCCTCTAAAGCCCCAGGCTCAGCCCAGCAGGAGCTGGAGCTGGGTGGTTTGGAGACAGCGCTGGGGATGCTGCGAATCGTTGACTTAGGGAGACGAGGTGGAAATGAGCACCGGCTTTGGATCCCTGAGGCCTGCAGTGTTGTGCTGGGGACACGGACTCTTCGTCCTGCGACACCTGGCAGCCAGGCTCTTAACGGCGGTTCGGGGAGCCGTCCTCGCGGTTTTGAAAGGGTCTGTTCACCAGTCCCCTGTGTCCGCCTATGAAGGACAGTTAGCGCAGACCCGCAAAACACGAGGAATGATTGGGCGCTGGCTGTGTGCATTCTTCCTCCGGCATCTCCAGTCATACCCAGTCAGCCCAGGCAGGGCAGCTCAGGGGGTTTTCGTCAAAAGCAGTCCCGTTGGAGGGAGCGGAGGGGAGGAACAAACAGTAAACCCAATTATTTCAAGGTCTTTGTGCGCCCTGTGCCAGCTTCCTGAACTAAAGGTATGGCGTCCAGGGCTCAGAGACGGGAAGTGATTTTCCTGGCGGTACACAGCAAAGGGGAGGCGAGGCTGAGGATTCTATCCTCTAGGGAGGCATTGGGTGTCCGGATCATTTGTTCTCCTGGCCTGGCCTGGCCCAGGATGTTTCCGGACAGAGCGAGGGTCATCAGGACCACGTTGCCTCCTCCAGCGTGGCGCTAAGGCTCAAGCCTCTCCTGAACTCTGCATTTCTCTCCCTTCTCTCTGTCTTTCTAGCCGCGTCTCTGCTTTGGACTCTCTCTCTCTCTCTCTCTCTCAATTGCGCATGGAATCCGGACTCAGGCTGAGGTCAGGACGTCCATCTGCCGCCTACCGCCAGGATCCGAGCTGCGGAAGCAAATCCATTTCGATTCCATGCCCTCCCGGCTGTGCCCACCGCCCGGCCCCATTCCCAAGCCGCATCCATGAAGTCCTAGACCCCGGCGGATGCTTTTGGTGAATGCACGGCTTCCCAACAGCAGCCCCTAACCGCGATTTTTCTTTCTTCTTTTGCCGACTTGGCCGACTTAGGCTTCGCTCAAGGCCCAGAGGTGCCTGCGCCGCGCTTGGCCACGCTCCCCGCGTCTCTCTGGAGGCCCGGGACTGTGGTTTCCGCTCGCTGTGTCCCTGCCTGGCGGGCATGCGGCAACTTGGCCAGCTTCCCGCGCACGCGCTTGGCGCCAACCGCTTTAGGCCTCAGTTTCCCCGCTCCTTTCGGGTTGGAGATGAGCCGAAGTACGCGGTTAGAGGAGGAGGAATGGCGATTGGATGGATTGGATCGGTTAGCGGCGGGGCTGCATTGCTGGTTGGGGGCAGGGGGGCGGAGTCAAGGCGAACGTTGGCCGCCTTTCCCTCTCCACCTCTCCGCGCACTTTTACCCACGTCCACGCACACAGGAGATGAAACGCTCCCCACACTAGGAATGGAGCCACCGACTGCCATGACCCCCGCCATGCCACCCCACATCCTGATGGAGCGCGGCTGGCAGTGTGGGTGGGTCCTGCTGTAGGTGAGGACAAGCCAGGTCCCAGCCAGCAGGTGCACGTTTGCTGAGCGTGAGCGCAGGACAGGTTCCGCCTATCGCCGCCTGCTCCCCTGGGGAGGTTGCTGCTGCTGGCCTTGGTACATTGGCGGAGCCCGCAGTCAGGTTCAGCGGGCTCATTCCCGCCGTGGGTTCACACACCTCCTACTGACCTTTGAGAGGTGGCCTCTCTGAGCCTTACAACTTCGGATGGGTCCCTCAGTCCTTCTAAGCCTCAGCTGCCTCCTGCCACAAAGGACACGGCCGGGGGTAAATGAGATCGGGGGTGGACATTTCTCAGCTCCACCTTGGCACATAGTAAGTGCTCATGAAACATTCGCTGTTTGGGCACCTTCCACTCTCTGTGTCCAGTCTCTATCTCATCTACTTTTCGTATACACTTAGTATAAATTACTAAGTAATTTACATTACATGGGAAGGCCATCGTTGCTCATGGGGTGGGAGGCTGGTGAGAGAGGAGGAGACGGGTTCCTGCTAGAGAGGAAGCTGGTTAAGGTGAAGGTCTCTTCCCCGACCGATCACTCTAAGCCGAGCAAGGAAGCCAGAGTTCCTCTTCCGCGTACCCTGCCTCTTCCCTTACTGGCCTCCTGGTCTGCCCCAGTGGGGTTTTTTTAAAGAACATTTTCATGGCAGCAACGAAAAGTAAATTACATTTACTCAAAGTATATACTCAAAGTATATATTTAGAGTATCTTGAGGTATATATCTACATACATAGATCGTCTTAGACGACTACCTAGCGTCTATTAAGTCTGGTCTCTATTAGTATTACTCTGGCCCAGTTCTGTTCCCAGCACAGCCAGAGGAAGCCCCATTTCTGGCTCTTGACGCTGAGGTGAGTTGCTTCCTCAAGCTTCCCATTCAACACTGCATGCCCCTGTGGGCCCTTTTCCCAAATCCCAGGATCTCAAACCCGGAAGCGGCCCAGAGATCAGAGTTAGGGTCCCAGCTGGGCTTAGAGACCGGTGTCCTGAATTCAAATCCGGAGCCGTTTCCACCCCACCCCAGCCCGAGTCCCGTCCCGGATCTTCTCCACCTCCTGAAGTGAGGGAAAGTTTCTCAGATCCACTGAGGAAAAGGAGTTCGTGGAGAACGCAGGACCGTTCTTGGGTGCCTTGCGCGCTGTCACTGAGGCCCGGCTGCCCGCGGAGGGGTTTCAGGCCCCCTGGTGGGGCCCTGAAGGCCTCTTGGTCCTGGGTGCCGCTGCGCGTGGCTGAGGTCCCCCCTCCCAGGCCCAGACTTCTAATCAGTAACAGGAGCCCACCGTCCTCTTGCCCAGTCCTCTGGGGCCCTGCAAACCGCGACAGGGGCTGCAGACCCGCCTGAGGACTTGGGGCGGGGTGGGTGGGGTGGGGAGGAGAGAGGAGTGATGGAGAAGGACGACGACAGGGGGGAGTCGGGGAGAGAAGGAGGGAGGGGACACTTGGGGAGAAGGGGGGAAGGACAAACCGGAAAAGAGAAAGACGGGCAGACACCGAGAGATGGACAGAGCCCCATATACACCTGGAGGGGTGGGGAGGGGCGCGGAGGTGAAGGCAGAGAGAGGCAGTGAGGGGGCGAAGGGCAGGACACAGGGCGACGCGGGGGAGCGGGGGTCGAGATGGGTGAGAGCAGAGGGGGGAAAAGCGGAGAGTGGACACCAAGTGCAGAGACAGGGCGAGGCGCAGAGATAAACAGAGACGGGGAGACAGAAGCCTCCTTCTGGCGAAATGTGGGGGCCGCGGGAGGCGCATGGGGGAGGCATGGCCCCGGGGCGACTGGAGAGGCGGCTGGGGGCCGGGGGGCGCACGCACAAGGCCCCGCCACGCCCCGGCCGCCCTCGGGCTCTATTACTTAACGTTTGGAGATAACCAAGCCCCGTATAAATGCCTGCATTAAATCACGGTCAAGCTGTTCCGAGTGACCAGTTCCCGAAGTAGCTAGCCTCCAGCCCGCGGGGAATATGGTTTTCGAAACCACCCAAAGCACCAGATACCAGCAACGTAGCAGATACGTTATCCTTCAATAGGGGTTTCCGGGGGGGGGGCCCCTACGAGGCCTTCGCGGTGGGGGTGGGGAGAGCGGGGCCGAGAGCCTGGGAGCCAGCGGGGTGCGGGGAAGGCGCTGCGTTTCCCTCTTTTGCCAGTGGCCTGGCATAGAAGCCCCTCTCCTCCCCAGCACGCGGCTGCTCAAACCCACAAGGAGGAGGGTTTGGTTGGTGGGGTCTTGTTGGCCATGAAGAGGAAGCATCCCCCACTCTCGACCCTCCCCAGTCCTCCTCCAGATTCTCAGAGTGCATTTGGCGAGGCGAGCCGGAGAGGGGGAACAGCGCCGCGTCCTAGAGGCCCCCTCTGGAGAGGGATGGGGTGCCCTGCGGCGGGATGGCGGGGAGGAGCCCCCGCTCTTTGTGGGAAGGCCATCGTTGCTCATGGGGTGGGAGGCTGGTGAGAGAGGAGGAGACGGGTTCCTGCTAGAGAGGAAGCTGGTTAAGGTGAAGGTCTCTTCCCCGACCGATCACTCTAAGCCGAGCAAGGAAGCCAGAGTTCCTCTTCCGCGTACCCTGCCTCTTCCCTTACTGGCCTCCTGGTCTGCCCCAGTGGGGTTTTTTTAAAGAACATTTTCATGGCAGCAACGAAAAGGACTTCTTTTCTGCCCCCCCCCCGCCTCTTTTTCCTTCCTTGCCTTGCCTTGCCTTTTTTTTTCTTTTTTGTTGCAAAGGCTTGTGTTTGCTTTGCTTTAACAAACAGCTGACAGAGTTTGCTGTAAGAGAGCTTTAAAAAAAAAATGTACCCACACGGCAGGCCAAGCATTAACTGTGAGCGTGCACATTCGTGTGTGTGTGTGTGTGTGTGTGTGTGTGTGTGTGTGTGTTTAGGCCTCTTGAGCGGGCTTGCAGTAATGGGACCTGCTTCAGGTGCAGAAAGCTGGGAGGGGTAGTGGGAAGGAATGCATGGACAGATTTACACCTGTCCCTACAGCTGCCATCAACAACACTTACAGCCTCCAGAAGTGACCCTTGGTGCCGACTTGTCTGGAAGCCATCAGGGCTAGTTTTGAAGCAGGAATCCTCAAGTGGACCAGAGGGCGAGCTTTGCCCCCCCCCCCCCCCGCCCCCTGTTGCCGTCCTCAAGTGCTGCCCAGTGGAGTAGTCTCGCTGCCTCGGCTGCCCACCAGCCCCTCCCTCCCCATTTCCTCTGTCAGACAAATACCATCATTGACTTTCAGCTGCCTTTGGTCCCGCCGCCTAATGAAGGCTGGGGGTGGCGGGGGGGGGGGGGGGGGGTTGCAGCCAGCGCATCATGACCGCCCTCCACCCTCCCCAGGAGCTGGGTCTGGTCCCGGGAATCTGTGTGGGCTTTCTGACTCCACCCTTCCGCCGGTTTCTGCCCCCTGCCACCAGCCCCACCCCACGCCACCGGCCAGACAGTTGAGTGACTGATAATATCCAGATGCCTCTGGAATCTTGCTCCCAGTCTTCCCAGCGCTCTGCCTGGTCTGCAGAAGTGGGAGCAGTGGGCAGCAGGCGTCCTGCCCTTGAAACTTGTTGCCACCTCTCAGAGGCTAATGAAAGCCCCACTCAACCGGGCCCTTCAGGACGGGGGACCCTGGAGCCAGGCCACTCAGAAGGCATGTTTGACACCCGTGCTGGGAACTTTGAGTCCCTGGCTTTCTGCCCCTGGCCCCACAGAGGTCTAGGAGGGCCGAGGAGGGGGCAGAGTGCAGGCCCCGGCTGCCAGACAAGCTACAGGGGAAGGCACAGGCGCTGGGGTGAGTACCTGGCCTCAGTTCCCTCACTGGTGAAACTGGAGGTGGGAGGGGCCTCGTGACACAAGCGCACTCACGCTTGACAGACCTTGGTGCCGCCGGCACGCTTATTTCCCTCATGTGTATTTTCATAACCGGCTCACTTTTGCACAACAGCCAATTTGTCGGAAACGAAATCCTCATCCAGCTGGGGTACACGAGCGCCCGTCTCACCTCCCAGCAGCAGAAGGGAAGCGGAAGGCGGTAAGCAGGGAAATCAAGGCAAATGTTACGAGGCTCCCGGCCGGAGGCCCGCTGTGGCCTTGACGATGATGCGGGACTGCGGTCAGAAGGTCCGACGAGCACCCGATGAGCACCAGCCTCGGACTGGACTCCACGGGAGGGTCTGGAAGAACTGTTTTCTGGCTCTGTGATTCAGAGCCGTCCAAAGCCACGTTCAGCTCCTACGTGCGTACGTGCGTGCGTACGTACGTACGTACGTACCCCTTCGCTGTTTCAGGGAGCTTGCCCAATGTGCTTTCCTGGAACTTTTTCAATAGCACAGCGGCACTAACAATCATTTTGGGTTTCAGGGCTCCGGGGCCGCCTTCTGCTCAATCACGGTCAAGGCTCTGTTTCATTGGTTCCGACGCCAGGAAGGACTTGGCCGCCTGGTGGGGCCACGGACCCCTCGAGGCAATCTGGCGAAGCCTACGGATGCCTTCTCAGAATAAGATTTTCAAGAGGCATAGAATCACAGTTTTGAAACAAAAGCAATATTAAACCTAAGAGCGTCGTAACACGTAGGCGCCCAATGAGTACGTCCAATTGTGCAATCTACCGATGGCTATGGCATTGCCCTTCGCGAGTCAGGATGAGCAAGGCGACATTTCCCATTGCACCTGTAATAACATCGGTATGAAAATACCTGTGGTTTTCTTGGCGACCAAGTCCCGGCCACTGCCAATCCTCCTGGGTGTGGTCACCTACGTTTCTAATGGAAGGAAATACTGATTTCGCTTCGAGTTGAGCAAAAATGAGAGTTGAGTGAAGGGCCAAGTTCACAGACCCCGGAATTCGATCCTTGGGCTCCCGCGTTCCTATAGGAGCCTGTTGGAGGACATCAGGGCAAGAAGCAAGAATCTCTGAGGTGTGGATGGAATGAATTGGGCTCTTGGTCTCCGTAGGGACGGAGGAACGGTCCCATGGGAAACAAGGTCCAGTTTTGAAAGGTGGCACAACCTGCTGGTATGTGGAGCAGGGAGGAGGGAAAAAGCCATGATCACCTTTCCCAGGGATGTTTTTCAGTGGGCCCAGGAGGGAGCGAGGTCTGGCCTGGGGCAGTTTTGGCTCAGAGAGGGTGTCTGGGGAGGGAAACTCCTCCTGAAAGTGCTTATCAATACTCCCATCCCAGGGCGCCCACCCTCCTGCCCTGGGTTCTCCTCTGGGGTGACGTTCAGCACGGCTCTGGCCCCTCTAAAACCTCAGTTTCCCCACCTGAATAAAGGATCCTTGCCTGCCTCCTTCTCTCTGATAACACCGCGCACATTTGCAGCTCTCGTGCCCCCGGAGGATCCGTGGGCAAGTCCCACCTCAGCAGTGGGTAAACCCTTCGTAAAGGTTAAGTCAGGGAGCTGAGCCATTTATCTGTCTTGAAACAAAGCACGGAGTCAAACATCTGTGCTCAGGGAAGGCAAGTTGCAAACGGCCCCCGAGGATAGTGGCACTCGCTGCCCTTGGTGAAATACGGCTTCAAGAACTCCGAGCTCCTGGGACGAGCACTTGGAGGCCGATTTGAGGGAGAGCCAGAATTAAGAAAGCTGGACACTGTCAGAACTCTCGCAGGTTAAATTGGGTGCTTAAAGGTGAGCAGAGTGATCTCAGGGGATTCTATGTTCCCAACGAAACAAGTACGAAAGCACTGATGGACCAGCTACTTGGTGTAAGACCAAGTTCTTTGCCTGTCTTCAAGCTGCCATTGCCAGATCCCGTGTTCATTCATTCATTAGCTCACTCATTCATTCATTCCACAAAGGCCTACCGAGGGCCTAATAGATGTCTCAGGCTAGGGAGTTAGCAGTGAGCCAAACACCTAAAAACGACTGTCCCCAAGGACGTTTGAGCGGGGGACAGAATGACAATAAACAGGTGGCAAAATGTTTGATGGTGAGGAGTCATATGGAAAACGAAACGTCAGGAAGAAGGGGGTTATGAATGGGGGTTCATGTCAAGAGGCGGTCAGAGAAGGCCTCACTGAGAAAGTGCCTTTTCAGCTACCACCTCGGGGAGGTGGGAACAAGCCGTGGGGATGACGGGGATCTATCCTTACTGGAGCACCTGTCACGCCCTGGACCCTGAGCCGGCCACTCTGTCCGCTGTCCTGACCCCTCCAGCAGGGCTCAGAGGTGGTTGCCATTTCCTTCTCTGTTTGATTCGAAGCCTTTGTTCAAAACGAACTCTTCTCGTAGCACAAGGCAGAACACGAATTGGAACCCAGGGCCCAGTTTTCCTTTTTCCTACACCAGGCCGCCTGTGACACCTTCCTGGGAAGACGGAAGGAAGCAATAGGGCGCCTGGGTGGCTCAATTGGTTAGGCGTCCTACTCTTGATTTCTGCTCGGGTCATGATCTCACGGTTTGTGAGTTTGAGCCCCTGTTTGGGATTCTTTCTCTCTCCCTCTCTGTCTCTCCCTCTCCTGTTCATGGTGTTTCTCTCTCTCTCTCAAAATAAACTTAAAAAAAAAAAATAAATAAAGGAAGAAATGAGAAGGAAATGGAAGACTGGCAGAAGAAAACCTAAGAGTAAAATTTCCTTTTATGACTCATTAGCCTGGTCTTACAACTAGAGAAACTGAGACCCAGGGAGGAGAGGACAAGTACTCGTTCAAGGTCACAAAGAAAAAAATGAATAACTAGATGCCTTAGCTCACCAGCGGCTCTTTTTCTGGTCTTGGCACCATATGGCAAGTCACTTTGGTTCCCTGAGCCTCAGTTTCCTTATCTGTAAAATGGTCTTATAATGGTCAAACCAATCATACGAATCCCCCCACAGCTGCTGAACAGGAAAGACAAGATTGTTCATGAAAGAGAATTTATTCTAATGCCTGGCATAGAGTTAGTGCCCAAGAAATAGATTTCTTCTCTTCCTCCTCAGCCAAGCTGCTACTTGGCATTTTGGTCCAGAATGGAGTTGAAGTATCTGCTGATTTTCAAGGTCTGTGCTAACGATCTCCAAACCTTTCTTTCTTTCTTTTTTTTTCTTTTTTAAGTTTATTTATTTATTTGAGAGAGAGAGAGAGAGAGAGAGAGAGACAGAGAGAATCCCAAGCAGGCTCCCCCCCACTGTCAGTGCAAAGCCCAACTCGAGGTTGGATCTCAAGAACTGTGAGGTCATGACTGAGCCACCCAGGCAACCCCCCCCCCGCCCACCCTTTTTAATGAAACATTTCCAACATACAAAAAGTAGAGAGACTGGCAAAGTGCAGTCCCATATACCGGCCACCTAACTTCAATAATTATCAACTGGTGGCCAGTCTTATTTCATTGATTGCTACAGTGGGTCGCTTTACCGCAAATCTGGACACCATATCATTTCATTGGTAGATATTTCGGTACGTATCTCCATAAGATGAGAATACATTTAAAAAAAGACAACCACAGGGGCGCCTGGGTGGCTCAGTTGGTTGAGCGTCCGACTTCAGCTCAGGTCACCATCTCGCAGTTCATGGGTTCGAGCCCCGTGTCGGGCTCTGGGCTGACCGCTCGGAGCCTGGAGCCTGCTTCGGATTCTGTGTCTCCCTCTCTCTCTGCCTCCCGACCCCCCCCCCCCCAACGCTCATGCTCTGTCTCTGTCTCTCTCTGTCTCAAAAATAGAGGAGCATAAAAAAAACACAACCACAATACTGTTATTACACCCCCCCCAAAAGACAATGATAGCACACGCTTATGAAATACTCGGTTCGGACTCAATGTTTCCCGATTGTCTTCATTCTTCTTGTGATTTCATTCCAGTTGGTTTGTTTTACAACGAGGACAAGGTGTCTGCACTGTGTTTGATTATGAATCTCTTACATCCACCATCGCCCCCCCTTTATTTCCCCCTTCAGAAGTTTTTAAATTGAAATAACGCAATCATCCTGGCTCTTTCTGTTTGCATCCCTGTGGTGTCCACTGTTTGTGTCTCTGTCCCCTGTATTTCCTGCAACCTTGTGGTTAGAAAGGGGATGTTTGAGGATTCAGCGTTGATGCTTTGGGCGAGCCCCCTCTACAGACGCGTATACAGACGCGTATACTTCCCTCAGGGGATGTGTGATATTACTCCCTTTTCTTCTCCTTTTGTTGGAAGCTTCTGATGACCGTTTTCTAGACGGATCCACCATGCCGTTAGGGGGTTGAAAGATGGTGAGATTTTGCGCCTTTCATTTCTTCTTCATTTATTAGACGGGATACTCCCAGATTTCTTTGGAAGACGCCACATCACGACAAACGAAGGTTTAAGAAGAACTTTCCAGTTTCTCTATGTTTTCGCGTTTCCAAATTACGTACCGCTTCTGCCGACTTGACAGATTGTATGCTGTCGAACTGCGCTTGCGTGGAAATTAAATCGGATGATGCGCGTGGAAGTTCCTCCTGTGAGTTCGGTGGCCCGCCTGCCCAGTCCAGGGGCGAGAACCGCTTTATCAGGGATTCCCTTCTTAAATCAGCCAGGATGTCTCTTGAAAACTAAGAGAAAAAGGAGCCCGTAGAAACCCTGACAGTGTTCATCCATCCGATCTCCCCACAGTTCACTGATGCCGGGTGGGAGAATGAAAGGAAGATTCTGCCAAAGCTGGGTCCATGTGGGGACGGTCCTCTGCAATTAGGCTTTACAAACTGGAGACTGCGTTAGAGAAAGGCGTCCGCGTGTGTGTTTGATTTTTAATTTTAAAATCTTCACTCCCTCAGAGCAAACGGGAGGCAGGTCAATCGCTCAGCAGAGAGACTTTAAACAAACCACATTGCCCGCAGGTCTGCTTGGTGAAGGAGGGGATTTACTTATTTTTCACCCCTCTGCCTGAGGAGTGTTAACAGCGGAATTAAGGCTGGGGAATCTGGCAGGGCTAGCTTGCTGCGGGGGGAGGTGTGTCCTCTTTGCAAGGCATTAATCACTTGTTTATAGAGGGGGAAGGAAGAAAAAAAACACAACAGCCGGGGGAGAGGGTGGGGTGCTGGGGAATCACCCCATCCCTTCCCCACCCCCCATTCTTCTGGGATCAGCTCAGCTCGCCTTTGTCCTGGGTTCCAGAGCAATGTGGGGGGGGGGGGCAAACCCTGGGGGGCGGGCAATGCAGAGGGTGATGATCCCTGCAGCGTTGGGCATACAGCTGGTGGGTGCCAAGGGTTGGGCTGTCCCCCCCTGCCCCCTCCCCCCCGCCACCGTGTGCACATCTGCAGGTCTGGGCTACCTTGAAGTATTATTTATTTTTTTAATTTTTTTAAATCTTTATTTCTTTTTGAAGGAGAGAGAGACAGAATGTGAGCAGGGGAGGAACAGAGAGAGAGAGAGGGAGACACAGAATCCGAAGCGGGCTCCAGGCTCTGAGCTGTCGGCACAGAGCCCGACGCGGGGCTCGAACTCAAGAACGGTGAGATCGTGACCTGAGCCGAAGTCGGAAGCTTAACCGACTGAGCCACCCAGGCGCCCCCTACCTTGAAATATTTAAAGTATAATGTACTCCTTCTCTTCCTCCCCACTCCACAGGTACACCCCTTTTCATATATCTGTCTAATCACGGTATTTCTCAAGCTCACACTCTGGACCCGTGTTCTGGGAGGGGGGGGGGGAGCAGGGAACCCAAGCTGTTATTTTCACACAAGTATTTTTCTGGAGATACTGGTTTCCCACGGGGAGCTGAGCTTGGAAACCAGAGCTGGAAGGGGAACCTACTTTCAACTGTAAGCTTTTTGGGATTGTGCGACATATACGTGCATTAGCCACTGGTAAGCAAATTAGCAGATGTTGTTTTCTGATTTAAAAAAAAAAAAAGGTAAATACACTCTATAGTGTACAATGTGCAGAATAGCTTGGTCACAATTCCAACAATGATCACTTTCCTCCCTCCCTCCGCCGGCATAGAGTTCATCAAAAATACCCTTTTCTCTTAACTATGTCCTATATGTACAGGCCATCAAATCTAAGGAGTAGAAAATGGTAAATGATGAGTCATCCTCTCTCTAAACTTTCCCATTTCCATTCCTCATAAGTGATCACCGATATCAATGTGTATCTATCTAGTTACGTTAAGATATATACATTAATATATATGTATCCTTCTAGTTATAGTAATATATAGTGTATATTATATATGGTATATATAATATATGCTATCTGTATATACATTACTATCATAATGCAGATAGATCTTTAGATCTATCTACATTATTTACATTATATGCAGATATGTGTGTGTGCGTATATGTATGTGTATATATATATGTATATGTATGTGTATATATATATATGTGTGTATATGTATGTGTATATATACTACATATGCAGTTTCCCTGATGCATTCCTGTCTTTTATTGTTTTTGAAATACATTATTTAAGGGGCACCTGGGTGGCTCAGTCGGTTAAGCGTCTGTTTTATATAAAGGATGGGTTGTTTGGGCGGGGGGGGGGGGGAGAGTATGAGCTGAAGAGAGGGACAGAAGGAGAGAAAGAGAGAGAGAATCTTAGGCAGACTCCGTGCGCGGTACAGAGCCTGATGTGGGGCTCCTTGCCACGACCCTGGGATCCTAACCTGAGCCGAAATCAAGGGTGGGACGCTCCAACTGACGGGGCACCCAGGCGCCCTAAAGGATGACTTTTTATTATGAATTTATATACATGGAATGTATGTTTAATAATAATTCATATTGAAATTGACACTTAAGGAATCATCCCCGTAGAAAAAAAGAGAGACTAAATCAGAAAAAAATGGATGCTCCGCAGGGAAATGGCAGCCCGTGGCAGCCAGGGGTAAATTACAAATATCCTCTGCATACACAGTGAATCTGTTGGGCCAGGTGTTACCCAGACACAAGCCATTTTTCCTTGGCCTTTATCAATAATAAATGCACTACCCCATCAACCGGACCTCAAGACTTTTGCCTACGCTGCTAGCCGATCTTGCTAAATGGACAGAAACTGCCTGGCTGAGCAAGTGTGTTGAAAACATTTACATCTTGAAACCCTCGGCAGTTTGGCCGTGTGTGTTATAAGAGCATTGGCCCCCGAAGGTTCCAGCTGACTCCTTCGTGCTCTTCTCTGGCAAGCTGTGCCACTTTATGGTGTCCGTGATGTTGGCTGGGTCTTAAAATGAGCCTTCCGCGGTCCCTCCGTGGTCAGCTCAGTCCACTCCTCTGCTGTCTCCAATCCATTTGCAATGGCTGTAAAAGGCTGTCAGCCGCCCCCCTCGCCCCCACCTCCCGCAGTAAATCTTCCCCTCCCATTCAAAAAGGCTGACAAGAGAAGCTGCTTGAATTTTCACCCCAGCTTTGCAAACTTGCAGTCCTGCTGTGCTGGCCTTGTTTCTCCCTTGTTTCTCGTGTGCCACTGAGCGACTAAGTAAGCGTGCGTTTGATCTCCCCCACGGTGGCCCCGGTGCAGACCTGAGCCGTGGATCTGTGGTTTCATGGTCATGGAAGAGAGAGGGTCAGTCTGTAGTCCTTGCTCTTCGGGCCGATCGGCTGATCGCTGTTCAGATCACATGGCCCCTCTCTCTCTGTGTCTTTGTGAAAAATTGTGAAATTGTGCTGGCAAACAGGTTTTTCTGGCTGATTACCCTTAAGATGGATGTTTCCCTTGACTGAGGGCAGCCAGTGACTTTCAGGAATGTTTGGAGGCAAAGGAGGTTCAATGGTGTTTGGAGAAGTTCCAGGACTCCTTTCTGAACCTACCTCTTAGTTTAGTCGCTGTCCCAGCTCATCAAACAATTCTAGAAAACAGAACATTGGCTGGACTTACTGATTGGAGTCTTGTGACAGGCAAGAAGGCAGAGAAGCCAGCTATGGGGTTTGAACGCAAAAAAAACTGGCCTCGGACTCCCCTGGTCCTGACGTTTGTGAATAAAGTCAGCCAGACAACCTCTCCATCCCTTTGTACTTATCCAGGGGCTGAAGCTTCCTGCTCTATCTCCTGGGGGCCCGTGGATGAAATCCTCAGCAAACTTTATTATTATTTTTAAATTTTTTAATGTTTATTTATTTGTGTGAGAGAGAGAGACAGACAGACAGACAGAGCTCGAGAGGGGAAGGGCCAGAGAAAGAGGGAGACACAGAATCAAAGCAGGCTCCAGGCTCCGAGCTGTCAGCCCAGAGCCCGACGCGGGGCTCGAACTCACGCACCGCGAGATCGTGACCTGAGCCGAAGTCAGATGCTTAACTGACTGAGCCACCCAGGTGCCCCCAAATCCTCGGCAAACTTTAAAGCACAGCACGTTTGGAAGCTGGATGGTTACGATGGCAGTGACAGCGATAAGGGAAGGAAAGCCTCCTGGGAGTGAAATTCATTGCCATTTGTGAAACATGCCGGAATCGTCCTGTTCTCCATGCTGGAAAAGTGTGAACTTCTGGGAGCTTGAGAAATGGATCAACAGTATTGTTGTTCTAGTTGATATATGAACAGGCTGATCTTCAGATGGGTGGAAAGATAAATCCTAGGGCGCCACATTCTCCAGGGAAGAGCTGGGCATGTAAGTGTGCAGGCATAAACACTTGCACACACACACACACACACACACACACTGAAACACGTACAGAACTAAAGCCTTACGGTATGGGGAATTTTTATTATTTCTTACTGTTGTCTGCCGTGCTCTCTCTCCGACAGCACCCAGAGGACGATTTTAGGATCCAGATCGAATCATCGTTCGGCACCTCGCTATAGATCTTTAAGAACTCCCCGTTGCCCTTCAGGGAGAGACCAGAAAATTTTAAATAGACCCGTGAGGTGCTGCAAGGTCTGGTTCGGCCCTCTTCTCCGATTGCATTGGTCTCGAGTCCTCACCCATTTTTCCTCTGCTCTTGCATTGTGGCAGATTGAATGATTGAACCCAAACCTTCACACTGCTGTCTCCGTGCTCTTTGCCTCGTGTCTTGGCAGTTCATGTTTGTTTGCTTTTTTTTTTGTTGTTAAGTTTATTTACTTATTTTGAGACAGAGAGAGAGAGACAGAGAGAGAGAGAGCACGAGCAGGGCAGGGGCAGAGAGAGAGGGAGTGAGAGAGAATCTGAAGCAGGCTCCTTGCCATTGAGCCCAGCCAACCTGGGAACCAACCTGGGAACATATGAGAAACAAATGCTTCCTGTTTGTTTCACAGCAGTAGCTGACTGATACAAGACATCTTGCTTAAAAAAAAAATTTTTTTTAATGTTTATTTATTTTTGAGAGAGAGAGAGAGAGACAGAGTGCGAGCAGGGGAGAGACAGAGACAGAGAGGGAGACACAGACTCCGAAGCAGGCTCTAGGCTCTGAGCTGTCAGCACAGAGCCTGACGCGGGGCTCGAACTCACGAACGGCGAGACCGTGACCCGAGTGGAAGTCGGACGCTCAACCGACTGAGCCACCCAGGTGCCCCATTTTATTTTTGTGGGTTTTTTTCATACTCATTCTTCCCATGCTCTCTGAACCACTGGACTCAGGATACTGCCTCCTTATCACCTGAGTGACTGTCATTCATGCTTCAGATCTCAGCTCAAAGTTTACTTCTCTTGAAAAGCCTTTCTTGACCCTTCAGATTAGGTGTGAACCCCCTGACGTACACCCTCTACAGCCCCGTGTTTCTCCTTCAGGGCCCTTATCAGAGTTGTACTTTATGCGATCATTCAGTTGTTATCTGTCTTCCTCCCTAAAGCCCGGTGAGGTCAGGAACCTTCTGTCTGGTTTCAGTTTGTATCCCCTGTCCCTAGGACAGCCCCTTTCCAGGCGCATAGTAGCTACTCAATACAGTTTGTGAGTGGGTCAATGAATGAATGGGTTGAGTGCAATTTCTCCAGGCTACAGATACTTTTAGGTCTAAGATGAACAGCTTTTAGCGTATGAAAGAGAGAACAAGAACGTGAAACAAATGAAGAAACATCTGTACACAGCAGCATGTCCACAGGGGTGACAGGATTGAGGTTGAGCACGAAATAAGATTGGGTTGGCTGCATTCAGCATTGACTCCTTCAAGGACGCGCCAGGCCCTTGGAGTCTCCATACGATGCCAGGGAAGACTTCTATTTAAAAAAAAAGTTTGGGGGGTGCCGGGGTGGCTCGGTCGGTTAAACGTCTGACTTCAGCTCAGGTCACGATCTTGCGGTCCATGAGTTCGAGCCCCGCGTCGGGCTCTGGGCCGACGGCTCAGAGCCTGGAACCTGCTTCGGATTCTGTGTCTCCCTCTCTCTCTGCCCCTCCCCCACTTGCCCTCCGTCTCTCTGTCTCTCAAAAATAAATAAACATTAAAAAAAATTTTTTAAGGGGCCCCTGGGTGGCTCCGTCGGTTAAGCCGCCGACTTCGGCTCAGGTCATGATCTCGCCGTCTGTGAGTTCGAGCCCCACGTCGGGCTCTGTGCTGACAGCTCGGAGCCTGGAGCCTGCTTGGGATCCTGTGTCTCCCTCTCTCTCTCTGCCCCTCCCCCACTCATGCTCTGTCTCTCTCGCTCTCAAAAATAAATAAACATTAAAAAAATTAAAAAAATATTGTTTTTAAACTGGGCCATACAGACAAGTCGAATCCAACCAAGGGGCATGTAGCGGGGAGGGGAGATCTTCAGGACAGAGGGCGTGGCACCCAGAAACACACGGAAAGATGGACTGGGGCATGGAAGTGTTCAGGGAATGGCAAATCGCCATCCATTGCCATTGATGGTACCAGCCAGGGAGGGTCAGGGTGTGAGTGCCTGGCCGGCTGGCGGATAATGAGGGTTAATATGTATCCAACGCTTATCCCGTGTCGTGTTCAACACTTGACACGTATTATGAGTCTCATCCCAACGTCACGCAGTTCCGCCACCAGGGAAGTTGGTGCTGTCGTCTCCCCGGTTTACAGATCAGGAAACCAAAGCACAGAGAGGTTGAGTAACTTGCCCAAGGTCACAAGGCGAGAAAGGCCAGGATTTGAACGCGGCCAGCTTGGCTGCAGACGCCGTTGTCTCGGCCATCAGACAATTCTGCCAGCAGCCTGTGGACTGCCGGGCTTCGCCATCAGGACACCGTTCTTCAGGGAAGGCAGGTGGTGAAAGGGTCTGCGTGGGGGTGGGGTGGGAAGGGGGGGTGGCGTGCCACAGCCGGCCTTGGGAGCCGTGTTAGGGACAGGAGCTCAGGGCAGAAACAAAGGGAAAGGGGTTCCTGGCAGGGGAGGGGCGTGATGAGTCAACGGCGTCAGAGGCCAATGTAACAAGTATCGAGGGCTTATGGAGAAGTTCTCAGAAGCCGGAGAGAGGAGGCTGGCAGCTGTAGGAGCAAATGAGAGAGGCAGAGAGCTGCTCAGGAAAAGATGAAGAAGATCGAAGTAAATATTTCAACGTGGGGGTAGCGGGGCGGGGGGGCGGGGAGCCTGGTGACTTCTTCTGCCCAGACCTCAGCGCGGGAGCTAATGGGAGAATGTGTAACCTGGGGTTACGGAGTATGGGTGAGGAGAAGTCAGATGGAAAAGACAGAGGTATCAGAAGGGAAAGCTAATGCAACCACACGGGAGACATTAAAAAGCAATAAATCTGGGAGCCTGCATGGTATTCGCCCAGGAATTCTGTAGGGGGTGGTTAACTCTTAGAAACCCGCTCACCTGGGGCTGGGGCTGAGCACGGTGACGGGTTGGGGGGGGGGGGCCCACATGGCCTGGAAACCAGGGCTCTGGACCCACCCTGAGAAGAACCAGATTCCAGAGATGTGTTTCCAGGCCCAGGGCAGCCCGGGGAGCCTCTGGAGACGGGGGAGGGAGCCCCAAATTGCGGGAGGCCGGGCCGGCAAAGGGAGTCCTGACACCTCAACCACTGGAGAACATTCTCTGGGAGCGTTAAGCAGCCCGTGGGGAAGAGAGAACCACAGCATATGATTTATTTACCTACTCCCTGACAAAATCTTTCCCAGAAGGCTGAGGATAGTAATTCTCTGTAATTATATCTCATTCGAGGTTCTGCAGGCTCTTAGACTCGTTAACTCATTAGTGCTCCCGGCACACCTTGGGGGGGGGGGAAGGAAGTGGGGGAGGGGATGACCAACTTCGGCGGCCAGATGGGGGAAACCGAGGCACCCCCGGCGAGAGGTGCAGAATCAGAACTGGGACCCCCTGGAGGGCAAATGCTTAAAGGGAGGAGAGGGAGAGGTTAGGCACGGGGTCTGGGTTCAGTCTCTCTTCTTCCTGTGTGCTCTTCTGTGTGATCTGGGGAAAGTCCCCCAGCCTCTCTGGGCCAGGGTTCCCTGAGCTGCAAACAAAGAGAGCCGGGTACAGAGGCCTCTATGGCCCCTGACTCAAGAGCCCGTTTGGAAATTCAACCTCCCGCCGAGTCATGGAGATGTGACGATGAGAGTGGCTTTCGGGTAGACCAGAAGTGGACGTTGGTCACGTGGCCCACAGGAGACACCGCGAGGAAGGCTTCGTGACCTTCAGGGGCCCATCGTGAGCTTCAGGTTGAATTTATACTATCGAGAAGCCATTCCGTTCAGGGCTGTTGGCTGCAGGGGGGTCAGAAACGGATGTGGTGGAAAACTGGGGTTTTCTTGTTTCTAGAAACCCTGATTTGTCTCCCCTTTGGGTCCATGTGTTGACGGCTTCTTCTCCAGGTCCCATTGGCGGGGGACATTCGAAAGCCATGCCCTTTCCCCTGTAAGAATTTCCACTGGCCGGAAGGAGGGAACCGAGAGCCGTGGAAGTTCTTTGGGAATCACGAAGCGATGCTCACGTGTTGGTGTGGCGATTGTTACATTTTCCCCTGGCCTTCTTCCTCATTGAGTCAAGGAACGGAATTTAGGGAATGGAAGTGGGACGTGAGATCGGGGAGGGGAACAAGAGTTGACGGAGCCTCTACTATGGTTCGAGGTCCCATGTGATCGCTTTCCGTCCGTCGTCCTGCCCGCTCAACAATCCTGTGAGGTACAGATCCCATTGTACAGATGGGCACCTTGAGGCTCGGGAAGGTCGAGCAGTCGGGCCAAGCCTTCGCAGCCAGGCTGTGACAGAGCCAGGATTTGAACCAAGGTGTCTCTGGGTAGACAATACACTGTGTCCAGTGGTCCGAGCTTGCGTGAAGACAGAGAGGGGGCCTCTGAGGCCGTGCGAAATCTTCGACTTCTTCTCCCTCGCCTTGGCCCGAAACTGGTTTGGGAGAGAGGGAATGAGAAACCAGGATCTTTTCTTTCGGGTTCCACCTCGGGCTTTAGATCAGGGAATCTCTTGGCAGGAAATAGTAGCGTCTGACTATTGGACCGGGAGGAGTTAACTGTAAGGGCTACTTACAAGGGGGCGAGTAGGGTTAAGGGACCCAGCAAGGGACACTGGAGTTCTCTGGGGCCAGCAACCGTGGGAGCCGTTATCCCCCTCGGGGCTGCAGGGGCTGGGGGTGGGGGGTGGGGGGAGGTGCACAGAGCCAGAGAGGGTTGGAACCACGGAGACGGGCTGTCCGCACGAACCACTGTCGTGGAGGGTGATGTTTGGGGAGGAGTAGGGACTAGATACCCTGACATGATCTTTCAATCCGCCCTCCCTCCTGTCCGTAGCCAGTGCCTTCCATCAGCTGAGTCCGATCAGCCAGGAGGGCAAGAGCCTGGTGATGAATCTTCAGCGGCTGGGTGTCTGGGGAGCGGGCAGAGCATTGAAGGTCGAGCACAGATGTGCGTGATGCAGGCATAGACTTGGCCCCATCCCCCGTCCCTTTCGAGCCTGCCATCGGGGACACAGCCAGTGACCTTGAGACTGTTTTCTGCAGAGAAGGGCAACTCTTGGGTGCATTTCAGTAGGTGCACCGGGAATTTCTTGGAACGGTGGCGGGCCCACCAAATCCTCCCCGAAACACTCTCTCCACCTGTCAGCGCCCCGATAGGCTCAAGTGTGTGGCTGTCGCACTTGGAGAGGAATTTGGAGGGTGTATGTCTCCGGGGCATTCTCCAGCCCCTTTTTATCAGGAGTCTCATTTTAAAGGTAGTGTTTATTGGGGGCGCCTGGGTGGCTCAGTCGGTTGAGAGTCCAACTCTGGCTCAGGTCGTGGTCTCGCAGTTCGTGGGTTCGAGCCCCGCGTCGGGCTCTGTGCTGACAGCTCGGAGCCTGCTTCGGATTCTGTGTCTCCCTCTCTCTCTGCCCCTCCCCCGCTCACGCTCTGTCTCTCTCTCTGTCTCTCTGTCTCTCTCTCAAAAATAAATAAACATTAAAAATTTTTTTTTTCAATAATAGAATAAAAGTAAAATGAGGAGATAGCGGAATTCATAATTCATCGAATGCTTTCCACGTGTCATGGCCTGTGATAGGCTCTTGCTATTTTCAGCTTCTAACTTCCCTGGAGCTCTGAGAGGTAGGTATTCTGGGCCTTCTGTCCTGATCAGGACATAGAGGTTCAGAGATTTAACTTGCCCAAGGCCAGTCACCAGGGAAATGGTAAAGGCAAGAGGGAAACCCGAGGCTCGGCGGGCTGGGGCAAACCGTTTCCTGGCTACCGACGACGTGCTAGGTGAAGGAAAGCAAGACCACGGGAGGTTGCGAAGCTGCTCTCTGGGTTTGAACTTGCCCGTGACAAGACGGGCACGGACACCAAGCCACGTTCCCTACGCTCCGTGTGACTGGAGGTGAGTCCCGGCTAGTGTCTCCCCTATGTGAGATGGGCCAATATTCCACATAGCTGCGTGGGATTGTGAAGGGACCGGGAGGCCAGAGGGACCACGAGGAACAGGAGGTCTTAGGAGGTCATTTGGCCTGGCTCGTGAATTCCAGCCCCGCATCAGGCTCTCTGCTGTCAGTGCAGAACCCACTTCGGATCCTCTGCCCCCCTCTCTCTCTGCCCCTCCCCTGCTCATTCTCTCCCTCTCTCTCTTTCAAGATAAAGAAATAAACTTAAAAAAATGTATGAGTCAGCTTGGGCGGTCATAACAAAATGGTACAAACGGAGTGGCTTAAACAACAGAAATTTGTTTGCTCACAATTCTGGAGGCTAGAAGTCCAAGGTCAAGGTGCTGGGACGACGGTCAGTTTCCTCCGAGGCTTCTCTCCTTGGCTCGCAGGTGGCCACCTTCTTGTTTCTCTTCACATGGCTGTCCTTCTACGCGCGCGTGTCCCGGCGTCCCTAATGTGCCCTATTCTTTTCTTGTAAGGACACTAGCCAGATTGGATGAGGCCACCCTAAAGAACCCCTCTAACGTAATCACCTCTTTAAATACCCTGCGTCCAAATACAGCCACATCCTGGGGTGGGGGGTGGGGGTCAGGGCTCCCACGCAGGAATTTCGGGGAGTTGGACACATTTCAGACCCTAACAAACCCACTTACTTTTTTTTTGTTTTTAGTTCCCACACGAGATGAGGTTGAACCTTATGAAATTGCCGGCAGCCAATCAAGTTCGAACTACCAAACGAGCGAGTCCCTTTGGAGCCTGCCCCGCGCTGCTGGTAGAGGACGGAGGTGCGGGGACCTCCCACCTCTGGCTGTGCGAACCCCTCGGGACAGATGTGCAAGAAAGACGGCAGGTGGGAAGAAACCTGCGGAGACCCCTCTCAGGTCCGGAACAGGGTCCCTCTTGCCGCCCCCCCCAGGCTAATTCTGAGGCTGCAAATCTCCCTGTTCTTCACCGCCCTACGCGGGTTGTGTGCGGTGTGTATCCTACCCGTGTTTCTTGCCCTACGGAAGTTCACTTTCTTCTTCCTTCCTTCGTCTCCTCTCCTCCGGGGAATCTGAGTCCCAGAGAGGATCTCCTTATGGGAAAAGCAGGCAGGCTCACCTCATAGCCGTGGCTATCAGGGTCTAAGCATCTTACAAATACCAAGAGCTTTACCCTGAGGTCAGCCCTATGAGGGAGGTGTGGTCCTCTCCCCATTTTACAGATGGGGAGAATGAGGCACTGAGACATTCTATAACTTTCCTAGAGTCGTGCGTGCTAATAAATGGCAAAGCTGGGCTTTGAACCTAGGCAGACTGGCGGTTCTAGATCCCACCCTCTTTTTTTTTTTTTTTAATGTTTATTTATTTATTTTGAGACGGAGATAGGGAGCGAGTGGGGGAGGGGCAGAGGGAGAGGGAGACAGAGAATCCCAGGCAGGCTCCCTACTGTCAGCAGAGCCCAGTGGAGGGCTTGACCTTACAAACCGTGAGGTCATGACCTGAGCAGAAATCAAGAGTCGGACGCTTAACCGCTTAACCGACTGAGCCACCCGGGCGCCCCTAGGTGCTACGCTCTTGACCACTATGCACCTGCCTCTTGCAGGACTGATGAGTCCCGCCGGGGACATCAGAGTGAGAACCTGATGAGCTCCAGTTCCGACAGGTCACTGGGGACAGCAGCAGAAGTTTCTTTTTCCAGGCTCCATCCAAGGGACGGGACTCTGTGTCTTTGACCAGGATAGCCCTCAGTTCTTGCCGTCTCTTGGGCAACCTGTGGCCTCTCCTAGGGGACCGGAAGTGACAGCTGAGACTGGTTTTGTGACGCGCCGTCACGGGAATCTAAGAGCATAGAGGCTTTGAGGTTGGCGGTAGTGACCTGCCTCACGGCCTGACGGGGAGGGTGCACGAGGTAGCGCATGGAACAAGGTCGGCACAGAGCCGGCGCTCAGAAGGCACGCTGCGCGGCGGCTGTGGTTGGCCTCGTTGATTGTTCTGTAGCCTGTTAATTCCTAAGACTGGGATACAAATTCGACGGTTTGCAGGGTGCCTGACGGAATCTGTTTTTTCAGGAGTAGACGGGAAGGAGGCATTGGGAGTTGCAGGGCACTTACCTAAGCCAGGCGCCCTGGGAATCGCTGGACGCACGCCGTCTCAGAATCTCCGCCAACAGCTCTGGAGAACACGATGCCCGTTTTACAGATGCAGAGACTGAGGTCCAGGGATGAGCTTGCTCAAGGTCGCTCAGCTGGTAAGGGGTGGATCACGGTTTCTGATGATCTTTCTTGCTTCACCTTTTCTCGGATGAACTTTTGTTGTTTAAATGGAGTGATAATTTTGCCTTTTGAAAAATTGTAAAAATGGCTATTTATTTTGAGAGTGAGAGAGAGAGAATGAGAGTGAGTGAGCGGGGGAGGGACAGAGAGAGAGAGAATCCCAAGCGAGCTGTCAATGAAGGGCCCAAAGCGGGGCTCAAACACACATACTGTGAGATCATGACCCGAGCCAACATCAAGAGCCAAACACTCAAGGGGTGTCTGGCCGTCTGACTTTGGCTCAGGTCATGATCTTGCAGTTCGTGGGTTCGAGCCCCACGTCGGGCTCCGTGCTGACAGCTCAGAGCCCGGAGCCCGCTTCGGATTCTGTGTCTCCCTCTCTCTCTGCCCCTCCCCTGCTCGCATTCTGTCTCTCTCTCTCTCTCTCTCTCTCTCAAAAATATATAAACATTAAAAAAAAAAAAAAGAATTGGACACAACTGACTGAGCCACCCAGGTGCCCCCGGTGGGATAATTTTATATACAGCAAAATTCATCTTTTTCGTGTGTATGTTTCTATGAGTTTGATGGATGCAAACGGTCATGTCACTGTCACAAAGACCCGGATTTCTGTTTCCAACAGCCGCCCAAATTCCCTTGTGCTCCTTTCAAGGCGGCCTTGGGGACCCCCCTTCTGTGTCCCTGTTTCCTCCCCACCTCTCTCTGTGTCTTTTGGATATGTCCCCCCCCCCCCCCCCCGCCGTGGTTCTACGACTTTCTGTGACAGCTCTTTGCCAAGTTGCTAGCTCCCGCCTCATCTCCTTTTCCGGGCTTAAAAATTCATCTCACGGCCCGCCGGCCTCTCCACGAGAGCTGGCATTTCGGAGGTCCCCAGCAAAACTCTCAGCGCTCTCCTTTGGCGACCTCTTTGTCTGGCATGACAACTTTCAGGGAAGGACCTCACCTCCTGTGGAGAGCCCTGGCCCCACACATTGGCTTCTATCTCTCACCTGCTCCGTGTGCTGGAACCCAAACTCTCACGTGATTCGGCCAAGCGGTCCTTCAAACTCTGCCTCCGGCCTGCCTGGTTCTTTCTAACTGGACAGCCGCCCTCGTTGCCTACTTGGAGACCGTGAGCCTCCCTGTGGTTTCCTGCTCCTCTCCTATCAATTTTCTCTTCCTATCCATTGATCTCTCCTTCTGCTCCTCTCCTATCGATTTTTGGGAGATCTTGAGACTGTAAACGTAGGTCATGTTATTCCCCTATGAAAAACTCTTGTTTTCCTTCCCAGGGCACTTAAAGGCCCTCCTTCCGTCACACCTGAATGCTTTGCTTCCTTTAAAAAAATTTTTTTTGGGGGGAGTGGGGAGAGCACAAGCAAGGAAGGGGACCGAGAAAGGGGGACTGGGGTTCTGCAGCGGGCTCTGCGCTGACGGGCTGACGGCAGTGAGCCCGATGTGGGGCTCGAACTCACGAACCTCGAGAGCATGACCTGAGCCAAGGTCAGACGTTCACGCAACTGAGCCACCCAGGTGCCCCCTGAATGCTTCTCTGTTCCGTGTGGACGGAAGACAGCATCTCGGACAACATCCCTGTTTCTCAAGAGGGTCAACACCATCACGGATGTGAGAGCATCATGCAACCAAGTGTTATGCCAATGACCATGAGGATGACCAGTGTTGTTCCTTCTCCCAGTTTCAGAGAGGGGCACCCCCTTTTTGATTCTGTTCCTTTTTGTTCCTTTTTGTGATTCTGTGTCCTCCTGGCTGCTTTTCACGTCCTTTTCCAAAGCCTTCCCCCTTCCCACCCAGGAATGCCACATGGTGCTTCATCATTTCCAGTGACAGCCAAATAATTGAATTGTTATTGGTTTGGAAGGGGGAGAAACGTTTGCTAAATTGTTCCTCTTTGGATAATGTTCACGTACTTCCCAGTTGTGATTTATTTCTGCTGTTGGCAGGCTTTGCTGTCTGGAAACTAGTTCTTCGATGGGAATGCAAAGGGAAACGGATAGCGGCGGGGTGCGATGCAGTGCATGGGGTTTCCTTTTGGACGTGAGATCTGGACGAAATGTCGGTCGAGTTTCTCTGGCTATGGGGAGGTGCAGGAGGTGGTCCGGGCATTGAGAATATCAGGGTGCCCAGCTCTCTGTGAGCCGCACAGCAGGGTCTAGCCTCTTGAATTCGGGGGTGCGGGGGGGCCGTGCCTCATCATTTGCTATTTGTGTGAGCACATTCCACTTCCAGGATCACCCCTGAAAGCGTTCTTATCCGCATTTTGCAGATGGGGAAAGTGAGGCTCGGATGGGTGAAGGTCCCTGTGGTGGTTATCGGATGCTCCGGGACAAGCCACCGTGGACTTAGTGGCCTCAAGACCACTCACTTCTTACGCTCACAAATTCCGTGGGTCACGAATTTGGATAGGGTATAGAAGGGATACCTTCTGCTCCGTCATGTCTGAGACCTCAGCATGGAGGACCTGAATGGCCAAGAGCGACTGGAACAGTTGGCCGGCTCATTCACGTGTCTGGCACCGGGGCTCGGTGGCTCACAGGCTGGGCTGAGCGGGGACAGTTGACTGGAACAACCCCACACGGCCTCTTCCTTCAGCCTGGGATCGACTCCTTGCATCACGGCACCGAGATTCATTTTTTTTTTTTAACGTTTATTTATTTTTGAGACCGAGAGAGACAGAGCATGAACGGGGGGAGGGTCAGAGAGAGAGGGGGACACAGAATCTGAAACAGGCTCCAGGCTCTGAGCGGTCAGCACAGAGCCCGACGCGGGGCTCGAACTCACGGACCGCGAGATCATGACCTGAGCCGAAGTCGGACGCTTAACCGACTGAGCCACCCAGGGGCCCCACGGCACCGAGATTCATTATAGGAAGTGGCTCATGTGATTACGGGGGCTCAGAAGTCCCGGAGTGCTCCATTTGCAAGTCGGAGACCCAGAAAACCGGATGGTGTCATTCAGTCCAAGTCTGAGGGTCTACAGATGGGGGCCCGATGATGTAAACCCCCGTCAGAGCCCCAAGGCCTGAACACCAGAAGCAGTGATTCTAGCTCAAGCAGAGAGCAAATTTGTCCTTCCACTTCCTTTTTGTTTGATGGGGGGCCCTCGACGGATCGCACGATGCCCACCCACACTGGTGAGGAGTATTTTATTTAGCCAGTCCACTGGTCCAAATGTTAACCTCTTCTGGAAACACCCTCACAGATACACCAAGAAATCAAGTTTTTCCAACCGCCTGGGCATCCCTTAGTCCCGTCAAAAAATTAGCCATCACATCACCTTATCCTGGATCATCATCCCAGCTTTTTATTACTTTTTTGTTAAAAAAATTTTTTTTAATGCTCATTTATTTTTGAGAGAGAGAGAGAGAGAGAGCGAGCGTGCGCGCGCACGCAAGAGTGGGGGAGGGGGAGAGAGAGAGAGGGAGACACAGAATCCGAAGCAGGCTCCAGGCTCCGAGCTGTCAGCACAGAGCCCCACGTGGGGCTGGAACTCACGAACCGTGAGATCGTGACCCGAGCAGAAGTTGGATGCTCAACTGACTGAGCCACCCAGGTGCCCCCACCCGCCAACAGCTTTTAAAATTTTGTTTGTTTGTTTGTTTGTTTTAAATTTTTATTCATGTTTTGAAAGACGGGGTGGGGGGGGCGGAGAGCATGAGCAGGGGAGGGGCAGAGAGAGAGGGAGACACAGAATCCAAAACAGGCTCCAGGCTCTGAGCTGTCAGCACAGACCCGGACGGGGGGCTCGAACTCACAAACCATGAGATCAGGCCCCGAGCTGAAGTCAGATGCTTAACCAATTGAGTCACCCAGGTGCCCCTTAAAACTTTGTTTCACTGCCTGAAATGAACAGGGAAAAATGCCTGCTGGGGGTGAGGGTGTAGAATAAAGAGGATCGGGCACTGAGTTGATGGCAGGATGCATGCTGGGCTCTGGGCTGGGTTCCTTCAGCCCGATGGCATCGGCTCCCTTCCAGGGCTCAGGGTGTCTGGTGACGTGCCTCTGGGTGGCTGGCCCAGAGAGGGGCAGCCCCAGAGGCCGCACGGTGCCTGAAGAGGTCCTAGCAAGGGGTGTGGATCTCAGGCAGGAACAGCCTCCCCTGTAGAACGGGTCCCTGGAAGAGGAGGGTGGAGCCGTCCCATTCCCCCCTCCCATTTCCCCACCGACTGCCCAAGGCAGAGAGACAGGTCAAAGGGTGGTTTCCTCCTGTGGGCAGTCCCCAGGCGGGGGCATCTCTCCCAAATCCTGGTTGGCCGAGAGGGCCACACACAAACAGACGGAGGTTTCCCTGCAGTGGATGGTTAATTGTCTCCAGGTCGTAGGGACCTGCAGAATTAGGCCTTTCCGGACTGGACCAGGTCACACGGTCTAACCTCTTGAATCCGGTGGGCCCTGTCCCCACCCCCTGGCCACTCTCATTTCCTCGCCAGTTGTCCCGAAATCCAGGTCAGTTTCAAAGCCTGGGGCTCCAGGCTGCCTGAGCATGGGGTCACTTCCAGGGTCACTGACTGGACAAGGAGGTCAATTTCAGCAGGAAACCTACATGTAAGTGATGCTGGCTACATCAGGGTTCTGAACAAGGGGGCTTCAGCCTCTGCAATAGCCTGGCCTTTGCATTTCATTTTACACCTGGGGAGCCCGAGTCCTCCAGAAACTAACATTCATCATTTATTAAACAAACATGCTTAATAAATGTGTATCTACCTACCAGGCTTACAAAATAACTATCATTTGCAAACCTCACAATCCTGAGAAGGAGATTTTTTTTTTTTTTTTTTTACGAATTCCATGTTAATAGATTTTTTTTTTTTTTTTACACTTTCCCATTTAATAGATTTCCATTTGCTAGATGCGAATAGTGAGTCTCAGAGTGGTTAAGAGGCTTCTTCTCCGAGCTTACTCAGCTGGCCACCATCAAGTGGAACTTGAACTCTTCCCCGGTGGCCCCCCCCCCCCCCCCCCCCGTGCTCAGCCGTCTTCGGGACTTCACCTTGAACCTCTGAACCCAAAGGCTTGCCTGACAGCAGGCCGCTCTCTGGCTTCTGGCTTCCCAGTTGGGAGAGGAGGAAGCAGGGGCCCTCCCTCTGACCCACCCAGCCACCCACCCGAGGTACCATTAAAGTTAATTGTTTTTACTGCCAGTTTAACATAGTCTTGTAAATTTTTTTACGACGTGGCCCAGGAACGCCGAGCTGTGTGCAGAACTCAGGGACAGAATACAGTTTGAACACAGAAGCTGGGCCCTGCCCCCCCCCCCCCCCCGCGAGGTGTAAGATGGCCGGTATCCTCAGCTCTCCAAGGGACCCCCTTTCCCTCATCCTGTGTTACCTGGCTGACAGTCTCCAGGTGACACTGTGGCTGCACTTGGGAGATCCTGCACCCCACCCCCACTGACTGGATGGGTATCCCTCTTGACCTAAATTGGGGAATCCTCTGGAATCTGAAACCCCTAAGCCCTGGTAAGAGTTTCAGGACCCTTCAGAAAGATTCTGGGCAACTCCAGTGTGGCTCTGGGGGCGCTGGGTCTCTCCCAGCCTTGGGATGCACAGATAGGCTGGTCCAAGAAGGTGCAAATTGGGTGCTGGGGGTGCACATTCCAGATTGTGGGAAGCCTGGAGTTGGGGGTCTTGTCTTTTCCACTATTGCCTCCTAGAGAGCCCAGCCTTCCCTGACTGTCCCTTTAAGACGGGTAGCCCCAAAGTAGAGAAGGCAGTGGTTGCTGAGCACTGGGCGGCACTTGGCTTCCCCACCGAGACTTTCCCTGAGTCTGGTGTCTCTCTCCATCTCAGTGCCTGGCATCCCCATCCTGAGGCTCTGTTTTGGCATCTGTCCGCACTCGTATTAAACAAACTGCTACTTCCAGTGCCCTCAGAAAGGTGTCAGGCACACCCCAAACATGTGTAATGGGTGACATATTCATGATTAAGCCCAAATACTCAGAAGGCCCTTTCTGTATGCAAAGCCTTGCGGTAGGTGCGGGGGGCGGGGGGGGGGCGGGATATACAGAAAAGCCCGGCGTCCTTGCATTTAAGGGGCTTTTAGTCTGGGCGTAAGCAAAATATGTAGACGTTAGGAATGGGAGGAACTTCGCAGCAACCCAACAGGTAAAGCGCGGGTTCTCAAAATGTATTCCGGAATCAGCCGCACCAGCAAAGCGCGCCCCGGGGAACCTGTTAGAAAATGCAAATTCTCCGGCCCCCTCGCTGACCTATTGAATCGGATCTCTGGGGTGGGGCCCAGAAATCTGGTTCTAACAGGCCTTCCAGGTGGCTGTAATGATCACTAAGGTTGAGAACCAGTGATACAACGGATACAGGCAGAGGCTTTGGAATGAGGTTTGAATTTCCCTGTTAGTTTCAAGGTTTTGGCCAAGAAATCCGAAGAAGCTCAGTGGGGGCTGGGAGGAACAGAGAGGGAGGAGAGAGCGAGGAGTGCGGGTGGGGGAAACCGGCCCCAGCCCGGTGAAGATGAGGGTGAGGGGAATCTGCAGCCCTCTCCCCGACAGGGCCTCCTGGGTCAGCAGCTGCCCTTCTCGGCAGAATGAGCCACTGGGCATGACCCAATTCGAGGAGGTCGGAGAGGAGCCTCAGGACGTGCCCACCCCATCTGGAGCATGTAAACCCTGAGTTCAGCCCAACTCCGTCTCTGCCGGACAGCCTGCCTTTGGGGGCACCCTAACCTTTGTGAGAGCCTCGATTTCCCCGGTCTTGGGGGATCACTGAGGCTCGGGTGAGCCTAGAGGCTGGTAGAAACTCCCAGGAAGCTGCACAGTCCCGCGTCAGGACCAATTTCCAGCGTTACTCAGGCCGGCAGCTCATAGAAAGTTCCTCTCTGGTGGGGACCACGAAGCCCGAGCGAGAGAGGTAGGTGGGGGCGCACGCTGGCTCGGGGCTGCGGGTATTGGGGGTGGTGGGGTCGTATATCTTTTAGGAGAATAGTCCACTTGGGGTGGCACGGCCATAAGGTTCACGTGCAGGCTTTTCTCCAAAGCGCCTGGAGTGATTGGGTGTCTGTAAGGCTAATGAGTTGCTGAGCCTGGGGGCTGACCTGGGAAGCAGGGGCCGGTCCCTCTGGACCTTGTGGGGCGCAGGGCGCACCGCGTGGGGCTTAGGCGACCTGGGCCTTCTCCCAAGTGGAGGCAACTGTGATGTAGAGAGAATCCGCGGCAGGAGAGCTTGATCCTAGTCTGGAGGGTTCCGTAGGCTTTCCAAGTGTTTTTTTTTTTTTTTTTTTTTTTTTTTTTTTTTGCGTAAAACGCAAACAATGCCCGACCTCCAGCATAGGATCCAATGAGCCAATGATCTAGCTCCTGCCTACCTTTCAGGACTCAGCTTTTACTAGGGCCCTGCCCGGGACATTCCAATGGGTAGGTCCTCCCCAGACCCCAGGCCCCGGCTTCTGCTGGAGCCTGGACCACTCTCAAGACCTTCTTAAGTTCCCGGAGGAGGGAGGGGGGCGAGAGGGCGGGGAGGCGCTCACCTCCCGGGGTAGAGGAGCTGGAGGCCGGGTGAGTTTCTCCCTTCCAAACCCGAATGGGAACAGCCCCCGGGGGGCCGCGGCCTTGCCCCGCGGCCACTGCCCGGCCCCTCCCCCGCAGCCCGGCCGGGCTTTGAAGAGCGCAGTTTACGAACTTTTCCATTTTCCTTCTGGAGGCGTGTTTGTTCTTCTCAATCACCTCGCTTTTTTTTTTTTTTTTTTTTTTTTTTTTTTTATGAGCTTCAGAGCTGATCTGCACGTTCTTCCCTCCGTGTAATTTCAATTTGAACTCTTCCCGGAGCGGCCTTTTCCCTCTTGTGGCCTGCCAAGTCGTTTGAAGGCTGCGCAAACATTCTTCCCCTCTCCTGTCCCCGCGAATCTCGGTCTACACCCGCGAGGGGGAGGCGGGGGCGGTTCGGGTGGATCCGAGCTTTTCAGCAGACGCCTTCAGACAGTTTCGGAGGGCGAACCGGGGGAGGGGAGGTGAAACATCCGAATAATGGCCTCCCTCCATGGTCCGTTTTCATAATTGTGTGTGTGTGTGTGTGTGTGTGTGTGTGTGTGCGCGCGCGCGCGTGTGTGTTTGCGCGCGCGCATTCCCTGATCCGTATTGGGAGTCTTTCGAAGGTAGTGGAGACGGGAAAGGATTGGGGCTCCTGTGACGTCAATTTCCTTTCCATGGATTTCCTCATTCAACTTTTGCCATTTTCCTGGCGAGGGAGGTATTATGGTCATTTTTCAAGCGAGGGAACCTGAGGCTGAGCCATGAGGTCAGTTTCTCAGCCACCTTGTTGGAATTCAAATCTCATTTGGAGCAAAGCCCTTTTTTGACAATAATTATTAGTTATGACTTAATGTAACATCATTAAATTCTTACAACAGCTGCCTTTGCTAAGCAGCTATTATGTGCCAGCTACTGTTCTAAGCCTTCCACTCATTTATTTTCCCACAAGTCTCTTTTATAGCGCCCTTATGAATTATGTACTTTCCACATGAGGGAGAGGAAAATCAAGACACAGAGTGGTCGCCCAAAATTCACACAGCAGGGAAGAGCTGGTGTCAGGATTTGAATGCAGGCACAGGCACCCCTACCCTCCACTGTTCATGCCTTTGGAGAATTTTCCCCAACATTATTCTGAGTCATGTGAAAGAAATCCCAGGCTAACTGACCCTGGGCTGTGTTTTCTTCCCCAGGGTCACTCTGGGGACAAACAGGAAGATGGGGGGGGGGGCAAGGAGTTATGTAAGGCGGTGGCTTCAAAGGCGGCCACCACTGGGGTGCATAGCCTTGGCTCTGGGCAGCTAGCCAGTCTACAAGCTAAGGGCTGTCCACTCTCCATCTCCTGAAAGAGCCCACCTCCTTAGTCCATGGGCTGACCTGGTTGGGGAGTAGATCCAGGGCGCATCTGGGAGGGAGGCCTTGAAATTGGAGGTGGTGGGGGGCAGATCAGGTGTTGCTAATAAGAATAAAAATAATAGGGGCGCCTGGGTGGCTCAGTCGGTTAAGCGTCTGACTTCGGCTGGGTCATGATCTCGGGGTTCGTGAGTTTGAGCCCCACATTGGGCTCTCCTCTGACAGTGCAGAGCCTGCTTGGGATTCTCTCTCTCCTCTCTCTCTCTCTCTGCCCTTCCCCCACAGGTGCTTTCTTTCTCTCTCAAAGAAGCTTAAAAATTAAAAATAATAACAGTCACGGTGCTACCCATGATACATAGTTCTTTTTTTAAAAATATTTTAAAAATATTTGTTTATTTTTGAGACAGAGAGAGAGAGAGAGAGAGAGAGACAGTGTGAGTGGGGGAGGGGCAGAGAGAGAGAGGGAGACCCAGAATCTGAAGCAGGCTCCAGGCTCCGAGCTGTCAACACAGAGCCCGACGCGGGGCTCAAACCCACGAACCATGAGATCATCTTGAACCCATGAACCATGGGATCATGACCTGAACTGAAGTCAGTTGCTTAACTGACTGAGCCACCCAGGCGCCCCTCCATAGTTCTCTTTGTATGTGAACAGCCCTGGAGATAGGGACATTCAGTTATTTCCTTTAAAGGACACAGAGAGGTTAAGACATTTGTTCAGAGTCAAAGAACCAGGAAAGTAGCGGGTACAGACCTTTTTAGGGGGACGGGGGTGGGGGGCGGGGAGGCTCTCAGTGGGCGCTCCCTTCCTGTAAATTTGGCACCTTCTGATGGCAGTCATTTCCGACTGCCTCTGATACAGGCCACAAAACGGAATGAGAGGACCTCAGGGCAGTCCTTCTAGCGATCTTCCAAATGGGGAAACTGAGGCCTGGGGAGGGGTGGAACGTGACTTGCAGTCCCATAGCAAGTTAGCTCATAGACCCACATACACGTGGCACACCCCCACCCAACCCACCCTCCTCCTCCTGCTCCTAATTCCTCTTCCTCCTCCTTCCTCCTCTTCATTTTCTTTTTCTCCTTCTCCATTTTTCTTTTCCCCCTCCGCCTCCTTCTTCTCCTTCTTCCTCTTCTTCTTCTTTTCCCCTCCTCCTTTTTCTTCTCCTTCTTCTTCATTATGATTATTACTGCTCTAATTTTTTTTAACGTTTATTTTTGACAAAGAGAGAAAGACCGAGTGTGAGCAGGGGAGGGGCAGAGAGAGAGGGAGACAGAGAATCCAAAGAGGCTCCAGGCTCCGAGCTGTCAGCACAGAGCCCGACGCGGGGCTCGAACCCACGAACCGAGGGATCATGACCTGAGCCAAAGTCGGACGCTCAACCGACTGAGCCACCCAGGCGCCCCTATTACTGTCACTTAAGGGCTACACCTTCTTTTTTTTTTTTTTTTTAAATTTTTTTTTTTCAACATTTATTTATTTTTGGGACAGAGAGAGAGACAGAGCATGAACGGGGGAGGGGCAGAGAGAGGGAGACACAGAATCGGAAACAGGCTCCAGGCTCCGAGCCATCCGCCCAGAGCCCGACGCGGGGCTCGAACTCACGGACCGCGAGATCGTGACCTGGCTGAAGTCGGACGCTTAACCGACTGCGCCACCCAGGCGCCCCAGGGCTACACCTTCTTTAGCCCCTACCGTAAGCCAGCCATGTTGCAATTTACAATACTGTATCTCCTTGTCCTAAATCTGGCACATAGCTGGATCATCCCTGACACGATCACAGACACCTAAGCCAGAGTCCCAGGAAGTGGATTGTTCCTGCAACGACTGGACTGGCATCGTCTGTGCTGTGATCAATAGCTCCAGAAATGGGCAGATGAATGTCTTGGGACTGATTTATTGAGATGTTTCTCTTCCTAGTGACTCCGGGGAGGGCGGAAACAGAACTTTTCACTACGGAAATTGCGCCTTTTCCTTCTGTGCTCCAGAAATGGGAGGGTGATTAAAGGATGCCCAGAGGGGGTTGGTGCCCAAGGCAGCAGGTGGAGGTGGCCTGAAGGCCCCAGCTGGGAGGAGCCTCTCAGGAGACCGGCTGTGGATTTCAGTCAATGCATCAACTACATTGGGAGCTGGGCACTCGTCTGGGTGTGGAACCAAGGGGCAGAGAGCTGGGTCAACCATTGTCCCCCCAATTAGAGTTGGAGGAGGCACTTAGCATTAAGTGAAACTTTGGTTTGCGAGCATGATTCGTTCCAGAAACATGCTTGTAACCCAGAGCGCTCTCCTGTCAAAGCGAATTTCAAGAACCGTTGGCTCGGTTTCGATCATGTGACCTTGGGCGGCTCGTGCGGTGAGGCTTCGCTCGTTTATCACGTTAAAATTGATCAGAAATGTTTGCTCGTCTCGCGGAACACTCGCGGAACGAGGTACTTGCAATCCGAGGTTTGACTGTGTTTTCCAGAGCCAGAGCGGGGCCTCCGATGATGGCCGTGAACTTGACCTCATGCATACTGCAGGCTGCCCAGTGGAGCTTTGAGCAGCAGGGGCCTGGGACTGTGGGGTGGTGGACGTGGGCGTGGGGGTGTCTCCCCGATGGCCCCAGGGGGTTGCGTGGGGGTGGTCCAGCTCTGAAGTTCATCCTCACCCCGTGCACGCGGGGCGGGTGCACATTTTTCCACATTATGGGCCGGAGAGACGTGCCTAGCTCTCAGGCCTGGGAAGGAGGAAGAGAGAGCAGTCCAGGAGGGCGGGCAGTGCAGGGGAGGGAGCTGCGAACAAAGGGGCTTGCGCTGGATCCGGCAGGGCCGCCGAGTGACGATCCCCAGGCCCATGCTTGGAGCCGGCTGCCAGGAGGCACAGGGGGCGGGGAGGGAGATCCCGAGAGACAGGCGCACACAGAGACCCAGACAGAGGTTCGGAGACAGACTGCCTGAGATGGAGAGAGAAGAACACACAAAAAGGAGAGATGGAGGTAGTTTTGGAGGTCGGCGGTTGGAGGGAGAAACACGGAGAGATACCGGGAGATAGGAAACAGAGACGGGGAAATCCGCAGAGAAGGAGAGACGGGAAGACAGATCCAGAGAGTCAGAGAAGACGGCAGAACCACGGGAGGGGGAGAGAAAGAAAATCGAAGGGGAAAAAAGGACCCGGAACTGATAGGGAGACAGAGAGAAACAGACAGACCTAGAGAGAGAGAGAGAGAGAGAGAGACAGAGAGGCAGAGGAAGAGACGGAGAGAGAGAGAGCGAGTAAAGGAGCAGAGATGGATGAGACGGAGAAGCAGTCAATATGATTTGTGGCCGACAGTGGACAGAAAACTAAATCAATGTAAATTCATTTCAGAGCAGGGATCTGAGATTATCTGAGTCCTTGACAGACCCCGCTTGATGGGTCCTGGGTCCGGAGACCGGTGCCTCTCAGGCCCCAGCGTAAGGGGCTTCCAATTACAGCCGCTCCCTGGGCACTCAGAATTCACGTCCAGCTGCAGGGACATGCGTGTGTGTGTGTGTGCACATGTGTGCGCGCACGGGGTCACACAACCTCTCCTAGATACACACATCCTCACCACACGTGCGCACGCCCTCATGCGAGTCCGCCATTCACACTCACTGTAGCACACTCGTGTGCGCACACATGGATTCAACATCGCTTGAGCACCTACCACATGCTGGGCTGGGCGTTCAAGATGGAAAGAAAGAGGAGAAAGTGGAGAGGATCCTCTCAGGCTCCCCCTTGAGGTGGGGGTGCCAGGGAGGACCAGAGTTGGGGGGGGAGGGGAGAGAGTGGGGGTGGAAGACCCGGGAGGGGGGATGGGGGCAGGGGTTTGGGCACTGGGACCGTCCCTCAGTGTCTAGGACATAGGGACTACCCCTCTGACTTTGGGGATGTCCAAATGCAGGGTCTGTGGCATGGGAGGGATGTCCAGCCCCTCGCTGTGGTCGGGGCCAAGACCACCCATCTTTGTGCAGGTGAACTTGGGACAAGTCAGGCCTCTCCGAATTTAGACCGTGCCCTTTCCTCACCCTCGACCGCTGATATGAGAAAGCAGAGGGCCGGGGGTCCTGTCCCTTCGTCAAGTCTCAGAATGGGTCCCCATCCGTATCTGTGTCTTTCGGGGAGTCGGACACAGGGGCCTGCCTGTCTCCATTGCCAAGTTGGGGACCCCAGCGTCTACCCCAAAGGGGATCTGTGGGGAGGGGGCAAAGAGGTGTGGTCTCCTTTCGTTTTTGCGTCTGTGTCCGGGGAGGATACACGGTGATCCGGGCAGAGGGTGCTGACAATAACCTGCTCCCAATACCAGCTGGTCTTTTTCATTTCTTTCTTTCTTTTTTTTTTTTTTTTTTACATTTTTAGCATTTTTATTTATTTTTGAGAGAAAGAGAGAGAGAGAGAGACAGTGCGAGCAGGGGAGGGGCAGAGAGAGAGGGAGACACAGAGCCGGAAGCAGGCTCCAAGCTCCGAGCTGTCAGCACAGCTCAGAGCCCGACGCAGGGCTCGAACTCACAAACTACGAGATCATGACCCGAGCCGAAGTCGGACGCTCAGCCGACTGAGCCCCCCCCCCCCCCCCCGGCGCCCCTGGTCTTTTTCATGTCATTTCAAACATCCCAGTGACTGTAGTAACAGCTAGTGTTTATTGAGCCTGTGCACCACACACAGGGTGATGTGCTGTGTGCGCTTTGCCCAGATGGAAACCTCACCGAAGGCTCAAAACAGCCCTGGGACGTGGGGGTGGGGAATGACTGCGAATCCCATTGTACGGATGAAGAGACTGAGGCCAGTGGAGGGGGGGCGGGCGCGGGGAAAATCATATGGCAAGACTTGACACCCAGACAGGCTGTCTCCAGAATGCAAGCTTTTACCCAGCATCCATCCTTGGAGCAAACAGCCCTCACCTACCCCTGCAGCCTCCGGAAACGGACGAGATGTGGTGCGCGCGTGCGCCCGTGAGCACGCACGCACACGCGAGGGTGTCGTGGGTGGCGTAGATTCCGGGGGTCAGTCCGGAGTTGCCCTGGGCCTCTCACGGCAGAGGCCCAGGCCGGGAAGAACTTTCCCGAAAAGCAGCCATTTCCTGACTGCAGAAAGGGCCTTCCCTGCCCGAGCCCGCCAGTTCATTTAAGCTCTGCTTTGGTCCTGCTGCAGGATTGCAGAGCGGCCCGGCTCTGTGCCCAGCCTGCCTGCCGTGTAACAAGATAGTTTATATTATACCGCTGAGCAGAAATAAAACTACCGAGTCAAACGTTGCAAACAGATGCCGCCGGCCAGAGCCCAGGGTCCGTGGCCAGATGCCGTTGTGGGCACCCCGGGAGGGTAGCGGCGGGGAGTCTGGTCCCTCCAGATCCTGCGGGTTGGGCTGGGGGTGGGGGGGTGCCGCTGGAATTGGAGGTTTGGGGGCCTGCTGAGAGGCTTTCGGAAATGGAGAGGGGAGGAAATAAAAGAAGGAAAGGGGGCCTATCTTTCTTTCCCGGACTCCTTCCTCACACACATTCCAGCCCTTGTGATCTGACAGTTTGTAGCTGTTAGTGGCCCCTCCTTGCGTGAAGTGGTGAAGCCCAGAAAGCCTCCCTGAAATACCCACCCCCCCCAAAACCCCTTCTAAGAAGATTCAGCCTCTAAGCTCGCCAGAGAGTTCTGGATCTTCCCTCATGCTGTCTCCTAATGCATCTCTCCCGCCACCCCCGGGTCCTCTATGTCATCTTCCAGACTGCAGCCCTCCGTAAGCCCGGTACTGGTAAAGTCATGCTCTTACTCTCACACCTTCCTTGGCTCCCCATTGCCAGCCGCCATAGAGCTTCTCAAAGAATAGCCTGAGGCACGCATGCCTGGGAGGGTTTCTGAACTGCAGATTCTAGGACCACACCCCTGTGCTCCTGAATCCACCTTTGGAGGCCAACAATCTGCATCGTAAACAATCTGAAAACCTTTCTGGAAGGAAGCCAGGGGATATATATATATATATATATATTTTTTTTTTTTTCAAACGAGCCCGTTGGGGAATGAAGAGGGTCAGTACAGCATTCCTCGTTCGGTTATCCGTCATGTTGGGAGCACCTACTGTGTGCCAGGTACAGGGGAGACTGCAGGCACAAAGTAAGCGTGGGTCATGCGGTCTTGTAGTTCCAGGGGCTTCACAGGAGGTGATGGCGATTCTATCCTCTGGGTGGTTCCGAAGACATCCTGGGGAGGCATCCCAGGGCTGGGTATGATGGTAGGTTAGCCTCCAGGGTTCTGGTCGTCGCTCCTGGTGGAAGCCTGGTGTTAGCAAAGGCTCTGAGGCAGGGAATTGTGAGACAGGAGGGAGGGCACTGAACTTTCAGCAGCATCGCAGACCTGGATGTGGGTGAGAAACGTTGAGGAAATGGGGAAAAGCTCCGTTTTCTCATTCTGGGGAGACTCCGGAGGAGGTGGGGGCTTATCTCCTCTTTCGTGGAAGCCCCTGGAGGGAGGTGCCTGAGGCGCTCTGGAAATGTGGGTTGAATGAATGGAGGAAAGCAGGGTGGCTGGAGGGGAAGGTGGGGAAAAAAGACAAAAGAGAGGAGAGGGAAGGACAAAATGAGTAAGGAGATAGGAGAAGGGGAAGGAGGAAGCAGGAAGGAGACAGTTGGACCCACTGTGTGGTTGGTAAGCTCCAGCAGCTACTTGGAGGAGGGTAAAAACAGCATAAGCAGGGATGGCGCCCGGGCGGAGGCTGAGCGTGTGTTCTGGGAAACCGGGAATGCGGACGAGGCTCCTACCCCACCTGCCATTTTCTCCCGCGGGGACGGGGGACCTTCTTCAAGGGAGGCTGATAGAAAATGTGTTGCGGGGGGGTTGATATCAGGGTGGGCAGTCACAGAGGCTTCCAGAGAAAAGGGGATAGCGTGTGTGTGTGTGTGTGTGTGTGTGTGTGTGTAACAGGCAGAGACATTGAAAGCAATCAAAATAACTCTGATTAACACTCTCTCCCACCGCCTCCCTCCCAGATCCATTTCGTCCCAGCCAAGGCCCAGGGCAGACACGTCTGACTGTAACCCTAAGAGGCAGGGGAAGCTTGAGCAATTATTTTTCTGCTAAAAAAAAAAAAAAAAAACCCCAAAACCCTCAACGACGCGGGCGTGCTCAGGGCCGGGCCAGCTGAGCCCTTTGAGACTTGGTGGAGGCCCGGCCCGCCCCATCCTTGAGGGTCCCTTCTCTCCTAGCCTCCATATGGTCTGGCCTCTATCTTCGGCCCGCCTGTGACAGACAGGCCAGGCACCCCCTCCCCCGCCGGGGGCCTGTCCCCTCTGAAACTGATCCCTGGCCTTTGGATCTAATTTGTTTCTCTGTCTGCGGGGTTTGGGGGGGGGGGTCTTGCCTGGAGACGCGGTGGTCACAGGTGACATCAATCATGTCTGCGTCTTCCGAGGGCTGGGGATAGGATATCAGAGAGGTGACCAAGCATTTGCCACATGATTCAAATCATCTCCGCATTGATTAATTGGGTTCATCCTGAGATTCTGAATCATAACAACTGTTTTTCTCCTTCACGGAACGTCAACAGGCCCTTAAAGGGGAAGGATCCATTTACCCAGGGCATGTGGTGCGTTAAGTTGATGAGCTCCTATTAAATGTTAAATGCTGGATGCGTTTTAGACAAACTCGATTTGCTCAAGATACTTTTCAAAGGTTTTGTGATGATTAGACATCTCTCTCGCTGCCCCGCCTCTTCCTCTCTGGCTTTTCCTGGGACGTGTTTTGGCTTCAGCCTCTGACAGATGTGATGAGGGAACGTGTGGGCTGATAGAGAGGGTCTTTTGGAGGGGGGCTTGGGGGTGGGGGGAGAGCCCCCACAGGCTGTTTAAAAGTGATACAGTTTCTGAAAAGTTTAACAAGGCAGAAAACAATCCCGGATGCCAAATTTGCCTTCCAAAAGCTAAATATCCGGAATGCGTCCTGCCCCTAAATGGAGGAGAAAACCGTATTTCCAAGCCAAAAAAAAAAAAAAAAAAAAAAGAAAAGTGGTTTTCTAGAGAAAAGAAATTCAGTTTCTGCGCTGGTATGGGTTCTGGAGGCGGAAATGAATGAATGTGCTTGGCGTGGAGACAAAACTCAGTTCTAATGCAAATCAGTGAAACCGGGGATCTGATGGGGGGCCGGAATGGAAATTCACGGAAGTTTCCTATTCTGCCTTTCCTACAAGTGAACAGGATACTCAGCAGGGCGCTCTTCAGACTGGCCGTGTTACCTTGGATAAGTCACTGTATTGATCTGAATCTCAGTTTATAATAATAGAATAAGTAAGATTCGCTGGACTGTTGAGAAGTATAAGCTCGAGGAAGGGTTAATGGATGGCTCAGCACTCACTGTGTTCCTGGTTAGACACTCGGCAGAGAACTGTGTGTGTGTGTGTGTGTGTGTGTGTGTGTGTGTGTGTGTTGGGGGCGGTGGCCATGCTGGGGCAGGGAGACCCTGGTCCCCCGTGTGTGTGGATATGTCTGGTTCCTAAAGTTTCAAAGTGTAGACGAGCTCCAAGGTTTAGCCAAAGGAACATGTTGGGCTGTGGTAACCGGCGGAAAGATGATCGTTCAAGAGCCGGTTTGCAAGCCTGGGCTCCGCAGCTCCCAGCAATGTTGGAATCGTGAATTGGAAGTTGATTAGCACGTCTGGAAGGTTCTCGGGGACAGTGGAGGCTGCTCACGCCCACGTATCAAACTTCCCCAGAATCCTCATTAGACGTTTTCTCTCCCAGCAGTGTGTTCAGATACTGGGAATGACCTTGGTCCTCTGTAAGCCCAGATGCATTCTTATTGGTGGAGAGAAGATGACTGAGGCTTTGGACAAGGTCACCCAAACCTGGGTGCCTGGGGTGAGCCCTGGGTTGGGATGAATTGCACCAACCCAAACCACATGTGCATGGCTGCTGCTGTCACCCCTGCTGAACTGTTCGGGGGGGGGGGGGGGATGGGCTTTCCTAGTGCCCTGGGGGACAGAGAAGGGACCAGACTGACCAGAAAGAGAGGCAGAGGTGGGGTGGGAGGAGCCCAAAGAGAGACAGAAAGAGACAGAGAGAAAGGAAGGAAGGAGAGAAACAGGGAGTGAGGCAGAGGGAGGGACAGAGAGCTTCAGGGAGCTGGACAGAGAGGAGAGGAAGAAACCCAGGGGTTAAGAGTCTGGGACAGCAAAGGGACAGCAGGGGAGAAAGGGAGAGACTGGGAAATGAGGGAGAGTCAGAAACAGAGAGGGAGGGAACAGGAGCGGGTCAGACCTACTGGACTACACGTGCAAAGAGAAACAGAAGAACAAAGACACGGTCTCACAAGAGTAAGAAATGGGGAACGAGTGGGCAGATGCTTGAAACATGGGGATACGGACCTTTTTTTTGTCCCCCAGAACATGGAATTCTCGAAGTCCCCCTCTAGCCCCCGGCACCCTCAGAGACACTGCTGGGATATTGCAAACGAGGCATCAGCGCTGCGGGGCTGGATTGCGTCAGGGGAGGGATGGTCCTTGGAGAACATCAAAGGGAACCAGGGCCCTGGATTCATTGGCAGGACTCCCGGTAGGGCCCACAGGCCTGAATTCCTGGCCAAACCCCCAGGAAACATTCTGATGGGCAGATAGAGACACTCCGAGGAGGCTGCCTCCTCCCTCTCTCCCTCCTCCTCCTCTTCTCCCTCTTGCGTGTTCGTTGCAATCACAACTGAGGCTTAACTGAACCAAAGACAGCAGGACATGCTCCTCCAAGGCCCCCCAGGTCTTGAACCTTCTAGTAACATCGGGGGGCTGCCTAACGGAGGCGTCCAAAGACCCTACGGAATGGTGCTCAGTGCTCAGGGGGCAGAGGAGCGTGTTGATTCGGCAGAGGCACCCGTGGGATGAAATCAGGCCGCATTCCTTGAAACTAGTCTGGGACATGGGATGATAGGGACACCTCCGAGGGCCCTAAGCGTGATCCCCGGTGCTAAGGCTCTGAGAGCCCAGCGCCTGGTGCCTAGTAACCACGGGCACATGGCAGTTCTACAGTGTCTAGAAGACAGAAGCCAGATTGCTGTCCCCGACAGGGGGTAATATATGGCATCGAGCTCCGGCCGAGAATTGAATTCCACCTCAGCTGGAGAATTAGAACATTGTGATTAGAAACGAGAAGAGAGAAGGGACGAAACAACCTGTCTTCAAGTGCACGATGACAGAGCACAGACTCTCCTGGCAGCCCAGGGGGCTGGGGAAGGACAGGGCAGATCATATTAATAACAATAAATTATATCTGCACGGTGATTTATGGCTCTGATGCGCTTCCCATTATGTTATCTTAAGCATCGCAGAAGGATGCATTCTCCTGATGAGTATCCCAGCCGTTTTAACGTAATCTCTGCTATCAGTGGCCACAATGGTGTCTGTGCCACCATGGATGGCATGTCTCCTAGTTTCCACATGGGAGAAACTGAGGCTCAGAGAGAACAGCGCCTGGCCCAAGGAAACAGCCGGAGCCAAGATTTCAGTGCAGGTTTTGTCCTGCTGGGTCTTTTCCTGGTGTTCCATCATTTCATCCTGGGAGCCAGACAGGCTCTTTCTTCTTCTTCTTCTTCTTCTTCTTCTTCTTCTTCTTCTTCTTCTTCTTCTTCTTCTAATGTTTATTTTGAGAGAGAGAGAGAGAGAGAGAGAGCAAGCGGGGGAGGAGCAGAGAGATCTGAGCAGAGAGGGGGACAGAGGATCTGAAGCAGGCTCTGCACTGACAGCAGAGAGCCCCACGCGGGGCTCGAACTCACGAACCGTGAGATCATGACCTGAGCCGAAGTCGGACTCAGCCCTGGTTCCTCCTTTCTTGTGGTAGATTAGTTTTCTCTTCCACTCAGCCACGGGTGAAGGGATTGTAGGATCCCTCCTGCCCGGCCCTGAGGCCCTCCCTCTGCCCCACCACCCAGCACACCCCCGCCACCCCTGTGTCCATGAGAAGAAAGAATCCACCCCCCCCCCCCCCCCCCCCCCCCGCACCGCAAGGGTGACCCGGATGTGGACTTGACCTTTCAGGTCCCTGCTCCTTGGCTGGCCTCACCTCTGCCTTTGAACCCAACAGCCGCCTGGCTGGCACGTTCACCCCACCCTCCCTCTCCCCTTCACCTCCTTCTCCTCTCCTTCAGGAAGCCCCCAGCCCGCTGCCTCCCTCCGGGGCTGAGCTGATTTGGGGACCAGGTTCATTTAGCATTTGCAGAGTGAGCTATTCCAAGAATGTGCAGATTTAGTCCTGGAAGTGGCCCTAGAAGGAGACTGGCTCGGCTTCTGAGGCTTCTGAGCAGGAGAACGAATGAGCCCCCTCCCCCCTCCTGCGATTTCCTTTGTCTCAGTCCCAAATCCCCCTTTACACGATCCCAGAGGCTTCCTCGTAAAACAGAACTGTAACTTTATCTAAGATGAGCGCAGCACCTGTAGAATGGATAAGGTGTAATTAATAACAGAAAATAATGTTTCCCCCCTCCTGACCTTTCACCCTCATATAAGTGTCTTAAGTTTTATGACAGCTAAGCACAAAATGAGTGTGTGCGTGCGTGTGTGTGTGTGTGTGTGTGCGCGCGCGTGTGCGTGCGAGGTGCAGGCTCCAGCGGGTGAGTTCGAGCTGAGTCTCCGTGGGGCCGATATGTCTGTCTGGTGAGTATTCACCTAGCCCTGGCTGGAAATGGTTTACGTTTCTGGCTAGACTGGCCTCTCGCTGAACCCAGGCACTGCCTGAAACCGATCTGATCTCTTGAAGTGAGGATTCCGTCTAGATCTCAAAATACCCGGTATCTATTTCCATGCAAAACTTCGGGTGATGCAAGAAGCTGAAAAAAAAAAAAAATTAAAAATTAAAAAAAAAAAAAAAAAGGCGGGGGTGTGGGGGTGTGGCACGTGTGTGCGTGCGCGCGCGCGCACATGCTCTCTTGGATTGTCAATTACGTTTCAGAACCGCGGTGGACGCCGGGGAGGGGGTGTTGATGGTCACTGTGCCCGTAGCAGTGGGCAGGAAACCAAGATGCACATGTCCTTGGTCTCGATGCTGTAAATACTTGGGCCCGCGAGCAACTCATTATGGAAAATGTTCACCTAAGCAGTTATAGCCCCCGCCCCCAGAGTGGCAACATCCTTGCTGTTTATCTGGGAAAGAAGGAAAGATCTGTGCTTGGCCGTGCAGGTGGGGCTGGAGGAAGCAGGAGAAGGGGTGACGAGAGAGCCTACCTCCCAAGACTCTGTAGATTGTTTTCTGCAGGCCGAATGGAAGGGCCCTTGGACGGATACTGCCTGTCTCAAGGGTTCCACAGCTATGTTCGTTTTGAGTAATACTATCTTGCTTTAAAGGTCACTGGGCTGGCCCAAGCTATTGGTTTCTCGTGATTCATTCTGTTTGATATTCAACTTTTCGAGAAGTCCGCAGCGCCAGCCTCTGGGTTAATGGAAGCCACACCAGCCACGGAGCCAGTAGCTTTGAATTCTCCCCGGATGGGGAGGCCTGGGCAGGGCGGAGTGAGTTGCCTCCTTTTGATCAGCAGCGCTGATGTGAACCAGAGGTCACGCATGTTCGGGGCCTGTGTGTTAGTTCTAGTAGACAGCAGCAACTGGGACCCCCGACATTCCCTCGCCCCCTCCCCCCAACCCAGGGAGTTTTGTTTTCCATGCCTGTCCCTCTCTGGGCTGACTTTTCCAGGACCCCTGGGGCACCAGAGGGACTTTGTTTTGGAAGATCCGGAGCCCTAAATCATCAGAGAAGGCCCCTCCGTCCAGTCCTGGCCCGTCTCTTTCCATCTTTGGCTCCTTCGGACGCAGAGAAACCAATTCCTGCTCCCCCGGGGCATTCCCGCTTACCGCTGTTAGGTGACAGGCTGGATTTGGAGGGAGATCTCTTTCTCCCAGGGGAGTCATTGCGTTGTTGAGTTCTTTTATGGGCATGCTTGAACTCTGGAGGGCCCCCAAACTGATAGCCACCTCTGCTAAATTGATCGTAGATTTTTCTGTCTTTATGTCATTCCGTCATCCTTCTGCAAATGCTTTGGTCCTGCCATATTTTTATGGCTCTTCTTCCAAGACTTCCGTGGAGGGTGGGTCAGCGTGATTTATCTGCAAGGAGAAGGGAAGGAGAATTTCTTATCTCTGGTATCAGAAGGTGGGATTTCCCTCTTATCACCCTCTCTTTTGCTTTGGGGTTTAAAGGCAACACCAACTGGTTGGATTCAACCGTTTAGGGAGTTCTGGAGGCCACCAGCTTCGTAAAGTTGACAGTGACCAGAAACCGGGGACTCAACCAACCGTCTCCTAATTTCACCTCCTCCCAGATACTTAAAATCCCGGCACACAGTCCCCGAGTTTGTTGCCGGGACAAGAAGATCTTGATTGGATTAAAATATTTCCCAGCGGAGGTTTTGAGGCTTTGGCAAACATAATGAGCCGAGCAGCTCTTCAAAAACAGAACTTGAAAAATTAAACAAGTGATATATATTCATTATCGGAAAACGGGGAAAAGGCAGATAAGGAGGAAGAAGAAAATGAAAATCACCTGTAATCCCCCCACAGGGGGCTCACTGTTCGCATTTTACCACATGTCTTTCCAGTCTTCCGTGTAGAGTAAATGCCTTTGAAACGAAAATAAGATCATCTTGCATATGCGGTCGGTGACTGTTTTCAGTAGCCAAGATTGTATATACTCATCGTGGCCCATTTAAATAATCACTGACAAGCACAGTAACAACAAAACCCAAAACTGCCACCCCCGCTGACTCTCCAGCGAACGTCTTTCTAGGTAATCTCTTTCCGTGCCGTTTGATAACGTGCTTTCAAAAAATCTGAACAACACAGCACGGTCTCCTCCATGTCAGCGAGTGAGTTTTCTCTACATCCTAATTTTCCGGTTGGGAGAGTTGGGGGCCCGTTCTCGGGAAGCGCCACGGTTGAGCTGATACATCCCCAGCAGGTGAACCGCTGAATTGTTCATAAACTTTTCTTGTGGCTGAGTCGGGTTGCCAACACTTTATCAGGTGGGATTGGTGTCCCGCCCACAGCTCCTCAGATGAAGGTCATCCCCGCCTGTCAACGACTCTGCCTGGCGAGACAGAAATACGAATCCCTTCAGAGGACCTTTATTAGCACAGCAGGCCCGACTGACGGTGGTTGCAACGACGAAGGGTTTGTTTCTCTCACACGATGAGCCATCAGAGGTGCTGACTTTGACCCAGCCGCCCCATGAGGTCATCCCTCCTTAGCGTTTTGACATTTTCTTCTTAGGCCTGTCTTCCTCATGTTCGAAGATGGCTGCTTCGGCTCCAGGCATCACGGCTGCATTAAGACCGGAAGGGGAAAGGAGTGGCGCCAGAAGGAAGGCTCTCCTTCCTCTGGAGCTTTCTCTTTGATAAGAAATCAAGAGTCGGCTTACGTTTTACGGGCCCCAGCTGTGCCACGTGGCCGGCTCTAACTGCGAACAGGCCGGGAAGGTGAATCTTTTCTTCTTCTCAGGGGGGCAGGAAAGGGAGAAGGATGTTGGGGATGGGTGTTTGGATCGGTGAACCCGTGGCCTAGTCATAGCCTCTAGAACGTTTTCACCAACAGCTAGACCTGTTTCGGGGCATTGTCTCCACTCCCCCCACCCCTGACCCCCACTCGCTCTGACTTCCCGTGTGCCTCCCCCGTCTCTTAGTGTCTCCGAACCCCGCCCTCCACTCTTCCCGTTTTGAGCTGGGCTCTTGGTTTGGGAGATGCACCCGGCCTCTGCCATGCTGGACGGGGCTTTTCACTCAGCCCCTGGCCCCTGTTGTCAGGATGCTTTCGTTTGTACAACGCTGGGGCCCTAGTTAGTTCACAGGTCTGCTAGATGCAGGGCTGGCCAAGAATGGCCTGAGTTAGATTCTTCCAGCGGTCATTTCTTTGGTGGCCCGTGCGACTACTTGATCTGACGTCCCTTTCCCAAGAGGAGACCCCTCCTGGAGGATTCTGCTTTTGAGTACATGTCATAGGAGACTTTTGACTTGGACCACGGTCCCATGTGTTTCTTTGCCCTGCAGCCCCAGAGATCGTGAGCTGGGTGACAGCTGAAGCCGTGTGGCCACGTTTTGCTGTGGCTCTTAGAACCAGATCTGGGTTCATTATGACCATTTTGTGGGCACCAAGCCTAAGCCTGAGTAGCTCTGAAATCCCGCCTCCCAGCCCGTCCACAGACCCGTGCAGACTCAGGAGGGGTAGGGCTTGAAAGAAGCCTCGGGAGATGCACTTTCTGGTCCAGACTGCTCCCCACTCACCCTGGAGAGAAAACAGAAGGGGAAAGGTGGAAACGGCTCTGAACGTGGCCGCCAAGTCAGCTGGTGCGTGGGGAGCACAGTGTTCCAAACACAATTAAAACCCAATCAGAGTCCGGAAAAGCGCATTAATGGCCCTCAATCAAGCGGCAGAGCACATGTGGTGTAGGCGTCTCTCTGGGGACCTGCTCCTTCAAGAGCTGTCATGATGGTACGACAGCCCCCAAGCCCCGCAGCACCCCTCGCGACCCTGCCTAGGCCTGAGCCTCGGGCACCGGGATCCCTGGTGTAGGGAGGGAGCCCGGGGCCATCTGTGTCTGTGTTTTTAACTTTTGTTCTGTGTGGATGCCAGAGGGGGGAATCAGGTGAGTCTACCTGAGGGTCCATTCGTTTTCGGGAAAGCATGTGAGAGGCTCGCTCGTTCAGTCAACAAGTATTTCATTCGGGGACCGCTTCTGTGGGCCCAGCACTGGCCTAGACCAGTGCGTTCTTGACCTGCAGGCAGTGTCCCCAGTGGACACTGGGCAATATGTAGAGATGACTTCAGTTGTCACGACACGGGGTGCATCGGATTTGTAGAGGCCGGAGATGCTGGCCGGCATCCCACAATGCATGGGAAAGCCCCTGTAATAAAGAGTTGTGTGGTTCAGGGGCGCCCGGGTGGCTCAGTCGGTTAAGCGTCTGACTTCGGGTCCCGTCACGATCTCGCGGTTTGTGGGTTCGAGCCCCGCGTCGGGCTCTGTGCCGACAGCCCGGAGCCCGGAGCCTGCTTCGGATTCTGTGTCTCCCTCTCTCTCTGCCCCTCCCCTGCTTACGCTTTGTCTCTATCTCTCAAAAATAAATAGACGTCAAAAAAAACAAAAAAACAAAAAATACCCCAATTGTGTGGTTCAGAAAAGCAGTGGTGCTGAGGTTGAGCCCCTAGCTTGTGTATGTGTATATGTATATGATGTTTATGTATATGGTGTATACGTATGTGTATATGGTATATATGTATATGATATATATGTATGTGTATACATATATGTATATATATGTAGTGATGAACAAGACAGATGTGGTCCCTGCCCTGGCTGATTGGAGTCATCGTAACTGTTTCTTTAAGTAGCCAGACTTGTACAGAAGTCTCTTTAAGAACAGCATTGGTCTCTCTTTTGTCCTCTCTCAGGTGTGGGCCTGGTGGTGAGTGTGTATGTGCCTGCGTGCGTGCGTGCGTGTGTGTGTGCGTGTGTGTGTTCAGAGCCGTGGGGGGTATATGTTTGGACTTGTGTGGTTGTCTGTTTACATCTGTGCGCATCGGTGTGGCTCTGTTCGTAAGAGAGATTTTTTTTTTTCTTGTCATTTCCTTCCTCTGTTTGCCAAAGAAGCATGGGTGACTTGCTAGGACCTTCTGGGGTTGAATTCGTCACCAGACAAGATTAAGAAATCCTTAGGGACGACGACCCTTCTCTGCCCCCTTCTGTCTTCCTCGTCTCCACCCCCTCTCCCTTTGCTTCCCTCCCTGCCTCCCGCTCGGCGATAAAACTCTGGAGGTCAATAAACTTGTCTCTGAGTCAAAGCTTTGAACTTGAAGTTTGGTTTAGGCTAACTCTGCTGGGCCTGCAGGAGTATCCAGGAAACGATAAAAATGGTGTTCCAGAAGAGTCAAAGCACAACCATGAGAACAAGTGTTCCAGACAAGCGTTTTCCACCTCGGCACCATGGACATCCTGGGCCACTTGATTCCCTGCGGGGTGGGCTGGCCTGTGCATTGTAGGGTGTTGAGCGACAATATCCCTGACTTGGACCCATCCGAGGCACTGCAGCTGTCAGCAACCACTGAAAATGTCCCTAGACGGTGCCCGGAGTTCCCTGGGGGCGTGAAATTCACCCTCACCCCTGCTAAACACCAGTGATCTACAAATGCACAGAACAACATGATAGAATCTCACCACTGACTTTTTTTTTTTAATTGTTTTTCAATGTTTATTTACCTTTGAGAGACAGAGAGAGACAGAGCGTGAGTGGGAGAGGGGAGAGAGAGAGGGAGACACAGAATTTGAAGCAGGCTCCAGGCTCTGAGCTGTCGGCACAGAGCCCGATGCGGGGCTCAAACCCATGACTCATGAGATCACGACCCGAGCCGAAGTTGGATGCTTAACCGACTGAGCCACCCAGGCGCCCCTCACACACTTACTTTTGCACTGAAGATGCCAGATACTGAAGAGAGATACTGTGTGATTCCATTTATATAAAGTACAAACACCAGCAAAGCCGAACAGGAGGGTGGTTGCCCTTTGGGGAAGCGGGACAGACAGAGCCTGAGACCTTCCGGGACATTGCTTTTTTATTTTATTTATTTTTAAGTTGATTTATTTATCTTGAGAGAGAGATAGAGAGCGAGCTGGAGAGAGGCAGAGGGAGAGGGAGACAAGAGAATCCCAAGCAGGCTCTGCGTTCTCAGTGTGGAGACAGACCCAGGGCTCGAACTCACGAACCGTGAACATGAGATCATGACCTGAGCTGAAACCAAGACTCAGATGCTTAACTGACTGAGCCACCCAGGTGCCCCGCTTGTTTTTTTTTTTTTTTGTTTTTGTTTTAAATCTAGATTCTGGGTACACTTAACGCTGTATGTGCTTTGCTGTATGTATGTTACACCTGAACTGAAAGTTGTGTGTGCATCGAGGAGGAGGCACATAGTCAACGAACACGTTTGGAGAATCAGAGAAGACTGTCTTCAAAAAAGAAAAATCCCGATGGCACAGGTTTGACCCCCTTCCCAAGCCCTGGAGTGGACGGTTTATGAGCAGCTCTATTTAAATGATTCTTACACAGTCCCCCCCAGCTGTTTCTAAAGCTGTGAACAATAAGTCTACTGAGCAGTGATCTGATTGTGGAGAACACGTTGTCAGCCTCTATACAAACACACACACTCTCTCTGTCTCTCTCACACATACACACACACACCCCAAACAGAGATGTCACCGGGCCTGTGTTGAATTGAGTTTCCTGCCTTTGTGTTCTCCAGGCAGCCCTTCGGAGGAGAGTGAACTAGAAACTGACACATGAAATGGACCCATAGGCCAGGTTGAGACTTAGGAAAACAAACGGCCCCTTTAATCTTCTGGAGGGGGGAACAAATACTTGCCGAGTGCGACAATCAGCGTTTGCCTCTTTACGTTATTTAGAGGAAAAGCTCAGCCTTAGCCCTCTGTCCTGAGTCCTCAACACGCACACCAGCCCCATCTCAGCCCGGAGGGCCCTGGATTATTACCCGTCGGGCGCTTCGGGTCTTTAGAAACAGCAGCACAGCCACGTGGGGTGCCCAAAGCAAAGGCTCCAGGGATTCTGTGTTTTCTTTAGCGCTTCCCTTTCAGGGAACCCCACGGAAGTTTCTGGAAGCAGGCAGGCCACAAGATGTGTCTGAGAGACCCCCAGTCTTCCTCCCAGAGGCCTCCTCAGGCATCAGCATTTGGGAAAAGCTGTGTGGATGTTTGCTGCAGCCTTCCCAGCTGGTCAGCATTTATAAAGCCGAGCACATCTGTTCTTCACTGCGAGCGTGGCGAAGGGGAGAGAGAAGAGAAACCCCAGACACGGGGATCGATCCCACCTAGTGCCAAGACAAAACTGCTTCTAAGTCGGAGTCATGGGGAGTGCTTCATTCCAGGGCAGAGACTTCATCAAAATGCCCCTCTTGGCCACCTTCCTTCCCGCCCCCCCGCCTCCCCCCTTTCTTCTCTCTCTCTTTTTACAAGTCTCCAGGTTCCAGCCCGTCTTGAGATTTATGATGTGTTTCTCTTTGCAAACACCCTAAGAGCGGATTTGGGTGACAAAGAGCCGAGGGGGTCTGCAGAGAGAGCCTGTTGGTTGGAAAAGAGAGTGTCAGGTATAATGAACACAGGATATTTTGCAGCATACAGCAAGTTACAAATGCCCCCACGCGTGTGAAAAGCTCACAGCAACAGCCTCGGAGGCAGCTCACCAACCCCCCCCCCCCCCCCCCCCCCCTCCGTCACATGCACAGAGAGGCGTGACGTGCTTGCAAACGCATGCAAAAGACCCACGGGCGTGCGGAAGCGTGTTCCTACACGAGCAGGCCCACACCAATGTAGAAAACCGGAGACAGACTCAACCCCGTTTGCAACATCAGAGCCGGATGGGGCTACGCGCCCCACGACGCAGGCACCTCCCCGGGGCTCCTCCGAAAAGCTGAAAGGAATGGCCTTGGAGGGAGCTGATTCGCTTCGTCTTCTTGCGCGCTTCCTGGCAACGCAAAGGTCCTCCGCCACGCAGTCCTGGGGCCCGCAGACCGCGCACCGTTCTGCTTTCTTAATAAGACCCCCAGGCCTCATAACAAAGCAGAAACCTCCAGAAACGGCATCTCCCCGAGCTCGGAGCCCGGGCCTGGCCCCGGGACCGTCTGGAGGCCTCTGTGCCTGCCTTCACAGCTGCTGCAGTAAAGTTTCCAAGGGGAACTTGGCACCTCCACAGTGTCACCGGAGACCCTGGCAGAAAGCGAGCGCAAGGATCGATGACCCAAGGCCACGTGACGGAGCAGGCCCTTGCCAGCCAGGACGGGGAAATTACATGGTCTCTCGGAGAGACCAAATAAAAACTGCCCCCCAGCCTTCCATCCTTTTCTCTAAGATCTCAGTACAGATGTCTTGACATTCCTTCTGCATAGAGTTTCCTCAAAAGATTTGCCAGGAAGGAACATTTGGAAACTGTGTTTTAGGTATAATCCTGTCGGGGAGCCACTCTCGCCGGCTGGGTCTTGGGACAGCAAAACGCTGCACGACCGCGAGCGCCACGGACCCCACGTTGGGGAAACTGGCTTCTCCACCCGCATCGTGTATCCCGTGCTGACCATGGCTTTTTGGCAACACTCGTGTCTCTGATCGCACGTTAATTACTACGCAGACATGCTTACTGTGGGCACCGAGTTTCTGTGGCGGGGTCCTCTCGACACATGTTCACAATAAAAACCCATTTCCCCCCCCCCTTCCCCTGACCCCTGGGGGGGGAAAAAAAGGATGAACAGTTTTCAAGACGCCGTTTTAATGGCATGAAAACGGAGTGTTTGTTCACTCTGCTTTGGTTCTGTTTTCTTTTCTACTTTTATTAAGAAAAAGCCTTTAAACCAAACATTCCTGGCTTGTACTTGGGCTTTGCTTTGGCTTCTACGCCGAGGGAGAGACAGATTAGATTAGATTAAAGACGGAGGGACGCCTGGTGCGATCCATTCCATCTATAGGTAGTTGGGTCGATAGGGTGGGTGTGCTCGCGCGCGTGTTTCTTCTCGTGGCTTTACTGACGGTCTTTTTACGGACGTGGTGTTCTGGTTTCTAGGAATGCATTTGTTCCTCCGGCTTCCTCCCTTCAAAAGTCTGCAGCCTTTGATTGTGGCCTGACTTTTAGGGGTCTGTGGCATTTGGAAGCAGGGGGGAAGGGGGATAGTAAATCTTATTAATTCTTCTCTTTAGCTTCTCCCAACTTCTCCAAACATTTTCCAAAAGCGGTAGCAATTTCCTCGCGGACTGTAGATGAAAGGGATTGTTTCAGAGACCCTCTCCCCCGCCCCCCCCCCCCCCGGGCCCCAGGTTTGTCCGATGATGTCATAGAGGTAACCAAGGTAACGCGCTGTGACATCACAACCCAAAGGCTACTGACCTTGGCCTGGAATTCAAAGGAAAAGCAGCCCATAAACTTCTAAAGCAGGCAGGAGATAAATATCCTTAGTCATAAAAGAACAAACGAAGTTTGGGGTGGGGGGGGGGTGCTGGGAAAAAAAAATAGAACTTTTTTTTTTTTGTTTTGTTTTAAAGAAATACAGTAAAACAGTCTGCCAAATATTCCAGGAAGTGCCAGTGGCCATTTTGATGATGTGAACTAGACTTTAAAACAGAAAGAGGAAAAATGAACACGGTGAGGAAGGGTTGTTTACAGTATTAGAAATCATTAGGCAAAGCTTCCCCCAACTCTCATCTGTACAGTGAGCCAGAGCACAGTAGAACAATAAGCCAACATCCGTTCCTGAGTGGGGGTGGGGGTGGGGGTGGGGGGTGGAGATCAGCTACCAGAAAAAAAGGGAGAAATTCAGGGAAGGTATTTGTCAGAAAGGGAAAGTGTTCCAGGCCACAGGGTAGCCTGGACTGGATCCTGGAACAGAAAAATGGGTGAAATTTGAACGAAATCTGGAGTTTAGCTAATAGTAATGGACCAGTGGTGATTTCTGAGCTTTGAGCAATGTCCTGGGTGGTCACGGGAGACGAGAACGTTAGGGGCAGCTGGGTGGCTCTCTTGGTTGAGCGACCGACTTCGGCCCAGGTCACGATCTCGCGGTTCGTGGGTTCGAGCCCCACGTCGGGCTCTGTGCTGACAGCTCGGGGCCTGGAGCCTGCTTCGGATTCTGTGTCTCCCCCTCTCTCTGCCCCTCCCCTGCTCATGCTCTGTCTCTCTCTCTCTCTCTCTCAATAATAAATAAACATTAAAAATTTTTTTTTAAATGAAAGATATCTTTATTTATTTTTTTAATGGGCCGTTGTGCATTGCGTGTCCTGGAAAGTCTTTTCATTTCTCGGGTCTGGAAATTCTGCTCGTCTCCAGGGGCTTGCAGCCATGTGCCCACGTGCTGGGTCGCTGTGGTGGGCGATGAGCTCGTGGCAAGCAGGTGGCTGGTTAGACACGCAGGAAGGAGGCAGAGGCCGGGAGTTACCTCTGGGCACCTTAAGAAAAGCAAAGGAAAGCAAAGGCAGTCTCCTGGGCCATCCCCACCTGTTCTTGTCCTCAGAACCTTGCGTGCGACACCTGGCCCCGATTTCACAGGAATGCTTTTTTCTCAAGACATCCAGAGGATAGGTTGATGACACAGCATGAGGGGCCGATCTCCAGACGCCCGTGGGGGTAGGAGGACAGCCCCGAAGTGGGAGAGGAGAGATCCTGTCCCTGCCTCCACACGGACTTGCCTAGGTATGGGGACAGCCAGTGCTGTCTGTCCCCCTATTTTCCTTGCCTGCCAAATGGGGGTGTTGGACAACAGATCACATGGGCATATATATAGACTTCGTGTCAGATGCTGCTTTGGATCAACTGGCTGGGGCCCTCCTGAACCTGAGATCCGGGAGAAGGAGTGCTGTGATCCATTAGTCATGTCTGCCATGGATGTGGGAAGGGAAAGGGGAGGCATGTTTGTCAGACCAGATCCCTGTATGCTTGGGCCCAGACTGCTTTTCCCAATAGGTTCTTGTGCCTTCACCAGTATCCGTGTGGGCCAGTACAGAGAACACAGACCCTGGAGTCAGCCAGCCGTGGCTTCCCACTCCAGCTTTCCTCCTTGTACCGGTGGTCGTGTGTGGCATTTGACACGTAGGACATTTGGGGTGTCAAAGCTGGCAAAAGGTGGCATTTGATATTTACAAGTAGGAACCACGGTGTAGGAGACAAGTTAACAGGCAACAAAAACAAGGATGACATAGAGTGTTTTCAGAGTACTGAACGGGGTGACCTGACTCACGCCTAAGGGGCAGGCAAAGAAAACTTCCTGGAGGAAGTGGCATTTAAGCCAGATTCTGCAGGATGAGCAGGTATTCTCCTGGGGAAGGGAGCAGGGAGAGACGGGGTTGGAATTTGGCTGGGCTCAGATCAGGTAGGGCCTGCTTGGCCTTGTTGGGGGCAACTTGGGCTTTTTTCTGAGGGTAATAGGGAGCCATTGAGGAATGTTTTGCGAGGGAGTTTCGGCAACAAAAATGTCTTTCTGCCTCAGAGCTAAATTTGGGGTGAGGGTAAGACTGCAGGCCATTTCTGAATCCAAGTAAGGAATGACAGCTTATAGTAGAAAGTGGAGCAGAGCAGACAGACTAGACTGTTAAGTATTCGGGGGTTGGCTGGATGTGGGGGACTCCAGTTACCGAGCTCTCTGGACCTCATTATCATCATCTGTATGAAGTCGTTCGCCCCTACAGTCATTTGAGGTTTCAACGAGATGAGATGCTCACGGTGCTTAGCATGGTATGCTGTAGGTGCTCGATAAATGCTAACCGTATCCATTGCTTCCCAAGAGTCCGGCAAGTCAACCAGGGATCCACAGATCCATTAGAAACAATGGTGAAATCGGGGGCACCTGGCTGGCTCAGTGGCCAAGCATCTGACCCCGGATTTCTGCCCAGGTTCTGATCTAACGGTTTGTGAGACTGAGCTCTGCGTCCAGCTCTGTGCTGTCAGCGTGGAGCCTGCTTGGGATTCTCTCTCTTCCTCTCTCTCTCTCTCTCTCTGCCCCTCCCCCACTCGCATGTGCACGGGCACGCTTTCTCTCTCAAAATAAAGAAATACACTTAAAGAAAATTGCTACAGAATGGTGAAATCAAGTTCCAGAGAGAGGGAAGGGATTGAGAGCCACTGAACAGCAAGTCAGTGGCACATTCAAGGTGTGACCCCAGCTTCTCCATTGTTCCTAATCCGGGGTCCCAATGCCACTCTCTTCCCCAGCCAGGCGGCCCTTCGGAGCTTCCTTGTGACCTGCGTTATTTGTTGTTAGAGGAACGTAAGGTCTCTGTGCTAAGTTGAATTGCATGTCCCTAGAAAAGATACGTTCAAGTGCTAACTAACCCAGATACCTGTGAATGTGATCTTCTTTGGAAGTAGGGTCTTTGCAGATGTAATCGAGTTAAGGTGAGGTCATACTGGGTTGGGGTGGGTCTTAATCCAACGACTGGTGTCCTTATAAGAAGAGAGAAAGGAACACAGGCACCCATAAGGAGAACACCCTGTGAAGCAAAGGGATACAGTTACAAGGCCAAGGAGGGCCAAGGATCGCCAGGAAGCACCAGAAGCTAAGAGAGAGGCATGGAACAGATTCTCCCTCACAGCTTCCAAAAAGGAGCCAACCCCGTTGAGACCTTGATTTCTGACTCCTTGTCTCCAGGACCGTGCGAGAAGAATACATTCCTGCCGTTCTGGGCCCCCAGTTTGTGGAACCTTGTTACAGAAGCCCAGGGACACAAACGTAGTTCCCTAAGGGGGTGTCTCACTCTCAGATAGCATCAGCTACTGCCAACGTATTGGACCTGGGCTCTAGAGGACATTGGGGAAGGAGGGTGGGGGCCCGGGAGGGGGTTGTATCACAGGTGCTCTTAGAGTTATCTTGACCATGGCATGGTTTCCCGAGTGTGTCCGTCAGCTGTCGGCAATGTCCAGCCTGTGGGATGACTGGATGGTCAACCTTGAAGGATGACCCATCAGAGAAAAATGCAGGTGGTGGAGGGAAGGGAAATGGGCCACTCGTGTACAGATGAGAGGTTGCTCCTGGCCCGTGGAAGGACACGGCAGGAAAGCGATAGGATGACCGTCAGGATAATAATCACAACAGCAAATCCAACTGTTGGCTTCCTCCTCCTTGGACCAAGCCACCTTCGCCTCCCACCTAGATGACTAGTGGCCTAACACTCCTCCCTGTCCCCAACCTGGACGCACTCTTCACTAGCCTCTGTTTTGCTCTTATTCTATTTTTTGTAAAGTCCATTTTATTGAGGTATGATGCGTACACACCCACACGCGCCCAGTTCAAGTGTGAGGTTCAACGAGTTGTGGTAAATGTATATGCGTCGTATAACCACCGACACAATCAAGATACAGAACACGCTTCCCTGCAGAGCTCCCTCCCGCCCTTCCCGTCACCTGCTCACCTCCATCTATACAGTCAGGCCCCGGGCGACCGCCGATTTGCTGTCACTGTGGACGCGCTTGGTCATTTCTAGAGCTTCAGTTAGTGGCATCATCCAGTGTGAACTCCTTTATGTCTAGCTTGTTTTGCTCAGCATTGTGTTTTTGAGATCCGTTCACATTGTCGCATGGATTGATGGCGAGTTCCTTTTTTTGATGGATGGCATTCCATTATATGGAAGGGCTGCGGTATATCCGGTGACCTGTGGGTGGTGATTTGGGTCGTTCCCAGTTTTTGCCGATTGTGAATAATGCAGATACGAACATCCAAGTGTAAGACTTTGCAGGCGTGCGATTTTTTCGTGGGTTGGTATCTGAGAGCGGAATTGCTGAGATGGATGGTTAAGTGTATGTGTAAGTTTTTAACCTAAGGTGAATGAAAAGAAAAACTAAGAAAAAACTAAGCCTAAGAGCTCCAACTATGTGATTTCCAGAAGAAAGCACGCTAGGAAATCTTCATGACATCGGAGTAGGCACAGATACCTTAGGACGCAAAAAGCAGGTAAGCCATAAAATACAAATAAATGACCAATGGGACTTTATCAAGACTGTAATTCTTCCACTCCTTGAAAGACCTTGTCGAGAAGTGTGATGTATGGAAGGGTTGAATCACTATATCGTACCCCTGTAACTAATGTAACACTGTATGTTAAGTAACAGGAATTAAAATAAAAACTTAAAAAAATAATAAAAATGTCACTATGGTGACAAAGGACATGTATCCAGAATATTAAAAAAAATTTTTTTTAATGTTCATTTATTTTTGAGAGAGAGAGCAAGGGAGCACAAGCAGGGGAGGGACAGAGAGAGAGAGAGAGAGAGAGAGAGAGAGAGAAGGAGACAGAATCCAAAGCAAGCTCCAGGCTCCGAGCTGTCAGCACAGAGCCCGATGTGGGGCTCGAACTCATAAACCTGGAGATCACAACCTGAGCCGAAGTGGTACGCTTAACGGACTGAGCCACCCAGGTGCCCCCATATCCAGAATATTGAAAAAAGTCCCATCACTCACTAATAAGAAGGCAAAGGACCCAACTTAAAAATGGGCAAAAGATTTTAACAAGCACTCCTCAGAAGATATGTGAGCAGTCAAAAAGTTCCTTAGAAAGTACTCAACACCAAAAGTCATCGGGAAAATGAAAATCACAGCGAGATACCACTATTCACCCCCCCACGATGGCTAACATTGAAAAGCATGACCAGTCCAAGGGCAGACAAAGACGCGGGGCAGCCGGAAGGCCCAAAGCCTGCTGGTGGGAACACAGAATGGTGTGGCCACTTTGAGAGACTTTGGCTTCGAGAAGGAGTATACCCAACTCTTGGAGTGTACTCTTGGAGTATACCCAACCTGCCTGGCGTGCAGGTTTACCTTGGGTGAGCCTCAGTTTCCTGCTCTATGGAATGGGGGAGATGATACCCAGGGCTATTCTGTAGCATTCTCCAATTCATTATGTGAGGAAACACGTTCAAAACAAGGCCCCCCACCCCCCACCCCATGGAGTGGGGCCGCTGAGCATCCTTAGAATGCGTCCTCGGGGACCAGGTAAGCTCATTCTTGGAGCGGAGGGAGGCGACTCACGCCAAGTCGCCAGGAAAGAGCAAAGAGCTGTGTGTGTGTCCAGAATCCAGAGTTCTGCCCTTTCGCTTCCTGAGACTTTGGGCAAATTACTTCTCAGTTGATGGAATCTGTAAACATGGAAAAGCCACTCTCTTTTACAGAGCTATGGGGACAACGCGGATGGCGAGGGGTGTTGAAAGGCACCAGGCACGGCGCCGGCACTCAGGGGGTCTGGGAGCAGAGGAAGTGAGTGGAGTTGTGCTCTGCCTGAGCTGTTGGAGTTTCTGAAACTGCCCACTTGGCTCCAGAAGAGAGAGATTCCCAGACGGTTTAAGCGCCCGGGACATGCCTGAACTTGCAGGTGCCATGTTGTATCCAAGGGGCCGTCGAGTTAAATGCGTTTGGGGAAAACGTCGCTGTGCATCTCGTAACCCTATCTAGACCGATGCAGGTTTCCTCCCCAGCCGAGGGAGGGGAACAGGAATCCTGGGCTTTTACGAGCCTCTGGGACCTCACCCACCCTTTATCTCATCTGCGACCTATCTGTGACCACAATAGGCTGGGAGATAGCCCAGGCAGATGCTAATGTCCCCAAGATCCCCTGGAGAGATAGCTTGGGACTTCAAAAGGGACTGCATCTGACTGGTGGGCTGGAGGACGGGTGATTGCAACAAGCTTGCAAAGCCGTGAGGTCCTCTGGCCAGGGGACTGACAGGTCTTGGGCATTCATTCAAGAGGAGCGATTGATCAGAGATGGCGATGGGGCCTTTTTGGCTTCGCACGGGTCTGTCAAGATGCTAAGTGAAGGGAGGGAAGTCGAACTCATGACAGATGATTGGGAAGGAAGTAAGGAAGCTGACGTTTACTGAGTTCCAGCTATGTACCGCAGGCCCCGCGGGGCAGGGCTAAAGATACCCATTTGACAGATGAAGAAATGGAGGCCTACAGCCGTGAAATGTCCTGCGCCAGGGCCATCCAGCTGTCAAGAAGGCAGAGATTGGCCCCTGTAAATGGTGACCTACCTTTCACTCCCAAGTTTCACTGAGTTGTATTTAACACCTACTCTGCGGTTATACTTGGGCGGTGGGGGGTCCCGAACTCCCTGACCTCCTGTTTCCATCTCTAGGTACTCTTGACCTTGTTCTCTGGATTCCGGCCACCACCCACCCCCTCATTCCCTTCTTTGAATGAACCCTGTTCTCTCCTCCCCTGACAGCCTTTGCTTAGAAGACCCCTTCCTACCGAGTGCCTGCTTATCTTTCAGATTTGGCACATCTGGGGAAGTCCTCCCTGTTCTCCCAGACCCCAGGAAAAATTCAGATCTTTACTCCCGTGCCCATGACACGTCCTGTACTTCACCACCACGAAACTCGCTGCCCCGAAACATACCTGCGGCATCGTTAACGTTTATGTGCCACGCTCGAAGACTCCAGCCCCACGAGGGTCGAGACCTCACCTGTCTCCTCCGGGGCTGCGTCCAAATACCGATGGAAAGGATGGGGAAGCTCTCGAGGAAGATCCGAGCCAAGCGAAAGGATCAGTGCACGCCCAGATGAAGAGGAAGAGAGAAGAACCCAGAAGTCGGTAGCCTCCAAGAGGCCCTAGAAAGAGTCCTTCTCCTGCTGCCTGTCCCAGCTACAGCTACTCAGATTCCAGGCAAAGGTGAAGGGCCAGACATTCTCCAGGGCTCCCATTACGAAGCCAATATGTATTTTGTGTCCCATATGTTTATGTTTTTCCCTTTGAAGGCTGCCTGGAAAAGGCTAACAGTCATGGAAGTAACAAACACTTTGTCTTCTCTTCTCTTGCCAAAAGCAATCTTTAATCACCCCACCAAGTAATGGGCTCAGAATAGCATAATGGAAACAAAGTACTTAAAATACTTTCTTGGGTGGATAAACACAGCCGAGGGGGAAAAAAAAAAAAAAAACAACAAAAAACCAAGGCTGCCCAACCCCAACCTTTTCACCGTACACACAGCTTAGGAGACGTGGAAGGAAGAGAAGAAATCTTTCCCGAACAAATAGGTAATTGTAAATAGCCAGAACACAGATAGTTTTTCATGATAGCATGGTGGGCCGTCCGTCCTGAGGAGTAGGTCTTAGTATTTGCTGAATTCGTACCCTGCCCTCCCCCCCGGCCCTCCCCTTTTAGCCCTGTCACAGAGTGACAAAAAGTAGGTCTGATAGTGGGGGGGGGGGGGGTTCTCAGAGTCTTTTCAGCGAGGTCTTTCTCAAATCTCTTTAGATGTGGGAACATTCTGGGAAGGGGACGGGTGGCGTTGGATGGATGTCCTTTGTGAATCTGAATGGTTTCCTTGTGTTTAGAAGAGGGGAATCTTTGCCGATCGATGCCCACTTTGGCTAAAGCCAAAGCCGGGAAGAAAGTGGCAAACCTGTGTGGGTTATGGAATCCAGGATGCAGACTCCTACTACTGGGATGCCGAGTTAGGTATGAGAGGAAACGGATGTTCGTACTGTGAAAATTAGACTCTTAAGATTACCGGCTCCTCCAAGTAGCCTTCCTGGATTTCCCCAGTTGGAATCCATCTGTCTCTCGGAGACAAACAAGACAAGAACTAGGAGGCTTCTTAACCAAGTTGCTTCTTCTCTCTGTACTTTGGTTTTTCTCTCTGTAACGGGGAGATAAAAATACCTCCTTTGTGAGTATCCCTTGACATAGGATTCAATAGTTGGTGGTCAAGTTTCTTGCTCAGAGCACGTCACCCAGTCCGACTGGAAGTCAGAATTACCCAGGCATGTGCGAGGGTCCCTAAAAGTGTGTGGGGACGGGGGAGAGAGATGCGGATATGAAACTAGCATCTTCCCTCCGAGCTCGTGTGCCCTGGCCGCTGCGTTAGATCTCTTTATATACAATGTCTCTTGTGTTCCTCGTAATAACGGCATTTTCAAGGAGGTATAATTATCTCTGCTTTTCAGATGGGCCGACTAAGGTTCAGTGCGTTCAAATAACGTGGCCAGGGTTACAAACGGTACGTGATTGAACCCTGCAGGGAACTAGAACACTCCCCACCTCCCTCTTGGTCCCCTACTGTGGTGACAATTGAGATGCCTCATGCTTCTTCTTTTTTTAAAATTTTTGACAGAGAGACAGTGCGAGTGGGGAAGGGGCAGAGAGAGAGAGAGGGAGACACAGAATCCGAAGCGGGCTGCAAGCTCCGAGCTGACACAGAGCCTGTGGGGCTTGAACTCACGAACCTTGAGAACACAACCTGAGCCGAAGTCGGACGCTCAACCCACTGAGCCACCCAGGCGCCCCTAGATGCCTCTTGCTTCTTGAATGCTCATTCACTGACTGATCATCTATGAATAATTGCAAACATTTTGACATTCCCCACTCCCCCCCCCATATATCGAACCTGATTGTCAGACATGAACTATTTAAAAAAATTTTTTTTAACATTTATTCATTTTTGAAAGGCAGAGAGAGACAGAGCGTGGACGGGGGAGGGGCAGAGAGAGAGGGAGACACAGAATCGGAAGCAGGCTCCAGGCTCCGAGCCGTCAGCACAGAGCCCCACGGCTGGGGTGGGGGGCAGGCTCGAAGTTTCATTGAGAGCCTGATGCTTGCAGATCTGCTGGTGCTTGGGTCTTTATGTCTGTGGTTAGGGCAGCCCAGGTGATGGTCTGACATAGTCTTCTCCATCCGGCTTCCTCTTCTAGACCCTCCTTGCCCTCGGGCAAGGTGGAAACGTTTTGAGTTTTGGCCCCAAAAGAAGTGGGTTGTCTTGACATTTGTCACCGGATAAATCTCTTAATCTTCCTGAGCTACGGTTTTTCCCAGTGGCGAAGAGAGCAACTGTCTTCTTGGGAGGCCAAGAGGATGGAGGTAAATGGCTTAGCACAGGGCCCCGGCTCCTCCGTTCGGCTGAGCTCTTACTGTCTGGGTCAACATCAGACTCGTTCGTTCAGGCATTTATTCAGCGTATACGGAGCGTTGCCTCCTTCCAGGTGCCATGCGAGGTGCTGGCACACCCCAAGGAGCCGGGCAAAGGGCCTCCATTGCTTTGAGGAGGAATAGACAAGAAACAAGTGAATATTCTATCAGCGGGTGGCAGAAACCGGGACACCTAAAACAAGCAAGGGGCTAGAGATACTGGGAGGCAGGAAGTGCCGTCTTATTAAATTTTTTTTTCCTAAAATTTTTTGAGGTTTGTTTTTAATTTGTGTGTGTGTGGTGTATGAGACAGAGAGAGAGAGAGAGAGAGAGAGAGAGAGAGAGAGAGAGAGAATCTGAAACAGGCTCCAGGCTCTGAGCTGTCAGCACAGAGCCGGACGTGGGGCTCGAACTCATGAACTGCGAGATCCTGACCTGAGCCGAAGTCGGATGCTCAACCGCCTGAGCCACCCAGGCGCCCCAAACTGTCTTGCCTTTTTAAAAAGATTCCCTCTGGCTGCGAGGTGGGGAAAATACTGGGGACGAAAAGACAGGAGTAGATCAGCTGGGAGGGCCTCCTGCAGTTTAAGCAAGAGTTGTTTTTTTTTTTTAATTTTTTTTTTCAACGTTTATTTATTTTTGGGACAGAGAGAGACAGAGCATGAACGGGGGAGGGGCAGGGAGAGAGGGAGACACAGAATCGGAAACAGGCTCCAGGCTCTGAGCCATCAGCCCAGAACCTGACGCGGGGCTCGAACTCACGGAGCGCGAGATCGTGACCTGGCTGAAGTCGGACGCTTAACCGACTGCGCCACCCAGGCGCCCCTAAGCAAGAGTTTTGACCACAGCTTAAACTCTCTGTGTCCATTATTATCTCAGTTAACAAACATCTTCTGGCTCTTAGAAAACTCCCTTCCCCTGGGGTTGACCCATCCCTTCTTAAGGAAAGACAGGATTGATAGGTGTTCTTTCTTATTCCATCACGCTTGGTCAAAGGTTCTCCAAATCTTCTCAGTTGCAAATTTGCAAACAGGAACTTTGTAAATGGATGCTGTCAGTTAAGGCACCTTGTCCTCAAAGCATTAGGCAAAATGGGAAAGGTCGAGAGAAAGATGAAAAGCTCTAAGTAGCTTTCGATGGAGAGGACTGGGGTTGGGGTGGGGTGAGATGGAAAATACTCATCATATGTGTTCAGCGCTTTCCACACCGTTTCTTACACGAGGCGTGAATTATGAGCGTTCCCATTTTATAGAGGAGAGCTAGGATTTAAACCCACCGCATGTGCCTCAGAGCTGGCGCTCACCACCGTAGCTACACCGACGTCCTTTCCGTTGGAAAGGACGGATAGAATGGATGTGATTGAGCAAATTGATTTTCTTTCCTTCCCAACAAGGTTGACCCCAGATTGGCCAATAGGTTTTCCGAAATCACTGTTGAAAGGGATACCGTTCAAAATGGCGACATGAGCTCAAAGTGGGGCGCGGGGGTAGGGTGGCCAACTCATCCTGGTTTGCCTGGGACTTGGCCTGTTTTAGCACTGGAAGTTCCTGATGAATGGGATGGCCAGTCATCCTACTCGTGGGAGGTGGTCAGTGTCCAGGTGGAATGTTTCCATTTGTGATCTGGGTTGAGTGGTGTGTTCTCACAAGACCCTAGGAAGATGAATTTACCAGCCAAGGTGCTCTTTTAGTTCCTGCCCTGCTGAGCCTTAAAACAATCTGGATAAGGTCCCCAGAGGAGCAAACCTAGCAACTTGCGCCGTTGATCAGCTGGTATTTGAGGACACACTGGCAAATAAGGGTGCCTTTTTCTAGAAGGCAAGGTCCTTGGCTCTTCAATGTTAACTGCAAGCTCTGGGATCCCGAAAGGAATTTTTTCTTTCCTCTACATAGACCGATGGCTCTTGATCACAGCTAAGCTTTCCTGACTCAATGGCCGTGAGCTACATTCCGATCATTTCCTTTCTTATTTGGATCAGGACATTGAGTTGTTAAATGCTCTAGAGGCTTTGAAACCTCATCACTGTAATTCTTCCCACCTACTAAGTAGATCATCAATGAGACCCTGGGTGGTAGAACCACACCCAGTCAGTCTGATTTCAGAGTCTATCGCCTCAAGCAATATGCGCCGGGACAGTGACCTAGAGACAAGCATAGGTCCAGGAGAACTTACAAAGAGGAAGAAGAAAAATAGATTTCAATAGACCCTAGAGTGAGATGAACTAAAGGGAGGGAGAGAGTCTAGACTAGCTCTTCCCAAGCGTTCGCTCCTTGCCTCCCCAGCATGAAACTGCCTACCTTTCTAATCCTGTTTCTTGAACCATTCTTGGAGCTGTTGACCTAGTATCTTGGTTCAGGCCACCTCCCTCTCTTACCTGGATTTCCAAGGAACCTTCTGACTGGCTGGTTATTTCCGTGCTTGCCTGCACTCCCCCCCCCTCCCACCCCCCCCCTAATTCTTCATCCACTGAGTGACTGGTCTTCTGAAATGCAAATCTGACTATGGCTCTAAGCCCTGCAATGGCTTCCACGTGTGCGCAAGGTAATGTCCAAATCCTTCCAGGTCTGACCCGTGTCTCCCTCTCCAGGCCCATCTCTTGCCACCACTGGCTTGGAAAATATTTTCAGTTCCTCTGCTATCTCTTCCTTGGGTCTCATCGATCTAAGTTCCTCTGACTTGCTTTCAGATTTTCCACTCTCCAGTGCCCCATCCATTCCAGGACGTGAGCTTTCCATGTGTTATTCACGTCTCCAGGCTTCGCTGTCCCCTGTCGCTGAGGCCGGTGCTCTCATGTTGTCCTGCAAGGCAGGAAGAAGAGGCACACCTTGAGGCATGCGCGTAAGGTGAACCGGGCATCAGCATGTTAGAGCTCCACCCATAAATTCAGCCACGTGCCCCCCGATGATGCCGGTCTCCCATAAGTGGGGCTCGAAGAACCAGCTTGCATCTAAACATCATCATAGGGTGGACCTCCAAGCTCGGCTTTTGAGGTCCAAGGAAGCGCCCAGATATGTACCTGAAATTGCACTATTCTTTCCCCCGCCTGCTGGTTGTAGATGTTATCAGCCCTTGGCCCACCGCTGGCCAACGTCAGTTCAATCACATACCATGTAGGATGCAGAATACGCAGAATTCCTCTGCGTAACCAATCGTGGCCTCCAGCATCGGCCGCTTGCAAAAGCAGGCGACAGGGGCACTGCTAAGGGAGTCAGCGTCCAGGTCAGACCCTCAGGGCTTGATCAGTCGCCCTTACGCTGCATCCGGGGGCCTCTGAGGGGGCACCGGGGCAGCTTCGCTGTGCACTTTTCTGGGACACGCAGACTGAGGTCCTGGCCAACTCTTGTGGAAGGGAGCACAAAAGGGGAAAACAGGAGCAGATCCCACAAAGACGGTAACCAAAAAATGCCTTGGCCTTGGAGAGAGAAAAAAAAAAAGAGGGGGGAAAAATTAGAACAGGGCCGACAGCAGCCTCGGCTTATGCTGTCACTGAGCAGAAACTCAATTTATTTGGTTTTTGCTGGGAGACGTAGCACGGTTTTTGACAGATGTGCTGAGCATTCTGTCATTAGGGCTGCAAGAGATGTCTCGATATGATTGGGAAAATTACAATTTTAATATCCTCCTTCCCCTTCGAGCCTTTTACATATTTTCCACTACACTAGCCTCTGGTCGCTCACAGTTAAATATAAATGAATTTTCCTCCTCTAGTTTATGGGAGGAACTAGGGCTGTTCTTAGGGCTGGATTCTGTGTGTGTGTGTGTGTGTGTGTGTGTGCGCGCGCGCGTGTATTTAATCTATGCAAGGAAGAAAAAAAGCGCAAAGCCACATATAAATGAGGAAGAAATAGGACAGAGGAAGACAAGAGAGTCGGCTCTGGAAGCCACGAGTTAGATTTATGGGCATCGAGACCGTGGATTTAGCAACATCTACTGTACTTAACCACCTTCTCTGTGACGGATGTCCTATTATATCGGCATTCTTTCCAATCTTTGACATCTGAGCTGATACTTGTTTTCTATCCACCTTACAGATGAGAAAACTGATATTCAGGGAGATCACCCTTTGGCCAAGGTCTGGCAAGTGGTGTGTGACCTGTAGGTACGCAGCTCTGTACCTGGAACCGTGCTTCTTTGCCGCTGTGAACCAGCAGGGCGTAGACGGTGGGCCGTTTCCCTTTTGCTTAAGGTCCCCCATTTATGGAACTCATCCCAGTTTCCCCTTTGGGGACTGCTTCTATGCTTTGCTTCTTGGCGTGTGTCCATATCATGAGGGTAAGTCTGGACCCTGATCCCCAAGGTCCAGGGGCAAGCACCTGACCAAAGCCTGACCGATCCGAGCGTGGTGACGCCTGGCCAAAGTGATGATTGATTCACGGACGGCCGTGTGATCCGAGCTGGGACAACGGGACTCATTTCTGAGATTCTTAAACGGGATGGTTAGGACACTGGAACACATTTTTGGCTGAGGTTGCTAAATCGGTAGGATGTTAGCTTCGAGCCTCTGAAGGTCTTTGCCACGACGAGGGAAGAGCCTGTGTGGACGGAAGTCCACTAAATGAGGCGTTCTGCATGGCGTCGTCTGAATGTACCGATCTGGCTCCAACTGGGGACTAGAGAGGATCCGCTCCTCTGGACTTTGGAGCTAACAGAAGTCATTACTTTCCCCAGGTTGCGACTAAGATCTTGGACAGGAGGGCTACCTATCACCAGTGACAATGGGGACCCAGCGAGGCAAGGGGAAGCGTCGGTGATGACAGTATTGTAATTTATAATAAGAATCTGGTCCTTGTCCCTGTTTCTGTCACAGAGCTACTGTAACCCTTGGCATTTCCTAACCGATGAGAGCAGCAAAGGTGACTTTTGGGAGCTCTAAGGATGGGGACTGGAGGCCAGGGGACCCACCCATGGGTTCAGAGGGCTGGAACTTTCAGCCTTACCCCCGTGACCTCCGGGGAGGGGAGTGGCTTGGAGACCAGAACATCAGCTAGTGGCTGATGATGTAAGTAAGCCTCCTTAAAACCCCAAAGGGACAGGCTGCTGAGAGCTTCCAGGTCAAGTGACCATGTGGAGATTTGGCGAGAATGGTGCCCTCCGAGGGCTCGTAGAAGCTCCACGCCCTCTGCCCACACCTTTCTGTCTGTAACTCTCCCGTCTGGCTGTTCCTGAGTTCTGTGCTTGTATAATAAACTGGTAGCCTAATGAGGCAATGGGTTTCCTGAGTTCTGAGAGCCGCTCTAGCTGGTCGACCAGAAGTACGGGCAATAACCTGGGCTTGCAACCTGCATCTTGAAGTGTGTGTGTGTGTGTGTGTGTGTGTGTGTGTGTGTGTTGGGTGGGGGAAGGGAGGTGGGCAGTCCTGTGGGACTGTGCCCTTAACCTGTGGGATCTGATGCTATCTCCAGGCAGACAGGGTCAGAATCGAGTTCCACTGTAGGACACCCAGCTGGTGTGTCTGGAAAATTCCTGGCTAGTATGAGACACCCTCCCATGAGGTAGAATTGGGCACCTCTGGACACCTGTAATATGGTACTGCCGATATATTTGCCTGCTTTTAACCTATGAAGCTTGCAAATCTCCGATTGCATGCAACAGAAAGTGACTTTTGTTGACTTATGCAAAGAAGGAATTTGCTGGAAGGATATGCGCGAGCCCGTAGAATACAAGAACAAGGTCTCTCAAAAAACAGGAGCAGGGGGAGCTGGGTAGTAAGAATTCATGCACTCAGCCGCAGGCTAGAATATCCTGCAAACCTTCAGTCCTTGCTTCAAATGCGGATTCCTGGGAGGCAGCATCTGATGGGCTGAGCTCGGGCCATAAGCCTGCCCTTTGGCGGTGACGTCATGATTCACAGCTTAGCTAAGACTATATTCCATAAAAGGTCATTGGTTTTCCCAAAGCACCTTTGAGAAGCTGGTGCCCCATAAATACTGCTGATGCAGGGCTGCAGGGAGAGAAAAAGTACAGCCTCTCCGTCCTCCCCACTAGGTGTAGTTTGCTTTTACTCTAGAACACAAGTGGTGGGGTTATAAGGTTTGCATGAGCCCTCTCAGACATAATACTCAGAAATTTTGATTCAGGCCCAAGAGACACTAGAAAAAACACATTTCTGGAACTAAGATCTTGCATTATTGTGTGTGGAAGGAGCCAAAAGATGTGACACCAGTTTTCGCCGCTCAGCCTCCCTGCTACCTGGCGGGCGGGAGGAGCGGGGAGACTTGGGCATTGAGCGGCCCTCCCAGCTTCACCGCCCTCATTTACACGACGGGCTATCCCTTGCGGAGAAGTTCCCCGGTGGCCAAAAAAAGAGAAACAGAGCTGCGAGGTACGGAGTGATTATTATGTCTCCGGTGCCGAGCTAGGAGCTGTGGACATCTCCCAGCACAGAAAGGAAGTAGGCGCCCCAGTACCTGGCAGGAGCTTACTAAACGATTTTTCCTTCCCTTTGCTTCTGGGCAATGGTGTGGCTTCCTGAGAGCCGTCTTTCCTCTCCTGTCCCATCCCCACCTCCTCCCCACCCCTTCCCCGTCCCTGCCAGCCCAGCTGTTTGGATGAAATTCTTTTTTTTTTTTTAAGTTTATTTATTTTTGAGAGAGAGAGAGAGAGAGAGAGAGAGAGAAAGAATGAGTGGGGAAGGGTCAGCGAGAGGGGGACAGAGGATCCAAAGTCAGCTCTGTATTGACACCGGAGGACCTGACGGTGGGGGTGGGGTGGGGTGGGGAGGGGGGGCTCGAACTCATGAACCGTGAGATCGTGACCTGAGTTGAAGTCAGACGCTTAACCCACTGAGCCACCCACGGGCCCCTGGATGAAATTCTAAAGTCTGCCGAAAGTGACACCTATATCGATGTCCCTCTCCCTCTCCCTGCAGCCAGTCTAGACAAGAGATCAGGTGTGAGTTCAAGGGTAAGAGGGAAATTCAGGCTTTTGGCGTGTGGAAGCTTCTGGAATCTGCCAGATAATCTATTGAGAGGGTAGATCCCTCTCCCTCCCCCCCCGCCCCCATTCCTTTCCAAAGTCCTACAATCGACATGTTTGGAACTGGCCGGCTGCCCGCTGCCCAGCCAACAGAGGCCACAGCTGGAGCCAGGGAAGTGGCTGGGTTTCTTCCAGCTGCAGACGAGGGGGTCAGCACCTTGAAGGACGCCCCCCCCCACAAAAGGTCCTGGCACCAGGTGGTTGAAACGGTCCCTGAGTTCGTAAAAGCTGAAAGGAAGGCAGGGGGGATTTATTGTTTTAATTGGCAGTTGTCTCTGGATTCTGGTTTAAGAGAGCTTGGAGATGAGAACCTGGGCAGGTGTGAGTGTGTGCGTGTGTGTGCGTGTGTGTGCATGGATGCACGTGTGTGTCGGGGGAGGTGGAGGGACACTGTGCGTCTGAGAACGGAGAAGCTCCCTCCAGAAGAGGCAGCTGTGTGCGTGTATTGGTGGGGAGGTGAGGAGGGCCGAGGCCACCCTCCGTCCGTGGTGTGTGAAAGGGGGAGACACGGAGAGCAGGGGGAGGGCAGGAACAATCTGTTTGTAAAATATATATATATTTTTTAATATTTATTTTTGAGAGACAGAGACAGCGCACAAGGGGGGGAGGGGCAGAGAGAGAGGGAGCCACAGAATCCGAAGCAGGGTCTGGGCTCCGAGCTGTCCTCACAGAGCCTGACGTGGGGCTCGAACCCATGAACCGTGAGATCATGATCTGAGCCGAAGTCGGATGCTTACCCGACCGAGCCCCCCAGGTGCCCCCCAGGAACAATCTTTATTGTGTGTGTGTGCGCACACGTATCTATGATGGTGGAAGGTTCTGGATCAGAGAGCAGGAGAAAACCCCAAACGTGCGGCGGTGGAAGGAAACCGCACGTGGGGCATGAGCGGGCAGGAGACAGACCCCCGAGCCGACCTGGAATGAGCCAGGGCACCAGCAGCAACCTCCTGCCCGGCCAGAAATAGTTTCCGGGAACCGAGCTGCTTTCCCGGCCCCAGCTCTGGGCCAGCGGGGAGATAAAGCCGCCCGCATCACTTGTCTTGGCTGCCTCTCAGCTGACACCGCTGCTGGGCCACTTTGATCTCGGGCTATCAGGGTCTAACCCTGTGCCCCGGGCCTGCTCTGCCAGCTCCCGCCCGCCCTCACCTCTGGAAAGGTCACTGCTGGGGCCGGGGTGGGGGGCGGGGGCCAACCCAGCCCTCCTGCCTGGCTGGCCTTGGAACCTGGGTGCTTGATGCCTTGAAGGCACGGAAAGGGGGCCCGACTGGAGAAAGGAGGCCCAACGTGGAGAGCACGGTTGACCTTCATGTGCCTGCATATCCGTGCTGGCCGGACCTGGCCCCGAAATGAGCGGTGGCTGGAAAGAAAAGAGGAAAGGCGGCCGGAAAACTTGCTTTCTTGTCTTAGGACTGTGGCTGAGTCATTGGCGACCTTGGGCAAATCCGACTTCTCTCTGGACCTCAGTTTCCACCTGCCATCTCGTGAACGAAAGCGCTCTTATAGCCGTGGGAACCTCCTTTCAAATGAAATCACATGCAGAAATGCCACACGGAAAGCCGATTAAAGAAGAGTGGAACTCGAAGGGGTATGGGGACCTGGTACCCCAATACTCAGCTTTGTCCTTGACCTCTGTTGTGGTTAGGGTGTGAGATCTCTAGGGTTACCAGAACAAAATCCCACAAAGCGGGGTGCTTAAAACAATGGGATTTTGTTGTCTCATGGTTCCGGAGGCCAGAAGTCCAAGATCAGGACGCGGGCCCGGCCGTGTTCCTTCCAAGACCTGTACGGAAAGAATCACCCCCTCGCCTCTTCCTAGCTTCCGGTCGTTTGTCGCGACTCTTCGGCCTTCCTTGGCTTTGCAGATGCATCACCGAATCTCCCATGTTTCCACGGCCTTTTTGTCCCTTCGCTTCACACTGTGTGAGTGGGTGTCCACATGTCCTCTTTTGATAAGGACATCCGTCCTATTGGACTGCGTGCCCCCGAGGAACTCTTGTTAGCCTGAGTACCTCCGTGAAGGCTGTTTCCAAATCAGGTCGCGTTCTGAGATACCTGCGGTTCAGGCCTCAGCTTTTCTAAATTTCTGATTCAAAGGATCTGGGAGCATCGTGATGTGGTGGCTGTTTTCCATCCCAGGTTTCGGGGCAATTTGGTATTCATTCATAGTAACTGCAACAGGTGTTCAAATGGAAAGACTGTGAGTTCAAGCCAAGCACCTCCCCTTGGTGTGTGTGTGTGTGTGTGTGTGTGTATTTTTTCCCCCTCCACTTGACATTTTAATCCATCTGACTGACTTCTCTGAGCCTGGTTTCCTCATCAGAAAAATGGGCGATTTTCATTGCAGGAATCTCTCTCAAGTTCCTGGCATCCTAGCTGGCCTTCGAGAAGGCTCTTTCCTCCCTAGGCTCTCTTCCTAAATTACCCTCCACCGCAATGCTCCCGGGATTTTTTGGAGCACATCTTGAGTTTCTGAATTCTGTGGGAAGCCCCTGGGTCCCAGGAACCAGATCCTTATTTCATGCCTACTTGGAAGCCCTTCTCCGCTCCGACTTTCAAGACAATTTAGTCTGAGCTAACCTTGGTTTTTTGTTACCAACGAGACCCAAGCCTCCTGCGAGGGCTCCTCCGACATCAAACAGCAGCGGCCCTACTGCCTTCGGAGGGGCTGAGCGTAAAGAAATTGAAACCATACCCACTCCCTTTCCCTGTAAGCGCACACGCGTAATTTCATTACAGCCGGAATGATGTGCCGCGGGCCAAACGCGTTTGGGGCTTGGCTGAACCCAGCGTGCTCTTGGAGGACCCGGATCTGCGGGGCCAACAACCTAGAGGAAGCTTTGTTTGGTTCTTTCCCTCCGCCCTGATCGCTGGGTGATCCGCACGCACGGGGCCTGCGTCAGGGCCTTTGGTGTTAGAACGCATGCCTGGGTGGTGGACTTTGTTTTTTTATTTTTATTTTTTCACTTAAAAAAAAAAAAAAAAAGAAAAGAAACCCGTGGTAAGCTACATACGTAACACAAAATTGATCATTTCCATTATTTTTAAGTGTTCAGAGCTGTGGCCTCATTCCCATCGTTGGCGGCCGTCACCACCCTCCGTCTCCAGGACTTTTTCGTCTTCCCAAGCCGAGACTCTGTACCCACCGAATGCTAACTCCCCATTCTCCCTCCCCGGCCCCCCTGGTAACCACGGCCTTTCCTTCCACTTCGTCCCCGTGAGTCTGATGGCACTAGGTCCCCCATATCTGTGGAATCATCTGATGCTTGTCCTTCTGTGGCTGGCCGGTTTCGAGTAGCCTGGTGTCTTTGGGGCCCATCCACGTAGCAGGTGCCGAAGCACCACGGGTCGTTGATCTATTCATCTGTCCGTGAACGTTTGGGTTGTTCTCCCCCTGTGGGTCATCGTGAGTCAAGCTGCTGTAAACATTCGTGTACCAATACCTGTTTTGGGTTCCTGCTTTCAGTTCTTTGGGGGGCATATGCCCAGAAGTGGGATTTCTGGATCAGGTACAGATGTATATTTTGAGAGTGTAGCTCTGTGGACTCCCCTCCTCTCTCAGTGATGCCACCATATGCACCCGCTCTCCAAATTTCATGCAATATCCGTGGCCCAAAGTCTCCCTGAAGCTCAGGTGCAGATCTCACGAACTGAAAAAGCCATGGGGCACCCGGGTGGTTCAGTCGGCTGAGCATCTGATTTGAGCTCGGCTCGGGTCATGAACTCACGGTTTGTGAGTTTGAGTGCTGACAGCGTGGAGCCTGCTTGGGGGATTCTCTGTCTCCCCCTCTCTCTGCCCCTCCCCACTCACTCTCTCTCAGAAATAAACATTAAAAAAAAAAAAAAAAAGAAGAAGCCAGGATATTTTTTCAATGATTAAAAGAATAGTCACATAGTAAGAGTAATAATACGATCTAACACGCATTAAGTGCACTGGGTAAGCCCCTGTCCAAAGTACTTTCCATTTACCATATCATTTTATCTTCACGACAGTCGTATGGGGGAGGTACTGTTAATGCCGCCACTTTACAGATGAAGAAATGGAGGCTATGTACCTTACCCAAGGCCTAGAAGCTGGGATTCAAACTCGCATCTGGCTGATTCAAGGGCACCCTCTCCGAAACACTGCACACTATAGTTTCCATCATGAGGTCGGAGACGCTCTCATGAAAGTGTGAGGTGACCTGATACATTGAATGTTGAGCATCACCTTGACTCCAGAAATTTCACTCGATAACACTAACTGGCGACTCCTATGCGCTATCCCTTGGGATGTAGTGATGAATGGGACTTGGTCCTTGTCTTCAAGGCACTTAAAGGGAGACAAGGAGGCACAAAATCAAGTTATTTTAGTTGTACGCCATCGGTAGAAATGCGGATCCCGCCAGCTTATGTCTGAAAACTGCTTACACACCTTGAAAGGAGAGTAGGGCCCCTTACATGATAGAAAAAAGAAAGGCAGGAATCAGGGCCTGAGACTGAAATCAGGATTCATTGCCTCCTTTTCTTGTTCCCTCTCCCCCTCTTCCTCTCTCTCTTCCATTTGCCTCTGCCTGAGTTATTATCTCAGGCTCCCACAGTAGACACCACCCATGTTCTGGAAGAAATGGTTTCGAGCATTTTCAAACAGCGTCTTGATCCTTGATCCATGTGGGAAGAGAAAGAGCCTTCCTCCCAGCAACAATATATGAGTCCCAGGGAAAGGCTCTGATTGGCCCCAGTTTTGGTTATGTGACCTTCTTCATCCAGTCGGTCTCACGGCATGGAGTTCTGTGTAGACCAGGCATATGGAATGTGCCCATTCCATGGTCAGAGAGCCAGAAAAAATGGGAAGGAAAAGATCCCTGGGCAGACATAAAGCTATGGCACCCTGCTCCAGAAGTAGTCCTTAATATCTTCATCGAGGTTTCTTGTTTGTAAAAAATAAAACCCTCTAGGGGCACCTGGTGGCTCAGTCGGTGTCCGACTTTGGCTCAGGTCAGATCTCACGGTTCGTGGGTTCGAGTCCCACATCAGGTTCACTGCTGTCGGCACAGAGCCCACTTCGGATCCCCTGTCCCCCTCTCTCTGCCCCTCCCCTGCTTGCACTCTCCCAAACATCAATAAATATTTAAGAAACAACCCCCCCCCCCCATAAACTAATGAGTTTGTAGCAAGATGAGGCTGTCATTGGAAGGGATAAGAATGGGGAACTGTAAGGCCAGGATTAGATGTTACTTTCTCTGTCTCTGTAGGATCATACGACATCTTATCTTTGTTTCTCTCTGTACATCTGTTTGTTTTTTCTCGTTCTTTCTTCGAAGAATAGTTTTCTCTGGTTCAGCACCTAGCGGATGGCAACGGCCGCTCCACCCCTCTAACTAACATTTGGCCGTGTCTGGAGACAGTTGTGGTTGTTACAGCCGAGGGTACTCTTGACATCTAGTGGGTAGAGGCCAGGGATGCTCTGAAATATATCCTATAACGAACAAGACAAGCCTCACAATGAAGAATCATCAGTAGTCATTAGAATGATCAATTATCGATGATTATCAACGATCAAATATCAATATCAATGATCACCATTGACCCAAATGTCAATAGTGCTGAGGTTGAGAGATCTTGGGTCAAAGGAATACCTTACACAAAGGGACAATCGTGAAAAATACGGTGGGTTGGGAGAAGTAACAGCACAGTAGTTAGAAATTTGGGTTCTGGTATCTATCAGTCATGGGTTCAAATCCAGCCTCCTCTACTTACTAGCTACGTGACCTCTGGTGAGTTGCTCAACATCTCTGAGACGCCTTCGCTGAGAATAATGGTAGAATCCACTCGGCACATAGCCTGACGTTTGGAAAGTCTCAGCCATGGCGGCTGTGTTAGGACCATTTACATTTTTTGGTTCAAATCTAACGAAGTGTGCCCATAAGAAGCACATCTAAATGAGGAGTATACAGAATGGCATATAAAAATATATAAGCAAATACACACTAAATAAAGCTGGCTTACTCGTATTGAGAACACACAACACAGACTTTGTAGAACAGGTGTTCTTAGGAAGGGAGAGGGCCACCATAATGACCATTTCCTCTTGTAACTTAAAGTGTCTGAAGCATAAAGGTGAGGGTAGCCATGGGAGATGTGACCGGGGAGATCGGGAACCGCCAGAACTTGGACGAGGGAGGGGCAGTTCTTGAACACCACCTATGAGAGCTGACTTTTTGAAATTCAAGTGAAATTCACCTAACATGGCGATTTACCATTTTAAAGTAGACAGTCCAGTGGCATGCACGCGGTGGTTCATCCATCACCTCTCCGTAGGGTCCAAACTTCTTCGTTATCCCAGAAGAACACCCCATGCCCAAGTGAGTAATCAATCACTCCCTATTTCCCCTGCCCGCAGCCCTAGGACACCACAAATCTGCTTTCTGCCTCTATAGATTTCCCCGTCTCCAACATTCCATGTAAGTGGAACCGTACGTGACCACTTGTGCCTGGCTTCTCTCACTTAGCATCGCGTTTTCAAGGTTCATCCATGCTGGAGCATGTTCCTTTTTTATGGATAGATAATATTCCACTGTGTGGACGACCCCCGATTTGTGTATCCGTGCATCCATTGACGTTGGTTTGTCCCCACGTTTTGTCTCCGAGAAAGAACGCTGCCACGAACAGTCGTGTACCACGCGTGGGGTTATGTTTCCATTGCTCTTGGGCGTGTGCCGGTGGGTGGGCTTTGTGGGCCATGTGGTAATTTTATGTTTAATTGTTTGAGCACCTGTTACACTGTTTCCCCCAGGTTTTGAACTTTGTCTGTGCCAGGCACTGTGCTAAATGTATCAAGTGATTCCATTCTCATAACAGCTTTGTGAAATTGGTTACTATGTGGGGCGCCTGGGTGGCTCAGTCAGTTAAGCATCCGACTTCAGCTCGCGGCTTGTGACTTCGAGCTCCACGTCGGGCTCTGTGCCGACAGCTCAGAGCCTGCTTCGCATTCTGTGTCTCCCTCTCTCTCTGCCCCTCCTCGCTCCCCACCCCCCGACGCTCTCTGTCTCTCAAAAATGAATAAACATTTAAAAAGGTTAAAAAAAAAAAAAAGAAATTGGTTACTGTTATCATCCACACATCCTAATTAAGGAAACTGAGGCACAGAGAGGTTAAGCAACTTGCCCAAAGCTGCACAACCGGTAAGGGACAAAGGCCGGAAAATGGGAGCCTCGGAAGTGTTTCGAGCAGAGAAACGAAAGAGTCAGATTTAAATTCTTCCTTCTCCTCCCCTTTTCGCCAGTCGTATTTTCAAGGACCAGCGCTGGGGTGGAGGACGGTGGAATTAGGTTGGTAGGAATTTGAGGGCAGAAAAAAGAAAATCATGTCACCCCTCCTGGAAGACTTTCATTTCCTCTCACGTGCTGGGACACAGACGCCCGGGAGGTGTGCAGATAAACATGGGGGAGACCTTGCTTTCTTGCTAAATCACCAGGCTGTTTGACAAGGCTGGGAAACAACTCGGGGCCCGGACAGAGCCGCCCAGTCAAGGCAGGCTCACTCGGGGAGGCAGTGACGTCACCAACACCCCATTTTCCTCTGCCTGTTTATAGTTTCCCCCTCAAGAGCCCCCAGGGTGTTGGGACACTCCTCAGCTGTGTGGATTTGCGTGCAGATGTGGGAGGCAGGCGTGCACGGAGGCCTGGATTCTGTCTATTTCCCCCAGGGTGCACGAGAGTGGGGCTGAAGGGTAGATTCTTCCAGTTAATGTTCACGCATGGACTCCCTCACCCCCTACCCCGGCCAGACAGAGCCATCAGTCCCTTGCAAGCCTTTATTGGGCGCCTGCTGTGTGCCTGCATTGTTCTAAGCACTCGGGGGGGGGGGGTCAACGATGAAGGAGAGTCAAGGTCTCTGCCTCCTGGCATCCCTTCTTTCGAGGGAGGAGGGAGACTGACGATAAGCAGGTAGACAGAGCTCTAGGATGCCCGCAAGGTGCTAGGTGCTCTGGAGCGTACGAGGAGTGAAGAACGAGAGATGGAGGGAGGATGCTGGTTCGGATCAGATACAGGCGTCTTCTGGTAGGTACAGTGATGGCCCTGAAAAATTATCCAGGTCCTCATCCCTGGAATGTGTGACCGTGTTCCCTTCCAGGACAACAAAGGGCTTTGCAGGCGTGATTCCGTTAAGGGCCTTACATGGGGGGGATCACCCTGGATTATAAGGAGGGGAGCAATGTCATCGGAAGTTGCTTACAAAGAAGGGGACAGGGTGGGTCAGAATCAGGGGAGATGTGGTGACAGAGGCAGAGGTCATGGTGATGCAGGTCCGTGAGCCCAGGAGAGCAGGCAGCCCGTAGAAGCTGGAAAAGGCTTCCGTCAAACAGATTGCACCCTGGAGCTTCTAGAAGAAATGCCGCCTGGACAATCCGTTCTAGACTTCTGATCGCCAGGACTGTAAGAGAATAAAGTTGTGTGGTTTCGAGCCGGAGCAGGCATGGGAAATTAACATAGGCTTGATTGAGGTGTAGGCCTAAGACTCTCTGGAGAAGAGCGTTCTAGGTAGAAGGAAACGCAAGTGCAAAGGCCCTGAGGTGCAAAGTCAGGTAGCACAGCAGGTGCTGTCAGAGAGATAACATGCGGCGTGCCGTGCCAACACATAGGATGGCCCGTGCAGTTGACAGTGGGTAACCCTGGGGGCGCCTGGGTGGCTCAGTCGGTTAAGCACCCGACTTCGACTCAGGTCATGATCTCACAGTTCGCGAGTTAGGGTCCTACATTGGGCTCTGCGCTGACAGTGTAGAGCCTGCTTGGGATTCTGTCTCTCTCTCTCTCTCTCTCTCTCTCTCTCTCTCTCTGTCCCTCCCCCTGGCTCTTGACTCCAGTTGGTCTGAGTTCCAATCCTGGCTCTGCCATTTGTAAGTGGTGTGGCCCCGGGCAAGCCACCTTCTCTCTGTTTCCTGATCTGTTACAAAAAGGTTAACAATAACACCTGGTGGTGTGGTTGGGAGGGAATCACGCAAAATCCCCAGCGCTGTCCGTGGCACATTTTAGGTCCCCGGTTCACGTCTCAGTTCGTGACGACGGCCAGGATGACGAACAGGGTAGCCATCTTGGTTGCAGGAAACAGCATGGGAAAAGACCAGGAGGTGTGACAGCACCCCTGATCCCGAGATTAAATGAATTTGCGATGCATCTGTAGGTCTCTCTTCTCTGCTTTCCCATCTGGTGGTGTTCACGGGGTCTGAGGCTGCCCTCACGCACCTGCCCCGGGAGAGAGGTTTCTGGTGTGAATGTAGGAGGAGCTGTTGCAAGCCGGTCCCTAGAGAAAGGGCAAGAACGTGGGAAGGATTCCTTGCAACCTGGCCCTACCGGTGAGGGGAGGGCCAGAAGCAGAAGTGGTTGACCAGGCTGTGCATTCACAGGCTGGCCACCTGCCCCTTGCCCAGTGCCACCAACCTCCGAGCAAACTTCCCCGCCTGGAGGGCAGTTTGGGTCCAGGCAAAGGCCGGCCAACTGTATGCAAACGTATTTCAGCCCTTTTGCCGCCTTCGGGCTTTTATAGGCAAATGCTGTGACTTGATCCTACTTTTCTTTACAGGCCATGCAAATACCCCTTTTGAGACGCGGCCCTGTGGTGGGTAGATGAGTCAGTTTGTTGGTGTCCCACAAGGACAAGGGCAAATGTTGAAGGTGGGTCTGCGGGGGGTGGGGGGGGGGAGATCCAAGAGAGAGGGTGACTGAATTTGAGGAGGGGACAGTGTAAAGGACGTTCGTAGCCCCGCTACTCATGGCCAGTAGCACTGGCCGCCTGGGAATCCGAATCTGCCTTTTAGCAAGATGCCTAGGGGTTGTGGGCACCTGTTAAAGCTCTGGATCACAGCTTCTGGTGGATCACAAACTTCACGGCTCATTAGAAATCCCCAAGGAGCTTTGAAAAGTACTCACAGGTCCTGCCCCAGAGATTCGGACTTCATCCGTCTGCGATGAGGCCCTAACATCAGCATGCTTCAAAAACTCACCAGATGGGGCGCCGGGGTGGCTCAGTCGGTTCAGCATCCGACTTCGGCTCAGGACACGATCTCACGGTTCGTGGGTTCGAGCCCCGCGTCGGGCTCTGTGCTGACAGCTCGGAGCCTGGAGCCTGCTTCGGATTCTGGGTCTCCCTCTCTCTCTGCCCCTCCCCCTCTCATGCTCTGTCTGTCTGTCTCTCAAAAATGAATCAATGTTAAAACAAAAGACAAAAAGACTCCCCAGATCATTCTGACTGAGAATCCCTGATTTTACTCAGAGCAGGGGTTCTTAAACCTTTGCATGCTTCAGTCACTTGGAAAGCATCTGAAAGCACAAACTGGTGGGCCCCACCCAGCATGGTAAATGTCGCTAACCACAGGCCCTCCGGGGTGGGCACGGGGTTGGGGGGAGAGGACCTGATCTGTGGCCAGTTTCCGTGGTGTAAATACTCCCACGGTGGCTCTCGTGACCCGGGGCAAGCGGGCCCCACTGGCCACACCCGCAGGTTTCCGATTCGGTAGGTGTGGGTGGGACCTGAGAATTCGTCACCCCGAGAATTCGCATTTCTAACAAGTCCCTAGTTGATGCCCATGCTATGGGATTGCCCCAGGGACCCCACTTTGAGCACTGCTAGGTTAGGTGAGAGGCTGGAAACATGGGCACCCCGAGAGCCAACGCTAATCAATTTATGGGTACTTGGAGGGCGATGTCGAGTAGGATCCTGAGGCTGTAAGAGGCTTCCTGAGGACAAAAGCTCGGTGATCAATTAGCCATGTCTGCTGCGGGCACACCTTGGAGGCATGGGCCGGATCTCTGCGTGGGACTTTAGGATCCTTTCATGGAAAAAAGAGAGCGAGTGAGGGGGTAGCTAGAGTTCCATTTCCCAAGGACACTGGGGAGTTAAGAAGGAAAGCTTGCTGTGTGATAGGTCATATAGGTGCTCGTGAGTATCTGAGAAAGCATACCCAGAAAATCAAGTTCAGAGGTGCCCCGGGAGATCTCTTGTCATGAAACCCCTTTCTTTCAGAGAAACAGGCTCGCAGAAGGGACGGGCTCCATCCAGACACACAGCACAGCTCATTTGTGTGGATTCATGTGGGCTAAAGCTGTCCTATCTCCAAAAAAACGCGGGAGAAGACATTTGCCTAGAATATCAGGCCTTCAAGTGCACCAAGCCGAGGAGGGGAGAAGATCGGGCAGAAAGCGTACAGGAAGTTTTTCCAGCCTTGGTGGGCCGGGCCTTGAACTCCTAAGGCATTCCAGGAGCAGAGAGCTGGAAAAACAGAAAGGGTGTGGTGGGGGGGGGGACCCCCGAAGGCGGGGGTGATGGGAGATAAGCAATCCCCGATTTCAATCTCCTTATTTCCTCTGCTTCCTCAGACCCAGGCTGTGGATACACTGTATGCAAATGTGTTTACTTTACATTTTATTTCAATCCTCGTCACTCAGCTGTCGGGAGCTGTATCAACATGTCAGCGGGGTGGAAGAAACAAGGGTTTTGAGTGGAAATATTTCAGATAAACAGACACAATGTTATGACATATCAAAACTGCCCAAACATGGGAAGCGGAGGAGGAAGGGGCGGGGGTGGGGGGGGGGTCGATGGTGGGAGAAGGAGCGGAAAGCCACAGAAAGGGGATCTGTTTACCCTGGTACACGCTCTGTACGGTCAGCTGAAAGCAAAGTACGTTTTTTTATTACTTGCGTTGCACAAGTTTCCCTCCTCGGTGGCGTTAATGCATTTTGTCAGCTGAAGGGAAGGCCTGCTTGGCCGGTGACCATGCACTTTTCTCTCTGGTGTCCCTGCCGATTCCGAGGGAGGAAATCAGGCAAGAAAGGAAAAGACAAACCCATCGGATTAACTTAATTAGCGATGGGACGACCAGTTGCTTGGCTAAATCCGACAGCCTGTTCCAAGGGTGTCCTCACTCCTGCCTCTCACTTGGGCTCTTGACAAACGGAATCGAGAGGAGGCACACAGAAATGCCCTCTAGCTTCTGGTCCCGGGGAGGGGCACACGGAAGAAAGAATGATCTGGGCCCCAGGCTGTTCTCCCAGGTCCTGTGTGCTTTGTAATTCCGTTTCCGGAGGAAGTAATACCCTTTGTCTGGGTTCAGTATTCGGAGAGATGTTTGCTTCTCTTTCCCCGGCCCGCCCGTTTTTTCTGTCTCTTACCACCTCCAAACACACATGCGCCCACGATTGTATTCTGTCGGGCGGTGTTCGTGTTTTAGTCCCCACGCCATGGGTTGATGGGGGCCCGTCGAAAAGAAGAATCGTGCTTTCCTTCAAAGACGAGCTCCTATTTATTGAGCACCTACTATGTGTCAACTGTGATGGGCTTAGGTCACGGCCATGCCCAACCATAACTCTGCGAGGGTGGAGTTACTCAGGCCGGGCTGGGGGTGAGGCGCCTTCGCTCTCAGAAAGGGGAGGGGCCATAGCCATGGCCACACGGCAAGCCGAAGAAGAGCCGGACTCAGGTCTGTCTGGCTCCAAAATCTGTGGGCATTGTGTGTGTGTGTGTGTGTGTGTGTGTGTTTTCCCCAGCTACATCACGTGCTTGGCTAAACTTGAGAAGGAAAGGGGGTGGGTGGCAAGGTGGCTTGCTTGTCCACCCCCGAAAGGAACTTGCTTAGGAAAAGAACCACGTGCTTTTCCAAATGTGGGACAAGCCGGCAGCTGCCTCGGGGGGTGTGCTTGGAAGATGTTGGCAAGGCCCCCACAGCGCAGAAATGTCTCCCCCCTGCCACCTGTCACATGGCCTCAAATTCCAGCCACCACAGAGGTATGCCCCCGGGCTTCAATTAAAGCCTTTTTTTCGGCACGGTTTAAGTGTAGACACTTCCCCCAGAGAGGATACACCTACACCGTCCTCTTATTTTTTTTTTTTATTTTTTATTTTTTTTTTAATTTTTTTTTTCAACGTTTATTTATTTTTGGGACAGAGAGAGACAGAGCATGAACGGGGGAGGGGCAGAGAGACAGGGAGACACAGAATCGGAAACAGGCTCCAGGCTCCGAGCCATCAGCCCAGAGCCCGACGCGGGGCTCGAACTCCCGGACCGCGAGATCGTGACCTGGCTGAAGTCGGACGCTTAACCGACTGCGCCACCCAGGCGCCCCTACACCGTCCTCTTAAACTCCCGTGTCTGAAGGGCAGCCAGCCAGAACTTGGCCTTGCCGGGTGGCTTTGTGGTGTTCTGAGGGGCAGGGGGGACCCGGGAAGAGGTGAGGGCCGTGGGGAGGTAGGCGGGCCAGCAATGGACCCCAGGGCTGCTGGCGACCATAATGTGGACTGTGGGGCCATTTGCAGACCAAGGTCTGCGTGTTTCCGAGAGAGAGGGCCTCTCAAGGCCACACCTGTCTCGTTGCCAATCCCGACTGGTGCATTTTAGGCTGGAACCCTAAATAACCGTGCTAGGAGCAGGGGAAGCCCAGAGTTTGTCGCCGGGTCGCAGAACGTCACAGCTGCTGTTCGGCAAGTCTTGAACTCCGGCTGGTCATGTTTTTTCTTGGCCTTTTTTCCCCCATGATTACACCACCTGTAGGATTATTCTCTTAATATTTTCCTCTAAAATGACTCACTTGAAAAAAAAAATAAACATCTATTTTGAGGCTGGCACGTATGAGTTTCCTCACCAATAAAGGATGCCGACGAGTCTGAGCCCTCTAGCTTTTGTGTGGCAAATGCAAAAAAAATAAAAATAAATAAATTTTTTTTTTTTTTTTGGAGGAAGACACACATTTGTGAATCGTTTTAAAAGAGGAGCACATTTGTGTATACATCCTGGAGTCTGTATTGCTCACGGTTTGATTTGCAAATTGTATTTTTTTTATTTTTTTATTTGAGAGTGCATGGAGGGGCAGAGAGAGAGGGAGGGAGAATCCCAAGCAGGTTTTGCACCCGCAGCACAGAGCCGGATGCGGGGCTCGAACTCACGAACCGTGAGGTCAAGACCTGAGCCGGCATCAACAGTTGGTCACTTCACCGACTGAGCCACCCAGGGGCCCCTGCAAATTGCTAAAATAACCTGTTAAAAAAACAACTGTTAGAATAAAAATTAACTGTGTATGGCAGATACGACCATACATCATATGATCTGGGTAACTGTCTTGCCCTAAACTCCAATTCTGTGTATGGAGAAACTGAGGCTCTAAGAGAGATAACTTATGCAGGGCGCACAGCTGGCTGGGGGCAGAGAGAGGTTCCAGGAGCACCCTGGAGAGATGTCAAAAGAGCACTGGACAGGGAGTCCGGAACCCTGGCTCTAGCTCCAGATCTAAGAGCAAAAGCATCTTCTGTTTCCCGTCTGGGCCTTAAATTTCCCCAACCATGAAAGACCCGAATGATGTTCTTTGGGGTTCTTCATTTGAGGGTCTAGGAAGAGGGGGGCCTAGGAATGAACTTGAAGTTCTCGGAACTTTTTTGGTTTTTTAATTTTTTAATGTTTATTTATTATTGAGAGACAGAGAGAGACAGAGCATGAGCATGGGAGGGGCAGAGACAGGGAGACACAGAATCTGAAGTAGGATCCAGGCTCCAGGCTCCAGGCTCTAGCCTCTAGCTGTCAGCACAGAGCCCGACGTGGGGGTCGAACTCGCAAACTGCGAGATCACGACCTGCACTGAAGTCGGATGCTTAACCAACTGAGCCACCCAGGGGCCCCAAGTTCTTGGAACTTTTTTAAATCAAGGTAAGATTCGCATCACATAAAAGTCGCTATTTTCGAGCAAACAATTCAGTGGCATTTAGTGCATTCACCATGCGGTGCGTTGTGCTACCCTGACCTCTGCCTAGTTCCGGAACATTCTCATCACCCCGAGAGGAAACCTCGTAACCGTGAAGCATTTAGTCCGCATCCTGCCCTCCCCTCAGCCCCTGGCAGTCACCGGTTTGCTTTTATCTGCACGGGTTTGCCTGTTGGGATCATATGCTTTGTGGCCTCTTTTGATGGGCATCTTTCACTTACCATCATGCTTTGGGTTCATCCACATTATAGCACATATCAGGACTTTATTTCTTTTTGTGGCCGAGTAATATTCCATTGCAGGGACAGACCACGTTTTGTTGGTCCATGCCTCTCAACAGTGGCTGGTCCCCACTGTTTTGGCTCTGATGATCATTGCGGCTACGAACATTCATACACACGTTTTAGCGTGGACGCACGCTTTCGTTTCTCTTGGATGTGTTGTTAGATGTGTTGCTGGGTCCTGTGGTAACTCTATTCTTATTTGTTTTTTAATTTTTTTAATTTTATTTTTGAGAGCGAGAGAGAGCGCAGGGGAGGGGCAGAGAGAGAGAGAGGGAGACACAGGATCCGAAGCAGGCTCCAGGCTCCGGGCGGTCAGCGCAGAGCCCGACGCGGGGCTCGAACCCACGAAGCGTGCGATCGTGACCTGAGCCGAAGTTGCACGCTTCACCGACTGAACCACCCAGGTGCCCCTGTCGTAACTCTATTCTTAACTTTGGGAGGGCAGCCCCTGAGAGTTTTGTTTCTGTATTTGGGCGTGTGCATTTAAGGAGATGGGTCTCAGTTTTTTGTGTTTTGTTTCTGTGTTTGGTTTTCTGTTCTTCGCTTTTAAATCAGATTCTCAAGAAAGGGCAAGCAGCCTAGGGAACAGTGAGCCCTCTCGACCCCCAGCTCAGCGGCTGCACACGGAGAAGCCCTCCTCTTCTTTCCTGTCCCGTTTTGCTGGCCTTAACCAGCGTCCCCCTACGCCAGGCAGCGTGCTGGGCCCGAACATACAAATGGAAGGGCTTCTTTCGGGAGCAGAGGTGGGAGCGCCGGGGTTGGGGAGGCTTCCTGGAGAAGGCGGTGCCCGCAGAACCTAGTGAGAGCCAGGCAGGCGTTTCTGAGCCTGGAGGTGGTGCTTCCCAAAAGTCTCCTCGGTGGGGCTGGGGCTGCCTTTCCTTTCCCCCCGTGGCTCGGAGATTCTGGAAGCCTAAGTGCTTGGAAACCCACCCGCTCATCAGTGTGGCAGATGCGGGCCATTACTCTGATCGCCGCTGAAAGCGGTGGCTGGGGCCCAGGGCACGTCTGAGGATTACTCAGGGCCCCCGGGGAAGCGGGGGCCCCCGCGGAGGGTCTGCCCTCATGCACCCCCGAAGCAGGTGTTCCGCAAGCTTCCCACACAGGCCTGCCAAAATTGTCCTCACGCTCTGCGGCAGGCACACACGCACGCAGGCGTGGTATTTCATCCCTGGGTCTCCCTCCCCTCCCCACCCCCCGCCCCCCGGAGCAGCTGGCAGGGCCACTGGGTGACCCGCCGGTGCCGAGTGGGGTCTGCTGGGCCCCGGCTGACCCTTGGGCCCCACGCTTCTCCCGCTGGTGTATCCCGGTCGTAGATTTGGGGGGGCCACTTTCTTAGTCGAGGACAGGCAGGCTCGGGTTTCGCAGAGACTTTGGAGGGACAAAGCCTCGCGGTCCCCGGCCGGACGCCTGGCCCTGCAGAGTCGTGTGGTTAACATGTTATTTATGGCGCCCTCCTGACTCTGGTCTCATATTAAGCCTCTGGGTGGGGCATCGTGCCTTGACCAATCAATCAACCAACCAACCCTCCGGGCTGATGAGCCAGGGTCAGCCAGCTAGTTTCACGTTCTCGTACGGAGGGCCAAGTGCTGCTGTAGAAGCTATGGCAAATGGGGCCGGTCCATATATCTGTGTGTGTGTGTGTGTGTGTGTGTGTGTGCGCGTTGCTTTATGAAAGTAACTTTTCATGTGGCGTGTTTGTTACTGTGGATCTTCCTTTTTATTTATTTTTTTTTAATTTTTAAATTTCGGTAAAAATCACCAAACGTGAAATTCAGCGTCCTACCCGTGGTCACATGGACAGTTCAGGAGTGTGGCATCTATTCCCCTAGTCGTCCAGTGGATTTGTACAACCAGCCTCCAAAACTTGCAGTACTGAAATCGCACCCGTTGAGGAACAGTGACTCCCTCTTCCTCCGCTCCCCACCCCCCACCCCCATCCAGCCCCCGGGGGCCGTCATTCTACCTTCTGTGTCTATGAACCGGACTACTCCAGGTACCTCAGAGAAGTGGACCCCAACAATATTTCTCTTTTTGTGACTGGTTTATTTCACTGAGCACAATGTCCTTAAGTTTCATCCACATCATCGTGTAGGATAGGGTTTCCTTCTTCTTCTTTTTTTTTTTTTAATATTTATTTATTTTTGAAACACACACACACACACACACACACACACACACAGAGCGTGAGCAGGGGAGGGGCAGAGAGAGAGGGAGACACAGAATCCGAAGCAGGCTCCGGGCTCCGAGCTGTCAGCACAGAGCCCGACACGGGGCTCGAACTGGGGAACTGTTGAGATCATGACCTGAGCCGAAGTTGGACACCTAACCAACCGACTGAGCCACCCCGGCACTCCCGGATTTCCTTCTTAAAGGCTAAATACTCTTCTAGTGTATGGGTGTACTACATTTTGTTTACCTATTTTATCCATCCATCGATCTTTGGGTTCCTTTCACCTCTTGGCTGTTGTGGAGAACGGGGCTGCGAACTGAAGTATGGAAACCGTGGATCCTTTTCTTAAGATGAAAAATTTAGCTGCATAATTGATGAAATTCCTAACACTTCTTTTAAATTAATTGATTAACTGAATTTTTGTTGAGGTCTAATTGGCAACAATATGTTAGTTTCGGGTATATGACATAATAATTTGATATTTGTACATACAGTGAAATTTAATAGCCCTCTCATGAAAAGTCAAATCTGTACAGATAAGACTGAAGTCTTATTAGCTAGGACCTTCTCCAACCACCCCCCTCCCCCCATGCCAATGACAAAGTAACTGCCATCCGTTTATCGGGCTTGATTCTGTTTATCTATCCACCCACATACACACACACACATCTATGCATATAGATTGTGTGTGTGTGTATCTTTAGAAACAAATCCCACGTGTGCAGTCAATTCTGCTATACTGTGACATCTGCATTGTTTTTTTCTTTTCTCTAGCTTACTTTATTATAAGAATATGGCACATGATACCCATAACATACAAAATACGTGTTAACCAACTGGTTGTGTTATCAGTAAGGCTTTTGGTCAGAGGCTATTCGCAGGGAAGTGTTTGGGGAGTCAGAAGTTACATGTGGATTTTCTTTCTTTTTTTTTTTGTGACATCTGCATTCTTCAAATCACCACAGTAGGCAAAATGGCACAGTAAAAACAGGGCTTAGGAGAAAAGTAGGGTGAAGGGCAATACCCAAAAAAAAAAAACCAAAAACTTCAGTGACACACACACACAAAAGGAACCTAATAAAAACAATACCGCCATTTTCTACATTCCGTGGTTAAGAAATAGATAAATAACACAAGAAGTATGTCATGCGACTTTGGAGAAGTCTTGAACTTTTCTTGTGGAGGTGGCATCAGAAGTCTCGGAGCTTGCCAACTCTCCGGAAGTGATAGGAGATTGGTCTGAAATCGGAACACTGTAAACCAGGTGGGGAGGGGTGTGGCTCAGCACACACGGATGCTCCGAGGCAGCTGGTGCCCGACGGAGGGGGGTTTGTTTTGTGTATTCCTGTGTGGTCAGTTCAGCTGGGTGCAATTTTCTGCAATGACCCCGTGTTTTTGGTGGATGAAATCATGCATGAGCAAACACAAAATTTGCTTAGGCTCAGATTGTTCCCAAATGTATCAATCCCATTGGAACGAATTTATGTCTTCAAAACAAACAGAGCCCACTGCATATTCATGTTCACAAGCAACAACCGCAAAAGCGATAGGTTTTCGGGGGGGGGGGGTGGGGGGTGTTAGTATTTTTGTGTAAGTGGATTCATACTGGATGCAGAAGTCTGCGATGGGTTCTCTTTTCTTTTCTTTTGCTTACCAGTATTCCTAAGAGACTTTTCCATGTCGGTAACGCAGACCCACTGGGTTTTCTCTGCTGTATAGCTTTCCACCTGCATGAACACTTTCCATATGGCTGTTGCCCCATGGAGGGTCACGGGTATTGTTTCTCCTTGCTCGTTAACACAGCTACGAGTGAATTTGCTGCGATATACCCTTTATACTCCTTTTCTTTCAAGAATGATGTCTTTCATTAATTATTAGGCTGGTGAAATTTACATAACAAAATTTACTATTTTAACTACATGTTAAGGGTACATTCACATTGTTGGACAACCATTCATCCCCAGACCTTTTTCTTCATCTCAAATCGAAACTCCATACCCATCAAACAGCAACTTTTCTTTTTAAGGGTTTCTTTTTTAAAAATTTTTTACATGTTTATTGTTTATTTTTGAGAGACAGACAGAGAGAGAGAGAGAGAGAGAGAGAGAGGGTGGGGGAGGGTTAGAGAGAGAGCGAGACACAGAATCCGAAGCAGGCTCCAGGCCCTGAGCTGTCAGCACAGAGCCCGACACGAGGCTCGAACCCACGAGCCGTGAGATCCTGACTCGAGCCCCAGTCACATGCTTAACCGACGGAGCCACCCCGATGCCCCAAATAACTTCTTGAGTTCAAATCCTGGCCCATCACCGGACTTTGGGTAATACCCGTGCCTCCCTGAGCCTCAGTTTCTTCCTCTGGACGTAGAAACTAAAGTACATAGCTCCTGGATTGGGGCTGAGGATTGCGAGCAGTGACCCAGGTGATGAGCCCGCTGTAGGTTCTTAACAAGCAGCTTTTATTATCCTGGGAAATTGACCACGTGCCCCTGCGCGCTCCGTCCGACGTCCAGTTCCCGGGAGTGGGGACGTGGCAGGGCATGGTTTGCTGGGACCTGGTGGGCGCGACGTTCACCGCCCACGCCGCTCTTCCCGCTAGCGCTTGAGGAGGCCAGTTCCAGGCCCCTCCCTGCTCACCCCCTGCCCCAGCCCGGGGCCCAGGCCAGTCCTCGAGGCTCTTGGGAGTGACCCATTTTCAGCCTTGGTCAGTGCCAGCCTGCCCGCTGGGGCTGCCACTTGCAGCGTGCACGGTAGCCAGTGCATTGAGGTCACAGAACAGATGGCAGTAACTTTCGGTTGAGATCTGCCAGGCTGCGTTGGAACCAGTGACCCGGAGGCAAATGCACGTGCGTCGCCCTTTCTCCCCCTTCGGTCTGTAACCCTGGGACCTTGCCGCTTTCCAACGCCCGCCCAGGCTTCGCCCCAGGGGACCCGAGTGTCCTTTCGGGCTTCCTGGGCTCCACATGATCTCTGGGGGCCGCGGCCACATCCCAGCCCAGCTCCCCACCAGCTCCTGGCCCCGCCCTTTTTTCCAGGAAGCTCAAAGCACCTTGATCTCTTCCTCTCGTTAATCTGCTGCTGCTCTCCTTTTGGGGGGTTGTCATTATCCCATTTTATAGATGGACAAATAGAGGCAGGAGGAGGGCGGCCCAGGGACCCATAATGCCTGTGTGTCAAGAGGAATTTATGTGACCTCGCCTAAGCACACTGCTTAGCGCACGGGGCAGACGAACTATTAAGCCGCGTTCAATCAAGGAAGAACAGCGGCCAAAAACAGTACTCTTTTTTTTTTTTTTTAATTTTTTTTTTTTTTTAACGTTTATTTATTTTTGAGACAGAGACAGACAGAGCATGAACGGGGAAGGGGCAGAGAGAGAGGGAGACACAGAATCCGAAGCAGGCTCCGGGCTCTGAGCTGTCAGCACAGAGCCCGACGCGGGGCTCGAACTCACGGATTGTGAGATCATGACCTGAGCCGAAGTCGGTCGCTTCACCGACTGAGCCACCCAGGTGCCCTCCCCCCGCTGCCCCGGGCCTCAGTGTCTTGACCTGTAAGTCAAGTCTGGGACGATAGCACCGAACCTTCAGGGTTGTGACTCCCGACGGGACCTTAGACACCATGCCGGGGAAGCGCTGGGCTCTTAGGAGGTATCTACTCCTGCTGCCCCAGAGGAGTCTGAATGCTGGACGGGGGCTGGAGCTATTTGGGGTTACGACCACGAGACTTTCTTCAGGGTGCGGTGGAGGGCGCTTTTATGAGCAGTCCTCCGGGTGAAGGCCCAGCAAGCTGCTAATCTGAGGCTAATGATAGTGCCGATTAATCACAGCTTGGCTTGTAGGCCCCCTTTCATGCAGAGGGCTCCCCAGGTCTTCTGAAGCCACTGGCTGTGGCCGGTTCTAGCTTTCATCCCGGCATCAGGCACAGCTTAATAATTATGATCTCTGCCCCCGGCTCCCCCCCAGCCCCAAGTTCAGTGACCGCATTGTTAACCTTGATATCTTCCGCCCCGGGGGGATGAATGAGGGCATCAGAGGAGCCCGGGGACGCCCCCCAGGCTCCGCTGCCAGCCGGTCCCAGAGTCTGGCCCCCAAATCAGCTCCTCCCGATGCCCAGCCTGCTACTCTGTGTTGTAGGCGCTCCGGTGGGAGGCGGAGAAGAGGCAGCTAATGGTGCTTTTTGTACACGCGTGATTTTATATGTAAGCGTCATTACTGGGGTTGTTTTTGGTTTGCTCTATTGTTTTTATTTGAAACAATTCCTACAGTTTATTCATTTTGGGAGAGACAGAGAGAGCGAGCGGGGGAGGGGCAGAGGGAGAGGGAGAGAGAGAATCCCAAGCAGGCTCTGCGCTGCCAGCCCAGCACGGGGCTCGAACTCACGAAATGTGACATCACGACCCGAGCCGAAACCAAGAGTTTGAGCCACCCAGACGCCCCTGTTTTTGTTCTTTTTTTTTTTTTTTTTTTTTTTTTTTTTTTGAGATTGATACAGCTTATTTAATTGCTTACCTGTTGATTCACCTTCTTCCCTCTAGTAGATTTAAAATTCTGTGAGCTTGGGGACCTCATTACTCTTATTCTCTGTATTTCTGACGCCTGGAAATGTCACCGGCACACAGCAGGTATTTAGTGAGCCCCCAGATTCATGAGGGCATAAGTGCAATATAGACGTTCCTATGGGCCAAGCCATTGACAATGGGGAGCCTGAAAGGAGCAGAAAGCATCTCAAATAGGGTTTGAAGGATGCGGAGTTCTCCAAGTGAAGACAGAAGCCTGCATCCTGGGCAGAGCATAAGTGTATCCTGAGGCACGGAGGAAGATTCGAATGTGGACGGAGTGTAGCAGATGGGAGAGGTCTGAGCGTTGGGCAGGAGGGGACAAGCACTGGGAGGTGTGGCTTGAAATCTGTGTTAGGTCCAGATTCTTCAGTGGGGAGCTTGGAGTTTGCTTTGGAGGTAACACAGAATGGCATCGCCAGATCTGAATTCCAGCCACACCTCTTGGGCTTGGGTGGTGTTGATCACTTGGGGCCCACCGCCGTGGCCCAGGAGAGAGGTGCCGAGGCTCTGAGCCCAAGGCACTGGCGTTGAGAAAGCGGTTGTCTCCAAACTTTGTAAAATTCTAATCATCCCATGCACGTGGGGGTCCATGCTTGTGTGACCTCAGTAGCCACTGGCTTGCAACTATTTCTTTTTCTCTTCTCTGTGGGATTGGAAACAATGGTTGGTGACTTTTCCAAATTCCATGGTCTTTCAGGGGAAAAAAAAATTATATATATATATATATATATATATATATATGTGTACTTGTCAGGCATTTAGTCTATAAGCACTGAGTGAAAAATAAAAGATACCCTTCCTTATCTTTCATTTCTTGGAGCCGAGCTCCAAGGCCATTGGACAACGGCCAATGTGGTGGAAAGAGACGGGATTCTGGAATTCTAGCTCTCTCTCTGTTTGATGCATGAAGGTTCCCATCGCCTCCCTGGGTCTCAGTTTCTCCATCCATAAAGTGAGGGGATTGGGCCACCACTCATTTTCTGAAGTTTATTCTATGGACTGGTTCTTCTGGTAGATACTCCATTAAAAAGAAAGGAGGAGGGTTGGTGATCTGTGTTGGGGACACAGCGCATTTGCTCTTCCCCCCCTGAAGTTTGTGAAAGATCATCGGTGTATGAAAAGCTCCCAGATCTGAATCCTATAGCCAAGGAACCCTGTTGAATTTTGTTGAAGTCACCGTTCCTTTAGCAGTGGGACAGTCAGACCTCAGCATTGACAGAACTCTAAAATCCTACAGGGCTCTGGTTTTGAGATGCTCTGGTCATGTCTAGAATGTTCTATCAGTTCAAATAAGCTGAGATTCCGTGAGCAGTTGGCCTGAATTCCAGTTGGTTCTCTGTTGCCTGAGTTTTACAGAACGAACAGAGTGGCCTTAAGGATCCGTCTGTCCCCAAACTACAAGAATTCACCACTAACCACGATGACCATCTACGTCCAAGGAGGGAGGTGAGGGTTACCTCACATATCTCCATTCCAGAATCTCTTGGTTTCTCTCTTGATATTTCAAATATGAGTGTCTTTATCAACCCAACTCTGTTCGGGATAAAAATAAATGAGAGATCGTATTCTGATAATGAAGTTTTCTCCAATAGGGCTCCACCCCATCCATAGTATTCCCATATTCTCCCAACATCTGATAACAACTTTCCTTTCACAGATCTCTAAGGATGGGGGCTGTTACATGAAAAATGATTCCATAGTGAATAAATTTGGAATTAAAAAAATCTAACAGGTTTTGTGTTTTTCCTACAGACCTTTTCAGAGCCTTTAGTGTACCAATGTTTAATATGAATCTCTACAAAGGGACGTGTCAAGGATGCAAAGTTGACCATACAGCATTTCGTCCCTTAACAGAGTGTCAGAAGGTGCTGGTTAAATGGATGTCCATTTTTGGAAACTCTGCCTTCCCAGGATTATTTAGATCTCTAATGCTGATTTCTTGTGTCTTTACTCTTCCTCGTCTACCAGTAAGAAACTCTGCTGAGGGCAGGGACCAGCCTTATAGTCTCGTATCTTCTTCCAGGGCTATTTGTTCCCAAAACCACTCATTAAGGGTGCTTTTGGGGGGTGCGTGTTCAGGATTAGTTATTTCGTCACTACATGGTGCATTTCTTATTTGTTTTGTTTTGTTTTGTTTTGTTTTGTTGCTATTCCACATCTAAAGGTGTTTTTTATTTGGGAGAAGTCCCAAGATAGGAGGGATGTAGTCCCCATCTCCGTCTACGTAAGTCAAGGGGGACAGATTCCTTCTTGCCATCCCCCAGAAGCTAGGGGGGATGTCTGTCAAGTGATGACTGTCGTGTTCATTAGACGTTCCTGCCCAGGACAGGATTTTGGAACAGCATTGACCCTGCTTCGCGTTGATTCCAGGGGCGATGGCACTGCTGGTGATGGTGAGAGCTGGAACATTCTGACTTGGCTATTGCTGTGCTGAAGCATTGTTTGGGGTTTTAGCCTGCCAGCCCCCCTTGTGTCTTACCCACTATCCCTGCAGATCCTACGAGCGATCCAGCATTCCAAACATATATTTTCTGCTTCAGTTGGAGTTAGTTGCTTGGAACCAAGACTACTGACCATCCTGTCAAATCCATGCATCCATCCACGTATCCGTCCATCCGTTCAGAACATCTACCCATCCATCACTGACCTGGCCATCCTTCTAACATAACACCGAGCTAGTCACTAAACATATGCAAAGCAGCGGGAAACGGCAAAAACAGATGCCGGCGTTAAGTCTGGGAATCGGAGCGGAGTTTCACAAAGGAACAATGAATAGAAGTGTGCGCGGTGTTTAGGAAAAGGAATGATACTGTATCCCAGGACTGGAAACAGTACCACCCCTTGGCCTGAGGGATGAGGGGAGGGAGTGGTTTTCAGGATCCGAAGATTACGTGGTGAGGCCTCCTGATAGCAGCTCTGGGCTTAGGTAGAGGGACACAGTCAACCTAAGGCGACCTGGCAGGAAGGAGACAGGAGGATAAATACCTCGTCAGCATGCTCCTCCCTCCCTCTGATCTCCTGCCAGTGCAAGAGAATATAGTGAGTTAGCTTGTACAGGTCAGCTTCTCAGTTGCAGAGCAGGTTGGAGAGGGTTGGAGAGTGCATCTGGAGGGCCAAACAGAAGACCCCAAGTGCATCAGTGTGGGATGTTCATGCCATTTCCTCTGTTCAAATCTTTCTTGTACAGTATTCCAGACATTATTTTCTGCCTCTGTTAGTGTCAGTTGTTTGCAACCAAGAATCTTGACTTCTGTGGCAAACATCCATCCATCCTCCATGCATCCATCCATCCATCCACCCACCCATCTACCCACCCTCCACCCACCCATCCACCACCCATCCACCCATCCACCCACTTAGCCATCCACTTACCCACCATCCATCCATCCATCCATCCATCCACCCATGCACCCATCTACCTACCTACCCACCCACCCATCCACCACCCATCCACCCATCCATCCCATCCATCCATCCATCCCATCCATCCACCCACCCACCCACCCCTCCACCCCATCCATCCATGAAGGCCCATGCACAAGCCACCACAGCCCAACCAATCAACCCCAAGCACATCCAGCCAGCCACCACCCATCCGGCCACCCACCAACCCAGCCAGCATCCACCACCCAGCCAACAAGCCACCAGCCATCCAGCCAGCAAGCCAGCGACCCACCCATCCCAGACCAGCTCAGCCAGCCATCCAGCACGAGCCATCCAGCCAGCCAGACGACAGACAGACCGCCACGAAGCCAGCCAGCCAGCCAGACAGAGAGACACGCGCAAGTCAGCCAGCCATCCACCCACCCAGCTACCCACCTAACCAGCCACCCACCCAGCTACCCACCTAACCAGCCACCCACCCACCCAGCCACCCAGTAGCAGCCACGGACCCAGCAGCCATCAAGCCATCCAGCCAGCACCAGGCACCAGCGACGACCGAGCACCCACCAGCCACACAGCCAGCAAACCACAGCACCACAGCCACCACCCAGCACCCAGCCAGCCCAGGCAGCACGGCAGCCATTCCATCCAGTCCATCCACCCACTCATCCGGCCAACCCACCCACCCATCCATCCATCCATCCACCCACCTCATCCACCCTCCATCCATCTCCTATCCATCCATCCATCCATCCACCACTACCCTCATTCATCCCAGCCATCCATCCACACATCCATCCATCCACCCACCCATCCACCCACCCATCCACCATCCATCCATCCATCCATCCCATCCATCCCATCCATCCATCCATCCATCTATCCATCCATCCATCCATCCATCCACCCACCACACCCATCTATCCAAACATCCATCCATCTCCAGTGGGATTAGTACAACACTCAAAACAAATAAAAGCAAAAGGAGTCATGAACCCATCAAGCCTTCCATGACTCGCCCCCCCGCCGCTCACTCCCTCCCCCCCACCCCCTGCCGCCCCACACTGCCCACTGTCCTTCATCTCCCTTTCTCTTCTCAAGTTTCATCCATCCCAGCCACAGCTGCCTCCATGCTGCGCTCTAGAGTAAAACTCCTGCCCCAGGACCTTTATGCATGATGTTCCCTCTCCCTGGAATACTCTACCCTTACACGTCCGCTTGGTCCCTCCCTCCCTCCAAGTTTTTACTCAAATGTCATCCTCCTTGTCCTCTGTTCATCAGATGGTGACTTCTGTCTACCACTGTCACTTACTTTCCTCCTTGGTACTTTACACTGTCTCACCTTCTCTAGATAATGCTTGTCCATCTTGTTTAGTGTGTATACTGTCCTCCCCCCGCCAACTGGACCCTCCAGTGGAATAGAAATTCTAGAATGAAGGGTTTTTTGCTGTCTTGTTTATTGGTGTATTCTTAGTGCTCCAGAGAATCCCAGCATACAGAAGGTGTTGGATACACATTTGTTGAACAAATAAATGAACGTACGGGAGCGGCTCTGTGAGAGTTTCTGACCCATTCTCGGAGGGGAATTCAGCCCAGCTGCGAGTTTGTGCACACTCATTTTATCCCTACTGTTGCACAGGGCAGGACGCATGTAAGAGTTAATATGCTGCTTGCGCCCTCAGGAAATGTCCTGAACGTTCCATGCAAGCCGTGGACTTGGCTCTCGGTGACTTCTTGTCCTGCTTAGGAAAACCTGAGGGCAAGGGAGGGAAAAATGAACACTTTACACATTTCATCTTCAAAGCACTTACTAAACGCTCAAGTAATTAATTCCCCTGGCTCTCTGGGAAGTGGATTTTATTGTCTCTGTTCTGGCAATAGAGGCATGGGTGTGCTGAGAAGTTCCATCATTTCCCCAGGACCACAGAGTGAGCCACGGGTGGTGCCAGGAGCTTGGAGTTTCTGGCCGGGAGGCCTCCTGCCTCCCCTGCCGGCGGGCAGGGCAGTGGACTCAGATGGGAGGTGGCGGTGTGGACAGTCTCAGAGGATGACTTTCTTACCCCTTTCAGAGGCCTTTGGGAACTGGGCACTTGGGGGCTGCAAAATCGCCAGAGCCCCCTGGGCCCCTCTTTCTTCCAGTGTTCAGGTCCAAGCTGAGGCTTAAGTATAAACTGAAAAAAAAAAAAAAAAAAAAAAAAAAAAAAAGTCAGAGGACATGAACTCTTTCCCAGTGCAGGCCGGGGCAAAATAGGAGATACGTCAAGACTGCCTTTGGTTATGCCCGGCTAATCTGAGTCTGACCACGGTCCTAACTCCTCTGCTCCAGACTTTTGCTTTATCCCTTCTCCAGCAGCACGAACCCGCCTGATTTTCCATATGGTCGGTTTCCTACTCTCTTGGAGAAAGGCCAGCAGAGAGGATAACTACTTGATATTAACGATATTGATGGTGCTCCAGGGAATTAACATTCTTACCGGCTAATTATCTCCGGGCCAATATTTTCCTGTAGGCTTTGGACTGAAAGTCGGAAGACCTGTGTGTTCACTTCTGCTACTAACTTGCCACGTATCAGGTTGGGTCTTAGTTTTCCCATGTGTTGAATAAAGATAACAAGAACAGCATATATAAACACTTACCGGCTATCAGACAATGCTCTATGTGCCGTAAATATAGTGTCTTATTTGAACCTCACAACTCAGGAAGTGTTTTGCTTCCGGTTTTGCAGATGAGGAAACTGAGGCATAGAGAGGTTAAATGATTAATCCGAGACCCAGAGCTGGAAGGGGTCAGAGGTGGCAGAATCTAGGGGGTGTGGCCCCCGAGTCTGGGCTTATAACCACTAGAGCGGTTTGAACCAGGCACAGGAACCGACTTCAGTGCCAAAGGCAATTCCAGTGTAGTTTGTATTAAAATTACTCTTCCTCCAAAAACACGATAAAAGCTGGACAGAAAACCATGAAACAGCTACGTATAGAAACTGGAATGCACCAGCACAGATTGAATTTGGGACCTGAAAACAAATCTCTGAAATATTAATTGCACATATGGTTCTTTTTTAAAAAAAATGTTTATTTATTTTGAGAGAGAGAGAGAGGGGAGAGAGAGAGAGGGAGGGCTTGTGCACACAAGCCGGAGAGGGGCAGAGAGAGGGGGAGAGAATCCTAAGCAGGCTCCACACTGTCAGCTCAGGGTCTGATGTGGAGCTCGAACCCACGAACTGTGAGATCGTGACCCGAGCCGAAATCGAGAGTTGGGTGCTTAACCGACGGAGCCAGCCAGGCGCCCCTGCATAAATGGTTTTAATAGCTGATTAGACTTAGCAGAAGAGAAGATTAGTAAACTGAACAAAAGCTCAGTAGAAAATAAACACGCGGGATTGGAGCAGAGAAAATAGCGGTGAATAACACAGAGAAGGGCGTAAGATTCATAAGGACACAGTGGAGAGGTCTAAGATACGTACATTTGGACTTGTAGAAGAGAGAAGAGACAGAATGGGACAGAAGCAACCTTTGAAGAACTGTGTTTTCCAAAACTGAGGACAGTAAGCCCATTTGAGAAGCTCTGGGAAACCAAAGCGCACGAAACCCAAGAAACCACATTAGGCACGCCATAGTGAAACTTCTCACGACCAAAGGCAACGAGAATATCATAAAAGCCGTCAGGAAATAAGAGACATTACCTTCAAAGGGACAACAGCGAGCCTCGTGGCCGACTTTTCAAGAGCACGAAAGCCAGCTGTGATCAGATGTTAGGGGGGATTCTCACCTGGGTTGGGAAAGATGTCAGGCTCAGACTGAACTCATCTGAGACGCCCTTGGTGGTAGATTAGTAATGTCTGCCACGTGCATGGAAGGAAGGAGTGACAGCAGCCATGCCACCTGCTGGCTTTGGCTTCGATGTCTGCCGCGATTTCCTCCCCTGGGTAATTGCAGAATGCCTCCTCCTTCCGAACCACTTTCGGGTACAGGGAAGGAATCCAGAGACTTAAAGAAGATTCCAGCCACTCAGTTGTAAACCCAAGTAGCAGAGTTTTAGCTATAGGAAGGTGTCATTTCATATCCTAGTGATTCTGTGTGACCTTGAGCATGTCCCTTTACCTCCCAGAGCATCAGTTTGTTCAATTTTAAGGTAGTTTCAATAATGGTACTGAATTCGCAATGACATTGGAGTTTTCAAGGAATGGATGCATGGAAAACATCAGACATAGACTCTGAAACACAATAGGTCCTCAAAACCAGTAGCTGCTCCTATTTTCTGCACAGGGGCCGTGGGTCCCTGGCTGGCTGCTGAGTTCCTACTCCTACAAGGAACACTTTTTCCTTGTCAAGCACCTACGTTTGTCAAGCGCCTACGTTGTTGAAGGAGACATGTCGGGTGGTGGGGACCACGAAACCCATACAGTTCTTGAAATGCATGGTTCTTACCATCGAATGGGCTTTGAGAACAGTTGAGGCATCACAGTGAGTGTTTTTCCTTTGACTCTTGGGGTTTTAAAGAGCCAGTGGCACCTCTTGGGGAAGAGACATTCACAGGGACTGCGTTTTCCTTCGGTGAATTCAGATGTCCTCCTCTGGGACACGTTCAGCAGTAGCCACCAGTGTCCCCAAACTTCTTCCATCGAGGAGGCCACGGTCTCTGTGAGGATCCAGAAGGATTCTTCATGCCTGAGACCCATTTGGGTTATCACCCAAGGGGATTGCAGTCCATTCCTATCCCCAGCTCTGCCACCCCCACCCCCACTGCTTATGCCGTGGCCTTATCCAGTATCCCCTTCCCCCTTACAGGTGTAGTATTGACCAAAGAGAGTGAAGCAGGACATTCCAGTTTCCCAAAGGGCCTGGAAAGCTTGCTGGCAAACAGGGAGTTTTGCGATGTCCTCAGAGTGGGATGACAAAATGCCCCAACGCGTGGTTAACTTAGAGGAAGCGTCGTCGTATAGGGAAGCGAGAGGGGCCTTTGGCCAAATCCCGGCCCTGCTCCTGGCCGAGGGGGCTTTGCCGGTTCCCCCGTCAATGAAAATGGGTTAATAGTGCAGCAACATTGGTGAGTAAGAACAAAGATGCGTCTCGAGTGCTTAGCCCAGTGCAGGGCCATATTTTTGTTATTAGTCAGCGTTGCATGTTCAGGGGATCTGGAAATCCCTGCCTCGGGAAGGCCTCCCCCCGCCCCCGCCGCCCCCATGAGCTCTTACCCAAAACATGCATTCATTCCCAGCCGTGTAGGGACTTGATGTAAACCCACCCACTTTCCTGTGAACAGAAAACGCTAACAGAATTTTGGCCCCGAGAGCCGGTTCCGCAAAAGTAGTAAAATTGTTGTGGTTAAGCCCCTAGAACTGTTTGGGAGGCCTGAGAGGTCTTTGGGGGAGCCAATGGGAGTGGCGGGGCCGACCTCAGAATGGAGCAGCGGGAAAGCTGTGCTAGCATTTTGCACCGTCCAGCTGCACCCGGCTGGGCTCCGCTTCTGGGGGACCGGGAAGTCAGGGAGGACGGTTCCTCGACTCTGCCGGGGCTGGGGTCGGCATCTGGGTTTACAGGTGTGCCACAAACCAGGTGTGGCAGAGTTGGCCGGGCGTCTGACAAAAATCTGTGACCTCTCACCGTTCCCTTAGCGAGGATATGTCACTTGGAGGTGACTGCACAGGCAGGGACAGGTGTCCGGGGCTCCCCGCAGCCAGGTAGGGCCATGTGACTGATCCTGCCCGTGCAATATGAGTTGTGTCCCTCCTGGGCCGGGGATTTTAAAAAGCAGTGGGATTCTTTGACATTCTCTTTCCCCTTTGGCGATCGGCTGCCGAGGACCTTGAGGTCCCCGGGGGAGGGGAAGGTAGACCCACAAGATGTAACCTGTCTGGGTCTCTGAGTCATCATGGCGGGGAATACCCCCGGACCTACATAAAAAAATAAATTTCCGGGGGCGCCTGGGTGGCTCCGTCGGTCAAGCGTCCGACTTCAGCTCAGGTCACGATCTCACGGTTCGTGGGTTCGAGCCCCGCGTCGGGCTGTGTGCTGACGGCTCGGAGCCTGGACCCTGCTTCGGATTCTGTGTCTCCCCCTCTCTCTGCCCCTCTCCCACTTGCGCTCTGTCTCTCGCCCTCTCTCAAAAATAAATAAACACTAGAAAAAAACAATAAAAAAGAAATTTTCCATTGGGTGGAGCCACTAGAAAGTTTTGCTGTATTTGTTACAGCAGTTCGTGTTGCCCTGATACACCATGTTAGGTATCCTTAAATTCAACAGATACCTAACCCTCCTGCTCACGGTGACCCGGGCTTCTGGATGGCAGCTTCAGTGCCCTCTCCCCCACCCCCCACTCCATCGGCTGTATTTTGTCTCTCTAAATTTGGACGAGTGAAAATACCAACCGCCCCAGCTGTTGGTGAAGATGTGAGGGACCTGGAACTTTCCTACGCTGCCGTAGGAAAGTAAAAACGTTACAACCTCTTTGCAAAACAAGCTGGCAGTTTCTGAAGCATACACCTGCATTAGGACCCAGTCACTCTG